>NC_091734.1:16706000-18076220 GCF_030179905.1 Drosophila bipectinata | reverse complement strand
TCCTTAGATTGATAATGAAACTCTAGCATTTAGCCTTTTCTTAATGTGAAAAGAGCATCGCTTTCCTTTCTACTCCTCTTCAACGGCTGTTCTCCTTGTCGCTCTCATCTGGTAGATTTCCCTTTCCGTGGAAGATTACTTCTATCATGCGTATTCCACAAAGGTGGCAGTAGGTCTGATGTTACCAACTATCGAGCTACAGCTTAAATTTGTAACGGAACGGTCAGATACTGGAGCGGATAGTTTCTTAAAACTTAACATTTATGATTCGTAATTTTATATCCCCCAACCAGCATGGTTTTTTGCCTGGGAAGTCTACTAAAACGAATTAAGCGGGCTTCTCTGAGTACTGAATTTAAGCTTTTGACAGCCGATTTCAGGTGCATGCCATTTACACAGACTTCTCCAAAGCGTTTGACAAACTTGTCACGCCGCCCTACTAGGCAAATTTTATAAATAAGGTTTTTATTCTTTCTTATTAAGTTGGTTCGAGTCATAGTTGGCAGACAGACCCACCACGTTCCTATTGGAGACGCCATCTTAAGTCCCGAGATAAGTCCCGATACAAGAATTTAAGCCTCTGGTCTTCCACAAGAGAGCTCTCTGAGACCACTCCAATTTATTATCTTCATTAATGACATTTCTTCCTGCTTTCGACATATTTACTTCTTGTATACGGATGACTCTAAAATCTATTATGCCTTCAGTTACATTAATGCCAGCTATTTGTTACAGGAGGACTGAGAGACTAGTTCGCGTAGATACAGACAGACGGACATGCTTATATCAACTCAGGAGGGGATCCTGATCAAGAATAGGTTCGGAGGTGTCTCCTTCACTGCGTTGCACACTTTTGACCAAAATTCAAAAACACTTTTGACCAAACCCTCTGCAAGGGTATAATAAAACTATAAAAATGAGCGACCAATTTGGATCGACATGAACGACATGGCATGAACCACGGTTTGGGTAAGTATCTGGGCATGAACAGGCGTATCTGGTTATCGGCGACATGGTTATCCGGCGACGGATGCATGTGTACCTAGTTAGCCTTAGTTCAACAACGTATGGTTTTCAAGCTCGTTCTTGCAGGCGGTGAAGAAACCAGATAGACAGATTTATTGCCTTAGATCAGCATTTGGTGTATGTATGTGGTTTTCGGTTGCTTGTGGGATAGACGGCCGATAGAAGTTGATCATACCCAGAAACTTGTTTAGGTCTTTAGCAATAAGCAGTTTTTTAAAGTGCCGAATGGCTTCCACTTTGATTTCGGATGGTTTCAAGCCGTGCTGGCTGTTGTCGTGTCCCAGGATCGTGAGTTGTAATTTACCAAATTGGTATTTCTCGAAGTTCACGGTGTGATGTGCCTTCCGAAGGCGGTCGAGGATCGGGCGGAGGTGCGTCTCGTGTTGCGCCTCGGATTCTGAAGCGATCAGAATGTCGTTGATGTATGCAAGAACCAAGTCGAGGCCCTGTATGACGTCGTTTATGTGGCGCTGAAAAGTTTGAGCTGCGTTGCGCAAGCCGAACGTTATGAACAAAAAATTTTAATATCCCAAAAGGCGTGACAATTGCTGATTTGGGAATATATAGTGGTTCGACATGGATCTGGTGCTATGCTTTTTGCACGTCGATTTTTGGGAATATCTTTTTACATCTAGTATGTACGGAATAAGATATCGATCCGGCACTGTTACGTTGTTCAGTGCTTGATATTCGCCGCACATTCAGTGCTTGATATTTGTCTTCCAACTTAGCTAAGTTTGATAGGCTGGCGTAAGAGGCTTGCAATATCACATGCACTTGTGTTGGTAAGTGCTGCAGCCACAGCACTTTCAACAGTGTGTGGGGCGCTTGTCACCAAAGTCAGTCTCCGTTATTCATTTCTGGATTTTTTTTTGTTCGATTTCGCAGAAGCGTTCCAGAATGCACGATTTTAAGCTTTCATACGTGCATGTACGTGGTTGGTTGACGATGGCGTCGGAAATTCGTGCCAACACCGATGCTTTAATTGACGCTAGGATCGTGTTAAACTTCGTTTCGTCAGAGGTTATTCCCGCCAGAACGAATTGGGCTACGATTTGCGATAGCCGTAATTCTGGGTGTACGGGCCAAAACTGCGGTACTTTAACAGCTACGCGGTTGATGATTGGGTCGAAGCCGCGAGTAACGGTATCGTGAAATGCATCGGCGTCGTCTTGTGGGGTGTCGGTGTTTGCCATTGTAAGCGCCGGTGATCGCGTGAATATAATCACGTCGGGGTCACCAATTTAGTGTTCGTATATTTATTTATTTATTTATTATTAACAATGATCGGTTATTCTAGAATCTAGATTATTATAACTAAAAGTAAGGATAAATTCAGATAAAAGATATTCCATAATTTTGGATTTAAATACATCGAGGGATAGTTCAGGGGATAATAAATGGGACAATGAGTGATAATTTTTACAAATAACGCGAAATGGATCGTGTTCAGCGAAATTAGACCTAAAAATTGGTAATCAAAGGGGTCGAAAGGATCTAGTTATTCTATTTGGAACAGAGAACATTAATTTTTCAAGAAGTACTTGTGAGTCCACCTGTCCAAGAATAAGCACATGAAGTAGCATAACCCCAGCACACGTACGGCGCTCTTTTAAAGGAGGTAGATTTAATAGTTTTAACCGGCAATGATACGACGGAAGGCAAGTGGCAGTATCCCAGTTTAAGCTTTTTAATGCAAATAACAGAAACTGCTTTTGAACAGACTCAATCCTTCTTTGGTGAACAAAGTATTGCGGAATCCAAACGCTAGAACAGTATTCCAGGATAGGACGAATCATAGATACATATAGAGTTTTAGGTATGAAAGGATCATCAAATTCTTTAGACAAACGTTTGATATAAGCTAGCACACCTCTGTGTTTATTAACTGTTAGTGATATGTGTTCGTTGAATGACAACTTATTGTCAAAAAGGACCCCAAGATCGTTAATTAGGGAAATACGATCTTAGACGTTATTCCCAAGTGAGTACAAAACGATGTGAGGCACACTGCGATTGAACGTCATAACCTTACATTTAGAGCAGTTAAGTAAAAGGAGATTGTTTGAGTACCACAAGAAGACTTCGTTAAGGTCTAATTGCAGGTGTCTATGAAGGAAATGGTCTGAGAAAGAAAGACATAACTTTACATCATCAGCATACATAAATGTAGTAGCACAGTTAACAACACTAGGTAAATCGTTTACAAAAAAAAACATACAGAAGAGGTTCTAAGTGACTACCTTGTGGGACACCAAATGAAACGTTTATAATCTGTGATGTAATGTTTTAGAACAAAACACGCTGCGTGCGGTTCGATAGATAGGAGGTCAACCACTGTACTATTTGTGGAGAGAACCCCATAAGACATAGCTTATGAAGGAGGAGATGGTGGTTCACAGAATCAAACGCTTTGCTAAAGTCAGTGTATACCACATCAGTTTGCAAGCGGCTCAGAAAACCTCTGTGGATAATCGAAGTAAATTTATAGTGATTTACTTATCACTATACATCGGACTCTCCAAAGGCGGTCCTTCAACTCAAACAAAACCGAATCCTTTTTAGAAATGCTCTAACACTTGAATGGCGGACTTTCCATATGCGATCCTCCAACTCATTAGGGGATCAGGAATTACAACTCATTAACAAATTAGGGGGACAGGAAAGAGATGTTATAGAGTAGAGACCATTGTTGTTTGAACATTATACCCTAAAAGTGTCATGCAGTGCATATGTCGAACTACAATGGCTAAGGAACAGAGGACTAAAGTTTCGAGTCCTTTCATGAGGAATGTTAAATTTTAAGCGTGTTAGTAAATGCTGGCTATCTACATCCCTATTCAAAAGGTTATGCAGAAAGAATACACCGAGCCTTGTCCTACCATTTGTTAAGCTAGGTAAGCTTATAAGTAAAAGTCTGCTACTGTAGGATGGAAGCTGAAGATTTGCATCCCAGTATAGACCTCTAAGTGCGAATAATAAAAAATTCTTATGTACGGATTTTATGCGATCCTAAAGTACTCCATATTGGAGACTCCAGACACATTAGCCGTACTCCCGTATCGGACGGACCAAAGAAATAAATAATGTTTTGATTATGTATGGGTCATTAAATTCTTTTGACCACTTTTAATTAAAACCAAGGACACCTTTAGCCTTATTAACCATTAAGGAAATATGGTCGGAAAATTTAAGTTTAATGTCTAATAAGACGCCAAGATCATTAACCTGAGTAAATTTCTCTAAGGCAATCCCATTTAAACCGGATATATGTATATGGCTAAAATCGGATGTAGTTGGACGATCATTATGAGAATATCATAATATAACCAATTTATTAAAATACAAAATCTTAATAAAGAAATAAGCTTTTATCTTCAAAAATTCAGAAGTTAGTTTTTTTTACTAAACACCAAGTACCATTTGCGACCATTCAGGCATAAGGCAGCTTTAAGATATAGCCGGCCGATCCTTATAAAATAAAGTAGGTGCGATCCCCTGACCAAAAATAGAATCTGACCGAATCTGTAATTTCCAACTTTCTATCTTCAAAAACACGAAAAATGCGTCATTTTCGATCATTCAGTTATATGTCAGCTATAGGATATAGTCGGCCGATCCTTATGAAATTTGGAAGGTCCCAACCCAACTTTCGTATATTTAAAGATAGCAACTTGGAACTTTGTATAGATTCTATTTTATATCTTTTAGCTGCCATATAACTAAAATATCGGAAATGGCGGGGTCTGTTAGGTCCATGAGTGCTTCTGCACCCAAGAATTTGAGTCGGCTGCGTCCCAGCATCTCTTCCGCTTCTACATCCCCACAGCTCCTGCAGTAATCAAAGTTAGGCACCGCTAATCTAGCCGTCTAGCATAATCTAACTCCTATTTAGCGTAATCCCTAGGTACTTGGCGCTACCGCTGAGGGAGAGTGTTTTGCAATAACTTTGTAACCAACACCTTCTAGGGATCGCAGTAGGCTATTAACCGCCACGTTTCACAGTAGGGGTGAGAGTACGCCTTCTTGCGGAGTGCCTCTTCTGACGTATCTATGAATAGATTCTCCTCCTAGTGACGCCTCAACAGTCCTGTTTACCAGGATCTGCTTTATAAGGCGTACGGATTGATTGTATATTCCTAGTCCCGTCAGCGCATTGATTATCGAGCTTGGTAGGATGTTGTTGAAATCACCTTCTATGTCTAGAAAAGCAATGAGAGCGTATTCCTTATCACTAAGTGCCTTTTCGACAAAAGTAGTGATCTCGTGGAGTGCCGTTTCAGTGGATCAGCCTTTCCTATGCGCATGCTGTGATCCAGAGATATTATCTGGGTTGATAGTAAGATTAATATGGCGACTGATTAGTCTCTCCATTGTCTTGAGAAGGAAGGACAACAGGCTTATTGGTCTGAAGTCCTTAGGGATGCATGTATACTACTTTCGTCCGCGACGAATATGGGTATATTGACTTTCGTCCGCAACCACATTGCGGGTACGATGCCTATTCTGAAAATTGCTGAGAAAGCTTTCTTGACTCAAGACCTCAGATTGGGTCCGGCTTTAATTAGTTGAGCCGGGACAATGCCAACTTGAATACCTATTGAGTGACAGGTATGTCAGCTGGGCGATAAAAAGCTTCAAGCCTTTCAAATCCACGGGCCCGTACGCCGAATATACCCTTAGAGGGCCATTTGGGCTGTCTATGGCTGCGGCTACGTGGTCTTCATTGCTGGAATTGGGTAGCAAAAAGAGGTTAAGGTTATTTTTCGCAAGGATGCAGGCTCGCCTTTTACCTGTTGTATCGGCTTTGCAGAGCCTATACTCCGACGCCCCCAACCCAAGAATCCTATCTCCAAGGATCCAGGGTTCCTGGATGAGGGCCACATCAGCTCCATTCTCGGCGAGGTAGAGTAGGAGGGCAGGTGACGCCGCTTTACTGTGATGGAGGTTTATCTGCAAGATTGTCAGGGACGTTCTTACAATTCTCCACCACATTAACTTCTGCCTCTGTCTCGAAGCTCAGCAGAGAGTCCTCCATTCCGACTCCACTAAGTGCCCTTCCCAAGTCGCTTTCCTCCGAGGCGTACCCTTCCAGAATGTCCTCCGCCTCATCCGACATTCCTTCCGGGTGCCCCTCTTCGGTCGGCTCCTCCAAGTCTGGCTCTTGCGCGTCTGCCTCCAGCCCGATACCTCCTGGTTTGGCCTTCGCATCGGATTTGTAAATTCGGACCGTCACGTGTTCAAATCCGTACTTCAGCAGGTGCTGCGACCTTTCCTTTTACGGTCTCCTCGTTGAGGGCTTTTACGGTCTCCTCGTTGAGGGTAGGACGACCTGCCTCCGCAGTCCCACCGCCTCCTCGACCTTGGCGACTCTCCAGTCCGACGTGGGAAGCGTCGGATTTTACATCCTAAGCATAGTTAGGATGGTCTTAGGGTCGGCTGGCTTTTCAGTGAGCCACACTTGCGCCCTCGGTTTGCTTGGGATCTCCTCCCAGTCAACCGCCACTAGCTTAGCTCCAGGGTAGACCTCTCCAAGCGATGCTACCATACGATTGTAGGTCTTTTTCGATCGCGCGTCTCAGTACCATCCTGCGTCTTTGCATTCTGGTGGAGGTCCTGAAGCGCCCATGCAACTCGTTTACCACCCGTCGCCAAAGGTCCTTGGGGATAAGCCCATCCTTGGAGCCCTTGTCCAGGACTTCAATTAGGGTTTTTCCCTTCGTCATCTCGGCGAACGAGCGGTTGGACGGCTGCGGCTGGGCCTTCCTCTTCTTAGCCTTGGGGCTTCTCCCTCTGTGAACCTCTGCCTTTTCACGCTTTGCGCAATCTCCTTGGCACGATCTGACCCAGCACGTTTGTTCGGATCCAGCCTCACACCCGCCTTTTTTAAAAAATCGGGCCCGGCTTAAAATCGGGCAGGATCTGCCTTGCCCACTTTATAATCTCGGCCTGGTCCGGGTTGGCTTCGGCCGATGGGTCCGCCCTCATTAGAATGAAGGCTGCTCTTCTCTTATCTTTATAAGAGCCTTTTCGCAGCGTCGAGTGAGATACTCCCAGCTCAGGGTTCGCTTTAGGGGCCCCGCCGGTTGGTTTAGAGGTTGATCCTGGGGTCTTCCTCTCCACGCCGTTCAGTGGTCTCATGGCTAACACCGCTTTGGAGGAAAAAGCCTTGGCAACCTCCTCCGCACCGGCGCGTCTCGCCTCGAGATGTTGCCCCTCTGTGGGGGGCTTCTCCATGTGAGCAACTCCTTGGCCTTTGAGAGCCTTGGAGTTTGACGGGTCACTGACCCCATTTCCGGACTTTTTTAGGGAGTTCCGTTCTCCACTTAACCTTTATTTGATAAGGTAGAATTTAGTAGGCCTCTAGCTTTATGATAAATACAGGAATACTATCTGATGCTCTAATTGATGCACAAAAAAAAAATGAGACTAAGAATAGTCTCAGTCCAATAAGCAGTATAATGACTGCCGACGCGGCAGTCAATATAGACGCAGAAAATGAAACGGACTATAAAAATGATGACGTTACTTTCTTCCTTCCTTATGACGTTACTAGGAGCGGTCCTTCTCCCGTTCGTACGAAGGACAGTAGCAGGAAAGATAAGGAAATTTCTGATAGATACGGGGACGGCAAAATGCTTTATTAGAGACAATATAGAAGTACTCCAACTCCAGTTCCTGTGCATTCTTGTTGTAATGTGAACTCTATTCATGGCTGTTATAAGCTTAAGTAAAATGCTAATAATTAACATAAGGAAATTCGAACTTTACAATTTAAAGACTATTCCCGACAAACACCCAAAGCCGCGTATTTCAATGATACTTTCAAGCCTAGAAAAGGCTAGCTTTTTCACAACTCTTGACCTCAAGTCTGGGTACAATTCTACACCTCTAAGTCTCCAATTTTGCCTAAAGAACGCACCCAGAATTTTATAAAGGGACATAGGCAATGTCCCTAAAAAAAAAATTGGTCGTTTCTAAAAATAAAATAATTCATCGAAGTTCTTAAAATATTGCACGGTGATAACATGAAGATGTCAAGGGAGAAGTTTAAATTTAGTATGGAAAATGTCAAGTGCAAGTTTATTAACGTCTTGGCTGTGTTGTCTCTAATGAGGGTATCAAAACAACCGTAGAGAAGGTGATGCCTGTAATGCGCCTGTAATTTAAAAAAAAAAAATATATATATATTAAAAAAAAAAAAACAAAATGCTTAAAAGTAAACCCCATTTAGTTAAGCAAAAAAAAACAAAAACCCAACCAACTCAGTTGCTTTATCCAAATCACTATGAAGTACGACCCGATCGGGTAAGCCAAATAATGGCCAATTGGAAACTCAGATTCACTGGAAGGTCTTCTATGTCAATTGAAGACTTTATCTATCGTGTAGAGGCTCTTTCGATCCAAACTTTAGAAGGGGATTTTAATTTAACTTCAAAATATGCCAGTAATTTGTTCTGATGATATCACAAAAGTGTCACAGTACTTAACTGGTCAGGTCTGTGTCCGGCCCTTCGTGGACAATTAAACGACGATAGGACCGATAGGAATATTGAGTCGGAAATAGGACACCGCAAGCAATGTCATAATGAACTGTTTGACGACTTCTATGGTGTCATAGCGGCCCTAGCCGACAAACTTTCAACCCCACTATCTAAAGCTTCCCCAGTGGAAACATTAAGATATAATTTATTACCGGAAATTCAACATGAAATATTGTACGTCCCTACAACTATTCTCAAGGAGTTAAGAACAGTGGTCCGCATAAAAGAAATGTTCTTAAGAACTGTCTCAAAATCGAAATCACTATCGACTTCTCGGCCCAATCTTAGGCGACAAGTCAATTCTTTTCAAAACCCAAAGGTCGCACCTTCATAAGATGTGGACTCAGGTTAGGATGAATATGAGCTGTCTGCGCTATGAGCTGTTTCCTGCTGGAACTGTGCCGCTAAAGGTCACAGATATCAAGAATGTCTGGCTGATCGAAAAATATTCTGTTATGGTTGTGGGAAGGCCGATACGTATAAACCTACATAACGGACTTGTAACCCAAACGCTCAAAAAAACTACCAAGGGCGTGCACCACAGAAAAGTGCACGCAAACAGTTAATCAGCATAGCGACCAATACAGAGTAACGCTTTCCGACGACCTCACGTCTGTAGGCCGACTACTGCAACCTAAAAGTATACCATTCCCTATAACTAAGATAGACGTTAAGAGAAAACGGTCTACTGGTCGTCGAGAAGCTTTTAAAAATCAATGTAAAATAGAAAAGAAATTAATCCTTTCATCCATATTAGATAATCCTCTTGACTTACGTCCTCACGCTCAAGTAATGCTTTGTGGAAAGTCTGTAGTCGGGAAATTTTCAACTGACATTACTTACAGAGGAGAGACAAAAACCCTGTATTTTTATTTGGTGCCTACGTTAGTCGAAGACTTATATCTAGGAATTGACTTTTGGACCGTCTGTTAACCAAAAATCTTAATCTAGCCTCCATCAGCGATCCAAGTATGAGAGAACTTTCTAAGGATCAACAGAATTCATTGCAGAATGTTATCAAATTATTCCCGTCATTTTCAAAACAGGGACTAGGACGTACATCGTTAATTTTACACTCAATCGATGTGAGAGAAGCTGAACCGATTAAGCAGCGACATTATGCCGTGTCGCCGGCAATTGAAAAACTTATGTATGACGAGCTCGATCGAATGCTCGAATTAGGAGTTATTCAAGAATCTAACAGCTCTTGGTCATCTCCAGTAGTGTTAGTGAAGAAACCAGGAAAAGTAAGACTCTGCGTAGATAGTAGGAAGGTGAATTCCGTCACCATTCTTTACTAGCCTCGATTTAAAGGATGCTTTTTGGCAAATACCTCTAGACCCGAAATCTCGCGATAAAACCGCTTTCTCAGTACGCGGACGTCCGTTTTATGAATTTGTGGTCATGCCATTTGGACTCACTAATGCCCCGCAGTCCATGTCGCGACTTATGGATAAAATAGTTCCAGCCGACTTACGTAATGAGGTTTTTATATATTTAGATGACTTATTCATTGTCTCCGATACCTTCGAACGACATCTTGAAGTCTTATCGGTAGTCGCTTCCAACCTGGCTCGGGCGAATCTGACAATTAATGTTGAAAAAAGTAAATTCTGTCGGAAAGAGGTAAAATATTTAGGACACATGATAGGTAATGGTATTATTAGTACCGATCCTGATAAAATAGCTGCAGTAAGAGATTACCCAACACCCCGTTCGGTTAAGCAGGTTCGAAGATTCCTTGGTATGACCGGATGGTATCATAAGTTTATTAAGGATTATTCCGCTATTACTTCCCCGTTGACAGACACCTTGAAAACCAATCGGAAGTTTGAGTGGACAAGTGAAGCCCAGGGGGCTTTTGAGTCCATAAAGGCAAGCATGTGTGCAGCCCCAGTACTGCACAGCCCCAATTTTTCTCTCCCGTTCTCACTTCATTGCGACGCAAGTCACAGTAGGTGCAGTCTTAATGCAAGTGAATAAAGATGGTGCAGAGGTGCCGATTGCTTTCATGTCAAAGAAGCTAAGTCGTTGTCAAAGTCAATACCCCGTTACCGAGAAGAAGTGTTATGCTGCTGTGTTGGCCGTAAAAAAATTTAGAGCTTATGTCGAAGGACAGGATTTTGTAATAGTCACAGATCATGCCTCCTTAAAATGGCTTATGACCCAGGCAGATCTAAGCTCGCGTCCCGCTCGTTGGTCCCTTAAGCTTCAAGGATTCCAATTCAAGATACATCATCTAAAAGGTACTCACAATGTAGTCCCAGACGCTCTCTAGCGAACCTTTACCGAAGACTTGTCAACCCTTGCTTGTGATAGCCTAATAGTTGACGTCAATTCCTCCGAATTCGATTCAGCCGACTACGATTCGCTTAGGAGTAAGATCCGACTTAATAACTCTTCTCTACCGGATCTCAAAATCCAAGGTAAACATATATACCGACGCTCCGAACATGCAGAGGATACCAAAATTTGCGATGACCAATGCTGGAAACTTTGGGTTCCACGCCCACTCGTACCGAAAGCCATTAAGACTGCTCATGGAGACCCATTAAATGCCCACGGGGGTATAAACAAAACCATAGAAAGGCTCCGAGGATATTATTTCTGGCCTAACATGGTTAACGACGTAAAAACTTTTGTCAATAGTTCCGATATTTGTAAGGCCACGAAACACCCTAATCGATCGTTTAAACCTCCTATGGGAAACACTGGAATACCCCAGCGTTTCTTTCAGAAGATATTTGTTGATTTTTTAGGACCATATCCACGAAGTAAATCGGGAAATGTAGGTATATTTGTGGTGCTCGACCATCTCACTAAGTTTCCTTTTTTGAAACCAGTCCGCAAGTTTACCGCCGACTCGATTGTGCGATATTTGGAAGAAGATCTTTTTCATTGTTTTGGGGTTCCAGAATATGTGGTTTCTGATAATGGAGTTCAGTTTAAATCGCAAACTTTTAATTGCTTGTTAAACAAATATAATATCAGACATACATATACGGCATTTTATTCCCCACAGGCAAACGCGTCGGAAAGAGTGAATAGATCAGTTCCTTCAGCCATAAAGGCTTACATAAACCCAAATCAGAGTAAATGGGACGAAAACCTTATTTGCATTAACTGCGCTCTACGATCTGGAGTTCATCTGGCCATAAACACAAGCCCGTATAAGCTAACGTTTGGTCAAAACATGGTCACGAAAGGCGAAACCTTTCAACTACTACGAGATTTAGGTATGTTAGAAGATCGAAGTGTCCAATTTAATAAGGAAGACTCCCTAGACATTTTACGTAGTAAAGCCCAGAATACCATGATATCTCAACGTAATCGGAATGAAAGGTTCTATAACACACGAACCAGGGAGGTTTCTTTTAAAGTAGGTCAAGAAATTTTCCGACGCAATTTCCAACAAAGCAAATCGCAAAAGGGTTTAGGTCCAAGCTGGCTCCCAATTACCTTAAAGCGCGAGTGCGAAGGCAATTAGGGAAGGTATATTACGAGCTAGAAGATCTACAAGGCCGCCTGATCGGGAATTTCCATGCCAAAGATCTTAAGCCATAAGCGTAGACAACAAGCGGGAATCTTCCTTGTGTTGTTCCACCCCAAGTTAGATTTTAGTGGGGGGGAAAATGTAATGCGCTTGTTATATATTAAAAAAAAAAGAAAATGCCTAAAAGTAAACCCCATTTAGTTAGGCTAAAAAAAAAAGAGCAAAACATAAAGCTTGGTTAAGCTTAAAGTTCCTTATCTATTGATAATCAATTATCTTTCTAAAATTTATCATTTAAGTTTCGGTCTAAGCATAGTATAAGCAGCGGCTAAAAAAAGGAAAAAAAAGGCAATAAGACACGTGGGGAATTTCCACATAAGTTTCCCAAACCTTAAACGCCGAGGGAAGTGAGCTGCGCTCAGTGCATTAAAAGTGAATTACATTTTTTTTGTTGTGCCAATTCAAGAAAAATAAGCCCTTTGTTTTCGGCCTCACGTGTTTTTTTGTTCAAAAAAATTCTTACCCAGTAAGAATCAAATTTTTATTGTTCTTACATTGGGAATAAGTTTATAAGTCCCCAACTAGCCAGTTTTACCCCTAAGAAGGGCTTGTAGCGCCACACCGAGGGATCAGATGGATTAATTTAAATTGGTGTGAGAAATTAAATTTTCTTTGGATGTAAGGTGCATGTGCCAATAATTTTCCATCATTAACTCAAACCCGCCAATGGCCAGCATATGCACCCCAATTATTCTCATCATCCAATGACGTCACTCATCGCCCCAAGACAGTTATGCCTGTCCAATGTTGGTTTCTGGAATTATTAATTTTATTTAGTTTTTTATTTTGGTAGTAATTATTTTTTTTTGGAGCTTGGATTTTAATAATGTAAGAAGATAACGGTTCCAGTTCCCTTAATTTTGTATTTCTTATTTAATTACTTAAATACTAAAAATGAATGGTTCGGAACATACATGCCATACATGAATACAAAAACAAGAAAGCAAAGCTAACTTCGGGCGGAGCCGAAGTTGATATACCCTTGCAGTTAAAACCGGATATATATCGCAAACATCGGATATAGTTGGCCGATCCTAATGGGAATAGGAATATATATTCCAATTTATTACAATACAAAATCTAAAAAAAGTCCCAAACTTCTATCTTCAAAAATACGAAAGTTGATATTTCTACCAAGTACCATTTCCGATCGTTCAGTTATATGGCAGCTATAGGATATAGTCGGCCGATCCTAATGAAATTTGGCATGTCGTAATGTTTTGCCAAAAATAGCTCTCACCTAAAATTTGAACTCTCTAACTTTAAAAACACCAAAGTTATACCATTTCCGATCAATCAGTTATATGGCAGCTATAGGATATAGTCGGCCGATCCGGGCCGTTCCGACTTATATACTGCGTGCAAAGGATAGAAGGGTGTGTGCAAAGTTTCAAGACGATAGCTTTAAAACTGAGAGACTAGTTTGCGTAGAAACAGACAGACGGACAGACAGACGGACAGACAGACGGACAGACGGACAGACGGACATGCTCATATCAACTCAGGAGGTGATCCTGATCAAGAATATATATACTTTATAGGGTCTGAGGTGTCTCCTTCACTGCGTTGCACACTTTTGACCAAAATTATAATACCCTCTGCAAGGGTATAATAACCCTTAAACCCCAAAAATTATAGATTCATCGCTCAACCCGACAAAAGATCTTTTGGACGTGGAAAACAAACTCGATGTAAGTGAAAGAAAAAACACATTATTCCAAATTAAAAATATTTTTTGTGGTTCTGCCGATTTTTCTCAGTGTACCAAAAGCTTTACACGAAAGATTTTTATTTCCCTAACGGTGAAATAGAACCATGCGGTTTGCAATTAAAATACCGAACAATGGTACACTGAAAAAAATTATGGCGCGTGAATACTAACGTTGTTGATTTTATATATATTTTCTTTTTTGAATATATTCCCCAATATTAATTTACGGCCTTCCGCAATAACATAAGGAAAGAAAAATGAATTTATTTTTGATCATAACTTAATTAATTAATATTTAATAAAAATTAATGGAATCTTGGAATATTATTTATATATTATATTTTTGGCTGAGTTCCACAATTAAAAACATTGCTAATGTTAATTAAAATCTCTTACTATCAAATTTGAATTGAAAATAAATAAGTTACTTAAAGACATTTTAAGAAATTAATTTAAGTAATAATATTAGAGAATACATGCTATGGAAGACCAGATTCTCTTAATAAACATTGTTCTTAATAGCCATATATATTATTATTTCATTATTATTAATTCAACTTATTATTCCTTATGCCGACTAATAGAGATACAAATTCTAAAATAATTTTTTTTTATTATACCTTTCTACTAAATACTTTTAATTTTATACTTACTTTTAATTTCCCCTTCTTTTTGCCTCATGCAACCTTATAACTATGAATAAATTTTATAACGTTTAAAAATGAATTGCTAAATCTATTATCAGGGGGAGTCATACAGGATAAAGATGGCAGGTGAAATTAGATAGCCGATTTCTTTGGGATCACCAATAATTATTTCGCGGATCTGGTGATCATGGAAGGGTGGGCAACAGCTGTGGCAAAACATCCGCCCAGCTTTACGTCATTTGCTGCAACTCCATCAGCGCAGTGACAACGGCCTTAATTACTTTGAATGTCCAAAGCAATGCAAGAATCCTTTTTGTCCCACTTCCCGCTATTTCCTTCAATACGTACTAACACCTTCTACCTCAAACCTTCTACCGACCAAAAAGCCGGAAGCAGCGCGTGCATCTTCCTTGCAGCTACACTACCATCTGCCCGCTTACATGGTTATATGTTAGAATATTATTTAAAATGGCACCCAACGTGGGGCCAGCCGTTCAAGGCTGCCCAAGAAAATAAAATGTACAAAAATAAAGATACCTATGTCATTCCATCCGACATATACCCTCGTACGTATTAGTTAGTTTCGGATCCAAGAAATTCTCATAGACTTCAAGGCCAAGTGTTTAACTCCGATAACTATGTAGATACTGTGGTTAAGCTCCGACGTCCTGGATGCGTTACATCTTTAATTGGATATAACTCCGGAGTCAACGCGGCTTAACCTAGTTCCGGTGTTTAGGGAGAGATGGTAAAGTTTAAGCGTAATTGAATTGGCGGATTTCAGGCCGCAGTCATCCCTTAAAATTTCCATCATGTGCTTTTCTCCGTTGTGATTGAGAGATAAATCTGATTTGGAATATATTTTTGTCTGATGCAGGCGCCTTTCCAACAGAATATTCTCTCTAACCTATTCCCCTGTTGTGGCTCGAAGAGTATACGGACTTGGAAAATACCTTTTGTCTGATGCAGACACTTTTCCAACCGAATCCTTCATGGCCATGGCTCAATCCTTATATTCAAAGCCTTGAAAATTCTTCTGGAAGATGTCCAATGATTCGGAAGATGGACCGCCGAAGTTTTACGAGGTTAACGAGTATAAAAAAAATTAGGATCTTGCAATACTTTCGTTCATAAAAAGACAAAAATACAAACTTGAATTCATATATTCTTATATTTTTATTTTTATAAAGTCATTCTTCTGATGTTGATGGCAGTATATTTCACATAGTAGGTTAGAAGTAAAATTAAATTCTAAAATTACTACAGGTTACTGTAGGTAACCAAATTATATTAAGGAAACCCCGAAATGGTGTTATCCCATAGCCCGGAGAATTTGTCTCATACGAGTGATACAGGAGAACATTGTTATATTTGCTCCGAAATAATAGTTTACCAAGCGCAATTATTAACAACATCTTGTGGGCATATCTTTCATCGTGCGTGTTACAATTCCAAAGTAGGAAAGTCAAAAAGGTGTCCCGTCTGTAAACAGAAACTAACCTAATCTAATTCAGCGTCTGTTGAAAACCTTAGCTCAGATCGATTATCTATTACAAGCACCCTCATGGCTTCAACATCTCAATCTCTACAGACTCGACTCTAAACCAAACGTATGGCGGCCGTACAACAGTCAGAGGTTCCTAATTTAGACTCGAACAATATGGCTCAGACTATCACCAACCAACCGCAAGAACCAACCAATACGGCTGAAACGGTACCCTCAACTCTTGCCGAAACAATAAAGGCAGCCATGATAGAACAAACTCAGATGATAGCTTCTAGCTTAACCGATCAGACTAACAAGATAATCCAAGCACTTTCAGGTTGCCTTCGTGATAGTAGTTTAGCTGGATCAGCCAATGAATCTCCATCTAGTAGGCCACCGGTGGCACAATCGGGTTTGCCATTACAGAATCCACCGGAAACAAGATCAGAACCTTTCATAGGATTACCAACTCAGTTGCCTCATCCAAATCATTATGAAGTAAGACCCGATCGGGTAAGCCAAATAATGGCAAATTGGAAACTCAGATTCACTGGAAGGTCTTCTATGTCAGTTGAAGACTTTATCTATCGTGTAGAGGCTCTTTCGATCCAAACTTTAGAAGGGGATTTTAATTTAACGGCCAAATATGCCAGTAATTTGTTAGGGCAGTGCTAGCGAATGGTTCTGGCGATATCACAAAAGTGTCACAGTACTTAACTGGCCAGGCCCTTCGTGGACAATTTAACGGATAGAAGTATAGAAGGGCGGAGTAATAGAACGGATAGAAGTATTAAGTCAGAAATAGAAAACCGCAAGCAACGTCATAATGAACTTTTTGACGACTTCTATGGTGTCATAGCGGCCCTAGCCGACAAACTTTCAACCCCACTATCTAAAGCTTCCCCAGTGGAAACATTAAGATATAATTTATTACCGGAAATTCAACATGAAATATTGTACGTCCCTACAACTATTCTCAAGGAGTTAAGAACAGTGGTCCGCATAAAAGAAATGTTCTTAAGAGCTGTCTCAAAATCGAAATCACTATCGACTTATCGGCCCAATCTTAGGCGACAAGTCAATTCTTTTCAAAACCCAAAGGTCGCACCTTCATAAGATGTGGACTCAGGTTAGGATGAATATGAGCTGTCTGCGCTATGAGCTGTTTCCTGCTGGAACTGTGCCGCTAAAGGTCACAGATATCAAGAATGTCTGGCTGATCGAAAAATATTCTGTTATGGTTGTGGGAAGGCCGATACGTATAAACCTACATAACGGACTCGTAACCCAAACGCTCAAAAAAACTACCAAGGGCGTGCACCACAGAAAAGTGCACGCAAACAGTTAATCAGCATAGCGACCAATACAGAGTAACACTTTCCGACGACCTCACGTCTGTAGGCCGACTACTGCAACCTAAAAGTATACCATTCCCTATAACTAAGATAGACGTTAAGAGAAAACGGTCTACTGGTCGTCGAGAAGCTTTTAAAAATCAATGTAAAATAGAAAAGAAATTAATCCTTTCATCCATATTAGATAATCCTCTTGACTTACGTCCTCACGCTCAAGTAATGCTTTGTGGAAAGTCTGTAGTCGGGAAATTTTCAACTGACATTACTTACAGAGGAGAGACAAAAACCCTGTATTTTTATTTGGTGCCTACGTTAATCGAAGACTTATATCTAGGAATTGACTTTTGGACCGTCTGTTAACCAAAAATCTTAATCTAGCCTCCATCAGCGATCCAAGTATGAGAGAACTTTCTAAGGATCAACAGAATTCATTGCAGAATGTTATCAAATTATTCCCGTCATTTTCAAAACAGGGACTAGGACGTACATCGTTAATTTTACACTCAATCGATGTGAGAGAAGCTGAACCGATTAAGCAGCGACATTATGCCGTGTCGCCGGCAATTGAAAAACTTATGTATGACGAGCTCGATCGAATGCTCGAATTAGGAGTTATTCAAGAATCTAACAGCTCTTGGTCATCTCCAGTAGTGTTAGTGAAGAAACCAGGAAAAGTAAGACTCTGCGTAGATAGTAGGAAGGTGAATTCCGTCACCATTCTTTACTAGCCTCGATTTAAAGGATGCTTTTTGGCAAATACCTCTAGACCCGAAATCTCGCGATAAAACCGCTTTCTCAGTACGCGGACGTCCGTTTTATGAATTTGTGGTCATGCCATTTGGACTCACTAATGCCCCGCAGTCCATGTCGCGACTTATGGATAAAATAGTTCCAGCCGACTTACGTAATGAGGTTTTTATATATTTAGATGACTTATTCATTGTCTCCGATACCTTCGAACGACATCTTGAAGTCTTATCGGTAGTCGCTTCCAACCTGGCTCGGGCGAATCTGACAATTAATGTTGAAAAAAGTAAATTCTGTCGGAAAGAGGTAAAATATTTAGGACACGTGATAGGTAATGGTATTATTAGTACCGATCCTGATAAAATAGCTGCAGTAAGAGATTACCCAACACCCCGTTCGGTTAAGCAGGTTCGAAGATTCCTTGGTATAACCGGATGGTATCATAAGTTTATTAAGGATTATTCCGCTATTACTTCCCCGTTGACAGACAGATCTTAAGCCATAAACGTAGACAACAAGCGGGAATCTTCCTTGTGTTGTTCCACCCCAAGTTAGATTTTAGTGGGAGGTGTGTAGGGGGGCGTGGTTCCGCAAAAAGATTCCAGAAAATATAGAAGTCGGGGGCGTCTTCGGTTTCAGTAGAAAAGCGCGTTCAGCTTTATTGGCTGCGTACATCGAATTAACTTAAAAACTAGTACAAACAGAGATCGACGACAACCAACGAGCGAGAAGAGAGGGCACAGAGGGGCGAGTGTGGATGCGCTCTTTAGCGCGGGTGCGCTCTTCAGCGCGGATGCCCTCTTCAGGTGAGCGGCACAACGGCCCCTCACCTAAACATTCTCCCCCCCTTGCAATCGCTCGGGTTGCAACAGATCCCTCGTCGCTAGCTATGCGTCACTGCAGCTAGAGGGCGTACACGGGTCGATGAAGGCCCCCGTGTCGAAAATCCGGGTCCCGATGTTGACGCTGTTCCGTCTCAGTAGCGACGATAGGGTGGGCGCAGCGAGCGCGTCCTGCGGGGGCCCTCGAGGAGAGGCGGAAAGTTGCCTGGGCGCGGATGACGCGGGCGGAAGAGCAGTGGACAGCACCCGATGAGTGGCGGACGAAAGCAGTGGAGCTCTTGACGACTGCCAGCCAGTGGCGGAAGAATGCCGAGGAGTTGCCGGCGAGCGCCGGGAAGTCGATGGCCGTGGATCGGCTTGTGAGTGCCGGAAAATGGCGGACGCAGGGTGAGAAGCACCCGAACCGTGCCAGGAGTTGGCGGATGACGGCCGACGAGAGAGCGAGACACCCCGTGTACTGTCTCCCGTGGGCGGTGACCGGTGCTCCTTGGTCCCAGGGTGCAGCAGCGTGTGGTGATCCTGACCACACGTCTTACAGCCGTCCCCACGCCGACAGGATCCGTCGGAGTGCTCGTGGGCCAGGCAGCTCGAGCAATAGCGGTTCACGAGAACCGCTCGGAGCCGCTCCTCGGCACTAAGGCGTAGGAAGCGCCGACACTTCTTCAACGGATGGATCCCATTGCAGACTCGGCATCGGTAGGATAGTGTACCTCGAGTACATCTGCTCTCCAGTGACGGGGCGTTACGTGGGCGTGGCGACATCGTGCTGAATATGACCTTGGAATCCAGTCGGATCATCAGCTGATTGCCACCGTGCAGCTTGATGCGATGTGTAAATCGAAGAAGGAGTCGTAACAGAATTATGCTCGCATCCTGAATCGAAACCCTGAACCAGTGAGTCACCGAGGCTGCGGGCAACTCGTGCGGAAAAAACAGACACCCTGCGGGGGTTGGCTGGAGATAATGGGCCTGTCAGCACCCATCCGAAAATGGTCTCCTGACCGAGAAGCGACCCGCAGATGTTAGCCTTGGAATTACCGAGGAGAATGGACGGAAGAATGTCAGCTCCTAATAACACATCGACTTGGGAGCTCTCAAAGAAGTTGGGGTCCGCCAGGGTAATATTGGGCAGCCCCTTGAGACGATCTCGCGAAATCGGATATGATGGCAAATTTCCTGCAACTGCGGAAGAACGTAAGCCGCAGTCTCTAATTGTAGCCCGGGTCTTGACGGCGACCGAATAGAGAAATGGCACAATTTAGTAGACTGCGCGGAAATGGTTTGATTTTTTTTTTTTTTTTAAAACAAGTTAAATTTTATTTTAGTCGCCGGAATCGTTCAAAACCATTTGAACATAACCGGGCGCTTAGAAGGTAGGGTGAATATGGTACATATGGGATATGGGCCTAGACTTTATACAATAATTTACAGTTATTTACATTAGTTTACAATATTATTGAACAACACGGGAAGACAGATCGCTGGGGTGAAATCTCTTTAAGCGCCTAAGAGTTTGCGGGTCGGCCAGCCTGCTAGCCAGTGGATTTGGGTGACTCGTTAGCCTGTCCGAGTACCGTCGGCTGTGTTGGTTTAGGAGGTCGCCCACCGGGACAAGGCGTAGGTCGTTTTGGATGGCCTGGTTTGTCACATACCAGGGAAGTCCGGATGCCCGTCGCGCAGCACGTGCCTGCACTACCCTCAGCCTGTTTAGCTGGTGCTTGGATGCGGTGCCCCATACCTCGATCGCATACGTCCAGGTTGGCGTGAGGATTGCTTTGAGCAGCAAAACTTTCGTCGAAAGCTGGAGGCTTTTGGATCCCAGAAGCCAGTCGAGCTTTTGTAGTTTGCGAACACATTTGGCTTTGATCGCCGTGATGTGGGTGTTCCATATGAGCCTGTGATCTAGGTGTACACCTAAGTAGCAGTGAGAGGTGGCGTTATTGATAGCGTCACCATTGAACGTATGTACGATGTCGATCACGAGTCTTAGGGAAAAAGTGACGCAAGCCGACTTGCTGCAGTTTATGGCAATGTTCCATTGCCTGGTCCAGCGCTCCATTGCATTCAGCCAGTCCTGAACAGCAGCCGAGGCTGACAGCTGAGACGTGTGGGATGCAAGCAGGGCCGTGTCGTCGGCGTAAGTAGCCAGAAGCATACGGGCGTCTGTGGTGGGCGACGGAACTGGCATATCACTCGTGTACATGGTGTATAGGAACGGACCAAGTACACTTCCTTGGGGCACTCCTGCGTGAATGTGTGCCAAGCTGGATCGTGAGTCCCTTACTGCTACAACGAAGGTTCGGTCGGCAATGAAGGACCTCAGGATGGCGAAATAGGGCGTAGGGAGAAGTTCCTTGATTTTGTAAAGAAGGCCCTCGTGCCACACCTTGTCAAAGGCTTGCTTTACGTCGAGAAAGACGCCTACAGTGTGCAGTTTATGCTCGAGTCCATGGGTGATGTGGTTGACCAGGCGATGGACTTGTTCTGGGCAGCCGTGCGATTTTCTGAAGCCGAACTGATGTTGAGGAATATGGCCTTCTACTTGTGGTAGCTCCAACAGTCGGCTGAGTAGAATCCGCTCGAACACTTTCGAGAAAGTGGATAACAGGCTGATTGGGCGGTAGGAGTCGATGCGAGATAGTGGCTTGCTTGGCTTCGGGATCATGATGATCCGGGCTTGCTTCCACTGTCTTGGAAAATGTCCCAGGCTTAGCATGGCGTTGAAAATTTTCACCAGCGCTAGCACTCCTATGGGTGGAAGAGCCTTGGCCGCTCGATTGTCGATGCCATCGGGTCCAGGAGTCTTTTTTAAATTGAGCGCCTTTAACTGCAGCGTGACTTCTTGCGGCGTGGTGTGTCTGATGGGGCGCGATGGCTGAGAGGGAGCGCGTAAGAAGTTTGCAACCTCATCGCGTCTGGAAGTTGAAAAGGAGTGAAGGTGGCAGACAGATGTTCCGCAAAAGCGTTGGCTTTGTCGGAGTCGTTCTTAAGCCACCGGCTTTTTATTGGGGATTGTACAGGTGGCTGTCTTTTAATTCCTCTTGTTAGCTTCCATATCGAAAAATCGCTGCAGTTGTCCGGGCCAGCTCCCTCCAGCAGGGTATCGATGTTCTTTTGGCGGGTTTTCGCTAGCAACCTGCGCAGTCTATTAGTGATGCTAGATAGACGCTGCTTAGTTGCAGGATCGCCTGACGCAATGAATTGCCTTCTGAGGTGCCTTTTTAGATCCAGGAGTGCCCTTGCCTCCGGGGTTAGTATTGGTGCCCTTCTATTAGATGGGTGACCAGATTGGCGCTGAGGTGGCGTAGCTCTCTGGGCGGCTTCAGTAATTGTAGAGGTGAAGCTATCTACGTATGCGTCCAGATCGCTGCAGGTTGCTATTGGTGTGTTGAGCACGGTGTGAGCATCGATGTAAGACTTAAAAGTGGCAACGTTTGCATGCGCAGGTAGCATTTTGGGGACTCCTTTATGGAATTGAGCTTCTTCGTCTATTATGAAGAGCAACGGGAGGTGGTCGGAAGATAGCTCGGTGAGTGCTCTGACAGTGACCTGCTGTTGTCTGAAGCCTTTTGAGATGCCAAAGTCAATTGCACTGGGGGTGGCGTTTGCACGATAGGGGTAGCATGTGGCTTCTCCGGTTGCTACAATGTCGACATTGACATTGGCCAGGACAGAGCTGAGGGTCCGGCCTCTGGCACACATCCTGTAGTTGCCCCACCATCTGTGTTTGGCATTCCAGTCACCTGCAGCAAGAAACTTATCTCCGAGATTGGAGAGGAAAGTCGTGAAGTCTGCTTCCGTCCACCTGAAAGCAGGGGGGCAGTACACCGAAGCAACGTTAAACCTCCCTCTTCTTGTAGATATCTCGATGGAGACGGCTTGTATGTGCTCTTCCGAAAGAGTGAAAGAGAGTTGATGGGCTATGGCTGACTTGACGAAGATCGCTGCGCCCCCATGTCGCCGGTCATCCGGATGATCGGCTTTGTGCAAAGTGAATCCAGGGATCCTGAGGGTGGACCGCGAACAGAGACGGACTTCTGACAACAAAAGGATGTCTATTTCGTAAAGCTCTATGAAAGCAATGATCTCGTTTGCTTTCGAGCTTATCCCATTGGGGTTCCAGCAGGCTATTTTAAGAGCTCCCATTGCGGAGGGTAGAGGAGGGTGGACGCGTCTGCAGGATTGCTTGCATTAGAGTCTCTACTAGGGACATCATCCTGTCGAGCCTCATGAAAAGCTGTTCCAGTTTGGCATTCAGAGCGGCGTTTTCGGTGGAATGTGTTGGAGGGGGAGTTTTTTCCATCACTTTGTGAGGAATAGGTAGGTTTCTTCTGGCTACACTTGCAAATGATTCCTTACCAACGTTGGGTGAGTGATCGGTTGAAGGAAACGTATTCGATTCTGTGGCTGCTGTGAGCTTTGATTGAGCTTTTTGCTTAAATGCGACTTGCAGATATTTGCGGCATCCTCTAAAGTTGGCCGCGTGAGAGCTGCCGCAGTGAAAGCAGCACCTAGGGTCGTCCTTCCCAAGTTTGCATTCCAGGGTAGGGTGGTTTTCACCGCATTCTCTGCAGATGTAATGCCGTGTGCAGTATGCTTTTGTATGTCCGTATTCCTGACATCTATGGCATTGTACGGAAATGGTTTGATTAAGGCCGGAAACTTGGGCTTGAATCGTCTTGAAGGGAGGCTTGACGAGGTTGAACAGTCGTTCCGTTATGAACGTCGCTTCGGACCCTGAGTCTATTAGTGCTCGTGCCTGGACGGTGCACCCCAAATGGCACACGTTGATAAGGGCCGTGCCCAGTAGGACTGCTCCTGCACATTCGACTGATCCTCTGAGCCGTTTGCTGGCGTAGGCGGACTTGGAGCGGTAGGCGGCATAGGCGGACTTGGAGCGGTGGCGATCGGATTGCCGCGGTGCAGGAGGGTGTGGTGTCGGCTGTGGCATGTGAAACATGTACGGGCGCTCGTGCAGTCTCGCTGCTGGTGCCCTCGGTCAAAACAGTTTAGACATAAGTGCTTCCTTGTAATGTAGTCAAAGCGCCCATTTACATCCATATTTAGGAACCGCGGACATAAGCGAATGGGGTGGTCCTCCCTCGAACAGAGATCGCAGCCCTTTTGGCCCGGAACCACTCGAGTCTCGTGTGAATTGAGCCTCCGAGCAGGGGCAATAGGAATACCCGACCTTGGCGGAAGTTGCCCGGAGCCACTAGGCCTGACGTCGTCGATTGCCTCTAGAGTGCGATGGCGCTCTGTCAGGAAGTTATCTAATTCCTTCCATGTTGAAATTTCGGCCTTGTTATGAACGGATTGCTCCCACATAGAAAGTGTGACTTTGGGGAGCTTTGACGAAATCATAAACACCAGGAGGCAGTCCAAAGCTTCAACATTGATGGCGGACATTGCTAGGGCTGTCAGACAACTCTGAATGGTGGCTTGGAGCTCCTTCAGCGCGACCCCGGACTCTTGCGAAATAGCCTGGAGGTTGAAAAGGATTTTCTACTGGCTATTGACCAGTAGCCGCCGGTTCTCAAAGCGGTCTGTGAGGCTTTGCCAAGCGACGACAAACCCCTCATGGGTAAGCGGAGCCTTGGAAACAATGGCCGCATTGTCGTCGGACTCGGCTAGCAAATCGGAGCAGCTCTCATAGCTTTTCTCCACCTTCTCCCACAGTGCCCGAATTTGGTCCCGATGGACTTCGCACATGTATTGGGAGCCCACTTCCGTTTCTCTGGCGGCCGGAGTATTTATGTTGGCCTCAAATTGGCTAACTCGATCTGAAGTGGCGATGAACTTCTTCAGCGCCACGTCGACCGCACTTTGAGCCATTTTTGCAACGGAACGAGTCTGCCTCTGTGAAGGACCGGAGATCGTGTTGACGGATTCGTCACTCTTCGCCCTTGGAATGGCACTGTACGCCTTAGGCTTTAAAAGAGGCGTCCGCGGAGAAGCGGATTGAGATCTGTCCAGACGGATGGTTGGGATCGGACGTGGCTTTTGGTCGTCTCCCGTGGGCATTCTCAGACACCAATTCGCTGGTCAGAACTTGTCCACTGACGCGCGCAATGGGTGCCTCGTACGAAGCGGTAGCCGGTCACTAATGTGATGAGACCGGTGAGATCGCGGACGAATTGCGATTGCAAGGCCAAGTGGGAATTAGAAGCGCCGATGTCGAGAGGAACGTCGGATGCGGCACAATTCGGATGTGGGAGAAACTTCAGGAAGCCAAAAAGAAAAACCCAGAAGGGCCAAGGTTCGTTGAGATTCTAGGCGGATTTTGCCAGATGCGAAGTAGAAGCAGCGTTAGGGAAATGACGGAACGGAAAATGGACAAGGCCCGGAAAATTCGTGATCGTTCGGAAAAATAATTGATGACTGTCTATATAGATATGTCTGTATATTTCGACCAGTATGGCTCGTACGTAAATATTCAATTCCTGACTATTTTCGAAATTGCGGAGCCGGAAAGGTGGACTTGACCTTGGCTTGGATTGAACACAGAGAAAAAAAATAAATAATTAATTTTTGCCTAATTGGCGGATTTAATTATTATGGAAACAGACGGGTGGAGTTGAAAATTTCAATTCTTAATCAATGGAGGTTAAGGAACCCGAAGCTGGAACGGTGGAATTGAAACCGCGGCTAGGTTCAGAAAGAAGATCGACAATTAAATTATTTAATTATAATTTCTTTTTCGATAATTAAATTTTCGATTTAATTATTGAGTGGCCGGAAAGGTGAATTAAAAAACCTGGCCCTTTGCTCGGACGGAAAATACGAATTAAATAAATTTTTGTAGTTGTAAATATAAATAAATAAATTTATAATTAATTGATTTTTTTTTTTAATTTGTTTGGTTATATATTTCCTGAAATTGGAGGCAGAAAATATTGAGAAATATATGGGCATACATGCAAGTAGGGCAAGGGCATGTGGGACATATGATGGCACAGTGGAACGTCGATAAGTGGACTGTATGGTTAAATTTTATCGGTTATATATTTCCTGAAATCGGAGGCAGAAAATATTTGGAGATATGTGGACATGCATGCAGGTACGGATATATGTATGTAAGGGCATGTGGGCATATGTATGTTGGCACAGTGGAGCGTCGATAATGTGTAACGGCGGAAACGAAAAAGTTATGTGGTGTAAAAAATTGGGGATGAAAAACCAATATTACGACAGCGGCGGACTGTTCGGTGAACTTGGAGATTCCCGGAACCACTTCACACCGGCTGGCCAATATTAATTATGCCCTTTTATTTTTATATATTGTTTTTTTTTTTTTCACCACACACTTTCTCTGTTCACTTGCCGATTTTTTTTTTTTTTACGGATTAATTGCACCAAACACAATGTATGTGTGTATGCATGTACATATGCCTCGACCGTTGGCGAGCGAACGGATAACGGAAAAACCAAAAACGGCGAGGAATATGGCGAGGCACACACAACGGAGATGGATGGAAAATTTGGTAATTTTTTGTCTTAGGAAAGTCTCAAGCTGCCGTGGTGTTGGAAAACTCGGACTTGGAGTTGACACGGAGGGAAAAACAATCATGCAGCAGAGTGAACGAAATTTTATGTTCGGACCACTGCTGAAGACCGGCAGAGAGACGGAGACGGAAAAAATTTCGTACTTATCTTTTGGGCGGAACAATGCCTGAACTGCTGGTGGATCCAAAATATACTGAATATCCTGGTATCCGGCTCGAAGGACCAAAATGTGTAGGGGGGCGTGGTTCCGCAAAAAGATTCCAGAAAATATAGAAGTCGGGGGCGTCTTCGGTTTCAGTAGAAAAGCGCGTTCAGCTTTATTGGCTGCGTACATCGAATTAACTTAAAAACTAGTACAAACAGAGATCGACGACAACCAACGAGCGAGAAGAGAGGGCACAGAGGGGCGAGTGTGGATGCGTTCTTCAGCGCGGGTGCGCTCTTTAGCGCGGGTGCGCTCTTCAGCGCGGATGCGCTCTTCAGGTGAGCGGCACAACGGGCCCTCACCTAAACAGGGGGGAAAATGTAATGCGCTTGTTATATATTAAAAAAAAAAAAACAAAATGCCTAAAAGTAAACCCCATTTAGTTAAGCTAAAAAAAAAAAGAGCAAAACATAAAGCTTGGTTAAGCTTAAAGTTCCTTATCTATTGATAATCAATTATCTTTCTAGAATTTATCATTTAAGTTTCGGTCTAAGCATAGTATAAGCAGCGGCTAAAAAAAGGAAAAAAAGGCAATAAGACACGTGGGGAATTTCCACATAAGTTTCCCAAACCTTAAACGCCGAGGGAAGTGAGCTGCGCTCAGTGCATTAAAAGTGAATTACATTTTTTTTGTGGTGCCAATTCAAGAAAAATAAGCCCTTTGTTTTCGGCCTCACGTGTTTTTTTGTTCAAAAAAATTCTTACCCAGTAAGAATCAAATTTTTATTGTTCTTACATTGGGAATAAGTTTATAAGTCCCCAACTAGCCAGTTTTACCCCTAAGAAGGGCTTGTAGCGCCACACCGAGGGATTAGATGGATTAATTTAAATTGGTGTGAGAAATTAAATTTTCTTTGGATGTAAGGTGCATGTGCCAATAATTTTCCATCATTAACTAAAACCCGCCAATGGCCAGCATATGCACCCCAATTATTCTCATCATCCAATGACGTCACTCATCGCCCCAAGACAGTTATGCCTGTCCAATGTTGGTTTCTGGAATTATTAATTTTATTTAGTTTTTTATTTTGGTAGTAATTATTTTTTTTTGGAGCTTGGATTTTAATAATGTAAGAAGATAACGGTTCCAGTTCCCTTAATTTTGTATTTCTTATTTAATTACTTAAATACTAAAAATGAATGGTTCGGAAATATTAATCAGTTTGGTGAATATATATATACCATACATGAATACAAAAATAACCCTTAAACCCCAAAAATTATAGATTCATCGCTCAACCCGACAAAAGATCTTTTGGACGTGGAAAACAAACTCGATGTAAGTGAAAGAAAAAACACATTATTCCAAATTAAAAATATTTTTTGTGGTTATGCCGATTTTTCTCAGTGTACCAAAAGCTTTACACGAAAGATTTTTATTTCCCTAACGGTGAAATAGAACCATGCGGTTTGCAATTAAAATACCGAACAATGGTACACTGAAAAAAATTATGGCGCGTGAATACTAACGTTGTTGATTTTATATATATTTTCTTTTTTGAATATATTCCCCAATATTAATTTACGGCCTTCCGCAATAACATAAGGAAAGAAAAATGAATTTATTTTTGATCATAACTTAATTAATTAATATTTAATAAAAATTAATGGAATCTTGGAATATTATTTATATATTATATTTTTGGCTAAGTTCCACAATTAAAAACATTGCTAATGTTAATTAAAATCTCTTACTATCAAATTTGAATTGAAAATAAATAAGTTACTTAAAGACATTTTAAGAAATTAATTTAAGTAATAATATTAGAGAATACATGCTATGGAAGACCAGATTCTCTTAATAAACATTGTTCTTAATAGCCATATATATTATTATTTCATTATTATTAATTCAACTTATTATTCCTTATGCCGACTAATAGAGATACAAATTCTAAAATAATTTTTTTTGATTATACCTTTCTACTAAATACTTTTAATTTTATACTTACTTTTAATTTCCCCTTCTTTTTGCCTCATGCAACCTTATAACTATGAATAAATTTTATAACGTTTAAAAATGAATTGCTAAATCTATTATCAGGGGGAGTCATACAGGATAAAAATGGCAGGTGAAATTAGATAGCCGATTTCTTTGGGATCACCAATAATTATTTCGCGGATCTGGTAATCATGGAAGGGTGGGCAACAGCTGTGGCAAAACATCCGCCCAGCTTTACGTCATCTGCTGCAACTCCATCAGCGCAGTGACAACGGCCTTAATTACTTTGAATGTCGAAAGCAATGCAAGCATCCTTTTTGTCCCACTTCCCGCTATTTCCTTCAACACGTACTAACACCCCCCCGCACACCATTGATAACTGCGAGCGATCCACTCCCATCTACCGACCAAAAAGCCGGAACTAGCGCGTGCAACTTCCTTGCAGCTACACTACCATCTGCCCGCTTACATGGTTACATGTTACATGCCCATTAAAGAACTCAAAAAACCCGGTTTTGTCTACGAGCTATTGTCTATTTGCCTTCTTAGTGTTTGCTAACAATTACCGGTATTTTATCAAAGCTTTTACAATGATTCCCTAAAATCCCTAAATAGAAGCTGGTGAAGATATAAAGCTTCGTTTGAAAAAAAATATACCTGTTGATTTTAATGATGACCAAAACAATGCGTTTCATAGTCTCAGGAATCTCAGGAATTCTTGCCTCTGAAGAAGTAATTTTAAACTACCAAGTCTTTCACGGTCTTTTTACCTGACATTCAACGCTTCTGCTAAGGGTATATGTCCGATTTCATAGCAAAAAAAAGGCCGATAAACATGCTTTCTTCAACGCAGAAGGACAGGGATGTAAACTACGCTACAAATGAAAAGGTACTCGTGGCAATTGTATGGACCTTCCAAACCATACGGAAAAAACCACATTATATATACACTGAGCATCAGCCACTAAAATTTTTCTTTTCCGATAAAAGCCCGAACTCTAAATTAAGCGCTGGAAAGCGCATAACGAAGAGAACGACGATATTTTTTTTTTTTTTTCATGGTCTTTCAGAATTTCTGAAATGGCTTGTGCATCAATTAGAGCATCAGCTAGCATTTCTGGATTCATCATAGAGCTTAGAGACCCAGACGACCGAGGGGCGCTCGAGAAACGAATAATTGGTATGTATATACTTATACTCTTGCAGAGGGTATTATAATTTTGTCCAAAAGTGTGCAACGCAGTGAAGGAGGCATCTCCGACCCTATAAAGTATACATATTCTTGATCAGGATCACCTCCTGAGTTGATATGAGCATGTCCGTCTGTCCGTCGGTCCGTCTGTCTGTCTGTTTCTACGCGAACTAGTCTCTCACCTTCTTTCCTTTGCATGCAGTATATAAGTCGGAACGGCCGGGATCGGTCGACTATATCTTATAGCTGCCATATAACTGAACGATCGGAAATGGTTTTTGGTAGAAATATCAACTTTGGTATTTTTGAAGGTAGAAAATTTGGGTGCGAAGACAGTTTTTCTTTGTATGACTCTCTTTGTTTCTGGATTTCGTCTTTCACTGCTAGGATGCCCAGATCCCGGTGGATGCTTTCGTTGCGAATATACCAAGATGCCCCATTTATAGTTCTCAAGATTTTTGATTGAGCGCGCAGTATATTGTCTACGTTGCTGCTGCTCGCGTTCCCCCACAGCTGGGAGCCATACTTCCAGATTGGGTTTAGGACTGAATTGAAGAGTAGTAACTTGTAGTCAAGCCACAGTGGCGATCGTGAGTTTATGATCCAGTGGAGGCATCTGGCTTTCAGTTTAAGGTGCATCTACTTGCATTCGATGTGCTTACGCCAGGTAAGTTGTCTATCAAGGTGGACGCCAAGGTACGTTACTTCGTTAGCTTGAGAAATCTGCATACCGTTTAGTAAAAGCGGAGAGCATGTTTGACTATTAAGAGTAAACGTTATATTTTTACACTTTTGTTCGTTTATTTTAATGCGCCGGTCGGACAGCCACCTTTCCACTATTATAAGATGAATAGCCAGTTGGGTTATTGCCTGCGTTGGGCATCTGGAGCGACTAAGGATAGCGGTATCATCGGCGAACGTTGACGTTGTTAGTTGTGCGCTTGTAGGAATATCCGCAGTATACAAAACATATAGACACGGGCTGAGTGCGCTTCCTTGTAGAACTCCAGCTTCGATGGTGTAGTCGCCCGAAGTAGCTGCGTTGCATCTCCCTGAGAATACCCTATTGTAGAGGTATGATTGCAGTAGCTTGTGGTTGTATGTTGGCAAATATGTTTTAATTTTGTGCATGAGTCAAATGAGCCAAACTCGGTCGAAAGCTAGAGATACGTCGAGGAAAATAGCGCTACACTATTCTCGCTGTTCGAAGGCTGAGCGTATTTCGGATGTTAATCTGTACACTTGTTCGATGGTTCCGTGGTTCCTTCGGAAGCCAAATTGGTGTGCCGAGATAATATTGCAAGCTTCCAGATGTGGTATTATGCGAGTTAACAAGCATTTTTCAATTAATTTAGACAAACAAGATAGAAGGCTTATTGGTCTGTATGATGACGGAATTGTGTGGTCTTTTCCAGGCTCCGATATCGTTATAATGATGGATTTCTTCCACTTTTTTGGGAAATAGCCAAGATTAATGATTCCATTAAATAGACAAACTATATAGCGCATTTTGGAAGTTCGATCAGCATCTCAGGGGTCAATAGGTCACCACGACTTTTTCGATTTCGTTTGGCCGGAATGAAGGTGGAGCTGGCTGAGAGGAGGACTCTGGCTGAATTACTGGCAGGAGGAATGAATTTGATTCTGGGTTTGGCTGGAAGACACTTTGGAGTGTCACTTTGTGTGTTTCAGCTCAGTCTTCGTCGCTGCGAGCCCAGCATCCCGAAGAGTTTTTTATCGGTGTGGTCGTTTCAATTGGGGCGCTAAGATTTGGGTGGACACTCCACAGGCGCATGTACCTCAGCTGTGTATTTTCTTCCTGTTGGTGAAAAGCCTGGTCGAGCGATCGGGTTGCTTCCTTAAGGTGTTGCTTTGCAGCTAATGATCTGCTGATTTGCCAATCGACGTGTGCGCCTCTTTTCTCGCATGAGCTGTTCGATTTGCTGATAAGATTTGAAGTATTTGTTTCGATCTACTTCTTTCCCTAGAGGATTAGAGATTTTAGCTGCTAATTTCCGGGGCGAGTTCTATGTGGGCACTCACGAAGGCGAGTGGTCTGATGATAAGTCCGAGACTGCTTTGACACTTATTAGATTGCGAGGTATGTTTTTTTCCTTCGCAAAATCAATAAGGTCTAAGAGCTTGCGTGATTCTGTTGGCCAATATGTGGGATTTTCAGGGAAACGTAGTCTAGTTTATTTTTTACATTTATAATTGCATTGTACAATTGCCTTCCTTTGGGAGTCACTAGAGGTGATCCCCAGTGCGTATGTTTGGCGTTGTAGTCTCCTGCCACTATAAAACGATCCCCAAGTGAACTGTAGAAGTCCATAAATTGTCCCTCCGAGATTGAGAAATGAGGAGGGCAGTAAACGGCAGCGATTGAAATGATTCCGTTGCTTGACTGAATTTGTATCGATGTGGCCTGCAAGAAGTTTGTTGCAAACCTTTTGTGAAAATGGTGTTTAATGCGTCCTCTGATTAGAACTCCAGTTCCGCCGTGGGCTTTCCCATCTGGATGATCTGTGCGGTAGATTGTGTAGCCTATTATTTGAAAGTTGTATTTGCTTGTCAGATGTGTTTCCACCAGTAGCATAACGTCAATATGGTTTTCGGTCAAGAATTGTGAAAATTCTAGTTTATGCCATTAGACACTATTGGCGTTCCACATTGATATTCGTAGAGCCTGCATAGATTATTTACCTGTTGTGCTAAAAGCAGCTGTATCACCATGTTCTGGTTTTGAACGATTCTGGTTTTTGAGCGATTGTATGGTCGTTTTCTTGAATGACATAAGCTCCATCATACTATGTTGGCATCATCATAGCATCATAGTTTTCGTTTTGATATGTGGCTGTTCTGAGGCCTGTTGATCGCTTTGTAAGTTAGGCTGAATTGGATTTTCCGTTCCAGATAGTAGAAACCATAAAAGAAACCGTTGGTGGTGTTTACGGGACCGAATGAGGACCTTGCAGCTTTGGCGAAGAAAACGTTTGGCGTAGTTTTTGACGCAATGTACGCATTCTGTGGATTTTAGTTGCGCGTTGCGGTCGCTTGACGCATGCGACTCTTTAACTCCTTTTACATCATACATCCTCTATAGTTTGCCGTAAGGTTGCCTCCGCTGTTTCCACATTTCTTCACGGTACTGCCCTTGTTTGTAGTGCAGTAAGCGGAGTTGTGGGCGTCCCCGCAGACTACACAGACAGCCCGAAGTGTGCAGTAAGACCTGGTGTGTCTATACTCTTGACAATTAGTGCATTGCACTGGACCGTTGCGTTTATGTGGCTCTTCAACAGTGATTCTCCGATGCAAAAGATATTGCAGGTTGTAGATTGGGTGGACTTCGTTCTTCTTCAGCGCCCTGCTTTCTTGCTCGAGCTCGACCTTGAAGAGAGGTTGTGGCTTTTTATCGTTATTTAGAATATTAAAAACATTCTTGGCGGCGAAGTCCTTTTCTTTAAGGGCGGTTTTTATTTCCGTGGCGGTAACATTGCACTATAGAAAATATGACTTTTTCTGGCCAAATATAATACCTCAAGAACGAAAAAAGATATTAAAGTTGTAATTTTTGATTTGAGTTCACATGGTCAATAGATTTAAGATTAAAAAAAAAAGGTGGGCGTCGCACCGCCCACTTTTTAAGAAACACATTGTAACTCAAAAACTAAGCTAGATATTTAGATTTTAATTTTTTATTTGAGTTTATATAGTCAAAAGAACTTAGATTTGAAAAAATTGTGGGCGTGCCACCGCGCCCTATTTTAAAATAACATGCTAACTGTAGAACTAAGCAAGATATTTCAATTTTGTTCTTGTTCAGACATTAGGTCGAACATAACAAATAAAAACTTAAACAATTTTAAAATATTTAAGATATTAAAATTCAAAAAGAAAATATATATACAGTCCACTACTTTTTGTTATCGAACGATTATAATAATACTGAAGAAATAGAATAAATAAATGTAATACGAAAGCAAAAATACACATATACATAAATAAAATGTTAATCTAAAAACAACACACACCTTTTTGTGGCCCTTTCCAGAATGTTCAAGCGTTGAACACTATTTTATATATTCCAAAGATAGAGTTTCAAGGGATCGGACCCATGGAGATATGAGATAAGCAGCATGGTTTAAAACCGATCCCCTGCAGCCTAACACAAACACAAGCATCGTAAATAACAAACATAAGTGCATCCGCTTGTCACACTTGAGAAAGGGTCGCATAGCATGTCAACGTGCAGTGCGTTGATAAGTAGTTTTTAATAGTTTTAAGATTTTCATGTATCTTACTTATAAGAGAACTTTGACGAATAAAATCAGTTTTGAAACGGAACTCATTGGAGTACGACCTTTATTTTGGGGCTCCTCTTAACATTTGGTCCTTTGAGACAGCCTGACGTTTTCCCCCCTGTGGTAAGAGACTCAGGTTTAAAACTGGCACCTATAAGTGGCGAAGAAAAATAAAAATTCTCAGCCCAAGGTAGCTAAAAAATAAGGCTGCGACCTGGGTAAAAAAGAACCCAGTTTAAAAACCGTAGTCCCCTGTTGTTTCCCCCCAAGAGGTAAGGAACACAGGGTATAAAATAATATAAATGCCAATGAGCATAAAGAAAAAATTTTTTTAAAAAATGTGTGTTTATCCCGGAACAAATCCGGAATAAAAAATCATATGCAAATAACCGAATAAGTATTTGTGTATTAGCGTAACCGAGGCTCTACATCGGAAAAGTTAAAAAATATATGTGTTGGCGTATCCGAGGCCCTACATCGGAAAAGTTAAAAGTTAAAAAAAAAAAAAAAAAAAAAGTGATTGTCAGCAACAAAAAATAATTAAATAAAATAAAACCCCAAAAAACAAACCCCCAAGCAACATCCGCCAAAATAATAAAAACAAACATACACCAAAAATAAACAAACCAACACCAACAACCGTTAAAGTTAAAAAGTTAAAAAAAAAAAAACATCCACAAAAATTAAACTAAAAAACGTCCACAAAAAACATACAAAAACAATAGTAACACAACAAGTAACACAAACACGACATCGAGAAAGGCAACCCAACATCGGGAGCAACAGCGGCAACAGCAACAACAGAAGCAACGACGGCAACGACATCAGGAGCAGCAACGTCGGCAAGAGCACCGACGGCCAACCACAGCGACAATATCAGGAGCAGCAGCGTCAGCGGCAACATCAGGAGCAGCAACGTCAGTGGCAACAACATCAGCAGCAATAATTATAAATTAGTCCTCGGCAAGTTTCGTTTTTGATTTTGATATAAACTCTTAAATTCAGTTTTTGAACTTAATTTATTTTAAAATAATATATATATAATGTCGACTAAGGATAAAATTCCAATAATTGAAGACCAGGTGCTCCTCACCCGGCAAATAGATGCGCTTCTCGCAAAAAATTCTTATTTAGAAGAGGACTGGGAATTATTAAAAAAGTTGGAGCAAAAAGCCATCACGAACCATAATTATTTGATTAAGTTAGGTCCAGTAGATCATGACTATTTTAAAGCGAATCATTACGATAGCATGCTATCAAAATTTAAGTTCGCAAAGGAAAAAATAAAAAAAATGATTGGCCAGGATGAGCTTTTCACGAGGCTTGAGGAGGCTATTAAGAACCTCGAGGACTACCTCGAGAAAATTTAAAAGAATTAAGCAAAAAACAAACTTCATTAGTCGAATCCACTACTAATATTCTAAAGAAAACAACGGAAGAAGTCAATGCAAACTTCCTAAGTATGAACAAAAGGATAGAAAATATGACTTTAATATTGCAAGAGTCATATTACGTATACAAAGAATCTATCAAATTTTTTATGGTCACGAAGGTATTAAGTAGTCTGATCGATGAATGTGATGAATGTGAATGAAAAAATACAAGCAGGCATCATAAGCCTGTTAATTGACATTAACCATGGAAGGCTTAACACCAACATTTTGCGTCCAAGTCAGCTTAAAACTGAAATTGCTAAAATTAAGGACGTCCTATCCGAAAATTTAATTCTTCCAGGGAAAAGATCAGGTACGGAATTAAAGGATGTATACACCTTACTTACCGCAAGAGGGTTATTCGTTGATAAAAAATTAATCATCAATGCGAAAATTCCTCTGTTTGGGCGACATGCATCTAAACTGTATAGGGTTATTCCTGTTCCAGTCAGAACAGAAAACCACACTATTCTAGCTCATATTGAGTCGGAATATTTAGTGTACAACTTTGAAATAGATTCATACCACTTAATGACGGAGTCTACAATTAGTAAATGTCAAAAGTGGCAAACAAACAAAAGAGTTTGTGACGGCAGCTGGCCATGGAGCAATGGCAACGATAATAGTTGCCAGCTAGGACCCCTTAAACCTAACAGACCTTCAAATTGCTTTTACAAATCTGTCCTTTCATCAAATTCTTTTTGGGTAGAGCTAGTAAAAAGAAGTAGTTGGTTGTTTAAAGTTGAGGAAAACACTAAGTTGAGGCTCAAATGTGGCCAATCCAAAATCCAAATTATTGATTTGCCAGAGCAAGGCATATTAACAATCAGTTCAGAATGTACAGCCCGGACCGATGATAAAATTTTAATTGCTCAGCACATTATTGAAACAGAAAGTCAAGAGCGATTAGCTTCGGCTTATATAGGAGAAATAGGAGAAATTCCTAGAATTGCTTGGGACCCTCTAAAGCCTCCTGTTATAAATCATACAGCAGAAATAGCTCACCTGGCCAAACAAGTTGAAGATTTGAAAAAACAACATGTAGAGTTAAAAAATGTCGACTTTCATCATGTGTCAGGTCATAGCTCCTTAATTTTATTAATAATAATCATTGCTGTACTAATTATATCATATTATAAAAAATTAAAATCAAGAAGACAATTGTTGGCTATAGCACTGCCAACTCCAATGTCAAATGTATAAAAAATAATACAAATTTGTTCAGAATTAATCTTATAAAAAAAAATATGTTATTTGTACATCTAAAATGATAAGAAAAATATACACTAAGGCTCTTTTGTGGCCCCTTGCAGGATGTTCAGACATTAGGTCGAACATAACAAATAAAAACTTAAACAATTTTAAAATATTTAAGATATTAAAATTCAAAAAGAAAATATATATACAGTCCACTACTCTTTGTTATCGAACGATTATAATAATACTGAAGAAATAGAATAAATAAATGTAATACGAAAGCAAAAATACACATATACATAAATAAAATGTTAATCTAAAAACAACACACACCTTTTTGTGGCCCTTTCCAAAATGTTCAAGCGTTTAACACTATTTTATATATTCCAAAGATAGAGTTTCAAGGGATCGGACCCATGGAGATATGAGATAAGCAGCATGGTTTAAAACCGATCCCCTGCAGCCTAACACAAACACAAGCATCGTAAATAACAAACATAAGTGCATCCGCTTGTCACACTTGAGAAAGGGTCGCATAGCATGTCAACGTGCAGTGCGTTGATAAGTAGTTTTTAATAGTTTTAAGATTTTCATGTATCTTACTTATAAGAGAACTTTGACGAATAAAATCAGTTTTGAAACGGAACTCATTGGAGTACGACCTTTATTTTGGGGCTCCTCTTAACAGTTCTTTTTTAGTGTTTTATATAGCCATAGTCTTCTTTTTTAAAAGTAGGTGTGGTTTTTTTTTTTTTAATTAAAAATCTTTTATTTTTTTTAAATTTAAATCGGTTTTGCACTAGTCTCACAGCTAACAGATTCACATTCAAAGTTTTGAGGTTGCCTCCTTAAATTATGAATTTCATCGAAAGCGCATAGAAGAGCATTTTCATATTTCGCTCATATGAAGAAAATTAAACAATCTACAACATGGTCTAAATTACAATGTTTGACTCGGTTTGACTTAGTTTAAATCTCTTTTTAAAAATGTGATTTATTTCTACTTTACTTTATTTAAAGGACAACACAATTTTTTTGGACACTTCAAATACACAAACACATAATATAAACCACTTTGAAAAGTATTCATCTCAAAACTTTTGATTTTATCCATAAAATTTTCAGTATTCGCGTTTTTAAAATCGCATTAAAAAATCGTAAATTTTAAGCTCATGTAAATGTTAACATCAACAGCTGTTTTAAACGGCTGATTTCTTCGCAGTGAAAATCTATGAAAATTTCTGATATGCAACATTAAAAATTAATCTATTGTGAATGATATGCAGCTAAAATTATTTAAATCTTTTAATTTTCATAAAATGGTTTTTGGCCAGAAAAAGGGTTCTTTGGTAAGGGTAAGCATGCGCTTAATTTGGATGTAGCGATCCATTCCAGTCTGTGTGGCCGTGGCCGCCTTGGCACTTTCCGAAGTTGTAGTTTTTGTACTCGCAGTGGTTGTCGCTGTGATTGCAGAAATTGTAGTTGTTGGTTCCTAATTTGTTTCCGATATTGGAGGGGGGGTTTTTACACTGCGAACTCTATGACGCGGGAGTCGGAGTGAGCAGAGCCGGTGACCAAGTGAGCGTGAGCGTGCCCTTTGATTTTCAGCGGTCAGTAAAGCCGGGTTGCTCTTAATCGCTATTTTTCCATTTCGGTATCTCGGGTTGAAAAGTAAGAGTAGAAGCCGTTTCTTTGGTTCACTGAACTTCTATGCTCGTTCTTTTGATCGTTGCTTTATGAGCTCATTGCGTGGCACTTATTTATTTAAAACAATGCACTAGTTTTGGTTTAGCACATCACAACTGTTATAAAAAGCTTGTCTATTGCTTTTAATAGTTTAATAGTTTCTATTGCTTTTAATAGTTGCCCCAGTTTTTTTTTTTTTTTTTTGATTAGCTGTCTTATGTTGCAGTTTCTTCGGAGCTCGAGCAAGGCACGTCCACTCAGTTCGGTAGTTCCATGAAAACTTGAGTTAGTAAGGAAATTTATAATTCTAGACTTTCAATTTGAAGGTTAGGAGAGAGATGTATTAGAGTAGAGACCATTGTAGTTCGAACATAAGACCCTAAAAGGGTCGTGCTATTATTAGGAATGTTAAAATTTAAGCGTGTTAGTAAATGCTGCCTATCTACATCCCCATTAATTAGGTTATGCAGAAAAACTATACCGAGCATTGTCGGACGATTTGTGAAGGTATGCAAGTTTATAAGAAGGAGTCTACTATTGTAAGATGGAAGGTGAAGATTTGCATCCCAGTTAAGACCTCTAAGTGAAAATGTTAAGAAATTCTTTTGTACGGATTCTATGCGGTCCTGATGTACTTCATATTGGGGACTTCTGAAAAATGAACCGTGCTCCAATATCGGACGGACCAAAGAAATGAAGAAGGTTTTAGTTATGTAGGGGTCGTTTAATTCTTTTGACCACCTTTTAATAAAACCAAGAACCGGTCGGCAAATTTAAGTTTGGTGTCAAATAGGATGCCGAAATCATTAAACTGAGTTAATTTCTCTAAGGCAATCCCATACAGAGTATACGTAGCCTGCAGAGTGAAAGAACGACAAAAAGAAATCGTCCTTGCGTTCCTAAGCTTGCACTTTGATCCATTAAGAATTAAATAATTTGCTAAACACAATTTTTGAAAGTTTTCAAGATCAGGGGGAAAGTCATTAACAAAAAGAGTAAATAATAACGGTCCGAGAAGACTTCCTTAAGGGACGCCAGATGAATCAAATTCTTTCCTGAAGCCTATGTAAATTTCATCGGTTTGATATCCCTTACGAAAGCTATCTATGACAAAGGATGTCAACTCCAATAAGTTTGTTGTGGTGGAGCGATGCTTAATAAAGCCATGCTGACAAGGAGAGATGATCGAAGAATGGCTATGGTTTTATATACGCCGGGATGGAGAAATACGTAGCAGATGCCTTGTCGCACCAGAACGTTTATGCTTTGCAGAGTCGCTTGAGTCGGATGCTGCGACGGTACACAGAGAATAGTCATTAACTAACGTTATCAAAGCTACTGACAGACCTATGAACTGCTTCCAGAATCAAATAATTATGGAAGAAACAGTCACAAAAAAATTGTAGGACATTAATACTATTCAGCTCAAAAACACGGCACTATAATATGTTTAATAGTGGGGACAGCTTGGTAGATCTTATAAAGGATGATGTAACTTCTGGATACATTGCGAGCTGCCTACTCTGGTTCATACTTACGATAAATTAATTAGACTTTTTTTGTCGGACCAAGTTCTGGTACTGCAGGCATTTGGTGACAGATAACAGAGCATAACAGCATAACAGAGCTCACAGAGTTACCCAGAAAAATTTTAAGCAGGTTTTACGCGACTATTTGTTTCATCTCAAGATAACATCTGAAGTGACCATAAACTGCAGAGTTTGCGAGAACGGAAAATACGTCCTGCATCCCAAAAAGCAAGAGCTTGGAGTGATCCCAACGTCCCATCGATATATTCTTAACATCCAAAAAATATTTCTTAACGGCAGTTGATAAGTTTTCCAAGTTCTAATTCGGCAGCCAAATGCTTCGATTGCAATACGGTAAGATGTGGTTAGCGCTCCACTGTTACATAGCACTTAAAACGGTCAGGAGGAGAGATTTCACAGCACTCTTTCAGAGATTGCCAGATGCTTGAAACTGCCAAACAGTTCTTTCTCCAAGCAGCCATCAAATGTAATAGAACGTTGCCAGCCTTAACCTTGCTCCAGACATAGTTGGAAAACTTATAAAAGCACAGTAGGAGTAGCTGAGTCGAAATAATCTGGCTCGACAAAATATACTTTTCGATGTAGGCGACACGGTCCTGGTTAAATTCAACAGACGCTCTTCAAGACCGCCCCAGGAAATCTGGGAACCACGGTTCTTGTAAAAGGGAGAGTGGCTCACAAGGATAATATCAGATAGAGCTCATGAAATGAATGACGCAAGACTAGCCAACATTTTTCGATACATTTAAAGATTGCTGTAGCCGTTGCGAAATAAGCGCTTTGACCATAAATTATTTGAAAACTCACAGGAGGATATTAAAAAAATTTCTGCAAATGTTACTATAACATTGCTACCTGATAAAGCCCAAATAATTACCATACATTATGTAAACTTCTTTACTTCGTTATCCATTTAAATTTAAGCGATTCAGTTTCCCTCTGGACCATGCAGCTAGATAGTCTAACATAGTCTCCATTTCCGTATGCAATGGCCCGCCCGCTCATTTACCTCAAGACGCTAGAGAAAATTGCACCACATAGATCCACAACCCAACATCATGTCAAGCTAGATGCGCTGAGTATCATACAAAGAAATTAGGATCGGTCTATCAATGGGCCAAGACTGGAAGCGGATCGGTCGGTAGCATCGGTCGAACATCGGGATACATGGTAGAAGTTGTCTCCTTCGTCAATGGCATGAAGTACTTAAATACAACACTTAAATTTTTTTTCGTCTCTGATGTGGCAGTGTACAATGACTCTGATCGGTGTCAGGGCTGCGTTTACGACAATAATGAAGAAACCTTGCGGGACATGGTTGACCATTCTGTTGTTGGCATCTCAGGCATCTAAGATAATTCATTCAGGATAATACAGGAACAATGAAACAAAGTCCAAGCGAGCATGGAAATAGCCGAGGACTTCCATATAAAAAAAGATAGAGTAGTTAACAATGGTCAGCCGACTATTATTTACTGACTCGTTATAGTGGAGCCAATTCAAGGGATTTGTAGTTGCGGCTCTTGTTAACAGAGCGAAACATATGATTCCTTAAGCGAAACATATGTTTATATCTCGGCTTGCCCCTGAGATTTATGTCTCGGCTTATAGTCAAAACAAAAGCCGATATAAAGGTGTAGGACATAAGTAAATACAAATATATAAGGCGCACGTCTTCTTTCAAGATTCCTGTGGCCGCGTTCAAGATTCCTTGAACATCAGTTCAAGACGATTTGTTCACAGAGTTTTTGGAAGCTAGTGGGAGTGAAATTTACACATGTTAGAACCACTGACCAATCTTTCAAATAACGTTCTTTTCCCGCAACTTCAAGAAACTAATCTTTCACTTAACAATTTTCTCATAACACTTACCTATCAAGCCTCTAGGGGCTACGTAGCATGCTCACTAAATTATATTTCGATAGTTCCTTCCTTACCACATCCAAATTAAAGCCTTTACAGAAATTTTGTTAAAGGCACAGATTTTTGGCTTCATACAGATCATACAAGATCTGTTTGGTCTTGTATGAGCAGCTGAAAACATTTATTTTAGTTATGTTGTCAATTTATTCATTATATTATTATGCTGTTATATTGTATATATTAATTTTTAGGGACATAGGTTTCAGTCGCTTGCACATCTCTGGTTGGCTTGCTCTTCTCTGAACGATGCGTTTCGGACGGACATCTGTATGCATTGTCCTTCTTAATTAGGCGCACGCCTATGCTTTTGACCTCTAAGCTCCGGGAAGCTGCACTTGTCACAAGCTCCTCGCGCTGTTCGGACCGCCGCCGTCTAGTCCCCTCTCCCGCTCCGCTCCGGAGCAGTAGTGTGCCCTTCCATTTCGCTTATTCCTTTCTTTTACACCCTTTTACACCGGAGCGCTAGCTCGAACTAATAAACTTTGTTATCTTATAGGTTTACGTGCCATGTATTCTTATTGTGGTTATGTCATGGGTCTCATTTTGGATACATCGAGAAGCTACTAGCGACAGAGTCGGTCTTTGTGTTACAGCTGTTTTAACTCTTTCAACTATTAGTTTAGACTCCCGGACGGATTTGCCAAAAGTAAAATATGCCACTGCCCTGGATTGGTTTTTATTAATGAGCTTTCTATATTGCATTGCTACGCTATTAGAATTTGCTGGAGTACACTACTTTACTAAGCTGGCTAGCAGTGAGATTCCTCAGCTTGAACAGTGGAAGCATATTTGTGGTAAGTCATAGGAAGGTATCTTTTAAGCGTGTAAAATTTGAACTCTCTAGGGTATTATAATTTTGTCCAAAAGTGTGCAAGGCAGTGAAGGAGACATCTCCGACCCCATAAAGTATGAATATTCTTGATCAGGATCACATCCTGAGTTGATATGAGCATATCCGTCTGTCTGTCTGTCCGCGTCTACGCAAACTAGTCTCTCAGTTTTAAAGCTATCGACTTAAAACTTTGCACACTTCCTTCCTTTCTTTGCACGCAGTATATATGTCGGAACGGCCAGGATCTGCCGGCTATATCCTATAGATGCCATATAACTTATTGATTGGAAATGGTATAACTTTGCTGTTTTTTTTAGAGTTGGAGAGTTCAAATTTTACATAAAAGCTATTTTTGGCAAAATAATACGATGTGCTAAGTTTCGGCCGACTATATCCCATAGCTACCATATAACTGAACGATCGGAAGTGACCCAACTTTCGTGTTTTTGAAGATAAAAAACTGGATCTTAGTCCAGATTCTATTTTTGGTCTGTTGATCCTACCAAATTTCATAAGAATCGGTTGACTAAATCTTATAGCTGCCATATAACTGAACGATCGGAAATGGGTTTTGGTAGAAATACCAACTTTGGTATTTTTGAAGATAGAAGCTTGAGACTTTTTTTTTTGATATTTTATTTTAATGAATTGGTTTTATTATGATATTCTCATAAGTATCGGCCAACTTTATTTGATTTTTGCAATATTCCATATATCCGCTTTTTAAAAAGATATAAAACAATAAAATTTTTACACAAGAAACCGATATTTTTTGCATTTTTGTCCTGTTTTTCGGAATTTGACGCCATTTTTTCGATACAACTTACAAGAAATGGTACCATTTTTGACACAAATCAATATTGTCTCATTAATCTGAATAAAACGAGAGCAATTTCATTGAAGCAAAATTATGAAAATTGTTAAAGTTATAACGCTTTTGCCAAAACAAGTCAGTTTAATCTTGCTAGCGTTCCGGAGCAGTAGTGTGCCCTTCCATTGCGCTTATTTCTTTCTTAAACCACTGTTACTCCGGAGAACTAGGAAAATGAAAGGGCGAATATATTATTATCTTATAAATGCGGCATTATAATCGGCGGCATCAGTCTCACCATCCAGAAGCGGTTTCGGATCTCCGTGATCGTAGCATCCACGTTTTGATTTGTGGACATCGCGCACAATCATCTCCATGAGACTGTGCCAGTGCGAAAGGATCACTGGTCATATAGGTATGGCGTTAGTCAATATATTTCACTTCCTTTCCGTTGCAACGGTATAAACGTATCACTTGCTCTGACGAGCACAAACTCACTCTGCATCTCTTTTTTATCCTCTATAATCCGATTCGTTACCGAGTGGAGATCCTGGCCAGCTGCCTCCTCCCGAATGCTGGTCCTTCTATCCAGCGTGACGCTTCACTTAGGTCCACGCTGCATAGCGACCGAATCGCATCATCCACCACGTTGTCGGCGGACAGTAGCCGTCTCCATTGGGCCACCTTAGTTGATTCCAGAATTTCAGCTACTCTGTTCTCTAAAAACTTTTTCTAGCTCCCGTGCCTGATGCCAATCTAACGCAGCACTTTCTTTAAATCTGTCCATAACACGATTTCTGTAATGGGCACCATCCGACCATATGAGTATGGATGTCATACGCGGTCCTCTAGTAGACCACCACCGTAAATGCCGACTGACTCGCATCCACAAACACGTTCACCATCCAAAGTCCAGAATAGGGACGGGGGCTCCTGAACTGTTCCTTTTTCTTCATCTCCTTGCGCCAATTCATAAAGGCGTTGTTAATTTTAGCCGATAGTGGCTTGTCCCATGTAATCTTCCTTCTCCGGACCTCTCGCAATAATAACTTCGCTGTTATCATCAGGCAATACACGAATCCTAATGGACCAATCGTCGACATAACAATGCTCAAGAATTCCCTTTTTGTAGCAACTCTCTTTCCACCTAGCACGATGGGAGCAACTTTGAGGTACTTCACTCGAAACCTGAAGTTGTCCGTGGCTGACTGCTACCGCATTCCCGAAAATTTCTGTTCGGCCTCGCCCCATATAATACTCTGGGCGTGACCATTGGGTCCGAGCATCCTCTCTACTGTGGGCGAACTAGACGAAAATTTGCAAAGCTCGAACACGCTTTCTGCATGTACCTCCTTCAATCACCTCAATCTCCGTAGCGAAACTGTCCACATAGTCGTCTACGTAGTAGTAATCCACCTAGTGATAATCCACGATGGTCTTGACCTTTATAGACATCGAATCCAAGAATTGCCAGGCATTTACACTCTTCACATGATGCACCACACTCGGTGAACATGCAGCTCCAAAGGTCATCACGCACATCTCAAAATCTTGAATATCTCGTTTGTCATCCCCATTTCTTCACAATAAATTTTGCACACATCTTTCTTCAGGTCCGATCAGCACCTGCTGAAATATCTCCTTGATGTTACTAAAAACCGCTTTTTTATATTGATCAGCCGAATGTGCGCCATATCATAGCTACGAGGCAGCACAATGTGATCCTTCTTCCATAATAATCCCATCTGGTATCGACGTCCGACTTGCACTGTAGTGTCTTCCAAGATCTGCTGGGCCCTCACGTCGGCCCTCACATTGTACACGTGTACAACTGTACACGCGGTCTCGCTGACGCCACAAAAGCACTTGTTGGGTTAGGTACCGCCAAGCCCGTTGCAAAGGGCGGCTGATCTAACCTAACCTTACTCAACAAGGCGGGATCAGCACGCTCCGTATTAAGGCTACGAGCACGCTCCAAATCCTTCTCCAGCTTGGCATTCCTCTCTAAAATGTCGTTCACATGTGGTTTCCTGGTAGCCCCAGTACTTGCCGACTGGTCAGATAAAGTCGGGTCTTCACTGCCTCGGCCGCCATCTTTCTGCGTCCCCGCACTCGGCTGCGGGACCAATACCGTCCTGTTGGGGCGTCACTATCTTCTGTCCATCGCTCAGACGAGGATGCCTTCTGGGCGAACGCTGCATCATTTCGTCCAGGCACTAACCAGGCAACACCTGTTGCGTCCAAAAAACTTTGCGCTGTCCACGCCACAAAGGCTATCCCTTCGGTATCGCATTCGACCCATGTTACAGAATCATCGAAACTTGGTATTTGGTAAAAATACCAACTTTGGTATTTTTAAAGATGGAGCTTGGGACTTGTTTTTTAAATTTTGTATTCTTTTATATTGGTTTTGAAATTTGGTAGGTCGGATCAACTGACCAAAAATATAATCTGTATGAAGTGACAACTTTCTATCTTCCAAAACACGAAAGTTGGGTCTTTTCGGATTGTTTAATTGTATGGTAGCTATAGGATATAGATGGCCGATTCTTATGAAATTTGGTTCGTCATTGTATCTTACCAAAAACGCATAAGAAATACGAACTCTCCAAATCAAAAAACACCAAAGTTATAGCATATCCCATCAATCAGTTATATACTGCGTGACTAAACTGAGAGACTAGTTTGCGTAGAAACAGACAGACGGACGAAAAGACAGACATGCTCATATAAACATCAGGTGATCCTGATGAAGAATATATAGACTTTATAGAGTCGGTGATGTCTCCTTCTCTACGTTACAAACTTTTGAACAAAATTATAATACACTCTGCAAGGGTATAAAAATGCTATTAAATTCCAATTTGTTCAATTATTTTCGGACGGTGGGGGTGTTGACACTCACACTTTTGTAATAAAAAAACAAGAAAGCAAAGCTAACTTCGGGTGGAGCCGAAGTTTATATACCCTTGCAGTTAAAACCGGATATATATCGCAAACATCGGATATAGTTGGCCGATCCTTATGATTACATCATAATAAAACCAATTAATTACAATAAAAAATCTAAAAAAAAGTCCCAAGCTTCTATCTTCAAAAATACGAAAGTTGATATTTCTACCAAATACCATTTCCGATCGTTCAGTTATATGGTCGGAACGACCATTTCCGATCGTTCAGTTATATGGTCGGAACGATCGGATGTTGGTTTTTGGTAAAAATACCAACTTTTGTAGATAGAACCTTGATACTTTGTTTGAGCTTTATTTTTTATAAATTGGTTATATTATGATATTCTCATAAGGATCGGACAACTATATCCGATGTTTTCGAAATATATCCGGTTTTAACAGCAAGCGGTTATCAACTTCGGCTCCACCCGAAGTTATATTTCCTTTCTGGTTTTTTCTATTTCTTACATTTCTGCTTGTATTATTTTATTATAAGTAATCGAGAAAAAAGAGTTTTTTTCATTTGGTTCATGGTTTACATTTTATGAGAGGTTGAACATGCATATGCTGAACATGGAATCACTTTTGCTCCCCAATGTACATATGCTGCCAACGAGAAGCCCTTAAGGGGGAAAATCTGAGTAGAATTTTGAAAAAATCGAAAATTTTTTTTTCGCTTAAAAAATTCCCTAGGGTCTTAAAAATAACATATCAAAAGATAGAGTCCGGCCAAAGTGTGGAAAAACGTCCGAGAAAAACGTGTTTAAAGTTTTAAGTACTGTGGAATATACCTGTGAGGCATCGCCGCAGAATGGAAAATGTCGACACTGAGACACTTTGGCCGGACTCTATCTTTTGATATGTTATTTTTAAGACCATAAAAAATTTTTAAAGCGAAAAAAAAATTTTCGATTTCTTCAAAACTCTACTCAGATGTCCCCCCTCAAGACAATTTTATAAAGAGATAATTTTTGTGAAGATGTTCGATGTCCGTCTGTCTGTCTGTTTCTACGCGAACTTATCTCTCAGTTTTTAAGCTATCGACTTGAAACTTTGCACACACCCATCCTTCCCTTGCACGCAGTAAACAAGTCAGAACTGCCGGGATCGGCCGACTATATTCTATAGCTGCCATATAACTGATTGATCGGAAATGGTATAACTTTGGTGTTTTTCGAGTTCGAGAGTTCAAATTTTATATAGGAGCTATTTTTTGCAAAATAATACGACATGCCAAATTTCGTAAGGATCGGCCGACTATAATAAATTATTATTATATTACATTATAATCTTATATTCATTATAATAAATTGGGTTATATTATGATATTTTCATAAGGATCGGCCAACTGTATCCAATTTTTGCGATATATATCCGGGTTTAACTGCAAGGGTATATCAACTTCGACTCCGCCCGAAGTTAGCTTTCCTTTCTTGTTTTCCATAAACAGTTATGGAAACAGTGTAAACCATAAACTCCCAAAAACAAGGGAGGAAAGAGAGCAATGTGGGTGGGCACCCCTGGATTAAACCTTGCATGTATGGCAGTGCGTTCCTTTGTGTTTCTATACCTTGTGTGTTCCTATGCCCCTGGAATAGGGTCCTGCCGACCACTGCCATAGGGTTTTGGGCATCACGGCTTTTGGGCGATTTCTCATGCAAGGTATACTGCTATAAGCCATAAAATAAAGCAAGTGATATGTTAACAATTTTAAACTAAAATATAAACCAATTTTTCCCCAGCTTTGACCAATAACGGATCTGAAAACTTTAAACATAATACATATGTAAGTCCATATAAGAAATAATAAATTTAAGCTTAAATATTAATTTTATTTTCCTTAAATACAGGATCCTATGATCAGAGAATCTTCCCTGTGCTCTCTTACCATGGAACACAAAGCCCAAAAACGACTCCCTGTTATGTCGCGCAAAAAACAAATGTGGCTTTGCTTAAAAAATGATGACACTTTTCGTAAACTGAGAGCGCGCAACGCGGCTGCTGAAAACAATCAAGGCCAAACTGCTAATTATGTCAATAGCGTATCTCTAATTGATCGTATCGCACGAATAGCTTTTCCAACTTCTTTTGCATTTTGTAACTTTTTATACTGGCTATCTTATGGAATGTACAAAAAAGAATTTTCGTGGTCCACAATAGAACAATAAAGTAATTTTACAAGATATTATTGTTATTAATCAGTGTTATTATTCATTTACGTGTTATAACACATAATGATATTTTTCTGTTTGCTTTGTTCAAGCCTGACCTACTGCAGATCGGTCACTATCCGCAACCTGCGACCCGTTCGGTAGCCCTAATCTAGGCATCCTAGAAAACATGTGACAATTTTATGTCCGACCGAATATTAGTAATTTATATTTTTTAGAAAGTTTTCTTTTTAAGTTTATTTAAAATTCTATTTTTGATGTTGGTGAGGCGCCTTATAAAGCCGCCTTTAATTTTAAGCTGACGGATATTTCAGCGACATGTCATGAGTACAAAAAATGTTGTTAAGGTTTTATAAAATTTTTCTAATCAGTTACTTTATTCGGTTAATGCCAAAAAACCGATCGTTCAGTTATATGGCAGCTATAGGATATAGTCGGCCGATCCGAGCCGTTCCGACTTATATACTGCGTGCAAAGGAAAGAAGCGTGTGTGCAAAGTTTCAAGACGTTAGCTTTAAAACTGAGAGACTAGTTCGCGTAGAAACGGAAAGACAGACGGACAGACAGACAGACGGACAAACGGACAAACGGACAGACGGACATGCTCATATCAACTCAGGAGGTGATCCTGATCAAGAATATATATACTTTATAGGGTCGGAGATGTCTCCTTCACTGCGTTGCACACTTTTGGACAAAATTATAATACGCTCTGCAAGGGTATAAAAATTTGGATTGTTGTTTAGATTTTGCATTGTAATAAACTGGTTATATTATGATATTCTCATAGTGATCGGCCAATTATATTCGAGTCAAAAAAGTCTGAAATTCGCGTCACGCAATATATGGACGGCCCCTCACTTCCGATCGTTCAGTTATATGGAAGCTATAGGATATAGTCGGCCGACCCTTATGAATATTGTCATACCGTTTTATTCTGCCAAAAGTAGCTCTCGTGTAAAATTTGAACTCTCTAACTTTGAAAACACCAAAGTTATACCACTTCCGATCAATCAGTTATATGGCAGCTATAGGACAAAGTCGGCCGATCCCGGGCCGTTCCGACTTATAAACTGCGTGCAAAGGAAAGAAGGGTGGGTGCAAAGTTTCAAGTCGATAGCTTTAAAACTGAGAGACTAGTTTGCGTAGAAACAGACCGACGGACAGACGGACGGACAGACAGACGGATGTCGTAATTTGTTGCCAAAAATAGGTCCTGTGTCAAATTTGAACTCTCTTACTCTAAAAACACCAAAGTCTTTTTTCTTTTTTACAGATTCTTTTTTTGGTCAGTTGACCCAACCTACAAAATTTCATTAGGATCGGCTCTGCCCGAAGTTAGCTTTCCTTTTTTGTTATACCCTTGCAGAGGGTATTATAATTTTGTCCAGAAGTGTGCAACGCAGTGAAGGAGACATCTCCGACCCTATAAAGAATATATATTCTTGATCAGGAACACCTCCTGAGTTGATATGAGCATGTTTGTCTGTCCGACCCGAAACTTTGCACACACCCTTCCTTCCCTTGCACGCAGTAAACAAGTCAGAACTGCCGGGATCGGCCGACTATATTCTATAGCTGCCATATAACTGATTGATCGGAAATGGTATAACTTTGGTGTTTTTCGAGTTCGAGAGTTCAAATTTTATATAGGAGCTATTTTTTGCAAAATAATACGACATGCCAAATTTCGTAAGGATCGGCCGACTATAATAAATTATTATTATATTACATTATAATCTTATATTCATTATAATAAATTGGGTTATATTATGATATTTTCATAAGGATCGGCCAACTGTATCCAATTTTTGCGATATATATCCGGGTTTAACTGCAAGGGTATATCAACTTCGACTCCGCCCGAAGTTAGCTTTCCTTTCTTGTTTTCCATAAACAGTTATGGAAACAGAGTAAACCATAAACTCCCAAAAACAAGGGAGGAAAGAGAGCAATGTGGGTGGGCTCCCCTGGATTAAACCTTGCATGTATGGCAGTGCGTTCCTTTGTGTTTCTATACCTTGTGTGTTCCTATGCCCCTGGAATAGGGTCCTGCCGACCACTGCCATAGGGTTTTGGGCATCACGGCTTTTGGGCCATTTCTCATGCAAGGTATACTGCTATAAGCCATAAAATAAAGCAAGTGATATGTTAACAATTTTAAACTAAAATATAAACCAATTTTTCCCCAGCTTTGACCAATAACGGATCTGAAAACTTTAAACATAATACATATGTAAGTCCATATAAGAAATAATAAATTTAAGCTTAAATATTAATTTTATTTTCCTTAAATACAGGATCCTATGATCAGAGAATCTTCCCTGTGCTCTCTTACCATGGAACACAAAGCCCAAAAACGACTCCCTGTTATGTCGCGCAAAAAACAAATGTGGCTTTGCTTAAAAAATGATGACACTTTTCGTAAACTGAGAGCGCGCAACGCGGCTGCTGAAAACAATCAAGGCCAAACTGCTAATTATGTCAATAGCGTATCTCTAATTGATCGTATCGCACGAATAGCTTTTCCAACTTCTTTTGCATTTTGTAACTTTTTATACTGGCTATCTTATGGAATGTACAAAAAAGAATTTTCGTGGTCCACAATAGAACAATAAAGCAATTTTACAAGATATTATTGTTATTAATCAGTGTTATTATTCATTTACGTGTTATAACACATAATGATATTTTTCTGTTTGCTTTGTTCAAGCCTGACCTACTGCAGATCGGTCACTATCCGCAACCTGCGACCCGTTCGGTAGCCCTAATCTAGGCATCCTAGAAAACATGTGACAATTTTATGTCCGACCGAATATTAGTAATTTATATTTTTTAGAAAGTTTTCTTTTTTAAGTTTATTTAAAATTCTATTTTTGATGTTGGTGAGGCGCCTTATAAAGCCGCCTTTAATTTTAAGCTGACGGATATTTCAGCGACATGTCATGAGTACAAAAAATGTTGTTAAGGTTTTATAAAATTTTTCTAATCAGTTACTTTATTCGGTTAATGCCAAAAAACCGATCGTTCAGTTATATGGCAGCTATAGGATATAGTCGGCCGATCCGAGCCGTTCCGACTTATATACTGCGTGCAAAGGAAAGAAGCGTGTGTGCAAAGTTTCAAGACGTTAGCTTTAAAACTGAGAGACTAGTTCGCGTAGAAACGGAAAGACAGACGGACAGACAGACAGACGGACAAACGGACAAACGGACAGACGGACATGCTCATATCAACTCAGGAGGTGATCCTGATCAAGAATATATATACTTTATAGGGTCGGAGATGTCTCCTTCACTGCGTTGCACACTTTTGGACAAAATTATAATACGCTCTGCAAGGGTATAAAAATTTGGATTGTTGTTTAGATTTTGCATTGTAATAAACTGGTTATATTATGATATTCTCATAGTGATCGGCCAATTATATTCGAGTCAAAAAAGTCTGAAATTCGCGTCACGCAATATATGGACGGCCCCTCACTTCCGATCGTTCAGTTATATGGAAGCTATAGGATATAGTCGGCCGACCCTTATGAATATTGTCATACCGTTTTATTCTGCCAAAAGTAGCTCTCGTGTAAAATTTGAACTCTCTAACTTTGAAAACACCAAAGTTATACCACTTCCGATCAATCAGTTATATGGCAGCTATAGGACAAAGTCGGCCGATCCCGGGCCGTTCCGACTTATAAACTGCGTGCAAAGGAAAGAAGGGTGGGTGCAAAGTTTCAAGTCGATAGCTTTAAAACTGAGAGACTAGTTTGCGTAGAAACAGACCGACGGACAGACGGACGGACAGACAGACGGATGTCGTAATTTGTTGCCAAAAATAGGTCCTGTGTCAAATTTGAACTCTCTTACTCTAAAAACACCAAAGTCTTTTTTCTTTTTTACAGATTCTTTTTTTGGTCAGTTGACCCAACCTACAAAATTTCATTAGGATCGGCTCTGCCCGAAGTTAGCTTTCCTTTTTTGTTATACCCTTGCAGAGGGTATTATAATTTTGTCCAGAAGTGTGCAACGCAGTGAAGGAGACATCTCCGACCCTATAAAGAATATATATTCTTGATCAGGAACACCTCCTGAGTTGATATGAGCATGTTTGTCTGTCCGTCTGTCTGTTTCTACGCAAACTAGTCTCTCAGTCTTAAAGCTATCGACTTGAAACTTTGCACCCACCCTTCTTTCCTTTGCACGCAGAATATAAGCTGGAACGGCCGGGATCGGCCGAGATCGGCCGACTTAACTTAACTGTTTGATCGGAAGTGGTATAACTTTAGTGTTTTTAGAGCTAGAGAGTTCAAACTTGACACGAGAGCTATTTTTGGCAACAGATTACATGTCATTAGGATCGGCCGACTATATCCTATAGCTGCCATGTAACTGAACGATCGGAAATGGTATTTGGTAGATATATCAACTTTCGTATTTTTAAAGATAGAAGCTTGGGACTTTTTTTTAGATTTTTTATTGTAATTAATTGGTTTTATTATGGTGTAATCATAAGGATCGGCCAACTATATCCGATGTTTGCGATATATATCCGGTTTTAACTTTCGTATTCTGGATACTGAACGCTTATATGTACCCGAACCTGTATAGATTGTTGCAACTCGTACCATCCCATCGGATCCAGGGTGTAATTCTATAACACGACCGAGTTCCAATCGGTTGGACCTGTCTTGTCGTCCTTGATAATAACTAGGTCATTGACCTGTAGGTTTCCTTCCTCTTGTCTCCACTTAGGGCGTGCCTGAAGGTGAGACAACCAATCTGAGCTCCACCTTTTCCAAAACTGGCGTATGATCCGTTGTCCCTCCATGAACTGTGTGTTGATCGACTTGTCCTTGTCACTGGGGGTAGGAAGCGATTGCATGGAGTCTCCGATGAGAAAATGAGCTGGAGTCAATACTTGCAGATCGTTAATATCCGCGGTTAACGGGCGTAATGGCCGAGAGTTAAGACAGGCCTCGATCTGGATAAGAACAGTTGATAATTGTTCATAAGAGATTGGGTATCCTTTGAAGGAACGATGAAGATGAGACTTTACGGCTTTGACGTTAGCCTCCCAAAGTCCTCCGAAGCTTGGGCTGTGTGCGGGGTTAAAGTGCCACTGAATATAGCGCTTTGTGAGTTCTGGGACGACTGTCTGGTTGATTTCCTGCCGGAACTCGTTAGACCACAACTGTAGGGATTTATCTGCTGCTATAAAATTTGTGCCGCAGTCACTGTACATGTGCCGCACAAAACCGCGGCGTCCAATGAACCGTTGGAGAGCCCAGAGAAAATGTTGTGCTGTGAGTCCTGTCACCAGCTCCAAATGGATAGCTTTACTGGCGAGGCAAATGAATACTGCAATATAGGCCTTGTATGTAGTGTGTCCTCTGAACCTCGAGGCCTTGACATCGATAGATCCTGTGTAATCCACACCTGTAGCTTCGAACGCTCTTTTCGGCGGATTAACACGATGGTATGGAAGATCACCCATTAATTGTCGAGAGGGTTTAGGGCGATGCTGAAAGCAAGCCACACACTGTCGGAGAACTCTTTTTACCGCTAGTTTGCCATTAATGATCCAAAACTGCTGATGGATGATCGCACGGGTCAGTTGCACTCCCCCATGCATGGTGTTCAGATGGGCGTTTTTTACAACGAGGTCCGTAAAATGATGTGACTTCGGTAGGATGATGGGCGTGCGTTGTTGAGTGGTGAGCTGCAAAGCGTTTCGAAGTCTGCCCCGCACTCTGAGGATCCCTTGGGCATCTATGAATGGCGACAGTTGGCTAAGCTTGTTAGATTTTGAGAGCGATTTGTTTGCTTGCAACTTGGACAGTTCGTGAGAGAATGCTTCCTGTTGGACAACGCGAACCAGAGTATACATTGCCTTGGAAAACTCCTTTACGCTAATTGGTCCGGAAAGCCGAGCCTCCCTTTTGCAGCGAGTATTATAGATAAAGCGATTAATGAATGCTGTGGAAAATACAAGTCGACTGTATGACGAAAATGACTCAACAAAGGAATCAGTGGATGCGCAGGTGTGAGCGTGGATAACTTTTGCTGCCTGGTCCTCGCAGATTGTGCTCGGATCTGGAGAAGTAAAAGTTACCTTGGGCCAATGATCTTCGGGTTCCTGCAACCAGTCTGGGCCGCTCCACCAGAGCTTATCCTGCGCGAGCTGTAGTGGGGTTAAACCGCGCGTTGCAAAATCCGCAGGGTTGTCCTGTGTAGACACATGACCCCACTGTGAAGCAGAGCTGACCTCTTGGATGCTGCCAATTCGATTGGCTACAAAAGTCTTCCACCTGCATGGATCTCCATATATCCAGTGAAGCACGATCATGGCGTCAGACCAGTAGTACACTGTGACCCGCATCTGAGGCACGTGAAGTTTTGGCGAGTTTGGTAGCTAGAACTGCTCCGGAAAGCTCCACTCGCGGTAAGGTGAGAGGCTTTGTTGGTGTCACCCTAGTGCGAGCTGCGACTAAGTGTGTATGTATAATTCCAGCAGTGTCGAGTACTCGAAGGTAGGCACACGCTGCATACGCGAGGGACGACCCATCGGAGAACATGTGCAATTGAAGAGATATCACATTGCTGAAATCGCAACCGAACCAGCGTGGTATGCGAATGTGTTGAACTTCTGGAAGATGTTCGAGATATCGCTGCCAACGCGCTGCCAAAGACTCTGGTAGCATGTCGTCCCAATCGAGTGCACGGTAAGTGCCATCAGTTTGCTGCAAACGAAAGCTCCATACGTCCTTGAAGAGAATTTTTGACATGACTATCAAGGGTGCTAAAAATCCTAATGGATCGAAGAGCCGTGCCACTGTTGATAAAAGAGCCCTTTTCGAAAGTGTGGGATTGATCGAGAAATGGATTTTGAATCCGTAGACGTCCGGATTTGGCTGCCAGTACAGTCCAAGCGTTTTAATGCTGTCTTTATTGTCCATTTTGAAGATTGAGTGGTTGCAGAGGTCTACTTTAGGAATATCGCTAAGCAACGCCGGGTGGTTCGCTGCCCATTTTCGAAGATGCATACCAGCCGAGCGGAGGGCTGCTATGACCCCGTTTCGCACTCGAATGGCACCGTCCGTGGTCACATGGCCGCTTTGTACGTCATCAACATAAATCTCATTTTTCAGTACCTTTTCTGCTAGCGGATAATTTTCTCGTTCGTCCTGAGCTATTTGGTGGATCACCCAAATCGCTGTGTATGGCGCTGATGCTGTTCCGAAGGTAACTGTGGTGAGACGGAACTCTTTTAACTCTCCGGTTTTGTCACGCCACCAAATGCGCTGGAATTGAGAGTTCTCTGGATGCATTTCGATACATCGGTACATCCTTTGGATGTCCGCCACGAAAACATAGCGATAACAACGCCAATTTAGTATCACTCCTCCCAAATCGTTCTGTAGAGCTGGGCCAGTACATAAAATGTCATTCAGTGATTTCCCGTTGGAGCTCTTACAAGAGGCGTGGTAGACTACCCTGAGTTTAGTCGTCAGGCTGTCCTCCTTCAGGACTGCATGGTGTGGAATCGTGCTGCAGAAGACGCCGAGCTTCCCATTTGTGTTGACATGAGAGTGACTGTCTTTGCTTGTAGTGACTTCTTGTATCAAATATCCTGTAAGTCAAAATATTCCTCGATTGCTTGGAGATATTGTTGATGAAGCTTATCGCGCTGCTGCAATTTTCGCTCTAGTGTGTAGAAACGATTTAAGGCTATATGTTTTGATCGGCCTAGAACTTGTGACGGGTCGAACAACGTTTTCAGTGGTAAGCGAACCATGTATTTCCCGTTGGGCTGTCGAACATGGGTTTGACGAAAGTGTTCTTCACACCATCGTTCCTCTGTGGTGAGTTGGCGTTCAGACGGCACGCTATCTAGTTCGAAGAACCTTTGCACCAGATGATCAAGCGTCGTGGTGTTACAACGGACAGTGATGGAGTGTGTCATGGATTTCCTCACTGGTCCAAAAACAATCCAACCAAGAAGAGTGTTTTGTGCGATTGGTTCCTCATGAGTTCCTCGTCGAATTTCTGGGAGCATCAATTGTGGAATAAGATCAACGCTCACAAGCACGTCAATACGACCGGAGCGGGCAAAATTGGGATCGGCGAGTTGCAATCCTTTAAGGTGTTGGAATGAGCGAGGGTCGACATCCAATTTTGGAAGGTGCCCTGTAAGTGTACGGAGAATAAATGCAGTGGATACAAACGATGGGAACTGGGAACCTGAAATCGAGCTTAGGACAAAATTGGTACTATGTCGACAACGATTGTGAGAGGAGTCGCCGATCCCTGTTATTTCCGCAGATATAGGGGTGCGTGAGAGACCCAGCGTCTGTACTAAGCTTTCGGTGATAAGTGTTCCTTCCGAGCCATGGTCAATCAACGCTCTGGCTAAAACAGATTGTCCCGTTTGGCGAGAATCGTGGTGGATGGATTTTGATAGGTGGCAACTGCGCTGAGGAGTTGCGTCTCGTTCGAAGCAGTTAAGCCGGGGGCTGTGCTGTTGAGACGAAACAGATGAGCGGGATGCTACGCTCTGTTGGGTGCCCTGCGCGCTATGGACACCGTTCGTTGGCTGTCGCGATAGGGCAGAGTTGGTAGGCTGGGTTGCTATGTTCGGACAATGCAGTAGCGTATGGTGGCGTTGGCCGCACTGTAAGCAATTGCGAGTGCTGCCGCAGTGACTTAGCGCGTGGCCTGTGCTGAGACAATTGAGGCATGCCTTTATGCGATCGACGATCGTCTTACGAGCAAAGCAATCCTTCGCGAGAAAACTGGGGCATCTCCGGAGAACTTGGTTTCTTTGGCAGAGAGTGCACTGGGGTGCTCCCATTTCCGTAGTCACATGAAAACTCTGGCGGTTAGTGGAACTGAAGTTGGATCGGTTAGGCGCACGTGGATGGGAAGATTGTCCTGGTGCTGAACGAGTTCCAAGTGGTTGATTTCTATTTTCGATTAGGTCGATGCTAACTAAGCGCTCCAGCAGGAAAGTCTCCAACATCGAAAAGGTTGGAATCACGGTGGAGCTCCCCAATGAGTGCTCCCACGCTTGCGTAGTTCTGCTTGGTAGTTTGGTTAACAGATGATGCACTAGCCAGTGATCGCAGGAATCAATGTTTATTTCTAAACGTCGAAGATCACTAATGCAAACATTAGCCAGGGTTAGCACGCGCCTGATACCTTCTGCAGCTTCCTTGGGAACCGACTCAAGACCATACAGTGCCGCCATGGTGTGCATAAAGTGGAGACGTGGATTGTTGTAGCGCTTGACGAGGAGATCCCAGGCTACCGTATACCCAGAATCCGTTAATGCCATGTGAATGACATCCTGGTCCCGTCCTTCGGGCAAGGCCTGCTTGAGAAAGTGAAACTTCTGGATGTTAGAGAGAGTGTTGTTGTCATGGATGAGTTGTAGGAAACCATCGTAAAACGAGGGCCAATCCGTAAAGCTTCCCGAAAAGCGTGGAACTGGAAGCTTCGGAAGCGGAATGTTGGATGATAAAATTGGAGTGACGGACTCGATTGGTGGGGAACCTTGGGCTATCACTGAGAACTTGTTGTCGTATTCTTCCGAGATGTTGCAGAAGATGTGCTGGTGCTCTTCAACAAACCGCTCGTATAGGTTGTCTGAGAAATATACATGTTGACTGGGACACAGCTGATCGACCTGATGTTGGTGATTCGCATCAAACAGGGTGGATAAATCCTTTAACGTGCTAAGTCGCTGAAGAAAATAATGTTTGGATTTTCGGGATTGGCTATCCTTCTTGAAGTTACGCTCGAGTTGCGTCAACCTGTTCCATAAATCCTTCTGTCTCGCGTGCAAACCAGCAAACTGGTCGGATGGGGAAGGATTGGCTTGTGTGCCTGTCTTTTCATCGTCGATACCCATAGTTTTATTAAATTTACAACAGCACGCTTGAAATCACAGCCCTCACATACAAACACTCACCGGCTTCCAGTCAGTCTGTGTAGCAGTTTCCAGTTTCAATTCGTCGTTCCTTTGGTCCGTTATTCGTCTCGCAGCAATCTCTCCTTCCTTTGTCCGTTATTCGTCGCTCAGCGATCCCTTGTTCTTCGGTCCGTTATTCGTAGAAAGCGTGGTTCCACGTGGCATAGGTTAATAGCCGTTTGTTTCAGATTAATTTGAGCCCAATTGTTTGTTCCAAATCAATTCAAACTCCATTCATTGGCATATTTAACAACAGGTTCCCCTCATGGGCCACCAAAAATGTTGTGACTGCGCCGATAGAATACGGGAGTCAATGATTAGCAGAAGTCTCCTATGGGGACTTTGCTATTGCCGTTTTATAAAAACACAGGGTTTGTTTCAAGGATGTCACTGAATTTAATTTGAATTGATTTTAGAGATCAAACAATGTTGGCAGTATAACAAGAATGTGTTTTAGTCGTAATAATTGGAAGAAGCTTAGAGATGTCCCGCTTTCCAAAGGGACCGGGTTTTCGAGATCGATAGACATCAAGCAGGTATCGATTGTAGGGTTGTGGTATGCACTAACATTACGTAATGAACATTACGACAACGAAAATGACCGTACAGGTATATAAACTTCGGCTCCGCCCGAAGTTAGCTTTGCTTTCTTGTTTTTTGATTACAAAAGTGTGAGTGTCAACAACCCCACCGCCCGAAAATAATTGAACAAATTGCAATTTAATAGCATTTTTATACCCTTGCAGAGTGTATTATAATTTTGTTCAAAAGTGTGTAACGTAGAGACGGAGACATCACCGACTCTATAAAGTCTATATATTCTTCATCAGGATCACCTCCTGAGTTTATATGAGCATGTCTGTCTTTTCGTCCGTCTGTCTGTTTCTACGCAAACTAGTCTCTCAGGTTAGTCACGCAGTATACAACTGATTGATGGGATATGCTATAACTTTGGTGTTTTTTGATTTGGAGAGTTCGTATTTCGTATGCGTTTTTGGTAAGATACAATGACGAACCAAATTTCATAAGAATCGGCCATCTATATCCTATAGCTACCATACAATTCAACAATCCGAAAAGACCCAACTTTCGTGTTTTGGAAGATAGAAAGTTGTTACTTCATACAGATTATATTTTTGGTCAGTTGATCCGACCTACCAAATTTCAAAACCAATATAAAAGAATACAAAATTTAAAAAACAAGTCCCAAGCTTCATCTTTAAAAATACCAAAGTTGGTATTTTTACCAAATACCAAGTTTCGATGATTCTGTAACATGGGTCGAATGCGATACCGAAAGGATAGCCTTTGTGGCGTGGACAGCGCAAAGTTTTTTGGACGCAACAGGTGTTGCCTGGTTAGTGCCTGGACGAAATGATGCAGCGTTCGCCCAGAAGGCATCCTCGTCTGAGCGATGGACAGAAGATAGTGACGCCCCAACAGGACGGTATTGGTCCCGCAGCCGAGTGCGGGGACGCAGAAAGATGGCGGCCGAGGCAGTGAAGACCCGACTTTATCTGACCAGTCGGCAAGTACTGGGGCTACCAGGAAACCACATGTGAACGACATTTTGGAGAGGAATGCCAAGCTGGAGAAGGATTTGGAGCGTGCTCGTAGCCTTAATACGAACGTGCTGATCGCGCTTTGTTGAGTTAGGTTAGGTTAGATCAGCCGCCCTTTGCAACGGGCTTGGCGGTACCTAACCCAACAAGTGCTTGTGTGGCGTCAGCGAGACCACGTGTACAGTTGTACACGTGTACAATGTGAGGGCCGACGTGAGGGCCCAGCAGATCTTGAAAGACACTACAGTGCAAGTCGGACGTCGATACCAGATGGGATTATTATGGAAGAAGGATCACATTGTGCTGCCTCGTAGCTATGATATGGCGCACATTCGGCTGATCAATATAAAAAAAACGGTTTTTAGTAACATCAAGGAGATATTACAGCAGGTGCTGATCGGACCTGAAGAAAGATGTGTGCAAAATTTATTGTGAAGAAATGGGGATGACAAACGAGATATTCAAGATTTTGAGATGTGCGTGATGACCTTTGGAGCTGCATGTTCACCGAGTGTGGTGCATCATGTGAAGAGTGTAAATGCCTGGCAATTCTTGGATTCGATGTCTAGAAAGGTCAAGACCATCGTGGATTATCACTAGGTGGATTACTATTACGTAGACGACTATGTGGACAGTTTCGCTACGGAGATTGAGGTGATTGAAGGAGGTAAATGCAGAAAGCGGGTTCGAGCTTTGCAAATTTTCGTCTAGTTCGCCCACAGTAGAGAGAATGCTCGGACCCAATGGTCACGCCCAGAGTATTATATGGGGCGAGGCCGAACAGAAATTTTCGGGAATGCGGTAGCAGTCAGCCACGGACAACTTCAGGTTTCGAGTGAAGTACCTCAAAGTTGCTCCCATCGTGCTAGGTGGAAAGAGAGTTGCTACAAAAAGGGAATTCTTGAGCATTGTTATGTCGACGATTGGTCCATTAGGATTCGTGTATTGCCTGATGATAACAGCGAAGTTATTATTGCGAGAGGTCCGGAGAAGGAAGATTACATGGGACAAGCCACTATCGGCTAAAATTAACAACGCCTTTATGAATTGGCGCAAGGAGATGAAGAAAAAGGAACAGTTCAGGAGCCCCCGTCCCTATTCTGGACTTTGGATGGTGAAGATGATGATAGCACGTGTTTGTGGATGCGAGTCAGTCGGCATTTACGGTGGTGGTCTACTAGAGGACCGCGTATGACATCCATACTCATATGGTCGGATGGTGCCCATTACAGAAATCGTGTTATGGACAGATTTAAAGAAAGTGCTGCGTTGGATTGGCATCAGGCACGGGAGCTAGAAAAAGTTTTTAGAGAACAGAGTAGCTGAAATTCTGGAATCAACTAAGGTGGCCCAATGGAGACGGCTACTGTCCGCCGATAACGTGGTGGATGATGCGATTCGGTCGCTATGCAGCGTGGACCTAAGTGAAGAGTCACGCTGGTTAGAAGGACCAGCGAGTGATGCAGAAGAGATGCAGAGTGAGTTTGTGCTCGTCGGAGCAAGTGATACGTTTATACCGTTGTAGAGGTTCTCAGTCCACAGGCAATTGGTAAGGACTACGGCCTGGGTCTTCACACCTAGTCTTCGTTTCGCTAAAGGAAGTGATATATATTGACTTACGCCATACCTATATGACCAGTGATCCTTTCGCACTGGCACAGTCTCATGGAGATGATTGTGCGCGATGTCCACAAATCAAAACGTGGATGCTACGATCACGGAGATCCGAAACCGCTTCTGGATAACGAGACTGATGCCGCCGATTAAAATGCCGCATTTATAAGATAATAATATATTCGCACACATATAATAATATATTCGCACACATTGTTACATAATAATATATTCGCACACTACTGCTCCGGAACGCTAGCAAGATTAAACTGACTTATGTTGGCAAAAGCGTTATAACTTTAACAATTTTCATAATTTTGCTTCAATGAAATTGCTCTCGTTTTATTCAGATTAATGAGACAATATTGATTTGTGTCAAAAATGGTACCATTTCTTGTAAGTTGTATCGAAAAAATGGCGTCAAAGTCCGAAAAACAGGACAAAAATGCAAAAAATATCGGTTTCTTGTGTAAAAATTTTATTGTTTTATATTTTTTAAAAAGCGGATATATGGAATATCGCAAAAATCGAAAACAGTTGGCCGATACTTATGAGAATATCATAATAAAACCAATTCATTAAAATAAAATATCAAAAAAAAAAGTCTCAAGCTTCTATCTTCAAAAATACCAAAGTTGGTATTTCTACCAAAACCCATTTCCGATCGTTCAGTTATATGGCAGCTATAAGATTTAGTCAATCGATTCTTATGAAATTTGGTAGGATCAACTGACCAAAAATAGAATCTGGACTAAGTTCCAGTTTTCTATCTTTAAAAACACGAAAGTTGGGTCACTTCCGATCGTTCAGTTATATGGTAGCTATGGGATATAGTCGGCCGAAACTTAGCACATCGTATTATTTTGCCAAAAATAGCTTTCATGTAAAATTTGAACTCACCAACTCTAAAAAAAAACAGCAAAGTTATACCATTTCCAATCAATAAGTCAATATGGCATCTATAGGATATAGCCGGCAGATCCTGGCCGTTCCGAAATATATACTGCGTGCAAAGAAAGGAAGGAAGTGTGCAATGTTTTAAGTCGATAGCTTTAAAACTGAGAGACTAGTTTGCGTAGAAACGGACAGACAGATAGACGGACAGACGGACATGGTCATATCAACACAGGATGTGATCCTGATCAAGAATATGTATAATATATAGGGTCAGAGTTGCCTCCTTCACTGCGTTGCACACTTTTAGACAAAATTACAATACCCTCTGCAAGGGTATAACAAGGGAGGAAAGAGAGCAATGTGGGTGGGCACCCCTGGATTAAACCTCATGTGTACGGCAGTGCGTTCCTTTGTGTTCCTATACTTTGTGTGTTCCTATGCCCCTGGAATAGGGTCCTGCCGACCACTGCTATAGGGTTTTGGGCACCACTGCTATTGGGCGATTTCTCATGCAAGGTATACTGCTAATAAGCCATAAAATAAAGCAAGTGATATGTCAACAATTTTAAACTAAAATATAAACCAATTTTCCCCAGCTTTGATCAGTAACGGATCTAAAAACTTGAAACATAATTCATATGTAAGTCCATATAAGCAATAATAAATTTAGGCTTAAAATACAGGATCTTATGATCAGAGAATCTTCCCTGTGCTCTCTTACCATGGAAGACAAAGCCCAAAAACGACTCCCTATTATGTCGCGCAAAAAACATATGTGGCTTTGCTTAAAAAATGATGACACATTTCGTAAACTAAGAGCTTGCAATGCGGCTGCTGAAAACAATCAGGATTGCCTACCCTATCAACGCGTGCTATGAAAAGTGAGAATTTGACCCCCACAGCTTTAAATGTTCATTCACTTTGGTTTTTTTGCAGCACTGTAATACTGCATTTGAATAACTAAAACCCAGCTTTAAAAACCTAAAAGAAGCATCAAATACAAAGTCATTTCATTACTAAATGGCCCACCCATAAATCGCCCATTCAAACGATTGGCCACTTCCTATTTCCATCTTTTTGGCACTCTGTTTGGTTTCGTACTTGGTTGCTCCACCCATATTGTAAAACGTTGAGTCGCACTCACTTCTAGTATATTTCTCATCGTCCCTCTTTTGATAGATTGATCGAGACTTATTTATTTTCTCAATAAAAATAAACACTAAATGTCTAGTTCTTTGACTTATTATTATGAGAAAAAATTTGAAACATTTATTTCCCGCTTTCTAAAACGCCTGCAAGCTTGACAGCAGAATATCAAACGACATCTGACAGAAATTGGTCTTAGGGTCCACTTTAATGGGCTTGGGCCATTAATCTCTCGTCGTGAGTTCTTGTATGACGTTATGACGATGACGCTGTCAAAGTTTTCCGTCCTGTTAATACATAAATGATAAAACTTTTCGCAGCAGCCGTCACTTAAATATGTTAAGGTAATTGAACTCTTGAATATTCGATGATGCTGTCAAAGTTTTCCGTCCTGTAAATACATAAATGAAGAAACTTTTCGCAGCAGCGTCACTTAAATAAGTTAAGGTATTTGAACTCTTGAATATTCGATGACGATGAAGAAACTTTTCGCAGCAGCCGTCACTTAAATAAGTTAAGGTATTTGCCATACACTTCTTGTGTACACTTATCGCCTTAGTTGGTCGCAGACACATATCTTTTTCGGCCGCTCGACTTCAACGGGTTTATCGTTAGCGAACCTTAGCTCCGCAATGCCTAGGTCTCTCACTGGAGGGAATGGATTTTTCATACGCCTCAAACCGGGTAGGACGATGTAGGCCTTTTTATTAACAGCGCTGTTTCTCGTTTAGATAAACTCTCTTGTCGCCATTATTCTAACCCGAATCCACTGTGGAGTGTTATTCTCCTGCCAAGCGATGCTCGATTTTGGTTGAAAAGCACATTTAGTAGCTATGATATGGCGCACATTCGGCTGATCAATATAAAAAAGCGGTTTTTAGTAACATCAAGGAGATATTTCAGCAGGTGCTGATCGGACCTGAAGAAAGATGTGTGCAAAATTTATTGTGAAGAAATGGGGATGACAAACGAGATATTCAAGATTTTGAGATGTGCGTGATGACCTTTGGAGCTGCATGTTCACCGAGTGTGGTGCATCATGTGAAGAGTGTAAATTCCTGGCAATTCTTGGATTCGATGTCTAGAAAGGTCAAGACCATCGTGGATTACCCCTAGGTGGATTACTACTACGTAGACGACTATGTGGACAGTTTCGCTACGGAGATTGAGGTGATTGAAGGAGGTACATGCAGAAAGCGGGTTCGAGCTTTGCAAATTTTCGTCTAGTTCGCCCACAGTAGAGAGAATGCTCGGACCCAATGGTCACGCCCAGAGTATTATATGGGGCGAGGCCGAACAGAAATTTTCGGGAATGCGGTAGCAGTCAGCCACGGACAACTTCAGGTTTCGAGTGAAGTACCTCAAAGTTGCTCCCATCGTGCTAGGTGGAAAGAGAGTTGCTACAAAAAGGGAATTCTTGAGCATTGTTATGTCGACGATTGGTCCATTAGGATTCGTGTATTGCCTGATGATAACAGCGAAGTTATTATTGCGAGAGGTCCGGAGAAGGAAGATTACATGGGACAAGCCACTATCGGCTAAAATTAACAACGCCTTTATGAATTGGCGCAAGGAGATGAAGAAAAAGGAACAGTTCAGGAGCCCCCGTCCCTATTCTGGACTTTGGATGGTGAAGATGATGATAGCACGTGTTTGTGGATGCGAGTCAGTCGGCATTTACGGTAGTGGTCTACTAGAGGACCGCGTATGACATCCATACTCATATGGTCGGATGGTGCCCATTACAGAAATCGTGTTATGGACAGATTTAAAGAAAGTGCTGCGTTGGATTGGCATCAGGCACGGGAGCTAGAAAAAGTTTTTAGAGAACAGAGTAGCTGAAATTCTGGAATCAACTAAGGTGGCCCAATGGAGACGGCTACTGTCCGCCGATAACGTGGTGGATGATGCGATTCGGTCGCTATGCAGCGTGGACCTAAGTGAAGAGTCACGCTGGTTAGAAGGACCAGCGAGTGATGCAGAAGAGATGCAGAGTGAGTTTGTGCTCGTCGGAGCAAGTGATACGTTTATACCGTTGTAGAGGTTCTCAGTCCACAGGCAATTGGTAAGGACTACGGCCTGGGTCTTCACACCTAGTCTTCGTTTCGCTAAAGGAAGTGATATATATTGACTTACGCCATACCTATATGACCAGTGATCCTTTCGCACTGGCACAGTCTCATGGAGATGATTGTGCGCGATGTCCACAAATCAAAACGTGGATGCTACGATCACGGAGATCCGAAACCGCTTCTGGATAACGAGACTGATGCCGCCGATTAAAATGCCGCATTTATAAGATAATAATATATTCGCACACATATAATAATATATTCGCACACATTGTTACATAATAATATATTCGCACACTACTGCTCCGGAACGCTAGCAAGATTAAACTGACTTATGTTGGCAAAAGCGTTATAACTTTAACAATTTTCATAATTTTGCTTCAATGAAATTGCTCTCGTTTTATTCAGATTAATGAGACAATATTGATTTGTGTCAAAAATGGTACCATTTCTTGTAAGTTGTATCGAAAAAATGGCGTCAAAGTCCGAAAAACAGGACAAAAATGCAAAAAATATCGGTTTCTTGTGTAAAAATTTTATTGTTTTATATTTTTTAAAAAGCGGATATATGGAATATCGCAAAAATCGAAAACAGTTGGCCGATACTTATGAGAATATCATAATAAAACCAATTCATTAAAATAAAATATCAAAAAAAAAAGTCTCAAGCTTCTATCTTCAAAAATACCAAAGTTGGTATTTCTACCAAAACCCATTTCCGATCGTTCAGTTATATGGCAGCTATAAGATTTAGTCAATCGATTCTTATGAAATTTGGTAGGATCAACTGACCAAAAATAGAATCTGGACTAAGTTCCAGTTTTCTATCTTTAAAAACACGAAAGTTGGGTCACTTCCGATCGTTCAGTTATATGGTAGCTATGGGATATAGTCGGCCGAAACTTAGCACATCGTATTATTTTGCCAAAAATAGCTTTCATGTAAAATTTGAACTCACCAACTCTAAAAAAAAACAGCAAAGTTATACCATTTCCAATCAATAAGTCAATATGGCATCTATAGGATATAGCCGGCAGATCCTGGCCGTTCCGAAATATATACTGCGTGCAAAGAAAGGAAGGAAGTGTGCAAAGTTTTAAGTCGATAGCTTTAAAACTGAGAGACTAGTTTGCGTAGAAACGGACAGACAGACAGACGGACAGACGGACATGGTCATATCAACTCAGGATGTGATCCTGATCAAGAATATGTATAATATATAGGGTCAGAGTTGCCTCCTTCACTGCGTTGCACACTTTTAGACAAAATTATAATACCCTTTGCAAGGGTATAACAAGGGAGGAAAGAGAGCAATGTGGGTGGGCACCCCTGGATTAAACCTCATGTGTACGGCAGTGCGTTCCTTTGTGTTCCTATACTTTGTGTGTTCCTATGCCCCTGGAATAGGGTCCTGCCGACCACTGCTATAGGGTTTTGGGCACCACTGCTATTGGGCGATTTCTCATGCAAGGTATACTGCTAATAAGCCATAAAATAAAGCAAGTGATATGTCAACAATTTTAAACTAAAATATAAACCAATTTTCCCTTTGATCAGTAACGGATCTAAAAACTTGAAACATAATTCATATGTAAGTCCATATAAGCAATAATAAATTTAGGCTTAAAATACAGGATCTTATGATCAGAGAATCTTCCCTGTGCTCTCTTACCATGGAAGACAAAGCCCAAAAACGACTCCCTATTATGTCGCGCAAAAAACATATGTGGCTTTGCTTAAAAAATGATGACACATTTCGTAAACTAAGAGCTTGCAATGCGGCTGCTGAAAACAATCAGGATTGCCTACCCTATCAACGCGTGCTATGAAAAGTGAGAATTTGACCCCCACAGCTTTAAATGTTCATTCACTTTGGTTTTTTTGCAGCACTGTAATAATGCATTTAAATAACTAAAACCCAGCTTTAAAAACCTAAAAGAAGCATCAAATACAAAGTCATTTCATTACTAAATGGCCCACCCTTAAATCGCCCATTCAAACGATTGGCCACTTCCTATTTCCATCTTTTTGGCACTCTGTTTGGTTTCGTACTTGGTTGCTCCACCCATATTGTAAAACGTTGAGTCGCACTCACTTCTAGTATATTTCTCATCGTCCCTCTTTTGATAGATTGATCGAGACTTATTTATTTTCTCAATAAAAATAAACACTAAATGTCTAGTTCTTTGACTTATTATTATGAGAAAAAATTTGAAACATTTATTTCCCGCTTTCTAAAACGCCTGCAAGCTTGACAGCAGAATATCAAACGACATCTGACAGAAATTGGTCTTAGGGTCCACTTTAATGGGCTTGGGCCATTAATCTCTCGTCGTGAGTTCTTGTATGACGCTATGACGATGACGCTGTCAAAGTTTTCCGTCCTGTTAATACATAAATGATAAAACTTTTCGCAGCAGCAACTTTTCACTTAAATATGTTAAGGTAATTGAACTCTTGAATATTCGATGATGCTGTCAAAGTTTTCCGTCCTGTAAATACATAAATGAAGAAACTTTTCGCAGCAGCGTCACTTAAATAAGTTAAGGTATTTGAACTCTTGAATATTCGATGACGATGAAGAAACTTTTCGCAGCAGCCGTCACTTAAATAAGTTAAGGTATTTGCCATACACTTCTTGTGTACACTTATCGCCTTAGTTGGTCGCAGACACATATCTTTTTCGGCCGCTCGACTTCAACGGGTTTATCGTTAGCGAACCTTAGCTCCGCAATGCCTAGGTCTCTCACTGGAGGGCATGGATTTTTCATACGCCTCAAACCGGGTAGGACGACGTAGGCCTTTTTATTAACAGCGCTGTTTCTCGTTTAGATAAACTCTCTTGTCGCCATTATTCTAACCCGAATCCACTGTGGAGTGTTATTCTCCTGCCAAGCCACAGTGGTTGCTCCCATAGGCCAAAAATAAAAAAATTTATAACGACAAAAATAATCGAAAAGTAAACAAATCGCCTCTAAAATGTCCAAGCTTCTTCATGACAAACCAGATTTGTCTAAAAATCTAACTGGATTTTCTAAAAAATGATTTGAAGATGCTCATTTGTAAAGCGCGGCTGCGCGCATCACGAATATTTCACAACTATACCGCACTTTGAAGTGGTCAGATCATTATTTACGTGTTCAAATTCAAATTATTTGTAATGAATTTTGAAGTTGAAGGTATTTTCTATAAAATGAGATATAATTTGATATATTTATAATAATTATTGTTATTATTATATTACTATGAACTAATGCATGTTTTTTTCCTATATTTTGAACGTATTTTTCATGTTTAGCTGAAGTTTTCGTAGTGATCCCACAAAATTCTACAATTCGTTTATATACCAATGTGTTTGTCGGTCTCCAAGGGTAACAAATGGGCAAAAATTTTTTGCCAAAATTTGCCTATGTGTCTAATATCGTAAAAATACTAACACCATCTTAACATGAAAGTTGGGTAATTTCCGTTTTTTCAGTTATATGGCAGCTATAGGATATAGTCGGCTGATCCTTATGAAATTTGGCATGTTGAATTATTTTCCCAAAAAGAGCATTCGTACCAAATCAGAATTCTCTAGCTTTAAAAACACCGAAGTTATATCATTTCCGATCAATCAGTTAAATGGCAGCTATAAGATATAGTCGGCTGATCCTTATGAAATTTAGTAGGTCGTGTTATTTTGTGCCAAGTTTCCAGTCCCTACCTCAACTAGAAGTATTTTTGGCCGCTCTCTTCATACAAGCCGGACCACTGTGCAAGCGATGCTCGATTTTGGTTGAAAAGCACATTTAGTCCGAAAAAAATCTTTTTTTCCCAAAAAATCTTTTTTGTCGCCAATATTCCAACCCGAAACCACTCTAAGGTATACTATTGTATGTAAGACACCTCAAATTCATCATTTCCAACCCACACTTAAACTTATAAAATTTATATTATCAATAAAATAAATGTTGTTGCATAAAACTTTGGAAAGCTTTTGCAGCTTTGGTAATAACAACCGAAGCAATCCATTAGGAAACCAGAATAAAGGGCTTAGATCCCTGGGCTTCAAACAGTCCCAGAGAATATTTCCTGTAAATCAAAAAATGTGCACTAATCTCAAAGCCACTAACAGACTTAAAAACCAGTAAAATAGTAATTAAATAACTGATTTATGTGCCAAAATGTTCACGCCCATAGAGATAAATAATCCAAAGGATACATGTATAACTGTGTTTTAATTGAGTATGTTGTATTATGGTACTTGTTAATATCCATTGATTAATAATTTCGTTTTAATGCTGTGTCCCGCCACTTTTTCCAGCTCATGGTATCTAGCAGTAATGCACAAAGCTTTATCACCCACATAAGAGTAAATGCCTCAGTTTCAACATTTCTTGGCACTTTAAGCATACATGTGCCTCAACACTGTTTATTCAACATGGTTAAAAAACTGGGTCAACACACCAGAGCACAAGAGGAGTCCAAACAAACAGAACCTGCTCCACTGAGTTCCTTCCACAAGTGATCACTTATCAACCCTCACAAAAAAATCAAAATCACAAAAATCTTAAACTATCCAAATCAACAACACAGATGTGATCTTCTTTCTTGGCAAGTGATAAGTGCACCAATTTATGTATGTGTGTTTGTGAGTGAGCTGTAGGGACACATGGACTGGAAGGTTGGACTCTACAGCTAAATGACCTCTGTCAAGGCAGAACTGTAAGAATGAACAATGCCCACGCCTAAAAAAAAAAAAAAAAAAACTACTGGGAAGAACCATGCACACAGGTCTTATATCACTGTCCCCTAAAAGTCTGTCCCACCTCTGTCATTGTAGATATCTGTCACCATCTGAAAGACGGATGTTCAAGGCTTATTAAAAATTTTAAAAGATAACAAACAAATTTCGGACATATTATAGAAATGAATTATGGTTTTCAAATCGGGACGGCTTTGGAACAGAATTATAAATAATAGTACATAAAATTGTCTCACTCACAGTCCTTTAATGCTCCTTTAAAGTATCTCTTGCCGAAAGAGCTTTCGCCAGTTTAGCTAGATATTATTATTATTATACCCTTGCAGAGGGTATTATAATTTTGGTCAAAAGTGTGCAACGCAGTGAAGGAGACATCTTCGACCCTATAAAGTATATATATTCTTGATCAGGATCACCTCCTGAGTTGATATGAGCATGTCCGTCTGTCCGTCTGTCTGTCTGTTTCTACGCGAACTAGTCTTTCAGATTTAAAGCTATCGTCTTGAAACTTTGCACACACCCTTCTTTCCTTTGCACGCAGTATATAAGTCGGAACGGCCCGGATCGGCCGACTATATCCTATAGCTGCTATATAACTGATTGATCGGAAATGGTATAACTTTGGTGTTTTTAGAGTTAGAGAGTTCAAAATATTACGATATGCCAAATTTTATAGGGATCGGTCGACTATATCCTATAGCTGCCATATAACTGAACGATCGAAAATGACCCAACTTTCGTGTTTTTGAAGATAGAAAGCTGGAACTTGGTACAGATTCTATTTTTGGTCAGTTCATCCAACCTACCACATTTCATAAGGATCGGCCAACTATATCCGATGTTTGCGATATATATCCGGTTTGAACTGCAAGGGTATATCAACTTCGGCTCCGCCCGAAGTTAGCTTTACTTTCGTGTTTCTAGGGAACAGATACTTAAAAAACTAAATTTTTTGTTCGTTTAAAACCTGTCTGGTGCATAAAATAGCTGACACCGCTTGAAATTGGTACACCAACCTGATACCGCTTGTACCGCTTAAAATTAGTTTAAAAATTTCATTATTGAAACTATTTCTTCTTCATACCGTGGGGTTTTCCCTATTTTTTCAACCATGCTTTTATTTCTTGAATCTTCTCTTTGCGAGATTAACAAGAAGAGTTTCAAATCTTATATTTTTAACCTTACTTACAGTCATACTGATTGATACAGAGTTAGATGGCCTTAAAATTCAATTGCTGGGTTGGGAGGTCATTGTGTCGCAGGCAGGATCCGCTTGAAAACCGAGTCAATCCCCGAGCGAGGAAATTTAGCTGCGAAGACAGTTTTTCTTTGTATGACTCTTTTTGCTTCTGGATTTCGTCTATCACTGCCCAGATCCCGGTGAATATTTTCGTTGTGAACATACCAAGGTGCCCGAGTGATAATTCTCAAAATTTTTGATTGTGCGCACTGTATGATGTAGAGTAGTAGAGTACTAGTTGTAGAATTGTAGAGTAGTAACTTGAAGTGAGTTTATCATCCAGTAGGGGCTGCTGGCTTTCAGTTTTAGGTGCATCTTCTTGCATTCAATGTGCTTACGCTAGGTAAGTCGTCTATCAAGGTACGTTACTTCATTAGCTTGAGGGATCTGCATACCGTTTAGTGAAAGCGGAGAGCATATTTGACTATTAAGAGTAAGCGATAGATGTTTACACTTTTGTTCGTTTATTTTAATGCGCCAGACGGACAGCCACCTTTTCTCTATTATAAGATGATTAGCCAGTTGGGTTGTTGCTTGCGTTGGCCATCTGGAGTGACTAAGGATAGCGGTATCGTCGGCGAACGTTGACGTTGTTAGTTTCGCGTTCGTAGGAATATCCGCAGTATACAAAACATATAGACACGGCCGAGTTTGCTTCCTTGTGGAACTCCAGCTTCGATGGTGTAGTCGCCCGAAGTAGCTGCGTTGCATCTTGAGCTGCGTTGCAATAGAATACCCTATTGTAGATGTATGGTTCCAGTAGCTTGTAGGTGTAGGTTGGCAAATACGTTTTAATTTTGTGCATAGCTCCATTAAACCAAACTCGGTCGAAGGCTTGAGGTACATCGAGAAAAATAGCGCTAATAGCGTATTCTCGCTGAGTGTATTTCGGATGTTGCTAACTTCCAGATGGTATTATGCGAGTTACCAAGCTTTTTTCATACAATTTAGACAAACAAGATAAAAGGATTACACAGTGCGACAGTGATTTGAAACTTTTGAAGAGACCCACGAGAAATCGGTAATAGGGTCGAAAATATTACAAAATCGTGTTTGAAATATTTCTAACACCCTCAAAATCTTGATTGAAAACACGGTTTTTCGGGACCTTTTTGCTCTTATAAATTCCTTAACGCAAAATTTTAAGCGTATTTTAAAATTTTCGACGTTTTTAATAGTTAAATATTGTAGCTTTTGAAAAAAAATGAATTTTTAATTAATTTAAACAAAAAGAATAAAAATTTTATACAAGAAACTGACAATTTTGAATTTTTGTCGAGTTTTTAGGACTTTGACGCCATTTTTTCGGTACCACTAACGAGAAATGTTATCATATTTCTCACATATCTGTTGTAGGGGGGCGTTGCTGCCGCAAAAGATTCCAGGAGTAAAGTTAAAATGAAAAGTCGGGGCCGTCTTCGGTAAATTCACAAGAAACGCGTTCAGCTTTATTTGGCTGCTTACAGGAGATTAACTTAACTAGTATGTACAATAAAACGGACGATCGATGACGGCCGACGAGAGAGCGAGAGTGCAAAAAGGGGCGAGCGGATGAGCTCTTCAGCGCGGGTGCCCTCTTACGTTCAGCTGAGCGGCGGTCCAACGGCCCCTCTAACTAATGAAATGTTTTTACTTTTATGGTTTCAGTTGACCTGTTCGACCAGGGGAACTGTCACCGCAAGGCTCTAAACAAAAAAGGCCTCTAAGGGAAACAGTCACCCCTTAAATTTTGCACAAACATTGTTAATAAAGTGTACTATAAAAAATTAAAACATCCGTGTAATTAAATAATTGCTTCATACATAAAAAAAACTCCGAACTTTCCTCTTTTTCTTCGACAAAGAAGGTATATAACCCTTTCAGGCACCAGAAAAAAACCCAAAAGGAGACGAGGTTTTCAGATTGTAGGCGGATGTTGCCTGATGCGGAGTAGAAGCAGCGTTGGAGGCACGAAAAATGGAAAAATTCGTGCTCGTTCGAAAAACAAATTGATGACGATTTATATGTGTATATATGTATGTATACAAGTGCGGTTTCTACGTAGATATTGAATCCTTAACTCTTTTCGAACTTGCGGAGTCGGAAAGGTGGACTTGACTTTAGCTTGTATTTAACACCAAAAAAAATAAATAATCAATAATAATTAATTTTTGGCTAATTGTCGGATTTAATTATTATGGAAGGGTGGATTTGAAACCTTAATCTTTAATTAATTGGATTTAGTTATCCCGAAGCCGGAAAGGTGGACTTGAAACCGCGGCTCTATTCGGACAGAAGGTTAGTAATTAAATTATTAATAATTTTCGATTATTAATTTTTTTTTTAATAATTTTAATTGTTGAGTGGCCGGAAAGGAGACTTAAAACAAAACTGGCCCTTCGCTCGAACGGAAATATTAATTAAATAAATTGTGGTGGTTATAATTATAAATATAAAAATTTATAATTAATTTATTTTTTGGTTGAAGTGAGTTGTTACGCAGCCGGTTATGCCGTCGGCACCCTGTACGTACCCCAAAGGAAAAAAAAACAGCACCAAAAAACACGGCTAGGTCTGAATTTAAGCGACACAATCACGGATTTTGAGTGAAATGGCGTTTTATAATTGGCGGTTTATAAATGTTGGTTTTAGGAAATTAAAGTTTTTTTTTTTTTTAATTTTATCGGTTATATATTTCCTGAAATTGGAGGCAGACAATATTTGGAAATATATGGACATGCATGCAAGTAGGGCAAGGGCATGTGTGGCATATGATGGCACAGTGGAACGTCAATAAGTGAACTGTATATGTTAAATTTTATCGGTTAGATATTTCCTGAAATTGGAGGCAGAAAATATATGGACATGCATGCAGGTACGGATTTACAAATGTAAGGGCATGTGGGCATATGTTGGCACAGTGGCGCGTTGATAAGTGGACTGTATAATTGGGGGAACAGAAAAGTTATGTGGTGTAAAAAAATGACACTGATTGGGAAGATAAAAAACAAATATTACGACAGCGGCGGAATGTTCGGTAAATATTAGAAAATACCGGAACTAATTCACACCGGCTGGCCAATATTAATTATGCCTTCTTTTTGTCACCACACAATTTCACTGTTCACTTGCGAATTTTTCGCGGACTAATTGCACCAAAAAAATATGTATGTGCGTATGTATGTATGTGGATGCACATATGCCTCGACCGTTGGCAAGCGAATGGATAACGGAGAGGCCGAAAACAGCGAGGGCAGCACATAATACGGAGACGGATGGAAAAAATTGCAGAATTTGAAGACGGGGAAGAGTAGAAAATCTCAAACTGCCGTTGTGTCGGAAAACTCGGACTTGGAGTTGACACAGAGGGAAAAACAATCTTGCAGCAGTGTGAACGAAATTTAATGTTCGGACCACTGCTGAAGACCGGCAGAGAGAAGGAGACGGAAAAATGTACTTATCTTTTGGCGGAACAATGCCGAGAACTGCTGGCAGAAGAAAATCCAGGAATTATCCGGCTCGAAGGACCAAATGTTGTAGGGGGCGTTGCTGCCGCAAAAGATTTTGGGAGTAAAGTTGAAATGAGAAGTCGGGGGCGTCTTCGGTAAATTCACAAGAAGCGCGTTCAGCTTTATTGGGCTGCTTACAGAGGATTAACTTAACTTGTTCAATAAAACGGACGATCGATGACGGCTAACGAGAGAGCGAGAGTGCATAAAGGGGCGAGCGAATGAGCTTTTCAGCGCGGGTGCGCTCTTCAGCGCAGATGCGCTCTTACGTTCAACTGAGCGGCGGCCCAACGGCCCCTCACATAAACATATCAATATTGTCTCATTAATCTGAATAAAACGAGAGAAATTTCTTAAAAGCAAAATTAGAAAAATTGTTGAAGTTATAACGCTTTTCCCAAAACAAGTCAGTGCGTTTCCACCAGTACCAAAACGTCCATATGGTTTTCGGTCAAGAATTGTGACAATTCTAGTTTATGCCATGAGACACTATTGGCGTTCCACATTGATATTCGTGGAGCCTGCATAGATTGTTGTTCTACGAGCAGCTGTATTACCATGTTCTGGTTTTGAAAAAGTATTTGCATGGTCGCTTTCATGTATGACATAAGCTCCATCATACTATGTTAGCATCATCATAGCATCATAGTTTTCGTTTTTCTATGTGGCTGTTCTGAGGCCTGTTGATCGCTTTGTAAGTTAGGCTGAATTGGAATTTCCCTTCCAGATCGTAGAGCATCGGCATAGGAGAAACCGTTGGTGGTGTTTACGGGACCGAAGGAGGCCCTTGCAGCTTTGGCGAAGAAACCGTTCGGCGTAGTTTTTGACGCAATGTTCGCATTCTGTGGATTTTGGTTGCGCGTTGCGGTCGCTTGACGCATGCGACTCTTTAACTCCTTTTACACCATACATCCTCTATAGTTTGCCGTAAGGTTGCCTCCGCAGTTTACACATTTCTTCACGGTACTGCCCTTGTTTGTAGTGCGGTAAGCGGAGTTGTGGGCGTCCCCGCAGACTACACAGACAGCCCGAAGTGTGCAGTAAGACCTGGTGTGTCTATACTCTTGACAATTAGTGCATTGCACTGGACCGTTGCGTTTATGTGGCTCTTCAACAGTGATTCTCCGATGCAAAAGATATTGCAGGTTGTAGATTGGGTGGACTTCGTTCTTCTTCAGCGCCCTGCTTTCCGGCTCGAGCTCGACCTTGAAGAGAGGTTGTGGCTTTTTATCGTTATTTAGAACATTAAAAACATTCTTGGCGGCGAAGCCCTTTTCTTTAAGGGCGGTTTTTATTTCCGTGGCGGTAACATTGCACTATAGAAAATATGACTTTTTCTGGCCAAATATAATACCTCAAGAACGAAAAAAGATATTAAAGTTGTAATTTTTGATTTGAGTTCACATGGTCAATAGATTTAAGATTTAAAAAAAAAGGTGGGCGTGGCACCGCCCACTTTTTAAGAAACACATTGTAACTCAAAAACTAAGCTAGATATTTAGATTTTAATTTTTTATTTGAGTTTATATAGTCAAAAGAACTCAGATTTGAAAAAATTGTGGGCGTGCCACCGCGCCCTATTTTAAAATAACATGCTAACTGTAGAACTAAGCAAGATATTTCAATTTGGTTCTTTTTTAGTGTTTTATATAGCCATAGTCTTCTTTTTTAAAAGTAGGTGTGGTTTTTTTTTTTTCATTAAAAATCTTTTATTTGTTTTAAATTTAAATCGGTTTTGCACTAGTCTCACAGCTAACAGATTCACATTCAAAGTTTTGAGGTTGCCTCCTTAAATTATGAATTTAATCGAAAGCGCATAGAAGTGCATTTTCATATTTCGCTCATATGAAGAAAATTAAACAATCTACAACATGGTCTAAATTACAATGTTTGACTCGGTTTGACTTAGTTTAAATCTCTTTTTAAAAATGTGCTTTATTTCTACTTTACTTTATTTAAAGGACAACACAATTTTTTTGGACACTTCAAATACACAAACACATAATATAAACCACTTTGAAAAGTATTCATCTCAAAACTTTTGATTTTATCCATAAAATTTTCAGTATTCGCGTTTTTAAAATCGCACCAAAAAATCGTAAATTTTAAGCTCATGTAAATGTTAACATCAACAGCTGTTTTTAACGGCTGATTTCTTCGCAGTGAAAATCTATGAAAATTTCTAATATGCAACATTAAAAATTAATCTATTGTGAATGATATGCAGCTAAAATTATTTAAATCCTTTAATTTTCATAAAATGGTTTTTGGCCAGAAAAAGTGTTTTTTGGTAAGGGTAAGCATGCGCTTAATTTGGATGTAGCGATCCATTCCAGTCTGTGTGGCCGTGGCCGCCTTGGCACTTTCCGAAGTTGTAGTTTTTGTACTCGCTGTAGTCGTTGACGTCGCGGTATTTTGAATTGCAGTGGTTGTCGCTGTGATTGCAGAAAATGTAGCACTGCTAGTCGTTGGTTCGTAATTTGTTTCCGATATTGGAGGGGGGGTTTTACACTGCGAACTCCATGACGCGGGAGTCGGAGTGAGCAGAGCCGGTGACCAAGTGAGCGTGAGCGTGCCCTTTGATTTTCAGCGGTCAGTAAAGCCGGGTTGCTCTTAATCGCTATTTTTCCACTTCGGTATCTCGGGTTGAAAAGTAAGAGTAGAAGCCGTTTCTTTGGTTCACTGAACTTCTATGCTCGTTCTTTTGATCGTTGCTTTATGAGCTCATTGCGTGGCACTTATTTATTTAAAACAATGCACTAGTTTTGATTTAGCACATCACAACTGTTATAAAAAGCTTGTCTATTGCTTTTAATAGTTTAATAGTTTCTATTGCTTTTAATAGTTGCCCCAGTTTTTTTTTTTTTTTTGTGATTAACTGTCTTATGTTGCAGTTTCTCCGGAGCTCGAGCAAGGCACGTCCACTCAGTTCGGTAGTTCCATGAAAACTTGAGTTAGTAAGGAAATTTATAATTCTAGACTTTCAATTTGAAGGTTAGGAGAGAGATGTATTAGAGTAGAGACCATTGTAGTTCGAACATAAGACCCTAAAAGGGTCGTGCTATTATTAGGAATGTTAAAATTTAAGCGTGTTAGTAAATGCTGCCTATCTACATCCCCATTAATTAGGTTATGCAGAAAAACTATACCGAGCATTGAGGCACGATTTGTGAAGGTATGCAAGTTTATAAGAAGGAGTCTACTATTGTAAGATGGAAGGTGAAGATTTGCATCCCAGTTAAGACCTCTAAGTGAAAATGTTAAGAAATTCTTTTGTACGGATTCTATGCGGTCCTGATGTACTTCATATTGGGGACTTCTGAAAAATGAACCGTGCTCCAATATCGGACGGACCAAAGAAATGAAGAAGGTTTTAGTTATGTAGGGGTCGTTTAATTCTTTTGACCACCTTTTAATAAAACCAAGAACCGGTCGGCAAATTTAAGTTTGGTGTCAAATAGGATGCCGAAATCATTAAACTGAGTTAATTTCTCTAAGGCAATCCCATACAGAGTATACGTAGCCTGCAGAGTGAAAGAACGATAAAAAGAAATCGTCCTTGCGTTCCTAAGCTTGCATTTTGATCCATTAAGTATTAAATAATTTGCTAAACACAATTTTTGAAAGTTTTCAAGATCAGGGGGCAAGTCATTAATAAAAAGAGTAAATAATAACGGTCCGAGAAGACTTCCTTGAGGGACGCCAGATGTAGCACGGAGCAAACAGGAATGTTAATTTTTAAATAGAACTCTTTGTGTTCTTCCATCTAAGTAGCTGCAGATCCACGTTACGAGGTCTGTAGAAAATCCCAGCATATTCAGTTTACTCAACAAGAGTGAGTGATTGACAGAATCAAATTCTTTCCTGAAGTCTATGTAAATTTCATCGGTTTGATATCCCTTACGAAAGCTATCTATGACAAAGGATGTCAACTCCAATAAGTTTGTTGTGGTGGAGCGATGCTTAATAAAGCCATGCTGACAAGGAGAGATGATCGAAGAATGGCTATGGTTTTATATACGCCGGGATGGAGAAATACGTAGCAGATGCCTTGTCGCACCAGAACGTTTATGCTTTGCAGAGTCGCTTGAGTCGGATGCCGCGACGGTACAAAGAGAATAGTTGTTAACTAACGTTATCAAAGCTACTGACAGACCTATGAACTGCTTCCAGAATCAAATAATTATGGAAGAAATAGTCACAAAAAAATTGTAGGACATTATTACTATTCAGCTCAAAAACACGGCACTATAATATGTTTAATAGTGGGGACAGCTTGGTAGATCTTATAAAGGATGATGTAACTTCTGGATACATTGCGAGCTGCCTACTCTGGTTCATATTTACGATAAATTGGTTAGACTTTTTTTGTCGCGACCAAGTTTTGGTACTGCATCCCAAAAAGCAAGAGCTTGGAGTGAACCCAACGTCCCATCGATATATTCTTAACGGCCAGAAAATATTTCTTAACGGCAGTTGATAAGTTTTCCAAGTTCTAATTCGGCAGCCAAATGCTTCGATTGCAATACGGTAAGATGTGGTTAGCGCTCCACTGTTACATAGCACTTAAAACGGTCAGGAGGAGAGATTTCACAGCACTCTTTCAGAGATTGCCAGATGCTTGAAACTGCCAAACAGTTCTTTCTCCAAGCAGCCATCAAATGTAATAGAACGTTGCCAGCCTTAACCTTGCTCCAGACATAGTTGGAAAACTTGTAAAAGCACAGTAGGAGTAGCTGAGTCGAAATAATCTGGCTCGACAAAATATACTTTTCGATGTAGGCGACACGGTCCTGGTTAAATTCAACAGACGCTCTTCAAGACCGCCCCAGGAAATCTGGGAACCACGGTTCTTGTAAAAGGGAGAGTGGCTTACAAGGATAATATCAGATAGAGCTCATGAAATGAATGACGCAAGACTAGCCAACATTTTTCGATACATTTAAAGATTGCTATAGCCGTTGCGAAATAAGCGCTTTGACCATAAATTATTTGAAAACTCACAATATCCAGACAAGGATACTTACTCAACTCTGAAAAAGTTCCTGAGCGAAAATAACCATCGATACCACACATTCCAGCCCCGAGACGAGCGCGCTTATCGGATCGTCGTTAAAGGCCTCCACTTCTCCACCGACCCGGAGGATATTAAGGTGGGTTTCAGCAGCCATGGACACAAAGTCAGGGATATAAACAATCCTACGCAAAAAGGTACAAAGAAGCCACTAAAAATTTTCTTTATTAACCTCGAGCCAGCCAAAAACAACAAGGAGGCCTTTCAAGTCAAGCGGCTATGCAGCACGGTGGTTACGGTTGAGCCACCAAAAAAATTCGACGATGTGCCCCAATGCCATCGCTGCCAGGGCTTCGGTCACACGAAACGGTACTGCCATCTGGAGTACAGATGCGTAAAGTGTGGAGATAGGCACCCATCGTCCGAATGCACCAAAATCGCCAGTGAACCAGCCGTCTGCCTCCACTGCAACGGATCACACGCGGCCTCTTACAAGGGCTGTCCAGCCTACAAAAGGGCAAAGAGCACGTTCGCCCCAAGCAGACTGCCCCAAGACGCCAGCAACCTCAATTCAGCAAAATTAACCCTAGCATCAGCTGTGCTAGCGCAGTCATTAACGGAGCACCACAGTTTGACTCCAACCCCAATCCCGATCCCAGTCTTCCAAGTAATCCAATGGACGCCCTAATGGCTAGGATGGAATCTATGTTTGAGCGCATGATGGTCTTGAGCCAAATAGCCCAAATGATGGCCACCCTTTGCAAATCCTTATGCATACGCGATTAGATATAACCATATGGAATGCTAACGGCCTGGTAAAAAGAAGGCCAGAGGTCGAGCTATATTGCAAGACCCACCAAGCAGACGTTCTCCTCATATCAGAAACGCATTTTACCAACAGATCTTACTTGACTATTAGAGGATACGACCTCATTGCCGCTAACCACCCGAAAGGTAGAGGTCGCGGAGGCGCGGCCATCCTTATTCGCAGCTGCATCAAGTATGAGACATTTCCAGCCATGTGCGAAGACTGGGTGCAATGTGCCCAAATTAAAATCTCCACTACCAACGGTGACATAACAATCGCTGCAGCATATTGCCCCCCCAGGCACAACATCCACGAACAGGAATTCAGCTTGCTACTGGATTGCCTCGGCCCCAAGTTCATAATCGGAGGGGACTTTAATGCTAAACACCCCTGGTGGGGCTCCAGGATTACGAACCCAAAGGGCTCGGCCCTATACAGGTAGATTCAGTCCCGAAACTTGAGCTGTCACGCGACCGGTGCACCCACATACTGGCCTACGGATCCCCACAAAATCCCAGATGTCCTACACTTCGCCATCTCCGGAGGACTGGATTCTGCCGGAATTCAAGCGAGAGAAGTAGAAGACCTCTTCTCGGACCACAGCGCCTTTGCCGTGTCACTTTTCACCCCAGACTTGCTCAGGTCAGCCCGCAAAAAGCTGATCTACAAGACAACAGACGTTGACAAGTACCAATCTTACCTGAACAACGTTACCGACCCCAGCCCAACACTTGACTCCCCGGTTGACATCGGCACCGTTGTAGAAGAGTTAACAGCACATATTCAGGCGGCAGCTTCTGAAGCAGCACCAAAGCCCTCCAACCGCCCAAGAGCCACTGACAGGGACATCCATTTTTGGAGCCCAGAAGTCGAAAAACTCAAACTTGAAAAGCAACGACTCCGAAGAGTGTGGATACTCTCGAGGAATCCTTTGGACAAAACCGCCTTCAATAGAGCGACCAAATGTCTGACAGAAACGCTGGCAAGACTAAGAAAGCAGGCCTTTGACGGGTTCGTCGAACAACTTGAGCCAGGCGACCCTCAACATAACTTATGGCGAGTCACCAAATCTATCAGACAGCCGCTGAAAAGGATCCCACCTGTACAAAGAACCGGTACGGCAGCTGGTGCAGATCGGAGATGGACAGGGCCAACGCTTTCGCCGAACACCTCGAAGGTGTCTTTACGCCTTTCGATCGCTGCTCACCGGAGGATGCTACTGAAACTGCCCGTCTGCTAGCCGAGCCTTCCAGGGACGCCGATCCAATACCACCAGTGACTGAGGAGGAAACAGCTGAGCTCATAACCATCATGAGCAACAACAAGGACCCGGGCGATGATGGTATCAATGCAATTGCATTAAAAATGTTAGCACCTCCAAGCATTCAGCTAATTAAGAGGATCAAAAATAGATGCTTGGAGATAGGGTACTTTCCATCCACATGGAAACGTGCCCAGGTAACTATGATACCTAAGCCCGGGAAACCCGAAGCAAACCTTTCGTCCTACCGACCAATAAGTTTGTTACCAATGCTCTCCAAAATAATGGAACGAGTGTTTTTAAGCAGAGCACTGCCAGTATTTGACGAGTCTGGACTGATCCCTGACCACCAGTTTGGCTTCAGGCGGCGACACGGTACGCCAGAGCAGTGCCATCGGGTAGTGCAGTGCATCCTGGACGCGTTTGAAACCAAGAAGTACTGCATGGCCGTCATGCTGGACGTGAAGCAGGCGTTCGACCGAGTCTGGCATCCCGGTCTTCTTTATAAATTAAAGACTGGCCTACCCCGACCATACTTCCAGTTCCTAAAGTCGTTCTTGGAAGACCGTAAATTTGCGGTTAGATGTGGCGAGGCCCTCTCCGGTATAAGAGAAGCTCGGGCTGGTGTACCCCAAGGCAGCGTTCTTGGCCCGTTGATGTACAATGCTTACACGGCCGACCTCCCTGTTCTTCAGAGGCCTGACCTGCTCGCAGCAACCTATGCCACCTATAACCTTACCACCGCCGATAGCGCCATGGGGGCAGCCGAAACGATGCAATTGCAGCTTGACTTGCTCAGCGACTGGCAAAAGCGATTTCCGTCAATAATGAGAAGTCCACTGCCACCACATTTTCTCTCTGCAAAGGCAACTGCCCTCCAGTTAACCTCAACGGCTCTCCAATCCCACAGGAAGACAATCCCAAGTACCTGAGATTCACCCTAGACAGGAGGCTCACCTGGAGGCCCCATCTGATTAAGAAGAGGAAACAGGCTGATCAAAGACTTCGATCCTTCTACTGGCTCATGGGTAGGAGATCGAAGCTGAAAACTTCCACAAAACTCCTCTTTTACAAGGCCATAATACGCCCAATTTGGACGTACGGCATACAGCTCTGGGGCACTGCGAGCAAGACGAATGTCCGAACTATACAAGCTTTCGAAAATAGAGCCCTTCGAATCGCCACTGGGGCCCACGTCTATCATTACAATCGCACCATCCACGAGGTTCTCAATTTCCCTTGGGTCAAGGACGAGATCCAAAAAGCAGCGCACGTTACATGCAGAGGCTTCATAATCACCCGAACCTGTTGGCCAGCTCCCTGCTGGACAACAGCGAGCAGCCCAGAAGACTAAGAATGACACACCCGCTGGACCTCCCCTTACTACTCTAATTTAGTTCTCCAATTTTAATATTTAAAATTATCTATAAGTGAAGTTTATGTGATAACATTTAATGGTTGTCCCTAATGGACAGTTTTAAATAAACGTTACCCTGCTATTACAAAAATAAAAAAAAAATATTCAGTTTACTCAACAAGAGTGAGTGATTGACTGAATCAAATTCTTTCCTGAAGTCTATGTAAATTTCATCGGTTTGATATCCCTTACGAAAGCTATCTATGACAAAGGATGTCAACTCCAATAAGTTTGTTGTGGTGGAGCGATGCTTAATAAAGCCATGCTGACAAGGAGAGATGATCGAAGAATGGCTATGGTTTTATATACGCCGGGATGGAGAAATACGTAGCAGATGCCTTGTCGCACCAGAACGTTTATGCTTTGCAGAGTCGCTTGAGTCGGATGCCGCGACGGTACAAAGAGAATAGTTGTTAACTAACGTTATCAAAGCTACTGACAGACCTATGAACTGCTTCCAGAATCAAATAATTATGGAAGAAATAGTCACAAAAAAATTGTAGGACATTATTACTATTCAGCTCAAAAACACGGCACTATAATATGTTTAATAGTGGGGACAGCTTGGTAGATCTTATAAAGGATGATGTAACTTCTGGATACATTGCGAGCTGCCTACTCTGGTTCATACTTACGATAAATTGGTTAGACTTTTTTTGTCGGACCAAGTTCTGGTACTGCAGGCATTTGGTGACAGATAACAGAGCATAACAGCATAACAGAGCTCACAGAGTTACCCAGAAAAATTTTAAGCAGGTTTTACGCGACTATTTGTTTTATCTCAAGATAACATCTGAAGTGACCATAAACTGCAGAGTTTGCGAGAACGGAAAATACGTCCTGCATCCCAAAAAGCAAGAGCTTGGAGTGAACCCAACGTCCCATCGATATATTCTTAACGGCCAGAAAATATTTCTTAACGGCAGTTGATAAGTTTTCCAAGTTCTAATTCGGCAGCCAAATGCTTCGATTGCAATACGGTAAGATGTGGTTAGCGCTCCACTGTTACATAGCACTTAAAAAGGTCAGGAGGAGAGATTTCACAGCACTCTTTCAGAGATTGCCAGATGCTTGAAACTGCCAAACAGTTCTTTCTCCAAGCAGCCATCAAATGTAATAGAACGTTGCCAGCCTTAACCTTGCTCCAGACATAGTTGGAAAACTTGTAAAAGCACAGTAGGAGTAGCTGAGTCGAAATAATCTGGCTCGACAAAATATACTTTTCGATGTAGGCGACACGGTCCTGGTTAAATTCAACAGACGCTCTTCAAGACCGCCCCAGGAAATCTGGGAACCACGGTTCTTGTAAAAGGGAGAGTGGCTTACAAGGATAATATCAGATAGAGCTCATGAAATGAATGACGCAAGACTAGCCAACATTTTTCGATACATTTAAAGATACCTATAGCCGTTGCGAAATAAGCGCTTTGACCATAAATTATTTGAAAACTCACAGGAGGATATTAAAGAAATTTCTGAAAATGTCACTATAACATTGCTACCTGATAAAGCCCAAATAATTACCATACATTATGTAAACTTCTTTACTTCGTTATCCATTTAAATTTAAGCGATTCAGTTTCCCTCTGGACCATGCAGCTAGATAGTCTAACATAGTCTCCATTTCCGTATGCAATGGCCCGCCCGCTCATTTACCTCAAGACGCTAGAGAAAATTGCACCCAATAGATCCACAACCCAACATCATGTCAAGCTAGATGCGCTGAGTATCATACAAAGAAATTAGGATCGGTCTATCAATGGGCCAAGACTGGAAGCGGATCGGTCGGTAGCATCGGTCGAACATCGGGATACATGGTAGAAGTTGTCTCCTTCGTCAATGGCATGAAGTACTTAAATACAACACTTAAATTTTTTTTCGTCTCTGATGTGGCAGTGTACAATGACTCTGATCGGTGTCAGGGCTGCGTTTACGACAATAATGAAGAAACCTTGCGGGACATGGTTGACCATTCTGTTGTTGGCATCTCAGGCACCTAAGATAATTCATTCAGGATAATACAGGAACAATGAAACAAAGTCCAAGCGAGCATGGAAATAGCCGAGGACTTCCATATAAAAAAAGGAAGAGTAGTTAACAATGGTCAACCGACTATTATTTACTGACTCGTTATAGTGGAGCCAATTCAAGGGATTTGTAGTTGCGGCTCTTGTTAACCGAGCATCAACTCTACGGATCGCAGAATCGATGGGGGTTTACCTAGGCCACGGGTCTTGGTTGCTGATAAGGGCCAAATAAAATAAAAACGGGAACTGTTTTTGGCAAATTTTTACCCACACCGTTCACAATCTCTTTTACCCACACTACTTATAATTCAATCTCAACGTTCTCAAATGATTCCGCGTTGTTCGTCTGTCTGTCTGCCTGATTCTACGCGAAATAATATCTCACTTTCGATTTGAAATGCTAAAGCTATCGACTTAAAGCTTTGCACACACCGTTCTTTTTCTTGCACGCAGTATATAAGTCGGAACTGCTGATATCGGCCGACATTACCCTGTAGCTGTCATATATGTAACTGATTGATCGGAAATGTTAAAACTTTGGTTTTTTTTGAGTTAGAGAGTTCGGATTTTCTATGAATGCTATTTTTATTTTTAAAATAATACGACATACCAAATTGTATAAAGATCAGCCGACCACATCCCGTAGCTGCCATATAACTGAACGATCGGCAATGGTATTTGGTAATAATACCAAATTTGGTATTTTTGAAGTTAAAAGCTTAGGCTTTTTTGTTAGATTTGGTATTGTAATAAATTGGTTTTATTATGATGTAATCATAAGGATCAGCCAACTATATCCCATCTTTTTGATACAAATCCGGTTGTATCTGCAAGGGAACATCAACTTCAGCTCCGCCCGAAATAAGCTTTCCTTTGTTGGTTTTTTTTTTTAATTTTAAAAACGGATACCCTCTTATTTTTTTCAAATGCTAAAAGGAATGTAAATGGCTCTGCTTCATTCCCTTTTCCCCTGATTCGCCCTTCCTCCTCCCTTACCCTTCCCTACATTAAATTCCCTACATAAAACATTAAATTTTAATTGGTCTGCTCAATTAACTCTTGAAATAAGACAATCTTTTCACCCCAGCCTATCATCCATTGTTCAGCCGACAATTACGCAGCCACTCATATTTTATCTCTGGCTGCCCCAAGGGGTGGAACCAAAATATATCTTCCTGCCAAATATTGTACTATAAATGAGCAATTGTCCGATATAACTTCGGATAACTTCAAGTCAAATTGACTTGACTACAGATCAAATTGAACGAAGCCTCCTGGAAAGGGCCACAAAAAAGTGTGTGTTGTTGTAGATTAACATTTTATTTAACAACATCACTCTCTTTACTTTATATCTTTTAACAGATTGTATATATATATGTGTATTTTTGTTTTTCTATTACATTTATAAATTTTATTTCCTCGGTATTAGAAAATTATTATAATTGTTCGATAACAAAATGTAGTGGACTGTATATATATTTTCTTTTTGAATTTTAATATCTTTAATATTTTAAAATTGTTTAAGTTTTTATTTGTTGTGTTCAACATAATGTCTGAACATCCTGCAAGGGCCACAAAAGTGCCTTAGTATATGTTTTTTTTTTATCATTTTAGATGTACAAATTAATTTTTTCTTAGATTTTTTGTTTATAGTGGACTGTAATTTTGTATCTTCTATTTAAAATATCTTTTTTTTAATTGTTATTATATTAATTCTGAACAAATTTTTATTTTTTTTTAAACATTTAACATTGGAGTTGGCAGTGCTATAGCCAACAATTGTCTTCTCGATTTTAATTTTTTATAATATGATATAATCAGTACAGCAATGATTATTATTACTAAAATTAAAGAGCTATCACCTGCCACACGATGAAAATCGACATTTCTTAACTCTAAATTTTGTGCTTTGAAATCTTCAATTTGTTTGGCCAGGTGAGCTATTTCTACTGTATGATTTATAACAGGAGGCTTCAGAGGGTCCCAAGCAATTCTAGGAATTTCCCTTATTTTTCCTATATAAGCCAAAGCTAATCCCTATTGACTTTCAGTTTCAATAATGTGCTGAGCAATTAGAACTTTATCATCGGTCCGGGCTGTACATTCTGAACTGATTGTTAATATGCCTTGCTCTGGTAAATCAATAATCTGGAATTTGGATTGTCCACATTGGAGCCTCAACTTAGTGTTTTCCTCAACTTTAAACAACCAACTCTACTCAAAAAGAAATTGATGAAAGGACAGATTTGTAAAAGCAATTGGAAGGTCTATTAGGTTTAAGGGGTCCTAGCTGGCAACTATTATCGGTGCCATTGCTCCATGGCCAGCTGCCGTCACAAACTCTTTTGTTTGTTTGCCACTTCTGACATTTACTAATTGTAGACTCCGTCATTAAGTGGTATGAATCAATTTCAAAGTTGTAATAGTGTGATTTTCTGCTCCGACTGGAACAGGAATAACCCTATACAGTTTAGATGCATGCCGCCCAAACAGAAATTTTCGCATTGATGATTAGTTTTTGATCAACGGACAACCCTCTTGCGGTTAGGAAGGTGTATACATCCTTTAATTCCGTACCTGATCTTTTTGCTGAAAGAATTAAATTTTCGGAGAGGACGTCCTTAATTTTAGCAATTTCAGTTTTAAGCTGACTTCGACGCAAAATTTTGGTGTTAAGCCTTCCATGGTTAACGTCAATTAACAGGCTTATGATGCCTGCTTGTATTTTTTCACATTCATCGATCAGAATACTTAATTCATTCGTGACCATAAAGAATTTAATAGATTCTTTGTATACGTAATATGACTCTTGCAATATTAAAGTTATATTTTCTATCCTTTTATTCATACTTATGAAGTTTGCATTGACTTCTTCCGTTGTTTTCTTTAGAATATTAGTAGTGGAGTCGACTAATGAAGTTTTTTTTTTGCTTAATTCTTTTAAATTTTGTTGGTTGCTCAATAAATTTTTCATGTTTTCTTCCATTTCCATTTGAACATTTTGATCATCTTCATCCATTACTCCAAACAGAATATGGTATAAAGATCCTATAAATTCAAACGGTGCCCGCCTTTGCCTCGATTTATTATGAGTCATGAAGAGTTTATTATTCTCCTCCAACTCTAAAATCTGTTTGAGTTTTTTTTTTTTTCCGTATTACTTCTCTCGGGAGCTTAGGGCCTCTACAAGGGCTCTCCACCTCCAAAATCTGTTTGAGTGTATTGCCCAAAATAAGGTAGCACTGATCCTCAAACCCATAAAGTTTTTCACAAACTACTCTCATTTTGGTGATTGTGCTCTTTCCATTATGGATCATCTCGAAATATGCTTCCATATCGTAGAATATCACCAAATTTTTTGATGATGAGACGACTTCTATGTCTCCCATCGGATCTAAATATATGGACGAGGATTTAGAAATTTGTTCACTACGGTATTTTGGATCTTTTATTGCCGGTGCTGCGTTTGTGATGAGAGCATCATTAAGGCCATCTTCATTCCCAGCTTAGACAATCTAGCACAGCTTCTTGTTCTGGGCGAGTTGGATCTATTTTGATGTGCTTCTGCATCATCTTGGTTATTTACACCAGCTAGGGGGCAAATTTTATTTAATGGTCTGGTTACCAAATTCTCTACCACCCTAAGCTTAACGACTCTAACTTTTTCGTCTTTTCCTTTATGGACTTCTTCAACCCTTCCTAGAGGCCACCTTGCCGGATGGCAACTATCATCTTTTAATATGACAATTTGACCTCCTTTTATATTTGAAGAATTTCTTTTCCATTTGTATCTTTGTTGCAAAGTATTTAAATAATCATCCTTCCATTTATTCCAAAAATCTTGTTTTATTTTCTGAATAAGTCTCCATCTATCTATATTATTAATTTTCCCAGTTTCGTTATTAGGTTCGATTACATCTAATGGGGGACTTCCAATTAAGAAATGACCTGGAGTCAGCACCACATGTACAAAGGTCTTGAATTTAAAACGTCTTCTAACTGGCAAAGCAATGTAGACATTTCTTTGTTTGTTAGTACATTATCTCCGATTACTCGTTTTAAATGGTATTTCATTGATTTTACTCCTGCTTCCCATAGTCCTCCAAAATGGGGGCTTTCCGGGAGAATAAAATGCCACTCTATCCTTTCCCTCTGTAACTCCGCTGCTATCTTACTATTTTCCCTAATGGCCTTTTCTAACTCCTCATCTAATTATCTTGACGCTCCTACAAAATTCGTTCTACGTTCCATTGTCTAAATATATGTTTGCACATTTTCCCCTTCTAGCTACAAACCGCTAGCTAGTCACTAACTACTTCTAAGTGAATAGCTTTTGTAGCCATGCAAACAAATACTGCAATATATCCTTTAAATGTTTTTTGCCCTCGGTTTTTGGAGCATCTTATAAAGTATGGCCCTGCATAATCGATATTTTCTTCTATGGTGTTTTTTCGATACCTTGAACATTTTACACATTCTCTCAGCTGCTTTTTTAATAAATTTTTTAACCCAAATACCCAATATTTGCGTTGTACAAAGTTTTTCATTAGATTTATACCTCCATGAAGCGCGTTTTTATGAGCATCCCTTACTATCAAAGTCGAAATGTGACTTTTGTCTAAAACTATAGGATGCTTAACTTCAAATGCCGCTTTAGAATTTTGTAGTCTTCCACCTACCCGAAATATTCCATTAGTATCTAAAAACGGGTTCAGACCTATTATTTTACTACTAATTTCAATCTCTTTATTATTTCTTAGGTATTTTATTTCTTTATTAAATTGCCACTCCTGTTGTTTTTATACCCTTGCAGAGGGTATTATAATTTTGTCCAAAAGTGTGCAACGCAGTGAAGGAGACATCTCCGACCCTATAAAGTATATATATTCTTGATCAGGATCACCTCCTGAGTTGATATGAGCATGTCCGTCTGTCCGTCTGTCCGTCTGTCTGTCCGTCTGTCTGTCTGTCCGTTTCTACGCGAACTAGTCTCTCAGTTTTGAAGCTATCGTCTTGAAACTTTGCACACACCCTTCTTTCCTTTGCACGCAGTATATAAGTCGGAACGGCCCGGATCGGCCGACTATATCCTATAGCTGCCATATAACTGATTGATCGGAAATGGTATAACTTTGGTGTTTTTAGAGTTAAAGAGTTCAAATTTAACACGAGAGCTATTTTTGGCAAACTATTACGACATGCCAAATTTCATAAGGATCAGCCGACTATATCCTATAGCTGCAATATAACTGAACGATCGGAAATGACCCAACTTTCGTGTTTTTGAAGATAGAAAGCTGAAACTTAATACAGATTATATTTTTGGCCAGTTGATCTAACCTACCAAATTTCATTAGGATCGGCCGACTATATCCTATAGCTGCCATATAGCTGAACGATCGGAAATGTTTTTTGGTAGAAATACCAACTTTCGTATTTTTGAAGATAGGAGCTTGGGACTTTTTTTTTAGATTTTTTATTGTAATTTATTGGTTTTATTATGATGTAATCATAAGGATCGGCCAACTATATCCGATGTTTGCTATATATCCGGTTCTAACTGCAAGGGTATATCAACTTCGGCTCCGCCCGAAGTTAGCTTTCCTTTCTTGTTTTAGTTATGATTATTTCAGCTTCTGTTAAGAGGAGCCCCAAAATAAAGGTCGTAGTCCAATGAGTTCCGTTTCAAAACTGATTTTATTCGTCAAAGTTCTCTTATAAGTACGATACATGAGAATCTTAAATCTATGTAAAACTACTTGTCAACGCACTGCACGCTGACCGGCTATGCGACCCTTTCTCAAGTGCGATAAGCGCACCACTTATGTATGTGTTTGTGTTAGGCTGCAGGGGATCGGTTTTAAACCATCTGTTTGACTCGTATTTCATAGGTCCGATCCCTTGAAACTCTAACTTAAGAATTTCTATAAAACATAGTGTTCAATGCTTGAACATTCTGGAAAGGGCCACAAAAAGAGGCGTAAATTTAATGTGTTTTTGATTAATATTTTTTGAATAAATTTGATGTTACTTTAACCTTTTCTTCGATTATAATTTTTAGTGGACTGTATAAATTTTTGTTCTTGTATCTTGTTAAAACATTTTTTTCTTTTAATAATTTGTGAAATAATTATTTAATTTGAATTTTAAATATTTTAAAATTATTTAAGCTTTTATATGTTATGTTCAACCTAATGTTTGAACATCCTGCAAGGGGCCACAAAAGTGCCTTAGTATATATTTTTTCCATTTTAGATGTACACTTTGAAAAATGTATTTTTTCTTCGATTTTTTAGTAGACTGTAATTTTTAAATTTTAGTTTTACTGAGGGCTAATGTTTTTTTAAATTTTTTTTTTTTGTATAAAATTTAATTGATAATTTATATCTTTTTTACCGATTTTTTTTTTAACTATTATTTTTTAAATTGTAAATATTTTTTTTTTTTTTACCATACCATACAGTTTTTTAAATTTTCTTTATTGATGCGTGTCCCTCTTGAAGATGATGTAAAAGGATCCGCCCTTGATGCTGCTGATGGTGTAGCTCGTTGTTTTTTCTGCCGCTGATGCTGTTCTTCTACTCGCCGGTGGTCCTGCCGCAGACGTTGGTCCCGCCGTACAAAATGCCAAAGACTTTGGCTGTCGTTGCTCCCAGGACCCGACTTTTTGTTTTTGCTCGATATTTGGCCTCGAACACGCCGTATATTATTTTCAATATTTATGAATTTCCGGTGTTGTTCCGGAAAAACATATATTTTTTTTACACAAGTTGTGTTTTTAACTCCTTGCGCCGTATCGCTTTGGAGATCCGATGGCTGAATTCCAGCCCAAAGATTTTTCATAAATAATCCGATGTAAGGCCTCGGACAGTCCTGCGCTAAGCCAAAAACGCACTTATTGCTCGATGGCAATTCTCAATCTCTGTGTCCCTTACCACTTGGGGGAAACAACAGAGGACTACGATTTTACACTGAGCTCTTTTATGCCCAGTTCGCAGCCATCTTAGCTACCTTTGAATGACTGTGTCAATGCACATCTAGCCACTATTTAGGTGCCAATTTTAATAGGAGCCCCAAAATACGGTTGAGAATACTCCTTGAGCCGTTTTTTTTTTGACTCATTTTTATTATTTTTTTTTTATTTTATGCTCATTGGCATTTATATAATTTTATTCTCTGTGTCCCTTACCTCTTGGGGGGAAACGACAGAGTACTACGGTTTTTAAGCTGGGCTCCTTTTTACCCAGATTGCAGCCTTATTTTTTAGCTACCATGGGCTGAGAATTTTTATTTTTCTTCAGCCCCTTACAGGTGCCAGTTTTTTAACCCTGAGTCTCTTACCACAGGGGGGAAAACGTCAGGGTGCCCCGAAGGACCAAATGTTAAGAGGAGCCCTAAATAAATAAAGGTCGTACTCCAATGAGTTCCGTTTCAAAACTGATTTTATTCGTCAAAGTTCTCTTATAAGTACGATACATGAGAATCTTAAATCTATTTAATTATGAAACTGCACGTACTGCGCGCTGAACTGCTATGCGACCCTTTCTCAAGTGCGATAAGCGCACCACCTATGTATGTGTTTGTGTTAGGCTGCAGGGGATCGGTTTTAAACCATCTGTTTGACTCGTATTTCATGGGTCCGATCCCTTGAAACTCTAACTTAAGAATTTCTATAAAACATAGTGTTCAATGCTTGAACAGCTTCTTTTAATTATTTTGCTGTTAAAAACTTTGGGTTAGAGTTTGTTCTTGTTTTTATCTTTAAAAATTGCAGTACGTAAGCTATTACTCGGTTTAATTTATGCATACAAGAGAACTTTTGCATCAATTCGTAAATCCTGTCATCTTTGGTTTTTATCAAAGTATTTAGTGTTAAGGATTCCTCAATGATCGGTGGCTGTGGCCATTGGCTTTTTGGCTCAGTCAACCACTTTGGAAAGGTTTGCTGGATTATCCTCGGATCTTATATGATTCCATTCAGTATTTTTTAATTCCCGAATTTCGTCCGTTCTACGTCTGATAAATTTTACCTTATTCAACCCATTCTTAATCCAGGGTAGCGTTATGGTTGAATTACTCCATGCATATATTGCTACTTTGTGATTTTTCATGGCTTCCGTTATGCGCATCATTAACTTACTCAGCAAATGTGCGGCGCATAATTCTATTTTGGGAATAGATTTTCTATTTTTTATCGGATTCACGCTACTTTGCTAGCGATTATAGTCACTTTCGATCCCATATACTACGGCCGCATAAGCCTTTTCCGAAGCATCTGCAAAACCATGAATTTAAAAACATAATTCGAATTTGAAATTAATCCATCTAGGGACCCTTATTTGCCCTAATTTCTCTAACCCTGATTTATATTCTTCCCATTGCTTACGATCTTCATTAAATAGCTCTTCATCCAAATTGATTCCTGCTGTCCACAATTTTTGCATAACGATTTTTCCAACATTTGTTACCGGTGCCAACCAGCCTAATGGATCTAGGCTGGATGGAATATTTTTGCTAATGTGGACAAGACGAATCTTTTAGTTAGTTTTTTAGGTTCAGTACAACATACTGTAAATTTAAACTCGTCCTTGCTAGGGTCCCATTGTAGCCCTAAGGTTTTTATAAACTCATCTTCCTTGATGCTAACTATTTGATTATCTCCTGAGTTTTCTACCATTTCTAATATTTTTGGGTTATTTGAAACCCACTTTCTCAAATTAAGCCCACAGTTCGATAGTTCAATTGTTGTTACCGGTGCCAACCAGCCTAATGGATCTAGGCTGGATGGAATATTTTTGCTAATGTGGACAAGACGAATCTTTTAGTTAGTTTTTTAGGTTCAGTACAACATACTGTAAATTTAAACTCGTCCTTGCTAGGGTCCCATTGTAGCCCTAAGGTTTTTATAAAATCATCTTCCTTGATGCTAACTATTTGATTATCTCCCGAGTTTTCTACCATTTCTAATATTTTTGGGTTATTTGAAACCCACTTTCTCAAATTAAGCCCACAGTTCGATAGTTCCTTAGAAATTAATTGATCTATGGTTGTGGCATCTTCTTCTTAATTAAATTTGGACTATTATTTTAATCTATTATTAAGGTCGTCCATAAAAAAATCATTTTTTATTATTTCACCGATCATTTTGTATTCGCAATTTTCACCTACATCTGCCAATACTCTGGTTGCTAAATATGGGGCGGAAGCGGTACCATAAGTTATAGTAGTTAATTTGTAGGTTTTTATTTTTGTTTTTGGGTCATTCCTCCACAATATATATTGCAATTTTTGATCCCAATGTTTTATTTTGATTTGTCGGTACATTTTCTCAATGTCCGATGATACTACATATTCCCATTTACGCCAATTTATCAGGAAGATAGTATTTGCCTTCATCATTTACTTCTACCATATGTCCTAAGTCTAAATATTCTTTCATAAATTTTGAATATTCAATTCGAAGTTTTTCATTTTTTAGTAATTTTTTTTCTAAATTCATGAAACGAGCCATTGCTTGATTCTTTGAGTCACCTTATGTTATATTTTCTTTAAAGGGAATAGCTACAATATATTTTCCATTGGAATCTTTTTTAGTATATTTTTTAAAATTATTTTCACAAATTTCTGTCTCTAAGTCATTGCTATCCTCTTCTTCTACCTCCCAATATCGATCCAAATGTTTTAGTTCTATACTGGTTGCTACAATCGATTTACTTCCTCTGGATTTTGTGCACCCTGACACTGTCCATCCAAAGACCGTTTTTTGCCCAAGAAGAATACCTTTTTTGGTTATCTCCGGCAGTTCGATTAGTGGATATAAATCCGCACCAATTACAAGGTCAATTCGACCAGGTTGGTCGAAATTGGGATCCGCTAAATGGAATTCTTTTCAATCCGACTTGTTTATAGAAATTTCATTAGTGGGGAAACATTTCATTAATTTGGGTAAAATAAAAGCATTTGTGTAAAATTCTTTAGAATATTTACTGTTATTTTTAATTTTTAATTTTAGCTTGTGGTTTGACACATACGCACTTGTTGGTGATACTCCACTTATTTCAGTGTGCGCTTTTATTTTAGGCAACTTAAGTTTTTGTGCCGCTTCTTCAGAAATCAATGTGCTTTGTGACCCATTGTCAATCAATTCTCTGAACTTTCCGAATTCACCATCATGACCTTTAATCTGAACATACGCTGTGGCTAACAACGCTGTTTCAGAGGTCATGCATGTATTTAAATTCTCCCTTTGAAAATGCAACATGCTATGATGTGATTTTTGACAATATGATCATACTAGCTCGCTTGTACATTTGATGTTTGGACTGTTCTTTAAACATTGGTAGCACAAATTCAATTTTTTAGCCACGTCCTTTCTGGCCTGTGGACTTAATGCTTTAAATTTGTAGCAATAAACTAATTAATGCCCGGGCATTTGGCACATTGGGCATGTTTGGTCACTTGTGTTAATATTTTGTATTATTTTCTTTGTTGGGACCTCATTTCCCACTGATGTCAACGAACTAAGCCGTTGGTCTAAAAACTCTGTGACATCCTTTAAATTTTGAATCTCACTTGATTTTTTAACTTGGCCCTCATATTGTTGTAGAGCCTTAATATTTAATTTTTTAAAATAACATGCGCAAAAATGCAATCTGATTCTTCGGTCAGATTTGCTTTTAGGCGCATCATATAAATTGATTCATTGTTATGTTGTTGAAATATTAATATTGAACATTCTTTGCAACTTACCATTGTTGATGGTAAAGTTTGTAATGAATAAAGTGAAATAACATCCACAAAATGCTTCATCCATGATTTGTGGACATCGCGCACAATCATCTCCATGAGACTGTGCCAGTGCGAAAGGATCACTGGTCATATAGGTATGGCGAAAGTCAATATATTTCACTTCCTTTAGCGAAACGAAGACTAGGTGTGAAGACCCAGGCCATAGTCCTTACCAAGTCCTGTGGACTGAGAACCTCTACAACGGTATAAACGTATCACTTGCTCCGACGAGCACAAACTCACTCTGCATCTCTTCTTCATCCTCTATAATCCGATTCGTTACCGAGTGGAGATCCTGGCCAGCTGCCTCCTCCCGAATGCTGGTCTTTCTAACCAGCGTGACTCTTCACTTAGGTCCACGCTGCATAGCGACCGAATCGCATCATCCACCACGTTGTCGGCGGACGGTAGCCGTCTCCATTGGGCCACCTTAGTTGATTCCAGAATTTCAGTTACTCTGTTCCCTAAAAACTTTTTCTAGCGCCTGTGCCCGTTGCCAATCCAACGTAGCACTTTCTTTAAATCTGTCCATAACATAATAAATCCATAACACGATTTCTATAATGGGCACCATCCGAATACAGAATACAGAATCGTCACAGAATAGTGACGGGGGCTCCTGAACTGTTCCTTTTTCTTCATCTCCTTGCGCCAATTCATAAAGGCGTTGTTAATTTTAGCCGATAGTGGCTTGTCCCATGTAATCTTCCTTTTCCAGACCTCTCGGAATAATAACTTCGCTGTTATCATCAGGCAATACACGAATCCTAATGGACCAATCGTCGACATAACAATGCTCAAGAATTCCCTTTTTGTAGCAACTCTCTTTCCACCTAGCACGATGGGAGCAACTTTGAGGTACTTCACTCGAAACCTGAAGTTGTCCGTGGCTGACTGCTACCGCATTCCCGAAAATTTCTGTTCGGCCTCGCCCCATATAATACTCTGGGCGTGACCATTGGGTCCGAGCATCCTCTCTACTGTGGGCGAACTAGACAAGAATTTGCAAAACTCGAACCCGCTTTCTGCACGTACCTCCTTCAATCACCTCAATCTCCTTAGCGAAACTGTCAACATAGTCGTCTACGTAGTAGTAATCCACCTAGTGATAATCCACGATGGTCTTGACCTTTCTAGACATCGAATCCAAGAATTGCCAGGCATTTACACTCTTCACATGATGCACCACACTCGGTGAACATGCAGCTCCAAAGGTCATCACGCACATCTCAAAATCTTGAATATCTCGTTTGTCATCCCCATTTCTTCACAATAAATTTTGCACACATCTTTCTTCAGGTCCGATCAGCACCTGCTGAAATATCTCCTTGATGTTACTAAAAACCGCTTTTTTATATTGATCAGCCGAATGTGCGCCATATCATAGCTACGAGGCAGCACAATGTGATCCTTCTTCCATAATAATCCCATCTGGTATCGACGTCCGACTTGCACTGTAGTGTCTTGTACACGTATACAACTGTACACGCGGCTGCGGGACCAACACGCTACCATCCTGTTGGGGCGTCACTATCTTCTGTCCATCGCTCAGACGAGGATGCCTTCTGGGCGAACGCTGCATCATTTCGTTCAGGCACTAACCAGGCAACACCTGTTGCGTCCAAAAAACTTTGCGCTGTCCACGTCATAAAGGCTATCCTTTCGGTATCGCATTCGACCCATGTTACAGAATCATCGAAACTTGGTATTTGGTAAAAATACCAACTTTGGTATTTTTAAAGATGAAGCTTGGGACTTTTTTTTTAAATTTTGTATTCTTTTATATTGGTTTTGAAATTTGGTAGGTCGGATCAACTGACCAAAAATATAATCTATATGAAGTAACAACTTTCTATCTTCCAAAACACGAAAGTTGGGTCATTCCGGATTGTTTAATTATATGGCAGCTATAGGATATAGATATCTTACCAAAAATCATACGAAATACGAAATCTCTAAATCAAAAACACTAAAGTTATAGCATATCCCATCAATCAGTTATATACTGCGGGACTTAACTGAGAGACTAGTTTGCGTAGAAACAGACAGACGAACGGAAAGACAGACATGCTCATATAAACTCAGGAGGTGATCCTTATCAAGAATATATAGACTTTATAGAGTCGGTGATGTCTCCTTCTCTACGTTACACACTTTCGAACAAAATTATAATACACTCTGCAAGGGTATAAAAATGCTATTAAATTTCAATTTTTTCAATTATTTGTGGGCGGTGGGAGTGTTGACACTCACACTGTTATATTAAAAAAAAATCCGCATCAAGGCAATTTCCCCTTGCCTATGCTGAGAGTCACACATGTAAGTGACTATTCATTTTCCATATGAAAGAACAAGCCAAAAACAAGGGAGGAAATTGAGCAATGTGGGTGGGCACCCCTGGACTAAACCTTATGTGTACGGCAGTGCGTTCCTTTGTGTTCCTATGCCCTGCCGACCACTGCCATAGGGTTTTGGGCACCACTGCTATTGGGCGATTTCTCATGCGAGGTATACTGATATAAGCCATAAAATAAAGCAAATGATATGTTAACAATTTTAAACAAAACAAGAAAGGAATGCTAACTTCGGGCGGAGCCGAAGTTTATATACCCTTGCAGTTAAAAACCGGATATATATCGCAAACATCGGATATAGTTGGCCGATCCTTATGGGAATAGGAATATATAATCCAATTTATTACAATACAAAATCTAAAAAAAGTCCCAAACTTCTATCTTCAAAAATACGAAAGTTGATATTTCTACCAAATACCATTTCCGATCGTTCAGTTATATGGCAGCTATAGGATATAGTCGACCGATCCTAATGAAATTTGGTAGGTCGGATCAACTGACCAAATATATAATCTGTACCAAGTTCCAGCTTTCTATCTTCAAAAACACGAAAGTTGGGTCATTTCCGATCGTTCAGTTATATGGCAGCTATAGGATATAGTCGGCCGATCCTTACGAAATTTGGCATGTCGTATTATTTTGCCAAAAATAGCTCTCAAGTCAAATTTGAACTCTTTAACTCTAAAAACACCAAAGTTATACCATTTCCGATCAATCAGTTATATGGCAGCTATATGATATAGTCGGCCGATCCGGGCCGTTCCGACTTATATACTTCGTGCAAAGGAAAGAAGGGTGTGTGCAAAGTTTCAAGTCGATAGCTTCAAAACTGAGAGACTAGTTTGCGTAGAAACAGACAGACGGACAGACAGACGGACAGACAGACGGACAGACAGACGGACAGACGGACAGACGGACATGCTTATATCAACTCAGGAGGTGATCCTGATCAAGAATATATATACTTTATAGGGTCGGAGATGTCTCCTTCACTGCGTTGCACACTTTTGACCAAAATTATAATACCCTCTGCAAGGGTATAACAAGAAAGGAAAGCTAACTTCGGGCGGAGCCGAAGTTTATATACCCTTGCAGCTAAAACCGGATATATATCGCAAACATCGGATATAGTTGGCCGATCCTTATGAAATTTGGTAGGATGGATCAAAATTTAATCTGTACCAAGTTCCAGCTTTCTATCTTCAAAAACACGAAAGTTGGGTCATTTCCGATCGTTCAGTTATATGGCAGCTATAGGATATAGTCGGCCGATCCTTATGAAATTTGGTACGTTGGATCAACTGACCAAAAATAGAATCTGTATTAAATTTCAGCTTTCTATCTTCAAAAAAACGAAAGTTGGGTCATTTCCGATCGTTCAGTTATATGGCAGCTATAAGATATAGTCGGCCGATCCTTATGAAATTTGGCATGTCGTAATGTTTTGCCAAAAATAGCACTCATGTCAAATTTGAACTCTCTAACTCTAAAAACACCAAAGTTATACCATTTCCGATCAATCAGTTATATGGCAGCTATAGGATATAGTCGGCCGATCCCGGTCGTTCCGACTTATATACTGCGTGCAAAGGAAAGAAGGGTGTGTGCAAAGTTTCAAGACGATAGCTTTAAAACTGAGAGACTAGTTCGCGTAGAAACAGACAGACAGACAGACGGACAGACGGACAGACGGACATGCTCATATCAACTCAGGAGGTGATCCTGATCAAGAATATATATACTTTATAGGGTCGGAGATGTCTCCTTCACTGCGTTGCACACTTTTGGACAAAATTATAATACCCTCTGCAAGGGTATAAATATAAACCAATTTTTTCCCCAGCTTTGACCAATAACGGATCTAAAATTTTTACATATGTAACATACATATGTAAGCAAAAACAAATTTAAGCTTTAATATTAATTTTATTACCATGGAACATGGAACCATGGAACATGGAACCATGGAACACAAAGCCCAAAAACGACTCCCTGTTATATCGCGCAAAAAACAAATGTGACTTTGCTTAAAAAATGATGACACTTTTCGTAAACTAAGAGCTCGCAATGCAGCTGCTGAAAACAATCATGGTCTAACTGCTAATTATGTCAAACTTTAAACTTTCAAAAGTTTAAAAAACATTTGAGAGTGCTCACACTGTCAGTGTGCCGGCAGCGCTGCGGCAGAATTGCCTACCCTATCAACGCGTGCTATGAAAAGTGAGAATTTTGACCAGCTTTAAATGTTCATTCACTTTGGTTTTTTTGCAGCACTGTAATACTGCATTTGAATAACTAAAACCCAGCTTTAAAAACCTAAAAGAAGCATCAAATACAAAGTCATTTCATTACTAAATGGCCCACCCTTAAATCGCCCATTCAAACGATTGGCCACTTCCTATTTCCATCTTTTTGGCACTCTGTTTGGTTTCGTACTTGGTTGCTCCACCCATATTGTAAAACGTTAAGTCGCACTCACTTCTAGTATATTTCTCATCGTCCCTCTTTTGATAGATTGATCGAGACTTATTTATTTGCTCAATAAAAATAAACACTAAATGTCTAGTTCTTTGACTTATTATTATGAGAAAAAATTTGAAACATTTATTTCCCGCTTTCTAAAACGCCTGCAAGCTTGACAGCAGAATATCAAACGACATCTGACAGAAATTGGTCTTAGGGTCCACTTTAATGGGCTTGGGCCATTAATCTCTCGTCGTGAGTTCTTGTATGACGCTATGACGATGACGCTGTCAAAGTTTTCCGTCCTGTTAATACATAAATGATAAAACTTTTCGCAGCAGCCGTCACTTAAATATGTTAAGGTAATTGAACTCTTGAATATTTGATGATGCTGTCAAAGTTTTCCGTCCTGTAAATACATAAATGAAGAAACTTTTCGCAGCAGCGTCACTTAAATAAGTTAAGGTATTTGAACTCTTGAATATTCGATGACGATGAAGAAACTTTTCGCAGCAGCCGTCACTTAAATAAGTTAAGGTATTTGCCATACACTTCTTGTGTACACTTATCGCCTTAGTTGGTCGCAGACACATATCTTTTTCGGCCGCTCGACTTCAACGGATTTATCGTTAGCGAACCTTAGCTCCGCAATGTCTAAGTCTCTTACTGGAGGGCATGGATTTTTCATACGCCTCAAACCGGGTAGGACGACGTAGGCCTTTTTATTAACAGCGCTGTTTCTCGTTTAGATAAACTCTCTTGTCGCCATTATTCTAACCCGAATCCACTGTGGAGTGTTATTCTCCTGCCAAGTGCTGCTCGATTTTGGTTGAGCCCGAAACCACTCTAAGGTATTATATGTAAGACACCTCGAATTCATCATTTCCAACCCACACTTAAATTTATAAAATTTATATTATCAATAAAATAAATGTTGTTGCATAACAACCGAAGCAATCCATTTAGAAACCGGAATAAAGGGCTTAGATCCCCTAAAAATGGTCAAATAAATCTGAATTTATTTGCAATTGCAATTGAATTAAAGCAATTGAAATAGATTGGCATCAAAAAATTATGTAAAAATAGGCGCTCAAATATGATTTCATTAATGTCTCAAAAACTTTTGAGACATAAACTAGATCTGTGTGGATACCACAGGAGTCCAGGGTTTTAATCGGATAGTTATATTATGGTAATTTCAGCTAAATACTCCGTTTGGACAAATTCCGTTTTGAACGTTGCAGCAACAAGCTCCAAGTCGACGTTTGTTATGGCATTCGTATAGTAGCATTTGCATATAAAAAGTATTCACTTTAACAATGGAGTATAAAAATGTTCCAGTCATAACATTAAACTTAAGTGGTCAGCGCTTCTAAATACCGTTTTAATTTTAAGCCAAAATCATTTAAATCTTTGTGTTAAGAGGAGCCCTAAATAAATAGGTCTTACTCCAATGAGTTCCTTTTGGAAACAGATTTTATTTGGTAAAGTTCTCTAATAGGTAAGTAAATCTTAAAAATCATGAAAATCTTAAATCTATTTAAAACTTTTTATCAACGCACTGCACGCTGCATGCGACCCTTTCTCAAGTGCGATAAGCGCACCACTTATGTATGTGTTTGTGTTAGGCTGCAGGGTATCGGTTTTAGACCATGCTGTTTGTCTCTTATTTAATGGGTCCGATCCCTTGAAACATAAGAATTTGTATATATAATAATGTTCAATGCTTGAAAACTTTATTTGGAAACTATGTGGCGACCGTGAGTAAGAGTTGCAATTCCCGAAAAAAGTCAATTCAATCTTGCGACGAGATTTAACATTCAAGGATTTTAGGGCGGTAAGGTTTATTAAATATTTTAAAAGATAACCAAATTTCGGACATATTATAGAAATGAATTATGGTTTTAAAATCGGGACAGCTTTGGAACAGAATTATAAATAATAGTAGATAAAATTGGCTAACTCACAGTCCTTTAATGCTCTTTTAAAGTATCTCTTGCCGAAAGAGCTTTCGCCAGTTTAGCTAGATATTATTATTATTATACCCTTGCAGAGGGTATTATAATTTTGGTCAAAAGTGTGCAACGCAGTGAAGGAGACATCTTCGACCCTATAAAGTATATATATTCTTGATCAGGATCACCTCCTGAGTTGATATGAGCATGTCCGTCTGTCCGTCTGTCTGTCTGTTTCTACGCGAACTAGTCTTTCAGATTTAAAGCTATCGTCTTGAAACTTTGCACACACCCTTCTTTCCTTTGCACGCAGTATATAAGTCGGAACGGCCCGGATCGGCCGACTATATCCTATAGCTGCTATATAACTGATTGATCGGAAATGGTATAACTTTGGTGTTTTTAGAGTTAGAGAGTTCAAAATATTACGATATGCCAAATTTTATAGGGATCGGTCGACTATATCCTATAGCTGCCATATAACTGAACGATCGAAAATGACCCAACTTTCGTGTTTTTGAAGATAGAAAGCTGGAACTTGGTACAGATTCTATTTTTGGTCAGTTCATCCACATTTCATTTCACCACATTTCATAAGGATCGGCCAACTATATCCGATGTTTGCGATATATATCCGGTTTGAACTGCAAGGGTATATTAACTTCGGCTCCGCCCGAAGTTAGCTTTACTTTCGTGTTTCTAGGGAATAGATACTTAGAACAACTAAATTTTTTGTTCGTTTAAAACTTGTCTGGTGCATAAAATAGCTGACTCCGCTTGAAATTGGTACATCAACCTGATACCGCTTGTACCGCTTAAAATTAGTTTAAAAATTTCATTATTGAAACTGTTTCTTCTTCATAACTTTGGGTTTTTCTCTTTTTTTTCAACCATTCTTTTATTTCTTGAATCTTCTTTTTGCGAGACTAACAAGAAGAGTTTCAAATCTTATATTTATACCCTTGCAGAGGGTATTATAATTTTGGTCAAAAGTGTGCAACGCAGTGAAGGAGACATCTCCGACCCTATAAAGTATATATATTCTTGATCAGGATCACCTCCTGAGTTGATATGAGCATGTCCGTCTGTCCGTCTGTCCGTCTGTCTGTCTGTCTGTCTGTCCGTCTGTCTGTTTCTACGCAAACTTGTCTCTCAGTTTTAAAGCTATCGTCTTGAAACTTTGCACACACCCTTCTTTCCTTTGCACGCAGTATATAAGTCGGAACGGCCCGGATCGGCCGACTATATCCTATAGCTGCCATATAACTGATTGATCGGAAATGGTATAACTTTGGTGTTTTTAGAGTAAGAGAGTTCAAATTTGACATGAGAGCTATTTTTGGCAAAATAATACGACATGCTAAATTTCGTAAGGATCGGCCGACTATATCCTATAGCTGCCATATAACTGAACGATCGGAAATGACCCAACTTTGACCCAACTCGTGTTTTTGAAGATAGAAAGCTGGAACTTGGTACAGATTATATATTTGGTCAGTTGATCCGACCTACCGAATTTCATTAGGATCGGCCGACTATATCCTATAGCTGCCATATAACTGAACGATCGGAAATGGTACTTGGTAGAAATATCAACTTTCGTATTTTTGAAGATAGAAGTTTGGGATTTTTTTTAGATTTTGTATTGTAAAAAATTGGATTATATATTCCTATTGCCATAATGATCGGCCAACTATATCCGATGTTTGCGATATATATCCGGTTTTAACTGCAAGGGTATATAAACTTCGGCTCCGCCCGAAGTTAGCTTTCCTTTCTTGTTTTAACCTAACTTACAGTCATATTGGATAATACAGAGTTAGACGGCCCTAAAAATCAATTGCTGGGTTGGGAGGTCGTTGTGTCGCAGGCAGGATCCGCTAGAAACCCGAATCAATCCCCGAGCGAGGAAATTTAGCTGCGAAGACAGTTTTTCTTTGTATGACTCTTTTTGCTTCTGGATTTCGTCTATCACTACCCATCCCGGTGAATATTTTCGTTGTGAACATACCAAGGTGCCCGAGTGATAATTCCCAAAATTTTTGATTGTGCGCACTGTATGATGTAGAGTAGTAGAGTACTGGTTGTAGAATTGTAGAGTAGTAAAAGTGAGTTTGAAGTGAGTTTATCATCCAGTAGGGGCTGCTGGCTTTCAGTTTTAGGTGCATCTTCTTGCATTCAATGTGCTTACGCTAGGTAAGTCGTCTATCAAGGTACGTTACTTCATTAGCTTGAGGGATCTGCATACCGTTTAGTGAAAGCGGAGAGCATATTTGACTATTAAGAGTAAGCGATAGATGTTTACACTTTTGTTCGTTTATTTTAATGCGCCAGACGGACAGCCACCTTTTCTCTATTATAAGATGATTAGCCAGTTGGGTTGTTGCTTGCGTTGGCCATCTGGAGTGACTAAGGATAGCGGTATCGTCGGCGAACGTTGACGTTGTTAGTTTCGCGTTCGTAGGAATATCCGCAGTATACAAAACATATAGACACGGCCGAGTTCGCTTCCTTGTGGAACTCCAGCTTCGATGGTGTAGTCGCCCGAAGTAGCTGCGTTGCATCTTACTGAGAATACCCTATTGTAGATGTATGGTTCCAGTAGCTCGTAGGTGTAGGTTGGCAAATACGTTTTAGTTTTGTGCATGACTCCATTAAGCCAAACTTGGTCAAAAGCTTGAGGTACGTCGAGAAAAATAGCGCGACAGTATTTTCGCTGAGTGTATTTCGGATGTATATCTGTTCACTTGCTCGATGGTTTCGTGGTTTCTTCGGAAGCCAAATTGGTGTGCCGGGATAATGTTGCAAACTTCCAGAAGGTATTATGCGAGTGACCAAGCTTTTTTCATACAATTTAGACAAACAAGATAGAAGGATTACACAGTGCGACAGTAATTTGAAACTTTTGAAGAGACCCAGTAGAAATTGGTAATAAGGTCGAAAATATTACAAAATCGTATTTGAAATATTTCTAACACTCTCAAAATCTTGATTGAAAAAGCGGTTTTTCGGGACCTTTTTGCTCTTATAAATTCCTTAACGCGAAATTTTAAGCGTATTTTAAAATTTCCGACGATAGTTAAATATTGTAGCTTTTGAAAAAAAATGAAAAAAATCTTCAATTAATTTAAACAAAAAGAATAAAAATTTTATACAAGAAACTGACAATTTTGAATTTTTGTCGAGTTTTTAGGATTATGACGCCATTTTTTCGGTACCACTTACGAGAAATGTAATCATTTTTGTCACATATCAATATTGTCTCATTAATCTGAATAAAACGAGAGAAATTTCATTAAAGCAAAATTAGAAAAATTGTTGAAGTTATAACGCTTTTCCCAAAACAAGTCAGTGCGTTTCCACCAGTACCAAAACGTCCATATGGTTTTCGGTCAAGAATTGTGACAATTCTAGCTTATGCCATGAGACACTATTGGCGTTCCACATTGATATTCGTAGAGCCTGCATAGATTGTTGTTCTACGAGCAGCTGTATTACCATGTTCTGGTTTTGAAAAAGTATTTGCATGGTCGCTTTCATGAATGACATAAGCTCCATCATACTATGTTAGCATCATCATAGCATCATAGTTTTCGTTTTTCTATGTGGCTGTTCTGAGGCCTGTTGATCGCTTTGTAAGTTAGGCTGAATTGGAATTTCCCTTCCAGATCGTAGAGCATCGGCATAGGAGTAACCGTTGGTGGTGTTTACGGGACCGAATGAGGACCTTGCAGCTTTGGCGAAGAAAACGTTTGGCGTAGTTTTTGATGCAATGTACAAATTTTATGGATTTTGGTTGCGCGTTGCGGTCGCTTGACGCATGCAACTCTTCAACTCCTTGTACACCATACAGTCTCAATAGTTTGCAATAAGGTTGCATGCGGTTCTATGCGGTCCTTATGTACTCTATATTGGGGACGCCAGACACATGAACCGTACTCTAGTATAGGACGGACCAAAGAAATGACAAATGTTTTGGTCATTAAATTCTTTTGACCACCTTATGATAAAACCAAGGACTCCTTTAACCTTATTAACCATTAAGGAAATATGGTCGGCAAATTAAAGTTTAATGTCTAATAGGATGCCGAGATCATTAACCTGGGTTAATTTTTCTAAGACAATCCCATTAATATAATAAGTAGCTTGCAGAGGGCAAGAAGAGGGCAAGAAGATCCATTAAGTATTAGATCATTAGCTAAACACCATTTTTGAAAGTTATCAAGGTCAGACTGAAGACTGCATTGGGCAGAGATGGACTTGTACTGAAGACAAAGCTTTAAATCATCTGCTTAGATGAGAACTAGAGAGTTCGTTAAAGCAGGGGGCTCTGACGGGGGTTTCATTTACTAGGACCTGTGGTATCACTTGAAGGGATACCACAGAGGACATTTGCTCAAACAATTGTTCATTTTCCTTGATAAATTCGGACGGCGAATTGTTCTCAGTTCTAGCCCTTGGGGTGGCCAGAGATCTGGCTTTAAATCGGGCTTTAAAGACAAATGTTTCTTTAAATCCATTTTTGGTCTGTCTCACGAACGACCTCATTTCGCCTTGGACAGCACGACAAAAGTTATAACGCTTTTCCCAAAACAAGTCAGTGCGTTTCCACCAGTACCAAAACGTCCATATGGTTTTCGGTCAAGAATTGTGACAATTCTAGCTTATGCCATGAGACACTATTGGCGTTCCACATTGATATTCGTAGAGCCTGCATAGATTGTTGTTCTACGAGCAGCTGTATTACCATGTTCTGGTTTTGAAAAAGTATTTGCATGGTCGCTTTCATGAATGACATAAGCTCCATCATACTATGTTAGCATCATCATAGCATCATAGTTTTCGTTTTTCTATGTGGCTGTTCTGAGGCCTGTTGATCGCTTTGTAAGTTAGGCTGAATTGGAATTTCCCTTCCAGATCGTAGAGCATCGGCATAGGAGTAACCGTTGGTGGTGTTTACGGGACCGAATGAGGACCTTGCAGCTTTGGCGAAGAAAACGTTTGGCGTAGTTTTTGATGCAATGTACAAATTTTATGGATTTTGGTTGCGCGTTGCGGTCGCTTGACGCATGCAACTCTTCAACTCCTTGTACACCATACAGTCTCAATAGTTTGCAATAAGGTTGCATGCGGTTCTATGCGGTCCTTATGTACTCTATATTGGGGACGCCAGACACATGAACCGTACTCTAGTATAGGACGGACCAAAGAAATGACAAATGTTTTGGTCATTAAATTCTTTTGACCACCTTATGATAAAACCAAGGACTCCTTTAACCTTATTAACCATTAAGGAAATATGGTCGGCAAATTAAAGTTTAATGTCTAATAGGATGCCGAGATCATTAACCTGGGTTAATTTTTCTAAGACAATCCCATTAATATAATAAGTAGCTTGCAGAGGGCAAGAAGAGGGCAAGAAGATCCATTAAGTATTAGATCATTAGCTAAACACCATTTTTGAAAGTTATCAAGGTCAGACTGAAGACTGCATTGGGCAGAGATGGATTTGTACTGAAGACAAAGCTTTAAATCATCTGCTTAGATGAGAACTAGAGAGTTCGTTAAAGCAGGGGGCTCTGACGGGGGTTTCATTTACTAGGACCTGTGGTATCACTTGAAGGGATACCACAGAGGACATTTGCTCAAACAATTGTTCATTTTCCTTGATAAATTCGGACGGCGAATTGTTCTCAGTTCTAGCCCTTGGGGTGGCCAGAGATCTGGCTTTAAATCGGGCTTTAAAGACAAATGTTTCTTTAAATCCATTTTTGGTCTGTCTCACGAACGACCTCATTTCGCCTTGGACAACACGACAATTTTCACAACAATAGTGTATACCCGACCTACGGGAAATGGCATCCGAAACTGAGGCAGTGAATCCGGCACACTTGGCGTGCACGACGTTTTCACATAACCATTTAATTAATAAAACAAAATTTATATATAAAAAGTTAAAAAACACAATAGCTTGAACCACTGTGCCAAACAAGAAGCCGAAGCGGGAGCTTTTGACAGTGCAAAAGAAAAATGCAGAAATAGAGATAGAGATAAGCCGGGGAAGAAGCAGAGCTGAGCTATGCTTGGAATTGAAATTATACAAATTATTTATTTGACTCCAAATATACCACAGCACTCGCGAAGCGATACGGTTTAAGCTTAAGGTTCTTAAGATTCTCAATATATTCAATTGATTTAGTGATTAAACACCGGTTTAGCAATATTTATCATAAAACGCAGTGCGCACAAAAAAAAACACGGCCGTTCGCCTAAGAGAAAAAGAGAGGAAGTGAGGAATATAGATTGGAGGAGGCTTGAGCGGTGTCTTTTTTTTTTTTTTGTCCAACCTCCTCCAGTAGGGCAAATCTGTTATTACTGGATCTGCCTGGTTCTTTGTCGATCCTCTGGACGCGGTTAATTTTTTATTTATTGCCCGCCGGATTACTCTGCGGGCTATGCTTGCGCTTAATTTGGAATCCATTCTAGTCTGTGTAGTTTTACACTGCAAACTCCATGATGCAAGAGTCGGAGACCGTGCCCTTTGGCTTTTTGCGATAAGTAGAGCCGGGTTGCCCTTAATCGCCTATAATTCCTTTACCGAAGCCTTTTCTTTGGTTCACTGAACTTCTACGCTCGTTCTTTTGATCGTTGCTTTATGAGCTCATTGCGTCCCACTTATTTATTTAGAACAATGCACTAGTGTTGGTTTAGCACATCACAACTGTTATAAAAAACTTGTACGGGCGTTATTTATCTTTTCGATTTATCGCTCCATCTTCAGCGACCTTAAAATCCACCCAGATTTCTGCCTGTAATCTTCGCAAAGCTTTAGTTGTTTTTTCTCTCCCCTAGTAAAGTAGTTTTTTAAGAAGAGTCGTAGAGCAAGCAAGGCGATCGGAGTGGTGGAGAAGGTCAGGGATAAACCACGAGGGATTACGGGGTTATATACCGTTGTACCGCCCAAAAAAATGAAATTTTGTCGATTTTTTTTTGACACCATAGAAAATTTTTATTAAAAATATTTTACCGACGTTGTTTAGTTATGTTTCTGGGTACTTATTTACATTTTTTCATAAAAAAAAATTAAATAATAAAAATTGTATAGCCGAATTCCAAGAACGTCTTTTTTCGATGGTGTCTTGCGGTGAACATCATATCCCGAGAACGGTTTATCCAAAATCAAAAATTCCAAAAAATTTAAGGTATAAGATTTTCGATTTTTATGCTCTGAAAAAATTGAAAATCTTTCGTTCACGGACTAGCTATTATCATAATTAATGAGTGGTCAAAATTTGGTGTTGATCGGATTAATAGTTTTTTAGTAATCGTTTCCACCGCAAAGGTAATTTCGAAAAAAAAGATTCTGAGATAATCACATTTAAAGTTTCAAGTTTGTTCAAATTTGATGTGCAGGTAGTGCGCTATAAATAGCTACAACTTCGGTTCTACTGCTCTGATCGTTATGAATTTCAAAATAATTTTAATCTAACCAACATAAGCAACATTAATTAGCATTAATTAATTAATTTATCAAGTAAATAAATAAATGAAGTTTAATACATAACTCTGGCTAGTCGTTTGGATTCAAAACCCCCGAGCAGAACTGTGCTCAACTGTGACATTCCGCCCATGAACGGAATTTGTCACAACATTTTTGGTGGCCCATGAGGGGAACAATCCACACACGACTCCACAATCCATGGTCATCTCCGACACTTTCATCGAGTTCGTTAATGGAAACCTTATCTCAAAATGAGTAAGCCCAAGCCAGCGAGCACTTCCAGTGCAGAGTCTGAAATAATGGCAAAGGGTGGCAACGCCGACAGCTTATTTGCGTTCCAGTAAGATCTTCACAATCAGCTCAACCAACTCCAAGTAAACTTTAAGAAGGACAATACTTCTCGGAAAACTAAGCGCTATTTCTAACTGTGCCTTTCCAAACTCAACTTATTAAGCCAGCAATTCAACAAGAACCATCAGGAGTTTGTAAGCGCTGGCTACCCCACACACCCATACTTCGTCGATAATTTAGCGTACCAGTTCGAAGATGAATTTATCACAGCGTTCTGTTTAATATCTACGGAGTCCGAAACACTTTTCCTCAGACAGCTACCAATGTGCGCCGAGCAACAAGCGACGCCTGTTCCTAAAATACTCGGCCCTGGTGCGACAGTCCAACTTCCAAAGTTGCCAGTACCTAACTTTTCTGGAAGGTATACACATTGGCCAGCTTTCCATGATCTGTTTATGCAACTACTTCACCAGAAGCAGGCGTTGTCAAATATTCAGCGGGTCCTTCTCCTCAAGCATGAACTGCTTAAAAAGCAGGATCAAGATGTACTCCAAATGGAACTAACGGATGGCGCCTACATTATCGTATGGAATCTTATCATCAAACGCTATGATAACCCACGTTTACAATTCATGCACCACATGAACGCCCTCTACGACTAACCCTTTATCTCAAGGAAAAGCTCATTAGAGATCAAACATATGCTGAATGTAACTAACGTATGCATAAACGAGTTCAATCGTCTCAAAACGAATATCCATTCTAGCACACAATGAATAGTTCATCATTTGATCGCTAGACTATCTACGACAGCTATACAAGCCTGGGAACCTTGCTTGGGAAACTCCAGTGACATTCCGAGTTTCCGGAATTGAAAACCGGAAATGTTCCAAGCCCACGCAAAACTCTACGATCAACAAATCGACAATTTATCCAAGCCAAAACCCCAAGCAAAAGAGTTCCGGTTTCTACAAGGGCAGCAAGTTCCACTAACCAAATTTTCAACTGTTAAAATGCATTAAAATTTTGTTTTCCTACCGATAGTCAAATAATGGAATATCGGTACAAAAATACCAAAACCAATAAACTTGATCAACTCGATCAGCTGTTAGCTCTCAATGCTAACATATAGTACTATACAATTTTCAGGTGTTGAATTGGGCTTGATCGACGTCTTTTTATATTTGCGACACTTTTTTTGATTTTGTCTGATCGAAATCAATTTTAGCATTTTCTCAAAGTTCAAGGTATGTAGTTAACGAAAATAAAGGTTTTGTGACCTGCGAGTAGATGTTGCATTCATAAACATAAATTACCACACAAAAAAAAGTTTTTTTTGGGTCTGGAGGTCAGACCATGTTTACTATATGTATTCGGGGTCGCTGAATCCGAATCCGAGGTCCCAAAAACCCCAGCAAGTCAGGGTTCTGACATCACCTCAAAAAAACTCAAAAAACCTTAAAAAACCGAGTCCGTGGGTCAGACCATGTTTAATATATGTTTTCAGGGTCGCTGAATCTTAATCCGAGGTCTAAAAAACTCCAGGATGTCAGGGTTACGACATAACCTCAAAAACTTGATAAAATTTTTATTTTCCGAGCAACCCCAAAAACATATGGAAAACATGATCTGAGCCCAGAACTCGGAAAAAAAAATGTGACCCCGAAAACATAGAGTAAACATGGTCTGACCTCCAGACCCAAAAAAAAATTTTTTTTTGTGTGGCTGTTCAATTTATATTTAAAACCAGCAATGTTTGTAGTACCTTTTTATACCCTTGCAGAGGGTATTAAAATTTTGGTCAAAAGTGTGCAACGCAGTGAAGGAGACATCTCCCACCCTATAAAGTATATATATTCTTGATCAGGATCACATCCTGAGTTGATATGAGCATGTCCGTCTGTCCGTCTGTCTGTCCGTCTGTCTGTCCGTCTGTCTGTCTGTTTCTACGCGAACTAGTCTCTCAGTTTTAAAGCTATCGTTTTGAAACTTTGCACACACACTTCTTTCTTTTGCACGCAGTATATAAGTCAGAACGGCCCGGATCGGCCAACTATATCCTATAGCTGCCATATAACTGATTGATCGGAAATGGTATAACTTTGGTGTTTTTAGAGTAAGAGAGTTCAAATTTGACATTTTTGGCCAAATAATACGACATGCCAAATTTCATAAGGATCGGCCGACTATATTCTATAGCTGCCATATAACTGAACGATCAGAAATGACCCAACTTTCGTGTTTTTGAAGATAGAAAGCTGGAATTTAATACAGATTCTATTTTTGGTCAGTTCATCCAATCTACCAAATTTTATAAGGATCGGCCAACTATATCCGATGTTTGCGATATATATCCGGTTTGAACTGCAAGGGTATATCAACTTCGGCTCCGCCGGAAGTTAGCTTTACTTTCTTGTTTTATAACAAATTTAAACTTTTGTCAGCCCGCAAAATTTCCAACAGGGCATTCATATTACAGGGAAACATAGAAATTAAGATCTTTTAAAAGCTAAAGTGTTGTATCTATTATTCTCCGGTCACCTTGGATAAGTGAACGAAAAATATCACGCGATCTCATCTATTGGGTTTTTGGCATTTCGAGATAATAGTGCAGCATCAGTTATGTGAAAGCTTTTTAGAGCTTTTTATTCTAGCATAGTTAGGGCTAGATTAATATAGGGAAGCTTAGACACTAACTTGCATACGCTTAAGAGATAAGGCTGCATACATAAGGCTGAGATAATATGTTACAAGCCTAAATTTATGAAAGTAAACTCGTATTTTATTAAAACAAAATCCAAGGAAGAATTCATTAAATCCCAGCGGAACTAGCTGTGGAAATCAGCGAATTAGTGATTTTAGTTAATTTTATGCCAGGTATGTTTTGGAGTTAGTTCAGTGCAGTTTTCTTTTAAGAATTATTTTCCCAGTTCCACGTGCCAGTGCGGCTAGTATGAGATGACGTAATCGGCTAGTACCGAGTTATGTAATCGGCGAGTACAGATTTACGTAATCGGCTAGCTTAGTGAAGGAGCTAAGGAATGCAGCAATATTAGACCTGGATTAATTCCGACAGAATCGGATAGAATCATTTTTGATCAACTTTGGAGTCAAAAGGCGACTGCAGTTTTTCCGGTGACATAATGGACACCTTAATTTCGCTACACGGAAAGAAAACTCCTGCGAATTATATGTTTACGGTCGTATCTATAACCAGTGAATTTTTATAAACATTAGCCTGCTTAATAATTATTACAAAGCTTTCCAGTTTATATTTAGCTTATTTCATTATGGAGTTTTCACGGAAGAAAATTTCCTTCACACTTTTTATTTTTTATTATAATTTTGCAAATAATTAAATGTATAAATTTCTAATTATTTGAATTATTCCTAATTATTCATAATTATTTACAGTTTCTTGATTAATTTTTAGTATAAATAAATATATATTTATATATATATATAAGTCACGATGAATTTAAAAGAGTAATATTTGGAATTTAATTGAAGTACGAACTTTGCGATAATATTTGAGCATGGCCAAACAAATTTATTGTAATATTTTTTATTAATTATTATTTTAAACACCTATAGCGTTCCAGTCCTTGAGCTCAATGGCGGTGAACTTCGGTAAGTGGATACCAATGAAAGAAACCACATATACTTTTGCCTTATAAAGTGAATTTTGTACGTCATGAATCTTGAATAATTTGAATCTATATCCTCGCAAACTTATTAATTTTTAATCTAAAATGTAGCTAAATTTAATTCTTGAACTTATTCCAATAATATTAATACTTTATATATATATATATATATATATCTAAATTATAAACATGAATTATAACAAAATTAATTGTAATTGATGTAAAGGAAATATTACTTTGTTTCAATAGAAATCCCTAATTGGTAAAATGAATCAAGTTTATATGAATATTTCTTTGAGTATTTTGGAAGTTATGAAGGCTTAAGGCTCTAACCGTTCCGCCGCCGAACCCTTAAATAGCCATGCTGGAATCATAATAGGTATCACATAGGATTGTGATATGGGACGAATCAAACGTCGTAGATCTCGCCAAGGTCGGGTGGGTTAAGACTAGGGTAAAATGAACATCTAATTACCCTACAACTGATCGAAATCATTCTCTCTCTTCTGAAGCTGTTTGTATTTTAGGGGATTTGTTTCCTTGTTTTCGGATTTGATTATAAATTTAAATCATTAAATCATCATTAAATCATCAATCATAAGTCTAAGACCACAAGAAGTGCACGCCCTTCACTCCCATCCATACGTCCCTAAGGTATATCCTCTCGACCTTGCATCTTGGTTCTATTTGGAACTTATACAAGATCCCACACGTTACAAAATTGGCGCCTAACTTGAGGGGCCTGATTAGAGTTTTGGCTTTAGAAGGCTATTAACTAGTCAGATTCCTTTTTATTTTTTTTTTATCGTCTTTCGTGGAACTGCAAGAAGCTACAGTTTTTTTGGCATCTTGACCCGTCAGACAATGATATATCTAAATAGTATTTTTTTTTTCCTCGTAATACCTAGGAAGTCTGTTTAACTTGGAGAGTAATGGAATCCATAATCGGAATTGCGATTGCAGTTCAGCAGATTGGACTGATCGACCAGAGCGACTGCTTTGCATAACCAGACCTCACCACGCTTTATAATTTCAGACGTATCAGGTCCGTATAATAAATCGTGGTTAGGAACTGCAAGACGCTGGAGGAATTTTAGCTCTTGACCAACCGGATGTACATTTTATCGGAAGTTATACGGGTCAGTAATCTAATAGTGTGTCCCCAAATAGAATCAGAGAATGAGAGCTTTAATCAGTTAAGTGTTCCATCACACTTCGGATTCCCGAAGAGCTATATAGGAGTTTTGGTGGCGGATTTAATTTTTTTTTTTTTTTTTGATTTCGGATTTGATATTGATTTTTGGATTTGATTTAATTTTTTTTTTTTGATTTATTGATTTTGGATTTTTGTTGATTTTTTTAGTTTGGTATTTTTTATTATTATATTTCTAACTCTATATTTTTTTTCTTTAAATTTGATCATTTGTGTATCGGAGAGATAATATAATATTTCACCATGGCAGTAAGACACAGTTTAGAGAATCCGGCTGAAAGCGTAGGAGAGCAGGATACTATTTGTTCCATTTGTTGCGAGCCTGTGACATTGAATGAGATGTTAGCAACGACTCCTTGTAATCATAAATTTCATTACAGCTGTTTAATGCCACTTTTACAAGTAAAGTCAATTTGTCCAGTTTGCAATAGTAGTTGCTCGGTTAACCTGCTTTCTCTTGCAAACAATAATTTAATGATTGAATTGAACGGGGCAGAGACTGTAGGAGAAACTTTAGATCCTAGCGTTGAACCAACCAGAGGTAATCCCAGTAACACAGGGAAAGGTGCTATACCAAAAAGAGGGGTACAGACAAGGTCAATGCAACGTAAAGGACAACTCCTTGAGGTTGATAACAATCGAGAAGGGTTAGGCAGACCGAAATAACCGATCTAGTACAATCTTGTATACAAGCTCAGCAAAATAGCTATGTTACAGAACATATCCCAAATAATTAACACATCAATAGAGCAAGCTTCGTATTATCGTATCGTATTGACTTTTTATATCGTATTCGCTCCCTTACATCAAAAAACTTAGGAGGGGATTATCAACTTTTGTGTGATCATTTGTACTTGTTGTTCGCGGGAAAGGCGAATGAATGGTTTTGGAAGTTTCATTGTTCTTGTGAAAATTTCACTTGGAAAACCGTCCAGCAAGAATTTCGAGAAAAGTTCCAGAAGGTAGACTCCGACATGGACATTTGGGACTTGATCAATGCTAGACGGCAATTAGAACAGGAACCATTCGAAGAATACCAGTTTGCTGTAGAAACTTTGTTAGGAAGACTCAAGGTTCCCATTTCCGAAAAATCCATGCAAAGAATGCAAATAACTCGTTACGTTACGAATTGATGCATTTAGGTATTAATACTCTCACTAGAATACGCGAAGAGATCCATGTCTCTTCTTATATTCCATGTCAGAAGATCAAGTAGAAATGAAAGTAGACGAAATCCATAGGAGGAAGATAGTTTGCTGGAATTGTCAGAAGTCAGGACATAGGTTCGACGATTGTATGGAAGTCCGATCAGTATTTTGTCTGCTAAAGATGTCTATGTCTAGCGGAGTTAAAGAGGGATGCGCAGAACACCACCAATCTGACGCATCCTTACAACCCAAACCACTAGTTAAAGAAGCTTATTCTCAAACGGAATACTCAACACCTATTCCCGAGAATATTAACGTTAAAGAAGCGCAAGAGCAACTGAACGCAGTTACCGAGCGAAACCCATTCGCACCTCTACACATTAGATGGAATAGGTATAATGCAGCCAAGTGTCGCATATTCGGATACGAAAATTCGACGCCCAAACGAATTTTTTGAATTTGTTTTAAAAACGCTCGACCGCTCGTTTAAAATCATTTTGGAGAAATATTACTAATACCAGGAGAAATTTAAGGGGCCCATCCGCAGGCGAGCATGTTGGGCGAACATGTTGTGCTCGCCGAAATTTTTCTTGTGGATGGTAGTGTTCGTTGTCAAATTTTGTGTTCTTCAAAATGTTCGAATGAAATTGAAACCGTTCTATTTTGACAACGTTTGCAACAACATGCTCGCCAATGGATGACAATGTTGGCACGAACGTCAGTTTGAAAAACGTTTTGGTAGAGAAAAATGAATAGAAAGTTCCTGCAAGATTTTATTTATTGCCTAAAAAATGAGCCTGCATTATGGCACGCCAAAAGCGATAAAGATAAAAACAAGCATTTGTGTATTAATGCATAAGAAGTTCAACTGAAAAAATATAAAGAGTTCGATCAGCACTGTGCTTCCTTTTTTTCGCTTTATTTTTTTTTTCTTTTTTTTTAAGCAAATACTTATTGCCATAAGTGCAATTACAGTGCCGCAGTCGTTGTCCGTTGACATGTTTATAGTTTGAAAATTTATCGAAAAATGATGTTCGCACGAATGTTGTTTCTAGTTAGTGAGGAAAATAAAATTCAATTAGGCGAGCAGGTTGACGAACATGGTTGACGAACATGCTCGCCTGTGGATGGGCCCCTTTAGTTTCCTCGATACTTGGTAACTCTGATGACAGGCTATATACAGGCATCATTGTAGGAGAGAAGAATTATGTTGCATTGATAGATTCAGGAGCATCCGTAAGTTGTTTAGGAGGAAACGCGGCTACCAAAATGAGCAATCACAAACTTAAAAAATATTCGGGAAATATTCGAACGGCTAATAATAATAAATGTCCCGTGGTAGGAAAATATGTGTTTAACATTTCTTACCGTGGCAAAACAAAGCCCATTGAATTCTACGTTATCCCAACATTAAGCCAGGATGTTTATTTAGGAATAGATTTTTGGAAATTCTTTAACTTGGTCCACAGCCTGATCAGTCCTAAGATTTCCGAAATAAATATTGATAAGGATGAACAAAAGGAAAATCCGAAGATGCACCTTTTGTCACCCGAACAACAAGGCAACCTCGATAAGGTCATTCAAAGATTCCCATCTTTTGACAGAGAAGGCTTGGGCCGCACTCATCTCATTGAACACGCTATCGATGTAGGCGACCTGTAGGCCTGTGCAATGCACCCCAGGCACTTTGTAGATTAATGGACTATGGATTCCAGCTCATTTGCGTACAAGAGTTTTTGTTTGTTTGCACGATCTCTTTATCTTATCTGAAGATTTTGAGTCGCATATGCAGCTTCTTCAAGAAGTAGCTCTATGTCTAAGGAAAGCCAATTTGACAATAAACGTTGCAAAGTCAAACTTTTGCATGCGCGAAATAAAATATTTTGGATCCATTATCGGATATGGTCAGCTTAAGACAGACACCGACAAAATTAGAGCTATAAATGAATTTCCCGTTTCTTAGGTTTCACAGGATGGTACAGACGCTTTGTAGACAATTATGCAACTGTTAGTTTTCCGTTAACTCAGTTTTTACGGAAAAATAGACCATTAGAATGGAACCAAGAGGCAGACAAAGCATTCGTTGACTTGAAAGACAAGTTGACATCTGCACCGATACTGAACACCCCCGATTTTTCCAGACCCTTCATATTACTATGTGATGCCAGTATATATGGAGTGGGATGCGTGTTGGCACAAGCCAACGCTAGTGGCGACGAAATGCCGATTGCCTATATGTCCGAGAAACTGTCGAAAGCGCAGCGCAATTACACGGTGACCGAACTAGAGTGCTTGGCAGTAGTCAAAGGTGGAAAGAAATTTATAGCGTATATTGAAGGTTTAGAATTTACCGGAGTCACGGACCATGCGTCATTGAAGTGGCTTATGGAACAGAAAGATTTGACAGGTCGCGTTGGACGATGGGCGGTCATATTACAGCCTTTTGTCAAGTATATGAAGATTAAACATAGGCGTCGTACTTTCAGTGTAGTAGCCGACACTCTTTCCCGTCAGCACGAACCAGCAGTATCTGAAATCACCGACTTCGGACCGATGATAGATTTGACTTCAGTCGAATTCCAATCAGCAGAATACACCGATCTAAAGATCGTAGACAATTTTGTTTATAAAAGAGTAGAGCAGGAAACAGGTGACGTTGTTCAAGAAATGAATTCATGGAAACTATGGGTACCTTCAAAACTAAGATCAGGTATTTTATACAGAGCACATGTTCCCCCGGATGTAGCTCACTGCGGAATCGGAAAAATGATAAGAAATCTTAAAAGATTTTTTTTTTTGGCCAGAAATGGTAACCCAAATACGGGATTACGTTTTGAATTGTTCCGTATGTCGTACCACGAAAAGCCCAAATGCGGTGCTGAAACTTCCAATGGGAAAGCCGATGACATCAGATAGACCCTTTCAAAAATTGTACATGGATTTATTAGGCCCATATCCAAGATCCAAAAGAGGAAATATCGTCATACTAGTCATAGTCGATCATTATACTAAGTTCCACTTTTTGCATCCGATCAAAAAGTTCACTTCGAGCAGAATCTGTGAATTTCTCGCAGAAATTAATGGCTCGCAGTTCCGATCATCCAAATTTAAATAATTTTTGGCCCAGTTTGGAACGAAGCATATTTGTACAGCTATCTATTCGCCACAGGCTAACGCCAGCGAACGCCTAAACCGATCCGTTCTCTCCGCGATACGCGCATATATAGGTTCAGATCATTCCAATTAAGATAGACATCTGCCGGAGATAAGCACAGCGCTAAGAGCCAGTATCCATCAAAGCACTAGATTTTCGCCTTATTTTATGACCTTCGGTCAGAATATGGTTCTTCACGAACTGTTAAGAAATTTAAATCTCTTAAAAGATAATGCGGAAATACAGCCTTCCGATGCTTTGCAGTGTATTCGCAATAAAGCTAAGAATAACATATCTTTGGCACATGATACAAACGCCAAAGTTTATACTTTAAGAAGTAGATCAATAGAATTTAAAAGCGGTGATGAAGTCTTTGCTTGCAATTTCGCACAAAGTAACGCCACCAAGAAGTTTAACGCTAATTTAGCACCTCTTTTTATAAAAGCCAAAGTAAAGTAGAAAGTAGGACGTTCTTATTATGAATTGGTAAATGAGGTAGGAAAAATATTAGGAAGATATCATTTATCGAACATATCGGAAATAAAAATAGTTCATTTGGTTAATATTAGTAATTTCAGTTAATGACCCCTGCGAATAAGATTTTTGTGGCATTAACTGTGGTGTAGTGTGTGAATTTCTAACAGGGCATTCATATCACAGGGCAACATAGAAATTAAGATCTTTTTAAAAGCTAAAGTGTTGTATCTATTATTCTCCGGTCACCTTGGATAAGTGAACGAAAAATATCACGCGATCTCATCTATTGGGTTTTTTTGCATTTCGAGATAATAGTGCAGCATCAGTTATGTGAAAGCTTTTTAGAGATTTTTATTCTAGCATAGTTAGGGCTAGATTAATATAGGGAAGCTTAGACACTAACTTGCATACGCTTAAGAGATAAGGCTGCATACATAAGGCTGAGATAAACTCGTATTTTATTAAAACAAAATCCAAGGAAGAATTTATTAAATCCCAGCGGAACTAGCTGTGGAAATCAGTGAATTAGTGATTTTAGTTAATTTTATGCCAGGTATGTTTTGGAGTTAGTGCAGTGCAGTTTTCTTTAAAGAATTATTTTCCCAGTTCCACGTGCCAGTGCGGCTAGTATGAGATGACGTAATCGGCTAGTACCGAGTTATATAATCGGCTAGTACAGAGTTACGTAATCGGCTAGCTTAGTGAAGGAGCTAAGGAATGCAGCAATATTAGACCTGGATTAATTCCGACAGAATCGGATAGAATCATTTTTGATCAACTTTGGAGTCAAAAGGCGACTGCAGTTTTTCCGGTGACATAATGGACACCTTAATTTCGCTACACGGAAAGAAACTCCGGCGAATGATATGTTTACGGTCGTATCTATCAGCAGTGAGTTTTTATAATCATTAGCCTGCTTAATAATTATTACAAAGCTTTCCAGTTTATATTTAGCTTATTTCATTATGGAGTTTTCACGGAAGAAAATTTCCCTCACACTTTTTATTTTTTATTATAATTTTGCAAATAATTAAATGTATAAATTTCTAATTATTTGAATTATTCCTAATTCATAATTATTTACAGTTTCTTGATTAATTTTAGTATAAATAAATATATATTTATAAATATGTCGGCGAATGTATGTGTGTGTGTGTGCGAATACACATTTTCGTGTCCCAGAGTCCTCCAGGTTGCCAGGCAACCGTTGCTAGGATGTTGTCGCTTTGTAGCGAGGCGACAGCGTTGTGTCGCTGTCGCCGATCGAGGTTCGGTAGTATGCACAGGAGGTAGAGAATTAGACGCTGGCAGTTGCGTACCAGAACTTGAAGTGTGTACAAGGCTGAAACTCGTTGCGCCGCAATGGAAAACAAGAACAACAACATCGAACATGATTTGACATCAGAAGTGGGATCTGGCCACCAGCCTTCAACACTAGATGGACCATGGCGTACCCTGATGGAATTGCAAAATAAAAATTTAATTGAACTAGTCAGAGCCATAAAAACAACTGTACCTGATGCAGGGCAGAACAAAACTGTGCATCTACCCAAATTCAACCCAGACAAACCAGGAGCCAACGCATCATCGTGGTGCACAACGGTGGAAATAATTTTACAAGAAAACACATTGAGAAGCAGTGCGTTAGTTATGGCTTTGAGTTCGGCTTTAAAAGGAAGTGCTTCGCAAAGGCTTTCGCAAGTGTGCTATGCTGAAATTACTTGGCCTGAGCTTAAAGAATTGTTTATACAACGCTTCGACACTATAGAAACACCAGCCGCTATGTTTCTTAATATGCTATCAAATCGACCGACTGATGGCGAGAGTTTGGCTGTTCATGCAAGTCGCATGGTTACCGAACTAACGACGAAATGGCGTCAAATGGATAACGAAGAGATTGCTGTGTCTGTGACCCTTGCGCTGCTGGCAAGCTTCGATCACCGATTGCAGCGTTTAAGTTTTACATCAAATGTTCGAACCAGAGGCGATCTACAGTCCGAATTAAAAGCATTCACTTTTATTAAAAGGAAAAGCGGCGCTATGGAGCATCAGTCTGAGGGTGATGGGAAACGGCAAAAACAATCACCGATAGGGGGCCGTGTCTGCGGAAAAGTGGGCCATAAATGTCTGAATGCAGATTCAAGAAACAACAAAATCAATTCGCGACTAATAAAACCCAACAAAGCCCAACCCAAATAAAGACCAAAGTAGTTAATTTGTGTACCGGCAATGAGCCAGCCGATATTGATACTGAGCTTGAGGGACAAGATAAAATAAAACTACACTCACTGTTGGCAAAGTACTCAAATTCATTTATAACTGGGATCCCAAGTACTAAAGTCAGAATTGGCGAAATGAAAATTAGGTTGATTGATCCAACAAAAACCGTACAGAGAAGGCCATATCGTTTAAGTCCATGCGAGCGAGATTTGGTTAGGGACAAAATTAATGAACTGCTAAAATGCAATATAATTAGGCCAAGCTGCTCACCTTATGCAAGCCCTATGTTATTAGTGAAGAAAAAAAATGGTACGGACAGACTTTGTGTTGACTTTAGAGAGCTGAATTCAAATACGGTCGCTGATAAATACCCTTTACCACTTATACAAGATCAAATCAATAGGCTTGGGGGAGTTAATTACTTTACATGTCTAGACATGGCCAGCGGATATTACCAAATTCCTTTACATTCAGATTCTATCGAGTACACGGCGTTTGTGACTCCGGATGGTCAATACGAGTTCCTGTCCATGCCATTTGGGCTCAAAAACGCACCTTCCGTTTTTCAACGATTAGTAATACAGGCGCTAGGGGATCTAGCAAATTCCTTTGTCATCGTCTATATGGATGATATCATGATAGCCGCCTCAACAAAATGCGAGGCGCTAGAAAGATTACAGATCGTTCTAGATGTTTTGACAAAGGCTGGGTTTTCATTCAATCTTACAAAGTGCTCATTCATGAAAACATCGGTTCAATATTTGGGTTACAATATAAGTGCGGGTGAGATTCGTCCAAACCCACAGAAAGTTGTAGCGTTGACTGCTCTTCCGCCTCCACAGTCAGTCACTTCACTTAAACAATTCATTGGGCTAGCATCCTATTTCCGACAGTTTATTAAGGGATTTTCACAATTAATGAAACCGCTATATTTCTTAACTGCAGATAAAAACAAATTTATTTGGAAAACAGAGCATGAACAGATACGGAAAAAGGTCATTGCCACTCTTACCGACAAACCAGTCCTTGTTATTTTTGACCCTTATTATCCAATCGAATTACACACAGACGCCAGTTGCAGTAGCTACGGTGCAATTTTATTACACAAAATTAATAACAAACCCCAGGTAATAGAATACTATAGCAAAACTACTTCACCGGCAGAATCAAGATATCACTCGTACGAGTTGGAAACCTTAGCTGTCGTGAACGCCATTAAGCATTTTCGACATTATTTGCTGGGCAGGAATTTTGTAGTTTATACTGACTGCAACTCGCTTAAGGCGTCGAGAAATAAACGAGATTTAACCACTAGAGTTCAGCGTTGGTGGGGTTATTTGCAGGCATTCACATTCGATATTCAGTATAGAGAAGGGAAAAGGATGGCACACGTTGACTTTTTATCAAGAAATCCCCTTTCACAAAAGTATACTACAACCGCAAAAATAGTCGAAGAAAAAAGAGTAAATTTAGCTGAAATTTCAAGCAACTGGCTTATTGCTGAACAACGTCGAGATTTGAACATAGTCGAAATTGTTAAAAATTTTAAAAACTTTTCTCTGCCTGAAGATATTGCGAAAACCTATGAATTAAGGGCAGAAGTTCTTCATAGAAAGATACAAAGAAATGGGAGAACACGTTGCTTACCAGTGGTGCCACGAGCTTTCAGATGGTCTGTCATAAATCAAGTGCATGAGTCCATAATGCATTTAGGTTTCGAAAAGACATTAGATAAAACTTACGATTTCTACTGGTTTGACAATATGTCAAAATACGTAAAAAAATTTGTCGACAACTGCATCACTTGTAAAATGTCAAAATCCACTTCAGGAAAAATACAGGTGGAATTACATCCAATACCAAAAGTCACTATTCCTTGGCACACTATCCACATCGATATAACAGGAAAATTAAGTGGCAAGAGTGATCAGAAGGAGTATGTCATTGTTCAGATAGACGCGTTTACCAAATATGTCTATCTTAGTCATAGTCTTAAATTGGACAGTGAGAGTTGTATAAGGGCCGTTCAATCTGCCGTTTCATTGTTTGGAGTACCAAACCGAATAATAGCTGACCAGGGGAGGTGTTTTACAGGCGCAAAGTTCAGTCAATTTTGTTCAGATCAAAAATAAACTTGCATTTGATAGCCACTGGTGCAAGTCGAGCTAATGGTCAAGTGGAGCGAACTATGAGCACGTTGAAGAATATGTTAACGGCGGTTGAAACGGGAACACAGTCTTGGCAGGATGTGTTGGGAGAGGTGCAGTTGGCAATTAATTGTACAACCAATCGCACTACGAAAGCAAGTCCTTTACAAATGTTATTGGAAAGGTAGCACGCCCATTGGGATTACTTCCACCTAGTGATATAGAAAATGTTATTGATTTGCCAAACGTAAGAGCGCAAGCTGCAAAGAATGTATTAGCCAGTGCAGCTTATGATAAAGAACGATTTGATAGGAATAAGGCAAAAGTAAAAAGGCACAAAATAGGAGATTTTGTATTACTTAAGAGCGAAGAAAGACACCAGACTAAGCTAAGTCCAAAATTTAGGGGGCCTTTTGAAATAGTAAAAGTTCTGGAAGGTGACAGGTACATTTTAAAGTCTTTAACTAATAAAAGAAATTATAAATATGCACATGAGGATTTAAGAAAATTACCAGAGGGGCAAGTGCCCGAAGAGCTAAATGTGTACGATGATTATAATAATTTAGATGTAAGAAACGTAACCGCTACAGAAGAGAGTGAAAATGAAAATATTGATAATATTGAGAGTATTGAAGAAAAGAGTGAAAATGAAAATATTGAGAGTATTGAAGAAAAGAGTGAAAATGAAATACTGAGAGTATTGAAGAAGAAAATGAAGTACACCAATAAGGGTGACAAAGTTGTACTGCTGGCCGATGAAAATGGCAGAGTACTGAGTCCATAAAATATAATGCAAGCACAAGTGCAAAACATATTGTTTGTTTTGAACATGGCGTGTGGGGTATTTGATTATGCGACTATAAGAGTGAATAATGAGGAAGAATGGATTATATAAAAGAAGAAGAAAAACAATGAAATGTAAAGAAAGAAAGAAAATTGAATTGATGAAAAAAAATTATAGTTATGGAACTGAATACTGTTTTGTGAAACTGTCAATATGATAATTTGTTATGAATTAAGATAAAAAAATTGATTTTTGTTATGAAACTATTTAATGTTCAGTCTAATAATTATAAGAAAGAAAGAAAATTCGAATGTTGCTATTTTCTACACGAGGTCGTGTTAGGGTCAGGATGGCCGTGTCGGCGAATGTATGTGTGTGTGTGTGCGAATACACATTTTCGTGTCCCAGAGTCCTCCAGGTTGCCAGGCAACCGTTGCTAGGATGTTGTCGCTTTGTAGCGAGGCGACAGCGTTGTGTCGCTGTCGCCGATCGAGGTTCGGTAGTATGCACAGGAGGTAGAGAATTAGACGCTGGCAGTTGCGTACCAGAACTTGAAGTGTGTACAAGGCTGAAACTCGTTGCGCCGCAATGGAAAACAAGAACAACAACATCGAACATGATTTGACATATATATATAAGTCACGATGAATTTAAAAGAGTAATATTTGGAATTTAATTGAAGTACGAACTTTGCGATAATATTTGAGCATGGCCAAACAAATTTATTGTAATATTTTTATTAATTATTATTTTAAACACCTATAGCGTTCCAGTCCTTAAGCTCAATGGCGGTGAACTTCGGTAAGTGGATACCAATGAAAGAAACCACATATACTTTTGCCTTATAAAGTGAATTTTGTACGTCATGAATCTTGAATAATTTGAATCTATATCCTCGCAAACTTATTAATTTTTAATCTAAAATGTAGCTAAATTTAATTCTTGAACTTATTCCAATAATATTAATACTTTATATATATATATATATATATCTAAATTATAAACATGAATTATAACAAAATTAATTGTAATTGATGTAAAGGAAATATTACTTTGTTTCAATAGAAATCCCTAATTGGTAAAATGAATCAAGTTTATATGAATATTTCTTTGAGTATTTTGGAAGTTATGAAGGCTTAAGGCTCTAACCGTTCCGCCGCCGAACCCTTAAATAGCCATGCTGGAATCATAATAGGTATCACATAGGATTGTGATATGGGACGAATCAAACGTCGTAGATCTCGCCAAGGTCGGGTGGGTTAAGACTAGGGTAAAATGAACATCTAATTACCCTACAACTGATCGAAATCATTCTCTCTCTTCTGAAGCTGTTTGTATTTTAGGGGATTTGTTTCCTTGTTTTCGGATTTGATTATAAATTTAAATCCTTAAATCATCATTAAATCATCAATCATAAGTCTAAGACCACAAGAAGTGCACGCCCTTCACTCCCATCCATACGTCCCTAAGGTATATCCTCTCGACCTTGCATCTTGGTTCTGTTTGGAACTTATACAAGATCCCACACGATACAAAATTGGCGCCTAACTTGAGGGGCCTGATTAGAGTTTTGGCTTTAGAAGGCTATTAACTAGTCAGATTCCTTTTTATTTTTTTTTTATCGTCTTTCGTGGAACTGCAAGAAGCTACAGTTTTTTTGGCATCTTGACCCGTCAGACAATGATATATCTAAATAGTATTTTTTTTTTCCTCGTAATACCTAGGAAGTCTGTTTAACTTGGAGAGTAATGGAATCCATAATCGGAATTGCGATTGCAGTTCAGCAGATTGGACTGATCGACCAGAGCGACTGCTTTGCATAACCAGACCTCACCACGCTTTATAATTTCAGACGTATCAGGTCCGTATAATAAATCGTGGTTAGGAACTGCAAGACGCTGGAGGAATTTTAGCTCTTGACCAACCGGATGTACATTTTATCGGAAGTTATACGGGTCAGTAATCTAATAGTGTGTCCCCAAATAGAATCAGAGAATGAGAGCTTTAATCAGTTAAGTGTTCCATCACACTTCGGATTCCCGAAGAGCTATATAGGAGTTTTGGTGGCAGATTTAATTTTTCCTTTTTTTTTTGATTTCGGATTTGATTTTGATTATTGGATTTGATTTAATTTATTTTTTTGATTTATTGATTTTAGTTTTTATTTTTTTTGATTTCTTTTATTTTATTGTTATATATCTAATTCTATATTTATTCTTTAAATTTGATCATTTGTGTATCGGAGAGATAATTTAGTATTTCACCATGGCAGTGAGACACAGTTTAGAGAATCCGAAACTATATGTTCCATTTGTTGTGAACCTGTGACATTAAATGAGATGTTGGCAACGACTCCTTGTAATCATAAATTCCGTTACAGCTGTTTAATGCCACTTTTACAAGTAAAATCAATTTGTCCCGTTTGCAATAATAGTTGCTCAGTTAACCGGCTTTCTCTTGCAAACAATAATTTAATGATTGAATTGAACGAGGCAGAGACCGTAGGAGAAACCTTAGATCCTAGCCTTGAACCATCCAGAGGTAACCCCAGTACCACAGGGAAAGGTGCTATACCAAAAAGAGGGGTACAGACAAGGTCAATGCAACGTAAAGGACAACTCCATGAGGTTGATAACAATCGAGAAGGGTTAGGCAGACCGAAATAACCGATCTAGTACAATCTTGTATACAAGCTCAGCAAAATAGCTATGTTACAGAACATATCCCAAATAATTAACACATCAATAGAGCAAGCTTCGTATTATCGTATCGTATTGACTTTTTATATCGTATTCGCTCCCTTACATCAAAAAACTTAGGAGGGGATTATCAACTTTTGTGTGATCATTTGTACTTGTTGTTCGCGGGAAAGGCGAATGAATGGTTTTGGAACTTTCATTGTTCTTGTGAAAATTTCACTTGGAAAACGTCCAGCAAGAATTTCGAGAAAAGTTTCCAGAAGGTAGACTCCGACATGGACATTTGGGACTTGATCAATGCTAGACGGCAATTAGAACAGGAACCATTCGAAGAATACCAGTTTGCTGTAGAAACTTTGTTAGGAAGACTCAAGGTTCCCATTTCCGAAAAATCCATGCAAAGAATGCAAATAACTCGTTACGTTACGAATTGATGCATTTAGGTATTAATACTCTCACTAGAATACGCGAAGAGATCCATGTCTCTTCTTATATTCCATGTCAGAAGATCAAGTAGAAATGAAAGTAGACGAAATCCATAGGAGGAAGATAGTTTGCTGGAATTGTCAGAAGTCAGGACATAGGTTCGACGATTGTATGGAAGTCCGATCAGTATTTTGTCTGCTAAAGATGTCTATGTCTAGCGGAGTTAAAGAGGGATGCGCAGAACACCACCAATCTGACGCATCCTTACAACCCAAACCACTAGTTAAAGAAGCTTATTCTCAAACGGAATACTCAACACCTATTCCCGAGAATATTAACGTTAAAGAAGCGCAAGAGCAACTGAACGCAGTTACCGAGCGAAACCCATTCGCACCTCTACACATTAGATGGAATAGGTATAATGCAGCCAAGTGTCGCATATTCGGATACGAAAATTCGACGCCCAAACGAATTTTTTGAATTTGTTTTAAAAACGCTCGACCGCTCGTTTAAAATCATTTTGGAGAAATATTACTAATACCAGGAGAAATTTAAGGGGCCCATCCGCAGGCGAGCATGTTGGGCGAACATGTTGTGCTCGCCGAAATTTTTTCTTGTGGATGGTAGTGTTCGTTGTCAAATTTTGTGTTCTTCAAAATGTTCGACTGAAATTGAAACCGTTCTATTTTGACAACGTTTGCAACAACATGCTCGCCAATGGATGACAATGTTGGCACGAACGTCAGTTTGAAAAACGTTTTGGTAGAGAAAAATGAATAGAAAGTTCCTGCAAGATTTTATTTATTGCCTAAAAAATGAGCCTGCATTATGGCACGCCAAAAGCGATAAAGATAAAAACAAGCATTTGTGTATTAATGCATAAGAAGTTCAACTGAAAAAATATAAAGAGTTCGATCAGCACTGTGCTTCCTTTTTTTCGCTTTATTTTTTTTTTCTTTTTTTTTAAGCAAATACTTATTGCCATAAGTGCAATTACAGTGCCGCAGTCGTTGTCCGTTGACATGTTTATAGTTTGAAAATTTATCGAAAAATGATGTTCGCACGAATGTTGTTTCTAGTTAGTGAGGAAAATAAAATTCAATTAGGCGAGCAGGTTGACGAACATGCTCGCCTGTGGATGGGCCCCTTTAGTTTCCTAGATACTTGGTAACTCTGATGACAGGCTATATACAGACATCATTGTAGGAGAGAAGAATTATGTTGCATTGCTAGATTCAGGAGTATCCGTAAGTTGTTTAGGAGGAAACGCGGCTACCAAAATGAGCAATCACAAACTTAAAAAATATTCGGGAAATATTCGAACGGCTAATAATAATAAATGTCCCGTGGTAGGAAAATATGTGTTTAACATTTCTTACCGTGGCGAAACAAAGCCCATTGAATTCTACGTTATCCCAACATTAAGCCAGGATGTTTATTTAGGAATAGATTTTTGGAAATTCTTTAACTTGGTCCACAGCCTGATCAGTCCTAAGATTTCCGAAATAAATATTGATAAGGATGAACAAAAGGAAAATCCGAAGATGCACCTTTTGTCACCCGAACAACAAGGCAACCTCGATAAGGTCATTCAAAGATTCCCATCTTTTGACAGAGAAGGCTTGGGCCGCACTCATCTCATTGAACACGCTATCGATGTAGGCGACCTGTAGGCCTGTGCAATGCACCCCAGGCACTTTGTAGATTAATGGACTATGGATTCCAGCTCATTTGCGTACAAGAGTTTTTGTTTGTTTGCACGATCTCTTTATCTTATCTGAAGATTTTGAGTCGCATATGCAGCTTCTTCAAGAAGTAGCTCTATGTCTAAGGAAAGCCAATTTGACAATAAACGTTGCAAAGTCAAACTTTTGCATGCGCGAAATAAAATATTTTGGATCCATTATCGGATATGGTCAGCTTAAGACAGACACCGACAAAATTAGAGCTATAAATGAATTTCCCGTTTCTTAGGTTTCACAGGATGGTACAGACGCTTTGTAGACAATTATGCAACTGTTAGTTTTCCGTTAACTCAGTTTTTACGGAAAAATAGACCATTAGAATGGAACCAAGAGGCAGACAAAGCATTCGTTGACTTGAAAGACAAGTTGACATCTGCACCGATACTGAACACCCCCGATTTTTCCAGACCCTTCATATTACTATGTGATGCCAGTATATATGGAGTGGGATGCGTGTTGGCACAAGCCAACGCTAGTGGCGACGAAATGCCGATTGCCTATATGTCCGAGAAACTGTCGAAAGCGCAGCGCAATTACACGGTGACCGAACTAGAGTGCTTGGCAGTAGTCAAAGGTGGAAAGAAATTTATAGCGTATATTGAAGGTTTAGAATTTACCGGAGTCACGGACCATGCGTCATTGAAGTGGCTTATGGAACAGAAAGATTTGACAGGTCGCGTTGGACGATGGGCGGTCATATTACAGCCTTTTGTCAAGTATATGAAGATTAAACATAGGCGTCGTACTTTCAGTGTAGTAGCCGACACTCTTTCCCGTCAGCACGAACCAGCAGTATCTGAAATCACCGACTTCGGACCGATGATAGATTTGACTTCAGTCGAATTCCAATCAGCAGAATACACCGATCTAAAGATCGTAGACAATTTTGTTTATAAAAGAGTAGAGCAGGAAACAGGTGACGTTGTTCAAGAAATGAATTCATGGAAACTATGGGTACCTTCAAAACTAAGATCAGGTATTTTATACAGAGCACATGTTCCCCCGGATGTAGCTCACTGCGGAATCGGAAAAATGATAAGAAATCTTAAAAGATTTTTTTTTTTTGGCCAGAAATGGTAACCCAAATACGGGATTACGTTTTGAATTGTTCCGTATGTCGTACCACGAAAAGCCCAAATGCGGTGCTGAAACTTCCAATGGGAAAGCCGATGACATCAGATAGACCCTTTCAAAAATTGTACATGGATTTATTAGGCCCATATCCAAGATCCAAAAGAGGAAATATCGTCATACTAGTCATAGTCGATCATTATACTAAGTTCCACTTTTTGCATCCGATCAAAAAGTTCACTTCGAGCAGAATCTGTGAATTTCTCGCAGAAATTAATGGCTCGCAGTTCCGATCATCCAAATTTAAATAATTTTTGGCCCAGTTTGGAACGAAGCATATTTGTACAGCTATCTATTCGCCACAGGCTAACGCCAGCGAACGCCTAAACCGATCCGTTCTCTCCGCGATACGCGCATATATAGGTTCAGATCATTCCAATTAAGATAGACATCTGCCGGAGATAAGCACAGCGCTAAGAGCCAGTATCCATCAAAGCACTAGATTTTCGCCTTATTTTATGACCTTCGGTCAGAATATGGTTCTTCACGAACTGTTAAGAAATTTAAATCTCTTAAAAGATAATGCGGAAATACAGCCTTCCGATGCTTTGCAGTGTATTCGCAATAAAGCTAAGAATAACATATCTTTGGCACATGATACAAACGCCAAAGTTTATACTTTAAGAAGTAGATCAATAGAATTTAAAAGCGGTGATGAAGTCTTTGCTTGCAATTTCGCACAAAGTAACGCCACCAAGAAGTTTAACGCTAATTTAGCACCTCTTTTTATAAAAGCCAAAGTAAAGTAGAAAGTAGGACGTTCTTATTATGAATTGGTAAATGAGGTAGGAAAAATATTAGGAAGATATCATTTATCGAACATATCGGAAATAAAAATAGTTCATTTGGTTAATATTAGTAATTTCAGTTAATGACCCCTGCGAATAAGATTTTTGTGGCATTAACTGTGGTGTAGTGTGTGAATTTCTAACAGGGCATTCATATCACAGGGCAACATAGAAATTAAGATCTTTTTAAAAGCTAAAGTGTTGTATCTATTATTCTCCGGTCACCTTGGATAAGTGAACGAAAAATATCACGCGATCTCATCTATTGGGTTTTTTTGCATTTCGAGATAATAGTGCAGCATCAGTTATGTGAAAGCTTTTTAGAGATTTTTATTCTAGCATAGTTAGGGCTAGATTAATATAGGGAAGCTTAGACACTAACTTGCATACGCTTAAGAGATAAGGCTGCATACATAAGGCTGAGATAAACTCGTATTTTATTAAAACAAAATCCAAGGAAGAATTTATTAAATCCCAGCGGAACTAGCTGTGGAAATCAGTGAATTAGTGATTTTAGTTAATTTTATGCCAGGTATGTTTTGGAGTTAGTGCAGTGCAGTTTTCTTTAAAGAATTATTTTCCCAGTTCCACGTGCCAGTGCGGCTAGTATGAGATGACGTAATCGGCTAGTACCGAGTTATATAATCGGCTAGTACAGAGTTACGTAATCGGCTAGCTTAGTGAAGGAGCTAAGGAATGCAGCAATATTAGACCTGGATTAATTCCGACAGAATCGGATAGAATCATTTTTGATCAACTTTGGAGTCAAAAGGCGACTGCAGTTTTTCCGGTGACATAATGGACACCTTAATTTCGCTACACGGAAAGAAAACTCCTGCGAATTATATGTTTACGGTCGTATCTATCAGCAGTGAATTTTTATAATCATTAGCCTGCTTAATAATTATTACAAAGCTTTCCAGTTTATATTTAGCTTATTTCATTATGGAGTTTTCACGGAAGAAAATTTCCCTCACACTTTTTATTTTTTATTATAATTTTGCAAATAATTAAATGTATAAATTTCTAATTATTTGAATTATTCCTAATTCATAATTATTTACAGTTTCTTGATTAATTTTAGTATAAATAAATATATATTTATATATATGTCGGCGAATGTATGTGTGTGTGTGTGCGAATACACATTTTCGTGTCCCAGAGTCCTCCAGGTTGCCAGGCAACCGTTGCTAGGATGTTGTCGCTTTGTAGCGAGGCGACAGCGTTGTGTCGCTGTCGCCGATCGAGGTTCGGTAGTATGCACAGGAGGTAGAGAATTAGACGCTGGCAGTTGCGTACCAGAACTTGAAGTGTGTACAAGGCTGAAACTCGTTGCGCCGCAATGGAAAACAAGAACAACAACATCGAACATGATTTGACATCAGAAGTGGGATCTGGCCACCAGCCTTCAACACTAGATGGACCATGGCGTACCCTGATGGAATTGCAAAATAAAAATTTAATTGAACTAGTCAGAGCCATAAAAACAACTGTACCTGATGCAGGGCAGAACAAAACTGTGCATCTACCCAAATTCAACCCAGACAAACCAGGAGCCAACGCATCATCGTGGTGCACAACGGTGGAAATAATTTTACAAGAAAACACATTGAGAAGCAGTGCGTTAGTTATGGCTTTGAGTTCGGCTTTAAAAGGAAGTGCTTCGCAAAGGCTTTCGCAAGTGTGCTATGCTGAAATTACTTGGCCTGAGCTTAAAGAATTGTTTATACAACGCTTCGACACTATAGAAACACCAGCCGCTATGTTTCTTAATATGCTATCAAATCGACCGACTGATGGCGAGAGTTTGGCTGTTCATGCAAGTCGCATGGTTACCGAACTAACGACGAAATGGCGTCAAATGGATAACGAAGAGATTGCTGTGTCTGTGACCCTTGCGCTGCTGGCAAGCTTCGATCACCGATTGCAGCGTTTAAGTTTTACATCAAATGTTCGAACCAGAGGCGATCTACAGTCCGAATTAAAAGCATTCACTTTTATTAAAAGGAAAAGCGGCGCTATGGAGCATCAGTCTGAAGCTTATTCTAAACGGCAAAAACAATCACCGATAGAGTGCCATTTCTGCGGAAAAGTGGGCCATAAAATGTCTGAATGCAGATTCAAGAAACAACAAAATCAATTCGCGACTAATAAAACCCAACAAAGCCCAACCCAAATAAAGACCAAAGTAGTTAATTTGTGTACCGGCAATGAGCCAGCCGATATTGATACTGAGCTTGAGGGACAAGATAAAATAAAACTACACTCACTGTTGGCAAAGTACTCAAATTCATTTATAACTGGGATCCCAAGTACTAAAGTCAGAATTGGCGAAATGAAAATTAGGTTGATTGATCCAACAAAAACCGTACAGAGAAGGCCATATCGTTTAAGTCCATGCGAGCGAGATTTGGTTAGGGACAAAATTAATGAACTGCTAAAATGCAATATAATTAGGCCAAGCTGCTCACCTTATGCAAGCCCTATGTTATTAGTGAAGAAAAAAAATGGTACGGACAGACTTTGTGTTGACTTTAGAGAGCTGAATTCAAATACGGTCGCTGATAAATACCCTTTACCACTTATACAAGATCAAATCAATAGGCTTGGGGGAGTTAATTACTTTACATGTCTAGACATGGCCAGCGGATATTACCAAATTCCTTTACATTCAGATTCTATCGAGTACACGGCGTTTGTGACTCCGGATGGTCAATACGAGTTCCTGTCCATGCCATTTGGGCTCAAAAACGCACCTTCCGTTTTTCAACGATTAGTAATACAGGCGCTAGGGGATCTAGCAAATTCCTTTGTCATCGTCTATATGGATGATATCATGATAGCCGCCTCAACAAAATGCGAGGCGCTAGAAAGATTACAGATCGTTCTAGATGTTTTGACAAAGGCTGGGTTTTCATTCAATCTTACAAAGTGCTCATTCATGAAAACATCGGTTCAATATTTGGGTTACAATATAAGTGCGGGTGAGATTCGTCCAAACCCACAGAAAGTTGTAGCGTTGACTGCTCTTCCGCCTCCACAGTCAGTCACTTCACTTAAACAATTCATTGGGCTAGCATCCTATTTCCGACAGTTTATTAAGGGATTTTCACAATTAATGAAACCGCTATATTTCTTAACTGCAGATAAAAACAAATTTATTTGGAAAACAGAGCATGAACAGATACGGAAAAAGGTCATTGCCACTCTTACCGACAAACCAGTCCTTGTTATTTTTGACCCTTATTATCCAATCGAATTACACACAGACGCCAGTTGCAGTAGCTACGGTGCAATTTTATTACACAAAATTAATAACAAACCCCAGGTAATAGAATACTATAGCAAAACTACTTCACCGGCAGAATCAAGATATCACTCGTACGAGTTGGAAACCTTAGCTGTCGTGAACGCCATTAAGCATTTTCGACATTATTTGCTGGGCAGGAATTTTGTAGTTTATACTGACTGCAACTCGCTTAAGGCGTCGAGAAATAAACGAGATTTAACCACTAGAGTTCAGCGTTGGTGGGGTTATTTGCAGGCATTCACATTCGATATTCAGTATAGAGAAGGGAAAAGGATGGCACACGTTGACTTTTTATCAAGAAATCCCCTTTCACAAAAGTATACTACAACCGCAAAAATAGTCGAAGAAAAAAGAGTAAATTTAGCTGAAATTTCAAGCAACTGGCTTATTGCTGAACAACGTCGAGATTTGAACATAGTCGAAATTGTTAAAAATTTTAAAAACTTTTCTCTGCCTGAAGATATTGCGAAAACCTATGAATTAAGGGCAGAAGTTCTTCATAGAAAGATACAAAGAAATGGGAGAACACGTTGCTTACCAGTGGTGCCACGAGCTTTCAGATGGTCTGTCATAAATCAAGTGCATGAGTCCATAATGCATTTAGGTTTCGAAAAGACATTAGATAAAACTTACGATTTCTACTGGTTTGACAATATGTCAAAATACGTAAAAAAATTTGTCGACAACTGCATCACTTGTAAAATGTCAAAATCCACTTCAGGAAAAATACAGGTGGAATTACATCCAATACCAAAAGTCACTATTCCTTGGCACACTATCCACATCGATATAACAGGAAAATTAAGTGGCAAGAGTGATCAGAAGGAGTATGTCATTGTTCAGATAGACGCGTTTACCAAATATGTCTATCTTAGTCATAGTCTTAAATTGGACAGTGAGAGTTGTATAAGGGCCGTTCAATCTGCCGTTTCATTGTTTGGAGTACCAAACCGAATAATAGCTGACCAGGGGAGGTGTTTTACAGGCGCAAAGTTCAGTCAATTTTGTTCAGATCAAAAAATAAACTTGCATTTGATAGCCACTGGTGCAAGTCGAGCTAATGGTCAAGTGGAGCGAACTATGAGCACGTTGAAGAATATGTTAACGGCGGTTGAAACGGGAACACAGTCTTGGCAGGATGTGTTGGGAGAGGTGCAGTTGGCAATTAATTGTACAACCAATCGCACTACGAAAGCAAGTCCTTTAGAAATGTTATTGGGAAAGGTAGCACGCCCATTGGGATTACTTCCACCTAGTGATATAGAAAATGTTATTGATTTGCCAAACGTAAGAGCGCAAGCTGCAAAGAATGTATTAGCCAGTGCAGCTTATGATAAAGAACGATTTGATAGGAATAAGGCAAAAGTAAAAAGGCACAAAATAGGAGATTTTGTATTACTTAAGAGCGAAGAAAGACACCAGACTAAGCTAAGTCCAAAATTTAGGGGGCCTTTTGAAATAGTAAAAGTTCTGGAAGGTGACAGGTACATTTTAAAGTCTTTAACTAATAAAAGAAATTATAAATATGCACATGAGGATTTAAGAAAATTACCAGAGGGGCAAGTGCCCGAAGAGCTAAATGTGTACGATGATTATAATAATTTAGATGTAAGAAACGTAACCGCTACAGAAGAGAGTGAAAATGAAAATATTGATAATATTGAGAGTATTGAAGAAAAGAGTGAAAATGAAAATATTGAGAGTATTGAAGAAAAGAGTGAAAATGAAAATACTGAGAGTATTGAAGAAGAAAATGAAGTACACCAATAAGGGTGACAAAGTTGTACTGCTGGCCGATGAAAATGGCAGAGTACTGAGTCCATAAAATATAATGCAAGCACAAGTGCAAAACATATTGTTTGTTTTGAACATGGCGTGTGGGGTATTTGATTATGCGACTATAAGAGTGAATAATGAGGAAGAATGGATTATATAAAAGAAGAAGAAAAACAAAGAAATGTAAAGAAAGAAAGAAAATTGAATTGATGAAAAAAAATTATAGTTATGGAACTGAATACTGTTTTGTGAAACTGTCAATATGATAATTTGTTATGAATTAAGATAAGAAAATTGGATTTTGTTATGAAACTATTTAATGTTCAGTCTAATAATTAAAAGAAAGAAAGAAAATTCGAATGTTGCTATTTTCTACACGAGGTCGTGTTAGGGTCAGGATGGCCGTGTCGGCGAATGTATGTGTGTGTGTGTGCGAATACACATTTTCGTGTCCCAGAGTCCTCCAGGTTGCCAGGCAACCGTTGCTAGGATGTTGTCGCTTTGTAGCGAGGCGACAGCGTTGTGTCGCTGTCGCCGATCGAGGTTCGGTAGTATGCACAGGAGGTAGAGAATTAGACGCTGGCAGTTGCGTACCAGAACTTGAAGTGTGTACAAGGCTGAAACTCGTTGCGCCGCAATGGAAAACAAGAACAACAACATCGAACATGATTTGACATATATATATAAGTCACGATGAATTTAAAAGAGTAATATTTGGAATTTAATTGAAGTACGAACTTTGCGATAATATTTGAGCATGGCCAAACAAATTTATTGTAATATTTTTTATTAATTATTATTTTAAACACCTATAGCGTTCCAGTCCTTAAGCTCAATGGCGGTGAACTTCGGTAAGTGGATACCAATGAAAGAAACCACATATACTTTTGCCTTATAAAGTGAATTTTGTACGTCATGAATCTTGAATAATTTGAATCTATATCCTCGCAAACTTATTAATTTTTAATCTAAAATGTAGCTAAATTTAATTCTTGAACTTATTCCAATAATATTAATACTTTATATATATATATATATATATCTAAATTATAAACATGAATTATAACAAAATTAATTGTAATTGATGTAAAGGAAATATTACTTTGTTTCAATAGAAATCCCTAATTGGTAAAATGAATCAAGTTTATATGAATATTTCTTTGAGTATTTTGGAAGTTATGAAGGCTTAAGGCTCTAACCGTTCCGCCGCCGAACCCTTAAATAGCCATGCTGGAATCATAATAGGTATCACATAGGATTGTGATATGGGACGAATCAAACGTCGTAGATCTCGCCAAGGTCGGGTGGGTTAAGACTAGGGTAAAATGAACATCTAATTACCCTACAACTGATCGAAATCATTCTCTCTCTTCTGAAGCTGTTTGTATTTTAGGGGATTTGTTTCCTTGTTTTCGGATTTGATTATAAATTTAAATCCTTAAATCATCATTAAATCATCAATCATAAGTCTAAGACCACAAGAAGTGCACGCCCTTCACTCCCATCCATACGTCCCTAAGGTATATCCTCTCGACCTTGCATCTTGGTTCTGTTTGGAACTTATACAAGATCCCACACGATACAAAATTGGCGCCTAACTTGAGGGGCCTGATTAGAGTTTTGGCTTTAGAAGGCTATTAACTAGTCAGATTCCTTTTTATTTTTTTTTTATCGTCTTTCGTGGAACTGCAAGAAGCTACAGTTTTTTTGGCATCTTGACCCGTCAGACAATGATATATCTAAATAGTATTTTTTTTTCCTCGTAATACCTAGGAAGTCTGTTTAACTTGGAGAGTAATGGAATCCATAATCGGTTCGTCTCTCGGAATTGCGATTGCAGTTCAGCAGATTGGACTGATCGACCAGAGTCGCTTTGCATAACCAGACCTCACCACGCTTTATAATTTCAGACGTATCAGGTCCGTATAATAAATCCTGGTTAGGAACTGCAAGACGCTGGAGGAATTTTAGCTCTTGACCAACCGGATGTACATTTTATCGGAAGTTATACGGGTCAGTAATCTAAAAGTGTGTCCCCAAATAGAATCAGAGAATGAGAGCTTTAATCAGTTAAGTGTTCCATCACACTTCGGATTCCCGAAGAGCTATATAGGAGTTTTGGTGGCGGATTTAATTTTTTTTTTTTTTTTGATTTCGGATTTGATATTGATTTTTGGATTTGATTTAATTTTTTTTTTTTTGATTTATTGATTTTGGATTTTTGTTGATTTTTTTAGTTTGGTATTTTTTATTATTATATTTCTAACTCTATATTTTTTTTCTTTAAATTTGATCATTTGTGTATCGGAGAGATAATATAATATTTCACCATGGCAGTAAGACACAGTTTAGAGAATCCGGCTGAAAGCGTAGGAGAGCAGGATACTATTTGTTCCATTTGTTGCGAGCCTGTGACATTGAATGAGATGTTAGCAACGACTCCTTGTAATCATAAATTTCATTACAGCTGTTTAATGCCACTTTTACAAGTAAAGTCAATTTGTCCAGTTTGCAATAGTAGTTGCTCGGTTAACCTGCTTTCTCTTGCAAACAATAATTTAATGATTGAATTGAACGGGGCAGAGACTGTAGGAGAAACTTTAGATCCTAGCGTTGAACCAACCAGAGGTAATCCCAGTAACACAGGGAAAGGTGCTATACCAAAAAGAGGGGTACAGACAAGGTCAATGCAACGTAAAGGACAACTCCTTGAGGTTGATAACAATCGAGAAGGGTTAGGCAGACCGAAATAACCGATCTAGTACAATCTTGTATACAAGCTCAGCAAAATAGCTATGTTACAGAACATATCCCAAATAATTAACACATCAATAGAGCAAGCTTCGTATTATCGTATCGTATTGACTTTTTATATCGTATTCGCTCCCTAACATCAAAAAACTTAGGAGGGGATTATCAACTTTTGTGTGATCATTTGTACTTGTTGTTCGCGGGAAAGGCGAATGAATGGTTTTGGAAGTTTCATTGTTCTTGTGAAAATTTCACTTGGAAAACCGTCCAGCAAGAATTTCGAGAAAAGTTCCAGAAGGTAGACTCCGACATGGACATTTGGGACTTGATCAATGCTAGACGGCAATTAGAACAAGAACCATTCGAAGAATACCAGTTTGCTGTAGAAACTTTGTTAGGAAGACTCAAGGTTCCCATTTCCGAAAAATCCATGCAAAGAATGCAAATAACTCGTTACGTTACGAATTGATGCATTTAGGTATTAATACTCTCACTAGAATACGCGAAGAGATCCATGTCTCTTCTTATATTCCATGTCAGAAGATCAAGTAGAAATGAAAGTAGACGAAATCCATAGGAGGAAGATAGTTTGCTGGAATTGTCAGAAGTCAGGACATAGGTTCGACGATTGTATGGAAGTCCGATCAGTATTTTGTCTGCTAAAGATGTCTATGTCTAGCGGAGTTAAAGAGGGATGCGCAGAACACCACCAATCTGACGCATCCTTACAACCCAAACCACTAGTTAAAGAAGCTTATTCTCAAACGGAATACTCAACACCTATTCCCGAGAATATTAACGTTAAAGAAGCGCAAGAGCAACTGAACGCAGTTACCGAGCGAAACCCATTCGCACCTCTACACATTAGATGGAATAGGTATAATGCAGCCAAGTGTCGCATATTCGGATACGAAAATTCGACGCCCAAACGAATTTTTGAATTTGTTTTAAAAACGCTCGACCGCTCGTTTAAAATCATTTTGGAGAAATATTACTAATACCAGGAGAAATTTAAGGGGCCCATCCGCAGGCGAGCATGTTGGGCGAACATGTTGTGCTCGCCGAAATTTTTCTTGTGGATGGTAGTGTTCGTTGTCAAATTTTGTGTTCTTCAAAATGTTCGAATGAAATTGAAACCGTTCTATTTTGACAACGTTTGCAACAACATGCTCGCCAATGGATGACAATGTTGGCACGAACGTCAGTTTGAAAAACGTTTTGGTAGAGAAAAATGAATAGAAAGTTCCTGCAAGATTTTATTTATTGCCTAAAAAATGAGCCTGCATTATGGCACGCCAAAAGCGATAAAGATAAAAACAAGCATTTGTGTATTAATGCATAAGAAGTTCAACTGAAAAAATATAAAGAGTTCGATCAGCACTGTGCTTCCTTTTTTTCGCTTTATTTTTTTTTTCTTTTTTTTTAAGCAAATACTTATTGCCATAAGTGCAATTACAGTGCCGCAGTCGTTGTCCGTTGACATGTTTATAGTTTGAAAATTTATCGAAAAATGATGTTCGCACGAATGTTGTTTCTAGTTAGTGAGGAAAATAAAATTCAATTAGGCGAGCAGGTTGACGAACATGCTCGCCTGTGGATGGGCCCCTTTAGTTTCCTAGATACTTGGTAACTCTGATGACAGGCTATATACAGACATCATTGTAGGAGAGAAGAATTATGTTGCATTGCTAGATTCAGGAGTATCCGTAAGTTGTTTAGGAGGAAACGCGGCTACCAAAATGAGCAATCACAAACTTAAAAAATATTCGGGAAATATTCGAACGGCTAATAATAATAAATGTCCCGTGGTAGGAAAATATGTGTTTAACATTTCTTACCGTGGCGAAACAAAGCCCATTGAATTCTACGTTATCCCAACATTAAGCCAGGATGTTTATTTAGGAATAGATTTTTGGAAATTCTTTAACTTGGTCCACAGCCTGATCAGTCCTAAGATTTCCGAAATAAATATTGATAAGGATGAACAAAAGGAAAATCCGAAGATGCACCTTTTGTCACCCGAACAACAAGGCAACCTCGATAAGGTCATTCAAAGATTCCCATCTTTTGACAGAGAAGGCTTGGGCCGCACTCATCTCATTGAACACGCTATCGATGTAGGCGACCTGTAGGCCTGTGCAATGCACCCCAGGCACTTTGTAGATTAATGGACTATGGATTCCAGCTCATTTGCGTACAAGAGTTTTTGTTTGTTTGCACGATCTCTTTATCTTATCTGAAGATTTTGAGTCGCATATGCAGCTTCTTCAAGAAGTAGCTCTATGTCTAAGGAAAGCCAATTTGACAATAAACGTAGCAAAGTCAAACTTTTGCATGCGCGAAATAAAATATTTTGGATTCATTATCGGATATGGTCAGCTTAAGACAGACACCGACAAAATTAGAGCTATAAATGAATTTCCCGTTTCTTAGGTTTCACAGGATGGTACAGACGCTTTGTAGACAATTATGCAACTGTTAGTTTTCCGTTAACTCAGTTGTTACGGAAAAATAGACCATTAGAATGGAACCAAGAGGCAGACAAAGCATTCGTTGACTTGAAAGACAAGTTGACATCTGCACCGATACTGAACACCCCCGATTTTTCCAGACCCTTCATATTACTATGTGATGCCAGTATATATGGAGTGGGATGCGTGTTGGCACAAGCCAACGCTAGTGGCGACGAAATGCCGATTGCCTATATGTCCGAGAAACTGTCGAAAGCGCAGCGCAATTACACGGTGACCGAACTAGAGTGCTTGGCAGTAGTCAAAGGTGGAAAGAAATTTATAGCGTATATTAAAGGTTTAGAATTTACCGTAGTCACGGACCATGCGTCATTGAAGTGGCTTATGGAACAGAAAGATTTGACAGGTCGCGTTGGACGATGGGCGGTCATATTACAGCCTTTTGTCAAGTATATGAAGATTAAACATAGGCGTCGTACTTTCAGTGTAGTAGCCGACACTCTTTCCCGTCAGCATGAACCAGCAGTATCTGAAATCACCGACTTCGGACCGATGATAGATTTGACTTCAGTCGAATTCCAATCAGCAGAATACACCGATCTAAAGATCGTAGACAATTTTGTTTATAAAAGAGTAGAGCAGGAAACAGGTGACGTTGTTCAAGAAATGAATTCATGGAAACTATGGGTACCTTCAAAACTAAGATCAGGTATTTTATACAGAGCACATGTTCCCCCGGATGTAGCTCACTGCGGAATCGGAAAAATGATAAGAAATCTTAAAAGATTTTTTTTTTTTGGCCAGAAATGGTAACCCAAATACGGGATTACGTTTTGAATTGTTCCGTATGTCGTACCACGAAAAGCCCAAATGCGGTGCTGAAACTTCCAATGGGAAAGCCGATGACATCAGATAGACCCTTTCAAAAATTGTACATGGATTTATTAGGCCCATATCCAAGATCCAAAAGAGGAAATATCGTCATACTAGTCATAGTCGATCATTATACTAAGTTCCACTTTTTGCATCCGATCAAAAAGTTCACTTCGAGCAGAATCTGTGAATTTCTCGCAGAAATTAATGGCTCAAAGTTCCGATCATCCAAATTTAAATAATTTTTGGCCCAGTTTGGAACGAAGCATATTTGTACAGCTATCTATTCGCCACAGGCTAACGCCAGCGAACGCCTAAACCGATCCGTTCTCTCCGCGATACGCGCATATATAGGTTCAGATCATTCCAATTAAGATAGACATCTGCCGGAGATAAGCACAGCGCTAAGAGCCAGTATCCATCAAAGCACTAGATTTTCGCCTTATTTTATGACCTTCGGTCAGAATATGGTTCTTCACGAACTGTTAAGAAATTTAAATCTCTTAAAAGATAATGCGGAAATACAGCCTTCCGATGCTTTGCAGTGTATTCGCAATAAAGCTAAGAATAACATATCTTTGGCACATGATACAAACGCCAAAGTTTATACTTTAAGAAGTAGATCAATAGAATTTAAAAGCGGTGATGAAGTCTTTGCTTGCAATTTCGCACAAAGTAACGCCACCAAGAAGTTTAACGCTAAGTTAGCACCTCTTTTTATAAAAGCCAAAATAAAGTAGAAAGTAGGACGTTCTTATTATGAATTGGTAAATGAGGTAGGAAAAATATTAGGAAGATATCATTTATCGAACATATCGGAAATAAAAATTGTTTATTTGGTTAATATTAGTAATTTCAGTTAATGACCCCTGCGAATAAGATTTTTGTGGCATTAACTGTGGTGTAGTGTGTGAATTTCTAACAGGGCATTCATATCACAGGGAAACATAGAAATTAAGATCTTTTTAAAAGCTAAAGTGTTGTATCTATTATTCTCCGGTCACCTTGGATAAGTGAACGAAAAATATCACGCGATCTCATCTATTGGGTTTTTGGCATTTCGAGATAATAGTGCAGCATCAGTTATGTGAAAGCTTTTTAGAGCTTTTTATTCTAGCATAGTTAGGGCTAGATTAATATAGGGAAGCTTAGACACTAACTTGCATACGCTTATGAGATAAGGCTGCATACATAAGGCTGAGATAAACTCGTATTTTATTAAAACAAAATCCAAGGAAGAATTTATTAAATCCCAGCGGAACTAGCTGTGGAAATCAGTGAATTAGTGATTTTAGTTAATTTTATGCCAGGTATGTTTTGGAGTTAGTTCAGTGCAGTTTTCTTTGAAGAATTATTTTCCCAGTTCCACGTGCCAGTGCGGCTAGTATGAGATGACGTAATCGGCTAGTACCGAGTTATGTAATCGGCGAGTACAGAGTTACGTAATCGGCTAGCTTAGTGAAGGAGCTAAGGAATGCAGCAATATTAGACCTGGATTAATTCCGACAGAATCGGATAGAATCATTTTTGATCAACTTTGGAGTCAAAAGGCGACTGCAGTTTTTCCGGTGACATAATGGACACCTTAATTTCGCTACACGGAGAGAAAACTCTTGCGAATTATATGTTTACGGTCGTATCTATCAGCAGTGAATTTTTATAAACATTAGCCTGCTTAATAATTATTACAAAGCTTTCCAGTTTATATTTAGCTTATTTCATTATGGAGTTTTCACGGAAGAAAATTTCCCTCACACTTTTTATTTCTTATTATAATTTTGCAAATAATTAAATGTATAAATTTCTAATTATTTGAATTATTCCTAATTATTCATAATTATTTACAGTTTCTTGATTAATTTTAGTATAAATAAATATATATTTATATATATATATAAGTCACGATGAAATTAAAAGAGTAATATTTGGAATTTAATTGAAGTACGAACTTTGCCATAATATTTGAGCATGGCCAAACAAATTTATTGTAATATTTTTTATTAATTATTTTTTTAAACACCTATAGCATTCCTGTCCTTAAGCTCAACAGCGGTGATTTTCGGTAAGTGGATACCAATGAAAGAAACTACATATACTTTTGCCTTATACAGTAAATTTTGTACGTCATGAATCTTGAATAATTTGAATCTATATCCTCGCAAACTTATTTGCGATAATATTCGAGCATGGCCAAACAAATTTATTGTAATATTTTTTATTAATTATTATTATAAACACCTATAGCGTTCCTGTCCTTGAGCTCAATGGCGGTGAACTTCGGTAAGTGGATACCAATGAAAGAAACCACATATACTTTTGCCTTATAAAGTAAATTTTGTACGTCATGAATCTTGAATAATTTGAATCTATATCACCGCAAACTTATTAATTTTTAATCTAAAATGTAGCTAAATTTAATTCTTGAACTTATTACAATAACATTAATACTTCTTATATATATATATATCTAAATTATAAACATGAATTATAACAAAATGAATTGTAATTGATGTAAAGGAAATATTACTTTGTTTCAATAGAAATCCCTAATTGGTATTATTGATTATTATTATTATTATTATTGATTATATTTGATTATAATGTAAAATCATCCGGGTTTCTTTATGAATTTTCGAGCTAAGGCACTTAATTTATTTTGATGATGTGTAGTATGGATACGTTAAAAGAACCTGCCCCATCCGTCGAGCTAAGTCTAAGACCACAAGAAGTGCACGCCCTTCACTCCCATCCATACGTCCCTAAGATATATACTCTGGACCTTGCAGAACACCTTGCATCTTGGTTCTGTTTGGAACTTATACAAGATCCCACACATTACAAACTACGGTTTGTCTAGTGTTAAAATTATCCATTTTTAGCTGCCACAACGTGCCCCTGTTAAATTTAGCGATATTTTCAGCAATCATGTCCGCCTGTTAACAAGCACTTTTTGCAGTATGGCATGGGGAAGCAGACGCCACAAAAAAGAGATCTGCAACGTTTGATCACATTTTCAGCTATATAGTTGATAAATCCAAATGATCCGAGACGGACTTGACATTTATAAAATGTACCATTACAAATTTTCGCAAAACTCTTTCTAAAAGATGGAAAAAATCGAAAAGATGTAAGGTGCGTTTCGAGAGGAAGAACTCGGGTTGGTTAACCAAGCTATTAAAAGGAGCCCCAAATAATAAGGTCGCGCTCCAATGAATTCCGTTTAGAAACTGATTTTTTTCTGTACAATTCTCTTATAAGTAGGATACATGAAAATCTTAAACCTATGCACTGCACGCTGACCAGCTATGCGACCCTTTCTCAAGTGCGATATTTATGTTAGGCTTACAGGGGATCGGTTTTAGACCATGCTGTTTATCTCATATTTCTATGGGTCCAATCCCTTGAAACTCTATCTTTGAAATTTATGCCTACAATCGTGTTCAATGCTTAAACATTCTGGAAAGGGCCACAAAAAAGTGTGTGTTGTTATACCCTTGCAGAGGGTATTATAATTTTGTCCAAAAGTGTGCAACGCAGTGAAGGAGACATCTCCGACCCTATAAAGTATATATATTCTTGATCAGGATCACCTCCTGAGTTGATATGAGCATGTCCGTCTGTCCGTCTGTCCGTCTGTCTGTTTCTACGCAAACTAGTCTCTCAGTTTTAAAGCTATCGTCTTGAAACTTTGCACACACCCTTCTTTCCTTTGCACGCAGTATATAAGTCGGAACGGCCGGGATCGGCCGACTATATCCTATAGCTGCCATATAACTGATTGATCGGAAATGGTATAACTTTGGTGTTTTTAGAGTTAGAGAGTTCAAATTTGACATGAGTGCTATTTTTGGCAAAACATTACGACATGCCAAATTTCATAAGGATCGGCCGACTATATCCTATAGCTGCCATATAACTGATTGATCGGAAATGGTATAACTTTGGTGTTTTTAGAGTTAGAGAGTTCAAATTTGACATGAGAGCTATTTTTGGCAAACCATTACGACATGCCAAATTTCATAAGGATCGGCCGACTATATCTTATAGCTGCCATATAACTGAACGATCGGAAATGACCCAACTTTCGTGTTTTTGAAGATAGAAAGCTGGAACTTGGTACAGATTATATTTTTGGCCAGTTAATCCGACCTACAAAATTTCATTAGGATCGGCCGACTATATCCTATAGCTGCCATATAACTGAACGATCGGAAATGACCCAACATTCGTGTTTTTGAAGATAGAAAGCTGGCACTTGGTACACATTCTATTTTTGGTCAGTCAATCCGATCTACCAAATTTCATAACGATCGGTTGACTATATCTTATAGCTGACATATAACTGAACGATCGGAAATGGTATTTGGTAGAAATATCAACTTTCGAATTTTTGAAGATAGAAGCTTGGGACTTTTTTTTAGATTCTTTATTGTAATTAATTGGTTTTATTATGATGTAATCATAAGGATCGGCCAACTATATCCGATGTTTGCGATATATATCCGGTTATAGCTGCAAGGGTATATAAACTTCGGCTCCGCCCGAAGTTAGCTTTGCTTTCTTGTTTTAGATTAACATTTTATTTAACATCATCACTCTCTTTACTTTATATCTTTTAAGAGATTATATATATATATATATGTGTATTTTTGTTTTTCTATTACATTTATAAATTTTATTTCCTCGGTATTAGAAAATTATTATAATTGCTCGATAACAAAATGTAGTGAACTGTATATAGCAGTATTTTTGAATTGAAATTTTCCAAAAATTTTAGAATTGTTAGTTTTAATTTCATGTTCAACCTAATGCTTGAACATCCTGCGAGGGGCCAAAAAAAGTGCCTTTGTTATATTTTAGTGGTTATTTTAAATGTAATTTGAAATATCAATGTTTTCTTCGATTTTAGTGGACAGTAATTTTTATATTCATTTTAATTTTTGTAATCACCTTCTACAAAAGGATACAGAATTTAGGTTCTTGTTTTTTACAAACTTGTTTCTTTTTTTTTTAGTGTAAATAATTTTACTTTTTATCCTTTTTTAATATTTGGCATTGGGGATGGTAATGCTATATTCAACAATTGTCTTTTTGACTTTAGTTTTCTTAAAATCAATACAGTTATGATTATTATTATAAAAGTAAGGAGCTATGACCTGACACCTGATGAAAATCGACATTTTTTAACTCAAAATTTAGTGCTTTTATATCTTCTATTTGTTTGGCCAGGTGAGCTATTTTCGAAAGGTTTTAGAGGACTTCAAGCTAATTTTATAATTTTCCCTTTCAAATTGATTCTGCTATTTCGGTTGGGTTTGATTTTTATTTATTTCGTGTTGGTTATTTTTCTTTTTGTTTCTACTATTGAAAATAAATAATTTTTTATCTAACTTCTTCATACACGAATGAGGTAAATTGTATAACCATTTGAAATTACGAAATTGAAATTTTTTAAATTTTGTCCCTTTCTTCCTGAAATATTTTATGTTTCCCCAAAGGACACCACGATAAATTACAGATTTTGTATTTTTGTCTTGAAGGCTCTTCATAGCTTTTTTTTTCTTTCCTCCAATCTTGGATTGTATTTACCAAGGCTGTAGAAATAATTGGTTTGGGATTATTGGGATTGGATTTTGTGCGACCTGACACGATCCATCCGAAAACCGTCTTTTGTCCGAGAAGTAAACCTCTTTTTACTATCTTCGGCATAATAATTTGTGGATATAAATCTGCACCAATTATTAGATCAATACGACCAGATTTGAAATTGAAATTTCAGAAATTGGGATCGGCTAAATAATAGCCTCTCCAATCAAATTTATCAACATTGAAATTATTTGTGGGAAGAGTTTGCTTTAAACTTGGTACAATAATTGCGTTTGTGCTAAATTCTTTTGACTATTTACTTTTTTTCTTGAGTGTCAATTTTATTTTGTGATTTGAAACACAGGAACCTGTTGGTGATACTCCACTTATTTGTGTGGGACATCTTATTTTAGGCAATTTTAATTTTTGAGCTGCCTTTTTAGAAATTAAAGTACTTTGTGACCCATTGTCAATCAAAGCTCTGAATTTTTTAAATTCACCATCTTGACCTTTTATTTGAACATAAGCGGTGGCTAACAACAACACATGCACGTATTCACTATTGCCCTATTTACGTGGATCATGACATGGTGATTATTTCTATGGCAATACGAGCATTCTAACCAGCTATTGCACTTAGTATCAGAACTGTGCTTTAAACATAAGTGGCACCAGTTCCATTTTTGAACAACGTCCATTCTTTCCTGTGGACTTAATGCTTTAAATTTGTAGCAATAAACTGCTTAAATTTGTAGGACTTAATGCTTTAAATTTGTAGCAATTAACTTTGACTAAAAATTGATGCCCGGGCATTTGGCACATTGGGCATGTTTGGTCATCTGTATTATTTTTTATAATTTTCTTTGTGGGTAACTCATTTCCCACTGATGTCAACGAACTAAGCCGTTGATCTTAAAACTGTGTGACATCCTTTAAATTTTGAATCTCACTTGATTTTTTAACTTGGCCCTCATACTGTTGTAGAGCCTTAATATTTAATTTTTTTTAAATTATATGCGCAAAAATGCAATCTGATTCTTCGGTCAGGTTTGTTTGTAGGCGCATCATATAAATTGTTTCATTGACTGAATCAATTGTATTTTTAAGATGCCTATATGAGTCAAAATTTATTTTTGGAAGCTCAATGAGACGATTAAGCTGATCTGAGAATATTTTCCTATTATTCTCATATCGCTCAATGAGTAATTCCCAGGCTGCATCGTAATTAACTATTGCCTGAGCCAAGCAATAAATGGAAAACCGCATTTCGTGCTTCCCCTTTTAGAGCCCTTTTAAGATAGCTTAGCTTCAAGGATGGACCTAAATCCGTTCTTGAATGAACCAGCTAATTAAATAATTCATAAAAATGGTCCCAATCTTTGGAATTTCCAAAGAAATTGGGGACCTCAATTTTTGGTAGGCTAGGTAGTTTGTCCATTCTAGGGCTACAGCATTCTACCTTGTTAAATGTTTTTCTTGGATTTTATTATCCATTAGCTCGATGTGTATTTCATATATTTATTATTGAGCCCTTCATTATTTATTAAATCGGACACTGTATCGATTTTACTAAGAAACATTTTTAATTTTTTAATTCTTATCGGAAAGGTTTCATTTTTCCTTTCCTGAATCTCCACATAAGTGTTCTCGAGGTAATCCTCGAGGTTCTTGATAGCCCCCTCCAGCCTCTTAAAAAGCTCATCCTGGCCAATCATTTTTTTTATTTTGTCATTTGCGAACTTAAGTTTTGTAATGATTCGTTTTAAAATATTCGTGATCTACTCGACCTAGTTTCATCAAATAATTATGGTTCGAAATGGCTTTTTGCTCTAATTTTTTAAATATTTCCCTGTCCTCTTCTAAATAAGAATTTTTTACGAGAGCGCATCTATTTGCCGAGTGAGGAGCACCTGGTCTTCAATAATGGGAATTTTATCCTTAGTCGACATATTGAAAATTTTTATTTTTTTTTTTAAATTTAAATTAAATTTAAGTTTTAAAACTAAATTCGAGTATATAAAAAAAAAAAAAACTAAAACTTGCCGAAGACTATAATTTCTAATTTTTTCTGCTGCTTATGTTGTTGCTGCTGCTGCTCCTGATGTGGTTGCCGCTGCTGTTGCTGCTCCTGATGTTGTTGCCGCTGCCGCTGCTGCTCCTGATGTTGTTTCACGGGGTTTTTTTTTTTCGTTTGATTTTGGTGTATTTTTTTTTTTTTAACTTTTGTGGATGTTGTTTGGGGGTTCTTTGGGGTTTTATTTTTTGTGGATGTTGTTTGGTGTTTTATTTTTTGTGGATGTTGTTTGGGGGTTGTATTACCCGGTAACCATACCAATAATAGAAACTATTGTTAATTATATTCAAATATATATTTATGCGCGGTGGTCTGTTCACTCCGGCTGTAAGAATAAGATTGGATTACAAGAATTGACAAGAGTCAAAGTATGGCCTTATTGAGAGTCATAATGGGTCGCTCTCTCGCTCTCAGAGATCACCGGAGGTACAGACTCCCACATCCCTCCCTTATTGATGAGCTTCAGCTTCAATCCTTCTCCGGGTGCCGATGTCGTCGATTCCATCTGTTTTGATTCATCCAGTGTCCTGAAATTTAAAGGCTGCAGAACGTCACCTGTGCTTCTGGAGGGTGGAGAGTGATCTTCGGTCTCAGCTGGAGGTTGTGTTTGTGGAATGTTTTTCACATGGCTCACATTCCTTGTTAAAGTTTTTCCCCCGCCTGTTATTCTTATAATGTCTCCCTCTCTTCCTTTTACGACGTATTCGGTGGTGTCAAAATTTGGTGTCAGCTTGTGGGGAAAGATTACGTTTTTAAGAAAAACCTTGTCTCCCACTTCAACATTAATTTCTTTGGCTCCTCCCCTCTTGTCGGCATATTCTTTGCCTTTCTGTTTGTTTACTACATCACGGTCTCTTTCTACTGAGTCACTGTATTCTCCCATTAAATCCTGCACCCCCGGAATCTTGTCCCTTATTACGCGATTGAACATTAATTCCGTTGGTGCAGACCCTGTGGTTCCATGGGGAGTCACATTATACATCATAACAAATGATTGTATTTCTTCCTTGAAATTTGTCTTGTTGGTGTATGCAATTTTTAGCCTTTTTACTAACGATCGATTCATATTCTCAACTTCCCCATTGGCTTGAGGCCAATAAGGTGGCGATGTTACTTGCTCGATTCCGCATTGCTTACAATATTCCTTAAATTCTGCACTCACATATTGTCTTCCGTTGTCAGTTTTCAGCTTTTTAGGGAAGCCTAATCTGGTGAAAATTTCTTTCATGGTACTGATCAATGACGTTGATGGGATCGATTTTAGAAATTTATATTCCATGTATCTTGAATAGTAGTCGATAAAAACTAGGATGTGCTCGTTGTTAGGTAACGGTCCCAAAAGGTCTGTAGCCGCAAAAATCCACGGTCCTTCTGGAAATGTGGTTCGTTTCATAGCAGTGGGGTTTAATGCTTGCGATACCATTATACAATCTCTGCATGAATTGACGAATTTCTCCGCGTCTCGATCTATTTGCGGCCACCATACCTTGGACCTTAATCGTCGCTTCATCGCTGACTCTCCCGGATGACCTTCGTGTGCCAACGTTAGAATCGCCTGTCTTAACGCTTTTGGAATAACTATGCGGGTCCCTCGCATCATGATGGATCCAATAAGTGAGAGCTCATGTCTGAACTGAAACAGACTGTTTGACGATGAAGCATTCCACGATTCGTCCTGCAGGCACGACATTGCATCTACAATCTCCTCGTCGTTAATGCTTTTCTCTGCAATTTCAGTGATCGTCATGGACGACGGAGTCGCGTTTTCGATTACGTGGAGAATGCTATGTTCGCCTTTCATGTCGTAACAATATCCTGGATTTAATTTGCATAGACGAGAAAAAGTATCCGCAATATTCTCCTTTCCGGTTTTATATTTAACAATGAATTTGAAAGCTTGGAGGCGGAGGAGCCATCTTTCGATTCTCGCTGGAGGTTTCGAAGATGGTTTAAAAATGGTTTCTAGTGGTTTATGATATGTTATTAGTTCGAACTCTAATCCAGCTAGATAATAGAAGAATTTTTCCACTGCCCAAACTAATGACAAGCTCTCCTTTTCGGTCTGCGAATAGCGCTTTTCGACATCTGTCAGGCTTCGACTAGCAAAAGATATTATTTTCGGTTCATCGTCTCCATGGAATTGCAGCAATACAGCTCCCAATGCAACCGGACTGGCGTCTGCAATTAACTGTGTTTTGTGCTTTGGATTGAAATACTGCAAGTTAGGAATTTTCGCCAGACACGATTTCAGTTTATCAAACGCATCCTGTTCCGGAGCACCCCAGGTGAACTTCTCGTCCTTTTTGAGCAGTCGTCGCAATGGGTCAGTTTTATTTGCTAACTCTGGAATGAATTGTCCTACATATGTTACAAGGCCCAAAAAACTGCGAGTCTCCTCCTTGTTCTTTGGAGGTCGAAAAGATGTGATGGTGTTAATTTTTTCCGGATCGGCCTCGATGCCATGATTCGATAAAATGTGACCCAAAAAATGTAATTTAGAAGCTTTGTAGACACATTTCTTTTCATTTAATACTGCGTTGTTTTCTTTTAGAATGCCCCGAACTCTTTTCAATGCTTCATCGTGCTCGTCCTCAGTTTTTCCAAAAACAATGATGTCATCTATGTAATTTAGGACATTTGAGGAACCCGACAATAATTGCTCAAGCCTCCTTTGGAAAATCTCTGGTGCCGAGTTGACTCCAAACATTAATCGCTTGTAACGAAATAATCCTAACGGAGTTATAAACGTTGTTATTGCTCGGCTTTGTTCATGTAGCTCGAGTTGGTGGTATGAATCCTTGAGATCTAACCTGGAGAAGTATCTAGCATCCCTGAGTTGAGTCATGAACGCTTCAAACGTCGGTAAAGGATGGTTTTCCCTTAAAATGGCTTGATTTGCTCGCCGCATATCCAGGCATAATCGAATGTCTCCATTTTCTTTGAAAACTAAAACCATTGGTGAGATCCAGGCACTTGGGCCATTTACAGGTTCAATAATATCACGCTTTAGAGCATCCTGAATCTTTTTGCGCACCTTTCCTTCTAATGCAATTGGTATCCTTCGCATGGGCTGTTGTACTGGTTTTATGTCCTGATTTATTGCCAACTTGACACTGTCGCCCTTCCACTTCGGAAAAACCGATACCTCCTCAATATGATTTATCTGCAGACCCAGCCGTAGCACATCCAACTTAATTGCAGTTTCTCGTCCCAGCAATGACTGTTGTCCTTTTTCAATGACGAAAAAGGAGGCAATCATTTCAGCCTGTTTACCGACAGAAATTGGTGCCTCAAATACGCAAATTACATTTAAAATTTGGTCCGAAGCATATCCTTTGAACTGGTTCTGTGAGTTAGGACGAACATTGAACACTGTGGCTTTATTCCTTTTTAGAGTGAACCAGTCGTCTTGGCAGATGAGATTATAGCGAGACCCCGAATCAATGATCAGAGATATGTCTGCCCCCCCGACTTTGCATTTGAGGCATTCTTCTTGCTCATCACAATTTATTTTGAAACAATCCTCCGTTTTCGGCTTTTTAGTGTAGGAGCCCGTTTCACCTGGGTTAGTAGATCTCCATTGGGAGTTCTGTCTTTTTAAATTCGTCCTGCACTTCCGTCCAAAATGGCCCAGCCGACCGCACCGATTACATTTCGACTGTCGAGCTGGACAAGTAGGACAGTCATCTTTGTGGCCAGTACGTCCACATCTCTCGCATTCGAAGTTCCGTCTATTTCCTTTCGGTTTACTTGTCACGACTCTGTTTACCGGCTCCTCTGTACCCTTTGTCATCATTGCTGATTCTTTTCTTATTTCTTCGTCAACTTGGCATGCCTCGAGTATTTCATCCAGTGAATGTTCTTTTTCTAATAATTTCCTTTTTAAATCTCCTGATGCCCAAGCGTCGATTACCTTATCTTTAAGACAAATCTCTTCGATGTCAGCTTTCGTTGATCCAAAATCGCACCTCTTAATTTGTTGTCTTAGGCGCAAAACAAATTTGGCAAAACTTTCGTCGCCAGATGAAATCAAACTCCTGAACATGTGTCTTTCGAACGACGAGTTTTGTTTGGGTGAGAAGAACGCTGTCAATTTGTCCACCAACACCTGAAATACATCATTTTGTTCCTCTTCGTCGAAATCGATTACAGCATCTGGTAATGAATACGCTACTGATTGCAGCTGTATTCCACCTAAATGGAGTAGTTTGGTCCTCTTTTGCTTGCACGCAATGATCTCCTCTGATTCAGCATAGATCTTAAATGCTCTCAGCCATTTCTCCCATTCCAAACGAAGCAGTGCTTTGTCAATGCTTTCGCACAAGAATGGTTTAATGGGTAATTCCGCGTTCATCTGTAAAAATTTGGATATCTCTATACACATATGTATATATATATATATATATATATATAATTTATTTAATGAAACTGAGTTTCGCTTCATTCTGTCTCTGACTCCAGTTAGTTCGTATCTAACTGTACCTACTTTACTAAACATATGCATGTTTTTTTTTCATTCTTTTTTTTTCTCTGACTTTTGTCAGTCTTACTGTCCCTGACCTTTGTCAGCTTAGTACATATGTATGTACATACATGTATGGCTAACTGCCTCTGAAAACTCCTTTTCAGATAACTCCTTTTCTTTTTTTTTTTTTATTATTATTATAATTACTGTCTCTGACCTTTGTCAGCTTAGTTCGGGCCTAACTGCCTCTGATCTTTGTCAGATAATCTCTCGCTTTCGCACATTTTCTTGTTTTATTTATTTCAATTTGCATGCACATGTACATACATGTATCGTGTGCAACATGCATACACCGTATACGTATACACGTATGTATGTATGTATGCCGGTGTGTCAACGCCAGTTCTATGTCTACATGACGAACGGCGTGCCAAAAGGATAGTGCAATTGAAAATTGCGAATCTTTTTTTTCTGCATTTATTTTTTTTTTTTCCTATTTATATTTTATTTCCTTCTAGTTTCATTATTAAGTATTATTTACCTCGTCACCAATGTATTACCCGGTAACCATACCAATAATAGAAACTATTGTTAACTATATTCAAATATATATTTATGCGCGGTGGTCTGTTCACTCCGGCTGTAAGAATAAGATTAGATTACAAGAATTGACAAGAGTCAAAGTATGGCCTTATTGAGAGTCATAATGGGTCGCTCTCTCGCTCTCAGAGATCACCGGAGGTACAGACTCCCACAGGGGTTCTATTTATTTTTTATTTTTTTATGGATGTTGTTTAGGGGGTTCTTTGGTGTTTTATTTTATTTTTATTTATTTTTTGTCGCCCACAATCACTTTTTTTTTTAACTTCTAACTTAAGTTAATCGGAAGTTAACTTTTAACTTCTCCGATGTAGGGCCTCGGTTACGCCAACAAAAATATATATATATTTTTTTACTTTTCCGATGTAAAGCCTCGGTTACGCTAATACATAAATACTTTTTCGTTGATTTCGAAATAAAAACACACTGTACAATGGAAAATATTTTTCTCTTTCTCTTCTTTAATGCTCGTTGGCATTTATATTATTTTATACCCTGAGTTTCTTACCTCTTAATGTGAAACAACAGAGGACTACGGTTTTTAAACTGGGCACTTTTTTACCCAGATCGCAGCCTTTATTTTTTAGCTACCTTGGGCTGAGAATTATTATTTTTCTTCAGCCACTTATAGGTGCCAGTTTTTTAAACCTGAGTCTCAGGGGATAAAACTTCAGGATGTCTCAAAGGACCAAATGTTAAAAGGAGCCCCAAATAATAAGGTCGCGCTCCAAGGAATTCCGTTTAGAAACTGATTTTATTCTGTACAATTCTGTAGGATACATGAAAATCAATTCAATGCTTGAACACGAACATTTGGTTCTATCTACTGGGCTATCTACTTTACATAGTGGGATTCGTTGCTGTGAAAGCATGCTGCACATTGGTTATCGGCTACCCAATAAAAAGTGGCAAGTGAGGGGATCAGATAAAACCAAAGTTGGTCAATGAAAAGCAGCCATACAAGATAGGTTTAGAGTCGAAACTTTCGACCACTTCCGATCGGAATGAACAAATTATTGACCATACAAAGGCATGTCTAAATTGCCTCAGCATCTATCATCCCTTATTGCAGTGTGGCAGCAACAAGAATTGTTTACAATGCGGACATTGTCACCATACCCTGCTTCACTTTCCCACGACGTATACCAGCTCATCATCGATTACTCACAACGCAGCAAGGGATAGCTCCGATACTGCTCAACCTTCCGATTCCACTACAGCGCTGATGGCCACTGCCGCGCAGCCAACTCGATCGATTTTGCTGGCTACAGCTCTAGTACAACTACATAATAACAGCACTAGACAAACTGCCGTTATTCGAGCCTTGATCGATCATGGCTCTGAGGGCACGTTAATCACAGAAAGTGCTACTGAGTTACTGGCACCTCCACGTCACCGTATCACAGCAAAAATCACCGGGATCAGTGATAACTCAAAGAACATCTGTAGATTTAGTACAGCGTTCTCCATAAGCTCATGTACGGACCCTCAATTTCACCATCTGGTACGGCCAGCGTATGTCCTCAACTCGATAACCTCTGATTTACCAAGAAGCAATGTCAACGTGGACACTTGTCAGCATCTTCAGGGATTACACTTGGCCGATCCCACCTTTACCAGGCAAGGCCGCATCGACGCGTTATTTGAAGTAGATCCAATACCATATTTGGTACTGACAGATTTCCGGAAAGGAGCTTCAAATCAACCTATTGCCCAACTCACTCAATTAGGTTGAATCGTGTTTGGCCATAGCAATGAAACAAGGGCAAATGTGGAAGCCATTCAATGCCATAAGACGAATCTGGATGCACTGTTAAAGGGTTTCTTCGATCTCGATCAAATCAGCTATAAGAGGACCTTAACAGCAGAAGAACAATGGTGTGAGAATCTTTTCCAGTGTACCTGAACCCAACAATCCAATCGAAAATACCAGGTCCGGCTTCCGTTAAAAACTGAATTTGACAAGGAAAAAGTCATCGGAAATACTGTCACATCAGCACCGTATACAGCCATACGCGTGCTCCGTCAACTCGCTCACGACGAACAACATCGCTACCCATTAGCAACTCCAGTCCAATTAAATGAAGTATATGTCGACGACGTCCAAACTGGTCACAATACTATTCATGGGGCATTGGAAATACGAGATCAACTTATCGCTACACTAAAATCGGCTGGAATGGAACTCAGGAAATGGGCATAAATCATCCACAGATCTTATCTGGAATTCCTGACCAGCTCATGGCTCCAAAGAGAAATGAAGAAGTAAATTTTCAGGAGACTGGTTAAACTCTGCGACTTTATTGGAGCCCACACGAAGATTTCTATAGCTTCAAGGTTCGATTTGACTTTCCTGCCTCCTTTACTGAACGTTCCTTTCTTTCAGTAGTCGCTCGCCTCTATGATCCTTTAGGCTTTGTGAGCCCAGCGCAGGACAGTAGGCAGCGCAGTGAAGGAGACATCTCAGTCTTCATCTAGCTTTCTTTGAGTTCGGACGTCTTCTTTTTCGCTCATGTCGCCTCTCGTTTGCACCGAGTGCAGTGCAGAAGTTACTGCTACCCAACTTCGTGGGTGTGAGGCCGTTCGGTGCGCGTCGATCTGCCGGCGTGCCTATCACACCGCTTGTGTTGATTTGCCCTCGGAGGCTATTAAACTACTTATTAACATTCCGAACTTAATGTGGCAATGTGATAGCTGCGTCATTGGAAATGATTTGCATTCCGAAATTGATGAGCTAAATCATAAAGTTCTAGATCTGGAGTCCCGCTTCGAAAGCCTTAATGCCAAAGTTGACCTTGCCCTGGTAAATGGAGCGGCTGTGCCCGCTGGACGCGCCTCTTCGGCTGGGGTGCATGTTGCTGCTCCCCCTGCTATGCCCACCAGCACTGGGAGCAAAAGGGCTACTCTGGGGCAGGCCCCAACGGCATCTAAGGGGGCTGTCCCGAAGAAGAAGCGGATCAACCCTAATAGGCGCATTGTGGAACAAGCACCCAGTTGCGCTCAACTTCAAGTGCTTCCCACCTTGAAATACCTTCATGTTGGTAAATTCGCGACGTCTACCGAGCCACATGCACTGTGCAAGTTTGTCGCAGATAAGCTGAACGTGGAGCCCAGTGATTTAGCCTGTGCTAGGCTGATCAAAAAGGATGCTGACATCAACGCCCTCAAGTTCGTCAATTTTAAATTGGGAGTTCCGGAGCAAAATTTCCCTACAGTCTTCAATGACGATTTTTGGCCTATGTCGGTAAAAGTCAGCCGGTTTGTTCATAGAGAGCCTGCTAAGGTTATTGACCTCCCGGTGATTTTACCTTTACCGCATTCGCAATCTTCAAAAAACCCCCAGTAAGCGGCGCCGCTGTCGCCGTTACATCTTATTCTTCTCAAGTTGCAGTTAGTCACCCCATTTGCTTTCTGCTGCGCTACCAACAACAATCGGCGTGGGCGTTCGTGGTAACGGTTGACGTTGTCTTCAATTCCTCCAATAATTGGCTTCGTTTGCTAATCGATATTCTTCAACAATTTATTATTTATTATGTTTATTTCTTATCTTCACTTGTGGATGCCCAGCAACAACAAGACGATGGTAATCGAGACGTTGGCAGCGCATCGCTTATCTTATCTCTTTTCGCTGGGCCACTCGCTGGTGCTTTCTTTTCGCCGATGAAAGATGTTTATTTACGTTTTGGATGTGTGGGTGGATCTTTACTGCGTTTGGATGTGCCTGATGTGAACGCTCAATGTTTTCACCTGGCACTGGATCTGCCTTGCAATTGGACTCTCGCAGGTCTACTGATGAGTCTAATGGAAATTTCTGTCGGCTATTTTGCAAGATATGCGTATTGGATATGCCTCCACATGCACCAGTACCAGGAGTGCACTTTCACCATCACCGCCTTGCCGTCCAATTCCCAGTCTGGACTGTAGCTACTCGTCGTCCTCGGACCCTAATAAAAGCCTAAAAGTTCTATTCCAAAATATATCGGGAATGAGAACCAAGACCCGGATGGTATTCCTCAATTCTTCTGCCTGCGATTTTGATGTAATCATCCTTGTGGAAACGTGGCTCAATGACAAATTCAGCTCCTCTGAGTTCTTCGAGCCTATTTTGAAAGGACCGAGATGCATTCAGTACTCAGTGTGGGCGGGGTGGAGGTGTGATCATCGCTATCCGTCGATCTCTTCAGGCTACACCACTGCGCCTTCCGGTGGCCGACCCTTTACTGGATCAGCTTGCGGTTTCAATCCAGGGCGTCCATGGCCCGTTCGTCATCATTGCATCATACATCCCTCCGAACAGCGCATTTATTATATATCATGCGCATATGGAAAACATCACTAGTGTCTGTGCCAGAACGTCGGACCCTACCGCTTTGATGGTAGCTGGCGATTTTAACCTGAGCTCCATTGTCTGGTCTTGGGACCCGGAATCTCCCTGCATGCTACCCAGCAACGTTCACCAGAGTCATGAAATTGTAGTTTTAGATGATATTTTTAGTCTGGGCCTCTCCCAAGTAAATAATATTTTTAATGATTTATCCAAAATTCTTGATCTTATATTTTTAAATAATTTGGTTAATAGTAAAGTAGAATTATGCAATGTACCATTAAGTCCTTGTGATATGCACCACAAGCCGTTGGTAATTAATATTGAGTTTTATAGTTTTTTGCCTTCTGCTTCCCCCATTCCATATTATCATCTGACTGATACTAACTTGTCACTTATTAATGCCTCTATTTCAGCATTTGATTGGGTTTCCCTTTTTTCGGATGGCTCAATCGATGATTGTTATACTAAGTTCTTGGTTGCCCTTTTTAATATTATTTATACTTATGCCCCTGTGAGGGTACGAGATCCTATAGGCTTCCCTGGTATACAAAAGGTATGAAAACTTAAAGAATAGAAGGGATAAGCACTACAAACGATTTATAATGACAAGTGAGTCTCGAGCAGGAGAGCTGTACTGGAAATTTAAGCGGGAATTTGATTTCCTTAATAAGTTCCTCTACAATCAGTATATATCCGATGTCGAAGCTAGCCTTCGATCCAATCCTAAAGCTTTTTGGCGGTTTGTTAACAGCAAAAAGTCAAAATCGGACATACCTTCATCCATATGTTATGGTAATTTAGCAGCCGACTCGGATCAGGGTGTTTCTGATCTTTTTGCAAAATACTTTGCCTCTAACTTGGAGCCGAAGGTTCCTTGGAGTGATCATGAAACTCTTCTGGCATTGAGCTTTTTCTTAATGTGAGTAACATGGACGTTTTGGACGGTGACCTAGTTGAAGCCACTGGACATTTGACCGATTCGCTCACACCTGACGTGGACCCTATCTCCCCATTCTTTCTTAAGAAGATTATCGCTTCTCTTTCTACTCCCTTTCAACTGCTGTTCTCTTTTTCGCTCTCTTCTGGTAGATTCCCCCACCGGTGGAAGATTACTTCTATAACGCCTATTCACAAAGGTGGCAGTAGGTGTGATGTTACCAACTATCGACCTATAGCAAAAATTGGCAACGTCGCTAAGATACTGGAGCGGATAGTAACTAAAAAATTGACTTTTCTGGCTCGCAATTTTATATCGGCCAACCAGCATGGTTTTTTGCCTGGGAGGTCCACTACCACTAATTTAGCGGTTTTCTCTAAGCACTGCTTTGAAGCTTTTGAAAACCGATTTCAGGTTGATGCCATTTACACCGACTTCTCCAAAGTCTTCGACAAAGTGTGTCATGCTGTCCTACTGGCCAAATAAATTAAAAATTAGGTTTATAAATTAGGTATTCATTCCTGCCTTTTAAGTTGGTTCGAGTCTTATCTGGCTGACCGACCTTGCCACGTTACTATTGGAGATGCTATCTCAAGTCCATTTGTCACCTCCTCTGGTCTTCCACAAGGCAGCTCTCTTGGACCTCTTCTATTTATCACTTTCATTAATGACATCTCGTCATGCTTTCGTCATTCGCACTTTTTAATGTATGCGGATGACCTTAAAATCTATTAAGCGATTAGCTGCATTAGTGACAGTTACTTGTTACAGGAGGATACATCCAGAGTTTACTCATGGTGCTCCCGCAATCTTCTTCCATTAAACTTATCTAAGTGTATGTTTACCCGTTACAGTAGGCGGTTTCTTGAAATCTGTACGGGTTATTCCATCAGTAATTATAATTTGGCAGCTAAAGAGGTGTTAGAGGTGTTAGACCTTGGTGTCTTATTCGACAGCAAATTTAAATTTTCTGGTCACTTAGACTATATTCTACCCAAAGCGTATGCAATGCTGGACTTTGTTAAGAGGCACGTGAACCAGTTCAAAAGTCCATACTCGAGCCTCAGCGTCTATGCTGCATTCATTCGGTCGAGGCTGGAATATGCCTCAATTATTTGGAATCCGGAGTGTAAAGTTCGTTCCAACAGAATTGAGCGACTCCAGAAAAAATTTTTAAAATTTGCACTTCTGCCTCTAAGGTTTCAGGATCCTGTTCCTTCATACCAGAGCCGTTGCCTTCTTCTGAATGTTTGCACGTTGGAGGATCGGCGTAAACTGGCAGCGTTAACTTTTTTGAATAATTTAATCGTTGATAACATTGATTGTCCTTTTTTTATTGGGACTCATTAGTTTTAATGTTCCTCAAAGGGATCTTCGTACCTTTGCCCCCTTTCGGGTCAAGTGTCATAGGGCCAATTATCTTTTAAATGAGCCGATTGAGCGGGCTCTTTCTTATTTTAATTCTTTGCCGCCTAGCCTCCAAATTGAGTGGAGCTCTGATAAGGGTGTGTTAAAACGCAAGTTAATCACAACCCCAGGATTTGTCCGTTTGCGAAATAAATAAATAAATATATATTCGTAATCAGGATCACCTCCTGAGTTGATATAAGCATGTGCGTCTGTTTGCCTGTCTGTCTGTTTCTACGCAAACTAGTCTCTCAGTTTTAAAGCTAAATTGAAACTTTGCACTCACCCTTCTTTCTGGAATTGGCCGACTATATCCTAAAGCTTCCATATAACTGATTGATCGGATATGCTATAACTTTGGTGTTTTTATAACAAGAGAGTTCGAATATATAACGATATATATATATCATATATCGTCATATATATAACGGTTGTAAACCGGTAGGCTTTGAACCTAAAGCATCGTTTTATTGTTTGTTAAAAAAAAAAAAATAAAAAATAAAAATTTTATATTTTTTTCAAACACCAAACAAATATAAAACCACTCATATTTACATAATCTTGCGGCCATTCTCGGGCAAAACCAACACAATGGGCTGGCAAGACCCCCCCAGTTCCATCAAAATCAAGCCGCCTTCGAAAATGAAGGCCTATTCTAGTTTTTAAGATGACGATTCCAGCGACTCCGAGCATGGGAAAATGAAGCGGAAGTCTGCTAAAAATCTCATTATGGAAAACGAACCAGCCACCAGCGAAGCAGCCAGAGCTGCATTTAAAGCTAATATTGAAAAAAACTATTATGCAATTCTATCTGATTTAGACGATGAAGATCGTGTCAGCGACATGGAGGTTGACGGTATGAAGAAAAAAGATGACAAAAAGACCAAGCAATTTGCGAAAAAAACGGCGAAAATCATCAAACCGCCGCCAATTTTTATCCCGGACGTACCCAGCATCAAGGGCCTCTCCAAAAACATTTCCCGCCTCTTGGGCGGGGATGTTGAAGTGACCTACAAGGCAAGCACTAACAACATAATTCGCGTCATAACTCCAGACAAGGATACTTACTCAACTCTGGAAAAGTTCCTAAGCTAAAATAACCATCGATACCACACATTCCAGCCCCGAGACGAGCGCGCCTATCGGATCGTCGTTAAAGGCCTCCACTTCTCCACCGACCCGGAGGATATTAAGTTGGGTTTCAGCAGCCATGGACACAAATTCAGGGATGTACACAATCCTACGCAAAAACGTACAAAGAAGCCACTAAAAATTTTCTTTATTAACCTCGAGCCAGCCAAAAACAACGGTTGAGCCACCAAAAAAATTCGACGATGTGCCCCAATGCCATCGCTGCCAGGGCTTCGGTCACACGAAACGGTACTGCCATCTGGAGTATAGATGCGTAAAGTGTGGAGATAGGCACCCATCGTCCGAATGCACCAAAATCGCCAGTGAACCAGCCGTTTGCCTCCACTGCGACGGACCACACACGGCCTCTTACAAAGGCTGTCCAGCCTACAAAAAGGCAAAGAGCATTCTCGCCCCAAAGCAGACTGCCCCAAGAAGCCAACAACCTCAATTCAGCAAAATTAACCCTAACATCAGCTATGCTAGCGCAGCCGAAAACGGAGCACCAGAGTTTGACTCCAACTTCCAAGTAATACAATGGACGCCCTAATGGCTAGGATGGAATCTATGTTTGAGCGCATGATGGAGAAGGTCTTGAGCCAAATAGCCCAAATGATGGCCACCGTTTGCAAATCCTTATGCATACGCGATTAGATATAACCATATGGAATGCTAACGGCCTGGTAAAAAGAAGGCCAGAGGTCGAGCTGTATTGCAGGACCCACCAAGCAGACGTTCTCCTCATATCAGAAACGCATTTTACCAACAGATCATACTTGACTATTAGAGGATACGACCTCGTTGCCGCAAACCACCCGAACGGTAGAGGTCGCGGAGGCGCGGCCATCCTTATTCGCAGCTGCATCAAGTATGAGACACTTCCAGCCATGTGCGAAGACTGGGTGCAATGTGCCCAAATTAAAATCTCCACTACCAACGGTGACATAACAATCCCTGCTCATATTGCCCCCCCAGGTACAACATCCACGAACAGGAATTCAGCTTGCTACTGGATTGCCTCGGCCCCAAGTTCATAATCGGAGGGGACTTTAATGCTAAACACCCCTGGTGGGGCTCCAGGATTACGAACCCAAAGGGCTCGGCCCTATACAGGTAGATTCAGTCCCGAAACTTGAGCTGTCACGCGACCGGTGCACCCACATACTGGCCTACGGATCCCCACAAAATCCCAGATGTCCTAGACTTCGCCATCTCCGGAGGACTGGATTCTGCCGGAATTCAGTCCCACTGTCAGGGACATCCATTTTTGGAGCCCAGAAGTCGAAGAACTCAAATTTGAAAAGCAACGACTCCGAAGAGTGTGGATACTCTCGAGGAATCCTTTGGACAAAACCGCCTTCAATAGAGCGACCAAATGTCTGACAGAAACGCTGGCAAGACTAAGAAAGCAGGCCTTTGACGGGTTCGTCGAACAACTTGAGCCAGGCGACCCTCAACATAACTTATGGCGAGTCACCAAATCTATCAGACAGCCGCTGAAAAGGATCCCACCTGTACAAAGAACCGACGGCAGCTGGTGCAGATCGGAGATGGACAGGGCCAACGCTTTCGCCGAACACCTCGAAGGTGTCTTTACGCCTTTCGATCGCTGCTCACCGGAGGATGCTACTGAAACTGCCCGTCTGCTAGCCGAGCCTTCCAGGGACGCCGATCCAATACCACCAGTGACTGAGGAGGAAACAGCTGAGCTCATAACCATCATGAGCAACAACAAGGACCCGGGCGATGATGGTATCAATGCAATTGCATTAAAAATGTTACCACCTCCAAGCATTCAGCTAATTACGAGGATCAATAATAGATGCTTGGAGATAGGGTACTTTCCATCCACATGGAAACGTGCCCAGGTAACTATGATACCTAAGCCCGGGAAACCCGAAGCAAACCTTTCGTCCTACCGACCAATAAGTTTGTTACCAATGCTCTCCAAAATAATGGAACGAGTGTTTTTAAGCAGAGCACTGCCAGTATTTGACGAGTCTGGACTGATCCCTGACCACCAGTTTGGCTTCAGGCGGCGACACGGTACGCCAGAGCAGTGCCATCGGGTAGTGCAGTGCATCCTGGACGCGTTTGAAACCAAGAAGTACTGCATGGCCGTCATGCTGGACGTGAAGCAGGCGTTCGACCGAGTCTGGCATCCCGGTCTTCTTTATAAATTAAAGACTGGCCTACCCCGACCATACTTCCAGTTCCTAAAGTCGTTCTTGGAAGACCGTAAATTTGCGGTTAGATGTGGCGAGGCCATCTCCGGTATAAGAGAAGCTCGGGCTGGTGTACCCCAAGGCAGCGTTCTTGGCCCGTTGATGTACAATGCTTACACGGCCGACCTCCCTGTTCTTCAGAGGCCTGACCTGCTCGCAGCAACCTATGCCACCTATAACCTTACCACCGCCGATAGCGCCATGGGGGCAGCCGAAACGATGCAATTGCAGCTTGACTTGCTCAGCGACTGGCAAAAGCGATTTCCGTCAATAATGAGAAGTCCACTGCCACCACATTTTCTCTCTGCAAAGGCAACTGCCCTCCAGTTAACCTCAACGGCTCTCCAATCCCACAGGAAGACAATCCCAAGTACCTGAGATTCACCCTAGACAGGAGGCTCACCTGGAGGCCCCATCTGATTAAGAAGAAGAAACAGGCTGATCAAAGACTTCGATCCTTCTACTGGCTCATGGGTAGGAGATCGAAGCTGAAAACTTCCACAAAACTCCTCTTTTACAAGGCCATAATACGCCCAATCTGGACGTACGGCATACAGCTCTGGGGCACTGCGAGCAAGACGAATGTCCGAACTATACAAGCTTTCGAAAATAGAGCCCTTCGAATCGCCACTGGGGCCACGTCTATCATTACAATCGCACCATCCACGAGGATCTTAATTTCCCTTGGGTCAAGGACGAGATCCAAAAAGCAGCGCACGTTACATGCAGAGGCTTCATAATCACCCGAACCTGTTGGCCCTGCTGGACAACAGCGAGCAGCCCAAAAGACTAAGAAGGACACACCCGCTGGACCTCCCCTTACTATTCTAACTTATTTCTACCATATTAATATTTACAATTATCTATAAGTGAAGTTTATGTGATAAAATTTAATGGTTGTCCCTAAAGGACAGTTTTAAATAAACTTTATCCTGCTATTACAAAAAATATACATATTTCACGTTCGGCAATGACCCAGCTTTCGTGTTTTTGAAGATCGAAAGTTTTGTCACTTGATCCGACCTGCATAACCAAACTGCATATCGACCGGCCAACTATATCTTATAGGTGCTATATAAATAAACCATCGGAAAAAATATTTGGTAGAAATACCAACTTTGGTATTTTTGAAGATAGAAGCTTATAGAAGGGGTATATAGATAGAGGTAGAAGGGTATATCCACTTCGTCTCCGCCCGAAGCTAGCTTCTTTTTTATAGCCTTGCAGAGGGTATTAGAGGGGTATATATGCAGAGGGTATATAGAAACCTGGAACTTGGTACAGATTATATTTTTGGTCAGTTGACCCAACCTACCAAATTTCACAACGATCGGCCGACTATATCTTATAGCTGCCATATAACTGAAAGATCGGAAATGGTTTTTGATGTACACAATCCTACGCAAAAACGTACAAAGAAGCCACTAAAAATTTTCTTTATTAACCTCGAGCCAGCCAAAAACAACGGTTGAGCCACCAAAAAAATTCGACGATGTGCCCCAATGCCATCGCTGCCAGGGCTTCGGTCACACGAAACGGTACTGCCATCTGGAGTATAGATGCGTAAAGTGTGGAGATAGGCACCCATCGTCCGAATGCACCAAAATCGCCAGTGAACCAGCCGTTTGCCTCCACTGCGACGGACCACACACGGCCTCTTACAAAGGCTGTCCAGCCTACAAAAAGGCAAAGAGCATTCTCGCCCCAAAGCAGACTGCCCCAAGAAGCCAACAACCTCAATTCAGCAAAATTAACCCTAACATCAGCTATGCTAGCGCAGCCGAAAACGGAGCACCAGAGTTTGACTCCAACTTCCAAGTAATACAATGGACGCCCTAATGGCTAGGATGGAATCTATGTTTGAGCGCATGATGGAGAAGGTCTTGAGCCAAATAGCCCAAATGATGGCCACCGTTTGCAAATCCTTATGCATACGCGATTAGATATAACCATATGGAATGCTAACGGCCTGGTAAAAAGAAGGCCAGAGGTCGAGCTGTATTGCAGGACCCACCAAGCAGACGTTCTCCTCATATCAGAAACGCATTTTACCAACAGATCATACTTGACTATTAGAGGATACGACCTCGTTGCCGCAAACCACCCGAACGGTAGAGGTCGCGGAGGCGCGGCCATCCTTATTCGCAGCTGCATCAAGTATGAGACACTTCCAGCCATGTGCGAAGACTGGGTGCAATGTGCCCAAATTAAAATCTCCACTACCAACGGTGACATAACAATCCCTGCTCATATTGCCCCCCCAGGTACAACATCCACGAACAGGAATTCAGCTTGCTACTGGATTGCCTCGGCCCCAAGTTCATAATCGGAGGGGACTTTAATGCTAAACACCCCTGGTGGGGCTCCAGGATTACGAACCCAAAGGGCTCGGCCCTATACAGGTAGATTCAGTCCCGAAACTTGAGCTGTCACGCGACCGGTGCACCCACATACTGGCCTACGGATCCCCACAAAATCCCAGATGTCCTAGACTTCGCCATCTCCGGAGGACTGGATTCTGCCGGAATTCAGTCCCACTGTCAGGGACATCCATTTTTGGAGCCCAGAAGTCGAAGAACTCAAATTTGAAAAGCAACGACTCCGAAGAGTGTGGATACTCTCGAGGAATCCTTTGGACAAAACCGCCTTCAATAGAGCGACCAAATGTCTGACAGAAACGCTGGCAAGACTAAGAAAGCAGGCCTTTGACGGGTTCGTCGAACAACTTGAGCCAGGCGACCCTCAACATAACTTATGGCGAGTCACCAAATCTATCAGACAGCCGCTGAAAAGGATCCCACCTGTACAAAGAACCGACGGCAGCTGGTGCAGATCGGAGATGGACAGGGCCAACGCTTTCGCCGAACACCTCGAAGGTGTCTTTACGCCTTTCGATCGCTGCTCACCGGAGGATGCTACTGAAACTGCCCGTCTGCTAGCCGAGCCTTCCAGGGACGCCGATCCAATACCACCAGTGACTGAGGAGGAAACAGCTGAGCTCATAACCATCATGAGCAACAACAAGGACCCGGGCGATGATGGTATCAATGCAATTGCATTAAAAATGTTACCACCTCCAAGCATTCAGCTAATTACGAGGATCAATAATAGATGCTTGGAGATAGGGTACTTTCCATCCACATGGAAACGTGCCCAGGTAACTATGATACCTAAGCCCGGGAAACCCGAAGCAAACCTTTCGTCCTACCGACCAATAAGTTTGTTACCAATGCTCTCCAAAATAATGGAACGAGTGTTTTTAAGCAGAGCACTGCCAGTATTTGACGAGTCTGGACTGATCCCTGACCACCAGTTTGGCTTCAGGCGGCGACACGGTACGCCAGAGCAGTGCCATCGGGTAGTGCAGTGCATCCTGGACGCGTTTGAAACCAAGAAGTACTGCATGGCCGTCATGCTGGACGTGAAGCAGGCGTTCGACCGAGTCTGGCATCCCGGTCTTCTTTATAAATTAAAGACTGGCCTACCCCGACCATACTTCCAGTTCCTAAAGTCGTTCTTGGAAGACCGTAAATTTGCGGTTAGATGTGGCGAGGCCATCTCCGGTATAAGAGAAGCTCGGGCTGGTGTACCCCAAGGCAGCGTTCTTGGCCCGTTGATGTACAATGCTTACACGGCCGACCTCCCTGTTCTTCAGAGGCCTGACCTGCTCGCAGCAACCTATGCCACCTATAACCTTACCACCGCCGATAGCGCCATGGGGGCAGCCGAAACGATGCAATTGCAGCTTGACTTGCTCAGCGACTGGCAAAAGCGATTTCCGTCAATAATGAGAAGTCCACTGCCACCACATTTTCTCTCTGCAAAGGCAACTGCCCTCCAGTTAACCTCAACGGCTCTCCAATCCCACAGGAAGACAATCCCAAGTACCTGAGATTCACCCTAGACAGGAGGCTCACCTGGAGGCCCCATCTGATTAAGAAGAAGAAACAGGCTGATCAAAGACTTCGATCCTTCTACTGGCTCATGGGTAGGAGATCGAAGCTGAAAACTTCCACAAAACTCCTCTTTTACAAGGCCATAATACGCCCAATCTGGACGTACGGCATACAGCTCTGGGGCACTGCGAGCAAGACGAATGTCCGAACTATACAAGCTTTCGAAAATAGAGCCCTTCGAATCGCCACTGGGGCCACGTCTATCATTACAATCGCACCATCCACGAGGATCTTAATTTCCCTTGGGTCAAGGACGAGATCCAAAAAGCAGCGCACGTTACATGCAGAGGCTTCATAATCACCCGAACCTGTTGGCCCTGCTGGACAACAGCGAGCAGCCCAAAAGACTAAGAAGGACACACCCGCTGGACCTCCCCTTACTATTCTAACTTATTTCTACCATATTAATATTTACAATTATCTATAAGTGAAGTTTATGTGATAAAATTTAATGGTTGTCCCTAAAGGACAGTTTTAAATAAACTTTATCCTGCTATTACAAAAAATATACATATTTCACGTTCGGCAATGACCCAGCTTTCGTGTTTTTGAAGATCGAAAGTTTTGTCACTTGATCCGACCTGCATAACCAAACTGCATATCGACCGGCCAACTATATCTTATAGGTGCTATATAAATAAACCATCGGAAAAAATATTTGGTAGAAATACCAACTTTGGTATTTTTGAAGATAGAAGCTTATAGAAGGGGTATATAGATAGAGGTAGAAGGGTATATCCACTTCGTCTCCGCCCGAAGCTAGCTTCTTTTTTATAGCCTTGCAGAGGGTATTAGAGGGGTATATATGCAGAGGGTATATAGAAACCTGGAACTTGGTACAGATTATATTTTTGGTCAGTTGACCCAACCTACCAAATTTCACAACGATCGGCCGACTATATCTTATAGCTGCCATATAACTGAAAGATCGGAAATGGTTTTTGATAGAAATACCAACTTGTATGTTTGAAGATAGAAGTTTGGGACTTTTTTTATATTTTGTATTGTAATAAATTGGATTATATATTCATATTCCCATAAGGATCGGCCAACTTTATCCGATGTTTGCGATATATATCCGGTTTTAACTGCAAGGGTATATAAACTTCGGCTCCGCCCGAAGTTAGCTTTCCTTTCTTTCCTTTGCACGCAGTATATAAGTCGGAACGGCTCGGATCGGCCGACTATATCCTATAGCTGCCATATAACTGATTGATCGGAAATGGTATAACTTTAGTGTTTTTAGAGTTAGAGAGTTCAAATTTTAGAGCGCTATTTTTGGCAAAATAATACGACATGCCAAATTTCGTAAGGATCGGCCGACTATATCCTATAGCTGTCATATAACTGAACGATCGGAAATGACCCAACTTTCGTGTTGTTAAAGATAGAAAGCTGGAACTTGGTACAGATTATATTCTTGGTCAGTTAATCCGATCTACCCAATTTCATAATGATCGGCCGACTATATCTTATAGCTGCCATATAACTGAACGATCGGAAATGGTTTTTGGTAGAAATACCAACTTTGGTATTTTTGAAGATAGAAGCTTGAGACTTTTTTTAGATTTTGTATTGTAATAAATTGGATTATATATTCATATTTCCATAAGGATCGGCCAACTATATCCGATGTTTGCGATATATATCCGGTTTTAACTGCAAGGGTATATAAACTTCGGCTCCGCCCGAAGTTAGCTTTCCTTTCTTGTTTTTTTTTGTTTTCGGCGCTCTTTTAGAATTTCCGAATTTCAAAATGACTTGTGCTTTAAATAGTGCATCAGATAGCATTTCTGCATTCAACATAACGCTTAGAGGCCCAGACGACCGAGGGGCGCTCGAGAAACGATTTATTAAGAAAGAAGAAAAAACTTATTATTATTATGAAGAAAAACTACACCCAGCATTGTCCTACGGTTGGTTTAACTTGGTAAGTTTATTAGTAAGATTGTGCTATTATAAGATGGAAGATGAAGATTTGCATCCCAGTTAAGACCTCTAAGTGAAAATGTTAAGAAATTCTTTTTTACGGATTCTATGCGATCCTGACGTACTCTATATTGGGGACTTCAGACACATGAAGCGTACTCCAGTATCGGACGGACCAACGAAATAAATAAGGTTTTAGTTATGTAGTGGTCGTTAAATTCTTTTTATCTTCTTTAAATGAAACCTAAAGGTTGAAACCTTTAGCCTTATTAACTATTGGGAAAATATGGTCGGCACATTTAAGTTTGGTGTCTAATAGGATGCTGAGATCATTAACCTGAGTTGATTTTTCTAAGGCAATCTCATAGAGAGTATACGTAGCCTGCAAAGTGCAAGAACGATAAAAAGACATAAATTTTGATTTTTGATGCATTTTGATCCATTAAGTATTAAATCATTTGTTAAGCACCATTTTTGAAAATTGTATTTGTACAGATTTTATTGGGAGTTAAAGCTCTCCGGCTTTAACCAAGTTTTGGTATAGGCTATAATATGGGATGCAACGAAAGAAGTATTATAATTTAGTTTAAGGAGTTTGCTATAGGACCTGTGTATCATTCACTAGGACCTGTTGTAACACTTGAAGGGATACCACGGGGGACATATCAGACAATTGCTCATTTTCCTTGAGCAATTCGGACGGCGAATTGTTCTCAGTTCTAGCTCTTGGGTTGGCCAGATATATGAGCGGCTGAGTTATTGTCGGGTGACCAGGCTGAGGCGGGGATTACAAACAGCGGTTTTTTTTAAACTTAGGGGACTCATTTAGCAGCTGAAGGCCGCTAAGCTGAGTGTCAAGCGCATTGAGCTGGTCATTGATTTTAGAAAACCAGTGATCAACTCTTTAAATCCATTCTTAGTCTGTCTTATGAACGACCTCATTTCGTCTTGGACAGCACGAAAATTATCACAGCAAAAATGTAAGCCAGACCTACGGGAAATGGCATCCGAAACTGAGGCAGTGAACCCGGCACACGTGGCGTGTACGACGTTTTCACATAGCCAGCAATAGATGGTAGGCTAAGATGAGGAGATTGTCTTGTTACAAGACTTTATCGAACAGACCAGTTCAAATTCCATATTAATAATTAAGAATAAAAAATAATGTATAAAAAGTTAAAAAACACTATATATTGAACCACTACCCATAGGCCAATAGTCAAAAAATCTGATTTTAAAATATTAAAACTTAATTTACACAGTTTGATTCTAAAACAAGAAAGGAAAGCTAACTTCGGGCGGAGCCGAAGTTTATATACCCTTGCAGCTAAAACCGGATATATATCGCAAACATCGGATATAGTTGGCCGATCCTTATGAAATTTGGTAGGATGGATCAAAAATTAATCTGTACCAAGTTCCAGCTTTCTATCTTCAAAAGCACGAAAGTTGGGTCATTTCCGATCGTTCATTTATATGGCAGCTATAAGATATAGTCGGCCGATCCTTATGAAATTTGGCATGTCGTAATGTTTTGCCAAAAATAGCACTCATGTCAAATTTGAACTCTCTAACTCTAAAAACACCAAAGTTATACCATTTCCGATCAATCAGTTATATGGCAGCTATAGGATATAGTCGGCCGATCCCGGTCGTTCCGACTTATATACTGCGTGCAAAGGAAAGAAGGGTGTGTGCAAAGTTTCAAGACGATAGCTTTAAAACTGAGAGACTAGTTTGCGTAGAAACAGACAGACGGACAGACAGACAGACGGACAGACGGACAGACGGACAGACGGACAGACGGACATGCTCATATCAACTCAGGAGGTGATCCTGATCAAGAATATATATACTTTATAGGGTCGGAGATGTCTCCTTCACTGCGTTGCACACTTTTGGACAAAATTATAATACCCTCTGCAAGGGTATAACAAGAAAGGAAAGCTAACTTCGGGCGGAGCCAAAGTTGATATACCCTTGCAGTTAAAAGAGGATATATATCGCAAACATCGGATAAAGGTTGCCGGTTTCTATGAGAATATCATCATAATAAACCAATTAATTACAATAAAATATATATAAAAAAAAGTCCCAAGCTTCTATCTTCAAAAATATCAAAGTTGCTATTTCTACCAAAAACCATTTCCGATCATTCAGTTTTATGTCAGCTGTAAGATATAGTCCACCGATCGTTATGAAATTGGGTAGATCGGTAGATGACCCAAAATATAATGTGTACCAAGTTCCAGCTTTCTATCTTCAAAAACACAAAAGTTGGGTCACTTCCGATCGTTCAGTTATATGGCAGCTATAGGATATAGTCGGCCGATCCATATGAAATTTGGCGTGTCGTTTTACTTTTCCAAATAGCTCCCGTGTAAAATTTGAACTCTCTAACTTTAAAAACTTCCAAATAGCTCCCGTGTAAAATTTGAACTCTCTAACTTTAAAAACACCAAAGTTATACCATTTCCGCTCAATCAGTTATATGGCAGCTATAAGATATAGTCGGCCGATCCCGTCCGTTCCGACTTATATACTGCGTGCAAAGGAACGAAGGGTATGTGCAAAGTTTCAAGTCGATAGCTTAAAAACTGAGAGACTAGTTTGCGTAGAAACAGATAGACGGACATGCTCATATAAACTCAGGAGGTGATCCTGATCAAGAATATATATACTTTATAGGGTCGGAGATGTCTCCTTCACTGCGTTGCACACTATTGGACAAAATTATAATACCCTCTGCAAGGATATAAAAAGAAGAGGAAGAAATATTAAATAAATTCATGATTCGCCTCCAAATATACCACAGCACACGCTATGCGATACGGTTTAGGATAAAATGACATTTCTCAAGTTAGAAATTTCTCTATTCTCAAGTTAGTAAACACCGGTTTACGGCAATATTTATAACAAACGCAGTGCGCACAAAAAAAAAACACGACCTTTCGCTTAAGAGGAAGAGAGAGATGTGCTTATAATTGCTTATAATTATAATTTATAGTGATAATTAAAGATACGAACACTAAAAAGTTATGACATCAAAGCACATCGTCCAAAGTACGAGTCGTTTTTGACGCGTCTTGTAAGACTTTAAGACAGAAGTTCCTGAACGATTTATTGATAGTTCGTCTTACAATTCAGAAAGTACAATACAATTCAGGGCTATATTTAACTCTTCTTCGGTTTCGACTGAACAGATTGGCTCTGATAGCCGACATAACAAAGATGTTTCGCCAAGTAATGAAGCCGAAGGCGATACCAGTTGAAAGTGTGGACGAAAAACCCATCAGAGTCCTTGAATCTGTGCAAGCTCATCACCGTTGCATATGGCACTGCGCCAGCCTCATTCCTGGCCATAAGGTGTTTGAAGAGGTTGAGTGAATCTGTGAAAATATGTTGAGAAAAAAAATATATTCCCTCGAGCTGCCGAAGTTATTGGGTCCGACTTTTACGTCGACGACATGTTAACGGGCGCTGGTTGCATTAAGGAGCCAAAGACAATTTAATCTGAAATTACTCAGGTTCTTCAAAACGTTGGGTTGAATTGAAAAAGTGCTTTTCAAAATCGGAACATTCTTTCGGTGAAATCGAAGCTGTTTGACTCCCTTGGCTTATTAAGCCTCATAATTATAAAAGGAAAGATCCCATTGCAGGAACTTTGGCTAAATAATAGATTGCGATGAGACAATTCCATTGCACTTGAAAACAGCATAGAACAAAATACTGATTACAATGCAGAGTAAAATTGCACAAACTTGTTTTTTGGAAAAGCGTTACAACTTGAACAATTTTCATAATTTTGTAATAAAATTGATTTCATTTAATTCAGGATTAAAGATACAATATTGATTTGTGTCAAAAATAATACCATTTCTTTTAAGTTGTACCGAAAAAAGTCCGAAAAACACGAACATAATGCCAAATTGTATCCTTTTTTTTAAGAAAAATTTCACGAAAAACGGGTTTTTAAAATACTTTTAAATCAAGATTTTGAGGGTTTTACAAATATTTCAAACACAGTTTTGTGCTATATTCGACCTAATAAACAATTCTTACTAGGTCTCTTTGTGCACTGTGTAATATTAGGTTAGGTTAGGTTGAGGCGGCGATGAGGGGCCGGTTCTGACCCCCCTCCACGTGAGCCGCTAGGGCTCCTTGTGATACCGCACAGGCAAGGATCCTACAAAAAGGACCTCTCCCTTCCCACTACTTATGTTCCCAGGGGTGCTCTATCCTTCATGAAACGGCTCGCGGTCCCATCCAGATTTACGGATGAAAGCTACGAGTCTGTGTGGAGCGACCTCTGCGAGGTCTGTAAGGTCTGTAAGTATTGCTGCGCCCAAGAATTTGAGTCGGATGTGCCCCAGCGCAGGGCATTGACACAGGAGGTGTGCAACTGTCTCTTCCTCTTCTTCGTCTCCACAGCTCCTGCAGTAGTCATAATGTGGCACCGCTAGTCTAGCCGCGTGTGCTCCTATTAACCAATGTCCCGTAATGGCCTTGATCGCCAGACTACAGTCCTGCCTATTTAGGGCGATAAGCATCATTGACCTCTTCCTAGATCGGATTGGCCATATCATGCGGGAGTTCCTGCAGTTTTGGAGATTTCTCCATTTCCGCAGTGATGCGCGGTCAAAGTGATCCCTGCATTTTAGCCTACACGTAGCTAAGGGGATACCTACTGGTTCCTTCTCCGGTAGGAGAGGATTGGTAGTACCTGCTCTTGCTAGTTCGTCGGCGGCGCAGTTACCCTCGTGGTCCCTATGCCCGGGCACCCATATGAGGTGTATGTCATGCTGCTCTGCCATCTCGTTAAGAGATCTGCGACAGTCATTCACTGTCCTGGAGTTGGATGAAAGACCGTCAAGGGCTTTGAGTGCCGCTTGACTGTCTGAAAAGATACAGATTGTGTCCTGATTAACAATAAGTGCTGGGGATCTGAGTGCTTCTACGATAGCTATTACTTCTGCTTGGAAAACACTACAGTGGTCTGGGAGTCTGAAGGACTCATTTAAACACAGCTGTTCGCAATGGAAACCGCCTCCCACCTGGCCATTCAATTTTGAGCCGTCTGTGTAAATATGGAGGGAACCGGCTGGTCCCGGGATTTGTGTGTCCCATTCCTCCCTTGTTGGAATGTAGACCTTGTATTTTAAGGTGGGATTATCGACAGGTACGCAGTAGTCTGTAGACCCCGTTGGCGTGCAGTGGTGCAGATCTAACTTGGTATGTCCGTAGTCAGTCCTTTTCCATGCGCCCGTCTCTCGTAGCCTGATTGCCGATAGCGTAGCCATCTTGACTCCCACTATCTCTACCGGTAATAGGTCGAGTATGGATACAGGATACAGACCTCCGCCATCCTTTGCGTTTTCTGAGCTTCTCCCTGATTGTGGAGTTGGTGAGAGCAGGCCACCATACCACCACCCCGTAGAAGAGGATGGGTCTTATGACCGCTGTATAAAGCCATCTTACTATTTTTGGTGACATTCCCCATTTAAGACCAATGGCTTTTCTGCAAGTATAGAGCGCGATTGTAGCTTTGTTGGCTCTATCCATAGTGTTTGATTTCCAGTCCAGTTTCCTGTCTAGCGTAATCCCTAGGTACTTGGCGCTATCGCTAAGAGATAGTGTTTCTCCTAATAGTTTTGGAAGCCTTAAGTTTGGTATTTTGTACTTCCTGGTGAAGAGGACGAGCTCTGTTTTGGATGGGTTCACACCTAGTCCATTTCTAACTGCCCACGTTGAGAGGACCCTAAGTTTGTCCGTCATGCGGTCACATAGAGTCTGGGGAAATTTTCCAGAGAAGGCAATTGCGACATCATCCGCGTAAGCGATAACTTTGCAACCACCCCCTTCTAGGGATCGCAGTAGGATATTAACCGCCACGTTGCAGAGTAGGGGTTAGAGTACGCCTCCTTGCGGGGTGCCTCTTCTGACGTATCTATGAATAGATTCTCCTCCCAGTGACGCCTCAACAGTCCTGTTTACCAGGATCTGCTCTATAAGGCGTATGGATTGATCGTCTATTCCTAGTCCTGCCAGTGCATTGATTATCGAGCTTGTTAGGATGTTGTTGAACGCACCTTCTATGTCTAGAAAAGCAATGAGTGCCTATTCCTTATCACTAAGTGCCTTTTCGACGAAAGTAGTGATTTCGTGGAGTGCCGTTTCCGTGGATTCCGTATACGCATGCTGTGATCCCGAGATATCATATGGGTTGATAGTAAGATTAATATGGAGGCTGATTAGTCTCTCCATTGTCTTGAGAAGGAAGGACGAAAGGCTTATTGGTCTGAAGTCCTTAGGGTTGCAGTGGGATGGTTTTCCCGCCTTGGGTATAAATACGACTTTCGTCCGCAACCACATTGCGGGTACGATGCCTATCCTGAAAATTGTTGAGAAAGCTTTCTTGACCCAAGATCTCAGGTTGGGACCGGCTTTAATAAGTTGAGCCGGGACAATGCTGCCTGGGCCCGGGGATTTGAAGGGCTTGAAGCTGTTTATTGCCCAGCTGAGATACCTATCACTCAATAGGTATTCAAGTTGGTTAGCGGTGGGGGGGCTATTCCCCTGTGTCTGCATTTCCAGGGTTGTATCTTCTCGAGAGCATCCCGGGAAATGTGTCCCTATGAGAGCCTCTAGGGTTTCTTTGCTGGACGATGTCCAGTTACCTTCTGAGGTTTTAATGTATCCTACATTTGGTGCAGTAGTTGCGAGGACCTTCCTGAGTCGGGAGGCCTCTGACGTTTGCTGGATGTTCGTACAGAACTTGGCCCAGGCATTCCTTTTTTTTTGCGTTCTTTGTTATATCACCTAAGGTCCGCTTTATAGGACTCCCAGGCTATTTCCGAGTTTGTTTTCTTGGCGAAATTAAACGCCTTGCGGGCCTTGGTTTTAAAAGGCGCAAGTGTTTGCGACCACCATGGTGGTTTCTTTGACTTGCTATTGCCCGATCTGCTTTTGGGACAAGCTTTATTGAATGCTCTGGCGCACGCTGTCGTGAGCGTGTTCACCATGGCATCCAGGGCTTCCCTACTGTCAACGTTCCCTGTTGGAGGATTTCCCAATCCTCCAGGCCTTTTACCTGTAGTATCAGCTTTGCAGAGCCTAAACTCCGACGCCCCCAACCCAAGAATCCTGTCTCCTAGGATTCAGGGTTCCTGGATGAGGGCCACACCAGCTCCACTTCGGCGGACTTATATACTGCGTGCAAAGGAACGAAGGGTATGTGCAAAGTTTCAAGTCGATAGCTTAAAAACTGAGAGACTAGTTTGCGTAGAAACAGATAGACGGACATGCTCATATAAACTCAGGAGGTGATCCTGATCAAGAATATATATACTTTATAGGGTCGGAGATGTCTCCTTCACTGCGTTGCACACTATTGGACAAAATTATAATACCCTCTGCAAAGATATAAAAAGAAGAGGAAGAAATATTAAATAAATTCATGATTCGCCTCCAAATATACCACAGCACACGCTATGCGATACGGTTTAGGATAAAATGACATTTCTCAAGTTAGAAATTTCTCTATTCTCAAGTTAGTAAACACCGGTTTACGGCTATATTTATAACAAACGCAGTGCGCACAAAAAAAAACACGACCTTTCGCTTAAGAGGAAGAGAGAGATGTGCTTATAATTGCTTATAATTATAATTTATAGTGATAATTAAAGATACGAACACTAAAAAGTTATGACATCAAAGCACATCGTCCAAAGTACGAGTCGTTTTTGACGCGTCTTGTAAGACTTTAAGACAGAAGTGCCTGAACGATTTATTGATAGTTCGTCTTACAATTCAGAAAGTACAATACAATTCAGGGCTATATTTAACTCTTCTTCGGTTTCGACTGAACAGATTGGCTCTGATAGCCGACATAACAAAGATGTTTCGCCAAGTAGTGGTAAATGAAGCCGAAGGCGATACCAGTTGAAAGTGTGGACGAAAAACCCATCAGAGTCCTTGAATCTGTGCAAGCTCATCACCGTTGCATATGGCACTGCGCCAGCCGCATTCCTGGCCATAAGGTGCTTGAAGAGGTTGAGTGAATCTGTGAAAATATGTTGAGAAAAAAAATATATTCCCTCGAGCTGCCGAAGTTATTGGGTCCGACTTTTACGTCGACGACATGTTAACGGGCGCTGGTTGCATTAAGGAGCCAAAGACAATTTAATCTGAAATTACTCAGGTTCTTCAAAACGTTGGGTTGAATTGAGCAAGTGCTTTTCAAAATCGGAACATTCTTTCGGTGAAATCGAAACTGTTTGACTCCCTTGGCTTATTAAGCCTCATAATTATAAAAGGAAAGATCCCATTGCAGGAACTTTGGCTAAATAATAGATTGCGATGAGACAATTCCATTGCACTTGAAAACAGCATAGAACAAAATACTGATTACAATGCAGAGTAAAATTGCACAAACTTGTTTTTTGGAAAAGCGTTACAACTTGAACAATTTTCATAATTTTGTAATAAAATTGATCTCATTTAATTCAGGATTAAAGATACAATATTGATTTGTGTCAAAAATAATACCATTTCTTTTAAGTTGTACCGAAAAAAGTCCGAAAAACACGAACATAATGCCAAATTGTATCCTTTTTTTTAAGAAAAATTTCACGAAAAACGGGTTTTTAAAATACTTTTAAATCAAGATTTTGAGGGTGTTACAAATATTTCAAACACAGTTTTGTGCTATATTCGACCTAATAAACAATTCTTACTAGGTCTCTTTGTGCACTGTGTAATATTAGGTTAGGTTAGGTTGAGGCGGCGATGAGGGGCCGGTTCTGACCCCCATCCACTTGAGCCGCTAGGGCTGCTTGTGATACCGCACAGGCAAGGATCCTACAAAAAGGACCTCTCCCTTCCCACTACTTATGTTCCCAAGAGTGCTCTATCCTTCATGAAACGGCTCGCGGTCCCATCCAGATTTACGGATGAAAGCTACGAGTCTGTGTGGAGCGACCTCTGCGAGGTCTGTAAGGTCTGTAAGTATTGCTGCGCCCAAGAATTTGAGTCGGATGTGCCCCAGCGCAGGGCATTGACACAGGAGGTGTGCAACTGTCTCTTCCTCTTCTTCGTCTCCACAGCTCCTGCAGTAGTCATAATGTGGCACCGCTAGTCTAGCCGCGTGTGCTCCTATTAACCAATGTCCCGTAATGGCCTTGATCGCCAGACTACAGTCCTGCCTATTTAGGGCGATAAGCATCATTGACCTCTTCCTAGATCGGATTGGCCATATCATGCGGGAGTTCCTGCAGTTTTGGAGATTTCTCCATTTCCGCAGTGATGCGCGGTCAAAGTGATCCCTGCATTTTAGCCTACACGTAGCTAAGGGGATACCTACTGGTTCCTTCTCCGGTAGGAGAGGATTGGTAGTACCTGCTCTTGCTAGTTCGTCGGCGGCGCAGTTACCCTCGTGGTCCCTATGCCCGGGCACCCATATGAGGTGTATGTCATGCTGCTCTGCCATCTCGTTAAGAGATCTGCGACAGTCATTCACTGTCCTGGAGTTGGATGAAAGACCGTCAAGGGCTTTGAGTGCCGCTTGACTGTCTGAAAAGATACAGATTGTGTCCTGATTACCAATAAGTGCTGGGGATCTGAGTGCTTCTCAGATAGCTATTACTTCTGCTTGGAAAACACTACAGTGGTCTGGGAGTCTGAAGGACTCATTTAAACACAGCTGTTCGCAATGGAAACCGCCTCCCACCTGGCCATTCAATTTTGAGCCGTCTGTGTAAATATGGAGGGAACCGGCTGGTCCCGGGATTTGTGTGTCCCATTCCTCCCTTGTTGGAATGTAGACCTTGTATTTTAAGGTGGGATTATCGACAGGTACGCAGTAGTCTGTAGACCCCGTTGGCGTGCAGTGGTGCAGATCTAACTTGGTATGTCCGTAGTCAGTCCTTTTCCATGCGCCCGTCTCTCGTAGCCTGATTGCCGATAGCGTAGCCATCTTGACTCCCACTATCTCTACCGGTAATAGGTCGAGTATGGATACAGGATACAGACCTCCGCCATCCTTTGCGTTTTTCTGAGCTTCTCCCTGATTGTGGAGTTGGTGAGAGCAGGCCACCATACCACCACCCCGTAGAAGAGGATGGGTCTTATGACCGCTGTATAAAGCCATCTTACTATTTTTGGTGACATTCCCCATTTAAGACCAATGGCTTTTCTGCAAGTATAGAGCGCGATTGTAGCTTTGTTGGCTCTATCCATAGTGTTTGATTTCCAGTCCAGTTTCCTGTCTAGCGTAATCCCTAGGTACTTGGCGCTATCGCTAAGAGATAGTGTTTCTCCTAATAGTTTTGGAAGCCTTAAGTTTGGTATTTTGTACTTCCTGGTGAAGAGGACGAGCTCTGTTTTGGATGGGTTCACACCTAGTCCATTTCTAACTGCCCACGTTGAGAGGACCCTAAGTTTGTCCGTCATGCGGTCACATAGAGTCTGGGGAAATTTTCCAGAGAAGGCAATTGCGACATCATCCGCGTAAGCGATAACTTTGCAACCACCCCCTTCTAGGGATCGCAGTAGGATATTAACCGCCACGTTGCAGAGTAGGGGTTAGAGTACGCCTCCTTGCGGGGTGCCTCTTCTGACGTATCTATGAATAGATTCTCCTCCCAGTGACGCCTCAACAGTCCTGTTTACCAGGATCTGCTCTATAAGGCGTATGGATTGATCGTCTAATCCTAGTCCTGCCAGTGCATTGATTATCGAGCTTGTTAGGATGTTGTTGAACGCACCTTCTATGTCTAGAAAAGCAATGAGTGCCTATTCCTTATCACTAAGTGCCTTTTCGACGAAAGTAGTGATTTCGTGGAGTGCCGTTTCCGTGGATTCCGTATACGCATGCTGTGATCCCGAGATATCATATGGGTTGATAGTAAGATTAATATGGAGGCTGATTAGTCTCTCCATTGTCTTGAGAAGGAAGGACGAAAGGCTTATTGGTCTGAAGTCCTTAGGGTTGCAGTGGGATGGTTTTCCCGCCTTGGGTATAAATACGACTTTCGTCCGCAACCACATTGCGGGTACGATGCCTATCCTGAAAATTGTTGAGAAAGCTTTCTTGACCCAAGATCTCAGGTTGGGACCGGCTTTAATAAGTTGAGCCGGGACAATGCTGCCTGGGCCCGGGGATTTGAAGGGCTTGAAGCTGTTTATTGCCCAGCTGAGATACCTATCACTCAATAGGTATTCAAGTTGGTTAGCGGTGGGGGGGCTATTCCCCTGTGTCTGCATTTCCAGGGTTGTATCTTCTCGAGAGCATCCCGGGAAATGTGTCCCTATGAGAGCCTCTAGGGTTTCTTTGCTGGACGAGGTCCAGTTACCTTCTGAGGTTTTAATGTATCCTACATTTGGTGCAGTAGTTGCGAGGACCTTCCTGAGTCGGGAGGCCTCTGACGTTTGCTGGATGTTCGTACAGAACTTGGCCCAGGCATTCCTTTTTTTTTGCGTTCTTTGTTATATCACCTAAGGTCCGCTTTATAGGACTCCCAGGCTATTTCCGAGTTTGTTTTCTTGGCGAAATTAAACGCCTTGCGGGCCTTGGTTTTAAAAGGCGCAAGTGTTTGCGACCACCATGGTGGTTTCTTTGACTTGCTATTGCCCGATCTGCTTTTGGGACAAGCTTTATTGAATGCTCTGGCGCACGCTGTCGTGAGCGTGTTCACCATGGCATCCAGGGCTTCCCTACTGTCAACGTTCCCTGTTGGAGGATTTCCCAAGGAACTATCTAGCTTCTTCCTATATAACTCCCAGTTCGCTTTCCTCGGGTTGCGTACCGTTAGTCGATTAAGGTTCTTGAAATTGACCACTAATTCTATGTATCGGTGGTCTGAGAATGAGTGTTTCTCTAGGGCTCCCCATCTAACAATCCTGTCTGCTAGGGATTCAGAGTAAAGAGTGACGTCAAGTACTTCCCTTCTGTTCTTGACTATGAAAGTGGGTGCTGTACCCCTGTTGCCCACCAAAAGATTGGAGCCTAGGATAAAATCGAAGATTGACTCACCCCTCTCGTTCGTGTCAGTGCTGCCCCACTGATGATGATGGGCGTTAGCATCGCAGCCTATGATCAGGTCAATCTTATGCTTCCTGCTGTCTTCCACCAGCTGTTTGATTAGCGGGTGCGGGGGAAGGGTCTCCTGGTCGTGGCCCATATACGCCGAACATATCCTTAGAGGGCCATTTGGGCTCTCTACGGCTGCGGCTACGTGGTCTTCATTGCTGAAATTGGGTAGCAAAAAGAGGTTAAGGTTCTTTTTTGCGAGGATGCAGGCTCGCCTTTTACCTGTAGTATCAGCTTTGCAGAGCCTAAACTCCGACGCCCCCAACCCAAGAATCCTGTCTCCTAGGATTCAGGGTTCCTGGATGAGGGCCACACCAGCTCCACTTCGGCGAGGTGGAGTAGGAGGGCAGCTGACGCCGCTTTACTGTGGTGGAGGTTTATTTGTAAGATCGTCAGGGACATCCTTACAAACCTCCACCACAGTTATATCTGCCTCCGTCTCGGAGCCCAGCAGAGAGTCCTCCTCCATTCCGACTCTACCAAGTGCCCTTGCCAAGTCGCTTTCCTCCGAGGTGTACCCTTCCAGAATGTCCTTCTCCTCATCCGACATTCCCTCCGGGTGCCCCTCTTCGGTCGGCTCCTCCAAGTCTGGCTCTTGAGTGTCTGCCTCCAGACCGATACCTCCTGGATTGGCCTTCGCATCAGATTTATAGATACGGACCGAGACGTGCTCGAATCCGTACTTCAGCCGGTGCTCCGTCCTCTCCAGGGCTTTTACGGTCTCCTCGTTTAGTGTGAGGACGACCTGCCTTCGCAGTCCCACCGCCTCCTCGACCTTGGCGACTCTCCAGTCTGCCGTGGGGAGCGTCGGGTTACACATCCTAAGCATAGTTAGGATGGTTTTCGGGTCAGCTGGCTTTTCTGTGAGCCACACTCGCGCCCTCGGTTTGCTGGGGATCTCGTCCCAGTCAACCGCCACTAGCTTAGCTCGATGCTACCATACGCTTGTAGGTCTCTACCGATCGCGCGTCTTGACGGGCAATAACCTTGACGCTACCCTGATACCATCCTGCGTCTTCGCATTCTGGTGGGGGTCCTCCGCTTCGCAGCATCTCCTTCACGAAGCGCCCATGCAACTCGTTTACCACTCGTCGCCAAAGGTCCTTGGGGATAAGCCCATCCTTGGAGCCCTTGTCCAGGACTCCAATTAAGGTTCTTCCCTTCGTCACCTCAGCGAACGAGCGGTTGGGCGGCTGCGGCTGGGCCTTCCTCTTCTTGGCTTGGGGGGCTTCTCCCTCTGTGGACCTCTGCCTCTTCGCGCTTTGCGCGGCCTCCTTGGCAGGGTCTGACCCAGTGCGTCTCTTCGGATCCAGCCTTTCTCCCGCCTTTTCCGGATTGAAGTCGGGTAGGATCTCCCTTGCCCACTTGATAATCTCGGCCTGGTCCGGGTTGGCTTCGGCCGATGGGTCCGCCCTCATCAGCATGAAGGCTGCTCTTCTTCTATCTTTGTAGGAGCCTTTGCGCTGCTTCGAGTGAGACGCTTCCGGACCAGGGTTCGCCTTAGGGGCACCGCCGGTTGGTTTAGAGGTTGGCCCTGGGGTCTTCCTCTCCACACCGTTCGGTGGTCCCATAGCTAGCCCCGCTTCGGAAGAAGTTGCCTTGGCAACCTCCTCCGCACCGGCGCGTCCCGCCTCCAGATGTTGCCCCTCTGTGGGGGGCTTCTCCAACTCAGCAACTCCTTGGCTTTTGAGGGCCTTGGAGTTTGACGGGCCATTGACCCCATTTCCGGTCTTTTTAAGGGAGTTCCGCTCTCCACTTTGGTTTTTGTTAGTTAAAGAATTCATGTTTTGGTCCCACGAGTAGGCGGGGAGGAGTTCGTCCATCATGACATAGCCCGCTTGTCACGATAAGAATCCAAGGTGAAACAGCATATACCGAAGGATGCGTGTCCGAGGGGGGCTCGGACGCTAATAGGTGAACTCTGGGGGACCGGCCGACCTCCCAGTTTTAACCAGGCTTATCGTGACCAGCGGGCTATGTCATGATGGACGAACCCCTTCCCGCTTACTCGTGGGACCAAAGAATGAACACTACCATTCCAAATAAAAACCTAAGTGGAGAACGAAACTTCCTAAGAAAGTCCGGAAATGGGGTCAGTGACCCGTCAAACTCCAAAGTCTCAAAAGCCAAGGAGTTGCTGAGATGGAGAAGCCCCCCACAGAGGGGCAACATCTGGAGGCGGGACGCGCCGGTGCGGAGGAGATTGCCAAGGCTTCTTCTTCCAAAGCGGGGCTAGCCACCGAACGGCGTGGAGAGGAAGACCCCAGGGTCAACCTCTAAACCAACTGGAGGGGCCCCTAAGGCGAACCCTGGTCCGGGAGCGTCTCACTCGACGCATCAAAAAGGCTCTTATAAAGATAAGAGAAGAGCAGCCTTCATTCTGATGAGGGCGGACCCATCGGCCGAAGCCAACTTGGACCAGGCCGAGATCATTAAGTGGGCAAGGGAGATCCTGCCCGATTTTAATCCGGAAAAGGCGTGTGTGAGGCTGGATCCGAACAAAACATCCGACCCTGCCAAGGAGATCGCACAAAGCGTGAAAAGGCAGAAGTCCACAGAGGGAGAAGCCCCCTTGGCCAAGAAGAGGAAGGCCCAGCCGCAGCCATCCAACCGCTCGTTCGCCGAAGTGACGAAGGAAAGAACCCTAATTGGAGTCCTGGACAAGGGATCCAAGGATGGGCTCATCCGCAAGGACCTTTGGCGACGAGTGGTAAACGAGTTGCATGGGCGCTTCGTGGAGGAGATGCTGCGAAGCGGAGGACCCCCACCAGAATGCGAAGACGCAGGATGGTATCAGGGTAGCGTCAAGGTTATTGCCCGTCAAGACGCGCGATTGGTAGAGACCTACAAGCGTATGGTAGCATCGCTTGGAGAGGTCTACCCTTGAGCTAAGCTAGTGGCGGTTGACTGGGAGGAGATCACAAGCAAACCGAGGGCGCGAGAGTGGCTCACTGAAAAGCCAGCTGACCCTAAGACCATCCTAACTATGCTTAGGATGTGCAATCCGACGCTTCCCACGGCAGATTGGAGAGTCACCAAGGTCGAGGAGGCGGTGGGACTGCGGAGGCAGGTCGTTCTCACCCTCAACGGGGAGACCGTGAAAACCCTGGAAAGGTCGGAGCACCGGCTGAAGTACGGATTCGAACACGTCTCGGTCCGTATCTACAAATCCGATGCGAAGACCAATCCAGGAGGTATCGGGTTGGAGGCAGACACGCAAGATCCAGACTTGGAGGAGCCGACCGTAGAAGCGCACCGGGAAGGAATTTCGGATGAGGAGTAGGACATTCTGGTACACCTCGGAGGAAAGCGACTTGGCAAGGGCACTGGGTGGAGTCGGAATGGAGGAGGACTCTCTGCTGGGCTCCGAGACGGAGGCAGATATAACTGTGGTGGAGGTTTGTAAGGATGTCCCTGACGATCCCTGACGATGGTGGAAGACAGCAGGAAGCATAAGATCGACCTGATCATAGGTTGCGATGCTAACGCCCATCATCATCAGTGGGGAAGCACTGACACGAACGAGAGGGGTGAGTCAATCTTCGATTTTATCCTAGGCTCAAATCTTTTAGTGGGTAACAGGGGTACAGAACACACTTTCATAGTCAAGAACAGAAGGGAAGTACTTGCAGTACTAGCAGACAGGATTGTTAGTTGGAGAGTTCTACAGAAGCACTCTTTCTTGGACCACCGATACATAAATTTAGTGGTCAACTTCGAGAACTTTAATCGACAAACGGTACGCAACCCGAGGAAAGCAAACTGCGAGTTATACAGGAAAAAACTAGATAGTTTCTTGGGGAGACCTCCAACAGGGGACGTTGACAGTAGGGAAGCCCTGGATGCCATGGTGAACACGCTCACGACAGCGTGAGCCAGAGCATTCAATAAAGCTTGTCCCAAAAGCAGATCGGGCAATAGCAAGTCAAAGAAACCACCATGGTGGTCGCAAACACTTGCGCCTTTTAAAACCAAGGCCCGCAAGGCGTTTAATTTCGCCAAAAACACAAACTCGGAAATAGCCTGGGAGTCGTATAAAGCGGACCTTAGGCGATATAACAAAGAACTTCGCAAGGAAAAAAGGAATGCCTGGTCCAAGTTCTGCACGAACATTCAGCAAACATCAGAGGCATCCCGACTCAGGAAGGTCCTCGCAACTACTGCATCAAATTTAGGAGACATTAAAACCTCAGAAGGTAACTGGACATCGTCCAGCAAAGAAACCCTAGAAGCTCTCACAGAGGCACATTTCCCGGGATGCTCTCTAGAAGATAAAACTCTGGAAATGCAAAGACAGGGAGATAGCCCCTCCCTCCCTAACCAACTTGAATATCTATTGAGTGACAGGTATCTCAGCTGGGCGATAAATAGCTTCAAGCCTTTCAAATCCCCAGGCCCAGATGGCATTGTCCCGTCTCAACTAATTAAAGCCGAACCCAATCTGAGGTCTTGGGTCAAGAAAGCCTTCTCAGCAATTTTCAGAATAGGTATCGTACCCGCAATGTGGTTGCAGACGAAATTTGTATACCCAAGGCGGGAAATCGCACTGCACCCCTAAGGACTTCAGACCAATAAGCCGGTCGTCCTTCCTTCTCAAGACAATGGAGAGACTAATCAGCCGCCATATTAATCTTACTATCAACCCAGATGATATCTCTGGATCACAGCATGCGCATAAGAAGGGCCGATCCACGGAAACGGCTTAATAGCCTACTGCGATCCCTAGAAGGTGGTGGTTGCAAAGTTATCGCTTACGCGGAGGTGGTCGCATGACGGACAAACTTAGGGTCCTCTCAATATGGGCAGTTAGGAATGGACTAGGTGTAAACTCGCCCAAAACCGAGCTTGTCCTCTTCGCCAGGAAGTACAAAATACCAAACTTAATGCTTCCAAAACTATCAGGAGAAACACTCTCCCTCAGCGGTAGTGCCAAGTACCTAGGGATTACGCTAGACAGGAAACTGGAATGGAAGTCCAACACTATGGATAGAGCTTACAAGGATACAATCGCGCTCTAAACATGCCGAAAAGCCATTGGCCATACATGGGGAATGTCCCCAAAAATAGTAAGTTGCCTTTCACAGCGGTCATAAGACCCATCCTTTTGTATGGGGTGGTGGTCTGGTGGCCTGCTCTCACAAACTCCACAATTAGAGAGAAACTTAGGAAAACGCTAAGGCTTACACAGCTTACACAGCTTACTTACTACACCGACTGATGCCCTAGACTTCATACTCGACCTTTTACCTGTAGAGATAATGGAGGCCAAGATAGCCACGCTTTCGGCAATAAGGCTACGCAAGACGGGCATATGGAAAAGGACCGACTATGGACATACCAAGTTAGACCTACACCGCTGCACGCCAACGGGGGCTACAGACTACTGCGTACCTGTCGATCATCCAACCTTAAAATACAAGGTTTCCATTCCAACAAGGGAGGAATGGGCCACACAAATCCCGGGACCAGCCGGTTCCCTCGGCTGTGTCTAAATGAGTCCTTCAGACTCCCCGACCACTGTAGTGTGTTCCAAGCAGAAGTAATAGCTATCGGGGAAGCACTCAAATCCCCAGCACTTACTGGCAATCAAGAAACAATCTGTATCTTTTCAGACAGTCAAGCGGCACTCAAAGGCTTTGACGGATTATCATCCAACTCCAGGTCAGTAAATGACTGTCGCAGATCTCTTAATGAGATGGCAGAGTAGTATGGCATTACGAGGGTAATTTCGCCGCCGACAAACTAGCAAAAGCAGGTACTACCAATCCTCTCCTATCGGAGAAGGAACCAGTAGGCATCCCCTTAGCTACGTGTAGGCTAAAATGCAGGGATCACTTTGACCGCGCATCACTGAGGAAATGGAGAAATCTCCAAAACTGCAGGAACTCACGCATGATATGGCCCATCCGCTCTAGGAAGAGATCAATGATGCTTATCGCCCTTAATAGGCAGGACTGTAGTCTGGCAATCAAGGCCATTACGGGACACTGGTTATTAGGAGCACACGCGGCTAGACTAGCGGTGCCACCTTATGACTATGGCAGGAGCTGTGGGGATGTAGAAGAGGAAGAGACAGTCGCGACAGTCGTTAATGCCCTGCGCTGGGGCGCAGCCGACTCAAATTCTCGGGCCCAGCAACATTCACGGACCTAACAGACCTCGCGGAGATCGCTCCAGGCAGACTCGTAGCTTTCATCCGTAAATCGGGATGGGACCGCGAGCCGCCGCAGGAAGGATAGCACACTCTTGGGCACATCAGTAGATAGGAAGGGAGAGGTCCTCTGCCTGTGCCGTATCACAAGGAGCCCCACCGGCTCAAGTGGATGGCGGTGTCAGTCACTGACCCCCCATCGCCGCCTCAACCTAACCCAACTTATGGATCAGCCCGGATGATCAATTTATTCAACTCATAATTTGGCAAAACGATCCAGCGAAAGACCTACGATACTACCGACCTAAAACAGTCATCTACGGCACGAATACAGCACCTGGCAACAAAATGCCTAAATCATCTGGCAATCCGGTCACGGGAAAGCTGCCCGCTACGATCGACAGTACCCGACAACGACTTCTATGTAGACAATGGCTTGACGGTTGTTAATTCAGTCGCAAGAGCAGTGCAAATTCAAAGAGAACTCCACAAAATTTAACTCCCACACGGCTTCAAGCTTTGAAAATGGTGTTCCAACAATGTAGACTTGCTACAGAAAGTGCCTTAGAAAGAGAAAGCCTACTGTGAGCGACGTAAAGTAAGGTGAGACACTGGACACCAATACACTGTCACAACCCTTGGATTCATATGGATCCCCAACAAAAACCAACTTTGCGGAAGAACACAAAAAAACTAGTTATAACAGTTATAAAAAAAAGATTTTGGGAATCAAAAATGGCCTCGGACGACGAACTCCCGTTAGATCAGAATGGTCAGACTGTCAGAATGGAAATCTCTCTGACCTTCAAGTATTGAACAAATTGCACATCCCAAGACACATATTTGATGGAAAGTTTTCAGTCACACAGAAACAACACACAGAAACAGTAATATATGTACGAGCAACGTACAATAAGAAACAAACCCCGGTTAGGCCTAAGTCCCGAGTGGCACCTACAGCCAATACAGACAACACCTACAGACTAGAGCTGTGGGACTGGACAGAGGAGCAGAGCTCACACATACAGCCAGACAAGATTTACGCTTGTTTTTGGACAAAGTTTCTGGCTACTTTTGGAAAGACTTATCCATCGTTTTGGATTGGATATATGATTTTTTATATTTTGCTTACGAAGCCAAATATCTTGTATTAGATGTTGTAAAGAAAACAAAATTTATTGTGATTCCCAAGCTTTAGGTACCATAGGTCGTTAACAATATTGAATCGTCAATGATAAAACAATTGCAAGGACTAATATCCACAACTGCGTACAATGCAGCAGAGTTAAGCCAAAATTAATGAGCCAAATCATGGAAAATCTACTAGCCGAAAGGGTCATACTGGCTCGTCCAATCTTCAACAATGAAATAGATTTCAGTGTAGATAGATTCCGCGGAGCTTGATTCAGGAAATAACTTAATGTATCACTCCCGAAAACGACGATCACCGTTAAATATAATTGGAACTGTAGCCAATAAATTGCGTACTTCATTACACGTACGCAGAAAATATGGTCAAAGTTATCGCGAAGGTAAAAAGTAACAAGGATTTTCTCTTCCAGCCGCTCCAAAACTAAACCTCCATTGTTCACTCTACCCTTAACGTAGTAAAAAAGGGAAGCATAGCTACGAACAATCACCTAAGATCGTTGGAACTACAGATGATAATTATAAATCAGGAAGAAGGAAAGTATCAGGGTGCGCAGCTTAATCAATAATTTGTGATCCTCACAGCTCAAATGAGTCTACTTGCTAATGGACTACAGCGGATCCAGAATGCGAAAACCATTTATTTATTTATTATTATTATTAACAATGATCTGTTAATTCTATATTATTATAACTAAGAGTAAGGATAAGGATAAGAGTAAGGATAAATTAAGCTAAAAGATATTCCAAAATTTTGGATTTAATTACATCTAGGGATAGTTCAGGGGACAATAAATGGGACAATGCGTTATAGTTTTTACAAATAACACGGAATGGATCGTGTTCCGCGAAATTAGACCTAGAAATCGGTAACCAAAGGGGTCGGAAGGATCTAGTTACTCTTTTAGGCACAGAAAACATTAATTTTTCAAGAAGTACTTGTGAGTCAACCTGTCCAAGAATAAGCACATGAAGTAGCATAACCCCAGCACAAGTACGGCGCTCTTTTAAAGGAGGTAGGTTTAGTAGTTTTAACCACAAGAAGACTTCGTTAAGGTCTAGTTGCTGGTGTCTATGAAGGAAATGGTCTGAGAAAGAAAGACATAACTTGACATCATCTGCATACATAAATGTAGTAGCATAGTTTACAAGGCTAGGTAAATCGTTGACAAAAAGAACAAACAGAAGAGGTCCTAAATGACTACCTTGTGGGACACCAGATGTAACATTTATAATCTGTGATGAACTGTTTTTAAACAAAACACGCTGCGTGCGGTTCGATAGATAAGAGGTCAACCACTGTACTATACCATATGTGGAGAAAACCCCAAAAGACACAGCTTATGAAGGAGGAGATGGTAGTTCACAGAGTCAAACGCTTTACTAAAGTCAGTGTACACCACATCAGTTTGCATGCGGCTCAGAAAACCTCTGTGGATAAACGAAGTGAATTCAAGAAGGTTAGTTGTGGTAGAGCGATGCTTGACAAAACCATGCTGTGAAGTGGAAATAATGCTTTTACAAAAATGTTGCAGTTAGAAAGTAACCAGTTTCTTAAGCAGTTCGGGAATCGCAGATAGCTTAGCAATCCCCCGGTAGTTCTCAATAAGTTCTTTACAGCCTTTCTTATGAAGCGGAATAATAAAAGATTCATTCCATCTCTTGGGAAGACATGCCAGCTCCAAGGAGAAGTTGAATAAGATAGTGAGAGGATAGCAAAGGATATCAGAACAGTACCTTAGAACACAGCTAGGAACATTGTCAGGACCAGCAGAGAATAGAACATCTATTGTTGAAAGAGCTTCGAACAGATCCTGAATTCGAAATTTTGAAAAGTAAATGTTGTTTATATGTGGCAATTTATAAGAATAAGAAGAATTGTGGTTATATGAATCGGACGAATAGGTGGTTTGAAAAAATGACGCAAAGAGATTAGCAATACCTTGCTCAGAAGAATGTGAAATATTTTTATATGATAGGGAAGGAGGAAAAAGATTTGATTTACGTTTCATATTGACAAAAGAGTAGAAGGAGCTTGGATCATTTCGAAAGTTTACCTTACAATTCCTGATATACTGCTTATGGAGTTGATCGTTGAGAATAATAAACTGGTTACGAACATAAAGAAAGTTTGACTGGTGGCACATCGATCCTGACTTTTTCAAAAAAAATCCTGAAGAAATTTTTTGTAAGCTCTGGAGTTCCTGTTCTTAAGACGAGAAAGGTGTTTATTATACCAAGGTGGTTTTGTAGACAATGATACTGGGACTTCCGAAACAAATTTGTTCAAGGCATTATGAATTATTTCGTAAAACGAATCCGTAGCTGCTTAAATTGTGTTTATAGATGAAAGAAAATTCCAATCGATTTCAGCTAAATGATTCCGAAGGGCCATAAAATCAGTCTTTCTGAAGCATTTGAAACGAGGTTTAGCATTAAAGCAAGCATCGTTGTGAGGAACATCAATTAACACCGATGCTAATAGTGTAGGGTTGTGAATGTCTTCAGGAAGCGATAGCGGCGGGGACCGAATGACTGTCACAGAGGATGACACATTAGAAAAAATAAGGTCCAGAAATCTGCCATGAGTGTTATGGATTGGATTTATTTGGAGCAGGGCAAGATCGGTTAAGCCATCGATAAAGTCGTAATGACAACTGGAAAGCAAGGAATTGTCTACCTCAGACGGGATCCAGGAAATGATGGGAAGGTTGAAATCTCCCATGATTAGGATTAAATCACGGTCCTTGGCCAACGAAGAAACAGACCTAATGGCATCAAGATGGTGAAAGTACACAATATCTTCAGCCATGGGAGGAATATAGGAACAGGTCAGGAAAATATGAGACGAGCCAGTTGAAATTTTCACCGCAATGAACTCAATTCCAAACTCGTTCGTGAAAGGAATAATTTCAAAAGGGTACTCATTAGTAACAGCAATGAGGACACCACCTGCAAAAGTTGGACGATTCAATCGAAACACTATGAATTTGGAAACAAGAATTTCATAATCAGAGACAGAGGAGTTAAGCCAAGTTTCAGTAAGCACGATAGCATCAAAATAAAAAGAAGCACTCTTTGTAAAAAATTGGCTCAGTTTACCCAGAATACTTCTAACGTTTTGATAGCAGCAGGAAAATACTATGTTATTCAGTTTTTTGAAGCAGTTTCTGCAGGGATAGGATTCTGAGCGTCTTTTGCTAGGAATTCATGAATGATACTGTGCTCAGGCCAAGCTACAGGATCAAGTGCTTTTTCAAGGTAGGAATCAGGAAGAACTATTTTAAAAGAAGAAATAGAACGCTTATGCTTAAAGTTAAATTTAAAAACAGCTATTTCATTAGGAGCTACCTTAAGATGGTTTAACAGGTGACTCCTGACATCAACAACAGTAGCATCCGGCATAAGCCGAGAGACAAAAATGGCCTTACGAAGAGCAACCGCCCTCAGCGTAAGTCCAGAAGATCTAACTTCAGGCGCCACACCAACCAGAGACCTTGGAGACATCACAGCTAGAGCAGAGGGTAGGTTGTCCAACGATGGGGGTTGTCCAACGATGTCCAACGATGGAGGCTCCAATATGAAAGGGTGCGCAGCTGAATCAATAATTTGTGATCCTCACAGCTCAAATGAGTCTACTTGCTAATGGACTACAGCGGATCCAGAATGCGAAAACCATTTATTTATTTATTATTATTATTAACAATGATCTGTTAATTCTATATTATTATAACTAAGAGTAAGGATAAGATAAGAGTAAGGATAAATTAAGCTAAAAGATATTCCATAATTTTGGATTTAATTACATCTAGGGATAGTTCAGGGGACAATAAATGGGACAATGCGTTATAGTTTTTACAAATAACACGGAATGGATCGTGTTCCGCGAAATTAGACCTAGAAATCGGTAACCAAAGGGGTCGGAAGGATCTAGTTACTCTTTTAGGCACAGAAAACATTAATTTTTCAAGAAGTACTTGTGAGTCAACCTGTCCAAGAATAAGCACATGAAGTAGCATAACCCCAGCACAAGTACGGCGCTCTTTTAAAGGAGGTAGGTTTAGTAGTTTTAACCACAAGAAGACTTCGTTAAGGTCTAGTTGCTGGTGTCTATGAAGGAAATGGTCTGAGAAAGAAAGACATAACTTGACATCATCTGCATACATAAATGTAGTAGCATAGTTTACAAGGCTAGGTAAATCGTTGACAAAAAGAACAAACAGAAGAGGTCCTAAATGACTACCTTGTGGGACACCAGATGTAACATTTATAATCTGTGATGAACTGTTTTTAAACAAAACACGCTGAGTGCGGTTCGATAGATAAGAGGTCAACCACTGTACTATACCATATGTGGAGAAAACCCCAAAAGACACAGCTTATGAAGGAGGAGATGGTAGTTCACAGAGTCAAACGCTTTACTAAAGTCAGTGTACACCACATCAGTTTGCATGCGGCTCAGAAAACCTCTGTGGATAAACGAAGTGAATTCAAGAAGGTTAGTTGTGGTAGAGCGATGCTTGACAAAACCATGCTGTGAAGTGGAAATAATGCTTTTACAAAAATGTTGCAGTTAGAAAGTAACCAGTTTCTTAAGCAGTTCGGGAATCGCAGATAGCTTAGCAATCCCCCGGTAGTTCTCAATAAGTTCTTTACAGCCTTTCTTATGAAGCGGAATAATAAAAGATTCATTCCATCTCTTGGGAAGACATGCCAGCTCCAAGGATAAGTTGAATAAGATAGTGAGAGGATAGCAAAGGATATCAGAACAGTACCTTAGAACACAGCTAGGAACATTGTCAGGACCAGCAGAGAATAGAACATCTATTGTTGAAAGAGCTTCGAACAGATCCTGAATTCGAAATTTTGAAAAGTAAATGTTGTTTATATGTGGCAATTTATAAGAATAAGAAGAATTGTGGTTATATGAATCGGACGAATAGGTGGTTTGAAAAAATGACGCAAAGAGATTAGCAATACCTTGCTCAGAAGAATGTGAAATATTTTTATATGATAGGGAAGGAGGAAAAAGATTTGATTTACGTTTCATATTGACAAAAGAGTAGAAGGAGCTTGGATCATTTCGAAAGTTTACCTTACAATTCCTGATATACTGCTTATGGAGTTGATCGTTGAGAATAATAAACTGGTTGCGAACATAAAGAAAGTTTGACTGGTGGCACATCGATCCTGACTTTTTCAAAAAAAATCCTGAAGAAATTTTTTGTAAGCTCTGGAGTTCCTGTTCTTAAGACGAGAAAGGTGTTTATTATACCAAGGTGGTTTTGTAGACAATGATACTGGGACTTCCGAAACAAATTTGTTCAAGGCATTATGAATTATTTCGTAAAACGAATCCGTAGCTGCTTAAATTGTGTTTATAGATGAAAGAAAATTCCAATCGATTTCAGCTAAATGATTCCGAAGGGCCATAAAATCAGTCTTTCTGAAGCATTTGAAACGAGGTTTAGCATTAAAGCAAGCATCGTTGTGAGGAACATCAATTAACACCGATGCTAATAGTGTAGGGTTGTGAATGTCTTCAGGAAGCGATAGCGGCGGGGACCGAATGACTGTCACAGAGGATGACACATTAGAAAAAATAAGGTCCAGAAATCTGCCATGAGTGTTATGGATTGGATTTATTTGGAGCAGGGCAAGATCGGTTAAGCCATCGATAAAGTCGTAATGACAACTGGAAAGCAAGGAATTGTCTACCTCAGACGGGATCCAGGAAATGATGGGAAGGTTGAAATCTCCCATGATTAGGATTAAATCACGGTCCTTGGCCAACGAAGAAACAGACCTAATGGCATCAAGATGGTGAAAGTACACAATATCTTCAGCCATGGGAGGAATATAGGAACAGGTCAGGAAAATATGAGACGAGCCAGTTGAAATTTTCACCGCAATGAACTCAATTCCAAACTCGTTCGTGAAAGGAATAATTTCAAAAGGGTACTCATTAGTAACAGCAATGAGGACACCACCTGCAAAAGTTGGACGATTCAATCGAAACACTATGAATTTGGAAACAAGAATTTCATAATCAGAGACAGAGGAGTTAAGCCAAGTTTCAGTAAGCACGATAGCATCAAAATAAAAAGAAGCACTCTTTGTAAAAAATTGGCTCAGCTTACCCAGAATACTTCTAACGTTTTGATAGCAGCAGGAAAATACTATGTTATTCAGTTTTTTGAAGCAGTTTCTGCAGGGATAGGATTCTGAGCGTCTTTTGCTAGGAATTCATGAATGATACTGTGCTCAGGCCAAGCTACAGGATCAAGTGCTTTTTCAAGGTAGGAATCAGGAAGAACTATTTTAAAAGAAGAAATAGAACGCTTATGCTTAAAGTTAAATTTAAAAAACAGCTATTTCATTAGGAGCTACCTTAAGATGGTTTAACAGGTGACTCCTGACATCAACAACAGTAGCATCCGGCATAAGCCGAGAGACAAAAATGGCCTTACGAAGAGCAACCGCCCTCAGCGTAAGTCCAGAAGATCTAACTTCAGGCGCCACACCAACCAGAGACCTTGGAGACATCACAGCTAGAGCAGAGGGTAGGTTGTCCAACGATGGGGGTTGTCCAACGATGTCCAACGATGGAGGCTCCAATATGAAAGGTGGTTCGAGATTTGTACTTGGTACGCTGATCGCTTCTTGCAAGGGATAAATATTAAGGAAGGCTCCTCAAGTCCCTTGGTACTGGAACAGCATAAGTAGGTAGAGAAGTAGGCGACGGTAAAATGTTCGGTGTTGAAAATTCATCGACTTGTGCAGCATGGGATGTGGGGGTATTCAGCAATTTAGCAGTCAGCAGGTTGTTGTTCGGAATTTTTCGTCCTGGGGATTCGCTTAGCAACCATGTAACCTGCGTCAGTCCAATTTTGATACCACCTACGCCATTACGAGAGCAACTCGACCAAATCGACCAACATGGGTTAACATGGGACCAACACAGTATATAACTAGTTTGGCACTATGACTACTGAGATACGAACTTCACTCAGGCAATTTTTAAACATCTCTGTGCCCATTGATACAACATCACCATAGGGATTCCCACTCAACACAAGATATGGATGACCCAGAACTAGAGGTTCTCCAACATCGACTAGCCGTAATGAGAAAAGAAACTTCACCGTATCAACTGGACCACCAGACAACCATTTCGTACGCAGGTTTGGCCATCTCAGCCATTCTACTGTTCCTGATATGTGTCTACATCTTGCGGTATCAAAGGTACCAAAAGAAGAACAATTTGGAAAGGCTGGACGACGGTTGAACACCTTTTCAACGGCAGGGAGAATGTTAAGTCAGAACATTTAATATTAAACTACAAATAATATAAAAAATATTAGGTCATGAACTACACCACAAAATGCCGGCTACACATAAAACCAACAACAGCTTGAGCAAGAATTTCTGAGTTTCCACACTTTCAAATTGTTAATATAATATGTATATCAATTTTATTTTCCGCTATATTTCTATTAATTTAAACCACCTAAGCAATATTCATGTAATAACTTAGCTGTAAATATTTCAGTTTAAATATATTAATAAAATCAGTCTCAGACAAACCTTTTCTGAACTCATTTCTTTCTCCAGGTCCAACTTGCACTTGAGCGCAAGTTGCGGCAACAACCAAGAAATCAGTGTGTACTCTTTGCTTGTTCCTCACATAACACTTTTTCAGCTGACAAAAGATTTTTGGTGCTACTGCCAACGACCAGAATTTTTTTTAAATTGCTATTTATCTGTTAATATCCATGCTATTAAATTATCGATTCGAGGCAATTCAAGCTAAAGACAGGCTATTAAGGATTTGAGGAATTAGGCTTATATTTTCCCGATACAATCCATCCAAGAAGAGATTTATGGAAAATGGGATGGTTTGGACCTTGTTGTTGTGGTTGAGAAATATACCAACTTTTTTATTTTTAAAGAAATTGGTTATATTATGATATTCTCGGCCATGATATAGGATCGGTCTACTATATCCGATTTTTTCGATACTTATCGGTTTTAACTGCAAGGGTATATCAACTTCAGCTCCGCTCCAAGTAAGCTTTTCTTTCTTGATTTTTTTTTTTTTTTGTAAATTTAAAAACTGAAACCATCTTATTTCTTTACAGATGCTAAAAGGAATGTAAATACAAAATTTTACCTTTCTGGCATGAATGCAACACGTGCTGACCAAGCTTCAAAGTTTTCCAAATAACGTATTACAAAAAATTAACTAAATAAAATATAGATGGAATAAGATGAGGATTGATAAAATAACGCTTGCATCTTTCAAAAGAAAGGTAGTTGGGAAAGGTGCGCCATCTTGGAGAGAAGTTTCAGACTAGAAAGGGGCACAGAGATATTAGGAGGAGTGCAACCGGGTAAGATGGCAAAATTTTCCGTTGGGGCATTGTCTCTCCGGGCAAAGGCCATGGAGGGATCAGCGCCAAATTTTGGCGTCGGGGCATTTATTCCCTCAGTTCATCTCCTCTGGTTTGGTCGAATGGATTTTTTCATCTGGTAGTGGACTTTTTTTATGTAGTGCAAAGAACGACAACGAACGAAGGCGCTTGTGTCCAAGGGCAAACATAGCAAAACATAAACATAGCAAACATAACAAGGGTGACACTACCGGAGCGAAATTCGGAAGCCCAAGGAAGCCACGGAAATTCGGAAGAGTTCCAGTTGGTTCCAGAACATCAAGAGATACCCCAAGACCGAAAAGCTGAGGGAGGAAGAACTAAGAAAAAGCCTCGGTCAGCGGGCTTGAGTTCTACTCGATAGGCCCACCATCGAACTTTCACCGGTTCAGGAAAAATCAGTACCGCCACGTGGGATTTCGGCATGTAGTTAGGTGTTAGATTAAGAAGTGTTAGTGCTATAGTAATAAGTTATATGCTTTGTGGTGGCTTATGGCCAAACAGATCCAGAGCTGAAAAAGGCACATGATATTAAAAGGGAAAAATTGGTCAAGCGAGGTTGGATGTGTTAGTGGAATTATACCTAACCTTTTAAAAAAGAAAAAAAAAGAAGAGAAAAAAAGAAGAAGAAAAAAAATAAGAATAATGATTTCCATGGCCTCAAATGATGTCTCCCAATAGTGAATTTTCCTTGTTTTTTTGTTAGTGTTAATCTAAAATTCCAGCCACCTCCAGTCCGAGAAAGCGCTTTCGACGATGGATATGCCAAAGCTTGGGTGAGTGTAGTGACTTATATAATACTTAATTTTAATCATAAAAAAAATAAGAGAGATAAGACAAACATATAATAACACAAGGAATTATCCTAAGCATAATGGCCGGTTTAACTTTTTAAATAAAAACAAAAAAGAAATCTTAGAATAAATTGTTAGTCCGCCAGCCCAACCCAATCGAACCATTTCGCTGGCGAATTTCTACTCAAGCTCGAGCGCATGTTCGTTTACATGTTCGATGTGATCGACATGTAATTTTATTGTTTTTATATGAAAGTCTTACTCGTATCTGATTTGTTTTTATTATTTTAAAAAAAGCCTATTCATTTAATCTTTTAGTTTTAATTCCTTTAATTTTCTTTTTGCCACTCATGAATATTTCGGTTATTATTATTAGGTTTACTTTAGATTTTACTCCATAGAATAAGGTACAAGGGGACATGTACGTTTTAGGTCCAAAGAAAATTTATATTATATTTCTTAGGGCTTAAATAAATTTTATAATGTGCTAAAAACACCTGTTTTGACCCGACTTAACAGTCCCCTTTTAGACCGTCGACACAGGGGATATCGCTGACATAATGGGATTTGACCCCCGGATTTGGATAGCCACAGGTAGGGTTGGCAAACCAAGTCTCGCAACATCGGAGGCTTAGGTGCTCGACAGAAGGACCGATGCGAAGGAACCCCTTTCTTTTTCTATGTAGGTTCCCGGAAGTAATTCTCTCGATGGCCGAGATGAGTAGTCGATCTCTTACTAAGAGAAGCTTGCCCCATCCACGCAAATTTTTTTGTATGGTATAATGGGTAAAAGGCACCTTGGGGGGCGGGGTAAGAACACCACTCCATTAGCTGAAAAATTCGATATGTTGCGTGCGGCACCCCTCCAAAAATTGACACCTCGCCTAGAGCTGGGATTTCGTATCCTATACGATTTTCCAGCAGCCCAATCATTATTGTAATAATAATCTGTATCTTGTTTCATCTACATATATTTAACAACTGAGTGATAAATTCAATACTCACACTGTTGAAAGTTGAAATAAACTTACAGAAACAGTGATATTTATTTTAAACAAAAATATCAACCAGGGTAACTTTTCTGTAGTTTACTTTTCTTACAATCTGGATAAAAATTCCTATGTTCTTGAACACAGCATAACAAAAACCTTTTTTTGTTCTTCTTCAACCGTGATGAGACCGTTAAAATCTTGCATTAATTTAACAGCCCTTTTTAGCAGTGTCATCGACACCCTTTAAATGACTGATACTTTTTTTAGCTTTAAGAAAAGCAGCATTTTCAACCCTAAAAGAAACATCTTCTTGAAGAAAGGTGTCGTCAATCTGCAGTCGGAGCTGGAGCTGGGATTTCGTATCCTATACGATTTTGCAGCAGCCCAATCATTATTGTTATAAATGGTGTCCAACTTCAGGGCGACGTAATGCAACGTAGCTCACCATCACAACTACTCATTTTGGCCAGAGTTGGCAAAAGGTTAATATAGGCGCAAATGGAGTTGGATCTCGTTTTGTAGCTCATACTATTTTAAACTTCGTTCGAATTTCGATCAGCCGCATAGGAAACGGATAGACAAAGTTCCGAGAGGTAAGGTCGTCTGGCCACGGTTTGGCCCAAACTCGAGCGAGTGCGAAAAGAAAAATCCTTTTAGAATACACTCTATCCAGATCAGGTCCATAAGTTTTGTTATCATACGCATAGGAAATGCAGGCATTCATGGGCAACTTACAACCGCATTGCCTGACCACGGATGATAATAGAACGCAGTGAACTACTCAAATTAAAAATAGAAAAGTAGCAGCATTAGTTTTCTCAAGTAAAAAGTCGCAATTTGCAATTTGGAATTGCAGAAATTATTTTCATAATGAAGTATAAGCTGACCACGAAATAATGGGAAAAATAAGTTTTTAGCGCAGTGTTCGAAGCTTGGATTATAGGTAAAAGCGATCGCTCGCAATGATCTTGATCAGGATCACCTCCTTAGTTGATATGAGCATGTCCGTCTGTCTGTTTCTACGCAAACTAGTCTCTCAGTTTTATCGACTTAAAACTTTGCACACACCCTTCTTTTTTTTGCACGCAGTATATAAGTCGGCACGACCGAGATCGGTCGACTATATCCTATAGCTGCCATATAACTGATTGATCGGAAATGGTATAACTTTGGTGTTTTTAAAGTTAGAAGTTTAAAGTTCAAATTTTACATGAAAGCTATTTTTCGCAAAACATTACGACATGCCAAATTTCATAAGGATCGGCCGACTATATCCTATAGCTGCCATAAAACTGAACGATCGAAAATGACCCAACTTTCGTCTTTTTGAAGATAGAAAGCAGGAACTTGGTATAGATTATATATTTGGTCAGTTAATCCGACCTACCAAAATTTATAACGATCGGCTGACTATATCCTATAACTGCCATATAACTGAACGATCGGAAATGGTTTTTGGTAGAAATTCAAACTTTGGTATTTTTGAACAGTGATTGAAAAGCTACGCTACTCCCGTAGTTTTTCGTTTTGCTCTTGCTACAGCTGTCACTTTTTTCCAGAGCGGGAGCAGAGCCGTAGCAGAAAAATGAAAATTGACTGCTCTGCTCTGCTCCAAGCTATGAAAAGTTCAAAGCTATTGCTATAGCAATAGCAGAAAAAAACCTTCTTTCTTCCTTACCCACTTTCTTTACCCTTGTAAGAATAATAAGAAGAAAACAGATTTGTCACTTGTAATTTTGAATTCAAGGTGCTAATATGTCTCTGACCAATAAATCGTTCAACATTTTCAAATATTTTGAGGTGGGTGACAACGGGCTCTTTAAATGCAAAACATGTTTTCGAAAGTTAAAAAAAGATCGTGCCTTTAATTTAAAGAAACATTTAATGTTGTATGACATTCGACCTGAACAAAAAGAAAATGATTCTAGTGGCATGCAGCCCAAAAAAATAATTAAACATCAGCAAATTAAAGTTCAAATCTACAACAAATGTTAACCGTAGAGACATCAAAAAACAATTAAAATCAGAGAATCAAAAAACTTATAATCTTGCAAAAATCATCGCAGTGGAACCAACAAATTAATCCTGAAGCAATAAGCATAGCCGACTACACCAAAACTACACAGACCTGCAACCTCCCAAAAAGAGAGATCATTAAAATAATCCGGCTTCCACTTGCCCACACCAGACTCACCCACGAACATCGCTTCTCACAGACACCAAACTACCAATGCCAGTTCTGCACCACGGACTCCATATCAATCTCCCATATCCTTGACAGCTGCCCCGCCCTACAATCACATAGAACAAATTTTCCAAATTTTAAACTCACGGAACTATTAATTGACCCTAATCCTGCAAACCTCCAGCTAATTCTAAACTTCCTTAAATCAGCTAGCCTTTTGCATCTCATATTAACTTTATATGTTATTAAATTTATAAATAATTGAAGTGTAAATAACTTGTTACCACACGTGTAAATAATCATTAATTGTCATAAGTTTAATATATGAGCAAACATGTAACACCTTTCGGCCGAAAGCCACCGCAGCTATGGCCGATCCCCGTCTGTACCTAAAGTTTGCAACTTTTGAGTGCAAAGTACAATAAATAAATAAATAAATAAAGTTAAAATCAATAAAAAACAATTTTTTATTGTTCATGTTCAAAAAACAATGTTCATCGACAGGTAGTTGAAAAAATTCAACAAGAAATAAATAACAAATGTAAAAATCGCATTTTATCATTAAAAATTGATAGTGCAACGCACTAGTGAAATGATCGGAATATATTCGGTGTCAAAGCTCAATTCATTAGTTCAGATGAAATAAAATCGCGAGTTCTTGGAAAGGCGGAACTCAGAGGAGCTGGGTCAAATTCAGCCAAAAATCTTGCGACTTGTTTAAACTGAAAAATTTTAAATTTCCTCAATTGGATTGTCCAACTAGATGGGGATCAACTTACTACATGGTTGTCAACTCAATAAGGCGAAAAGTATTTTAAGCCTTATTGAAACCGTCGAGAACGCATCAAAAGATGACGATTTTATAGTTAATGAAATGTTATGGGACTTTATGGAGTCGTATGTGACTATTATGGCTCCACTACAAAAGACCATAGTGCAGTTTCAAGAGGAGCAACTTCACTATGGGAATTTTTATGCTCTGTGGTTGGTCTGCAAACTGACCACTAATCAAATTTTATCAAAAAGCGCTCCGGATGCAATTATGTATACAATTGGAGAGGCGCTTATTGAAAGTATGGAAGCTCGGACCAAGAAATTAACATCTAATGTTGGCTTCGAAGCTTGTTTGTACTTAGACCCAAGATTCCATCATATTCTGGACAGCTCTCAAAAGGAAAGGGCAGTCAGTTTCTTAAAAAAATTGTGGGCACAAATCAAAATGCATACTCCCATTGCAGCATTGTCATCGTCTACAAGCTCAATTGATTCAGAGGACAGCAATAGTAAAAGTAATTTTGATATTTTGGATGACTTTTTAAGTGTAAGCGTTGTGCCAAATGAGTCAACCAATGTACATGCTAAGATTGAAACATTAAAATTACCGTATATGAAATCCAGTACTAACGTTTTACTTTTTTGGAAAGAGAGGAAATCATGCAATGCAGAGCTCTACGAACTAAGCAAAATATGTTTTGCTATACCGCCAACTCAAGTAAGAACTATTACTTTATTCGAAACAAAATTTAAATTTCCAAACATTTATAGGCAACAATAGAGCGGGCATTTTCTTCATTATAACTGGTGCTGTCGGACAACAGAAATCGTTTAAGCCACGACAAAAGTGACAGCTGTAGTAAGAGCAGAGCAATATTTCTGTGCATCTCGCTGCTACGGAGTAGTAAATGCAAACCCTGTTTTTGAAGATAGAAGTTTGGGACATTTTTTTTAGATTTTATATTATATAAATTGGGTTATATTATCATATTCTCATAAGGATCGGCCAACTAGATCCGATGTTTGCGATATATCCGGTTTTAACTGCAAGGGTATATCAACTTCGGCTCCGCCCGAAGTTAGCTTTCCTTTTTATACCCTTGCAGAGGGTATTATAATTTTGGTCAAAAGTGTGCAACGCAGTGAAGGAGACATCTCCGACCCTATAAAGTATATATATTCTTGATCAGGATCACCTCCTGAGTTGATATGAGCATGTCCGTCTGTCCGTCTGTCCGTCTGTCTGTCCGTCTGTCTGTCCGTCTGTCTGTCCGTCTGTCTGTTTCTACGCAAACTAGTCTCTCAGTTTTAAAGCTATCGTCTTGAAACTTTGCACACACCCTTCTTTCCTTTGCACGCAGTATATAAGTCGGAACGGCCGGGATCGGCCGACTATATCCTATAGCTGCCATATAACTGATTGATCGGAAATGGTATAACTTTGGTGTTTTTAAAGTTAGAGAGTTCAAATTTTAGGTGAGAGCTATTTTTGGCAAAATAATACGACATGCTAAATTTCGTAAGGATCGGCCGACTATATCCTGTAGCTGCCATATAACTGAACGATCGGAAATGACCCAACTTTAACCCAACTCGTGTTTTTGAAGATAGAAAGCTGGAACTTGGTACAGATTATATATTTGGTCAGTTGATCCGACCTACCAAATTTCATTAGGATCGGCCGACTATATCCTATAGCTGCCATATAACTGAACGATCGGAAATGGTACTTGGTAGAAATATCAACTTTCGTATTTTTGAAGATAGAAGTTTGGGACTTTTTTTAGATTTTGTATTGTAAAAAATTGGATTACATATTCCTATTGCCATAAGGATCGGCCAACTATATCCGATGTTTGCGATATATATCCGGTTTTAACTGCAAGGGTATATAAACTTCGGCTCCGCCCGAAGTTAGCTTTCCTTTCTTGTTTGTTTTTATACCCTTGCAGAGGGTATTATAATTTTGGTCAAAAGTGTGCAACGCAGTGAAGGAGACATCTCCGACCCTATAAAGTATATATATTCTTGATCAGGATCACCTCCTGAGTTGATATAAGCATGTCCGTCTGTCCGTCTGTCCGTCTGTCCGTCTGTCTGTCCGTCTGTCTGTTTCTACGCAAACTAGTCTCTCAGTTTTAAAGCTATCGACTTGAAACTTTGCACACACCCTTCTTTCCTTTGCACGCAGTATATAAGTCGGAACGGCCCGGATCGGCCGACTATATCATATAGCTGCCATATAACTGATTGATCGGAAATGGTATAACTTTGATGTTTTTAGAGTTAGAGAGTTCAAATTTGACATGAGAGCTATTTTTGGCAAAATAATACGACATGCCAAATTTCGTAAGGATCGGCCGACTATATCCTATAGCTGCCATATAACTGAACGATCGGAAATGACCCAACTTTCGTGTTTTTGAAGATAGAAAGCTGGAACTTGGTACAGATTATATATTTGGTCAGTTAATCCGACCTACCAAATTTCATTAGGATCGGCCGACTATATCCTATAGCTGCCATATAACTGAACGATCGGTAATGGTTTTTGGTAGAAATACCAACTTTGGTATTTTTGAAGATAGAAGTTTGGGACTTTTTTTAGATTTTGTATTGTAATAAATTGGATTATATATTCCTATTCCCATAAGGATCGGCCAACTATATCCGATGTTTGCGATATATATCCGGTTTTAACTGCAAGGGTATATAAACTTCGGCTCCGCCCGAAGTTAGCATTCCTTTCTTGTTATTCTTCTTTTCTTTTCCTTCGCATGCAGGTCTTATCTCAAGGGGTGTAGTTATGCTCAGGGTCAAGTATTTTATGATATATTTGTCGTTTGCGATTTTAGTTTTTTTCTTGGTCTTCACCGTGATTTAAAAAAAAAAAAACACTATTATTTTATTATTATTATTATAAAAAAAAACAAAAAAAAAATTACATTAAAAAAGTATCATTATTATTATATTATTTATTGTAGATAACAAAAAAATTTTTATTAAATCAGGCGATAACAGCAGTTGGTTCGTTCCAACGGTTAGATCAACGGTTAGGTCAGTTCTGTATTGGTTCGAGTAAGCTATTGTAAGAAGCAAAAGAATCAGCTGATCCAAGGAAAAGTTCATTGACCTTTTCGTTCGGTAAAATCCCATATTACATCTGTTTGAATTTCTTTTTGTAATTTTTATTTATATTTTTTAGATTAAGTCGTAAGTTAGTTGTAATTTTAGTATTAATAATAGTTAATTTGCCATTAAATGGTCGTGCCAGTATTTTTAATATATTTATATTACTTTTTTCTGTCCTTGCGAAAATCAAAAATTAACCAGTCATGCAAATCCCGAAGAAAATCCCGAAGAAAACCAGTCAAGTCCCGAAAGTAAAACAACGTGTCCTAATTGTTACACAGTATGCTTCAAGAAATTTGATACTCCACCTCAAAACACTAGTTCGACTAGAGGGCAGATGTTAGATTCTACGCCCAGTGGCTCGTCAGGGGCAGCAGCGTTGGGATTGGCTCAGAAAGAGTCCATGCAGAATGAGTTGTTGACAGAATTATCTAAAAGAATGGCTAGGTTGATTGAAGCCAATCTTCCGGCATCAGTTCCAGAGGTAGAAGTTTCCAACCCGGAAAATTGGAAATTCCGATTTAGTGGTAATCCGGAAGGTCTTAGTGTCGATAGTTTTATTTACAGAATAGAAGCCCTCACTAGACAAACGCTGGAAGGTAATTTTTCAATTCTAAGCAGCAATGCTAGCCTTCTATTTGAAGGAAAAGCGAGAGAATTCTACTGGAAGTACCAAAAAAATACCCAGGAATTGCGTTGAGACTTTATTTGACTGCGCTAAAGAGGCAATTCAGAGATGCGCGGACGGACTTAGATATCCGAGAAGCCATTCGAGATAGGAAGCAGCGGGAAAAGGATGGATTCGATTCGTTCTATAATGCAATAGAGGAGTTAATGGACCACCTGGACATGCCACTAACCGAAATGGAAGTGGCGGAAATTTTAAAAAGAAATTTAAGGCCAGAGATAAGGCATGAAATTCTAAACATTACAGTCCGGTCGGTAGAAAATTTAAGGGCAATATGCCGGCGCAGGGAAAATTTCTTAGAAGACGTCCGAAAATCCCAGGGATATCAGAAGGTGGTGCCGTTCCGCAAGCAAGTTTCCGAGTTGGTTGGGGAGATGATGGGTGCTGAGAAATTCGCAGAAGGCGAAGTGAATGGCGAAGTCTGTGCAATGGCGCTAATATGCTGGAACTGTCGCAAAGAAGGCCATCAACACAAGCAATGTCGAATGAAGCGCAAAGTGTTTTGCTTCGGCTGTGGCGCCCCAAATAACTACCACCATACTTGTCCGAATTGTTTAAAAAACAGGAAAGCGAACACTTTCAGCGGTCGACAGCAGGAAAGTGTTCCGAAGGACAAGTCGACAAACGGGGACCTGAACTAGTATGTCCAGTTCAGACTTTAGATGATCCTGCAAGATCACCTTCATCTGATCCGATCAAGGGATCTTGGCCAAATCTGGGGGTTCCACAAGTCGCAGGTTTAAAACTGAACGTGAAGAAAAAAGGAGTGTCTAGAAATACTAAAAAAATAAGGTCCTATTGGAATAATGTTAAAACTATAAATACAATTAGGTTCAAAAACAATGATAATCATGCGTATGCCGAATTCATGCTCCTAGATAGGGTAGTAGTTGGTCTTTTAGATACGGGGGCGGCTATTAATGTGATTGGGGGGAAATTGGCAGAAAAGTTAATACGAAGTAAAGTTCCGTTCAAAAGAGTAACAACAGTTGCTACCACGGCAGATGGTAAAAAACAGATCGTAGTAGGGAAGCTTCAAACGGCCGTAAAGTCAGCGATGTAGCCTTCTTCGCTTAGGCGCTTAGGCTTCGCTTAGAAGGAATCGGGAAATTTCCTTCGTTTGCCTCTTCTGGATTAGGAAAGACAACTTTTGTTTCTCACGAAATCTACCAATCAAACAACGTCACTTTCCGGTGTCACCGGCGGTCGAAAAGCTTTTTTACCAAGAAATCGATCGAATGTTGGAAATGGGGGTGATTGAGGAGTCCCAGAGTGAGTGGTCTTCGCCCGTTATCCTAGTACAAAAACCGGGGAAAGTACGTTTGTGTTTGGGTAGTCGTAAAGTCAACGCTGCTACCAAAAAGGATGCTTATCCTTTACCCCAAATCGATGGAATTTTATCTCGACTTTCAAAGGCAATGTATATCTCCAGCCTCGATTTGAAAGATTTGGACCCAAAATCTCGGGATAAGACAGCCTTTACCATTCCGGTAAAGCAGTTGTATCAATTCAAAGTGATGACATTAGGTTTGACCAACGCGTCTCAAACGATGACGATGGTTAATGGACAAAGTTATCCCGCCTGAGCTTAGGAACGAGGTGTTTGTCTAATTAGACGATCTCTTGGTCGTCTCAGATACATTTGAAACCCACATAAAGGTTCTGAGTGTGGTGGCCGAGGAAATGAAACTGGCTGGACTCACACTAAACGTGGAGAATAGTAAATTTTGCGTCAGAACGGTAAAATATCTGGGACATATCGTGGGAGAAGGAACTATACGAACTGATCCAAAGAAAATATCGGCAATGACAGACTTTCCACTTCCCCAAAATTTAAAATCTCTTCGGCGTTTTCTTGGCATGGTGGGGTGGTATCGCAAAGTCATCAACAACTTCGCATCAGTATCGGCCCCACTTACAGATTTGTTGAAGCCAAGAAAGAAATTCAAAATGACTCTGGAGGGCGAGAAGGCGTTTTTCCTGCTTAAGGACATGCTTTGCTCTGCTCCAGTGTTACGCAGCGCGGATTTTACCAGACCCTTCTTGGTGCAATGCGATGCAAGTAAGTCTGGTGTGGGAGGCGTGCTGGTGCAAAAGACAGATCAGAGTGACGAGTATCCCATTGCTTTTGTATCAAAAAAATTAAACAAAGCCCAAAGGAATTATTCGGTCACTGAACAGGAGTGTCTCGCGGCCATAATTAGCATCAAGCGTTTCCGGCCGTATATAGAAGGCCATGAGTTTACAGTGATTACGGATCATGCTTCACTCAAATGGCTCATGAGTCAGACGGATCTCCACTCGCGATTAGCTCGATGGGCCTTAAAGTTGCAAGGATTCACGTTCAAAATTGAAGTGGGAGTGGGACTTCCCACACAGAAGTGGGAAAATGAATGTTGTACCGGATGCTTTGTCTAGGGTCAATGAGATCTGCAAGCACCGCAATTCCAGTCAGCCAAGTATTTAGAAATCGCAGAGAAAGTCAAGGGCAATCAAAATCAATTGCCAGATTTGAAAGTGGTCGATGGACTCGTTTGTCGGAGAACAGAACATGCAACTGGAGATCAGATGCATGATATTTTCAATTGGAAATTATGGATTCCCGAAGAGCTAGTTGCCGATGTTCTAAGAAAAAATCATGACGAGCCTCTAGCTTCTCATGGAGGTGTTCACAAAACTTTGGAAAGGGTGAGGTGATATTTCTATTGGCCAGGGTTAGTCAACGACGTGAGGTCGTATACGCAAGCTTGTGAAGTTTGCAAATCCACGAAGGCCTCAAATAAAACTCAACGACCTTCAATGGGCGTGGCTTCTGTATCAGAGCGATTTTTCTAGCGTCTTTATATAGATTTTCTCGGTCCGTACCCTCGGTTTCGGAGTGGGAACATCGGAATATTTGTAGTGTTGGACCATTTCTCCAAGTTTGTATTTTATTCATTTTATTCATTTTATTAACATTATTCCAAGTTTTATTAAAAGCGGTAAAAAGATTCACGGCAGACGTACTCACTAGACATCTCCAGCAAGATCTTTTCCACACTTTCGGCGTACCGGAAACCATTGTATCCGATAATGAAACGCAGTTCAGGGCTGAGACTTTTCAGAAATTGCTAAGGAAATATTCTGTTTCACACACTTTGACCGCGGCTTATTCGCCCCAGTCGAACGCCTCGGCTTCGCCTCTCTGTACAGCGATTCATTCGGCGTTGGGTACTAGCCCTTATTATATGGCATTCGGCCAGAATTTCGTCTCCTCAGGGTCATCCTTTTGAGCGCTTTAGGGCTGTTGGAGGACAGGTCTTTGGCGCTTTCAAAAGAGGACTCTTTGGAAATAGTCCGGATGAAGGCTTGCGAGGTTCTGAGGAAACATAATGAGAAGAATGAGCGTATAACCTGCAGGCTAGAGAGGTGGCTTATAAAGAAGGGCAAGAGATATTTTACAGAAACTTTGAGCAGAGTAATTTTGCGGCAGGATATAGTGCCAAATAAGGCCCAGCATTCATAAAAGCTAGAGTGCGCAAAAGAGTTGGAAACTCATGCTATGAGTTAGAGTATCTGCAAGGCCATCTCCTGGGAAAATTTCATGCCAAGGATATGAGACAGTAGCCAAGGCAGATATAAGCTGTTGGTGGAATCTCTCTTAGGGTCTCAAACCACAAGCCAGATTCTTGGCGGAGGGGCTTTGTAACGCTTGTATCTTTTAAAAGAAAGGTAGTTGGGAAAGTTGCGCCATCTAGGAGAAAAGTTTCAGACTAGAAAGGGGCAGAGAGAGATTAGGAGGGGTGCAACCGGGTAAGATTGCAAAATTTTCCGTTGGGGCATTGTCTCTCTGGGCAAGAGCCATGGAGGGATCAGCGCCAAATTTTGGCGTCGGGGCATTTATTCCCTCAGTGCATCTCCTCTGGTTTGGTCGAGTGGATAGGCAACTGCCAAGGCAGATACAAGCTGTTGGTGGAATCTGTCTTAGGGTCTCAAACAACAAGCCAGATTCTTGGCGGAGGGGCTTTGTAACGCTTGTATCTTTCAAAAGAAAGGTAGTTGGGAAAGGTGCGCCATCTAGGAGAAAAGTTTCAGACTAGAAAGGGGCACAGAGATATTAGGAGGAGTGCAACCGGGTAAGATGGCAAAATTTTCCGTTGGGGCATTGTCTCTCCGGGCAAAGGCCATGGAGGGATCAGCGCCAAATTTTGGCGTCGGGGCATTTATTCCCTCAGTGCATCTCCTCTGGTTTGGTCGAATGGATTTTTTCATCTGGTAGTGGACTTTTTTTATGTAGTGCAAAGAACGACAACGAACGAAGGCGCTTGTGTCCAAGGGCAAACATAGCAAAACATAAACATAGCAAACATAACAAGGGTGACACTACCGGAGCGAAATTCGGAAGCCCAAGGAAGCCACGGAAATTCGGAAGAGTTCCAGTTGGTTCCAGAACATCAAGAGATACCCCAAGACCGAAAAGCTGAGGGAGGAAGAACTAAGAAAAAGCCTCGGTCAGCGGGCTTGAGTTCTACTCGATAGGCCCACCATCGAACTTTCACCGGTTCAGGAAAAATCAGTACCGCCACGTGGGATTTCGGCATGTAGTTAGGTGTTAGATTAAGAAGTGTTAGTGCTATAGTAATAAGTTATATGCTTTGTGGTGGCTTATGGCCAAACAGATCCAGAGCTGAAAAAGGCACATGATATAAAAAGGGAAAAATTGGTCAAGCGAGGTTGGATGTGTTAGTGGAATTATACCTAACCTTTTAAAAAAAAAAAAAAAGAAGAGAAAAAAAGAAGAAGAAAAAAAATAAGAATAATGATTTCCATGGCCTCAAATGATGTCTCCCAATAGTGAATTTTCCTTGTTTTTTTGTTAGTGTTAATCTAAAATTCCAGCCACCTCCAGTCCGAGAAAGCGCTTTCGACGATGGATATGCCAAAGCTTGGGTGAGTGTAGTGACTTATATAATACTTAATTTTAATCATAAAAAAAATAAGAGAGATAAGACAAACATATAATAACACAAGGAATTTTCCTAAGCATAATAGCCGGTTTAACTTTTTAAATAAAAACAAAAAATAAATCTTAGAATAAATTGTTAGTCCGCCAGCCCAACCCAATCGAACCATTTCGCTGGCGAATTTCTACTCAAGCTCGAGCGCATGTTCGTTTACATGTTCGATGTGATTTTATATGTTTTTATATGTTTTATGTTTTTATATGAAAGTCTTGGTCGTATCTGATTTGTTTTTATTATTTTAAAAAAAGCCTATTCATTTAATCTTTTAGTTTTAATTCCTTTAATTTTCTTTTTGCCACTCATGAATATTTCGGTTATTATTATTATAGGTTTACTTTAGATTTTACTCCATAGAATAAGGTACAAGGGGACATGTACGTTTTAGGTCCAAAGAAAATTTATATTATATTTTTTAGGGCTTAAATAAATTTTATAATGTGCTAAAAACACCTGTTTTGACCCGACTTAACAGTCCCCTTTTAGACCGTCGACACAGGGGCTATCGCTGACATAATGGGATTTGACCCCCGGATTTGGATAGCCACAGGTAGGGTGGGCAAACCAAGTCTCGCAACATCGGAGGCTTAGGTGCTCTACGGAAGGACCGATGCGTAGGAACCCTTTTCTTTTTCTATGTAGGTTCCCGGAAGTAATTCTCTCGATGGCCGAGATGAGTAGTCGATCTCTTACTAAGAGAAGCTTGCCCCATCCACGCAAATGGGGGGGGGCGTGGCAAGAACACCACTCCATTAGCTGGCGAGCCAGAGCCGGAAAAATTCGCCTAGAGCTGGGATTTCGTATCCTATACGATTTTCCAGCAGCCCAATCATTATTGTAATAATAATCTGTATCTTGTTTCATCTACATATATTTAACAACTGAGTGATAAATTCAATACTCACACTGTTGAAAGTTGAAATAAACTTACAGAAACAGTGATATTTATTTTAAACAAAAATATCAACCAGGGTAACTTTTCTGTAGTTTACTTTTCTTACAATCTGGATAAAAATTCCTTTGTTCTTGAACACAGCATAACAAAAACCTTTTTTTGTTCTTCTTCAACCGTGATAAGACCGTTAAAATCTTGCATTAATTTAACAGCCCTTTTTAGCAGTGTCATCGACACCCTTTAAATGACTGATACTTTTTTTAGCTTTAAGAAAAGCAGTTCAGCAATTCTGGTGATCATAAATAAGCAAAAGTCCTGTTTTTATAATTTTTAGTCATTTGAGTTGTGAGTGAAGCAAACGAATTTTTAAAGAGTATATCACTCTCGCCATCCATCGAGCCTAATGCATAGCTCCTAGGGATTTCAGTTTTAGTTATTTTGTGTGTCCCCTTCCAAAAAAAACTACGCATAATTCAACCAACTCGCGATAGTCGTCTTATATAAAACCTGTGCTTAGTTTTGACTTTTTAAAAATTATCAGAGACGAAATGTTTGTATCGGAAACATGTGCTTTTATGAAATCAAGGCACAAGGTTTTTAAAATTAGCTCTGAACTTTTTAAAGAGCAGAATGTCTGGGCTACTAGTTATTTGCCTGATTTTGGTTTCGAAAATAGCTTTTGGGACCAACTCATAAACATTATGACGGCAAGCGAACAGCAACACTTCTCTTTCCAAGATATGTTTTAAAGTAGCACAAGCTCCATTGAAACGGCCAGTATTCAAAACAGTTGTGTCGCAGCATGTTGTTTGTACTTTATTGTGTAGGTTCCAGTCGAAGAGAGTAGTTGAGATTGCTTTGGCCTGGTCTTTACCAGAAGAACTTTCAACTTTTGGTACTGCCAGAAGCTGTTTTATACCGTCAAATGAAGCAACGATCGGCAAGCGTTCCGCTTTTGAACTTCGAACATCCAATCTGAGTAATAGTTTTCCATCCCAGGGGATTGTGACGATGTTTTGGAAGTCAGTTTTAATTGCTTCTGTCCTTGATTTTCTAGTCTCAGTACAAATATGCTAAATGGACGATTTGTTGATCGAAAAATCGTCGGTACTCATTTCAGGCGATTTTACTACCGCCTAAAGAATGTATACCGAGTCTCCTATACTTAATTGGCATCGATCATACAGCAAACTCAATTCACAATTGACTTGTTGTTCTTCGTCCGATTCTTTCGAAAACTCTAAGTTACTCTTAATGTAAGTAGATGCAACAGCCAATAACTCTTTGCTTTACATTTCTTTCCTCTTTTTTCTTTGCCTAACTCTTTTTTTTTTTCTCTGTCAATATTTTATCTACGCCAGCTAAACATTCCGTTCGAGCTGATACTCTTTGCTTATTTAAAAATAAGTTTTTTTCCTGTATTTTATTTTATCTTAAAGGCATCAGCATGTGTAATATAAAATAAGGTATTAGGGTCTATTTTAAAATTATGTTCTCGATCTTTGAATACTTTTTTAAGTTTTCTTACCATTTTTTTTGCAGTTTTCTACAAAAATTATATAAGTTAATGATTTTCTTCACCCAGTTAGGAATTGCCATTGTGTGAATTCTAGCTTTTCCCCAAAATATTAAACACTCCTTGCACTTTAACTGAGAGTCAGCGTGACTTGTGGAATATTATAAAACGAGACGAAAGAACCTGGCGATTTGGTAGTAATTTGTCACCTGTTATTTGATGGCTGATTATTTGATTGAGCCCGACAAGAAAAATATTTTATTTATCGATTCGTAATGTCACTGACATCTTTACTTAACTAAAAAAAAACTGCGCAAACAACACGAACAATTACGAAGCAACAACCAAGCGTGGTGCATGTTCGTCATTGCTCCAACTTGTACGGACAAGTTTAGATGGCAAGTCGGCACGTATCATCTTGCATACAACGGCTAATATATTTTTCTAGAACATATAGTGTTACTATAAAATTTTTAAGAAAGTATGGGTAAAAATATATCCAACTTAAAAAATGGGGCACCTTAATATTAATATATTTCTACCCTTGCAGAGGATATTATAATTTTGGTGAAAAGTGAGAAACGCAGTGAAGGGGACATCTCCGATCCTATAAAGTATATATTATCTTGATCAAGATCACCTCCTGAGTTGATATAAGCATGTCCGTCTGCCTGTTTCTACGCAAACTAGTCTAAAGCTATCGCCTTAAAACTTGGCAAACACACTTCTTTCTTTTGCACAAAGTATAAAAGACGGAACGGCCGGGCTGTGATTAGTGATTATGATTATGAAAGATTAATATTTAATAACACCTCCTTGAACATTTCCAACCTCAAACATTCTTTTAGTCATTGTTTCTATTAAAGTTTTTAGCATATTTTGGTCTAGGAGGGACCATTGTGCCAAAATTTCCCGTTTGAGACTATTGACGGTGTCAAATTTAGTGTTGTTGGCGTAAACTCGCCTGGTTAAAATACCCCATAGATTCTTTATAGGATTAAGGTCAGGAGAGCAAGCTGGCCAATCCAAAACATTTACGGAATGCTCGGTTAAAAACCGTTGCGTTTCTTTGCTTTAATGGGTTGATGCATTATCCTGCATAAAAACGTAATTTCTCTCCTCATTTTGTTTCAAAAATGGCAGAAGATGATCCTCTAATACTTTTTTGTAGTCTGTGCTATTCATGCGAGAGCTCGTAAAGCCCAAATTAAGAGTTCCAGACGCATGAAAGGCTCCCCAAACCATCGCGGATCCACCTCCGACATTGCGCCTTGAAAACATGAGAGGATCCATACGCAAATCTCGCCAATAATGACGAAACCCATCTGGGCCATCCAGATTAAATTTTTTCTCATCAGAAAAAATGATCTAAGTGAGAAATATTGATTAAATTTGTATACACAAAATGAAGTTGAAATTCCATGACGAGGCCCAGTTGGTTTCCAAATTTTTTTCAGCAAACTGAAGGCGTGCTTCTTTGTGTTGGGACTTTAGGAATGGAGCCTTTTTAAAACTCCCTTTACAATAAATTCCGAGGCTGCAAGACGCTGCAAGTGAGGCGCATGATAGAAAAGAATTGCTTGCTTTTTATACCCTTGCAGAGGGTATTATAATTTTGTCCAAAAGTGTGCAACGCAGTGAAGGAGACATCTCCGACCCTATAAAGTATATATATTCTTGATCAGGATCACCTCCTGAGTTGATATGAGCATGTCCGTCTGTCCGTCTGTCCGTCTGTCCGTCTGTCCGTCTGTCTGTCCGTCTGTCTGTCTGTCCGTTTCTACGCGAACTAGTCTCTCAGTTTTGAAGCTATCGTCTTGAAACTTTGCACACACCCTTCTTTCCTTTGCACGCAGTATATAAGTCGGAACGGCCCGGATCGGCCGACTATATCCTATAGCTGCCATATAACTGATTGATCGGAAATGGTATAACTTTGGTGTTTTTAGAGTTAGAGAATTCAAATTTGACAAGAGAGCTATTTTTGGCAAACCATTACGACATGCCAAATTTCATAAGGATCGGCCGACTATATCTTATAGCTGCCATATAACTGAACGATCGGAAATGACCCAACTTTCGTGTTTTTGAAGATAGAAAGCTGAAACTTAATACAGATTATATTTTTGGCCAGATGATCCAACCTACCAAATTTCATTAGGATCGGCCGACTATATCCTATAGCTGCTATATAACTGAACGATCGGAAATGACCCAACTTTTGTGTTTTTGAAGATAGAAGTTTGGGACAATTTTAGGTTTCGTTTTTGTATTATAATAAATTGGGAAATATTATCATATTCTCATAAGGATCGGCCAACTATATCCGATGTTTGCGATATATATCCGGTTTTAACTGCAAGGGTATATAAACTTCGGCTCCGCCCGAAGTTAGCTTTCCTTTCTTGTTTCAATATGCTTCGTTTATTAAGATCGGACAGCTTGGGTTTTCTGTCGGAGCTACGTTTATGACCATATCCATCCGGATCGTTTAAAAATTTAGGGATGACACAGCGTGTTCGACAAATTATCCGCGATGTTTGCTAATCTTTTCTTCTCCTCTTAATAAAAACTAATTAAATGTTTAGCAGAACTTTAAGTAAAACAAATTCGCACTAAATCTTGCCAGCAGCAAAATTCTAAATGTGTCGTATAGTTTTGATACACGAGCAGCGTAGCTAAAATTGAAGCGCGTGTCCTTTTTTTACCGTAACTCGAAAACGGGAGATGCAAACAAAGTCAAAAACATCTCATTTTGTGCATTAAACATTGTGCTATCATCCCTCATACTTTGTTTTAATCGATTTCGCATTCTGCTACGAGCGCCGAAATAAAAAATTTAAAGGTGTCGTATAATTTTGGACAGGAGTGTACAATAATAATAGAATGAAATTAAAAATAATAATTATAAAATATATATAAAAAATAATAAAAAAATAAAAGTGAATATTATAAAAATAATCATAAAAAAAAACTTTTTGGAAATTGAAACGACCGCCCACTCCTGAAATCAAACCCTGAACCGCAAGGATAAGGGGCGCGCGCTTTCCATGTAAGCTACCCTCCAAGTTTATCTAATGATAGGTACTTAAAAAATAATAGAAGATATTTTTTATCTCTTTGCTCTCATACTGGTGCGATGTGAATGTTTTAAACCAGTGGTCGGCACCACAATACATTGATATGATTTTACCGCATTAGTGTTAGTAACGTATAGCAGAAAGTAGGCTGTGAGCATGACGTTTCACACATGTATACTGTGTGTGTGTGGCAGAGCTCGGTCAGAGAAATTTCCTATGCCCCCGAGATAGGGCAGTGCCGACCTCTGTTTTAAACTGTCATCGTTCCAAAGATGTAACGTTCTAAAAATAGAGTTCTCTCTTTCCCTTTCTCATCTGCCAGCAGTTTGTCGTGGAATCCGCTCTTTTTTGTTGTTTTCTTGATTGGATTATAAATTTTGGAAAACTCATTAATGGAATAAAAATATAATATAAATAACTTAAAACTAAAAAAAGTGGATGTCTCGAGCTTGATTTCAACTCTTTTCACTCTGCACATCAGCCAAGCACTCTACCAAGCTAAATTCGGGCGGAGGCGAAGTCGATATACCCTTGCAGTTAAACCTGGATAAACATATATCTCAAAAATCGGATATAGTTGGTCGACCCTTATGAGAATATCATATTATAACCAACTTATTTTAACAAAAAAAAAATCTAAAAAAAAATGAAAAATTTCCAAAATTCTATCTCCAAATACACCAAAGTTGGCCGTTTTTGGTCGAACTCTCAGCTGCGCTCAGCTTTAATTGCTTCCCAACCTTCATATTGGTAAACGTCTACCCAACGTCTTGCGACGTCTACCCAACGTTGCTGATATCAACGCAATCAAGTACGTTAATTTTAAATTGGGAGTTCCGGAGCAACAATTCCCTACCGTGTTCAATAATAAGTCTATGTAAAAGGCCCAAAGTCAGTAAGGTAAAAGTGTGCCGTTTTGTGCGTACAGAACCTGGTAAATTATTTACCTCCCGGCTAGTCTCCCTTTATCACAATCTAGATCGTCAAAAAACTCCGATTAAGCGGCGGCGCTGGCGGCGCTGGCGGCGTTACTCCTTCCATCTCACACACTTCTATTTATCACCACGATTGTTCTCTTTTGCGCTCTACTGTTCTACTGGATGTCCAGCAATAACTAGGGGATATCTCTAGCTTCTTATCTTCTTATCTCTTTTCGCTGAGCTACCCGCTCGTTCATGCTTTTTGCCGAATGAATTAATTTATTTACCTTTTGGATGTGAGAGTGGATCGTTGCTGCGAATGGATGTTCCTGATTATGAATGCTCTATGTTTTCACCAGGCACTGGATTTGCCTTGCAAATGGACACTCGAAGGTCTACTGTTGGGTCTAATGGGAAGATCTATGTATTCACGTCAGCTATTTTGCAAGCTATGCGTATTTGATATGCCTCCACACGTATCAGTACCAGGAAAGTACTTTAATCATTACCACCTATCCGTCCCATTCCCAGTGTGCACCGTAGCTATTGTTCGTCCTCAGACTCCAATAACTCTCTTAAAGGTTACATTTCAAAATATATCGGGAATGAGTACCAAATCCCGTATGGTATTCCTGAATTCTTCAGCCTGCGATTTTGATGCAATTTTAATCCTTGTTGAAACGTTTGAGGGAATGGTGTGATCATCGATATACGTTTCAGTTCAGGGTACACATGGCACATTTGTCATGATCGAATATCCCTCCAAACAGCGCATTTACTATCCACCATGAGCATATAGAAAACATTACAAGTGTCTGTGCTGGAACGTTGGACCCTAGTGCTTTGATGGTACATAGTGGGCAATTTCAACTTAAGCTCTATCGCCTGGTCTCGGGACCCGGAGTCACCCTGCATGTTACAAAGCAATGTTCACCAAAGTCATGAATCCAATGAATCCCAAAGCCTCCGAACCCATCCTAAAGGGTTTTGGTGGTTTGTTAATAGCAAAGTCATATGTCATGGTAATTTAGAAGCCGACTGGGATTAAAAACTTATTGCAAAATACTTTTCCTCTAACTTGAAACCGAAGGTGATATTCCAACCAAAGGTTGGAATGATAATGAACCTCCTCTTGATATTAGGACTTTTCTTAATGTGAGTAATATGGACATGTTGGACTGTAACCTAGTTGAAGCCATAGGTCATTTTACCTAATCACACACCCCTGACTTAGATAATATCTTCCCCTTCCCCGTTTTCCTTTTTTCTCCTCTTCAACTGCAGTTCTCCTCCTTATCAAGGCGTTCATTCCTTCTTATAAAGTTGGTTCGAGTCATTTTTGGCAGACGGATGACATTCCATTTAAAATGCATTTAAAAAGACATTTCGCGAATTTTTTGTCATTGGTTGCTTATTTCAAATTCAAAGTCTAGCTTACACTTTTTTTTAATACATTTCTTTTCGAAAACAATTTTGGTGTTTCTAAATTTTTAATTGTGGTGTGGTAGCCGACAAAAGCAGACACAGTGCGACAAAAAAAGAAAAATTGAAGGAACTTTTGAAGAGACCTAGTAGGAATTGTTCATTAGGTCGAGTATGGTATAAAACCGTGTTTGAGATTTTTCCAACACCCTCAAAATCTTGATTTATTTAGAAAAAACGGCTTTTCGGGACTTTTTTGCTCCTAAAAATTCCTTAGCGCGTAATATTAAACCAATTTTAAAATTTTTGGCGTTTTTTAATAGTTAAATCTTGTAGCTTTAAAAAAAAATATATCTTTAATTTATTTCAACAAAAAGGATACAATTTTTACGCAAGAAACTGACATTTTTGAATTGGTGTTTTTAGAGTTAGAGAGTTCAAATTTTACAGGAAAGCTATTTTTGGCAAAACATTACGACATGCCAAATTTCATAAGGATCGGCCGACTATATCTTATAGCTGCCAAATAACTGAACGATCGAAAATGACCCAACTTTCGTGTTTTTGAAGATAGAAAGTTGAAACCTAATACAGATTCTATTTTTGGCCAGTTGATCCATCCTACCGAATTTCATTAGGATCGGCCGACTATATCCTATAGCTGCCATATAACTGAACGATCGGAAATGGTATTTGGTAGAAATATCAACTTTTTTATTTTTGAAGATAGAAGCTTGGGACATTTTTTTAGATTTTTTATTTTAGTTAATTGGTTTTATTATGATGTAATCATAAGGATCGGCCAACTATATCCGATGTTTGCGATATATATCCGGTTTTAACTGCAAGGGTATTGTCGGGTCAAGCAGCAAGCAACTAATTTAAACACAACAATTAATAAGTAACTGATGTTTTGCTGGTCGCAAGCCGACTCTCTTTCGGCCGCTCGGCTTCGCTACTTCGGCGCTTATAGTTAGCGAGCATCCGCTCAGCCTATTCTGCAAGGTTGGCGCCACTCTCGTTCGTCTTTTTACTGCGCTCGCATCCTAAATTGGATTTGAAATATTGTACATAAATCCTAATTTCATATGCGGCCTGAATAAAGTTTTATAACGTTGAAATTAATTAAATTCTGATTTTTTATTTACGGCATCGAAAACTCTCGATGACCAAACATTGGTGAACCCCGACGTGATCGTTAATATACACATAAACAAATTGCTAAAACAAAAACAAAACAATTTTGTAAACAGTGTTATGTGAAATTATCATTATCGAATTATCATACGTGTCTAATAAGTTTATTTACAATAATAAACAAATTATAATATATTATTATATTATACATACATACAGGCATAAACATAACGTTAGTTCACAAGCACACATACATATTTACGATCCACAACGCAAGTGCATTCGCCCGCGCATAGACTTCATACAAACATACGATCCACAACGCAAGTGCATTCGCTCGCACATAGCTTCATATATATACACATTCCACAATTCCGCTACGGTTCTGAGCGCACAGTGGGACAGATCGTGTTCGCCGCGAGCAAATAAAATTTATTTCGGTTGTTCGGAACTCAATATAATAAATCATGAACTCCAGCGGCGCCGTCACAGGAGCACCCACTCCAACCCGGAGTGCAATTTTAAAGTGCAAGACCCTGGGTATTTTCCAGGACTTACAGAGGATCCAAGGAGCTCTTCAGCCTATTTCCAAGGTGGACGATGCCATGCTACACGTGCGACATGGTAAGATAGCCACCATGTTCAGCGACTTCAAGGCCATCCACGGGGAGCTTGAGGATTTGGACATTTTGCAGATCAGCAGTGACCTTCGATGGACTGTTTTGGAGCTCGTAGCGACGATGCAGGCGGAAATTGAGCACGAGACGACCCTTCGCTCATCTCGAATTGCTGCCCACTCCACCCTTTCCAACGGAATGTCCACCATGCAGGCTGACCCAGGTTTAGGTCAAAGTTTTCAAGTGCTGCCTCCTTTGCCGCTCCCTACGTTCAGCGGTGGATACTCGGAATGGGCTGAATTTTACTCGATCTTCTCTACCATCGTCGGCAGCAATCCTCGTATTAGTAAGGTGGAAAAGTTGCAAAGGTTGCGATCTTGCCTTCGGGAGTCCGCTTTCGAAGCAGTGCGTTCCTTGGAAGTCTCCGACGAGAACTATGATGTTGCGCTGAATTTATTGGAGAAACGATTTAATAACCGTCGCTTAATATTTCAGGCACACGTGAACGAGATTCTGGGCCTCAGTCTGTTGGAAAGTGGCTCAATAGCAGCGCTTCGAAGTCTTTCGGACAAATTTAATGCCCATATGCGAGCCTTAAAGAATTTGGGTACTTCAGTTCAGATCGCCAGCTGCATCATCGTCCAAGTTCTGCTTCAAAGGTTGGACCCAGCTACCCAGGCCAAGTGGGAGGAGAGTCAAAACTCCTCAGGTTCAGACGCCATCCCTACTTGGGAGTCGATGGCCGAATTTTTGGAGCAGCGGTGTAGGACGCTGGAGGCTATGGACGTGGCCATGGCTGCATACGCCCCGGGCGCTCATGTGGGAAGGCGTCGAGGTGCAAATAATGGTAGATCATCCTTTATTGTTACTAATTCGCTTCTCTCTACCTGTGCGCTATGCGCGGGATGGTCCCATATAATGTCTGCATGCCCCCGATTTCTATCAATGCCCCCTGATATTTGCCTTGGTGAGCCCAGGCGACTCGGTCTTTGTCGGAAGTGTCTGCAAACGGGCCATCACATGCGTGAGTGCCTCGCTGCTAATTGTCGTAGTTGTGGAAGGAGGCATCACAGCCTGCTGCATTTCCTGGAGCCGCAGGCATCTAGCGGCCAGCCTTTGGTTGGTCCTCCTACGTCAGCCATAGCCGAGGTCGCCGAGCCTGTAGCCTCTTCGCCGTCCACTGCTAATGCACTAGTTGCTCAAGGTCGCAGCGGCGATATATCGTTGCTTGCTACAGCGAACATTTTTGTTCGTAGTCGCGCTGGATCCCTTGTTCTATGCCGAGCTCTAATGGATTCTGTATCTCAGGTGCACATAATCACTTCCCGGCTGGCAAGTCAGCTGCAGCTCCGGAGGTACAAATCATTCATGGCGGTGTCTGGTATTGGAGATACCGGCTTTGCGACAGATGAATTCTCTGTTGATGTTCTTTTACGTTCCCACTGTTTCGAATACTCGGCCCTAGTTAACGCCGTCATCGCCGCCAATATCACGGACCTGCAGCCTAGCTTCAGTTTGGATGTCTCCATTTGGAATATTCCTGGCAATCTTTCTTTGGCTGATCCTGAATTTTTCCGCCCACAGCGCATCGACCTTCTTATCGGAGCCAGTCTGTTTTATGAGCTGTTGTGTGTTGGGCAAATTAAGCTCTCAGCCGGCCTGCCATTGCTGCGGAAAACTCGACTTGGATGGGTCTTGTGTGGAGGCGGTTCACATGTCCCGAGAAGATCACTCGTTTCCACTGCCCACAAGGATGTTCCGGAGAGCGCAACAATGCTGGATGATCAGCTGGATTTTCTGCTCCGCCGGTTTTGGGAAATCGATGACTGCTCCGAGCCTATTGTGAAGCGGACGAAGGAAGAGCTAGATTGCGATGCGCATTTCGTGCAACATGTTGCTCGGCTGGATTCCGGCGCTTACGCTGTGCGGCTTCCGTTAAAATGCGGCTCTAAGCTGCTGGGAGAGTCGTACCCCCAAGCCGTTCGACGATTTCTTTCCCTCGAAAGGAAGCTCTGACGCCGTCCTCAATTAAAGGAGCAATATGCTGCCTTCATAAAGGAGTATCTGGAGTTGGGTCACATGTCTCCAGTCCCTTCTGATGCGAGCGTCACTGGCCAATACTTTCTTCCACACCATTGTGTTTTAAAGGAGGACAGTTCAACAACCAAGCTCAGGGTTGTCTTTGATGGATCTGCTGTCACAACTTCTGGGTATTCATTGAATGACGTGTTGATGTCTGGCCCAGTTATTCAGCCAAAGTTACTGCATATTCTGTTAAGGTTCCGATGCCATCGGGTGGCCATTACTGGAGATATTTGTAAAATGTATCGTTGCGTCAGGGTTTTTCCTGAGGACAGCTATCTTCAGTGTATTCTTTGGCGGGATTCCACCCAGGATGAGTTACAGGTTTTTAAGCTGGACACGGTCACCTACGGAACGAAGCCTGCCTCATTTTTAGCAGTTCGGACAATGCATCAGTTGGCAGATGATGAGCAAATAATGTTTCCAAAGGGGGCCGAAACTCTGCGTCGCGACTTTTATGTGGATGATCTGCTTTCCGGAGGCGACTCTATAGATGAAGCTTCTGGATAAGGTGCCTGAAGAAGATCGGGAGTCTTTCCTAAAGTTTGATGATGGCAGCAACTTCACAAAGACACTGGGTCTTGCTTGGGATCCTGCAACTGACCGCTTGCTATTTTCTTTTGAAGGGATTCAGTCAATCTCAAAGCCCACTAGGCGCATTGTGCTTTCTTCAGTCGCTCGGCTTTATGACCCCTTAGGCCTTGTTGGTCCTGTAATTTCAAAGGCAAAGATCTTTCTTCAGAAGCTGTGCCGTGAGAAGTTGTCCTGGGATGAAAGTCTTCCTCAAGCTCTTCACTGCGACTGGAATCTGATTTGTAGCAGCTTTGGTAGTACGCAGCGCGCCGAATTCCCTAGATGGGTGCTAACATCGAAATCCGAGGTGGAGGTCCATGGATTCTGTGATGCCAGCATTGAGGCGTATGGGGCATGCGTTTATGTCGTGTCCAAGGGCGCAGGATCTGCAAGCTATTTACTCTGTTCGAAGTCCCGAGTTGCGCCGTTAAAGACTGTTACGGTGCCTAAGCTGGAGTTATCGGGAGCCGAGTTGTTGGCTCGACTTATGTCGGAAGTAGAGCAGTTGAAGGTCTACGTTGGAAAGTATTTTTGCTGGTGCGATTCTGCTTTGGCTCTGTCTTGGATTCGAGAAGAACCCTCTCGGTTTAATGTTTTCGTCGCCAATCGAGTTTCGACCATTCAGAAGCTAACTAGAGAAATGGAGTGGCGGTATGTTCCCACTTCTTTGAACCCAGCAGATATCCTGTCGCGTGGTGCTCTTCCCAATGAATTGGTTGAGAATAAGCTGTGGTCTCATGGTCCTCCGTTTCTCGTTGGATCCCAAGAGACGTGGCCAACCGCGGTCCCATCTGAGAGATCAACCCTGGAGTTGCGTGCAAGGGTCCTGCTCATTCAGTCTCCGTACGTGGATATAACAGCGGTTTCTAAGTACGCTAATTCGTTTCCAGCACTGCAGAGGGTATTCGCTTACGTATACAAGTTTTCTCAACGAATTCACCACAACGGTGTTACGGCTAGCGATATAAAATCTGGAACACAGCTGTTATTGCGGCTAGTGCAACGTGTGCATTTTTGGGAGGAAATAAAGGCTCTTCAAAATGGAAAAGACATAGCGGTATCCAGTGCCCTTGCCTCATCCTCTCCCTTCTTGGACAAATTTGGACTGTTGCGCGTAGACGGTCGGCTAAAAAATTCGTCGTTGGATTTTGATAGTCAGCATCCAATTATACTTCCAAGAAGCCATCCAGTTACGCGGGCTATAATTGTTGACCTCCATGAGCGAAATTTACATACGGGACCTCGCGCACTGTTGGCAATTATTCGGTCCCAATATTGGCCAATTGGGGGGAGAAAAACCGTGACGAAGGCATTACACAAATGCATCCGGTGCTTCCGGACTAAGCCTCGGCTGTTGCACCACATTATGGCTGATCTCCCGGAGGAAAGAGTTAGCGGCTCCCAGGTCTTCGGAGTCACTGGTGTGGATTTTTGTGGACCGTTCTATTATAAGCCGGAAGTGCGTAATAAGGCTCCAGTAAAATGTTACATTAGCATTTTCATTTGTTTTGCTACCAAAGCCGTCCACCTGGAGCTTGTAAGGGATCTGTCCACAATGTCTTTTTTGCAGGCTTTGAAGCGGTTTATATGCACCCGCCGAAGTCCTCAACATATTTGGTCTGACAACGCAACCAACTTTGTTGGAGCCAAAAACGAGCTAAAGGAGCTGCGCCGATTATTTCTAAGCGAAGAGCATCAACGGTCACTGCTGGAGTTTTGCTCTATGGAGTCCATCGAATGGCATTTTATTCCTCCTCGATCTCCGCATTTCGGTGGTCTGTGGGAAGCGGCTGTTAAAACCGCCAAGCACCATTTTTACCGAGCTGTCGGATCTGCAGTTCTGGGATTCGAGGAGCTGCGAACGCTGCTGTGCCATATTGGGGCTGTTATAAATTCACGACCCTTATTGTCTCTTTCAGAAAATCCTGCAGACCTTGATGTTCTGACCCCGGCTCATTTTTTAACTGGTGGTCCGTCAGTCAGCTTTATCGAGCCTGATGTCACAAAGCTGAACTTCAACCGGTTGGACAGCTGGCAGCGCGTGTCTTTCCTGCAGCAGTCGTTCTGGTCCCGATGGAAGGAGGAGTACCTAAGTCTTCTCCAGCAGCGCTCCAAATGGCGCGCCTGTGGTCCTGTCTTGGCCCCGAACGATGTGGTGCTAGTAAAGGACGAGAATCTACCTCCGATGAAATGGCCGCTTGCGAGAATAATGGAGTTAATCCCTGGTCGGGATGGCATCTTTCGAGTGGCGGTGATAAAAACCTCATCTGGAATTACCAAGCGAGCAGTGACTAAGCTGTGCCTTTTGCCCCTTAAGGATGAAGTTGGAGTAGAAGCCCCAACTGGGGGGAGAATGTCGGGTCAAGCAGCAAGCAACTAATTTAAACACAACAATTAATAAGTAACTGATGTTTTGCTGGTCGCAAGCCGACTCTCTTTCGGCCGCTCGGCTTCGCTACTTCGGCGCTTATAGTTAGCGAGCATCCGCTCAGCCTATTCTGCAAGGTTGGCGCCACTCTCGTTCGTCTTTTTACTGCGCTCGCATCCTAAATTGGATTTGAAATATTGTACATAAATCCTAATTTCATATGCGGCCTGAATAAAGTTTTATAACGTTGAAATTAATTAAATTCTGATTTTTTATTTACGGCATCGAAAACTCTCGATGACCAAACAGGTATATCAACATCGGCTCCGCCCGAAGTTAGCTTTCTTTTCTTGTTAATAAATATTTTCTATGGTGTCAAAAAAAATCGATAAAATCGTTTTTTTTTGTGCGGTACAACTGTATAGAACCCCTTAAAAAACTCCAAAACCGTTTTTTCTAAATAAATCAAGATTTTGAGGGTGTTAGAAAAATTTCAAACATGGTTATATACTATACTCGACCTAATGAACAATTCCTACTAGGTCTCTTCAAAAGTTCCAAATCACTGTCGCACTGTGAGATGCATCAAGGAGAAAAAAAGTAAAATTTTAAGTGAAATTAAAACAAGAAAGGAAAGCTAACTTTGGGCGGAGCCTAAGTTGATATAACCTTGCAGTTAAAACCGGAAACATCGGATATAGTTGGACAATCCTTATAAGAATATCATAATATAACCAATTTATTACAATAAAGCTACAAAAAGGCCCAAGCTTCTAACTTTAAAAATACCAAAGATAGTATTTCTACCAAATATCATTTTCGATCGTTCAGTTATATGTCAGCTATAGGATGTAGACGGTCGATTGTTTTGGTTGTATCAACTAACCAAAAATAGAATCTGTACAAAGTTCTATCTTTCATTTTTAAAAACACGAAAGTTGCGTCATTTCCGATCATTCAGTTATATGCCAGATATAGGATATACATAGTCGGCCGATCTCAGCCGTTCCGACTAATATACTGCGTGCAAAGGAAAGAGATAGCTTAAAAACTTTCCGTAGAAACAGACAGACGGACGGACGGACAGACGGACATGCTTACATATATCAACTCAGGAGGTGATCCTGACCAAGAATATATATACTTTATTGGGTCGAAGATGTCTCCTTCACTGCGTTGCAGACTTTTGACCAAAACTATAATACCCTCTGAAAGGGTATAACCTTTAGGATCGACTGGGACACACAAAAAACACCAACACATTATGAATCCTACATTAACACCAATGTGCCCAAACTGTTACCTAAACTCAACCATTAACATAAGCCATTTTATTTATTTATTTATAAAAGGCTAACAGATAATTAAAATTATGGGCTTGCAATAATGTTGAGCAATGGCAACTTGGGCCTTCAGCTCGAATTGTACATAATATTTTAAGGATTTCTTATAAGTATCTATTTATATAATCGGCTTAGACTTATATGCGGTGGTAAAAATTTGTGTTTTTAAAGAATTGTAAGATTATTGAAATGTTTGGTGGTGTGGGAGTGGAAAGTGTTTCCAGTGGGTTGGTGTTTTGAAACATTTGTTGCCTTTTGATGTTAAGCGCTTTGCAGGTGGAAAGTAAGTGTATTATTGTTACAGAATCGTTGCAGAAAGGGCAAGTGTTGTTGTGGTTTGGATCGATGTAGTGTGTGTGGGTTAATTTGGTGTTTCCAAGTCTGAGTCTTGTTATTTTTATTTGGTCAAAACGTGAGATGGCTGGGTGGTTGTTTTTGTGATGTGGTAGCTGTTGAGATGGAGTTGGTTAATTAATTGGTACCAGGCTGATGTCTTCGTTATGCATCTATCGTTATACGTTTTTTCTTGGTGAATGTTTATTATATATTTTTTTATGTCTTTTGTGTTTAGATTTTCAATCGTTAGAAGTGGTTGCGTTTTTGGCTAGGGAGTCCACCAGTTCGTTACCTGGAATACCTACGTGGCCGGGTATCCAAAGTAGTTTTAATTTAGTTTTGAATTTTTGGAGCAGATTCCGTGAAATCTGCAAAATTTTCCTCTTTGATTTTTTAGCAGTTCGATTCCCTCTATTATTGCTAGAAGCTCGGCGGAGAATACTGAGGAGTAGTGTGGCAGAAGGCCTATTTTTATGTCTACTGTTTCGTTTGTGACTGCGAGACTGGTAATTGAGTTTGCGTGAGATCCATCTGTGTAAAAGTAGGTGAATTTGTAATTGTGTTTGGTCTTGATTTCTGTGAATAGTTTTTTTTGTTTTACGTGCTTTATGGTCTGTGTGTGTTGACTAGTCAGCTTAAGGGGTTATATACCTTTTTGAGCGAAAAAAATTGAGGGAACTTTGGATTTTTATTTCAGGTGTGTAGCAATTATTTTATGACACTAAAGTTACTTTTTATTGATAGTACATGTTTTTATCGAAACAATAAGCGTTTGTTCTTGAAAAAATATAAACAATTTACAAAGTTATGGCAATTCTCTCGGAACCCTTTTTTTAAAGCGGCTTGCGGTGAGGTCAACCAAAATCCAAAAACCAAAAATTTTTTATTAGTATAATATTATATCCAGTTTGTGAACGATTATTTTCAAGAATATTTGGTTTTTTCTGCATACAGTAAACATTTTTCCAAAAAATTAATGTTTTTAGTTCTAAAAATGTTATTAAAAAATTTTTATCTGCGAAATCAAAACGGACGCAAAAAAACCAGGGACCGTAAATAATGATTTATGTCGCTATTTTTAAATGAATAAATCAATCACTTCCAATCAACATAGAACAAGCTTGACTAGCACGTTTTTATCCTTTAAGGATACACTATGAATATTCTTGATGATTTTTAATTTTTTATATTTTATATTTTGTTATATTTACTCTTCTATGGTTAAACATTATTTTTGATCGAAAAAAATAAAAATCACAAATAATCATTAAGCTTGAACAAAAAAAATAAAACTCAAAAATAATGAATACTCGTAATTTTTATTTTTTTTTGATCAAAAATAAAACTCACCAAGCAAAAACTTTTCATCCTTTAAGGATATGGCCAATATTGTCCTATGTCCTTATAAAGGGACCCTAGAGCAATAATTGACAACAACAACAACAAAAATACATTTTACCAGCAGCAGCAGATATACACAATTACCAACACAATGATAATAATGATAATCATCATAATGATCAATGTGATAAAACTTACCTTAGGCCGAAAGCGTACGAGAAGAGAAAACAAAAGAAGACAGCGGAAGCGCACGCGCTTAGATCTATTTTTAGTAGCGCTATCTTAGTCTACCAGGTCTATGCATATGAGACGGCGTTTCCCAATTCTGGGCATTTTTGCGGGCGTTTTTGGAGCAGAAATTCTTTCAATTCTTCCAGTTGTTGCTGGTAGCGTTTGCCATCAACGGTTACACTCGGATTTAGGAGCTCATACCAAACGATTCCGGCCTGATCCCGGAAAACGCTCAGCATGGCTTTGCGGACGAAACGGTTTGGCCGAGATTGGGATTTGGCCGGCTGGGCTGGGAAAATATAGGTTTTTTTTCATTTTGGGTTTTGAAAATAGATCCACATTGCATATCCAGTGACAATTCAATGCAAAAACGAGAATTTCCAAGAGAATTTCGCAAGTCAACATATTTTTAGATTGATACAGATGAAGCCTGCTCAACCTCAACCTCAACCTCGCTCTTGACCGAGCTTTTAAGTAGCATTGAGGTCGATGCTGAAGAGGAAGCTGACGATGATGGGCAGCAGGAATTATTGAAAGGATATGCTGAAATTGATAGTTACAGCCCGAAGCTCCTAGGCGCTGATATAATGCAGTACTGGAGTGAGAAGCAATTTCAGTACCCGAATTTATATCATCTTGGTAAGGTGGTGCTCGCGGTTCCAGCTACCCAAGTTAGTGTAGAGCGCGCCTTTTCTGCGCTTAAAATAATGCTAACCGACCAAAGGTGCAACTTATCGAGCGAGTCGCTGTCAAAATTGTTATTCCTAAAATTTAAATAAAAATTATAAAAATACATAAAATTCATAGTATGTCATAAATGCATAATAAATTGAAAATTAATGTACCTAATTGTTTTACTGGTTGATCATTATGATGATAATCATTATCATTATTATCATTGTTTGGGTAATTGTGTATATCTGCTGCTGCTACAGAGCGTATGTAACAGTTGACCTTATATTAAATAATTGCAACAAACACAAACAAATAAAGCATTTTTTTGTTGTTGTTTTTGTTGTCAATTATTGCTCTAGGGTCCCTTTATAAGGACATAGGACAATAATGGAAATATGCCTAAAGGATCAAAAGTAATTGCTTGGTGAGTTTTATTTTTGATCAAAAAAAATAAAAATCATGAATATTCATTATTTTTGAGTTTTATTTTTTTTGTTCAAGCTTAATGATTATTTGTGATTTTTATTTTTTTCGATCAAAAATAATTATTAGTCTTGATTTAAAAAATTCAAAATCGTTGAGTAATCATTACAAAGTTATTTTAAATATATTACTTATAATGATTACGGTCTCTGAAAAAAACTGAATCGTTCACAAACTCGGCACAATTATTACGAAAAATTTAAAAAAAAAATTGAAGATCGATCAAATAGTTCTTGCGTAATCGTGGTCACAGCGAAGGCACTTTTGGAAAAACACGACTTTGAGATAATCGCATTCAAAGTTTTTCGTTGAGTATATGCAACTATTGAAGTCGACCAGACAAACGTACAAGTCATCGTCGATTCCGGGACCATAAAACGTGCCTCCTGCACTTGATGCAGGCTCCAAAATATCCAATTGTCGTTGTCTTCTGGCCATTCGTCCTTCCCTCGTCGAACTTTGCGCCCTCAGCTCAGCCGTCGAAATGCGCCTCTCGTCCTGCTGCGCGACGTACTCATGGGAGTACTTCCTACAGGGTACCCCTATCCCTTCGAAAATCTGCAGTACGAAAGTTTGCCCCTCGTTGAAAATGCAGGCTGAAGTGTAAGCTGCGATCCTCACTGGCACTGAACCCCCAGGAAGATGTTTCGGAGTGAGCTTCCAGATTAATTGGTTGTAACTCTCGTTGTAATTCTGCGTGAATCCGCCGAGGCATCTTTCGAGCAATTCATCTTTTGATAGGTCTTCGTAAATTGGCTTTATAACCTTCAAAACATCATTAGGCAGGGATTTGTAGGAGTGTATAAATCCAGGGATCTGTTTTTTCTTCTTCAATGTTTTCTTAGTAAGAGCAAGAGCTCTCTGCCACTCGCACCATGACTCGTCACCGGAGGGGCATTTCTCGTGTTGAGGAGATATCATAGCCCAAATATCATTCTTCATTTTCTTCACCGAATCCGAATTTCGGCGAATCGCTAGCCCGTAGTAAACGGCCAACTTGTCTATCATTTTGCCCGTCAATTTTCCCTGGCCACCCATCCCTTCATTATTTTTTTTAGCGTTTCTCAGTCGGGTGCCCATTCTTTTCTGCAAGTGTCCAATGCACTCTTTCTTCTGCATGACAAAGTCCTCGTATAGGGCTGCATTTTTTATAGAAGAAAAAGTTTTAGAGTCCCCGTCTCCGATGTAATTTGCGTACCTCACTCCATGCAATGTTTTAGAGCGTCCAAACATTTCAAGCATAGCGTCTACCTCCATCTTGCCAGCTGATCCAGAATGATTCGATGTGCACTGGGCTTCATGAGTTACAATCCATTCTTCATGCTCGGCAGTCCCCTTTTTCTTCTCCCACGTTTGGCACAATTTACAAAACGCACTTTTCACGACAATATCTACGATTTTCCCAGTGTAGTGCCTCACCAAAGAAGCGACTCCGTACAAGGAAGTGAATCAACGTTTCATCCAAGTGCCATCGCCAGATACAGTCAAATGATTTTTGAACGGCCCCTCGTTCATATCTATTTCATCACGCACAGCAAAACTAAAATTTTTCATATCCCGCTGCCCCCAAACCGAGCAATCGCATTGTCATTATAAAACGTCTGTTGATTTCATATGCGCCATTGATAATAGCACTTGCATTTATTTTACGCTGCTCACAGTCATCCCATGTCACTGCAATTTTGAATCCAAGTCCTCGCATTTCTGTGGATGCAAATCGCACGGAACCGTCGCACGTTTTGCATTTCACGAACTGAGAAAGAGCCGTAAACACTTGAAAAAAATTTATGAATCGATATTCCACTGAATCGATATTGACTTTCAGTTTTTTACGAGACGCACTGAAACGGATTTCGTCCACTTCAACAGTTTGGGGATCAAAATACTGCTTCCTTTTTTTCGGCCGCGATTTACGAGTTTTCGTTGCTTTGCGAATTTCGCGTGTAACTTTGCACTGGCTATTCATACTTATTTTTTTTATGAAAAAACGGTAAAACGAGCAGCACAGTTACATTTACGTACTTTGATGCTGATGCTTCGGAATCTCGTAAAAAAAAAATATATTTAGCCCCTTAAATACGAAAATTTTTTCGTTTTTTTTGAAAAAAAAAGGTATTTAGCCCCTTAAAAAGAAAAAGGTTTCAGACAGAGGGTTTAGAGGACGGCGCAGTCATTTCTTGCCGGGCGCTGCTTGACGCTGTCCGCAGCCGTGACGAACCGCGCCTCAAAACGCTGTTTTCCTATCGAACTATTATTCGGATCTCCATGAAACTTTGGGAAAATATTCTCTAGGGGATATACTTTAGGATTCAGCAAAAAAAATTTTTCCGTTTTTTTGAAGAAAAAAAAGGTATATAACCCCTTAAGAGGGAGTTTGTGTGCCTCGGAGTTTTCTATAATTCTTTCTTCTAGAGTGTCTGTGCGTGCTTCATACAAGATGTTGTAAATAGGTATAGTTCGAAGTGCGCCAAGAGCAGTTCTGAAAGTGGTGTTTATTGTTGCTTTTACCTTCCGTAGGTTTGTTGTGGGCAATATCCGTAGATTGAGAGGCCGTAGCACAGTGGTCGATTCGGCCTCGCTAGCGGCATTAAATTAATAACTTCTGAAATATTAGATATATCTTCAATCGGTTTTTTATTTTCGGTTTGGTACTCAATTTTGCATTATGTGGACAAAAATGAAATTTATAGTGTTTTTTTTTATATTTTTTTTTTATATTTAAAAAAGACTTTTATTAAATTTGTTGTATTCTAAAGAAAAAAAATAAGAAATAGAACTATAACTTATATGATACAAGAAGCAAATAAGAAACATTATATATAAAAATTTTATATAAATTATATACAAAAAAATTAAAATTCTGTAAACAGACGATGGCATGTAAAACCAAAGGTATTTATTAACAAAACTTTCGGCAGTTTCCATAGCGTACGATCCGAATGCAATGCTCGCAGGACACCGCTTAATCGGAATATTGAAATTTGGTTGCTGTAAAAATCTTCGTGCAGTGTTTCCATTGTTCCATTGGTACTTGCAGTACCAGCCGTACTTCCAGTTATTATAATATTCTCGGTAAGCTCCTTGTCAGCATTCAGCTTCGACACAATTCTTGATGTATTTCCGTCCTTATATAAGCGGCTACTTGCAGCCAACAACAATGCATCCATCGAGACTTTCTCCGAAATTCCTGATAGTTTGTTGATTTGAGTTATTCTGCATCACTCTGAAAAACTATTCTCTGGGCGTCCAACATTTTTAAATGATGATCTTTCCATCAACACCTGAGGCGTGTCTAGCCATTCTTTATTGCTTTTTCAAAAGCTGCCTTATTATACCCTTGCAGAGGGTATTATAATTTTGTCCAAAAGTGTGCAACGCAGTGAAGGAGACATCTCCGACCCTATAAAGTATATATGTATATTCTTGATCTGGATCACCTCCTGATTTGACATGAGCATGTCCGTCTGTTTGTCTGTTTCTACGCGAACTAGTCTCTCAGTTTTAAAGCTATCGACTTGAAACTTTGCACACACCCTTCGTTCCTTTGCACGCAGTATATAAGTCGGAACGGCCGAGAGCGGCCGACTATATCCTATGGCTGCCATATAGCTGATTAATCGGAAGTGATAAAACTTTGATGTTTCTAAAGTTAGAGAGTTCAAACTTTACAAGAGAGCTATTTTTGGCAGAATAATACTACATGCCAAATTTCATAGGGATCGACTACATGCCAATTTCATAGGCATTTTCATAAATTTGTTTTATTATGATATTTTCATAAGGATCGGCTAACTGTATTCGATGTTTGCGGTATATTTATCCGGTTTTAACAAGGGCATATAAACTTCGGTTCCGCCCGAAGTTAGCTTTTCTTTCTTGTTTATATCGCATTTCTTCCACTACTGGACAAGCCTACTATTAAAATTGCGCAGTTTTTTCCCAATTTTGCAAAGCTCCTTTTCGTAACATTCATATTTGCTACAAACTTCCCCTAATACAAAGCCTTTCATTACGAAGAACTTTTTAGTGGGGATCGCTTCGCCGTGCCATACTAAGAAAAGTGCGCGCTTCGACACTAAAATTCTTCCTAAAAAGTGAAATAACTTGTGGATACGCAGGACTACGCACTTCATTTTTGACATTTCGGACAGATAATAATTCACACTTTAACAAAGAATTGCAACCAGAGTGAATCCAGGTGAATCTGTTAGGTTCTACTTCACGAAAGACTGGTGTGCGCTCTATTCCGCACATTGTTAATACACTCCAAATCCACTACAATTTATAAGTAACACATTTACTGACACGTCACAAGCACAGATTTTCTATGTAGCACATACCTTCATAGTTGTTAAAAACCAAACTTGCACTAGAATAATCGTAAATTGCACTATTTATTCAAATATGCAACCATAAGTATAACATATGTTGACTTTGACAGTTCACAGCTGATCATCAGCTTATTGATGAGCTTAGAAAACATCAATTAGCATATAATCAAGGTGTATATTATCGAAAGGTAAACTTAAATTAACGTTTATTTACATTTGAAAATCATAATTAAATGCCGCTATCGAGGCAAAATCGACCACTGTGCCTAGTCTGCTTTTGCGGTGATAGTTGCTTTTGTGACGTTTAGAAGTGTTTATGTGTTGCAGTTGAATTTTGGGCTTGAGAGGCATTTTATTATGTTTATTGATCGTTTAAAGTTGTGCGAGAGTTGTTCTATGTGCGTTTTCCTCCTGTATTTGTCATCGAAATGTACGCCGAGTATTTTAAGTGATGTTACGTTTTGTATTTGTATGTTACCAGTGGATAGGGTTCAGTTGCAGTTGTGTTTTCTGCAAACATGCAAGTGTTTGCATTTTGTGGTTGAAAGCTTCGCGCCTAGGTACTTGGTCCAATCTAGTGTTGTTGTAATAATGGGGTTGAGGTTTGTGTTGATTTTTATACCCTTGCAGAGGGTATTATAATTTTGTCCAAAAGTGTGCAACGCAGTGAAGGAGACATCTCCGACCCTATAAAGTATATATATTCTTGATCAGGATCACCTCCTGAGTTGATATGAGCATGTCCGTCTGTCCGTCTGTCTGTCCGTCTGTCTGTTTCTACGCGAACTAGTCTCTCAGTTTTAAAGCTATCGTCTTGAAACTTTGCACACACCCTTCTTTTCTTTGCACGCAGTATATAAGTCGAAACGACCGGGATCGGCCGACTATATCCTATAGCTGCCATATAACTGATTGATCGGAAATGGTATAACTTTGGTGTTTTTAGAGTTAGAGAGTTCAAATTTGACATGAGTGCTATTTTTGGCAAACCATTACGACATGCCAATTTTCATAAGGATCGGCCGACTATATCCTATAGCTGCCATATAACTGAACGATCGGAAATGACCCAACTTTCGTGTTTTTGAAGATAGAAAGCTGGAACTTGGTACAGATTAAATTTTGATCCATCCTACCAAATTTCATAAGGATCGGCCAACTATATCCGATGTTTGCGATATATATCCGGTTTTAGCTGCAAGGGTATATAAACTTCGGCTCCGCCCGAAGTTAACTTTCCTTTCTTGTTTTTTCTGTTTTTATACCCTTGAAGAGGGTATTATAATTTTGTCCAAAAGTGTGCAACGCAGTGAAGGAGACATCTCCGACCCTATAAAGTATATATATTCTTGATCAGGATCACCTCCTGAGTTGATATGAGCATGTCCGTCTGTCCGTCTGTCTGTCTGTCCGTTTCTACGCGAACTAGTTTCTCAGTTTTTTAGCTATCGTCTTGAAACTTTGCACATACCCTTTTTTCCTTTGCACGCAGTATATAAGTCGGAACGACCGGAATCGGCCGACTATATCCTATAGCTGCCATATAACTGATTGATCGGAAATGGTAAAACTTTTGTGTTTTTAGAGTAAGAGAGTTCAAATTTGACATGAGAGCTATTTTTGGCAAAATAATACGACATGCCAAATTTCATAAAGATCGGCCGACTATAGATATAGTCTTATAGCTTCCTTATAACTGAACGATCGAAATTGACCCAACTTTCGTGTTTTTGAAGATAGAAAGCTGAAACTTAGTACATACTCTATTTTTGCTCAGTTAATCTAACCAAACAAATTTCATTAGAATCGGCCGGACGATCGGAAATGGTATTTGGTAGAAATATCAACTTTTGTATTTTAACTTTTTGATAGGAGCTTGGGACTTTTTTTTTTTTGATTTTTTATTGTAATTTATTGGTTTTATTATGATGTAATCGTAAGAATCGGCCAACTATATCCAATGTTTGCAATGTATATCTGGTTTTAACTGCAAGGGTTTATCAACTTCGGCTCCGCCCGAAGTTAGCTTTCCTTTCTTGTTTAGTTTTACAATCAAATTAAAGTCATGTGCATATGCGCTTAGACTAAAGTTCCAATGAAGGGTGAGTTTTCCTGCTAGTTTGTGGTATGCTATAACAAAGAGAATTACGGAAAGTGGAGAGCTATAAGGTATGCCGTTTTGGATGGGTTGAAAAGAAGAAAGGTCGGAGTTGATACGTACCATTATTTTTCTATTTGTCATATAATTTTTTATGTAGTATGGTCGAGTATGGAGTGGATTCCAATTCTGTCGAAGGCTTTTGCAAAATCTAGGGATATGATGGAATTGTGGTTTCTTCTTGAGATAGTTCCTGCTAATAGATGGTCTACGAGCAGTAGACTGTCCATAGCTGACTTACCTTTTATAACAATGATGAATGGCATACTTGGGATTCATAAAAAAAATAAGAAATCCCAGCTCCAGGCGAGGTGTTATGTTCGGGAGGGGTGCCGCACGCAATGATCAATCTCTTCCGGCTCTGGCTCGCCAGCTATTGGGGTGGTGTTCTTGCCACGCCCCCCGAGGTGCCTTTCCTCATCATCCCATAAAAATTTTGCGTGCATGGGGCAAGCGAAGAGGTTGGCTACTCATTTCAGCCATCGATTGTTCTTCTACTGGAATTCTACATAATTAAAAGAAAAGGGGTTCCTCCGCATCCGTCCTTCCGCCGAGCCCCTAAGCCTCTGATCTATCAAGACTTAGTCTGCCCACCCTGCCTTTGGCTATCTATTCCCTGGGTGAAAGCCCATTATCTCCGTGATAGCCCCTGCTTCGGCGGCCTCAAGGGGGATTGTTATGTCGGGTCAAAACATTGTTTTTAATTCATTATAATATTTATTTAAATTCTAAAAATTGATATATAAGAAAAGATTCGCTTAGCTCCTAAGAAGTACATTCCCTTTTGACTAATTTTCTATGGGGTAAAATCTAAATAATAACTAGATATACCAAATAACGCATTTATAAATGGCGAGAAGACGTTTAACGAAATTAAGCCTAAATGATTAAATTAATTGGATTCTATAAAAAAAAAATGAATAACCAAAACGGACGCAAGCAAGACTTTTATACCAGAAAATAAATAAAGTTACAATAAAGTTACACGACGAACACTTCGAACATGTAAACGAACATACGCTCGAACATGAGTGGAATTGATCAGCGAATTGGCTCGATCGGGTGGTCTGACGGACTAACCATATATTCTAAGATTTTTCCTTTTTTTGTTTTAAAAACCTAAAGTGGTCATTAGGCTTAGCGAATATTCCTTGCTTTTCTTATTATGAAAATCTCTACTTCAACTGCTTTCAACACTTAAAATTGGGTATAACTTGGGTAATTTTTCACTCACCCCTGCCTTGTTGCATCCATCGTTGAAAGCGCTTTCACCGGACTGGAGCGGCTGAAAATCTTAGAGAAACACTTACACATAAAAAAACAAGGAAAATTAACTAGTGGGACACACAAATCATTGGGGGCGTAAAAAAGTTCTTAGCACAAGATTTTCTTCTTCTTTTTTTTTCTTTCCTCTTCTTTTTTTTTCTTTTAAAAGGTAAGGTGACCTTCTCGAACCTCTTTGGCCAATCTTCCACTCTTTAAATTATGTTTTCTTTTCGCTCGACATCCATTTGGCCATAGCCACCACAAAACTTATTACTTAACACTAATAGAATTTAAAACTACTTAGACTAACACCTCTCAGCCGGCCGAAATCCCACGTGGATTCGGCAGCCCCGGTTTTCCCGTGTTGGAACGGCTCCGGTTTACCGCGCCCGGGTCGTTGGACGCCTCCGACACCCCGGGTCGCAATCGGGTCACTTTTCCGCCGGAAAATTTATAACTTTGCCCGAATTCTATGATCGCGGCGAGGAAATGCGCTCTGCCAAGCGCGGTTGGCACTCAACTGCCAGCTCGAGCCAAGGTTCGATGGTGTGCCTACCGAAACGAACTCCAACCTGCTGACCGAGTCTTTTTCTTAGTCTTTTTCTTCCTCTGCTTTTCGATTTTTGGGGTTGTTCTTGGCGATGATCCGGAACCCACTGGAACTCCTCCGAAATTCCGTGGCTTCCGTGGGCTTCCGAATTTCCCTCCGGCAGCTATTTGCCTTGACGCCGACCCTAATGCAAGAAAAAAAACTTTTACCAAGACTCCTAACCGACCCGTCGCCTTTCCTTACCTCGACGGATTCTTGGCCACAAACCGGTGGACTCCTTTACACTCTGCTTGCCCTTGGACACCAGCGCCTCCGGTTGTGGTCGTTGTCGTTTTTTTTTTCCAAACAATTCTGAGAGATTTCTGATGAATTCTGATGACAATTTCTGATGAGGAAAATTCACTTGACCAGCCCAGAGGAGACGCACTGAGAGAATGAGTGCCCTGACGCCAGAATTTGGCGCTGATCCCTCCATGGCCTATGCCCCGAGAGACACTGCCCCAACGGAAAATTCTGCCATCTTTCCCGGTTGCGCTCCTTCTAATCTCTTTGTGCCCCTTTCTCGTTCGAAACTCCTCTCCTAGATGGCGCACCTCTCCCCACTACATTTCTGCTAACAGATACAAGCGTTACACTTTTCGGAAACCAGTTTGACTGTTTTGAATGAGTTTGTCCAGCAGTGGAACCCGCGACAAGTTAAGTTTGAGAAATTTTTCGCGCGACAACGAATGAGGAACAGCCGACTGGTAGAGTGCTTGGCTGGTGTGCAAAGTAAAACGAGTTCAAACCAGGCTCGGGACATCCATATTTTTTAAATTTTAAATCTATTTTTATTATATTTTTATTCTTTTAATGTGTTGTCTTAAATTAATAATCCAATAAGAAAAATGCAAAATTGCAAAATCACCTTAACATCGTCTCAGTTCGTAGTGGAACCCGCTCTCAAATATTTTCAGTTTTTCCGTCGTGGAACCCGCTGTAAAAATGAAAACATTTGAGAGCGGGTTCCACGACAAACGGCTGGCTGATGAGAGAGGGAAAGAGAGAATTCTACTTTTAGATCGTAACATCTTTGGAACGATGAAAGTTTGATACGTTCAAATCGAACCAGTGTGAGAGCAAAGAGATCAGAAATATCTTCTACTATCCTTCCTCTTCAGCTCTGTTTTTGGTATGGATACTCGCGCTTCCTTTAACACCAATTTTAAGTATCATCAAATCAACTTCGAGGGTAGCATAGATGGATAAAGCGCGGTCCTTATTCTCGGGGTCCTGGGTTTGATTTCATTTGCGGGCGATTGTTTTAACTTTGATAAAGTTTTAGTTTTATGATTCTTTTTATATTTATTTTTTTTTACTTTTATTTTTTTATTAATTTTTTTTTTTGCTTTTCATTTTTACTTTATTATTGGTTTTTTTAATTGCATTCTATTACAATTGTTGTAAAAATAAGTGACGGGCGTGTCGGATGACAAAATGCCGGAAGGACTTCTTGAAATTTAATTAGCTTTTTATTAGCGGGACAAAAGAAGAATAAAACAATTTTACAATTGTAAAATATTACAATTAAAAAAAAAAAAATAATAATTCCACGAGATCCACCACGAGTTGCTGAATGTGTCGATACGTTCAATAGACCACTTACGACAGGTTCGCAGGCGTCGTGAACGATTCTTAGAGGAGGTGCGATGAGATTGCAGCGCGTCAAAGACAGGTTGGATAAAGAAGGCCTATGGGGAAACCCAGAGACGAGAAGAAAAACACTCGCATAGGGGCTATGCGTCCGGCAAAGCTGTAGCGGAATTAGGCAGTGATCTGGAATGGGAAAAGGCCCAAAATTTCACGGCCGAAGAAGCAGACGAAGTGGAGGCTGTGGCTCTCATCTGCTGGAATTGCAGGAAAGAAGGTCTTCTGTTTTGGATGCGGTTCACCTAATGTGTATAAGCCATCTTGCCCGAAATGTCCAAAAAACGGGAAAGCAAATGCACCGGACCGTCCACCCCAGCGCATTCCGTTAGGCTCAAACAAGGTAGGAGAGAAGGAAGAGAGTGGCACGGAGAGTCGAGAGTGGAAGGATGAGAGCGACACCGAGCATCGCAATGGAGAGCATAGTAAGGCTAAGGTAGACGATAAGATTAGGTCTAGAAACACTAACAGGTCAAGGAAGTATTAGGATTCTTTAAGGAAAATATAAGCAATAAGGTAAAAGAGTTCGGACAAGCGTCCATTTGCAGAAGTAGGATTGTTAGGAGAAGTATTCCTGGGTCTACTGGACACAGAGGCAGCGGTAAGTTGTATCGGAGGGAGTTTCGCAGAAAGGTTCATAAAGAGCAAGGCAGACTTCAATTGGAAAGGAACAACAGTGAGCACGGCTGATGGTCAACGACAACAGGTTGTGGGTCAGCTGACGATAGATGTGGAGTTCAAAGGCCTAAGTAACACTCATAAATTTTACCTGGTTCCCATTTTAAGCCAAGATCTGTATCTAGGTATTGATTTTTGGAATAGTTTCGAACTTTTGCCCTCGGAGTTCCAGATCGGCGAAATTTCGGTTATCCAGGAGTTGTCCAAAACCCAGCAAACGAGTTTACAGGCGGTGATAGAGCTATTTCCATCTTTCGCCAAGCTAGGCTTGGGCCAGACCCATTTGATTAGCCATAGTATCGACATCAGGGAGACGAAAGCGGTGAAACAGAGGCATTATCCGGTGTCTCCAGCAGTAGAGAAGCTGCTCTACGGAGGGTTCGAGAGGATGATATGGCTAGGGGTGATCGGAGAATCACAAAGTACTTAGTCATCGCCGTTGGTGCTGGTGCAGAAGCCAGGCAAAGTCCGTTTATGTTTGGACTGTAGGAAAATGAATAGCTTCACCCAAGGCGATGCCTATCTCCAGGCATTCCAGGGAAGCCTCTATGCCAGTTTAGGATCATGCCTTTCGGGCTCATGAATGCTTCTCAAACCATGACGCGACTCATGGACAAAGTGATTCCGGCCGCGCTACGGAAAGAGGTATTCGTGTATTTAGACGACCTGCTCGTCGTATCCGATACTTTCAAATCGCATCTAGCGGTCCTGACGACGGTTGCAAAGTACATAAAGCATGCAGGGCTAATGCTGCATATTGAAAAGAGCCATTTCTGCATGAGAACTGTTAAGTATTTAGGTCATGTGATCGGGGAAGGTGTGATAAGGACAGATCCCGAGAAGATATCTGCTATGGTAGATTACCCGGTTCCGCGGACGTTGAAGGCATTATGCAGTTTTCTGGGCATGAACGGATGGTATAGCAAGTTTATAAGCAACTACGCGGACGTAGCAGCACCTCTAACCGATTTGGTGAGACCCAAAAGCCACATTACGATGACGCTGGCGGGTTTGAAAACGTTCTTAAAGCTTAAGAACGCAATGTGTCAGGCTCCGGTTTTGCATAGTCCGGATTTTGGGAAACCGTTTTATATCCACTGCGACGCAAGCAGTTATGGGATGGGCGGAGTATTGGTTCAGGTTTGTGGTTGGTCGTGGGTAATGGACAGTAAGGGCTTGAGGACGGGCGGGACGACCGTTAGGCATTGCTTCGCCCGCAGCAGGCCCCAACTCTCCACCCTACCGCCTCTCCTGCTCGATGCTCCTGAGCCTCTGCATTAACGCTGCAGCGAAGGATGCTACTGCGTCCCACAGCATCTGGGTTTCCAGCATTGTCTCCACAAGGTTTCCTGGGTGGAGTGAGCGGCCCGCCGTCGCCTCCAGTCGGTGGCGCTCTCGTGCAAGCCGGCGGCACTCGAAGACAACGTGCTTGGCGTCCTCGACTACTGATCTCCCGCACTCCGGGCACCAGTCCTCCTCCGCGTGGCCAAAACGCTTCAGGTATTGCCGGAAGCAGCCATGACCACTCAATACCTGCGTCAGGTAAAAATCGACCTGTCCGTGGCTTCGAAACACCCACCTTCTAAGATTGGGGATGAGAGTGTACGTCCATCTTCCCTTCGTCGATGAGTCCCAGCAGTCCTGCCAGGCTGTGAGCGACCTCTCCTTGGCCTCCTCCCTTGTAGCTATATCGAGGGCGCCACCAGTAACCTCATAACGAGCGCGAGCTTCCTTTAGCTCCTTAAGCTCTCGAGCGCGCTCTTTCAGCGGGACCATCCCCGCGATGACCAGGATGGCGTCGTCGGAGACTGTCCTGAAGCCGGACGCCACCCTTATTGCTCCCAGCCTGTACGCTGCGTCAACTCCTCTTCTGTAGCTGGGCGTATTCATCGCCTCAGCCCAGATGGGAGCCGCGTACAGAATTTGCGCCGAGGCAACGCTCACGAGGAGCCTTCTCCTGTTCTGCTTTGGGCCTCTGGTATTGAGGAGGATCCGGGTGAGCCCCTGATAGTGGCTGCAGCCTTGACCTGGATATATTCTAGGTGTTCACGGAAGGAGAGCCGGGCGTCGATCATCACCCCCAGGTATTTTATAGCCCGCTGGGAGGTTATGGCCATTCCACCAACCTGAATCGTCACCGTTTCTAGAACCTTGCGGCTGCTGACCAGCACCGCTTCCGTCTTTTGTGGGGCTAGGCTTTGTCCCGCATTTTGGAGCCACTGTTCCATTGCTTCAATCGCCTTGTTAGCCGCTCTCACCGCTTCCTCCTTATGTTTGGCCACAACTACCAACGCTACGTCGTCTGCGAAGCCGACGACGTCGCATCCCGCTGGGAGCTGCAGTCTCAGGATCCCGTCATACATGGCGTTCCACAGCAGCGGTCCCAGGACCGATCCTTGGGGCACACCTGCCGTGACGCCGTAGGTCTCCGTGCCCATGTCCGTGTCGACAAGTAGGACCCTGCAGCTGAAGTAGCTGCTGACAACGTTCATTATAGAATTGGGGACGTTGAACCGCCTTAGGGCTGCCAGGGTATTGCTCCAGTCCGCCGTGTTGAACGCGTTCCTGATGTCCAGGGTGACTATTAGGCAGTATTGCTTGGAGCCACCCTTCCACCTGGTTCCTGCTATTGCGTTTCGAGCAATTCCAACCACCGCTGCTATGGCATCCACTGTAGACCTTCCCTTCCGGAATCCGTACTGCTTTGGCGACAGCCCTCCCGCCTCCTCTATGGCGGCTTCGAGCCTCGAAGCGATCACCCTCTCGAAGTTTGCCCGTTGTGTCCAGCAGGCAGATTGGCCTATAGGACGACGCCTCCTCCCTTGGTTTCCCTGGTTTTTGTTTGTTTTTGAAGCAGGAGCTTCTGCTCCTTCCACCTGGTGGGAAAGGTGCCTTCGCGGATCGAGCGCGCTCTTTCAGCGGGACCATCTGTTGAACAGCTCCGCAAAACTTCCCGGCTGCAGTGCCAGAGCCAGTTTCAGGGCTCGGTTAGGAACTGAGTCCGGGCCGGGTGCTTTGTTGGCGGCCAGGCCTCTCCCTATGGCCAGGACTTCCTCTTCCGTTACCTCCTCCGCCATTTCATTGTCTGCTGGGGGGGTGGGAAGCTGGGTGACTTGGTTGCCGGCTGGGAACAGCGCTTGCACTATGGACCTTAGTACGATCGGGTCAGTGGGGGACTGACTTCCTGCGCGCAGCCTCTTCACCACTATCCGGTACGCGTTGCCCCATGGATTTTCCTCCGCCGAGTCACACAACTCCAGGAAGCATCTCCTTTTACTGTCTCGGATGGCCACCTTCAATGCTTTGCGCCGGTCCTTGAAGGCTTGGTGCCGCTCCTCAAAGGCGTCGCTGCCTCTCGCTCGCTGCATAAGCCTCCTTGCTCTCATGCACTCAGCTCGGATGGAGCCAATCTCCTCGTTCCATCAGTAAACAGGAGCGTGGTTTCTGCGGTAGCGGCTTCTCCGCTGCATGCTCGCCATGCACGCTGCCTCAAGCTTAGCTGCAAGGGTGTCAGCCATTTCGTTGGCTCCGCTTCCTAGCCTGAAGTTCCTAGCCTGGAGCGTACCGACTCTGTAGCCTTGGTTCCCTCTGTTCGGACATCCCTCGGTCGTTCTTGAGGGCTGCCAATTGAGCACAATATTGCTTCGTGGTCGCTGGCCGTAAAGCTGCCGCTTATCCTCCAGTCAGCGCCCGTCGCTAGCGAGGGGCTCGCGAACGTCAGGTCAATGATGGATCCTGCTCCGGCTCTGCTGAAGGTGTGCTGGTTTCCTTCGTTCAGCAATACGAGATCGAGTGAGGCGAAGGTTTCTCTTACCACTCTCCCTCTCGCATTCGTCCTCGGGCAGCCCCAGTCCTGTGCCCACGCGTTGAAGTCCCCTGCTACCAGGACGTCAGAGCGGCCTCTGATATCATTTCCCAGGCAGTCCATCATGCGCTCGAACTCACTGGTGGTTAGGCTAGGTGCCATGTAGCAGCTGTAAAGCCATGCCCTACCTATCCGAGCCCTTACGAATCCCTCCGCAGTGTGCACTGAGTGCATTGTCGCGCCGGTTGCGCCGCAGCTCCAGATGGCAGCCTTCCCCGATAGGTCCACTGCCCAGCGGTTGTCTGAGCCAGTCCTATGGGTCTCGCTTAGGAGCGCTATGTCCGTCTTCGTCTCCCTCGCAGTCTGCGACAGCACATCTTGAGCCGCCCTGCAGTGGTTCAGGTTCAGCTGAAGCACTAGCATCCTGTCGTCCTAGGTCCACCTCCTTTCGCTGACATGGGGCAACTTCTGCTTCCCGTCTGATGCCTCACATCCTTCCGGCCCTTGTCTTCACACGAGAAGCATCGAGGGTCCTTTTTGCAGGTGGCCGCCCTATGGTCCGAGTCTCTGCAGCGGAAGCAACAGCCGCTCCTGTCCTTCGAGCTCTTGCAAGCGCTTGCGATGTGCCCCATCCCAAAGCACCTGTAGCAGCGAGCCACGACCTCCTTTTCCTTCATACGGCATACTGACCACCCAACCTTCACCTTGCCCACAGCAGTGATGGCCTTGGCAAGGCTCGCGGGGAAAGCCACGATAGCGGTCTGAGTCTCGCCATAGGTGCTTCTCAGCTTCTTGACCTTCAAGGCGCCTTGGTCCACCGCTGCCTGCTGCGCGATTGCCCCGATAATGTCCTCCGAAGTGGCTAGTGCGTCAAGTCCTCGTAGCTCGACGAGCGACTCCTTGGTCTCCTCCGAGTACGCCCGCACCTTTGCCTTGCTCCCTAGGACCTCCTCGATGCAGCTTTTAAGGGCCTCTGTGGGCTTATGCCTGGAGAACAGGAATGCCTGGCCGCCATTGTTTGTATTTGACGGTTCAGACCTTACGTAGAGGGACATAGATTTACGGTGATTACGGTTCACGCATCGTTAGGGTGGCTCATGGCACAACCATACTTAAAGTTTCGGCTGGGGCGATGGGCATCGAAACTACACGCGTATAAATTTCAATTAGAACATCGGACAGGCAAACTTCATGTCGTTCCTGATGCGTTGTCTAGGGCGTATGAAGGAAAAGCAGGAGGGTGGAGGTAGTCGCCGGCTTAGGGATGGACCATGAATCTCCATTTTTCGAGACGGATGAGTATAAGACTCTAAGAAACATGATCGAAGCTAACAAGGAAACGGTGCCAGACTTGAAAGTCATGGAAAGAAAGGTTTTTCGGCGGGCGAAACAAGACCAGGGAGTAGGGCTAGGCGAGAATTTCGCGTGGAAGTTATGGATGCCAAAGGAGATGATTCCGGAGGTAATGAAGGAAGCCCACGATAGTCCCACAGCAGCCCATGGAGGGATCCATAAAACGCTGGAGAGAATTCGACGGTTCTACTACTGGCCAAGATTAGTTAGTGACGTGAAGGACTGGGTAGGCAACTGTGAGGTTTGCAAAGCGTGCAAGGTACCCAGCCAAACAACGAGACCCGTGATGGGAAGGCCAGCAGAAACGCAGAGATTCTTCCAAAGAATTTATGTGGACTTTTTAGGGCCGTATCCGAGATCCAAGAGTGGTAACATCGGGATATTTATCGCACTAGACTACTCTACTAAATTCGTTTTCCTCAATGCGGTTAAAAAGCTATCGGCCGATGTAGTAGTGAAGTACATGAGGCAGGAGTTGTTCCACACATTTCGCGTTCCGAAGACAGTATTCTCGGACAATGGGACACAATTTAAGGGCGAAGCGTTTAGAACGCTAATGCGGGAGTATCGAGTGACGCAGATTTTTACGGAGGTCTATTCACCGCAGGCTAATGCATCTGAAAGGGTAAATAGGTCCATCGTTGTAGCCATCAGATCTTACGTGAGAGAAGACGAAAGGAATTGGGATGAACACCTCCGTGAGATCCGCTGCGAGGTGAGAACCTCTATTCCGGCACGGGCACAACCCCGTATTATTTAGTGTTCGGGCAACAGTTTGTAGAATCGGGGGGATCGTACAAGCTCATGAGGGAACTAGGGCTCATGGAGAGGGATTCAGTTATCCCGGGAGGATTCGTTGGATTTGGTACGGGCCCAGGCTCAGAAGGCTTTAGCAAAGCAAACGGAGAAGAATGAAAGGCGGTACAACGCACGGTCCAGAGAGGTGACGTATCAAGAAGGACAAGAGATTTTCCGTAGAAATTTCAAGCAAAGCTATTTCGCGGCGGGTTACAATGATACGTTAAGGGGTTATATACCTTCTTTGTCGAAGAAAATAAGCAAAGTTCGGATTTTTTTTTAGGTATGTAGCAATTATTTAATTACACGGATGTTTTAATTTTTTGATAGTACACTTTATTAACAATGTTTGTGCAAAATTTGGTGGAAAAATATTAAATAGTTTTTAAGGGGTGGCTGTTTCCCTTAGAGGCTTTTTTTTTTTAAAGCTTTGCGGTGACAGTTCCCCAGGTCGAACAGGTCAACTAAAACCATAAAAGTAAAAAAATTTCATTAGTTTAGTGTATTTCCTTGTGCTTGAACGATCGATTTTAAAATTTTTATTTATTTTATTCATACGGGAACGTTTTATGCTAAAAATGAAAAAAAAAATGAAAAATAAAAATGCTTTTTGGTCTCTAGAAATTTCACTAAAAAATTCATTTCGGCGAAAAAAAAGTTTGTGCGTGAAAAGTCGATCGTTCAAGCACAGATGAATTTCATTACGAACATTTTAAAAAAATTTGAAGTAAATCGGTTCAGTAGTTTTCCGCCAATCCATGTCACCGCAAAGTCATTTTTCAAGAAACACCATTTCGAGATATTCGCGTTTAAAGTTTCAAGTTCAGTTCAAGGCCGCAACGAGGCGTGCGATTAGGAGCGCTGTAACTTTTTTTCTACTGCTCCAATCTCTATGAAAATATGGGAGAATGTTCTCAAGGAGTTGTTCTTCAAGATAAACCACTAAAAAAATTTTCGTTTTTTTGAAAAAAAAAAGGTATATAACCCCTTAAATAAGTTTCATTTCGAATTTAAATAAGTTTAATTTCAAATTTACATTGATTGAATTATTTTTTTTTTATTATTGAATAAATTGGGTCCGTTCAATATTACATACAGAGTCGTTTATAACTATAATGCAACGCAGTACAAAAGTCATGTAACTTATTGAATCAATTAAAATATGGAAAAAAAAATAATAATATTCGTTATAGTTGTGCGTCCTTAGAGCTGCTGATGTCTGTGGCCCCTTGGCTTAGGATGGGTCGGTGCCGGACTTCCCACTGGTCTTTATTTTTTTGCTTATGAATTTGCATGCTGAAACGTATAGTGGTCCAGGGCAGTCGTTCGGGCAGTCATCAGGACGTCAGCAAAGGCTTTAGAGATGGTGGTTTTTTAACTAATATTTCATTGAGTTGTGGTATTTGGAGCCTTTTGTACTTATATTTGGATCATTAGTTGGTCCTTTGTGGTCTTCAGATCCTCTGTTACGGTTCTTTTTCTTGTAGGAAAGAAGAAAGATGTCCTTTTTTTTCGATCCTATTTATTTTATCTGGAGCATCAAAGACGTTCTTGAAAACGTTCTTTGAAAATATTCCAACGTCATCTCGAAAAGTTACTAGAATGGTGTCACGCTCGGGTCAATATGTACTCACCATTTTTTACATATGTGCTCTGCGTCTCGCCGTTGCTTGGGTCCTGACTCAGAGCGATGAGAGGTCGTGAGTTCAGGACGGCCTCTTCTCAAGCAAGGACGGTCTGCAGTTTCTTCGCTGTCAGCTTGCGTTCCCTACCGAAGGTGCTTGGCAGACTTGACATCTGTCTCCCATAGTCCGCCCATGTGCACCCGGCGGTATGAACGCAAATACGCATCCGTTTGTTGATGCATATTGTTTGACCGTCCTCGATTCTCCGGTCGTAGCTTCGAGAAGTCGCGACTCGCTCCAACGATGAAGAATGTGGCGGAGAGCACGAATTCTGTCTAAGGGTAAATCTCCCATTATTTGAGTCATCAGACGAGGCTTGCATTTAAAGCAGCGTATCCATATTATTACGATTCATATGCGCTGTTTTTTTTTTTTTTTTTTTTTTTTTTTTTTACCGGTCTTTCACAATTTGGAAATGGCTTGTGCATCAATAAGAGCATTAGCTAGCATTCCTGTATTCATCATAAAGCTTAGAGGCCCAGACGATCGAGGGGCGCTCGAGAAACGATTTGTTAGTACATATTAAGCTATTTGGAATTTGTTAAGCTAAGAGTAGTTAGTAAGGAAATTTATAATTCTATATTTTAAGTTAGAGGGACAGGAAAGAGATGTAATAGAGTAGAGACCATTGTAGTTCGAACATAATACCCTAAAAGGGTCATGCAGTGCATATGTCGAACTACAACGGCTAAGGAACAGAGGACTAAAGTTTCCAGTCCTTCTATTAGGAATGTTAAAATTTAAGCGTGTTAGTAAATGCTGGCTATCTACATCCCCGTTAATAAGGTTATGCAGAAAAACTACACCGAGCATTGTCCTACGATTTGTTAAGCTAGGTAAGTTTATGAGTAAGAGTCTACTACTATAAGAAGGAAGTTGAAGATTTGCATTCCAGTTTAGACCTCTAAGTGAAAAAGTTATGAAATTCTGTTGTACGGATTCTATGCGGTCCTGATGTACTCCATATTCGGGACTCCAGACACATGAACCGTACTCCAGTATAGGACGGACCAAAGAAATGAATAGTGTTTTGGTTATATAGGGGTCATTAAATTCTTTTGACCACCTTTTGATAAAACCAAGGACTCCTTTAGTTTTATTAACCATTAAGGAAATATGGTCGGCAAATTTAAGTTTGATGTCTAATAGGATGCCGAGATCATTAACCTGGGTTAATTTTTCTAAGGCAATCCCATTAATAGAATAAGTAGATTGCAGAGGGCAAGAACGATAAAAAGACATATGTTTGCATTTAGATCCATTAAGTATTAGATCATTAGCTAAACACCATTTTTGAAAGTTATCAAGGTCAGACTGAAGACTGCATTGGGCAGAGATGGATTTGTACTGAAAGCAAAGCTTTACATCATCTGCATACATAAGAACTAGAGAGTTCGTTAAAGCAGGGGGCAAGTCGTTTATAAAAAGCGTAAATAATAACGGGCCAAGATGACTTCCTTGAGGGACGCCGGATGTAGCACGGACCAGACGGGACTGAATGTTTTTAAATAAAACTCTTTGTGTCCTTCCATCTAGGTAGCTGGAGATCCACGTTAAGAGGTCTTTAGGAAAACCCAGCATATTCAGTTTACTCAACAAGAGTGAGTGATTAACTGAATCAAATGCTTTGCTGAAGTCTGTGTAAATTACATCGGTTTGATATCCCTTACAAAAGCCATCTATGACAAAGGATGTCAACTCCAATAAGTTTGTGGTGGTGGAGCGACGCTTAATAAAGCCATGCTGACAAGGAGTGATAATCGAAGAGCAAAGGTGTTGCAAATGAGGGGTAATTAATTTTTCAAATAACTTTGGAATTGCCGACAACTTAGAGATGCCTCTGTAGTTGGCAGCCTCGGACTTTTTCCCCTTTTTATGTAGGGGAATTATAAATGATTCCTTCCACTTAAGGGGAAAAATCGAGGTTTCCAAAGATAAGTTGAAAAGTCTTAGAAGAGGTTTGCACAGAGCCCTGGCGCAGTATTTTAGCACACAGCCTGGTACTCCGTCGGGGCCTGGCGAATAAATGGGGTTTACCCTTAAAAGACCAGATAATAAGTTGTTCCCAGAAAAAGACGGACAGAAAATAAGATTTGCTGCTTGAATGTTATATGCATAAGGCTGATCAGTCAATTTAGGAGGAGAATAAGTTGTTTGAAAAAATTCTGCGAATAGATCGGCAATGGCCTGATCCGAAGTCGCAGAGGAATTTTCAAACGTAAGCAGAGGTGAAAAAGATACGTGTTTACGCTTAGTGTTTACAAAATTATAAAACTGCTTTGGATCCTGAGTAAATTGAATCCGGCAGCGGTCAATATAATTCCTATAACATTCAGCGTTATGCACGGTAAAATTCGACCGAGCTAGTAGGTATCTTGAGAAATCAACACTACTGCAGGTTTTTTTATATTTAAGTAAAAGCTTATTTTTTTTATTTTTTAAGTTAGTAAGGCACCTTGTAAACCAAGAAGGATTTGTTGAAGCGGACGGATATTTCCAAGGCACACATGAGTCAAAAAATGTATTTAAAGTACAATAAAATTTTTCAAAAGTGACATTAAGATCAGTGCACGCCAGAATATCAGACCAGTGAAATGTATCAATAAGGCTATTAAGTTTCTGAAAATCAGCTTTACGGAAACAGCGAATCTTATTTACCACGCTCGGAGACATCTGATCGATACCAGGAGTGGTTTCGATTGAGACCTCCAGTGTGGGGTGATATGGATCCTCTGGGGATGAAAGGGGAAAAGCTCTGGAGAGAGCAGTACCATCAGGATCAGATACAAAACACAAGTCTAAAAGCCGACCTAGCGAATTTCTAACATGATTGATCTGACCTAGGGACATGTCAAACATGCCCGCGGTGAAGTCATGGTAAGTTATAAGTGACAAAGATGGTGAGTTATCGACGTTGGACCACTTTAATTCTGGGATATTAAAGTCGCCCACCGCTACGAGTTGGTCACGATCCGTCATAAGATTAGAGACGTATCGAATGGCGGACAAATGCTGCCAATATGTAGGCGGTTCAGACATAGGAGGTATATATGAACATGTGATGTATAAAGCTTTAACGGACATAGTGATTTTAACGCAAATAAATTCTATGTCACCAAACTCATGGGATTTCACCTCTTCAGAAGCAAGAGTAGAGTCTACCGAAATGAGGACTCCACCTCCTCTTCGCTGAGATCGATCCCGTCTAAAAGTGGTGTACTTACTTGGAAAAACTTCGGAGCTAAAGATCTCCGGATTTAACCAAGTTTCTGTAAATGCTATTATATGGGATGCAAAGAAAGAACTATCAGAATATAGCTTTGGGAGTTTGCTACGTAGCCGCCTAGTATTCTGATAGGTAAGAGTTAATGAGGAAACTAGTTTTTTGGGTTAGAAGCCAAAGAAGAGGTGGAGGGTTGGTCGGTGGTTCCGATATTGGGAAGTCTCACTCCCACTGGTTTTTTAACATTTTTCTTCACGGAACTAGGCTGATGTTCTTGGACGAAAAGATTCTCTGGCCAAAAACTGGGAGAACAAATCGTCTTGAACATCAGCGCGGACACACGGATCTTGAAAGAAGACGTGCGCCGTGTATAATTATATTTAAATTTAGTTATGTTCTCCACCTTTATATCGGCTTTTGTTTTGGCTTTGATATAAGCCGAGATATCAATCTCTGAAGTATCAGGGGCAAGCCGAGAAACAAATATATGTTTCGATGGAGGAATCACCTGTAAGGGTTTTGGTGTCGCAGGTACGAGAACTGCAGCATCAGTCGGTGCCGGTGGTCCGGACTGTGGAATACCCTTTTGGGTGACTCTAATGGGGGTTTCGTTCCCTAGGACCTGTGGCATCACTTGAAGGGATGCCATGGCGAACATATCAGACAATTGCTCATTATCCCTGAGAAATTCGGACGAATTTGTCTCAGTTGTAGCCCTTGGGGTCAGAGATATAAGCGGCTGCATTAATGTCGGCTGAGCAGGCTGAGGCGGATCAGAAACAGCGGATTTCTTACGCTTAGGGGACTCATTTAGCAGCTGAAGGCCACTAAACTGAGTGTCCAGCGCACAGAGCTGTTCATTGATTTTACGAAAACCAGTGATCAGCTCTTTAAATCCATTTTTGGTCTGTCTCATGAACGACCTCATTTCGCCTTGCACAGCACGACAATTCTCACAACAATAATGTATCCCAGACCTACGGGAAATGGCATCCGAAACTGATGCAGTGAAACCGGCACACTTAGCGTGCACGACGTTTTCACATAACCAGCAATGGATGCTAGGCTGGGATGTGGAAATTGTCTTGTTACAAGACTTAATGGCACAGACCAGTTTAAATTCCATTTTATTTATTTTTTATTTTTTTTTTTATTTAATAAAACAAAAATTAATATTTATAAAGTTAAAAAACACAATACCTTGAACCACTGTGCCAAACAAGAAGCCGAAGCGGGAGCTTTGAAAGAGTGCAAAAGAGAAATGCAGAAATACAGATAAGGCGGCGAAGAAGCAGAGCTGAGCTATGCTTGGAATAGAATTTAGGCAAATTATTAATTCGACTCCAAATATACCACAGCACTCGCGAAGCGATACGGTTTAGGCTTTAAGAGGGTTAAGATTCACAAGATTTAATTCACAAGTATGTAAACACCGGTTTACCAATATTTTTAATAAAACGCAGTGCGCACAAAAAAACACGACCGTTCGCTTGAAAGAAAGAGAGGGAAGTGAAAAGAAGTAAGTCTGTCGCAAAAGACTTACAAGTGCTCGTTGACCCGCATAAAAATTCGACTCGTGCAAGTATCGGACGTAGCTCTATACAAATTGAGAGCGCTTTGTCAACAATACTGGAAACTTGACATCGTACAATTTAAGAGCATTAGCATTAGTCGCCCCCCCGACCCGTTACAATGAAAAGGTAAGCGCAGCCTCAGAAGATTCAAGTAAAAACGGATTTAGCTTTTGTAGACTAGGGCAAACTATTAAACTTTCTTGGATATTTTCTATTTCTTCTTGATACCCGTGCTCTTAGTCTATTTCGACAATTTTCTTAAAGGATTCATTATATTCGATAGGGGATTTCGGTTAATCCGACCGCATTCTTTTTTGCTTCCATCTGTAAAAGTTCTGGTGACAGATCAAACCAGCGGGCTCGTCGGCCACTTATCTTCCGATTCCTTTAAAAACGGTTGACCTGTACACCAGATCGATTCTAAAGTCTCTTTTACGTCTCCACCTCTGGACACTAAAAATGCCGGTTTCTGTTTAGTTGGTAAATGCCGCCACGTGAAGAGTAACTTTTAAATCCGACCAAAATACATTTCGTTTGATCGGAACTTTGATAGGAGGCTTTATCTTGCGGCAGAGATCTGCGAGAAGGTAAGCGGTACACAACTTAAGACGGGGGAGCGTCTTTGTCTTAAGCGGTGCTACTTTAGACTTTGCAGTCAGCAAACGAAACTTAATACCTTCAGCTGATTCGCAACGAATAAAGATGCACCGATAGAAATATCGATGCGTTAGAAATGGCATGAATTTGAATCGGTGACATCGGCTCCGTAAACACGAATCTCAGAATCGAGATGTCCTCGAATTCGGACAAGACGATGTGTATTTTTATTTGTATTATTAAAATAATTATATTCAATTCCATGCAATGCAATGGACTGACCCATTCCAATCTAGCTTGTTTAACATTACTTCGCCAGCTCGAGGGAATGTATTTTTCACGGAGTCCCTCAACCTCTTCAAACACCTTATGGTCAGGAATGGGGCTGGTGCAGTGCGGTGGGTGAGGATGGTATATATGGGATATAGGCCTAAACTACATATATACAATAATTTACAATTATTTATGCGGGAATTTAAACATAGTGAGTCTGACTTTACAACATAAGTCTTGTGCGTTACAATCTTCTTGTGCGTTACTTCAAGCTTGTTTATTGGAAGCGGAGCAAGCCAACGAACTCCTTTGTGGTGTTTGCTGAACCCAGTTTTTTCCTGTTTTGGCTTGCCAGTTTCTTCAGTATCTACAGTGCTGGTATCTACGATTTAATATTTTTTCAAAATCGGAGCACAGCAGCAATTCCTCATAATGCAGTGATTCTACCCCTTTTTCTCTGCTCACTGAATCTACTCTACTCAAAACTAAATAAATAATTATTAAGTTTGCAATTTTAGTGTCATCTTCTATGGTTAAGATCGATGAGATCTCTAATTTAATAATGACATAACCCTTGCCTTGGTCTTTATCTCAAATTCTTCTAACTTGGCTCCAAATTCAACTTCCCTCTCTAATGGCTCGATCTGGTCTTGCAACTCATTTGCCCTAAAATTGTCTTATTTTTCTTAAATTCTCTTGTTTAAATTTGTCTTCAAAACCTGAAGCCGGCACTATAGCGCTGTCTTTACTATAATCCAGCTTCCAGAGGAACGTTTGGAACCGACGAATGTTTTTTATTCTAACATATAATCATCTTCTTAAGCTAAAAAGGGTCGTGGCTTTTAGTTTCTGTTCATTATCCATTTTCAATGGTAATTTATTTTTTAAATAAACAGATAAAAACGATAAAAAATAGTTTATTTCCATTTCAATGACACCGAAAATCAATTAAACTGAACCAATTTGTAGTGTAGCGTGTTCCGTTCCGTTACAATCAAATAATCCGCCAACCTAATGCATAAAGATACATAAATATATTAAGCAGCGGGAAACGGTAAAAGCGAAAACGATAAGTTTACCCTGCATTTATTTGTATGTACTCCAAATTATTTATGCGCGTAAATATGAATTACACAGTGCGACAGTGATTTGGAACTTTTAATGAGACCTAGTAGGAATTGTTCATTAGATCGAGTATGGTATAAAACCGTGTTTGAAATTTTTCTAACACCCTCATAATTTTGATTTATTTAAAAAAAAACGGTTTTTCGGGACTTTTTTGCTCTTAAAAATTCCTAAACGCGTAATTTTAAACCGATTTTAAAATTTATTTTCGTTTTTTCAATAGTTAAATGATGGAGCTCTTGAAAAAAAATAGATCTTTAATTTATTTCAACAAAAAAGATACAATTTTTACGCCACAATACAATTTTTTATTTTATTTATTTATTTATTTTTATTTATTTTTTTTTTTTTTTAATTTTTTTATTTCAACACATTCTGGGTACACTTTTTACATGGCTTGGTTGGTGGTTGATCATTGCCGTCGTCTTCCTCAGGGTCTTCCTCAGGATTGCTGTGGCAACCTCTCATTGATGGGATTTCTTCAGGTTCTCGTTCCCGTTCCAATTTGTCCAGTGACGGGGTCGCTACTCCCGTCGTCTTAATGCTATACACACATATCAATATTGTCTCGTTGATTCTGAATAAAACAAGACCAATTTCATTAGGAAATTATGAAAATTGGTGAAGTTATAACGATTTTCCCAAAACAAGTCAGTCCAATCTTGCTAGCGTTCCGGAGTAATGGTGTGCCGTTCCATTTCCATTATTCCTTTCTTTTACACACTTTTACTCCGGAGCGCTAGTAAAATTGCAATGACTTTTGACATTTTCTAATTTTTAGCACAAAGTGAACTCAATTAAAAAATAAAAAATAATTGGTGGCTGCTAAATATTAAGAAAAATAAAAACGGTAAGTTGGTGAGCATTGGATTGGTGTCGTACCAATTCAACGTCATTTATTGGAAAGGGCAATACATTTTCGCGTTACGCGAGGGGTCACGACTACGTGTCAGACTCACTGCAAATGGATCCAGAGAATGCATAAGCTCATCAAGCAACACCCCCAAAAATTCCCCGACTACGCCTGGGAACGCGGATACCTTTACAAAATACTGGACTCGCCCACGGATATGGGAGAGTGCCGTTTCTGGGAACTTTGCGTACGTAAGGAGCAGCACCAGAGAGTAATAGAAGAAAGGAACGTTAATCCCTTTGCGGGCCATCTGGGGATCCCGAAAACATTGCGATGGTTCACCCAGCGATATTTTTGGTCCGGAATGCATCGAGACGTTGTAAGGTACGTCACCAGCTTTTTGACCTGCCAACGAAGCCCGGGGCAAAGCTGTGGGTGGAAATCAACCCCATTGAAAAGGCCACACCCGTCCATCTTGACCTGGGATTTCGCTCATGTCGGATCATTTCGAAGATTGGGACGCCCAGGAGCTCCACCCCATTTTCCACCCCATACTCTCTGCCACAGGACAGGTACTATAAGGTCGATGATACCGAAATATTTCAACAAGACCATCATACGCGAGTTGTGCTACTTCCCGAGCTCTTGTTGGCTATCAATACGCGTGTCTCGGATAGCCCTGGGCTGGGCAAGCCTACTTAGTTCTGGGACGCCAGAGACATTATAGCATTAAGACGACGGGAGTAGCGACCCCGTCACTGGACAAATTGGAACGGGAACGAGAACCTGAAGAAATCCCATCAATGAGAGGTTGCCACAGCAATCCTGAGGAAGACCCTGAGGAAGACGACGGCAATGATCAACCACCAACCAAGCCATGTAAAAAGTGTACCCAGACGTTCGAACCATTGCACTATGGTCCAGACGACCCCTGGCATACATCTTTTCTTTTCTTCAAGATCTTATCTTTCTTCTTCTTAAGCGAACGGTCTTGTTTTTTTTCTTCGCATTGCGTTTACAATAAATATTGCTGAAAACCGGTGTTAACTTACTAGAGAATTGAATTTAGAGAAACTTCACTTTTAACTTAAACCGTTTCGCTTCGCGTGTGCTGTGGTACATATGGAGGCGAATTAATAATTTGTTTAATTTTAATTCCAAGCATAGCTCGGCTCTGCTTTTTCTTCCTTTTTCCGTTATTTTCTGGTGCAAAAGAGGTAGTTATGTATCTCTATTTCTGCAATTTTCCTTTACCCACTAAAATCGCTCTCCCCAAAGCCCACGCCTCGACGCTTATTTGGCATAGTAGTTTAAAGGTACGGTGTTTTAAAACTTTTTATATATTTTTTATATTTTTAATTATTAAAATGGAATTTAAGCTCGTCTGCTCAATGAAGTCTTTCAACAAGACAATATCCTTATCCCAGCTTACTATCCATTGCTGGCTATGTGAAAACGTCGTGCACACCAGGTGTACTGGGTTCACAGCTTCAGTTTCGAATGCTATTTCCCGTAGGGTTTTGATGATTGTCGTGCTGTCAAAGACGAAATGTGGTCGTTCATGAGACTGGCTAAGAATGGATTTAAAGAGTTGATCACTGGTTTTCGTAAAATCAATGACCAGCTCTGTGCGCTTGGCACTCGGTTAGCGGCCTTCAGTTGCTAAATGAGTCCCCTAAGCGTAAGAAATTCGCTGTTTGGGAACCGCCTCATCCTGCTCAGCCGACATAAACGCAGCCGCTCATATCTCTGGCCACCCCAAGGGCTAGAACTGAGAAGAATTCGCCGTCCGAATTGCTGAAGGAAAATGAGCAATTGTCTGATATGTTCTCCGTGGTATCCTTTCAAATGGTACCACAGGTCCTAGTGAATGAAACCCCCAATACAATCACCCAACATTCCACAGGCCGGACACCCGGTACCAACTGATTCTGAAGTTTTTACCTGCGACACCAAAACCAAAACCCCTCCATCGAAACATATATTTCGTAAGTTAGCATATAGAGTAAGTTAACTGAAAGCATAATTATTTTATACTTATGGATTTTAACCGTTACTATTATTTTCTTAGTGTTTTTTGTTTAGTTTTCTTGTGAGTTTTTTTGTTTTTTTTTCAAGTTTAATTATTTTACAAAATTTTTTTCGCTTCAAAATTTTGTTGAAAAAATCTTAATTAATAATATTGCAAATATTTTTACATTCTTATATGTAGTATGAAAAATACAGAATATTAAAAACAAAAAAAAACCAATGACTTGCTTCCATTTTTCAGTTATTTTTATATCAGCGCCTAAAAACAGACAAATATGCATAGTTGCATCGTGAAAACAATTTGAATGCGATATCTAACTTTAACTCTCTTGTATCATACTTTTAATACATTTTTTTTACCTATGTATGCCATGGAAATATCCGTCCGCTACAACAAATCCTCCTTGGCTTACAAGGAACTTAAAAACTTAAAAGGAACTTACCTCATGAACTTAAAAAATACTAAAAGCAGGCTATTACTTCAATATAAAAAACCTTCAGTAGTCAGTATTTATTTAGCCAGTATTTACTAATACGCTTATATTTCAATGTTCCTAATAAAAAGACTACAAACTTTAGTCCTGTATGACCCTCTTAGGGTCTTATGTTGGAACTACATTAGTCTCTACTTCATCATCTCTCTTTCCTGTCTTTAAATTTTAAAATCAAGTATTTTAAATTTCCCTACTAATTCTCCTTTTATCTTATTAAATAACAAATTAATAATAAATCGTTCTCGTCTGGGCCACTAAGCTTTATGATTAATGCTGGAATGCTAGTTTGTGCACTAATTGGTGCTCGAGCCAATAACAAAATTGTTAAAAACCGCGAAAAAAATTAATAACACACGAGTCAAACAACATTTTTGGATGAATTTGTTTTTATTGGACTTATGAAACCCATAGGCCCATTTGAGCCCATTTAAAAAAAAAATGGGTGTGGCACCGTCCGTTTTTTTCCTATTGAATAAAATAAGCGAGTTGGCAAACAAAATCGTAAATTCGTTACAAAAACACAGCCACACAAAAAAAATTATTTTTTCGGGTCTGGAGGTCAGACCATGTTTACTATATGTTTTCGAGGTCGCTGAATCCGAATCCGAGGTCCGAAAAACCCCAGCACGTCAGGGTTCTGGCATAACCTCAAAAAACCTCATACAAAATTATATTCGAGTCCGTGGGTCAGACCATGTTTATTATATGTTTTCAGGGTCGCTGAATCCGAATTTTTAATTTTTTTTTTTACTAAAATACTAATTTTTTTAAGTATTTTTTTTATACCCTTGAGGAGGGTATTATAATTTTGTCCGAAAGTGTGCAACGCAGTGAAGGAGACATCTCCGACCCTATAAAGTATATACATTCTTGATCAGGATCACCTCCTGAGTTGATATGAGCATATCCGTCTGTCTGTCTGTCTGTATCTACGCGAACTAGTCTCTCAGTTTTAAAGCTATCGATTTGAAACTTTGCACACACCCTTCTTTCCTTTTCACGCAGGATATAAGTCAGAACGACCGGGATGGGCCGACTATATCCTATAGCTGATTGATCGGAAATGGTATAGCTTCGGTGTTTTTATAGTTAGAGAGTTACATAGGAGCTACTTTTAACAAAATAATACAACATGTTAAATTTAGGCCGGATAAGGATCGGCGATAAGGAGCTAAGCCAACCAAATATCATAAGGATCGGTCGACTATATCTTATAACTATCATATAACTGAACGATCTGAAATGGTTTTTGGTAGAAATACCGACTTTGGTGTTCTTGAAGATAGAAGTTTGGAACTTTTTTTAGATTTTAATTTGTAATGAATTGGTAATATTATGATGGTGTTCTTGAAGATAGAAGTTTGGGACTTTTTTTTAGATTTTGTTTGGTATGAATTGGTTATATTATGATATTCTCATAGGGATGTTAGCTATATCCGAAATTTCGATATATATCTGGTTTTAAATGCAAGGGTATATCAACTTCGGCTCCGCCCAAAGTTTGCTTTCCGTTCTTGTTTTTAACTCTGATTTTATATCTGTCACACTTTTAAGGTAACTAAAATTTTTTTAAGAAGTTTTTTTAGACAAAATTATTTATTATTATTTGAAAATGAACTTTGTCTGAATGTCATTTTTTCTTAATTTTTTTGAAAATTTTTATTTTTTTAAACATTTTTAGATTTACCATGTCACACGCGACCAACTTTAAATACGTTTTAAACACTGCTTATATTAATTTGTATTATATAAGCATATATATAATTATATATATATATATTCCATTTGTATTAAAATATACGTTTAGAGTCTAAACTTTAAACTCAACATTTATTGGACAACTACCGTGGACTTTATGATAAAAAATATTAATTTATATGTCACACTCATATTATGTCAGTTTTAGAATGGAAATTTCAAATTGTAAATTTGGCGGATTTATAAGACGTACCGTTTTATTTAAAATTTGTGTACATTCTTTGAACATAAACCAATAAAATAAGAAAGGACGGCTTTAGCAGAGTTTCCTGACTATATTATACCCGGTACTCATCTCTTCCACCCACAGTTTAACTAACCTTTAAAGTTTAAACATGAATACTTCTAGGTGTGCTATCGCTATGAAACTTTCACCAAAAATCTAGAAAAATATTATAAATTTATTTTAAATATACAATAATAAAAAAAAATTACCAAATCGTACCACTATATTTTATAGCTTCCATAGAAACGATTGCATCAGTGGTGGCGCTTTTATGATGGTCAGATCAGGCTAATATTTTTACTGTAAGTTACTTACAAATACAAAACTGAAATAAAAAAATATTGGAGTGATTGCTTAACTACACTCCCACGCCAACCTCCTCAAAAAGGTATGATAAAAGAATAGTTTAATGGAAGAATACTAAAAGTAATAGTAGAAGTAGAATATGAACAAATATTGTAAAATCATATACATAATTGTTTTATTTAGTAAAGAAATGGTTGTCTCTAGTAGCGGTAATTTTTGGGTAAAAGCAATTTTTTTGGCCCACGAATAAATGGGTCAGAGCTTAAAAGCAATCTTTTAAGAAAATCTGTATTTCAGGCTACTTGTCAAATTTTGCGCGTATGTTGAAAATTGTTTAAAATCTTTAAATCTTTTCTCAGCGGCTTCTTCAGAAAGCTCTCCAATCGATAATCGATTCAGCAGCATGAAGTACAACTTTATGAACTGATGGTGGGAGAGTCCAATTTTAACTGCAAGGGTATATCAACGTCGTCTCCGCCCGAATTTAGCTTTCCTTTCTTGTTTAACAAAGATTTACATGAAATACAGCACAAATTATATATATATATTTATCTTTACATATGTATAAAGTATATACCATTATATACCATATCCATTCCAATCATTTTTGGTTTGACAGCGTTTTATAATACAAACAAACACTTAACACTTTATTTAACATTGCGGACAAATTTAAAGTGCATAAATTGAGTTCGCTTTTGTCATTCTATTTTTAGAAAGTCCCGTTAGAAATGCCAAGCAGACTATATTGCTCGGTAAATTTTAAGAAATCAGTGGATAGTAAATTCGGGTTTCGCTAGAAAAGCTCAAAATCAATTTTTTTTGTTTTGCCTATGGCAGCGATCACAGGGCTATGGCAGCAACCACTGCACTATAGGAAATATGACCACTTTTTCTGGCCAAAAATAATATCTCAAGAACGAAACAAGATATTTAAGTTCTGATTTTTGATTTGAGTTCACATGGTCAATAGATTCAAGATTTTAAAAAAATGTGGGCGTGGCACCGCCCACTTTTTAAGAAACACATTCTAACTCAAAAACTAAGCAAGATATTTAAATTTTGATTTTTGATTTGAGTTTATATGGTCAAAAGAACTCAGAAATGAAAAAATTGTGGGCGTGGCACCGCCCCCTATTTAAAAATAACATTCTAACTGTTCGGTTTTGCACTAGTCTCACAGCTAACAGATTCACATTCAAGGTGTTGAGGTTGCCTCCTTAAATTATGAATTTCTTCGAAAGTGCATTTTTATGCATATTCATATTTCACTCATTTGAAGAAAATTAAACAATCTACAACATGGACTAAATTACATTGTCCGACTCCGCCAGACTTGGTTTAAATCTCTTTTTAAAAATGTGATTTATTTCTAAAAATTTCTTATGCTAGAGTGCTTACATTTTCACTTTATTAAAAGGACAACACAAGTTTTTTGGACACTTCACATACACAAACACACAATACAAACCACTTAAAAAAGTATTCATTTCAAAACTTTTGATTTTGTCCATAAAATTTTAAGTATTCGTGTTTTTAAAATCGCACCAAAAAATCGTAAATTCTAAGCTCATGTAAATGTTAACATCAACAGCTGTTTTTAACAGCTGTTTTCTTCGCAGTGGCGCCATCTATGAAAATTTCTGGTATGCAACATTAAAAATTAATTTATTTTGAATGATATGCAGTTAAAATTATTTAAATCCTTTAACTTTCAAAAAATGGTTTTTGGCCAGAAAAAGTGGTCAAATTTCCTATAGTGCACTGTACAACGGTATGGATTAACACCAAAATTTTGTTTCATACTTTTGCGCTTGGCAAAACAACATAAACAAACCTACTATAGTAAAAAGTCTATACTTCTCTAAGAGCCTCTTTTTTTGGGAAATTGTATATATGTATATGTACTATATGGGTATATTTCCTCCACAAATCGGCCGATTTGATTGAAATGTTAGAGACTATTCTCTAAGCGAAAAAATGAATATAATCATTATTCTCTAATGGAAAAAATAAAATCATAAAATAATCATTATTTTATGATCGAAAAATAAAAGTCACAAAATAATCATTATTCTATGATCGAAAAATAAAAATCACAAAATAACCATTATTCTATGATCGAAAAATAAAAATCACAAAATAATCATTATTCTGTGATCGAAAAATAAAAATCCCAAATAATCATTATTTTTTTTTTCGCTCAAAAATATCGCTCAATTCACGATTTCGCGCTGTGTATTAGATTTTCTTGATATTTGGCTTCACCATTTAGCACCATAATTTTTCCCTATTATATTCTAGATCAGGATCACCTCTTAAATTGATATAAGCATGTCCATATGTCTGTCCGTCTGGCCAGTATCTGTCCGGATACAAGGTCTTTCCAATACCCTCTATTCCATTCTTTGTCCCAGGCCTATTCTATCATTTTATGTATAGTCCTTTAAATAATTCGTACTATATACATATGTTTTTGTAAAAAGAAACTCAATCAATAATTAAAAATAAAAGCGGAAGTCGAAACGCCCGGGATCGTTCGACTTTAGCTGCCAATAACTGATTGATTAAAAATGCCATGCCGAAAAAAAAAATTCCCCACAGACAGACAAGAATCTAATCAAGAATAAATCGACGCGTTTCCACGGAACTATTGTATGTAGTTTTTTTTATCGGAATTTAGATATAAATGCCACATTTTAGTATACCTTAAAGCGCTATGGTTCTGGTTCAATTAAAGATTCAATAATAATTGTGCCATTACCTTTTTAACAAACTTCTGTCAATAAAAACTCTGTCAGTAAAGTTGACTTTTTGACATACGAAACTGTATACTTTATAGGGTTACAAAAATTATTATACCTTCCGCCATGGTTAGTGGTATAGTTAAAAAGTTACCTTTCGCCAAAGTATAGTTACCTTCCGTCATGGTTAAAAAGTATAGTGGGGGAAAAAGAACAAGCTTTTTATGGTTTTTATACCCTTGCAGAGGGTATTATAATTTTGGTCAAAAGTGTGCAACGCAGTGAAGGAGACATCTCCGACCCTATAAAGTATATATATTCTTGATCAGGATCACCTCCTGAGTTGATATGAGCATGTCCGTCTGTCCGTCTGTCCGTCTGTCCGTCTGTCTGTCTGTTTCTACGCGAACTAGTCTCTCAGTTTTAAAGCTATCGACTTGAAACTTTGCACACACCCTTCTTTCCTTTGCACGCAGTATATAAGTCGGAACGGCCCGGATCGGCCGACTATATCCTATAGCTGCCATATAACTGATTGATCGGAAATGGTATAACTTTGGTGTTTTTAGAGTTAGAGAGTTCAAATTTGACATGAGAGCTATTTTTGGCAAAATAATACGACATGCCAAATTTCATAAGGATCGGCCGACTATATCTTATAGCTGCCATATAACTGAACGATCGGAAATGACCCAAATTTCGTGTTTTTGAAGATAGAAAGCTGGAACTTAGTACAGATTTAATTCTTGGTCAGTTGATCCAACCTACCAAATTTCATTAGGATTGGCCGACTATATCCCATAGCTGCCATATAACTGAACGATCGGAAATGGTATTTGGTAGAAATATCAACTTTCGTATTTTTGAAGATAGAAGTTTGGGACTTTTTTTAGATTTTGTATTGTAATAAATTGGATTATATATTCCTATTCCCATAAGGATCGGCCATCTATATCCGATGTTTGCGATATATATCCGGTTTTAACTGCAAGGGTATATAAACTTCGGCTCTGCCCGAAGTTAGCTTTCCTTTCTTGTTTTGTATTGTTTTTACTTAAATTATTTTCTTACCTTCTTAGCCTGGAAGTCTATTTCAACGAAAATTTCTAGCCCAATTCAAGATTGAGAGTGCACCAGGAGAAAAATCATTGCATTCATACTTAAAAGCATTATTCATAATTATGCCTTATTGATGTAAAAGTTATAGGTTATAGAATGGGAGCCTCCAATAGTAACCAGATATATTGCCAGATATAATGAATTCGTTTGTTTTAACTTTACATAGAGAAATGCACACCTAACATCTGTAATTTAGTGAATAGGGCAGAGTGACTAATTTTGTCAAAGGCTTTCCAAAAGTCTGGGTAAATTGCATGAGCCTGACGCCACAAAGTGGCCGATTTGGATAATTTAGCGTCAGATATGGAATACTTATCATTAAAAACAATAATATTTTTAGAAAGTTTTAAATGTTAATGGATAAAAAAAAATAAAAAAAATAAATTTTAAAATAAATATTTTTGTTTTTGTTTTTAAAGATTTAGTTTTACAAAAAAAAAACTAGTTTCAATTGTCCTGGTTTGGATGAACATTTTTTTCTAGTCAGTATCCGATTTTGTTCTTGAGCGTTGTAGTGCATTTTTCTTGAGCATTGTAGTGCATAAGAAGATTTTGGCCTTCAATCTCAAAGGAAACTGCCTTGCTTGAGTTATTGGCGGAACTTTTGGAAAGCTTGTTAATCATGGATCTGGCAATAATAACAAAAAGTGTCATTTTATTTTTTTTAGCCGAGCCTTGATCTGTGGGTACTGATAAAACAACATTGAATGCAGTCCGCTTTCCAGATTTGTAAAGGCTTACACTAGCTGCTTTAATAAGTTCGGCAGAAGAGTTGGATTCTAATAGTTCCAATAGCAAAACTTTAGAAAATTGGTATCTAGTGTGGCACTCAGTAAAATCCTTATTTATTCGGATGGTATCCAATTTACTGTCCTCATCCAGAAAAAACCAAATGTTTGGTTAACGAACCTGCCTTCTTGATCTCGAAACGGATCTTATACCTATTTGATTTTTTCTATCTTCTATAAAGATTTCCATAAAAATTTTTTACGGTGCATCTCAAGTTTGCCTCGGAACATTTTGATTTATCAATTATATTAGTAAAAATGTGATCAACCATAGCAGAACTCTTCTTTGTGGCACGCCATGGCGTCTGCTTTCCCATGTCATACTGCAAAAAGTTATCGGTTTCAGTTCGACATGATTGTTGAACATAACATTAATTTTAAAAAGGGCAGCTAAATATGGATAATATATACACTAAACGAACCACAGTTTACATCATTTTTTTTTCGCGGTCTTTCATTATTTCTTTAATTTTTATACCCTTGCAGAGGGTATTATAATTTTGGTCAAAAGTGTGCAACGCAGTGAAGGAGACATCTCCGACCCTATAAAGTATATATATTCTTGATCAGAATCACCTCCTGAGTTGATATGAGCATGTCCGTCTGTCCGTCTGTCCGTCTGTCCGTCTGTCCGTCTGTCTGTCCGTCTGTCTGTTTCTACGCGAACTAGTCTCTCAGTTTTAAAGCTATCGTCTTGAAACTTTGCACACACCCTTCTTTCCTTTGCACGCAGTATATAAGTCGGAACGGCCCGGATCGGCCGACTATATCCTATAGCTGCCATATAACTGATTGATCGGAAATGGTATAACTTTGGTGTTTTTAGAGTTACAGAGTTCAAATTTGACATGAGAGCTATTTTTGGCAACAAATTACGACATGCCAAATTTCATAAGGATCGGCCGACTATATCTTATAGCTGCCATATAACTGAACGATCGGAAATGACCCAACTTTCGTGTTTTTGAAGATAGAAAGCTGAAATTTAATACAGATTCTATTTTTGGTCAGTTAATCCAAGCTACCAAATTTCATTAGGATCGGCCGACTATATCCCATAGCTGCCATATAACTGAACGATCGGAAATGGTATTTGTTAGAAATATCAACTTTCGTATTTTTGAAGATAGAAGTTTGGGACTTTTTTTACATTTTGTATTGTAATAAATTGGATTATATATTCCTATTCCCATAAGGATCGGCCAACTATATCCGATGTTTGCGATATATATCCGGTTTTAACTGCAAGGGTATATAAACTTCGGCTCCGCCCGAAGTTAGCTTTCCTTTCTTGTTAATTAATAACTTAGTAAGGAGGAGTTAGTAAGGAAATTTCAAATTCTACACTTAAAATTTGAAGGACAGGAGAGAGATGTTATAGAGTAGAGACCATTGTAGTTCGAACAAAAGACCCTAAAAGGGTCGTGCTGTGCATATGTGGAACTACAATGGCTAAGGAATAGAGGACTAAAGTTTCTAGTGTTTCTATTAGGAATGTTAAAACTTAAGCGTGTTAGTAAATACTGGCTATCTACATCCCCATTAATTAGGTTATGCAGAAAAACTACACCGAGCATTGTCCTACGATTTGTTAAGCTAGGTAAGTTTATAAGTAAAAGTCTACTATTATAAGATGGAAGGTGAAGATTTACATCCCAGTTAAGACATCTTTAAATTATCTATCATCTATAAGAACTTATAAATTTAATAAGTTCTTTTAGACGGATTCTATGCGGTTCTGATGTACTCAATATTGGAGACTTCAGACGCATAAACCGTTTTAGTTATGTAGGGGTTTGACCACCTTTTAATGAAACCAAGGATCCCTTTAGTGGAAAGTTCCCTTTAGTTTTCCCTTTAGGAAATATGGTCGGCAAATTTAAGTTTAGTGTCTGATAGAACGCCAAGATCATTACACTGAGTTAATTTCTCTAAAGCAATAGAGAGTATACGTAGCCTGCAGAGGGTAAGAATGACATAAGCTTGCGTTTTGATCCTATAAGTATTAAATCATTAGCTAAACACCATTTTTGAAAGTTTTTAAGATCAGACTGAAGACTGCATTAAGCAGAGATGGATTTTTACTGAAGACAAAGCTTTACATCATTTGCATACATAAGAACTAGAGAGTTCGTTAAAGCGTCACTTATAAAAAGAGTAAATAATAACGGGCCAAGATGACTTCCTTCCTTCCTTTCTTCCTTCCAAGATGACGGGAATTGAATGTTTATTTCTAAATAAGACTTTTGTGTCCTTTCATCTAAGACGCTGGAGATCCACGTTAAGAGGTCTGTAGAAAATCCCAGCATATTCAGTTGACTCAGCAAGAGTAAGTGATTTACTGAATCAAATGCTTTGCTTTAGTCTGTGTAAATTACATCGGTTTGATATCCCTTACGAAAGCTATCTATGACAAAGGATGTCAACTCCAATAAGTTTTTTGGTGGTGGAGCGACGCTTAATAAAGCCATGCTGGCAAGGAGAGATGATCGAAGAGCAAAGGTGTTGCAAAAAAGGAGTAATTAATTTTTCAAATAACTTTGGAATTGACGACAATTTAGAGATGCCTCTGTAATTGGCGGCGTCGGACTTTTTCCCTTTTTTATGTAAGACAATTACGAAAGACTCTTTCCACTTAAAGGGAAAAATCGAGGTTTTCAAAGATAAGTTGGAAAGTCTTAGAAGAAAAACCTGTGCAACCAGAGGGCTCTGTGCAAACCGAGCCCTGGCACAGTATTTTAGCTCACAGCCTGGTACTCCGGATACCAGGATAAGATCAGATAATAAGCTATTCTCGGAGAAAAACGGACAGAAAATAAGATTTGCTGATTGAATGTTATATGCGTAAGGCAGATCTGTCAATTTAGGCGGAGAATAAGTTGTTTGACAAAACTGTGCGAATAGATAGGCAATGGCTTGATCAGAGCTCGCAGATGAATTTTCAAACGTAATCAGTGGTGGGAAAGATACATGTTTACGCTTTGTGTTTACAAAATTTAAAACTGCTTCAGATCTGCCGGCAGCGACGAATATAATTCCTGTAACATTCAGCGTTATGCACGCTAAAATTTGACCGAGCTAGTATATATCTTGAAAAATCAATACTACTGCAGCTTTTTTTATATTTTAGTAAGAGCCTATTTGTAGTATTTTTTTGGGTTAGTGAGGCACCTTGTAAACAAAGAAGGATTTTTTGAAGCGGACGGATATTTCCATGGCACACAGGAGTCAAATAATGTATTTAAAGTACAATAAAATGTTTCTAAGGTGACATTAAGATCGGTGCATGCCAGAATATCGGACCAATCATATGTATTGATAAGGCTATTAAGTTTGTGAAAATCAGCTTTACGGAAACCGCGAATCTTGTTTGTCACGCATGGAGGCATCTGATCGATACCAGGAATGTTTTCGATTGAGACCTCCAGTGTGGGTTGATATGGATCCTCTGGGGATGAAAGGGGAAAAGCTCTGGAGAGAGCAGTACCATCAGGATCAGATACAAAGCATAAGTCTAAAAGCCGACCTAGGGAATTTCTAACATGATTGATCTGACCTAGGGACATGTCAAACATGCCCGCGGTGAAGTCATGGTAAGTTATAAGTGACAAAGATGGTGAGTTCTCGACGTTGGACCACTTCAATTCTATATAGACCGACGAGCTGGTCACGATCAGTCATAAGATAAAAAACGGATAAAATAGCGGACAAATGCTGCCAATATGTGGGCGGTTCAGCCGAAGGCGGTATATATGAACATTTAATGTATAAAGATTTCGCGGACAAAATGATTTTAATGCAAATAAACATACAGGGTGGGCCAAATAAAAATCACCTTTTGAAATGGCTATAAAATGAAAACGAGTCAATATTTTTCAATTCTGATTTTGTTTTATTGTAAAGCTTAATTCTTCCGGTTTAATGATGGAACACAACATCATTCATGTGGCTGCCGCGGCTGGCGTGGTAGTAGCCGATGCGATCAGACCGATTTTTGACGACATTCTCGATTCTCGTGTGGGGCTGTATCTGGCCCATAACTTCGCCGATTTTAACTTTCAGGCCCTCAATTGTTTGTGGATTCTTGGCATAACATTTATCCTTAACGGCACCCCAGAGATAATAGTCCAGTGGCGTCAAATCGCAGCTACGAGGCGGCCAAGCGACCTAGGCGCGCCAGCTAATAACGCGTTCGCCAAACTTCTCGCGCAGAAGATCGATTGTGGCACGGTGCGCCATCCTGTTGAAACCAAATGTCTTCCACGTCTATTTGGTCGATAATAGGCCACAAAAAATCGGTTATCGTGGCTAGGTAGCTCTCGCCATTCACCGTAACGGCTCTTCCCGCACAGTCTTTGAAGAAAAACGGCCCAATGATACCACCAGCCCATAATCTGCACCAAACAGTCACTCGTTCGGGATTCATTAGTTTCTCCACGATGTATATCTACCAAATACCATTTTCGATCATTCAGTTATATGGCAGCTATAAGATATAGTCGGTCGATCGTTATGAAATTTGGTAGGTCGGATTAACCAAAAATAGAATCTGTACAAAGTTCCAACTTTCCATCTTCAAAAACACGAAAGTTTCGTCATTTCTGATAATTCAGTTATATGGCAGCTACAGGATATAGTCGGCCGATCCTTATGAAACTTGGCATGTCGTATTATTTTTCAAAATAGCTCTTATGTAAAATTTGAACTCTAAAACGTCAAAGTTATACCATTTCCGATCAATTGGTTATATGGTAGCTATAGGATATAGTCGGCTGATCCCGGTCGTTCCGACTTATATTCTGCGTGCAAAGGAAAGAAATAGCTTTAAGTCAATAGCTTTAAAACTGACAGACTAGTTTGCATAGAAACAGACAGACGGACATGCTCCTATTAACTGAGGAGGTGATCCTGATCATGAATATATATACTTTATAGTGTCGGAGATGTCTCCTTCATTACGTTGCACACTTTTGGACAAAATTATAATACCCTCTGCGAAGGGTACTACAAACATTGCTGGTTTAAAACATAAATTATAAATACAACATCTACTTACAGGGCACAAAATATTTATTTTCTTTTACAACATACCTTAAGCTTTGAGAAAATGCGGAACTTTTTTCCTATCAAACAAAATAAAAAAGGGTTGCAAATATGAAAAGACGTCGATTAAGCAAAATTTAAGACATGAAAATTGTGTACTACCATATGGTAGCTTTGAGAGCTTAAAGCCCATCCAGTTGATCAAGTTTATAGGTTTTGGGTATATAGGTATTTTTTTTTTTACCAATATTTAATTATTTGACTTTCGGTTGAATAAACATTTTTATGAATTTTAACTGTCGAAATTTGCTTAATCTGATCTGAAGAATAGCCAAATCGGCCACTGTGTGTTGGCCAGGGGTGTGTTACTTGTAAAAATGGCTTGTGGCTTGAACAAGATTACAGTCGAACATGGGAAAATCGCGAATCGTCGTCGCATGCACACGTCTATTTATTGTGCTCCGCGATAAAAAAAAAAGAAAAGTATTCAATAATATCAAAAAAGTGCAGTGACTGGTTTCGTAAATCAACAACAACGCAAAAAGACGCTTTCAGCGATGAAATCCCTTATGTTTATATTGATTAATTAATTAATTAATGTAAAACATAACATTTAAAAACTCGAACAATATCAACCTCGATTGCAATGAATCTAAACGACGTTAGCACACAACGTCAACGAGAGCAAGACGAGAGACGGCTCTCACAACAAAGAAACAACGCTTACTTCACTTTCAAAGCAACCGAAAGTAATGCAAGCTCATCCCAAACGCGGTCAATTACCCCAAACTCTGCCGAATTCTTAAACATAGAGAGCGTGAGAGCGCGTTCTTGCTCCCCCTCGCTACCATCGATGTCTCTGCAGCCAAAGAGCGCAGCACCGCATCCTCTTTGACAACGTCAACCATAACAACAACAACAACCGCAACTGTAACGACAGCGCGTTTAACGACGTCATCAGCTAGCAGCGCAAAAATTGATACTTCTGCCGCTGTGCTGCCCGAAAAAGAGAACAAAAACCAAGAAAATATTAAGCCGGCTGTGAAGACTGGTATAGATCGCTATATCCAAATCAAAAAAAAGCTTAGCCCCCTAAACTCTCAACGCAAAATAGCCCGTGGTAATGCTAACATAGCCGCAATAGAAACGCCCACGAACTCGAACCGTTTAAAATCTTGGCAGACTATGAGGATGACGCCGAATCTACAGAAGTCGAAAATAGGAAGCCTAAGCCCCCGCCAACTTACATACGAGAAAAAAGTTTCAACGTTCTTGTCAACAAAATTATAGAGCTCATTGGCAAGGACAACTTCCACATAATACCACTCGTAAAGGGCAACATCCAAGAAACAAAAGTTCAAACGAAGTCTGAAGATAATTACAGAGTATTATCGAAATACCTCACCGACAAAAAAAAGAACTTTTACACGTATCAGCTAAAAAGCAGGAAAGGCTTGCAAGTCGTACTTAAGGGCATAGAGCCCGAAGTATTGCCTGCAGAGATAACAAAGGCGCTACAAGAGAAAGGATTTAGCGCTAAGACAGTGTTCAATATCCCTAACAGGGATAGAAAGCCGCACCCACTCTTTAAGGTTGAGCTCGAACCACAAATTAAGCCCCTAAAGAAATAATAAGTGCACCCTATATACAATCTTCAGTTCCTGCTGCACCGCAGAATTACAGTTGAGGAGCCGCACAAACGCAATGGCCCGGTACAATGTGCGAACTGCCAAGAATATGGCCATACAAGGTCTTGCTGTAAACTGCGCCAGGTTTGTGTAGTTTGTGGTGAGCTTCATGACTCCGCACACTGCCCAGCGAGCAAAGATGGCCATAACTCGAAAAAGTGCGGCAACTACGGTGGAAATCACACTGCTAACTTTATAGGTTGCCCAGTTTATAAGGAGCTGAAAAGTCGCATCCACCAGAGGGGATTTACTGCCCGCACCCAAAATAATCAGTTCATAGCCTCCAGGTCAAACCCTGAAGTCTTCTTCTCGACTGCAGTCAGATCCTCACTAGGACCCATCAACTCTGACAAAAATGTCACATACGCAAGAGCTTTAAAATCTGGACTGGCTACCCCAGCCTCAAAAAGCTCACTGCCGCAATCAGCACACTAAGAACCGAACACGGCTCAGCAGCATCAACCGCCGGAGCAGCTAAAGAGTAACTTTGAAGATATGATATGCAGTCTACAACAAAGCCAGTCAACAACAAACTATGCAAGATCTAATGCGAAACCAAAATCTACTAATACAAATGGTGGTTTCACAACAATCCAAATAATGACTTCCCTATGAATATCTACGAGGAACGCAAACAAAGTTTCGCAGCATAAACTCAAGTTAGCGCAATTCCTACTAGACAATCAAATCGACGTAATGCTGCTTTTAGAAATACATCTTACAAACAGATACAATTTCCAACTACGAGGATATTCATTCTATGGAACAAATCATCTAGATGGTAAAGCACACGGCGGGACTGCAATTTTAATCAGAAGCCGCATCCAGCACCATTATCACACGAAATTTGCAAAAACTACCTACAGGCCACATCAATTTCAACTCACTCGGAGACCATTTCATAGCAGCAGGAGACTACAATGCCAAGCACACACACTGGGAATCTCGTCTCGTGACCCCAAAAGGAAAGCAGCTCTTTAATGCAATTATCAAAGCTAAGAACAAGCTAGACTATGCTTCTTCTGGCACACCAACATACTGGCCGGCAGACCCAAAGAAACTTCCCGATTTAATAGACTTTGCGATTACCAAAAACGTTCCTGAAAATCTTATAAGCGCCGAATGCCTTTCGGATCTTTCATCTGATCATTCGCCTGTCCTTTTTACTCTACTCCAACACCCAGGAACATGGGATCAATCATCAAATCTGACCTCACATAAAACCAATTGGGTTAAGTACAGGAAATACATCAGCTCACACATTGAGCTGAGTCCTCACCTCAGCGGCGAAGCCAACGTAGACAGTTTTGTTAATTTGCTGGAGTCTGTACTCGTCTTTGCAGCTCGAGTTTCAACACCTCAAACTATAAACACACAATGCATTCAAAAGAAGACAAATCTACAAACCGAACAGCTCGTCTTCGAAAAGCGACGTTTACGTCGAGAATGGAAATGTCACAGCAACGCTTCAAACATGCCTCACGTCAACTTGATCAAGCTCTACAGCAAGAAAAAACGTATGTCCACCGCCGCTACATAGAGCAAGTGTCAACTAACAGTACAAAACACTCACTATGGAAAGCTCACCCTACTCATAGCTCACCGAAAGAAACCGTGATGCCTATTAGAAACTCCACAGGCGGGTGGGCGCGCAGCGACGCAGACAGAGCCAACACGTTTGCCAAACACCTTAAAAATGTCTTCCAACCAAATCCTGCCACCAATGCGTTTACTTTGCCGACTTTATCATATGAGCCTCAGCCTAAACATGGTCCAATTGAGTTTCGCCCAAACGAAATCGTTAACATCATCAAACGACAATTAAATCCGAAAAAATCCCCGGACTGCGACCTCATAACTCCCAAAATGATCATTGAGCTCCCATACTGCACCGTTTGCACTCTCACCCAGCTATTAAATGCCATCGCAAAACTTGGCCACTTTCCAGTGAGATGGAAATAGTCAATTATAATAATGATAGCAAAGCCGGGAAAAGACCACACTATCCCCACGTCATATTGACCTATAAGCCTACTCTCTTGCCTATCTAAACTCTTTGAAAAATGCCTAATGACTCGGATAAACACATACCTGAGAATCCAGGAAGGAATCCCGTCACACCAATTTGGGTTTCGTGAAAAGCATGGAACAATTGAGCGGGTCAACCGCATAACATCTGAAATTCGGAACGCGTTCGAAAAACGAGAGTACTGTACTGCCATATTTTTAAATGTCTCTCAAGCATTCGATAGAGTCTGGCTGGAAGGTCTAATGTACAAGATCAAGACAATGCTCCCCTACAGCACCCACAAGATTTTAGAGTCTTACCTTCACGACAGAAAATTTGTCGTGAGGTGCAACACCGCTATATCCGATGATTACACTGTTGGAGCTGGAGTTCCTCAAGGCAGCATGCTAGGGCCAATATTTTATGTCTTCTACACAGCAGATATCCCGACAAGCACACGTCCAACAACATCCACGTTTGCCGATGACACAGCTATTCTTAGCCGCTCAAAATGCCCGATTCAAGCAACTGCGCAGCTAGCTCATCATATGGTCGATGTCGAAAAATGGCTGTCAGACTGGCGAATTAAAGTGAACGAACTAAAATGCAAGCATGTTACGTTCACTCTGAACAGGCAAAACTGCCCGCCGATAACACTAAACAACACTCTACTCCCACAAGCAAACGAAGTAACATACCTAGGAGTACATCTCGACAGAAGACTCACATGGCGCCGGCACATTGAAGCCAAAAGAACACACCTAAAGCTACAAGCCAGCGGTCTTCATTGGCTTATCAACGCTCGGTCACCTCTTAGCCTTGAACATAAAGTCCTGCTGTACAACTCGGTACTAAAACCTATATGGATGTACGGCTCCCAGTTATGGGGGAACGCCAGCAATAGCAACATTGACATAATTCAAAGAGTTCAGTCGAAGATCTTGAGAACAATCACCGGGGCACCGTGGTACGTTCGCAACGAAAACATACACCGCGACTTAAACATTCGACCAGTCAAAGAAGCGATCGCAGAACAGAAGGTAAAGTACTTAACCAAGCTATCGGTGCACCCTAACCACCTGGCGAGAGGTCTAACAAGGTTGAGCAACCAATCACGCCTTCGTCGCAATGACTTACCCACCCAGCGACCGACCTGAGGGACGCGCAACGAGAATGCAGTCTTAGTATACTGTTAGTTAAATTTTAATGTTAAGATTCGTCAACTTATTGTTAGTCTCAAAATTAAGAGTAGATTCAATAAATAAAAGCAAAGCTATAATAAAAAAAAAAATAAAAAATATGGGAAAATATTGTGTGGCGGGCATTACATATACATATATATCAGAAAGGCCAAAATTGGTAGGCTATATCATATCCTCCCGCGACAAGTGGAAATATAACGCTTAAACTCTAAAAATAAATTCGACTTAATAAGTTCATTGAACTATTTATTTTCAATTTATACATTTAATCGTTTAAAGTTATCTCTGTTGCGCTTTAACTATATTCTTTAACATAAGTCTCTCCGAGCTGTACTCTCTGGACGTAACCCGTTACATCATAGTTACTGTGGAGTTTGTTGTTCTTCACGACGCCAAACCTTCGTTGCACATCTCTTTTGCAACTCGTCTCTTACATCCGATCTGATCGTCCACTCTCAGCTACAGAGTGCTTCGGAGAGCCTAAATTCTTTACACGCTACTACAGTGGTCTGCAATCCATCAAAAATGAGTCTTACTTGCACAGCAAAAAAATGTGAATTTGGTGGATCCATCACGGGTGACTTAACCTGTCTTGTTGGCTCTGCAACAACTGCTCACATATTAAATGTGCTGGAGGAGGACACAATGGACGGATAAGTGACCTTATCAACAAGAAAATTGGCCTGACGTGGTCTTGTATCGCTTGTAGAGAAATTGAGTCAGAGATGCGGACTTTTATGAAACAGACGAGAAATGGTTTCCTAGATATTCGCAAGCAATTCACGGCCTTTAATGAGCAATTCCTCGCTCTTGAAACTCAATTCCTAGGGCTAAAGTTGTTAAACGAATCCCCCAGACGAAAAATTCCGAACAACAACCAGCTGACTGCTAAATTATTGAATACCCCTACATCCCATGCTGTACAAGTCGATGAATTTTCAACACCAAACCTTTTACCGTCGCCTACTTGTCTACCTACCTATGCTGTTCCAGTACCAAGGGACTTGGTGAGCCTTCCTTCAGGGCCCTCTAATATTTATCCCTTGCAAGAAGCGATCAGCGTACCGAGTACAAATCTCGAGCCTCCTAGCCTCCATCGTTGGACCACGTTGGACAACCCCCATTGTTGGACAACCAACCCCCTGCTCTTGCTGTGATGTTTCCAAGGCCTCTGTTTGGTGTTTTGCCTGAAGTTAGATCTTCTGGACTTACGCTGAGGACGGTTTCTCCTCGTAAGGCCATTTTTGTCTCTCGGCTTATGCCGGATGCTACTGTTGATGATGTCAGGAGTCACCTGTTAAACCATCTTAAGGTAGCTCCTAATGAAATAGCTGTTTTTAAGTTTAACTTTAAGCATTAGCGTTCATTAGCGTTTCTTCTTTTAAAATTGTCCTACCTGATTCCTTCTTGAAAAAGCACTTGATCCTGTAGCTTGGCCTGAGCACAGTATCATTCATAAATTCCTAGCAAAATACGCTCAGAATCCTAGCCCTGCAGAAACTGCTTCAAAAAAACTTAATAACATAGTATTTTCCTGCTGCTATCAAAACGTTAGAAGTATTCTGGGTAAGCTGAGCCAATTTTTTACAAAGAGTGCTTCATTTGATTTTGATGCTATCGTGCTTACTGAAACTTGGCTTAACTCCTCTGTCTCTGATTATGAAATTCTTGTTTCCAAAATTTATAGAGTTTCGATTGGATCGTCCAACTTTTGCAGGTGGTGTCCTCATTGCTGTTAGTAATGAGTACCCTGCTGAACTTATTCCTTTCCCGGATGAGTTCGGAATTGAGTTCATTGTGGTGAAAATTTTAACTGGTCTCATATTTTCCTGACCTGTTGCTACATTCCTCCCATTACTGAAGATATTGTGTACTTTCACCATCTTGATGCCATTAGGTCTGGTTTTTCGTTGCTCAAAGAGCGTGATTTAATCCTAATCATGGGAGATTTCCACCATCCCGTCATTTCCTGGATCCCGTCTGAGGTAGAAAATTCCCTGCTTTCCAGTTGTCATTACGACTTTATCGATGGCTTAACCGATCTTGCCCTGCTCCAAATTAATCCAATTCATAACACTCATGGCAGATTTCTGGACCTTTTTTTTTCCAATGTGTCATCCTCTGTGACAGTCATTCGGTCTCCGCCGTTATCGCTGCCTGAAGACTTTCACCATCCTACAATATTTGCATCGGTGTTTATTGATGGGCCTCACAATGAAGCTTTGCTTTAATGTTCAACCTCGTTTCAAATGCTTGAGAAAGACTGATTTTATTGCCCTTCGGAATCATTTGGCTGAAATCGATTGGAATGTTCTTTCGTCTATAAACACAATTGAAGCAGCTACGGATTCGTTTTATGAAATAATTCATAATGCCCTGAACAAATTTGTTCCGGAAGTCCCAGTATCATTGTCTACAAAACCACCTTGGTATAATAAACACCTTTCTCGTCTTAAGAACAGGAAATCCAGAGCTTACAAAAAGTTTCTTAAGTCAGGATCGATGTGCTATCAGTCAAACTTTCTTTATGTGGGCAATCAGTTTATTATTCTCAACAATCAACTATATAAGCAGTATATCATGAAGTGTAAGGTAAACTTTTGTAATGATCCAAGCTCCTGCTCTTCTTTTGTCAATATGAAACGTAAATCAAATCTTTTTCCTTCTTCCCTATCATATACAAATATTTCACATTCTTCTGAGCTAGGTATTGCTAATCTCTATGCGTAATTTTTCAAACCACTTATTCGTCCGATTCATATAACCTCAATTCTTCTTATCCTTATAAATTACCACATATAAACAACATTTACTTTTCAAAATTTCGAATTCAGGATGTGTTCGAAACTCTTTCAACAATAGATATCTCATTCTCTTCTGGTCCTGACAATGTTCCTAGCTGTGTTCTAAGGTACTGTTCTGATATCCTTTGCTATCCTCTCACTATCTTATTCAACTTATCCTTGGAGCTGGCATGTTTTCCCAAGAAATGGAATGAATCATTTATTATTCCGCTTCATAAGAAAGGCTCTAAAGCACTTTTTGAGAACTACCGGGGGATTGCTAAGCTATCTGCGATTCCCAAACTGCTTGAGAAACTGGTTACGTTCCAGCTGCAACATTTTTGTAAAAGCATTATTTCCACTTCACAGCATGGTTTTTGTTAAGCATCGCTCTACCACAACTAACCTTCTTGAATTCACTTCGTTTATCCACAGAGGTTTTCTGAGCCGCATGCAAACTGATGTGGTATACACTGACTTTGGCAAAGTGTTTGATTCTGTGAACATCCATCTCCTCCTTCATAAGCTGTGTCTTATGGGGTTTTCTCCACATATAGTACAGTGGTTGACCTCTTATCTATCGAACCGCACGCAGCGTGTTTTGTTTAAAAACAGTTCAGCACAGATTATAAACGTTTCATCTGGTGTCCCACAAGATAGTCACTTAGGACCTCTTCTGTTTGTTCTTTTTGTCAACGATTTACCTAGTGTTGTAAACTATGCTACTACATTTATGTATGCTATTGATGTCAAGTTATGTCTTTCTTTCTCAGACCATTTCCTTCATAGACACCTGCAATTAGACCTTAACGAAGTCTTCTTGTGGTGCTCAAACAATCTCCTTTTACTGAACTGCTCTAAGTGTAAGGCTATGACGTTCAATCGCAGTGTGCCTCACATCGTTTCGTACTCTCTTGGGAATAACGTCTTAGATCGTGTTTCCCTAATTAACGATCTTGGAGTCATTTTTGACAATAAGTTGTCCTTCAACGAACACATATCACTAACAGTTAATAAAGCCAGAAGTGTGCTAGCTTTTATCAAACGTTGGTCTAAAGAATTTGATGATCCTTTCACAACTAAAACTCTATATGTATCGTTGGTTCGTCCTATTTTGGAATACTGTCTGATGAACAAGTTAAAATCAGGCTCGAGACATCAATTTTTCTACCCTTGCAGAGGGTATTATAATTTTGGTCAAAAGTGTGCAACGCAGTAAAGGAGACATCTCCGACCCTATAAAGTATATATATTCTTGATCAGGATCACCTCCTGAGTTGATATGACAATGTCCGTCTGTTCGTCTGTCTGTTTCTACGCGAATTAGTCTATTAGTTTTAAAGCTATCAACTTGAAACTTTGCACACACCCTTCTTTCCTTTGCACGCAGTATATAAGTCGGAACGGCCGGGATCGGTCGACTATATCCTATACCTGCCGTATAACTAATTGATCGGAAGGGAATACCTTTGGTTTTTTTAGAGTTAGAGAGTTCACAAGAGCTGTTTTTGGCAAAATAATACGACATGCCAAATTTCATAAGGTTCGGCCGGCTATATCTTATAGCTGCCAAATAACTGAACGATAGGAAATGGTTTTTGGTAGAAATACCAACTTTGGTATTTTTGAAGATAGAAGCTTGGGACTTTTTTGTAAATTTTTTATTATAATTAATTGGTTTCATTATGATATTCTCATAAGGATCGGCCAACTATATCCGATGTTTGCGATATATGTTCAGTTTTAACTGCAAGGGTATATCAACTTCGGCTCCGCCCGAAGTTTGTTTTTCTTTCTTGTTCTTTCTATAATTCTAAAGATAATTCAAAAAAAAAATAAGCTTAAAAATAGGAGAATATATTTGAATATAGGAAAATAGTACAGAGAGAAACTTCTATACTGTATGCATTAAGCTACCACCCTGACTCAAGCGGAAGCGATCAAAAGTTCTATTTGTTCTACATGCTATTTTATCGGCGCCTTTAAGGAACGATGAGAAACTGAAATTAAAATTTCGAAGCGAAAAAATTTTCCGCCGTCGTGCGATCAGTCACACTTTCATACAAAGGCACACATTTTTTTGAATTGTAACATGTATCATGTAAGAGGGTAGATGGTAGTGAAGCTGCAAGGAGGTGGCACGCGATCCTTAAGGTCCTTGTGCTACTCGCTCGCAGGTATTTAAAAGAAATTCGCGTGCGGGGGGTAAAAAAATTCTTGCATTGTTTGCGACATTCAAATCTATTGAGGTCGTTGTCACTGCGCTGGTGGATGACATAAAGCTGAGCGGATGTTCCCCTTCCATGATCACCATTTTCCCGATATAAATATTGGTGATCCCAAAGAAATTGGCTGTTTAATTTCACTTTCCATCTTCACTCTATATGACTATATGTTTGTTTTAATTTAATCTGTTTGTTTAGATATTGATTTAATTTTATTTAACTCCTGTATGTCTTATTAATTTGCAACAATATTAAAATATATTTTAAGTTTATTTATTTTTCTTTCAATATTCCCGTCTGTATTTCTAGCAACAACCCTTACGACACTGTCAATTGAATAACCCTCATCTATTTCCTTTTAAGAATGGCTTTCCTTATTTTTAATTTATGAAACTTTTGGTTCCTAGTTGTAATGAGAGTTTTACCTTTATCTTTTAAAACTCTGTGTATGGAAAATCTGCGTGTTAAGAGTGTCAAGTATTCTTCTGTAGATTTCCGTTAGAGTGGAAGGAAGTCTTTCTACAGGAGAATTGATCGAAGAATGAGGTTATGTGTAATTCGATGTTGAATTGTAGACAAAATTGGTTGAACATATCGCTTAGAAATTCTTCCCCCTGATAGTAGACTAATTTTTTAGGTGTACCAAATATACTGAAGAAGTGTTTTAGAGATTTGATGACATAAAAGAGTTCCTATTAGTAATTGGATAAGCCGCAGCAAATTTTGAAAACTTGTCAATGATAGTTAGATTATAATTACGACAGAATGTTGTCGTTTAATATGCAAAAGTGTTTTGTCGATGCCTCTGTGATTTTTATTAATGTGATAGTCAGCTATAACTTTTTTTATTTCTGATTTGTCAGTAATTTCAGGAAGGAAAAATAAGTATCTCGCTAAATGGAATGTGTTGTTATTTGAGAAGTAAGATTGATAAACTTTTTCTATCGGGGGCAAAAATTGCGTGTCTTTTTTTGTTTTAATGACTGCTTGAGTATGTTTGCAACATCATTGAACTTGAACAAAGGACTTCGGAATTCTCTCCTCAGTTTATTTTTAAATGGGGTTAATGTAACGCAGCCAGAGTGGGGGTCGATTTTAAAAACGAGTTGATTATTAAATTCATTGAGCGGTTTAGTTGACTATGGAATATTTGTTTTAGGTGTAATGAGTGCTTCGTTGTGGTTAAGTTTAGTATCTATTCGACTTAGAGCGTCAGCAACTACGTACTGTGAGCCTTTTTTATGAACGACCTCAAAGTCATACTCTAACAATTGCAGCCTCCAACGGATTATTTTTGAATTGGGTTGTTTGAAGTTCCTAAGCCAAGTCAATGGTTTATGATCTGTAATTGTTGTGAATTTATTACCGAAGAGATATGGTCTGAAATATTGGATTGCCCATACTATGGTCAACATCTCTTTTTCAATAGTAGAGTTAACTTCTGCGTCGGATAAGGTACTGCTGGCAAAACAGACTGGTCTATCGTTTGCAGCAGACTCCTGCGACAACTCAGCTCCTAAGGCGAAATTGCTTGCTGTGTGGGTGAAAGGCAAAATTGGTTAGTGTGAAGGGTTTGGAAAAATCTAGATATTGAAGGATTGGGTCGTTTGAGAGAACAGTTTTGCAGAGTTCAAAAGTCAAAAGTCTATAGTAGCCAAGCAGATCAAGGAAAGATTGTTTTTTTGTTTGTGTGGCAAGGGAAGTTTTTTATGGCGGTTATTTTTTTTTTGAGTTGGGCTTTACGCCCTCTTGGGTCACTATATGACCTAAAAATTCTGTTTCTTTCCTAAGAAAGTTAGATTTTGTAAGTTGGAGTTAAAAATTTGCAATTGTAAGACGTTCAAAGACACTCTTTAAGTGTGTGAGGTGTTCTTGGAGAGAGGTAGAAAAAACTATTATATCATCTAAATATACCAGTCAAATACTTCCCACCAGATCGCCTTCAATGTTTGCCTGGTAGAGGACCATGACCTGCTTTCCAGGTAAAGGTAGCAGGAGCATTTATTCTTATATAATAAATACATAGTGGCCACCTTCTACTGTGAATGCAGTTTTGATTCATCTCAATCTGGTGGAAGCCACTTGCAAGGTCTATCGTTAAAAAATATCCAGCTTTGCCTATACGGTCTAGGATGTCATTAATGTTTGGTAGGGGGTATTTGTCAGGGACAGTTTTGTCGTTAAGTGTTCTAGGGGATGCTTTTCTTACGAACGACCCACACAGGTGCGCTCCATGGTGAATAGCAAGATTTTATGATGTCTTTTTTTAGCATTGAGTCTATTTGTTTCTTGACTTCCTCCTTGTGAATAAATGGGTATCTATGGTATATGATTTAACATGAAGAGGAACGTTATCAATGGTTGGAATAGAATGTGTTATTCCGTTCGTGAAACTGAGAGTTTTGGCTTTGTTATATAATATGTCGATTTATTTTTTACATAGTGAGGTTAATCCCTATTTTTTTCGGGATTTAGGTGTTCTAGGTTAAGTTCTTCTAGAGAATTCGGGGTGTCATGTGAGTGAGGAAGGTGGGAAGAAATGTTGAAAAGCTTTATATGTATAATTGGGTTCAGAAAAGGGTGTACCTTCGTTAGGGTCTTCAAGATAAAGGAGTTCATCTGAATCGCTAAAGTTTGTTACTTCAAAATTTGTAATTTACTTCAAATCAAACCTGATATGATTAATTCGCCATTAATGTCAGTTGTATTGAATAGGTACCCTCCTTGTTTGTTCTGTAATGGCAACGGTACTATAGTTCTTGAATGTGCTGAGATATTGTATACGTTTGAGGTTTAGTTGTTATAATTTGAAATGGGTAGGGTAGTGTTAGATAATTTTAATTGTGAATTAGGTAGATCTATTTTGGCTTTAAGTTGTTGAAGCAAGTCCATGCCCAGTAGCCCATCGAAAAAGGAGTGGAATTTAAATGGTAGCAAGGTCATGTTACCAGGGTTTTTGAATATTGGTGGGAACGGGAGACTTATTTGTTGTTTAATTTTAAATTTTTTTAGTGCTGTTTTAAGTGCTATGGGAGTCTCCATGCTAACGCAATTCGTTTTATTGACAAATTTAGGGTCGATGAAATAATTCGTGGAGTCAGTGTCAATTAAGAATTCTAATGGGGTGATGTGAAGGGATTCGATTTCTATGAATGTGAGAGAAGAACTATTGTAGCAGGACTTATGTATCCTGTTGAGTTTCCGAGGCAGGTATTCGAAAATTTTGGTTTGATGTTTGTCGTTCTTCTTCTATGTTGTGAAGGTTATTGGATTGTGGCTGGGCAGAGTAAAAAGGGTTATTCCTATTGACATGTCTTTCGATGTCGCGATTATAATTAAAACTGTTCCCCGAGTCAGCTGTACTTTAGTAAGAATTTGAGTGTCTGGATTGATTTGAGTAGGGATATGGACGGTTATTTCGTTATGTTATGATTGCGATAGTTTCGGTCGTTGTGGTTGTTGCGGTTGCTCCGATCATTTTAATAGTTGCGGTCATTACGGTAGTCTCTCGGTTTGTTGGGTCCTCGATTTGTTCTATTGTCCGTGTTATAGTAGGGTAAGTTTGAATAGTACAGTGACTGTTCAATTTGACACTGTTCATACGCTTGTTCGATAGTGGTTGGGACCTTTTGTCTAATGAGTGTTTTCAGTGGCTCTATCTGTCCAGTTATAAAAGCGTTCAAGCAGACCTCATTAAATACAACTTTCTTGGCTTCTACAACAGAGGTCTCCTGTTCGCTATTTCTTAAAACTGAATAGAGTTGGCTTTTAATCTTCAATATGCCAAAGAAAAGCTGTCCTATTGATTGATTGCTGGTCCAAGAATGCTCTGAGCTCGCTCAGAAGACTAGCTTCACTCTTCTTGCTTGAATAAAGCCGAATGAGGTAAGCTTTGAGATCATTCCAATTCAATGGAGTAATAGCCAACTCCAAAGCTTTGTCAGCCCTTTGTCAGCTTTGTGAGCAAGCCATATGGTGTCTAGTCAGCATCTCGAATGAATTTAATAATTTCTTTGACAATTGTAATAAACCTATCTAATTGCCTAGGGGTGCCGTCGAGGGTGGGTAAATGTTCTACGAAGATCATTATGTTTTTGGGCTTATATGTGGTTGGTAAGGATTTGTTAGAGGTGCTAACAGTCGGGGTCAATGTGGCAAGGTTTGAATCGTGTCCTGAGTCCAATTATAATTATGTAAAAGCAGTTTTGCATAAGTGGGTAGCTCAAATGTAAAAAGAAAAAGTTACAGTGCTTTTTTTTTTGTGCGCAATGGCAGCGACTATCAGTATTTGATTTTTGTTTCACGGCGTTAAATAAGTATGTGTGTGTATACATGCACTGTCTGTATGTGCGTTTCGTTTCTGTTGTAGCTGCTAAAGTTATCAACGTTTGATTCGATAGCACAACAATACCTGTTGCAATATTTCAGAATTAGTTGAATTTGTTAACAATTTTTATGCAGGAATGGTGAAACAGTGTTTGATTTAAGTCGCTTTAGAGTGTGTGTGTGTGAGCGTGAGATATGTTTCTCTTGCGGGGTGCTCTATTTTTTTTTGTGTACTGCTGCAGTGGTTAACAGCACTTTTTTTCCATGTCGCTTTTGCATGCACGTACATACATGATTGTATGTATGTATTTGAATTTACGTACGTTGCTTGGTCATTTGTAATTCGGCAGTGATTATCGCATTTGATTTCACACAAGCACTTATATACACATTAACATGTACTACGTTGTTCTTTGGTGTAGTATGGTTTAATGGTACATATGATTTGTCAAATAAAAGATTTTTGTGCGTCCCATGACCGTACTGCTCATAAATATGTACATATGTATATAAGTTTTGCTTCACATTCACATTACTTATTACAACCCGAGATTCCATTTTATACTTACATATATATTTATCTCTATTTTTACACTTTTCCACTTGAGGCTATGTAAAGGCTACTATGACTATTGTCATAGTTTCCCGGCTGCGCCAGTTACCAGTTGGACGTGGCCAAAGGAGCGGGAGTAACGAATCCTCCGTTCCTTCAAGTCCTATACCGCAGCGTTTTCCTCAGGTTAAAAAATAACGTGTGTCAAATTGTGGTATAACAAAAAGTGAAAAAGCTCTATTCCAAAATTATATGTATATGCTTAACTAAAAGCAAAGATTGTAAAGTACATAGATCATCAGGGCCCAAAACGGTCAACTTTTTTCGTCGAGCTTGTTGGTGAGGGGGGAACGCCCATGCATACGATTATATTTTTAGAACTCTTACATACATGTAGTATCCGTCAACAAAAATGTGAACCTAAGTATGTATGTGTGATTGCTCGCACGACGGAGTAAAAATGTTTTGGCTTCCAAATTTCAATTTCAATTTCTCGTTTCTGTTTTCGATGCGCCGATGTGGTATTTGGTAGAACAAATAGTATTTTAAATCGCCGGAGATCGAGAAGGGATGGTAGCGTAATGCATAGAGTAGTTACTCTATGTGTTATTTTCCTGTGTTCAAATCCTCGTAAGGACTTTGCACTTTTTCTCTCTTTTACAATTATTTTTTTTCTTTAATTGTAATATTTTTCTTTAATTTTACAATTGTAAAATTGATTTATTCTTCATTATGTCCCGCTAATAAAATGCTAAAAAAATTTCAAAGGAGTCCTTCCGGCATTTTGTCATCCGACACTTCCGTCACTTATTTTTACAACAATTGTAAAAGAATGCAATTCAAAATAATAATAATAACTTAAAAATTAGAAGTAAAAAAAAAACATAATAAAAAATAATATAAAAAGAATCATAAAACTAAAACTTTATCAAAATCGATAATGAAATCGATCCCAGGACCCCATGAATAAGGATCGCGCACTATCCATCTAGGCTATCGAAATGGATTTTATGATACTTAAAATTGGTGTTAAATGAGGCGCTAGAATCCATACCAAAAACAGAGCTAACGAGTAAGGATAGTAAAAGATATTTCTGATCACTTTACTCTCACATTGGTTCGATTACAACGTTTTAAACTTTCATCGTTCCAAAGATGTTACGATCTAAAAATAGAATTCTCTCTTTCTCTCTCTCATCTGCCAGCCGTTTGTCGTGGAACCCGCTCTCAAATGTTTTCATTATTACAGCGGGTTCCACGACGGAAAAAATGAAAACATTTGAGAGCAGGTGCCACGACGCGGCCTGCCAAAATGCCGTAGAAACCGCACTCATAGACATTTTTACAGAGGGTTCCACTACGAACTGAGGCGATGTTAAGGCGATTTTACAATTTTGTATTTTTATACCCTTGCAGAGGGTATTATAATTTTGTCCAAAAGTGTGCAACGCAGTGAAGGAGACATCTCCGACCCTATAAAGTATATATATTCTTGATCAGGATCACCTCCTGAGTTGATATGAGCATGTCCGTCTGTTTGTCTGTCTGTTTCTACGCGAATTAGTCTATTAGTTTTAAAGCTATCAACTTGAAACTTTGCTCACACCCTTCTTCCCTTTGCACGCAGTATATAAGTCGGAACGGCCCGGATCGGCCGACTGTATCCTATAGCTGCAATATAACTGATTGATCGGAAATGGTATAACTTTGGTGTTTTATTATTTTAGGTGAGAGCTTTGTTTGGCAAAATAATACGACATGCCAAATTTCGTAAGGATCGGCCGACTATATCTTATAGCTGCCATATAACTGAACGATCGGAAATGACCCAACTTTCGTGTTTTAGAAGATAGAAAGCTAGAACTTAGTACAGATTATATTTTTGGTCAGTTGACCCAACTTACCAAATTTCATTAGGATCGGCTGACTATATCCTATAGCTGCCATATAACTGAACAATCGGTAATAGTATTTGGTAGAAATATCAACTTTCGCATATTTGAAGATAGAAGCTTGGGACTTTTTTTAGATTTTTTATTTTAGTTAATTGGTCTTATTATGATATTCTAATAAGGATCGGCCAACTGTATCCGATGTTTGCGATATATATCCGGTTTTAAATGCAAGGGTATATCAACTTCGGCTCCGCCCGAAATGAGCTTTCCTTTCTTGTTTTTATTAGATTATAAATTTAGAAAAACACATTAAAAGAATAAAAATATAATATAAATAGATTTAAAATTTAAAAAAATGGATGTCCCGAGCCTGGTTTGAACTCGTTTTACTTTGCACACCAGCCAAGCACTCTACCACTCGGCTATTCCTCATTCGTTGTCACGCGAAAAATTTCTCAAACTTAACTTGTCGCGCAACGGAACCCACTCGTTCCATCGGGTTCTACTGCTGGAACCCGCCATAGAAAATTTTTCTTTGTATGAGATGTCCCATCTGTGTACTTTATAATCTTTGCTAAAACTAAGAGCTGCGCTTTTGTCCTACAAGAGGACCTCTCCCTTTCTATCTACTGATGTGCCCAAGAGTGTGCTATTCCTCTTCTTTCCTCCTCCAAAAAACTAGTTTCGTCACTAACTCTTACCTATCAGAACACAAGAGGGCTCCGTAGCAAACTCCCTAAACTATATTCTGATAGTTCTTCCTTTCCATCCCAAAATATAGCCTTTACAGAAACTTGGTTAAAGCCGAAGTTCTTTAGCTCCGAAGTTTTTCCAAGTAAGTACACCACTTTTAGACGGGATCGACCTCAGTGAAGGGGGGGTGGAGTCCTCATTTCGGTAGACTCTACTCTTGCTTCTGAAGAGGTGAAATTCCAGGAGTTTGGTGACATAGAATTTATTTGCGCTAAAATCACTATGTCCGTTAAAGCTTTATACATTACATGTTCATATATACCTCCTATGTCTGAACCGCCTACATATTGGCAGCATTTGTCCGCCATTCGATACGTCTCTAATGTGATAGGATAACTCCAGGGGATTGGTTTTAGTTGGTCTTTATTTGGAAGGAGCAGCTGAGGTGCCGCTCCAACGTTCAAAATGTCTCTGTCCTTTTACAATATTTCTTAAGTCTAAGTAAGGCTAAGTCTCGTAGCAGCGCTGCTCGCAGGCGGCGGCAGAGAGACGGCTATGTACTTATATATAAAGGAATATAATAATATATGTTGTTATGCGCTCTCAAGTGGAGGCGCGAGGGGTATGCATATGCTGACCGTTTGTTACGATTATGCTGACACTAGCACTTTCTGTGTGCGGGCTAAGGCATAACGATCGGTTCATATTTCGGCCACTTAGGGTTTATGACCGGGACTTTGGATTATGTAAACACTGCAACAAAGTGTTACAGTGCGCACCCTTTAAGTACTCTCGGTACAGTGGGTATTCAATATATGTGCATACTACATCTCCCTCCTTTTGAAAAATAACGTAATATAATGAAGTTATTTTTATAATAAAAATTTTATAATAAAGAATCATAGAAAATGAAATTATTAAAAGAATATGTGTATTTATTTATCTATGTATGTGTGTCTTTGTATGGCCATACTAAGTGCAATTTATGAAATAAAGATTTTTAATCTATCCTTATGAACTGTTTGTTTTTTATGTTTATTATTTGCTATTACTATGTTATCTCTATCTCCTATTTCCGTTACTATATACGGACCTGTATATTTAGGATCTAACTTATGACCTGTCTCGTTTTTATACCCTTGCAGAGGGTATTATAATTTTGGTCAAAAGTGTGCAACGCAGTGAAGGAGACATCTCCGACCCTATAAAGTATATATATTCTTGATCAGGATCACCTCCTGAGTTGATATGAGCATGTCCGTCTGTCCGTCTGTCCGTCTGTCCGTCTGTCCGTCTGTCTGTCCGTCTGTCTGTTTCTACGCGAACTAGTCTCTCAGTTTTAAAGCTATCGTCTTGAAACTTTGCACACATCCTTCTTTCCTTTGCACGCAGTATATAAGTCGGAACGGCCCGGATCGGTCGACTATATCCTATAGCTGCCATATAACTGATTGATCGGAAATGGTATAACTTTGGTGTTTTTAAAGTTAGAGAGTTCAAATTTTAGGTGAGAGCTTTGGCAACCTAATACGACATGCCAAATTTCATAAGGATCGGCCGACTATATCCTATAGCTGCCATATAACTGAACGATCGGAAATGACCCAACTTTCGTGTTTTTGATGATAGAAAGCTGGCACTTGGCACACATTCTATTTTTGGTCAGTTTATCCGATCTACCAAATTTCATAACGATCGGTTGACTATATCTTATAGCTGACATATAACTGTACGATCGGAAATGGTTTTTGGTAGAAATACCAACTTTGGTATTTTTGAAGATAGAAGCTTGAGACTTTTTTTAGATTTTGTATTGTAATAAATTGGATTATATATTCATATTCCCATAAGGATCGGCCAACTATATCCGATGTTTGCGATATATATCCGGTTTTAGCTGCAAGGGTATATCAACTTCGGCTCCGCCCGAAGTTAGCTTTGCTTTCTTGTTTTAATAAAACTTTGTCACCTACTGATATGTCTATGTCATTTACTTTATGATCGTATAGTAGTTTATTTCTATTCTTATTTGCTTCTAACATAACTCTAGCTCTTTTGTAGGCTACTTCTAATCTATACTTACTCTCCTTAGCATAGTCATCTATATTATATAGTGCTTCTACACTATCTATGCTATTAAAATGTTTTGGCAAATTACTTGTTTTACCGAATACTAGCTCATATGGACAATAAGTATGTGCCATAGAGGGGGTCGTGTTGAAACAGAAGACAAAATATTGAAGCCATACGTCCCAATCAGTTTTATCAGCCGATATGTAAGATCGTATGTATTCATTGAAAGTTCTATGACTTCTTTCTATTGTTCCAACTGTCTGGTGGTGGTGTGCTGTGGATGTAATATTTTCAATATTTAAATATTCGCACAAATCGTCTATAATTGAATTCTTATATTCTGTTCCCATGTCCGTAATGAACGTCTTCATTGGACCGTACTTCAGGATAAAAGATTCAAATATTGCTTTAGCGACAGTATTGGCGTTTTTATTCGGAACAGGTATGGCAACTAAATACTTAGTTAAATCACATATTAAAGTGACTGCATACTCATTGCCATTTTCTGATTTTGGCAGTGGACCAATAGTGTCCACTATCACTCTGTCGAAAGCATTTATTGGTGTGTCTGTAATTGTTAAAGGGGTCTTTGTGTGTTTAGTTATTTTTGATTTCTGGCATTTTTGACATTTTCTTACGTAATCAGTTATATCTTTAGACATGCTTTTCCAGTAATAGTGTCTTTTTACTTTGGCCAAAGTTTTTGATATGCCAGTATGACCTCCTTGAATTGGATCATCATGAAATGTAGACAAAATTGCTTCTTTTTCTTTTAAATTTGTTATTTGGATCACCGGGTTGAGTAGCGCTACTCTTAATGTTTTCAATATTTTATTGCCCATTAATTTAAATTTATCTATTGAAGTATATTCAAAGATATTTTCCCACGGTGCCACTTTGAGTTGGCTGATTTTATGTATACCGGCTTGCATTTCAAGCCTTTGGAAAAATTGATCTAAATCAATAACTCCATTAGTATATAAATCGCTAACATCATATCTTGCAGTAATTTTTCTGCCTTGTTTAAATAAACATAACATATTTTTTATCTGCAAGGTCACTACTTTACGTACTTCATCATTGTTTATGACGTCGTATACGTTGGGCTTAGAAGCTTTATTTAAAGATTGCCTTGGCAATTCTTGTTCTTGATTTTCCGCGCGGAATTTTTGTCTACTTTGATATCTAGTAGTGACTTTTAATACATTTCTAGTTATATTTTGTAGATCTTTGATGGTTATTCTTGATATTGCATCAGCTACATGATTATTTTTATACCCTTGCAGAGGGTATTATAATTTTGGTCAAAAGTGTGCAACGCAGTGAAGGAGACATCTCCGACCCTATAAAGTATATATATTCTTGATCAGGATCACCTCCTGAGTTGATATGAGCATGTCCGTCTGTCCGTCTGTCCGTCTGTCTGTCTGTTTCTACGCGAAATAGTCTCTCAGTTTTAAAGCTATCGACTTGAAACTTTGCACACACCCTTCTTTCCTTTGCACGCAGTATAAGTCGGAACGGCCCGGATCGGCCGACTATATCCTATAGCTACCATATAACTGATTGATCGGAAATGGTATAACTTTGGTGTTTTTAAAGTTAGAGAGTTCAAATTTTAGGTGAGAGCTTTGTTTGGCAAAATAATACGACATGCCAAATTTCGTAAGGATCGGCCGACTATATCTTATAGCTGCCATATAACTGAACGATCGGAAATGACCCAACTTTCGTGTTTTAGAAGATAGAAAGCTAGAACTTAGTACAGATTATATTTTTGGTCAGTTGACCCAACTTACCAAATTTCATTAGGATCGGCTGACTATATCCTATAGCTGCCATATAACTGAACAATCGGAAATAGTATTTGGTAGAAATATCAACTTTCGCATATTTGAAGATAGAAGCTTGGGACTTTTTTTAGATTTTTTATTTTAGTTAATTGGTCTTATTATGATATTCTAATAAGGATCGGCCAACTGTATCCGATGTTTGCGATATATATCCGGTTTTAAATGCAAGGGTATATCAACTTCGGCTCCGCCCGAAATGAGCTTTCCTTTCTTGTTTTTATTAGATTATAAATTTAGAAAAACACATTAAAAGAATAAAAATATAATATAAATAGATTTAAAATTTAAAAAAATGGATGTCCCGAGCCTGGTTTGAACTCGTTTTACTTTGCACACCAGCCAAGCACTCTACCACTCGGCTATTCCTCATTCGTTGTCACGCGAAAAATTTCTCAAACTTAACTTGTCGCGCAACGGAACCCACTCGTTCCATCGGGTTCTACTGCTGGAACCCGCCATAGAAAATTTTTCTTTGTATGAGATGTCCCATCTGTGTACTTTATAATCTTTGCTAAAACTAAGAGCTGCGCTTTTGTCCTACAAGAGGACCTCTCCCTTTCTATCTACTGATGTGCCCAAGAGTGTGCTATTCCTCTTCTTTCCTCCTCCAAAAAACTAGTTTCGTCACTAACTCTTACCTATCAGAACACAAGAGGGCTCCGTAGCAAACTCCCTAAACTATATTCTGATAGTTCTTCCTTTCCATCCCAAAATATAGCCTTTACAGAAACTTGGTTAAAGCCGAAGTTCTTTAGCTCCGAAGTTTTTCCAAGTAAGTACACCACTTTTAGACGGGATCGACCTCAGTGAAGGGGGGGTGGAGTCCTCATTTCGGTAGACTCTACTCTTGCTTCTGAAGAGGTGAAATTCCAGGAGTTTGGTGACATAGAATTTATTTGCGCTAAAATCACTATGTCCGTTAAAGCTTTATACATTACATGTTCATATATACCTCCTATGTCTGAACCGCCTACATATTGGCAGCATTTGTCCGCCATTCGATACGTCTCTAATGTGATAGGATAACTCCAGGGGATTGGTTTTAGTTGGTCTTTATTTGGAAGGAGCAGCTGAGGTGCCGCTCCAACGTTCAAAATGTCTCTGTCCTTTTACAATATTTCTTAAGTCTAAGTAAGGCTAAGTCTCGTAGCAGCGCTGCTCGCAGGCGGCGGCAGAGAGACGGCTATGTACTTATATATAAAGGAATATAATAATATATGTTGTTATGCGCTCTCAAGTGGAGGCGCGAGGGGTATGCATATGCTGACCGTTTGTTACGATTATGCTGACACTAGCACTTTCTGTGTGCGGGCTAAGGCATAACGATCGGTTCATATTTCGGCCACTTAGGGTTTATGACCGGGACTTTGGATTATGTAAACACTGCAACAAAGTGTTACAGTGCGCACCCTTTAAGTACTCTCGGTACAGTGGGTATTCAATATATGTGCATACTACACTAATCTTATGGCGGATCGTGACCAACTCGTAGCGGTGGGCGACTTTAATATCCCAGAATTAAAGTGGTCCAACGTCGATAACTCACCATCTTTGTCACTTATAACTTACCATGACTTCACCGCGGGCATGTTTGACATGTCCCTAGGTCAGATCAATCATGTTAGAAATTCGCTAGGTCGGCTTTTAGACTTATGCTTTGTATCTGATCCTGATGGTACTGCTCTCTCCAGAGCTTTTCCACTTTCATCCCCAGAGGATCCATGTCACCCCACACTGGAGGTCTCAATCGAAACTATTCCTGGTATCGATCAGATGTCTCTATGCGTGGCAAATAAGATTCGCTGCTTCCGTAAAGCTGATTTTCAGAAACTGAATAGCCTTATCGATACATACGACTGGTCCGATATTCTGGCATGCACTGATCTTAACGTCACTTTAGAAAAATGTTACTGTACTTTAAATAAATTTTTTGACTCCTGTGTGCCATGTCTTACTAAAATATAAAAAAACCTGCCGTAGTGTTGATTTTTCAAGATATCTACTAGCTCGGTCGAATTTTACCGTGCATTACGCGGAATGTTGTAGGAATTATATTGACCGCTGCCGGATAAAATTTACTCAGGATCCAAAGCAGTTTTATAATTTTGTAAACACTAAGCGTAAACACGTATCTTTTTCACCCCTGCTTACGTTTGAAAATTCCTCGGCGACTTCTGATCAGGCCATTGCCGATCTATTCGCAGAATTTTTTCAAACTTATTCTCCGCCTAAATTGACAGATCAGCCTTACGCATATAACATTTAAGCAGCAAATATTTTTTCTGAGAACAACTTATTATCTGGTCTTTTAAGGGTAAAACCCATTTATTCGCCAGGCCCCGACGGAGTACCAGGCTGTGTGCTAAAATACTGCGCCAGGGCTCTGTGCAAACCTCTTCTAAGACTTTTCAACTTATCTTTGGAAACCTCGATTTTTCCCCTTAAGTGGAAGGAATCATTTATAATTCCCCTACATAAAAAAGGGAAAAAGTCCGAGGCAGCCAACTACAGAGGTATCTCTAAGTTGTCGGCAATTTCAAAGTTATTTGAAAAATTAATTACCCCTCATTTGCAACACCTTTGCTCTTCGATTATCACTCCTTGTCAACATGGCTTTATTAAGCGTCGCTCTACCACCACAAATTTATTGGGGTTGACATCCTTTGCCATAGATGGCTTTTGTAAGGGCTATAAAACCGATGTAATTTACACAGACTTCAGCAAAGCATTTGATTCAGTTCTTGCCCTCTGCAAGCTACTTATTCTATTAATGGGATTGCCTTAGAAAAATTAACCCAGGTTAATGATCTCGGCGTAGTTTTTCTGCATAACCTTATTAACGGGGATGTAGATAGCCAGCATTTACTAACACGTTTAAAATTTAACATTCCTAATAGAAGGACTCGAAACTTTAGTCCTCTGTTCCTTAGCCATTGTAGTTCGACATATGCACAGCATGACCCTTTTAGGGTATTATGTTCGAACTACAATGGTCTCTACTCTATTACATCTCTTTTCTGTCCCTCTAATTTAAATATAGAATTTTAAATTTCCTTACTAACTCCTCTTAGCTTAACAAATTTCAAATAGCTTTATATGTACTAACAAATCGTTTCTCGAGCGCCCCTCGGTCGTCTGGGCCTCTAAGCTTTATGATGAATACAGGAATGCTAGCTGATGCTCTTATTGATGCACAAGCCATTTCCAAATTCTGAAAGACCGCGAAAAAAATAAAAGCTGGACTAAAAAGCTATAAAAAGCTTTCACCTAACTGATGCTGCACTATTATCTCGATATGCAGAAACCAATAGATAAGAATCTTGTGATATTTTTCGTTCACTTATCTAAGGTGACCGGAGAATAATAGATACAACACTTTATGCTTTTTAAAACATCTTGATTTCTATGTTTTCTCTGATATGGATGCCCTATTAAAAATCCACACACTACAGTTCCACAGTAGGGGTGAGAGTACGCCTCCTTGCAGAGTGCCTCTTCTGACGTATCTATGAATAGACAACAGTCCTGTTTACCAGGATCTGCTTTATAAGGCGTACGGATTGATTGTCTATTCCTAGTCCCGTCAGCGCATTGATTATCGAGCTTGGTAGGATGTTGTTGAAAGCACCTTCTGTGTCTAGAAAAGCAATTCCTCTACGCATGCTGTGATTCCGCGATATCAACTGGGTTGATATTAAGGTTAATATGGAGGCTGATTAGTCTCTCCATTGTCTTGAGAAGGAAGGACGACAGGCTTATTGGTCTGAAGTCCTTAGGGATGCAGTACGATGGTTTTCCTGCCATGGGTATAAATACGACTTTCGTCCGCAACCACATTGCGGGTACGACTATATCCTATAGCTGCCATATAACTGATTGATCGGAAATGGTATAACTTTGGTGTTTTTAAAGTTAGAGAGTTCAAATTTTAGGTGAGAGCTTTTTTTGGCAACCTAATACGACATGCCAAATTTCATAAGGATCGGCCGACTATATCCTATAGCTGCCATATAACTGAACGATCGGAAATGACCCAACTTTCGTGTTTTTGATGATAGAAAGCTGGCACTTGGCACACATTCTATTTTTGGTCAGTTTATCCGATCTACCAAATTTCATAACGATCGGTTGACTATATCTTATAGCTGACATATAACTGTACGATCGGAAATGGTTTTTGGTAGAAATACCAACTTTGGTATTTTTGAAGATAGAAGCTTGAGACTTTTTTTAGATTTTGTATTGTAATAAATTGGATTATATATTCATATTCCCATAAGGATCGGCCAACTATATCCGATGTTTGCGATATATATCCGGTTTTAGCTGCGAGGGTATATCAACTTCGGCTCCGCCCGAAGTTAGCTTTGCTTTCTTGTTTAATAAAACTTTGTCACCTACTGATATATCTATATCCCTTACTTTATGATCGTATAGTAGTTTATTTCTATTCTTATTTGCTTCTAACATAACTCTAGCTCTTTTATAGGCTACTTCTAATCTATACTTACTCTCCTTAGCATAGTCATCTATATTATATAGTGCTTCTACACTATCTATGCTATTAAAATGTTTTGGCAAATTACTTGTTTTACCGAATACTAGCTCATATGGACAATAAGTATGTGCCATAGAGGGGGTCGTGTTGAAACAGAAGACAAAATATTGAAGCCATACGTCCCAATCAGTTTTATCAGCCGATATGTAAGATCGTATGTATTCATTGAAAGTTCTATGACTTCTTTCTATTGTTCCAACTGTCTGGTGGTGGTGTGCTGTGGATGTAATATTTTCAATATTTAAATATTCGCACAAATCGTCTATAATTGAATTCTTATATTCTGTTCCCATGTCCGTAATGAACGTCTTCATTGGACCGTACTTCAGGATAAAAGATTCAAATATTGCTTTAGCGACAGTATTGGCGTTTTTATTCGGAACAGGTATGGCAACTAAATACTTAGTTAAATCACATATTAAAGTGACTGCATACTCATTGCCATTTTCTGATTTTGGCAGTGGACCAATAGTGTCCACTATCACTCTGTCGAAAGCATTTATTGGTGTGTCTGTAATTGTTAAAGGGGTCTTTGTGTGTTTAGTTATTTTTGATTTCTGGCATTTTTGACATTTTCTTACGTACTCAGTTATATCTTTAGACATGCTTTTCCAGTAATAGTGTCTTTTTACTTTGGCCAAAGTTTTTGATATGCCAGTATGACCTCCTTGAATTGGATCATCATGAAATGTAGACAAAATTGCTTCTTTTTCTTTTAAATTTGTTATTTGGATCACCGGGTTGAGTAGCGCTACTCTTAATGTTTTCAATATTTTATTGCCCATTAATTTAAATTTATCTATTGAAGTATATTCAAAGATATTTTCCCACGGTGCCACTTTGAGTTGGCTGATTTTATGTATACCGGCTTGCATTTCAAGCCTTTGGAAAAATTGATCTAAATCAATAACTCCATTAGTATATAAATCGCTAACATCATATCTTGCAGTAATTTTTCTGCCTTGTTTAAATAAACATAACATATTTTTTATCTGCAAGGTCACTACTTTACGTACTTCATCATTGTTTATGACGTCGTATACGTTGGGCTTAGAAGCTTTATTTAAAGATTGCCTTGGCAATTCTTGTTCTTGATTTTCCGCGCGGAATTTTTGTCTACTTTGATATCTAGTAGTGACTTTTAATACATTTCTAGTTATATTTTGTAGATCTTTGATGGTTATTCTTGATATTGCATCAGCTACATGATTATTTTTATACCCTTGCAGAGGGTATTATAATTTTGGTCAAAAGTGTGCAACGCAGTGAAGGAGACATCTCCGACCCTATAAAGTATATATATTCTTGATCAGGATCACCTCCTGAGTTGATATGAGCATGTCCGTCTGTCCGTGTGTCCGTCTGTCTGTCTGTTTCTACGCGAAATAGTCTCTCAGTTTTAAAGCTATCGACTTGAAACTTTGCACACACCCTTCTTTCCTTTGCACGCAGTATAAGTCGGAACGGCCCGGATCGGCCGACTATATCCTATAGCTGCCATATAACTGATTGATCGGAAATGGTATAACTTTGGTGTTTTTAAAGTTAGAGAGTTCAAATTTTAGGTGAGAGCTTTGTTTGGCAAAATAATACGACATGCCAAATTTCGTAAGGATCGGCCGACTATATCTTATAGCTGCCATATAACTGAACGATCGGAAATGACCCAACTTTCGTGTTTTAGAAGATAGAAAGCTAGAACTTAGTACAGATTATATTTTTGGTCAGTTGACCCAACTTACCAAATTTCATTAGGATCGGCTGACTATATCCTATAGCTGCCATATAACTGAACAATCGGAAATAGTATTTGGTAGAAATATCAACTTTCGCATATTTGAAGATAGAAGCTTGGGACTTTTTTTAGATTTTTTATTTTAGTTAATTGGTCTTATTATGATATTCTAATAAGGATCGGCCAACTGTATCCGATGTTTGCGATATATATCCGGTTTTAAATGCAAGGGTATATCAACTTCGGCTCCGCCCGAAATGAGCTTTCCTTTCTTGTTTTTATTAGATTATAAATTTAGAAAAACACATTAAAAGAATAAAAATATAATATAAATAGATTTAAAATTTAAAAAAATGGATGTCCCGAGCCTGGTTTGAACTCGTTTTACTTTGCACACCAGCCAAGCACTCTACCACTCGGCTATTCCTCATTCGTTGTCACGCGAAAAATTTCTCAAACTTAACTTGTCGCGCAACGGAACCCACTCGTTCCATCGGGTTCTACTGCTGGAACCCGCCATAGAAAATTTTTCTTTGTATGAGATGTCCCATCTGTGTACTTTATAATCTTTGCTAAAACTAAGAGCTGCGCTTTTGTCCTACAAGAGGACCTCTCCCTTTCTATCTACTGATGTGCCCAAGAGTGTGCTATTCCTCTTCTTTCCTCCTCCAAAAAACTAGTTTCGTCACTAACTCTTACCTATCAGAACACAAGAGGGCTCCGTAGCAAACTCCCTAAACTATATTCTGATAGTTCTTCCTTTCCATCCCAAAATATAGCCTTTACAGAAACTTGGTTAAAGCCGAAGTTCTTTAGCTCCGAAGTTTTTCCAAGTAAGTACACCACTTTTAGACAGGATCGACCTCAGTGAAGGGGGGGTGGAGTCCTCATTTCGGTAGACTCTACTCTTGCTTCTGAAGAGGTGAAATCCCAGGAGTTTGGTTACATAGAATTTATTTGCGCTAAAATCACTATGTCCGTTAAAGCTTTATACATTACATGTTCATATATACCTCCTATGTCTGAACCGCCTACATATTGGCAGCATTTGTCCGCCATTCGATACGTCTCTAATGTGATAGGATAACTCCAGGGGATTGGTTTTAGTTGGTCTTTATTTGGAAGGAGCAGCTGAGGTGCCGCTCCAACGTTCAAAATGTCTCTGTCCTTTTACAATATTTCTTAAGTCTAAGTAAGGCTAAGTCTCGTAGCAGCGCTGCTCGCAGGCGGCGGCAGAGAGACGGCTATGTACTTATATATAAAGGAATATAATAATATATGTTGTTATGCGCTCTCAAGTGGAGGCGCGAGGGGTATGCATATGCTGACCGTTTGTTACGATTATGCTGACACTAGCACTTTCTGTGTGCGGGCTAAGGCATAACGATCGGTTCATATTTCGGCCACTTAGGGTTTATGACCGGGACTTTGGATTATGTAAACACTGCAACAAAGTGTTACAGTGCGCACCCTTTAAGTACTCTCGGTACAGTGGGTATTCAATATATGTGCATACTACACTAATCTTATGGCGGATCGTGACCAACTCGTAGCGGTGGGCGACTTTAATATCCCAGAATTAAAGTGGTCCAACGTCGATAACTCACCATCTTTGTCACTTATAACTTACCATGACTTCACCGCGGGCATGTTTGACATGTCCCTAGGTCAGATCAATCATGTTAGAAATTCGCTAGGTCGGCTTTTAGACTTATGCTTTGTATCTGATCCTGATGGTACTGCTCTCTCCAGAGCTTTTCCACTTTCATCCCCAGAGGATCCATATCACCCCACACTGGAGGTCTCAATCGAAACTATTCCTGGTATCGATCAGATGTCTCTATGCGTGGCAAATAAGATTCGCTGCTTCCGTAAAGCTGATTTTCAGAAACTGAATAGCCTTATCGATACATACGACTGGTCCGATATTCTGGCATGCACTGATCTTAACGTCACTTTAGAAAAATGTTACTGTACTTTAAATAAATTTTTTGACTCCTGTGTGCCATGTCTTACTAAAATATAAAAAAACCTGCCGTAGTGTTGATTTTTCAAGATATCTACTAGCTCGGTCGAATTTTACCGTGCATTACGCGGAATGTTGTAGGAATTATATTGACCGCTGCCGGATAAAATTTACTCAGGATCCAAAGCAGTTTTATAATTTTGTAAACACTAAGCGTAAACACGTATCTTTTTCACCCCTGCTTACGTTTGAAAATTCCTCTGCGACTTCTGATCAGGCCATTGCCGATCTATTCGCAGAATTTTTTCAAACTTATTCTCCGCCTAAATTGACAGATCAGCCTTACGCATATAACATTTAAGCAGCAAATATTTTTTCTGAGAACAACTTATTATCTGGTCTTTTAAGGGTAAAACCCATTTATTCGCCAGGCCCCGACGGAGTACCAGGCTGTGTGCTAAAATACTGCGCCAGGGCTCTGTGCAAACCTCTTCTAAGACTTTTCAACTTATCTTTGGAAACCTCGATTTTTCCCCTTAAGTGGAAGGAATCATTTATAATTCCCCTACATAAAAAAGGGAAAAAGTCCGAGGCAGCCAACTACAGAGGTATCTCTAAGTTGTCGGCAATTTCAAAGTTATTTGAAAAATTAATTACCCCTCATTTGCAACACCTTTGCTCTTCGATTATCACTCCTTGTCAACATGGCTTTATTAAGCGTCGCTCTACCACCACAAATTTATTGGGGTTGACATCCTTTGCCATAGATGGCTTTTGTAAGGGCTATAAAACCGATGTAATTTACACAGACTTCAGCAAAGCATTTGATTCAGTTCTTGCCCTCTGCAAGCTACTTATTCTATTAATGGGATTGCCTTAGAAAAATTAACCCAGGTTAATGATCTCGGCGTAGTTTTTCTGCATAACCTTATTAACGGGGATGTAGATAGCCAGCATTTACTAACACGTTTAAAATTTAACATTCCTAATAGAAGGACTCGAAACTTTAGTCCTCTGTTCCTTAGCCATTGTAGTTCGACATATGCACAGCATGACCCTTTTAGGGTATTATGTTCGAACTACAATGGTCTCTACTCTATTACATCTCTTTTCTGTCCCTCTAATTTAAATATAGAATTTTAAATTTCCTTACTAACTCCTCTTAGCTTAACAAATTTCAAATAGCTTAATATGTACTAACAAATCGTTTCTCGAGCGCCCCTCGGTCGTCTGGGCCTCTAAGCTTTATGATGAATACAGGAATGCTAGCTGATGCTCTTATTGATGCACAAGCCATTTCCAAATTCTGAAAGACCGCGAAAAAAATAAAAGCTGGACTAAAAAGCTATAAAAAGCTTTCACCTAACTGATGCTGCACTATTATCTCGATATGCAGAAACCAATAGATAAGAATCTTGTGATATTTTTCGTTCACTTATCTAAGGTGACCGGAGAATAATAGATACAACACTTTATGCTTTTTAAAACATCTTGATTTCTATGTTTTCTCTGATATGGATGCCCTATTAAAAATCCACACACTACAGTTCCACAGTAGGGGTGAGAGTACGCCTCCTTGCAGAGTGCCTCTTCTGACGTATCTATGAATAGACAACAGTCCTGTTTACCAGGATCTGCTTTATAAGGCGTACGGATTGATTGTCTATTCCTAGTCCCGTCAGCGCATTGATTATCGAGCTTGGTAGGATGTTGTTGAAAGCACCTTCTGTGTCTAGAAAAGCAATTCCTCTACGCATGCTGTGATTCCGCGATATCAACTGGGTTGATATTAAGGTTAATATGGAGGCTGATTAGTCTCTCCATTGTCTTGAGAAGGAAGGACGACAGGCTTATTGGTCTGAAGTCCTTAGGGATGCAGTACGATGGTTTTCCTGCCATGGGTATAAATACGACTTTCGTCCGCAACCACATTGCGGGTACGATGCCTATTCTGAAAACTGCTGAGAAAGCTTTCTTGACGCAAGACCTCGGATTGGGTCCGGCTTTATGTTGATTAGTTGAGCCGGGACAATGCCATCTGAGCCTGGAGATTTGAAAGGCTTGAAGCTGTTTATCGTTATTTCGCCGTAAGGGAAATAAAAATCATTAATGTAAAGCTTTTAGTGCACTGATAAAAATTGGGCGTAACCACAAATATTTTTAACTTGGATAATGTGTTTTTTTCCAGTTCACTAACATTAAGTTTTTTTCACGTCCAAAAGATCTTTTGTCGGGTTGAGCGATAAATCTATAATTTTGTGCTTAACCTTTAAGCATATTTGCATGTTTGTAAATATATATTCACCAAACTAATTAATATTGCCAAATCATTCATTTTTATACCCTTGCAGGGTACCTTTTATACCCCTTGGGTATTATAATTTTGTCCAAAAGTGTGCAACGCAGTGAAGGAGACATCTCCGACCCTATAAAGTATATATATTCATGATCAGGATCACCTCCTGAGTTGATATGAGCATGTCCGTCTGTCCATCTGTCTTTCCGTCTGTCTGTCTGTCCGTTTCTACGCGAACTAGTCTCTCAGTTTTAAAGCTATCGTCTTGAAACTTTGCACACACCCTTATTTCCTTTGCACGCAGTATATAAGTCGGAACGGCCCGGATCGGTCGACTATATCCTATAGCTGCCATATAACTGATTGATCGGAAATGGTATAACTTTGGTTTTTTTAGAGTTAGAGAGTTCAAATTTGACATGAGGGCTATTTTTGGCAAAATAATACGACATGCCAAATTTCATAAGAATCGGCGGACTATATCTTGTAGCAGCCATATAACTGAACGATCGGAAATGGTTTTTGGTAGAAATACCAACTTTGGTATTTTTGAAGATAGAAGCTTGAGACTTTTTTTAGATTTTGTATTGTAATAAATTGGATTATATATTCATATTTCCATAAGGATCGGCCAACTATATCCGATGTTTGCGATATATATCCGGTTTAAACGGCAAGGGTATATAAACTTCGGCTCCGCCCGAAGTTAGCTTTCCTTTCTTGTTTTTTTTTTTTTTTTTTTGCGTGTGCCCGTTATGCGGATACAATGTATTTATCTCGCTTTCGTCATTCCTTTGCTGTTTCCTCCGTGTCTTGACCCTTCAGCTCGCTAACATGGGTTCTCTTCTCCCTCTTTGTCCTGCCGTGTCGTAACGTGACAATTACTGGGGAAACGAAATCCACTACCGTACATGGCCCGTCATACCGAGGCGCCAGTTTCGCCGCGAATCCTTCAGCTGCCTTTGATAGGTGGTGCTCCTTTGCCCACACTGTTTCACCGACCTTTGGGCTCCACTTCCGTCTTCTCAAGTTGTAATGTCGCGCCTGGTCCTGGGCAGCTCGCTCCATATTCCTCATTACTATCTCGAATGTTTCCTTAAGTCTCGCCGCGTTCTCCATGGGTGTTCCTTGTTCAGCTCCCGTGCCCAACACATTCTCATCGAACAGGGCTCGCGGCATCCTTGGCTCCATGCCCTGAATGATAAAACACGGTGAGTACCCCGTGGATTCCGAGACTGCGGAATTTACCGCCAACATTAGCTCCGGCCAGTGTTCGTCCCACTTCCTTTGATCTTCCCCAGCGAACTGGGCGATCATTGTTTTTACCGTTCTGTTCGCTCTTTCCGTGGGATTCTCCTGCGGCGTATATGGTGCAGTGAACTGATGGCGTACGCCGAGTTCTCCGAGGAATTTCTTGAAGCTGCGACTGGTGAACTGCCCCCCGTTGTCCGTTATTATTATTATTTTCGGTACTCCATACCGAGCGACAATTCTCTCCCTGAATGCCTTCTGTAGCGCCTCGGTTGTTGCTTTTCGAAGTTTTATCTCCGTCCATTTTGAAAATCGATCGATTATCACCAGTATCCTTGTATTGCCGTGTTTCGACCTGGGCAGTGGGCCTACGAAATCCGCACATACCGTTGCCCATGGCTCCTCCGGAACCTGTGTCAGCATTTGCCCGGCCGTCTGCATCTGACTCGGCTTTTACTTCAGGCACGTCTCGCATCTTCTGACGTATTTCCGGATGTCCCTCTGCATCCCTGGCCAGAAATACCGGGCGGCCACTCTGGCTATGGTTTTTCTTACGCCCAAGTGTCCCGCCGTTGGTGCGTCATGATTTTCCTTGAGGACTTGCTGCCTCATCTCCATCGGCACGCACAGCTTCCATGACGTAACTTCCTCGCTTCCGGCTCTATGCGGGACGTGGCGGTAGATCAAGCCGCCCTCTTCCATGTAATCCGGAAACTTTTGTGGGCTTGTTGTCATCTTTTTCTTCAATGTGCTTATACACCCGCATTCTTTGTCGACCACCTCCATGGCTTTTCTTAATTTTTCCACTACCGGCTGGCGGGACAGCGCGTCGGCAACCACGTTGAGCTTTCCCTTCCGGTAGCTGATGACGTAGTCATCCTGCTGTAGTTCGAACACCCACCTCGCTATTCTGCCAAGTGGGCTCTCGATGTTATTAAGCCACTTCAATGCCATGTGGTCCGTGATCACGTCGAACTGGTACCCCTCCAGGTAGCGCCTCATTTGCCTTATGGCCCATACTATGGCCAGGCACTCCTTTTCCATTGCGGAGTAGTTTTTCTCGGCCCCAATCAACGTTCGACTGGCGTACGCGATCACTCGTTCGCCCTCCTCGGTGTCCTGGGTCAGGACCGCCCCGACGCCGTAGTCGCTGGCGTCCGTTTGCAGCACAAATTTTCTCTCGAAGTCTGTGCACGCTAGCACTGGATCCTCTGCCAGCCGTGACTTTAAAGTCTCAAAGGCCTCTTGGTGCTTGGTTGTCCACTCCCACTTTGTTCCTTTTCGAAGAAGATCGTTCAGGGGCTTCGCTATTCCTGCGAAATCTGGGACGAAACGCCGATACCACGATGCCATCCCTATGAACTGGCATCCCTATGATCCCTATGCACTCCCTTGACGTTCGTCGGGGGTTGTAGCTCTGTAATCGCGGCAACCTTTCCCGGATCCATTCCGATCCCTTGGTTTGTTATCCGGTGGCCAAGGTAGAGCAGCTCCTGCCTGAAGAAATGACACTTTTCCGTATTTATCCGCAGGTTTGCCGCTCTCAACTTCCTGAATACCTCTTGTAGATTCCGCATATGCTCCTCCTTGGTGCGTCCGATCACTATGATGTCATCCTGATACGCGAATGCGTGTGGAGCCATATCCGGGCCTATGACCTGGTCCAGGGCCCTCTGAAACGTTGCCGAGGCTGAGTGCAACCCAAAAGGCATCACTTTCCATTGGTATAGACCCTTCCCTGGAACGGTGAAGGCGGTGAATTTCCTGCTGCTTTCCTCTAGGGGAATCTGCCAATACCCATCCTTCAAATCGAGACTGCTGAAGAACCTTGCTTCTCTCAGCTGCTCCAAAATGAAATTTATGCGCGGCATCGGGTACGCATCCTTTACTGATTTCGCATTGATTTGTCGGAAATCCACGCACATCCTCCATTGCCCCGTTTTCTTCTTCACCATTACGATGGGTGAACTGTACGCGCTATTTGAGGGCTCGATGCATCCCTTTTCCAGCAATTCCACCACCTTTGAGTTTATCTCCCCCTGAATCTTCGGATTTTTGGGGTAATACCGTTGTTTTATGGGAATGTCGTCCTTAATCGTGATCCTGTGCTGCGTTATGTTCGAACATCCCTTCTGGCCTGCGAACGCCTCCAGTTCTCTTTCGATGAATCTTTTAACACGTTCCTCTTCCCGTTTTTCTGGGCATCCGGCTACCGCTACGGACAGTCTATCCTCCAGACAGCCGGCCCATCTTTTCCTTTTGGGTATTGGGTATATCCCTGTTGCTGAGACCGCTGCGCGTTTCCCGCCCTCTGGCAGCATTCCGTGCTCCTTACCCCTATTGCGCCGCACATCTTGCACTAGAACACTATTCGTGGGTTCCTGCATCCGCTGGCCCAATGGCCCATGCCACCGCATCTGTTGCACGCTTGTGCCGGGTTTTCCACAGAACCCTGCCTTGGCCCTGCTGCGCCCTATGCTGGGTCTCAGGCTGCCATCTCGGCATCCAACTTTGGTTCGGGCTTGTCTGTCGCTCCGGTGGGCCTTGGCGCGGTTCCTCTCTTTGCCACCTCGGTGCTCATTGTGTTTTTTGGACGGCCTGTTGGTGGAACTCGTCCCGTTGCCCTTTCTGGGTCCATTGGTCCCTCTGGTACCTTGCCGCTTCACTATGCTGCGGTTCTTCTCTCTTCCACCTCTCGTTTACGGGCGGCTGACTGTGGCTCCACCTTTGTTCTGTGGCCACTTGCCTGTTAAAGGCCTCTTCCTTCTGCGCTAATTCCTCAAACTCCTCTGCTAGGCCCATCACCTCCTCTAAAGACGCGCAGGCGTATGGCCTTATGAACATCTTCATCCTTGGCATGCAGTTTTCAACGAGCCTCTCGATTACTTCTTTCGTAGTTTTGCCTAATGGTTTCATTAGTGACTAAAGGTCCACCATGTACTCTTTAAAAGGCTCTCCACGACGCTGCTTCCGTTGGCGAACTTGGTCCGCCAACTTTTCGAAGTATCCTTTCGGCAGGAAGAAATTCTCAAAGCTTGCTTCGTTCATTCTTCGTCGTTCATGATGAACCATCTTTGGGCCCTGCCCTGCAGTAGTTTGGGCATGGCTCTGGGGATCGTGTTTATGTCTTATCCGTATGTCTTTGCGGCCCACGTTACTCGGTCCAGGAACTCTAACGGGTCCCCTGTGCCGTCGAAACGAAACGACCAGTCTCGCACCTGTCTGGCTACTTTGGCGTAATCCACCGGGGCCGGAAAACACTTTCTTGATTGCGGCTCTATGCTCCTTCCCATTCTTGGATCTGGTACCGCCAGGATATCTATAAACTTCTAGGTTTCGCTGGCTGCTCTCTGCCTGGGGGTTGATCTTTGTCCAAACCTTTCCTCTAGGCCGTGCGTTAACGCCAGTACCTCCTCTTCCTTGGATTCGTCGACCCACCTCGCCACTGAGGATCTCATTGCTTCCACAGTCCCATCTGCTGGTAGACCGAGCTCTCTACACACTTCGCTCAGCTCCTCCTTTCTCAATGTGTAGATCCAATTCTTTCTTCCCATCTTTCTGCTATGTTATTTTCTAGGCTAAATGCAATCACGAAGTTTGGGCGCCAGGTGTAACGAACTGTTTTCTTTGCTTCCGCTCGCCACAGTATGCCGCGGCTAGCTCACAGAGTCTGCGGGTTAGTTCCACCGAATTTATAGTTTTACGTGATTGCCCAAGCCCAGAAATAATAAAAATAGCTTTACGTTGTGCAGTCTCTTTATTCGCTGCTCTTTCTGCTTACAATGATGGTTTACGCGGGTTCCCGAGATGGGCCCCACTCCTAATGTTCGTGACCCTTGGTGTCTCCTTTGGCCATCCTGGTGATCTGCTCCGTTGCTGGTGTTTCCGCTGTTGCCCTTGTTTGCCGGGGTTCCTCTTCGTTGTTCCGTCGTCAAGCCTTCCACCTCGTTGACTTGGTCCGGTCCGGCCTTCGGCTGCGCACTGAAAAGCCTCCACTAAGTCGCCGGGGATTCCGCGCCTACGCGCTGTACTGCCGGGCTCGGGAGTTGGCGGGCTGTAGCCTCCGCTACACCAGGATAAACGCCGTGCTCTGCGCGCCAGTGACACTGGTTCGGGAGATAGCTACTGACTGTCGCCTCTGCACCAACAGGGAGATATGCCGTGCCTTTTCGCACCGGCGGGCCTGGATTGGGAGTCGCCGAAGTCTTGTCAGTTCCGACGGGGTCGGAAGTCGCCTGTCCAGGACCGTATGTCACACCTCCCTTTCGGCCGGGTGACCACCGCGCGTACGCGCCAATGGGCCCGGGTCAAGAGCTGCTCGGTGGGTGATAAGTGCCTCCCCGATCGCGTTCCTAAGCGGGCGTGAGTTCCCGAGTCGGCTTATCCGTGCCCTGCAGGACCACGCCTGTGGGTTGCGAGTCAGGAACCCGCTTGGCGTACGCCAGACTTGTTCTTTCCTCACTTCCTTGCAAGGCTACCTGCTTTGGCCGGGAGTAGCCCAAACTCGACTCTGATACCCTGTAGCTGTCGAGGAAACCAACCGACGCCGATCCTTTCTCGTCCTGTCCTTCTCGTCCTCCGGAGCAAACCGGGCTCGGGATCCTGAGTTGGCCTGTCCTTTCCGTTGCAGGACCACGCCTGTTGGTTGTGAGTCAGAAGTCAGAGTGGCGTGCGCCAGACTTATTCTTCCCGCACTTCCTTGCAAGGCTACCTGCCGGGGCCAGGAACCGGTCCAACTCGTCTCCTGTCGCCTAGGTCTTTCCACGGAACTGTCCTCGTACTGATCTTTTCTTGTCTCGTTCGTTCTCCTTACGTTTGGCTGTTGGACTCTCCAAAGGCGGTCCTTCAACTCAAACAACACCGAATCCTTTTTAGAAACGCTCTAATACTTGAATGGCGGACTCTCCACAGGCGGTCCTCCAACTCAACGCTACAAGCTTCCTAAAAAGACTCGTCCCGAACCGCTCCAATGGGCCTCCTTTTATACCCTCTGGAGCGCCCGTTATTCCTCCTGGATTCTGCTCCACAGATCACGCCACTTTCCCGTTGTCGGGCTGCCGTTACTCCTGCTTCCAAGATCACGCCACTTTCCCGCTGGCAGGTGGCCGTCCGTGCGGCCGTTGCCCCTTTGCGTTCGGCCGCTGACCCCTGCTGTTGCTATGCGATGTGCCGCTGGCCTCCTTCGCCTCCCCTGTTGCTCCTCGCTCCTTTGCTGCTACCAGTCTTGTCGCCCATCCTGAACACCGCTGCGCGGCGGACTCATGTGCTCACCGTTGCCTCGGGAGCCATTACGTTCCACGTTGACTCCGTCTTTCCACTCGATGATGGAGCTCCGCCCCTCACTGCCCTTACTGCCTTTCCATTCGTCCACTGGTGCTCCGGGGACCGCTACGTTCCACGTCAAATCCGCCTTCCCACTGGGCGATGAAACCTTGCATTTCCCTTTGTCTGCTGGTGCTCCGGGAACCGTTACGTTCCACGTTGATTCCGTCTTCCCACTGGGCGGTGTAACCTTGCATTTCCATTTGTCTGCTGGTGCTCCGGGAACCGTTACGTTCCACGTTGATTCCGTCTTCCCACTGGGCGATGTAACCTTGTCTTTCCATTCGTCTGCTGCTGCTCCGGGAACCGTTACGTTCCACGTTGATTCCGTCTTCGTACTCGACGGTGAAACCCTACCCCTCCCCGTTCGTATTGGTCCTTGGCCTATCTCCTGCGGCCACCTAATGATTGGCCATTGCTGTCTTAGCGTGTGATGAGACTAATTCTCCTCACAAAGTCTTGCACGAAATGACTATTTCGTTCGCTAGCTTGGCCATTTTCGGGAAGTAGTACTCGGAGAGTACCTGCTTCACGTTCTCTTGGGCAGATCTGTGAGCTCTGTTGTGCTCGCCAGTAAGAGTTTCCCGCCTTTCATCAACTGAAAAAATGTCCGTTACTCGGTTTTTGCAGTGCCAGAATTTGGTGGCAGGGAATTGTCGGATTAGTTTGTCCTGTATCACTGCTAGCGTATGCAGATCGCAATGAATGGCGTTTACGCCTTTAGGAACTATTATGGTTGCGAGCTCCTCCAGCAATGACTCCTCGTGAGTGAAGTCAATAATATGCCGTCGCTTGTTTCCAAAGAGAACGAAGCTCCGCTTTGACGGAGAGCGTGCTTCCTCCAGAATTATCTGGTTTTGAAAGGAATTGAGGGGCTTGTCCGTGGATTGGATTGTGTGGGTCAGCGACAGCTCACTGTGAATTGTGGCCGCGATTGAGAATGCCTCTTCTTCTTCTACAACGTTAAGTTGTTGCCTCGAGAGGGCATCCGCAACGAGGTTGGCCTTGTCAGGCATGTAATGGACTTTGGCACCACACTCATCGATGCGTTCCTTCCATCTTTTAATTTTTTTATTCGGATTGGAATCCGATACCGCGTAGGTCAGCGGTTGGAGGTCAGTGTAGATGTTTAATTCTTTGACCCCGTAAAGGTAGTGGCGCAGGTTCTCTAGCGCCCAAACTATAGCTAACAGCTCCCTTTCGTTGGTAGCGTAGTTAACTTCTCTGTCCTTTAAGGTCCTAGAGATCATAGTGATGAGGCGCCCCTCTTGTGAAAGCACCGCGCCAATGCCATATGCTGAGGCATCTGTCGTTAGATCAAACGCCTTTTTATAGTCGGGGTACCTGAGGATGACATCCTCAGAGGCCAGGATGCTATGTAGCTTTTCAAAAGCTTGCCGTTGCGGCTCGGTAAACTGTACCTGGATGCTTCTGGATCTGTGTCTGCTGACATTTCCCAGCTCCCCTTTTATAATGTTCGAAATGGGCTTAGCTATTGATGCAAAATCTTTAATAAAGCATCTATAATAGCCAGCCAAGCCCATGAATGATCTTACTTCGAAAACGTTTTTGGGCTCAGGGAATTCTTTAATGGCCCTGACCTTTTCCGGGTCTGTCGTGGTCCCCTCGTTGGTGACTACAAACCCCAAAAATTTTACGCTTTTTTTGAAGAAGACCGATTTCTGCGCTGACACTCTCATGTTAGCGTCGTGTAGGCTCTTTAGAACCCAGTCCACGTGTCGTATGTGGGCGTTTTCGTCCTCTGAGAAGACGATAACATCATCGACATAGACGTAGCAAAATTTGCCAATCTGTTCTCGCAGTACGTCGTCGATGGTTCTTTGGAAGATGCTGGCAGCATTTCTTAACCCGAATGGCAGTCGACGGAACTCGTATTTTCCCCCGTTTACGGAAAAGGAAGTTTTCTCACGGTCACGTTCTGCCAGAATAATTTGGTGGTAGCCGGACTTTAAATCGAGCGTTGTAAAATATTTGGCTTTGCCTAAATTCCCTAGTATCATAGGGATAATTGGCATAGGGTAGCGATCCGGTATTGTCCTCTCGTTCAATTTTCGAAAGTCTAATACTAGCCGCATTTTACGGTTTCAAGATTCGTCGGTGCCCTTTTTGTCTACTACCCATATTGGGTTATTGTAGGGGGATCTCGACTTCTGGATTATGCCGTTTTTCAGTAGGTCTTGGATTTCGTCATTGACGAAATCTGCCGCTCCCATCGGATACGGATAGGGTCTGGCATAAATGGGCTCCTCATCAACTGTCCTGATGGTGGCTACCACAGACGTGTTGTAAGGTAACGCCTCATTTGGGCTTGCGAAGGCGTCTTTCCTGTCGCTTAGCATTTTTGAAAATGCTCTTCTGACCAAAGGATGTGCGCTAGAGCAGTCCACCTCAGTGAAATTTACATTGGGACATGATTGGAACTCTAGCTTTTCCGTCTCGGTGCCCCATCTGAGGTGCCCGGAAGCTAGGTTAAGTGATGCCCCTGCTTGTTTAAGCAGGTCAAGTCCGATGATGGCATCAAAGGAGGACAAATCTGGTAGAATGAAGAACGTAGCATTCAAGTTAAACATGGAAACAAAGCATTTTTTTGTTATTGTGGTGACGCCATGGATGGAATGTACCGAGAATGGCGAATCTACTGGGCGGACGCCTTTCAACCCTTCGTATGGACGGATGAAATTTTTTGACGCGCCCGTGTCTATTAAAAGCTTCATTTCTACACCTGCTACTCCTCGTCTGATGACGGGTAGCAGGGACTTTCCTCCAAAAAATTTATGACGTCCGAATCGTAATCATTAATAGCGTCGACGTCAATTTCCTGAGCCGCGGTTGAAGCTGCGGCGGTATATTTGTCCCCGATTGCGCTCGCGCCCTGCGCGACTTGATTTTGTGTGGGGCAGATCGATCGGACTCAGCCGGCTTCCTGTTTTGGTACGCCGGGGCCTGGGATGGCCTAAGCATTTTGGACAGCGATGGGTCGATGTCCATGGGTTCAGGAGCGCCTCCACTGTGTGGGGCGGAGTGTACTTGCGCCTTGTGTTGTTTGACGTAGTACGGATTTTTTCCAGCATTTGTTTGTGCATTTGCCTGCGCAGAGGCCTGTCGGTATTCTTGCGCTTTTGGGTGCTGTTTCCTATCTTTATCCTCTTGGCTTTTGGCAAATGAAGCCGCGAAGGAGTATCTTTCGTGGTTGGATTCCACTTCTTCCGGTTTTGCCGAGAAAAGGACATCCGTGAGGCTGCGCTTAAGCCCCGAGATAAATACTCGGAGTGGTCATCCCGGAATTTGTCACACAAAACTTTTGCCGCCAAGGCTTCGTACGACATGGTAGCTTTGTTGGTGAGCAAGGTGAGTTTTTTCTCGACCTCGTTATAGTATTGGAGAAGGGTCATATTTCCCTGCCTAAGAGTACCCATTTCCTGCTCGATAACGTGCATCTGCCGCTTTTCATTGTACGTAAAATCGAGTCGATTTATAATCGCTTCGAAATTTAGTACAGTGCCAAACGAAGAAAGTACGGCATCGGCAGGGCCCCTTATTTTATTCCTAATAATAATAACTGCCTGATAATGGCGTGAGCTATGTTCGTAATTTCAGAAAATATAATATGCGGCTACTGCCGCTTGTCTCCAGGAGACGTATGCGTCCTGTGCCCCGAAAATTCGGGGAGGGACTTGACGGCGTCTAGGGGCTCGTCCCACCTGACGTCGTTCCTAATTTCTATAGGCTCATATTTTTTTATTTGGGGAGCTTCTGCTTGGGCGAGAGCGATTTCTCTTTCGTTGACCAGTTCGGTCAGACGGTGTATAGCCAGGCGCATTTCGTTTTCTCTACGCTGGTGTTCGATATTGGCTTCTTGAACAGCACGTTGAACGGCCGCCTGTATGGTGGCTGTCATCTGTTCCATGTTGAAAGCCATGTTCGCGAGTATGGGAGCGCTAGCGTTAGCGCTTTTAGGGGTGGAAAATCTGGCCGGCCCTTCGGTCTCCGACTCAGAATCGCTAGAGAGTTGTCTTATGTTTCTATATTGTTGAAACTGATTGCTCATGTGGAGCTGCGGCTATAAAGTCGCCCGAAGAAAAAATATTTTTGTATGAATTATGTGCCGATGGAGCCCCTTTACGATTGGACTGGTAAAGGGGCCGCGGGAGCTGAGCTGCCGCTTTAGTTATGTGTGCGGGCTCGTCAAGTTGTGCTACTGCTGTGTCAAGTAGTGGTAAGGTGAGGGGTGCGCGGGGACTGAGCCTCCGCTTATGGCAAACAGAGAAAAAAACAATAAAAACAACAAAGTGCCACACTGCATGCGCGGCCGTATCGTGTTCTCGAAAATGGAGTGGGGAAACAAAACGGAAAAGAAAAATAAGCAACCAAAACTGCGCGGCTAATACCAAGAATTCTTGTGTAACAAAACAGACATATAAAAGCTGAATTAAATACACGAGATTATATAAATTATTTCCGATTGAAATTTAAAATTTTCTGCCAGCGATTTTTTGGTTTTGGTTAGGAATTTTTATTCCGCACTTTTTGTGTTATATTCATTTATTTATTCACAAAAACAGAAATGCAAACAATATTGGGACAATAATTGGTTCACAAAATGAAATGGTTTAAATATTTTATAATAGATAAAAAATGTTAATGCTAAACCGTCAGCCAACTAATAAAGATTATTTAAATTTTATGGGGATAAAAATATAATAATATATATTATTTAAAAAAATATATATTTGAAAAAATATTTCAAAGCGGCCACGCAAATGTGCAAAGCTTGCCGCTATGCATGGGCTTCCGGCCAGACGCTATGTCAGCAGTTTGGCCAGAGCGAGCTCTTAAATAATCGGACATTGCCGCTGCTTGGTTAACTTCAGTTAACTTATATATCGCAAAAATCGGATATAGTTGGCCGATCCTTATGATTACATCATAATGAAACCAATTAATTACAATAAAAAATCTAAAAAAAAGACCCAAGCTCCTATTTTCAAAAATACGAAAGTTGATATTTCTACCAAATACCATTTCCGATCGCTCATTTATATGGGAGCTATAAAATATAGTCGACCGATCGCAAAGTTTCAAGACGATAGCTTTAAAACTGAGAGACTAGTTTGCGTAGAAACAGACAGACAGACGGACAGACAAACGGACTTGCTCATATCAACTCAGGAGATGATCCTGATCAAGAATATACATACTTTATAGGGTCGGAGATGTCTCCTTCACTGCGTTGCACACTTTTGGACAAAAATATAATACCCTACGCAAGGGTATAACAAGACTTGGAAAAAGATGTATTATACTACCTAGTAGTACACAACAACATTTGGCGCTAAAAGTTTATTGTCGCACTCTATTGACCTCTGAATTATGTCAATGTTGCTTTTGCTTGCGTTCCCCCATAACTGGGAGCCCTATATTCATATAGGTTTTAGGACCGAGTTGTACAGCAGGACTTTATATTCAAGGCTAAGAGGTGACTGCGCTAGCTGCGCAGTTTCTTAAATCGGGCATTTTTCGCGGCTAAGAATAGCTGTGTCATCGGCAAACGTGGATTTTGTTAGACGTGTGCTTTTCGGGATTTCTGCTGTGTAGAGGCCCTATAATATTGGCCCTAGCACGCTACCTTGAGGAACTCCAGCTCCAACAGCGTAATCATCAGATATAGCAGTGTTGCACCTCACGAAAAATTTTCTGTCGTAAAGGTAAGACTCTAAAATCTTGTGGGTGCTGTAGGGGAGCATTGTCTTGATCTTGTACATTAGACCTTCTAGCCAGACTCTATCAAATGCTTGAGGGACATCTAAAAATATGGCAGTGCAGTACTCTCGTTTTTCGAACGCGTTCCGAATATCGGATTTTATCGGGTGACCTGCTCAATTATTCCATTCTTTTCACGACACCCAAATTGGTGTGACGGGATTCCTCCCTGGATTCTCAGGTATGTGTTTATCCGAGTCATTAGGCATTTTTCAAACAGCTTAGATAGGCAAGAGAGTAGGCTTGTAGGTCAATACGACATGGGGATTGTGTGGTCTTTCCCCGGCTTTGCTATCATTATTCTAATTGACTTTTTCCATCTCATTGGAAAGTGGCCAAGTTTTGCGAAGGCGCAGTATGGGATCTCAAGGATTATTTTGGGAGTTATGAGGTCGCAGTCCGGGGATTTTTTCGGACTCAGTTGTCTTTCATCATCTCAGTGATGATGTTACCGATTTCGTTTGGGCGAAACTCAATTGGTTCATGTTTAGGCTGAGGCTCATATGATAGAGTCGGCAAAGTAAACGCATTGGTGGCAGGATTTGGTTGGAAGACATTTTTAAGGTGTTTGGCAAACGTGTTGGCTCTGTCTGCGTCGCTGCGCGCCCACCCGCCTGTGGAGTTTCTAATAGGCATCACGGTTTCTTTCGGTAAGCTATGAGTAGGGTGAGCTTTCCATAGTGAGTGTTTTGTACTGTTTATTAATTATTAATTATTTATTATTAATTATATTAATTACGCGAATGCGTGTGGAGCCATATCCGGGCCTATGACCTGGTCCAGGGCCCTCTGAAACGTTGCCGAGGCTGAGTGCAACCCAAAAGGCATCACTTTCCATTGGTATAGACCCTTCCCTGGAACGGTGAAGGCGGTGAATTTCCTGCTGCTTTCCTCTAGGGGAATCTGCCAATACCCATCCTTCAAATCGAGACTGCTGAAGAACCTTGCTTCTCTCAGCTGTTCCAAAATGAAATTTATGCGCGGCATCGGGTACGCATCCTTTACTGATTTCGCATTGATTTGTCGGAAATCCACGCACATCCTCTATTGCCCCGTTTTCTTCTTCACCATTACGATGGGTGAACTGTACGCGCTATTTGAGGGCTCGATGCATCCCTTTTCCAGCAATTCCACCACCTTTGAGTTTATCTCCCCCTGAATCTTCGGATTTTTGGGGTAATACCGTTGTTTTATGGGAATGTCGTCCTTAATCGTGATCCTGTGCTGCGTTATGTTCGAACATCCCTTCTGGCCTGCGAACGCCTCCAGTTCTCTTTCGATGAATCTTTTAACACGTTCCTCTTCCCGTTTTTCTGGGCATCCGGCTACCGCTACGGACAGTCTATCCTCCAGACAGCCGGCCCATCTTTTCCTTTTGGGTATTGGGTATATCCCTGTTGCTGAGACCGCTGCGCGTTTCCCGCCCTCTGGCAGCATTCCGTGCTCCTTACCCCTATTGCGCCGCACATCTTGCACTAGAACACTATTCGTGGGTTCCTGCATCCGCTGGCCCAATGGCCCATGCCACCGCATCTGTTGCACGCTTGTGCCGGGTTTTCCACAGAACCCTGCCTTGGCCCTGCTGCGCCCTATGCTGGGTCTCAGGCTGCCATCTCGGCATCCAACTTTGGTTCGGGCTTGTCTGTCGCTCCGGTGGGCCTTGGCGCGGTTCCTCTCTTTGCCACCTCGGTGCTCATTGTGTTTTTTGGACGGCCTGTTGGTGGAACTCGTCCCGTTGCCCTTTCTGGGTCCATTGGTCCCTCTGGTACCTTGCCGCTTCATTATGCTGCGGTTCTTCTCTCTTCCACCTCTCGTTTACGGGCGGCTGACTGTGGCTCCACCTTTGTTCTGTGGCCACTTGCCTGTTAAAGGCCTCTTCCTTCTGCGCTAATTCCTCAAACTCCTCTGCTAGGCCCATCACCTCCTCTAAAGACGCGCAGGCGTATGGCCTTATGAACATCTTCATCCTTGGCATGCAGTTTTCAACGAGCCTCTCGATTACTTCTTTCGTAGTTTTGCCTAATGGTTTCATTAGTGACTAAAGGTCCACCATGTACTCTTTAAAAGGCTCTCCACGACGCTGCTTCCGTTGGCGAACTTGGTCCGCCAACTTTTCGAAGTATCCTTTCGGCAGGAAGAAATTCTCAAAGCTTGCTTCGTTCATTCTTCGTCGTTCATGATGAACCATCTTTGGGCCCTGCCCTGCAGTAGTTTGGGCATGGCTCTGGGGATCGTGTTTATGTCTTATCCGTATGTCTTTGCGGACCACGTTACACGGTCCAGGAACTCTAACGGGTCCCCTGTGCCGTCGAAACGAAACGACCAGTCTCGCACCTGTCTGGCTACTTTGGCGTAATCCACCGGGGCCGGAAAACACTTTCTTGATTGCGGCTCTATGCTCCTTCCCATTCTTGGATCTGGTACCGCCAGGATATCTATAAACTTCTAGGTTTCGCTGGCTGCTCTCTGCCTGGGGGTTGATCTTTGTCCAAACCTTTCCTCTAGGCCGTGCGTTAACGCCAGTACCTCCTCTTCCTTGGATTCGTCGACCCACCTCGCCACTGAGGATCTCATTGCTTCCACAGTCCCATCTGCTGGTAGACCGAGCTCTCTACACACTTCGCTCAGCTCCTCCTTTCTCAATGTGTAGATCCAATTCTTTCTTCCCATCTTTCTGCTATGTTATTTTCTAGGCTAAATGCAATCACGAAGTTTGGGCGCCAGGTGTAACGAACTGTTTTCTTTGCTTCCGCTCGCCACAGTATGCCGCGGCTAGCTCACAGAGTCTGCGGGTTAGTTCCACCGAATTTATAGTTTTACGTGATTGCCCAAGCCCAGAAATAATAAAAATAGCTTTACGTTGTGCAGTCTCTTTATTCGCAGCTCTTTCTGCTTACAATGATGGTTTACGCGGGTTCCCGAGATGGGCCCCACTCCTAATGTTCGTGACCCTTGGTGTCTCCTTTGGCCATCCTGGTGATCTGCTCCGTTGCTGGTGTTTCCGCTGTTGCCCTTGTTTGCCGGGGTTCCTCTTCGTTGTTCCGTCGTCAAGCCTTCCACCTCGTTGACTTGGTCCGGTCCGGCCTTCGGCTGCGCACTGAAAAGCCTCCACTAAGTCGCCGGGGATTCCGCGCCTACGCGCTGTACTGCCGGGCTCGGGAGTTGGCGGGCTGTAGCCTCCGCTACACCAGGATAAACGCCGTGCTCTGCGCGCCAGTGACACTGGTTCGGGAGATAGCTACTGACTGTCGCCTCTGCACCAACAGGGAGATATGCCGTGCCTTTTCGCACCGGCGGGCCTGGATTGGGAGTCGCCGAAGTCTTGTCAGTTCCGACGGGGTCGGAAGTCGCCTGTCCAGGACCGTATGTCACACCTCCCTTTCGGCCGGGTGACCACCGCGCGTACGCGCCAATGGGCCCGGGTCAAGAGCTGCTCGGTGGGTGATAAGTGCCTCCCCGATCGCGTTCCTAAGCGGGCGTGAGTTCCCGAGTCGGCTTATCCGTGCCCTGCAGGACCACGCCTGTGGGTTGCGAGTCAGGAACCCGCTTGGCGTACGCCAGACTTGTTCTTTCCTCACTTCCTTGCAAGGCTACCTGCTTTGGCCGGGAATAGCCCAACTCGACTCTGATACTCTGTAGCTGTCGAGGAAACCAACCGACACTGATCCTTTCTCGTCCTGTCCTTCTCGTCCTCCGGAGCAAACCGGGCTCGGGATCCTGAGTTGGCCAGTCCTTCCCTTTGCAGGACCACGCCTGTTGGTTGTGAGTCAGGCGTGCGCCAGACTTATCCTTCCCGCACTTCCTTGCAAGGCTACCTGCCGGGGCCAGGAACCGGTCCAACTCGTCTCCTGTCGCCTAGGTCTTTCCACGGAACTGTCCCTGTACTGAGCATTTCTTGTCTCGTTCGTTCTCCTCACGTTTGACTGTTGGACTCTCCAAAGGCGGTCCTTCAACTCAAACAACACCGAATCCTTTTTAGAAACGCTCTAACACTTGAATAGCGGACTCTCCACAGGCGGTCCTCCAACTCAACGCTACAAGCTTCCTAAAAAGACTCGTCCCGAGCCGCTCCAATGGGCCTCCTTTTATACCCTCTGGAGCGCCCGTTAATCCTCCTGGATTCTGCCCCACAGATCACGCCACTTTCCCGTTGTCGCGCTGCCGTTACTCCTGCTTCCAATATCACGCCACTTTCCCGCTGGCAGGTGGCCGTCCGTGCGGCCGTTGCCCCCTGCTGTTGCTATGCGATGTGCCGCTGGCCCCCGTTGCTCCTTGCTCCTTTGCTGCTACCAGTCTTGTCGCACATCCTGAACACCGCTGCGCGGCGGGCTCATGTGCTCACTGTTGCCTCGGGAATCGTTACGTTCCACGTTGACTCCATCTTCCCACTCGATGATGGAGCTCCGCCCCTCACTGCCCTCACTGCGTTTCCATTCGTCCACTGGTGCTCCGGGGACCGCTACGTTCCACGTCGAATCCGCCTTCCCACTGGGCGATGAAACCTTGCATTTCCCTTTGTCTGCTGGTGCTCCGGGAACCGTTACGTTCCACGTTGATTCTGTCTTCCCACTGGGCGGTGTAACCTTGCATTTCCATTTGTCTGCTGGTGCTCCGGGAACCGTTACGTTCCACGTTGATTCCGTCTTCCCACTGGGCGATGTAACCTTGTCTTTCCATTCGTCTGCTGCTGCTCCGGGAACCGTTACGTTCCACGTTGATTCCGTCTTCGTACTCGACGGTGAAACCCTACCCCTCCCCGTTTGTATTGGTCCTTGGCCTATCTCCTGCGGCCACCTAATGATTGGCCATTGCTGTCTTAGCGTGTGATGAGACTAATTCTCCTCACAAAGTCTTGCACGAAATGACTATTTCGTTCGCTAGCTTGGCCATTTTCGGGAAGTAGTACTCGGAGAGTACCTGCTTCACGTTCTCTTGGGCAGATCTGTGAGCTCTGTTGTGCTCGCCAGTAAGAGTTTCCCGCCTTTCATCAACTGAAAAAATGTCCGTTACTCGGTTTTTGCAGTGCCAGAATTTGGTGGCAGGGAATTGTCGGATTAGTTTGTCCTGTATCACTGCTAGCGTATGCAGATCGCAATGAATGGCGTTTACGCCTTTAGGAACTATTATGGTTGCGAGCTCCTCCAGCAATGACTCCTCGTGAGTGAAGTCAATAATATGCCGTCGCTTGTTTCCAAAGAGAACGAAGCTCCGCTTTGACGGAGAGCATGCTTCCTCCAGAATTATCTGGTTAAGAAAGGAATTGAGGGGCTTGTCCGTGGATTGGATTGTGTGGGTCAGCGACAGCTCACTGTGAATTGTGGCCGCGATTGAGAATGCCTCTTCTTCTTCTACAACGTTAAGTTGTTGCCTCGAGAGGGCATCCGCAACGAGGTTGGCCTTGTCAGGCATGTAATGGACTTTGGCACCACACTCATCGATGCGTTCCTTCCATCTTTTAATTTTTTTATTCGGATTGGAATCCGATACCGCGTAGGTCAGCGGTTGGAGGTCAGTGTAGATGTTTAATTCTTTGACCCCGTAAAGGTAGTGGCGCAGGTTCTCTAGCGCCCAAACTATAGCTAACAGCTCCCTTTCGTTGGTAGCGTAGTTAACTTCTCTGTCCTTTAAGGTCCTAGAGATCATAGTGATGAGGCGCCCCTCTTGTGAAAGCACCGCGCCAATGCCATATGCTGAGGCATCTGTCGTTAGATCAAACGCCTTTTTATAGTCGGGGTACCTGAGGATGACATCCTCAGAGGCCAGGATGCTATGTAGCTTTTCAAAAGCTTGCCGTTGCGGCTCGGTAAACTGTACCTGGATGCTTCTGGATCTGTGTCTGCTGACATTTCCCAGCTCCCCTTTTATAATGTTCGAAATGGGCTTAGCTATTGATGCAAAATCTTTAATCTATAATAGTAATAATCTATAATAGCCAGCCAAGCCCATGAATGATCTTACTTCGAAAACGTTTTTGGGCTCAGGGAATTCTTTAATGGCCCTGACCTTTTCCGGGTCTGTCGTGGTCCCCTCGTTGGTGACTACAAACCCCAAAAATTTTACGCTTTTTTTGAAGAAGACCGATTTCTGCGCTGACACTCTCATGTTAGCGTCGTGTAGGCTCTTTAGAACCCAGTCCACGTGTCGTATGTGGGCGTTTTCGTCCTCTGAGAAGACGATAACATCATCGACATAGACGTAGCAAAATTTGCCAATCTGTTCTCGCAGTACGTCGTCGATGGTTCTTTGGAAGATGCTGGCAGCATTTCTTAACCCGAATGGCAGTCGACGGAACTCGTATTTTCCCCCGTTTACGGAAAAGGAAGTTTTCTCACGGTCACGTTCTGCCAGAATAATTTGGTGGTAGCCGGACTTTAAATCGAGCGTTGTAAAATATTTGGCTTTGCCTAAATTCCCTAGTATCATAGGGATAATTGGCATAGGGTAGCGATCCGGTATTGTCCTCTCGTTCAATTTTCGAAAGTCTAATACTAGCCGCATTTTACGGTTTCAAGATTCGTCGGTGCCCTTTTTGTCTACTACCCATATTGGGTTATTGTAGGGGGATCTCGACTTCTGGATTATGCCGTTTTTCAGTAGGTCTTGGATTTCGTCATTGACGAAATCTGCCGCTCCCATCGGATACGGATAGGGTCTGGCATAAATGGGCTCCTCATCAACTGTCCTGATGGTGGCTACCACAGACGTGTTGTAAGGTAACGCCTCATTTGGGCTTGCGAAGGCGTCTTTCCTGTCGCTTAGCATTTTTGAAAATGCTCTTCTGACCAAAGGATGTGCGCTAGAGCAGTCCACCTCAGTGAAATTTACATTGGGACATGATTGGAACTCTAGCTTTTCCGTCTCGGTGCCCCATCTGAGGTGCCCGGAAGCTAGGTTAAGTGATGCCCCTGCTTGTTTAAGCAGGTCAAGTCCGATGATGGCATCAAAGGAGGACAAATCTGGTAGAATGAAGAACGTAGCATTCAAGTTAAACATGGAAACAAAGCATTTTTTTGTTATTGTGGTGACGCCATGGATGGAATGTACCGAGAATGGCGAATCTACTGGGCGGACGCCTTTCAACCCTTCGTATGGACGGATGAAATTTTTTGACGCGCCCGTGTCTATTAAAAGCTTCATTTCTACACCTGCTACTCCTCGTCTGATGACGGGTAGCAGGGACTTTCCTCCAAAAAATTTATGACGTCCGAATCGTAATCATTAATAGCGTCGACGTCAATTTCCTGAGCCGCGGTTGAAGCTGCGGCGGTATATTTGTCCCCGATTGCGCTCGCGCCCTGCGCGACTTGATTTTGTGTGGGGCAGATCGATCGGACTCAGCCGGCTTCCTGTTTTGGTACGCCGGGGCCTGGGATGGCCTAAGCATTTTGGACAGCGATGGGTCGATGTCCATGGGTTCAGGAGCGCCTCCACTGTGTGGGGCGGAGTGTACTTGCGCCTTGTGTTGTTTGACGTAGTACGGATTTTTTCCAGCATTTGTTTGTGCATTTTCCTGCGCAGAGGCCTGTCGGTATTCTTGCGCTTTTGGGTGCTGTTTCCTATCTTTATCCTCTTGGCTTTTGGCAAATGAAGCCGCGAAGGAGTATCTTTCGTGGTTGGATTCCACTTCTTCCGGTTTTGCCGAGAAAAGGACATCCGTGAGGCTGCGCTTAAGCCCCGAGATAAATACTCGGAGTGGTCATCCCGGAATTTGTCACACAAAACTTTTGCCGCCAAGGCTTCGTACGACATGGTAGCTTTGTTGGTGAGCAAGGTGAGTTTTTTCTCGACCTCGTTATAGTATTGGAGAAGGGTCATATTTCCCTGCCTAAGAGTACCCATTTCCTGCTCGATAACGTGCATCTGCCGCTTTTCATTGTACGTAAAATCGAGTCGATTTATAATCGCTTCGAAATTTAGTACAGTGCCAAACGAAGAAAGTACGGCATCGGCAGGGCCCCTTATTTTATTCCTAATAATAATAACTGCCTGATAATGGCGTGAGCTATGTTCGTAATTTCAGAAAATATAATATGCGGCTACTGCCGCTTGTCTCCAGGAGACGTATGCGTCCTGTGCCCCGAAAATTCGGGGAGGGACTTGACGGCGTCTAGGGGCTCGTCCCACCTGACGTCGTTCCTAATTTCTATAGGCTCATATTTTTTTATTTGGGGAGCTTCTGCTTGGGCGAGAGCGATTTCTCTTTCGTTGACCAGTTCGGTCAGACGGTGTATAGCCAGGCGCATTTCGTTTTCTCTACGCTGGTGTTCGATATTGGCTTCTTGAACAGCACGTTGAACGGCCGCCTGTATGGTGGCTGTCATCTGTTCCATGTTGAAAGCCATGTTCGCGAGTATGGGAGCGCTAGAGTTAGCGCTTTTAGGGGTGGACAATCTGGCCGGCCCTTCGGTCTCCGACTCAGAATCGCTAGAGAGTTGTCTTATGTTTCTATATTGTTGAAACGGATTGCTCATGTGGAGCTGCGGCTATAAAGTCGCCCGAAGAAAAAATATTTATGTATGAATTATGTGCCGATGGAGCCCCTTTACGATTGGACTGGTAAAGGGGCCGCGGGAGCTGAGCTGCCGCTTTAGTTATGTGTGCGGGCTCGTCAAGTTGTGCTACTGCTGTGTCAAGTAGTGGTAAGGTGAGGGGTGCGCGGGGACTGAGCCTCCGCTTATGGCAAACAGAGAAAAAAACAATAAAAACAACAAAGTGCCACACTGCATGCGCGGCCGTATCGTGTTCTCGAAAATGGAGTGGGGAAACAAAACGGAAAAGAAAAATAAGCAACCAAAACTGCGCGGCTAATACCAAGAATTCTTGTGTAACAAAACAGACATATAAAAGCTGAATTAAATACACGAGATTATATAAATTATTTCCGATTGAAATTTAAAATTTTCTGCCAGCGATTTTTTGGTTTTGGTTAGGAATTTTTATTCCGCACTTTTTGTGTTATATTCATTTATTTATTCACAAAAACAGAAATGCAAACAATATTGGGACAATAATTGGTTCACAAAATGAAATGGTTTAAATATTTTATAATAGATAAAAAATGTTAATGCTAAACCGTCAGCCAACTAATAAAGATTATTTAAATTTTATGGGGATAAAAATATAATAATATATATTATTTAAAAAAATATATATTTGAAAAAATATTTCAAAGCGGCCACGCAAATGTGCAAAGCTTGCCGCTATGCATGGGCTTCCGGCCAGACGCTATGTCAGCAGTTTGGCCAGAGCGAGCTCTTAAATAATCGGACATTGCCGCTGCTTGGTTAACTTCAGTTAACTTATATATCGCAAAAATCGGATATAGTTGGCCGATCCTTATGATTACATCATAATGAAACCAATTAATTACAATAAAAAATCTAAAAAAAAGACCCAAGCTCCTATTTTCAAAAATACGAAAGTTGATATTTCTACCAAATACCATTTCCGATCGCTCATTTATATGGGAGCTATAAAATATAGTCGACCGATCGCAAAGTTTCAAGACGATAGCTTTAAAACTGAGAGACTAGTTTGCGTAGAAACAGACAGACAGACGGACAGACAAACGGACTTGCTCATATCAACTCAGGAGATGATCCTGATCAAGAATATACATACTTTATAGGGTCGGAGATGTCTCCTTCACTGCGTTGCACACTTTTGGACAAAAATATAATACCCTACGCAAGGGTATAACAAGACTTGGAAAAAGATGTATTATACTACCTAGTAGTACACAACAACATTTGGCGCTAAAAGTTTATTGTCGCACTCTATTGACCTCTGAATTATGTCAATGTTGCTTTTGCTTGCGTTCCCCCATAACTGGGAGCCCTATATTCATATAGGTTTTAGGACCGAGTTGTACAGCAGGACTTTATATTCAAGGCTAAGAGGTGACTGCGCTAGCTGCGCAGTTTCTTAAATCGGGCATTTTTCGCGGCTAAGAATAGCTGTGTCATCGGCAAACGTGGATTTTGTTAGACGTGTGCTTTTCGGGATTTCTGCTGTGTAGAGGCCCTATAATATTGGCCCTAGCACGCTACCTTGAGGAACTCCAGCTCCAACAGTGTAATCATCAGATATAGCAGTGTTGCACCTCACGACAAATTTTCTGTCGTAAAGGTAAGACTCTAAAATCTTGTGGGTGCTGTAGGGGAGCATTGTCTTGATCTTGTACATTAGACCTTCTAGCCAGACTCTATCAAATGCTTGAGGGACATCTAAAAATATGGCAGTGCAGTACTCTCGTTTTTCGAACGCGTTCCGAATATCGGATTTTATCGGGTGACCTGCTCAATTATTCCATTCTTTTCACGACACCCAAATTGGTGCGACGGGATTCCTTCCTGGATTCTCAGGTATGTGTTTATCCGAGTCATTAGGCATTTTTCAAACAGCTTAGATAGGCAAGAGAGTAGGCTTGTAGGTCAATACGACATGGGGATTGTGTGGTCTTTCCCCGGCTTTGCTATCATTATTCTAATTGACTTTTTCCATCTCATTGGAAAGTGGCCAAGTTTTGCGAAGGCGCAGTATGGGATCTCAAGGATTATTTTGGGAGTTATGAGGTCGCAGTCCGGGGATTTTTTCGGACTCAGTTGTCTTTCATCATCTCAGTGATGATGTTACCGATTTCGTTTGGGCGAAACTCAATTGGTTCATGTTTAGGCTGAGGCTCATATGATAGAGTCGGCAAAGTAAACGCATTGGTGGCAGGATTTGGTTGGAAGACATTTTTAAGGTGTTTGGCAAACGTGTTGGCTCTGTCTGCGTCGCTGCGCGCCCACCCGCCTGTGGAGTTTCTAATAGGCATCACGGTTTCTTTCGGTAAGCTATGAGTAGGGTGAGCTTTCCATAGTGAGTGTTTTGTACTGTTTATTAATTATTAATTATTTATTATTAATTATATTAATTACGCGAATGCGTGTGGAGCCATATCCGGGCCTATGACCTGGTCCAGGGCCCTCTGAAACGTTGCCGAGGCTGAGTGCAACCCAAAAGGCATCACTTTCCATTGGTATAGACCCTTCCCTGGAACGGTGAAGGCGGTGAATTTCCTGCTGCTTTCCTCTAGGGGAATCTGCCAATACCCATCCTTCAAATCGAGACTGCTGAAGAACCTTGCTTCTCTCAGCTGTTCCAAAATGAAATTTATGCGCGGCATCGGGTACGCATCCTTTACTGATTTCGCATTGATTTGTCGGAAATCCACGCACATCCTCCATTGCCCCGTTTTCTTCTTCACCATTACGATGGGTGAACTGTACGCGCTATTTGAGGGCTCGATGCATCCCTTTTCCAGCAATTCCACCACCTTTGAGTTTATCTCCCCCTGAATCTTCGGATTTTTGGGGTAATACCGTTGTTTTATGGGAATGTCGTCCTTAATCGTGATCCTGTGCTGCGTTATGTTCGAACATCCCTTCTGGCCTGCGAACGCCTCCAGTTCTCTTTCGATGAATCTTTTAACACGTTCCTCTTCCCGTTTTTCTGGGCATCCGGCTACCGCTACGGACAGTCTATCCTCCAGACAGCCGGCCCATCTTTTCCTTTTGGGTATTGGGTATATCCCTGTTGCTGAGACCGCTGCGCGTTTCCCGCCCTCTGGCAGCATTCCGTGCTCCTTACCCCTATTGCGCCGCACATCTTGCACTAGAACACTATTCGTGGGTTCCTGCATCCGCTGGCCCAATGGCCCATGCCACCGCATCTGTTGCACGCTTGTGCCGGGTTTTCCACAGAACCCTGCCTTGGCCCTGCTGCGCCCTATGCTGGGTCTCAGGCTGCCATCTCGGCATCCAACTTTGGTTCGGGCTTGTCTGTCGCTCCGGTGGGCCTTGGCGCGGTTCCTCTCTTTGCCACCTCGGTGCTCATTGTGTTTTTTGGACGGCCTGTTGGTGGAACTCGTCCCGTTGCCCTTTCTGGGTCCATTGGTCCCTCTGGTACCTTGCCGCTTCATTATGCTGCGGTTCTTCTCTCTTCCACCTCTCGTTTACGGGCGGCTGACTGTGGCTCCACCTTTGTTCTGTGGCCACTTGCCTGTTAAAGGCCTCTTCCTTCTGCGCTAATTCCTCAAACTCCTCTGCTAGGCCCATCACCTCCTCTAAAGACGCGCAGGCGTATGGCCTTATGAACATCTTCATCCTTGGCATGCAGTTTTCAACGAGCCTCTCGATTACTTCTTTCGTAGTTTTGCCTAATGGTTTCATTAGTGACTAAAGGTCCACCATGTACTCTTTAAAAGGCTCTCCACGACGCTGCTTCCGTTGGCGAACTTGGTCCGCCAACTTTTCGAAGTATCCTTTCGGCAGGAAGAAATTCTCAAAGCTTGCTTCGTTCATTCTTCGTCGTTCATGATGAACCATCTTTGGGCCCTGCCCTGCAGTAGTTTGGGCATGGCTCTGGGGATCGTGTTTATGTCTTATCCGTATGTCTTTGCGGACCACGTTACACGGTCCAGGAACTCTAACGGGTCCCCTGTGCCGTCGAAACGAAACGACCAGTCTCGCACCTGTCTGGCTACTTTGGCGTAATCCACCGGGGCCGGAAAACACTTTCTTGATTGCGGCTCTATGCTCCTTCCCATTCTTGGATCTGGTACCGCCAGGATATCTATAAACTTCTAGGTTTCGCTGGCTGCTCTCTGCCTGGGGGTTGATCTTTGTCCAAACCTTTCCTCTAGGCCGTGCGTTAACGCCAGTACCTCCTCTTCCTTGGATTCGTCGACCCACCTCGCCACTGAAGATCTCATTGCTTCCACAGTCCCGTCTGCTGGTAGACCGAGCTCTCTACACACTTCGCTCAGCTCCTCCTTTCTCAATGTGTAGATCCAATTCTTTCTTCCCATCTTTCTGCTATGTTATTTTCTAGGCTAAATGCAATCACGAAGTTTGGGCGCCAGGTGTAACGAACTGTTTTCTTTGCTTCCGCTCGCCACAGTATGCCGCGGCTAGCTCACAGAGTCTGCGGGTTAGTTCCACCGAATTTATAGTTCGACGTGATTGCCCAAGCCCAGAAATAATACAAATAGCTTTACGTTGTGCAGTCTCTTTATTCGCTGCTCTTTCTGCTTAAAATGATGGTTTACGCGGGTTCCCGAGAATGGGCCCCACTCCTAATGTTCGTGACCCTTGGTGTCTCCTTTGGCCGTCCTGGTGGTCTGCTCCGTTGCTGGTGTTTCCGCTGTTGCTCTCGTTGCCGGGGTTCCTCTTCGTTGTTCCGTCGTCAAGCCTGCAACCTCTTTGACTTGGTGCGGTCTGGCCTTCGGCTGCGCACTGAAAAGCCTCCACTAAGTCGCCGGGGATACCGCGCCTTCGCGCTGTACTGCCGGGCTCGGGAGTTGGCGGGCTGTAGCCTCCGCTACACCAGGATAAACGCCGTGCTCTGCGCGCCAGGGACACTGGTTCGGGAGATAGCTACTGACTGTCGCCTCTGCACCAACAGGGAGATATGCCGTGCCTTTTCGCACCGGCGGGCCTGGATTGGGAGTCGCCGAAGTCTTGTCAGTTCCGACGGGGTCGGAAGTCGCCTGTCCAGGACCGTATGTCACACCTCCCTTTCGGCCGGGTGACCACCGCGCGTACGCGCCAATGGGCCCGGGTCAAGAGCTGCTCGGTGGGTGATAAGTGCCTCCCCGATCGCGTTCCTAAGCGGGCGTGAGTTCCCGAGTCGGCTTATCCGTGCCCTGCAGGACCACGCCTGTGGGTTGCGAGTCAGGAACCCGCTTGGCGTACGCCAGACTTGTTCTTTCCTCACTTCCTTGCAAGGCTACCTGCTTTGGCCGGGAGTAGCCCAAACTCGACTCTGATACCCTGTAGCTGTCGAGGAAACCAACCGACGCCGATCCTTTCTCGTCCTGTCCTTCTCGTCCTCCGGAGCAAACCGGGCTCGGGATCCTGAGTTGGCCTGTCCTTTCCGTTGCAGGACCACGCCTGTTGGTTGTGAGTCAGAAGTCAGAGTGGCGTGCGCCAGACTTATTCTTCCCGCACTTCCTTGCAAGGCTACCTGCCGGGGCCAGGAACCGGTCCAACTCGTCTCCTGTCGCCTAGGTCTTTCCACGGAACTGTCCTCGTACTGATCTTTTCTTGTCTCGTTCGTTCTCCTTACGTTTGGCTGTTGGACTCTCCAAAGGCGGTCCTTCAACTCAAACAACACCGAATCCTTTTTAGAAACGCTCTAATACTTGAATGGCGGACTCTCCACAGGCGGTCCTCCAACTCAACGCTACAAGCTTCCTAAAAAGACTCGTCCCGAACCGCTCCAATGGGCCTCCTTTTATACCCTCTGGAGCGCCCGTTATTCCTCCTGGATTCTGCTCCACAGATCACGCCACTTTCCCGTTGTCGGGCTGCCGTTACTCCTGCTTCCAAGATCACGCCACTTTCCCGCTGGCAGGTGGCCGTCCGTGCGGCCGTTGCCCCTTTCCGTTCGGCCGCTGACCCCTGCTGTTGCTATGCGATGTGCCGCTGGCCTCCTTCGCCTCCCCTGTTGCTCCTCGCTCCTTTGCTGCTACCAGTCTTGTCGCCCATCCTGAACACCGCTGCGCGGCGGACTCATGTGCTCACCGTTGCCTCGGGAGCCATTACGTTCCACGTTGACTCCGTCTTTCCACTCGATGATGGAGCTCCGCCCCTCACTGCCCTCACTGCGTTTCCATTCGTCCACTGGTGCTCCGGGGACCGCTACGTTCCACGTCGAATCCGCCTTCCCACTGGGCGATGAAACCTTGCATTTCCCTTTGTCTGCTGGTGCTCCGGGAACCGTTACGTTCCACGTTGATTCTGTCTTCCCACTGGGCGGTGTAACCTTGCATTTCCATTTGTCTGCTGGTGCTCCGGGAACCGTTACGTTCCACGTTGATTCCGTCTTCCCACTGGGCGATGTAACCTTGTCTTTCCATTCGTCTGCTGCTGCTCCGGGAACCGTTACGTTCCACGTTGATTCCGTCTTCGTACTCGACGGTGAAACCCTACCCCTCCCCGTTTGTATTGGTCCTTGGCCTATCTCCTGCGGCCACCTAATGATTGGCCATTGCTGTCTTAGCGTGTGATGAGACTAATTCTCCTCACAAAGTCTTGCACGAAATGACTATTTCGTTCGCTAGCTTGGCCATTTTCGGGAAGTAGTACTCGGAGAGTACCTGCTTCACGTTCTCTTGGGCAGATCTGTGAGCTCTGTTGTGCTCGCCAGTAAGAGTTTCCCGCCTTTCATCAACTGAAAAAATGTCCGTTACTCGGTTTTTGCAGTGCCAGAATTTGGTGGCAGGGAATTGTCGGATTAGTTTGTCCTGTATCACTGCTAGCGTATGCAGATCGCAATGAATGGCGTTTACGCCTTTAGGAACTATTATGGTTGCGAGCTCCTCCAGCAATGACTCCTCGTGAGTGAAGTCAATAATATGCCGTCGCTTGTTTCCAAAGAGAACGAAGCTCCGCTTTGACGGAGAGCATGCTTCCTCCAGAATTATCTGGTTAAGAAAGGAATTGAGGGGCTTGTCCGTGGATTGGATTGTGTGGGTCAGCGACAGCTCACTGTGAATTGTGGCCGCGATTGAGAATGCCTCTTCTTCTTCTACAACGTTAAGTTGTTGCCTCGAGAGGGCATCCGCAACGAGGTTGGCCTTGTCAGGCATGTAATGGACTTTGGCACCACACTCATCGATGCGTTCCTTCCATCTTTTAATTTTTTTATTCGGATTGGAATCCGATACCGCGTAGGTCAGCGGTTGGAGGTCAGTGTAGATGTTTAATTCTTTGACCCCGTAAAGGTAGTGGCGCAGGTTCTCTAGCGCCCAAACTATAGCTAACAGCTCCCTTTCGTTGGTAGCGTAGTTAACTTCTCTGTCCTTTAAGGTCCTAGATATCATAGTAATTGGTCGCCCTTCTTGACAAAGCACTGCGCCAATGCCGTATGCTGAGGCATCTGTCGTAAGATCAAATGCCTTTTTATAATCGGGGTACCTGAGGATGACATCCTCAGAGGCCAGGATGTTAGGCAGCTTTTCAAAGGCTAGCCGTTTCGGCTCGGTAAACTGTACCTGGATGCTTCTGGATCTGTGTCTGCTGACATTTCCAAGCTCCCTTTTTATAATGTTCGAAATGGGCTTAGCTATTGATGTAAAATCTTTAATAAAGAATCTATAATAGCCAGCCAAGCCCATGAATGACCTTATTTCGAAAACGTTTTTAGGCTCTGGGAATTCCTTGATGGCACTGACATTTTCCGGGTCTTTCGTGGTCCCCTCGTTGGTGACTACAAACCCCAAAAATTTTACGCTTTTTTTGAAGAAGACCGATTTCTGCGCTGACACTCTCATGTTAGCGTCGTGTAGGCTCTTTAGAACCCAGTCCACGTGTCGTATGTGGGCGTTTTCGTCCTCTGAGAAGACGATAACATCATCGACATAGACGTAGCAAAATTTGCCAATCTGTTCTCGCAGTACGTCGTCGATGGTTCTTTGGAAGATGCTGGCAGCATTTCTTAACCCGAATGGCAGTCGACGGAACTCGTATTTTCCCCCGTTTACGGAAAAGGAAGTTTTCTCACGGTCACGTTCTGCCAGAATAATTTGGTGGTAGCCGGACTTTAAATCGAGCGTTGTAAAATATTTGGCTTTGCCTAAATTCCCTAGTATCATAGGGATAATTGGCATAGGGTAGCGATCCGGTATTGTCCTCTCGTTCAATTTTCGAAAGTCTAATACTAGCCGCATTTTACGGTTTCAAGATTCGTCGGTGCCCTTTTTGTCTACTACCCATATTGGGTTATTGTAGGGGGATCTCGACTTCTGGATTATGCCGTTTTTCAGTAGGTCTTGGATTTCGTCATTGACGAAATCTGCCGCTCCCATCGGATACGGATAGGGTCTGGCATAAATGGGCTCCTCATCAACTGTCCTGATGGTGGCTACCACAGACGTGTTGTAAGGTAACGCCTCATTTGGGCTTGCGAAGGCGTCTTTCCTGTCGCTTAGCATTTTTGAAAATGCTCTTCTGACCAAAGGATGTGCGCTAGAGCAGTCCACCTCAGTGAAATTTACATTGGGACATGATTGGAACTCTAGCTTTTCCGTCTCGGTGCCCCATCTGAGGTGCCCGGAAGCTAGGTTAAGTGATGCCCCTGCTTGTTTAAGCAGGTCAAGTCCGATGATGGCATCAAAGGAGGACAAATCTGGTAGAATGAAGAACGTAGCATTCAAGTTAAACATGGAAACAAAGCATTTTTTTGTTATTGTGGTGACGCCATGGATGGAATGTACCGAGAATGGCGAATCTACTGGGCGGACGCCTTTCAACCCTTCGTATGGACGGATGAAATTTTTTGACGCGCCCGTGTCTATTAAAAGCTTCATTTCTACACCTGCTACTCCTCGTCTGATGACGGGTAGCAGGGACTTTCCTCCAAAAAATTTATGACGTCCGAATCGTAATCATTAATAGCGTCGACGTCAATTTCCTGAGCCGCGGTTGAAGCTGCGGCGGTATATTTGTCCCCGATTGCGCTCGCGCCCTGCGCGACTTGATTTTGTGTGGGGCAGATCGATCGGACTCAGCCGGCTTCCTGTTTTGGTACGCCGGGGCCTGGGATGGCCTAAGCATTTTGGACAGCGATGGGTCGATGTCCATGGGTTCAGGAGCGCCTCCACTGTGTGGGGCGGAGTGTACTTGCGCCTTGTGTTGTTTGACGTAGTACGGATTTTTTCCAGCATTTGTTTGTGCATTTTCCTGCGCAGAGGCCTGTCGGTATTCTTGCGCTTTTGGGTGCTGTTTCCTATCTTTATCCTCTTGGCTTTTGGCAAATGAAGCCGCGAAGGAGTATCTTTCGTGGTTGGATTCCACTTCTTCCGGTTTTGCCGAGAAAAGGACATCCGTGAGGCTGCGCTTAAGCCCCGAGATAAATACTCGGAGTGGTCATCCCGGAATTTGTCACACAAAACTTTTGCCGCCAAGGCTTCGTACGACATGGTAGCTTTGTTGGTGAGCAAGGTGAGTTTTTTCTCGACCTCGTTATAGTATTGGAGAAGGGTCATATTTCCCTGCCTAAGAGTACCCATTTCCTGCTCGATAACGTGCATCTGCCGCTTTTCATTGTACGTAAAATCGAGTCGATTTATAATCGCTTCGAAATTTAGTACAGTGCCAAACGAAGAAAGTACGGCATCGGCAGGGCCCCTTATTTTATTCCTAATAATAATAACTGCCTGATAATGGCGTGAGCTATGTTCGTAATTTCAGAAAATATAATATGCGGCTACTGCCGCTTGTCTCCAGGAGACGTATGCGTCCTGTGCCCCGAAAATTCGGGGAGGGACTTGACGGCGTCTAGGGGCTCGTCCCACCTGACGTCGTTCCTAATTTCTATAGGCTCATATTTTTTTATTTGGGGAGCTTCTGCTTGGGCGAGAGCGATTTCTCTTTCGTTGACCAGTTCGGTCAGACGGTGTATAGCCAGGCGCATTTCGTTTTCTCTACGCTGGTGTTCGATATTGGCTTCTTGAACAGCACGTTGAACGGCCGCCTGTATGGTGGCTGTCATCTGTTCCATGTTGAAAGCCATGTTCGCGAGTATGGGAGCGCTAGCGTTAGCGCTTTTAGGGGTGGAAAATCTGGCCGGCCCTTCGGTCTCCGACTCAGAATCGCTAGAGAGTTGTCTTATGTTTCTATATTGTTGAAACGGATTGCTCATGTGGAGCTGCGGCTATAAAGTCGCCCGAAGAAAAAATATTTATGTATGAATTATGTGCCGATGGAGCCCCTTTACGATTGGACTGGTAAAGGGGCCGCGGGAGCTGAGCTGCCGCTTTAGTTATGTGTGCGGGCTCGTCAAGTTGTGCTACTGCTGTGTCAAGTAGTGGTAAGGTGAGGGGTGCGCGGGGACTGAGCCTCCGCTTATGGCAAACAGAGAAAAAAACAATAAAAACAACAAAGTGCCACACTGCATGCGCGGCCGTATCGTGTTCTCGAAAATGGAGTGGGGAAACAAAACGGAAAAGAAAAATAAGTAACCAAAACTGCGCGGCTAATACCAAGAATTCTTGTGTAACAAAACAGATATATAAAAGCTGAATTAAATACACGCGATTATATAAATTATTTCCGATTGAAATTTAAAATTTTCTGCCAGCGATTTTTTGGTTTTGGTTAGGAATTTTTATTCCGCACTTTTTGTGTTATATTCATTTATTTATTCACAAAAACAGAAATGCAAACAATATTGGGACAATAATTGGTTCACAAAATGAAATGGTTTAAATATTTTATAATAGATAAAAAATGTTAATGCTAAACCGTCAGCCAACTAATAAAGATTATTTAAATTTTATGGGGATAAAAATATAATAATATATATTATTTAAAAAAATATATATTTGAAAAAACATTTCAAAGCGGCCACGCAAATGTGCAAAGCTTGCCGCTATGCATGGGCTTCCGGCCAGACGCTATGTCAGCAGTTTGGCCAGAGCGAGCTCTTAAATAATCGGACATTGCCGCTGCTTGGTTAACTTCAGTTAACTTATGTATCGCAAAAATCGGATATAGTTGGCCGATCCTTATGATTACATCATAATGAAACCAATTAATTACAATAAAAAATCTAAAAAAAAGACCCAAGCTCCTATTTTCAAAAATACGAAAGTTGATATTTCTACCAAATACCATTTCCGATCGCTCATTTATATGGGAGCTATAAAATATAGTCGACCGATCGCAAAGTTTCAAGACGATAGCTTTAAAACTGAGAGACTAGTTTGCGTAGAAACAGACAGACAGACGGACAGACAAACGGACTTGCTCATATAAACTCAGGAGATGATCCTGATCAAGAATATACATACTTTATAGGGTCGGAGATGTCTCCTTCACTGCGTTGCACACTTTTGGACAAAAATATAATACCCTACGCAAGGGTATAACAAGACTTGGAAAAAGATGTATTATACTACCTAGTAGTACACAACAACATTTGGCGCTAAAAGTTTATTGTCGCACTCTATTGACCTCTGAATTATGTCAATGTTGCTTTTGCTTGCGTTCCCCCATAACTGGGAGCCCTATATTCATATAGGTTTTAGGACCGAGTTGTACAGCAGGACTTTATATTCAAGGCTAAGAGGTGACTGCGCTAGCTGCGCAGTTTCTTAAATCGGGCATTTTTCGCGGCTAAGAATAGCTGTGTCATCGGCAAACGTGGATTTTGTTAGACGTGTGCTTTTCGGGATTTCTGCTGTGTAGAGGCCCTATAATATTGGCCCTAGCACGCTACCTTGAGGAACTCCAGCTCCAACAGCGTAATCATCAGATATAGCAGTGTTGCACCTCACGAAAAATTTTCTGTCGTAAAGGTAAGACTCTAAAATCTTGTGGGTGCTGTAGGGGAGCATTGTCTTGATCTTGTACATTAGACCTTCTAGCCAGACTCTATCAAATGCTTTAGAGACATCTAAAAATATGGCAGTGCAGTACTCTCGTTTTTCGAACGCGTTCCGAATATCGGATTTTATCGGGTGACCTGCTCAATTATTCCATTCTTTTCACGACACCCAAATTGGTGCGACGGGATTCCTTCCTGGATTCTCAGGTATGTGTTTATCCGAGTCATTAGGCATTTTTCAAACAGCTTAGATAGGCAAGAGAGTAGGCTTGTAGGTCAATACGACATGGGGATTGTGTGGTCTTTCCCCGGCTTTGCTATCATTATTCTAATTGACTTTTTCCATCTCATTGGAAAGTGGCCAAGTTTTGCGAAGGCGCAGTATGGGATCTCAAGGATTATTTTGGGAGTTATGAGGTCGCAGTCCGGGGATTTTTTCGGACTCAGTTGTCTTTCATCATCTCAGTGATGATGTTACCGATTTCGTTTGGGCGAAACTCAATTGGTTCATGTTTAGGCTGAGGCTCATATGATAGAGTCGGCAAAGTAAACGCATTGGTGGCAGGATTTGGTTGGAAGACATTTATAAGGTGTTTGGCAAACGTGTTGGCTCTGTCTGCGTCGCTGCGCGCCCACCCGCCTGTGGAGTTTCTAATAGGCATCACGGTTTCTTTCGGTGAGCTATGAGTAGGGTAAGCTTTCCATAGTGAGTGTTTTGTACTGTTAGTTGACACTTGCTCTATGTAGCGGCGGTGGACATACGTTTTTTCTTGCTGTAGAGCTTGATCAAGTTGACGTGAGGCATGTTTAAGCGTTAATTATTAATTATTAATTATTAATTATTAATTATTAATTATTAATTATTAATTATTAATTATTAATTATTAATTATTAATTATTAATTATTAATTATTAATTATTAATTATTAATTATTAATTATTAATTATTAATTATTAATTATTAATTATTAATTATTAATTATTAATTATTAATTATTCTGCGGCGGAACGTCCCTTAAACGCGCCGCGAACGCTCCGAGTCTAGCTCGGAGCTTAGGCTGCCTCGGATCACAATTAGCGGCTTCTCCAACAAAAAGAGCTGTTTGTTCTGCTCTCGCTCCAACGGCGACTGCTCCGGCCAGGCTCTCTTTGGCGGGACCCCAGGCTTCTCATTGATTCCTCGCGGCCACGCTTCGGTGCGGCCTCTTTCGCCGCGAACCGTCCCAATTTATGCCGTGGACTGATCCGCTTGGAACCCCCGCTCGACTTCAGCTTCTCTTTCAACCTAACCTAACCAGAAAGTTGCCGCTTCGTCCTTGCTGTTGCCACCAGTCTCGCGACACCTTAAATTCTGGTGATCGCCGAGTGGGCTCAATCTAAAACTTGCTCCTGCACTCTTCGCGTAAAATTTTCTCCTTGTATTCGACGAACCTTCTTGAACCGCGCCAGAAATGCAAAGAAAAAAATAATTCCACGCGGATTTCTTAATCTAGCTTTCAGCTTCCAATAACAGCTTTATACCTATTACCAGATCAGCAGACACCGGTAACATCTATCACCTCGCTCCGGTCCTACTACGACAAAGGGCTCCCACATAGGTTGCCTTTTCCCCGCCCCCCGGTTGCCACCTATGTCGATCTGTCGATCTGTCGATCTGTTCTCAAGAGCTCGAAGAGGGTCTTACACGATCCTGTTTAGCTAACCCACGGAGGCGCGGACTATTGTTTTAAATCTTTGGAATGTTAAACACCTATCGTTCTTCCTTGAATGTCCTCAAGCTCGTAGGTGGAATTACCCATTCTCTTGCCTTAATGTATATCGGGCCAAGCTTGGCATTGTAACCCGCCGCTTAAAATTCCAACGGAAAATCTCTTGTCCTTCTCGAAACGTCACCTCTCTGGACCGTGCGTTATACCGCCTTGCATTCTTCTCCGTCTGCTTCGCTAAAGCCTTCTGAGCCTGGGCACTTACCAACTCCAACGAATCTTCCAGGGATAACCTGATTCCTCTATCCTCTATGAGCCCTAGTTCCCTCATGTGCTTGAACGATCCCTCCGATCTCACAAACTTTTGCCTGAATACTAAATAATACGGGGCTGTGGCCGTACCAAAATGGACTGAGGTTCTTTTTTGGTTTTCTCTCACGTACGATCTTATGGCTGCAATGATGGACCTATTCAACATCTCCGATGAATTCGCCTGCGGTGAATGGACTTGCATAAAAATCTGCGTCACCTGATTATCTCTCATTAAACGCTTCGCCCTTGAATTGCGTTACATTATCCGAGAACCCTGCCTCATGTAATTCACTACTACATCGGCCGATAGCTTTTTAGCCGCCTTGAGGAATATGAGCTTAGTGTCGTCTAGTGCGATAAATATCCCGATATTACCACTTTTGGATCTCGGATACGGCCCAAAAAGTCCATATAAATTTTCTTGAAGAATCTCTGCGTCTCTGCTATGCTTTCCATCGTGGGTCTCGTTATTTGGTTCGGTACCTTGCATGATATGCAATCCTTACAGATGCATACGTAGTCTTTCAAATCACTGATTTATATTGGCCAGTAAAACATACGTCGAATCCTTTCCAGCGCACTATGGGCGATTTTTCATAATGGGCGGCATAAAGCCATAAAATTTATGGTGAAATATTAAGGAAATGTTTTTTTTTATTAATAGTAAACAATTCAGTTAGCTGAAAAACAATTTTTTTTATCGGGTGGCAACTCTCTATTTGTGGCAGCCCTTCAAAACCAGCTGATCTATTGAAGCTCGCAATTATACAAATTGGCACAAAAATTTCATGCTGTTGAAAGTGCTTAAATTATTATTGGTTTCTTTTAAGGATGTAGTCTCATGTGTGAGGTTGAAAAAATCGATTTTTTTCAATTATTTTAAAAGTACTGTTTATTAAGAATGTACTGTTAAAGTTTCAAATAAAAATATCAAATAATGACAGAGATACAGCCCATATTCGTGAACGTGCCTACACCGAATGGTATGAGTTACTCGGTAGCGTCTAAACTTTAAACACGTTTTTCTCGGAACGAAATTTTTGTGTGCGGCGCAGGTGATTCACAAAATTCGATGGTACCGATCTAGCTGAAATTGGGTATGTTTTTCTTAAAAGTAACACCTCTGTCCCGTACTAGAATCATTTATTTTTAATGATTAGTTTTTTTTTATCATTAATTTAAGATGCATTTTTTAAATTTTTTTAAATTTTTTGTTTTGTGAGTTCGCCATTTTGTTGTTTATTGATGAAAATATTTCATTCTAGTACGGGACAGAGCCATAAGCTTACAAAACAATAATCTATTCTAATTTTTTGTTTCGGATGACTCTATCAGTCGAAATCACCTGCGGCACGGACTGCGCTTTTTTGCGCTTTTTTTTAAACTACACAAGAATAAATTAAAAAAAATATTTTCAAATAGTTTATGATGCCTATAAAAACATATTTGAAAATTAAAACAATCGCATTATTTTTTATTAAAAAAAAAATTTTTTGAAATAACCTCTAAAAAGTAGGCCGGAACATGAGACTACATCCTTAAATGAATAAGTGTAATATGGATAGCAAAGCTCAAGGTATTTAGAATCTTTTATTTACGATAAATGTGTATAAATGTTCGTGGTGTTTTTAATGTCCGGTGTTATTGTTGATTGTTTTTTTAGCAAAAATCTATTAGTATAGATTTGGAGTAGTGGAGTATTATAGTATTATATTATATTATATTATAGTAAAGTATTATAGTGGAGTATTTCTTGAAAAGTGCATATCAAATCATGCAACTAAAAATGGCAAGTTACTAACGAATGTGTCTAGTTTATTGTAGTAATCATGTTTTTATACCCTTGCAGTCATTATACCCTTGCCTTGGTCAAAAGTGTGCAACGCAGTGAAGAAGATATCTCAGACCCTATAAAGTATATATATTCTTGATCAGGATCACCTCCTGAGTTGATATGAGCATGTCCGTCTGTCCGTCTGTCTGTTTCTACGCAAACTAGTCTCTCAGTTTTGAAGCTATCGTCTTGAAACTTTGCACACACCCTTCTATCCTTTGCACGCAGTATATAAGTCGGAACGGCCCGGATCGGTCGACTATATCCTATAGCTGCCATATAACTGATTGATCGGAAATGGTATTACTTTGGTGTTTTTAAAGTTAGAGAGTTCAAATTTTAGGTGAGAGCTTTTTTTGGCAAAATAATATGACATGCCAAATTTCGTAAGGATCAGCCGACTATATCTTATAGCTGCCATATAACTGAACGATCGGAAATGACCCAACTTTCGTGTTTTTGAAGATAGGAAGCTGGAACTTGGTACAGATTATATTTTTGGTTAGTTGATACGACCTACCAAATTTCATTAGGATCGGCTGACTATATCTTATAGCTGCCATATAACTGAACGATCGGAAATGACCCAACCTTCGTGTTTTTTAAGATAGAAAGCTGAAACTTGGTACAGATTATATTTTTGGTTAGTTGATACGACCTACCAAATTTCATTAGGATCGGCCGACTATATCTTATAGCTGCCATATAACTGAACGATCGGAAATGACCCAACTTTCGTGTTTTTTAAGATAGAAAGCTGGAACTTGGTACAGATTATATTTTTGGTTAGTTGATACGACTTACCAAATTTCATTAGGATCGGCCGACTATATCTTATAGCTGCCATATAACTGAACGATCGGAAATGGTATTTGGTAGAAATATCAACTTTCGTATTTTTGAAAACAGAAGTTTGGGACTTTTTTTAGATTTTGTATTGTAATAAATTGGATTATATATTCCTATTCCCATAAGGATCGGCCAACTATATCCGATGATGGCGATATATATCCGGTTTTAACTGCAAGGGTATATAAACTTCGGCTACGCCCAAAGTTAGCTTTCCTTTCTTGTTTTGCTTCTTTTTGTTCCTTTAAAAAAAAATGCACTTGAAGTTTCCTTTACGTTCAACAACAACACGCTTGTTTATATTTGGAACAACAACAATCGCAATGCTAATGCTGTCACAGCGTACATAATGGAAGAAATAAATGAAGATAATTTGAACAAATCAAACATACAGCAAATTAAGGCAAAAGAGACTAATTTTGATTATAAACGATACTTGCACAAATACAGTCGAAATCATGAGCGATTCAAGTCAATTCACACAGAATGGTTTGCAAAATGTATGGAAATATAAATTGATGTGGAGGATACTGCTAAGCCATCGCCATCAAAGATGGGTCGTCCAAAAGTAGGATATGCCGAGGCCGGGCCTAGACTACGAAGGCAAATGGCATCAGAGGTTACCGTTCAAAATGATTGCTCTACTGCTTTACTTTTGCATGCCTCCTCTGCGTCTGCCCGTAAAAATAATGAAAATAAAGTGGTTGGCTTATTGCGAAATGTAATGACTGAAGAAAATGTTGTAAATCCCGAAATAACAAATCAAGCGAGACCAGATCGCATTTCTAATATTGAAGCATTAGCTTTTTTATTGGAGAATAATTTCACAAAGCAGCAATATATCAGTTTTACACAACTCTAATACCCTGGTATATGTCCCTGGTACGACTTAATAAGATCTACAAAATTGCAATGTAGACCGTCAGGAATTAGTATTTCCGAAACTGTGGCAAAGGTTTCTCTGCAGGATTTGCTAAACCACACAGCTGAACGAATATTGACCTTACAAAATGATGTTTTAGAGAAAATGGAAAATGTAACGGACATTAGATATTATTAGCTATTATTAGCTATGGGTTCATAGCTAAGTTCATATAAACATAAATTTGATTCAGATGAACCTGATTTCTAAGATCAATCGCTGTTCGTATCCACTGTCATACAAAGACGTCTAATTGATTCTTTAAATCGCGTAATATGGTTAAATAGAAGCCCACAGTCAGTAAGGTTTTGCAGGCCTTTAAAAATTGAATACGCGAAAGAGAGCTCCACAAAAATCTTAGGCGAAAAAGAAAATTTAGATATGCAAGTAGCGAAATTGGAAAAGTTCAAATGGCAACGTAAAAATATTTCTGTGGATTGTAAAACATATATGTCATTAATTGATGGAAAGTTATTAAACGTCATTACTGGTACAAAATCCAATCAATGTTGCCCAATCTGTGTCGTAAATCCTAAAAGACTTATAGAAATCACAGATTTTAATTCTGAAACATTTCGACCTCAGCCTGGCTCTTTAAAATACGGCGTAAGTCCATTACATGCATGGATTCGATTTATGGAATTCGTCTTGAATATATCGTACCGCATGGATATAAAGACCTGGCACATCAAAGGCGATGATAAAAATAAAATCATAATAAGAATGAAGGAAATTCAGCAAACAGTATGGAAGTTAATGGGTTTGCATATTAGGATACCGAATACCATATTAGGAAACGGAAGTGGTAACAGCAATGATGGTAACACGGCGAGACGAATCTTTGCAAATACAAAACTGTTTGCATCCATAACATTGTTTGATGAGGTCATTTTGAATAATTTTTACTATATATTAATAGCAGTATCGTGTGAATTCTCAATCAGCCCAAAAAAGTACCGAAAATATTGTAAAGACACTTTTAATCTATATATGAAAACATATCCGTGGTACCCAATGTCTCCAACTGTACATAAAATATTAGTTCACGGAGCAGACATTATTAATTTGTGTATAGTTCCAGTTGGATGTTTGGGTGAAAATGCATTTGAAGCTCGAAACAAACATTAAAAAATGGACCGACGTTCTCGTGCCAGAAAAAATTCTAGGTTAAGTAACATGGCTGACGTTTTTAATAGAGCCATGGACTCACCTGATCCATTAATATCAAGCTACTATATAAATAAGAGCCTGCAAATTTTGAAAAAGAAACCGCTTCCAATAGAAGTTATAAACCTTTTAGAGAATCCATCATCAGAGCTGAGTTCATACAATTTTTTTAATGATGAAGACACCGAATCAGACAACGAAAGCGAAGACAGAAGATTATTAACTTTTTGTTTTTTTAAGTTTGGAATATTTTTAAAGCATGGTAAAATTTTATTTTTTATATTTTTATGCTTTGCTTTATAATAAAAATTGAAATGTTGTACAAGTGCCGGGGTTATAAAGGGGCGAAAAATAAAGACGTGGTCAAATTGACTAAAAAAAAATCCGAAATCAAAGTAAAATATTAGTAACCACGCGTACTTAGTAATTTCCACGCGAAACTCTCGCCTAGCCCTACTACTTGGACATGTTTTGCCCGCCGGAAAACCTGCCCTTCCATGACTTTCAAGCGACGTTTTGTTGTTAGCTTCGACCGTGTCTTTTAAAGTCTTATTCTCATACATTTCGAAAAATGGAGACTCATAGTCTATTCCTAAGCCTGCAACTACCTCCTCCACTGCTTCTCCTTCAGTCCTCCTTCCCCATAAACAGCGCAACAGGAATAACATGCAGTTTGCATTTTCGATGTTCTATTTGAAATTTATACTTCTGTAGTTTCGACGCCCATCGCACCAGCCGATACCTTAAGTCTGGTTGTGCCATGAGCCTCCCTAACGATGCGTGATCCGTGATCACCGTAAATCTATGTCCCTCTACGTAAGATCTTTCTCTCCTTCCGTCTTCTGAACTAACACTCCACCTAACCTATAACTGCTTGCGTCGCAGTGGATATAGAACGGTTTTCAAGAATCCGGACTATGCTCAACTGGATCCTGACACATTGCGCTCTTAAGCACAGAGACGCCTCCAAGCCCGCCTTCGTCATGGTGAAGCGTCATTTAGGTCTCACCAAATCAGCTAGAGCTGCTGTTATGTCCACGTTTCTTATAAACTTTCTATACTAACCGTTCATGCCTAAAGCAGTTTTTTATCTTCAACGTCCGTGGAAGTGGGTAATCTACCATAGCAGATATCTCGGGATCTGTCCTTATGACGCCTTTCCCGATCACATGACCTAATGGGGGAATCGTGGGGGAACATAATTAAAACTTTAGGTAAACAAATTTAAGACACACAAAAAAGGTACAAAGAAATAGGTTTCAAAAAACATTTGTTTCACAAAATACACAAATCTTGTTTGTTTTTATTAATATCATAATTTAAAATAAATACTTTAAGCTTCAAAATTCAATTTTACTTATTTTAATATACGCATTTGAACAGTTGCCACACCGATTTGAAGTGAGCGTTTGCATCGAAATATTTTTCAAGAGCTCCGATGCGCTGCAGAAATTAACACGTTTTCTTGCTTTTAATGGTTTTTCTAGAATGTACCATTAGGTTTCCAGCGAAAACCAGTTTGCAAATTTAAAGATTGGTCATTTTAGAATCAAACTGTGTAAATGAAGTTTAAATATTTTCAAATCAGATTTTTTGACTTTTGGGCGGAACTACAGTGCTTTGGTGGAATAGTCTGTCCACCTGTGCCGTCAGCTGTTCCAGTAATGTCGCCTGCATGGCGCTCACTGATTGTGACACAATTGAATGCAACTCCGCTGTGCTTCCTAAATATTCTGCTTGAGAGCCTGCTTGGCTAGTCCCGCAGGGTGAGTCTGTCCGGCGGATCTGCTGGCTCGTACTCGCAGCGGTCGTGTCGCGTACCGCATGGACTTTCTCGAAGCACACACGTCGGACATGCAGACTTTGGCCTGGCATGCATTGTTATACACGTCTTGTGGAATTTGTGTCCGTACATGGTCCTGGATCTGCCAGTTGGATTTCTGCATTTCTTTGTTACATAACGTGCAGATGGGCGTCTTCATGGGTGTCGCTGCCCCCTTCTCTGCCACTGCTGGATTCATCCTTTCTTATCTTACTTTCTTAATATGAAGAAACACTGAAAAATACTTTCTCTTCGACTGCCGCAACTCTGATCCTTATTTATTTGGAACCAAACCTCGCCATCGTTTAATTTAATTTAATTTAATTTGTTCTTCTTCTTTCTGCTTTGCTACTTATTCTGATCTGTTCGAAAGACAGCTCAAACAACTCCCCTCTACAGCCGAAGATCGTCGCCCGTCCCTGCTCATTCCCAGACACTGCCACCCGATTGCTACTGGTACCAGCCGAAATGAACTGTCCGCAAAAACATGGCTGCGATTAGCCATACTAAAAACATGGCCACTAAGTTGGGCGCCAAAAAAATTTCTGATAATTATTACTGTAACGAACAGTCAACCTTAGGACAGGGCGAGGTGGGTCTTGTAAGGTTCCTCTCTCTATCTCAATAATGCTTGCCTCAAAGTTCATAAATTATATCGATGATACGCAAAAGGTGGGAGGTAGCGCCAAGGCGGCGGCGAATCAAGCGAGGCGAATTATTTTCCTTTCTACTTCCTCATATAATTCATGTTTATTAAATTAAAGTGTTACTTAAATGTCTACTAAAACTCCATCCTTACTTCACTTACTTTTGCTAACAACTCAGTTTTCTCTCTTAACCTTTATATTTGAAAATTAATTCCTAGGTTTAACAAATGGAAATAAGGACTTAAAATAGTGCTTCGTGTGCGCTAAATACTATTAGCTTAAACGCAACTTAAATGCCACGCTCGTTTACACCGCTCCGTGTCGAAGGGCTACCTGGGGCTAGCGTATGCATTTCAATTAGTTCAGCTGACTTTATTGACGGTCTCACATTACAAAATCTCGGTTCGGCGATGCTTTTATCTTTTCTTGATCAGGCTTTTGATCATAAAGGCTCGTTCCCGGTCCCAAAGGTGAGGGCAATCGTCCACTTAGGGGGTCCACCCCATAGGCCGCGAATCTGACGACGTGATAGGATAATGACCGGAATATTCCGTATCGCTTCAATTGGCTTCATACAAGTTTTGAGAATTAGGGCTTACTCACCCCTTTCATCCGCGACGAGCTAGTTGAAGCGCTTACACGTAATCGTGGCTGGAAAGAAACAATATTCCGGGAAAGCTACCACCAACCCGTTCACAAATGAAACAATTTACGCAGCTAGCCAATAGAAGCCTTCAATGAGAACGGAAACCTCCGTTCATTAACTCCACGCGATCATACAAGGCCACACGAGGCCTCCCCCGACTCCACTCTGCGGAGGAGAGTCCCTTAAAAGCGCAGCGAAAGCTCCGAGTCTAGCTCGGGAGCTTAGGCTGCCTCGGCCTACAATTAGCGGCTTCTCCAACTACAACAGCTGTCCTTTCTGCTCTCGCTCCTACGGGCTCCCAGAAAGTTGCCGTTTCACCGTCGTTGTTGCCACCAGTCTCGCAACACCTTAAGTTCTGGAGATCTCCGAGTGGGCTCAATCTTAAACTTGCTCCTGCACTCTTCGCGTAAAATCTCCTCCTTGTACTGGATGAACCTTCTTGAACCGCGTCAGAAATGCAAAGAAAATGCTATTTCCACGTGGATTACTAAATCTAGCTTCCAACTTCCAATAACATTCCAATAACCTATTGCCAGATCACCAGATCCCGGTAACACCTATCGCCTTACTACAGTCCTACTACGACAAGGAGTTCCCACATCGGTAGCCTTTTCCCCGCCCCCGGGCTGCCACCAACGCCGATCTATCACCGACGTTACAATTTTGTATAAGCAACGAAATTATAGTTTTCTGTATAAAAGTAGAATCACTGAGAGTGGGTAGGGTTAACTTTAACCTTTTCTATTTACAAACATCAAAAACATTGCTATTTACAAACGTTGAACTCTCTAACTCTAAAAACACCAAAGTTATACCATTTCAGATCAATCAGATATATGGCAGCTATAGGATATAGTCGGCCGATCCGGGTCTGAACATTTCAGTGTATATTTGAAACTTGACACCTCTTCTTTTGCCTAAGAGTTCTTAGAATAAAAAAAATTGAAGGAATATTGATTTCAAACTTTTAGTTTGTGTTTATTTTGAATATGAACTTTTTTTATATGCTCAGATGGACTTATGTTTTGGTCTGATTGGGGCGATGAACCTATGATTGAACGTGCAAATATGGATGGCTCTGGACGCCAAATCATATCCTCGAAGAAACTCGTTTACCCAAATGGACTCGCAATTGATTATGACCATAGTAGGTTGTATTTTGTTGATGGTGGTATCCACACTTTAGAGAGCATGAACTTTGATGGAAGCAGCCGTCAGATAATTATAAGTAAGTACCCGTAATTTTAAATAAGTTCCAACGTATCTAACTTTTAGAATTATATAATTGGGCCGAAAAATTTTTTGTTATAAGCGTTGAAATTTACTTATTAATTTTTTCGCAATTTATATCCCTAAATTTGTACAAAATAAATTTCTGATTATCATGCATTTAAAAAAATCCCTATCGGAGCCCCACTTAATTCGGAGGCTAGGCGTCAAAGAGTTAAAATATGAAAGAGCCCGCTCAATTGGCTCATTTAAAAGATAATTAGCCTTGTGAGACTTGATCCGAAAGGAAGCGCATGTAGGAAAATCCTTTTGAGAAATATTAAAATTAATAAGTCCCGGTAAAAAAAGGAAATTAATGTTTGCAGCGAGTATATTAATGGGAAAAGTCAAAGCTGCCAGTGTACGCCGATCCTCCAACGTGCAAACATTAATAAGAAAGCGGTGGCTCTTGTATGAGGGGGAGGATCATAAAACCTTAGAGGCAGAAAATCAAATTTTAGAAATTTCTTTTGGAGACGCTCTATTCTCTTGGAGCGAATTTTACAAGACGGATTTCAAATGATTGAGCCATATTCCAGCCTTGACCGAACAAATGCAGCTAAGACGCTGAGGATCGAATGTGGCCTTTGAATCGGTTCACGAACCTTTTTATAAAGCCCAGCATAGCATACTCTTTAGGCAGTATAAAGTCTAAGTGACCAGCAAAGTTTGTATTTATTTTTTTCTGAGAACAACTTATTATCTGGTCTTTCAAGGGTAGAACCCATTTATTCGCTAGGTCCCGACGGCTACTTTTCAACTTATCTTTTGAAACCTCGATTTTTCCCCTTAAGTGGAAGGAATCATTCATAATTCCCCTACATAAAAAAGTGAAAAAGTCCGAAGCTGCCAACTACAGAGGCATCTCTAAGTTGTCGGCAATTCCAAAGTTATTTGAAAAATTAATTACCCCTCATTTGCAACACCTTTGCTCTTCAATTATCACTCCTTGTCAGCATGGCTTTATTAAGCGTCGCTCCATCACCACAAACTTAGTGGAGTTGACATCCTTTGTCATAGATGGCTTTTGTAAGGGATATCAAACCGATGTAATTTACACAGACTTCAGCAAAGCATTTGATTCAGTTAATCACTCACTCTTGTTGAGTAAACTGAATATGCTGGGTTTTCTCTTAACGTGGCCTCTTAGACCTCTTAGACCTCGTTAAAGACCTCTTAACGTGGATCTCCAGCTACCTAGATGGAAGGACACAAAGAGTTTTATTTAAAAACATACAGTCCCGTCTGGTCCGTGCTACATCTGGCGTCCCTCAAGGAAGTCATCTTGGCCCGTTATTATTTACGTTATATTTATAAACGACTTGCCCCCTGCTTTAATGAACTCTCTAGTTCTTATGTATGCAGATGATGTAAAGCTTTGTCTTCAGTACAAATCCATCTGTGCCCAATGCAGTCTTCAGTCTGACCTTGATAACTTTCAAAAATGGTGTTTAGCTAATGATCTAATACTTAAAGGATCAAAATGCAAGCATATGTCATTTTATCGTTCTTGCCCTCTGCAAGCTACTTATTCTATTAATGGGATTGCCTTAGAAAAATTAACCCAGATTAATGACCTCGGCATCCTATTAGACATAAAACTTAAATTTGCCGACCATATTTCATTAATGGTTAATAAGGCTAAAGGAGTCCTTGGTTTTATTAAAAAGTGGTCAAAAGAATTTAATTACCCCTATAACCAAAACACTATTCATTTCTTTGGTCCGTCGTATACTGGAGTACGGTTCATGTGTCTGGAGTCCCCAATATGGAGTACATATGGACCGCATAGAATCGGTACAAAAGAACTTTTTAATATTTGCACTTAGACGTCTATACTGTGATGCAAATCTTCAGCTTCCATCCTACAGTAGCAGACTTTTACTTATAAACTTACCTAGCTTAACAAATCGTAGGACAATGCTCGGTGTAGTTTTTCTGCATAACCTTATTAACGGGGATGTAGATAGCCAGCATTTACTAACACGTTTAAAATTTAACATTCCTAATAGAAGGACTCGAAACTTTAGTCCTCTGTTCCTTAGCCATTGTAGTTCGACATATGCACAGCATGACCCTTTTAGGGTATTATGTTCGAACTACAATGGTCTCTACTCTATTACATCTCTTTCCTGTCCCTCTAATTTAAAATATAGAATTTTAAATTTCCTTACTAACTCCTCTTAGCTTAACAAATTTCAAATAGCTTAATATGTACTAACAAATCGTTTCTCGAGCGCCCCTCGGTCGTCTGGGCCTCTAAGCTTTATGATGAATACAGGAATGCTAGCTGATGCTCTTATTGATGCACCATTGATGCGAAAAAAAAATAAAATAAAAAAAAATAAGACTAGATGTAGGTGTCTTATTTTTTTTTCCTGTTTAGTTGTCAAACTTTAATTTTCGATAGAAAAAACCGTTCAGATATCAAGAGTCTGCTTACTGTAGCGGGCAACCAAACATTTCGATAAGTTTTCGGGACCACTATAAGGAAACTCTGGATATATCTTCCTGTAACCATGATACAATTATACAAGGTAGTCCATTAGTTGACTTAAGTCCCTTATTTTAATTTTAACATAGTAAGCGTTAATAGTGCGAGTAAAACGGCTATACAGTACTTTGATTAACCCTCACACGGGGCATGGGGCTAAAAGTTTTTCTTAGTTATGACAAGAGTGGTGTTTATAATTTTATTTTAATTAGTTTTTAATTTGACATAATTCTTTGTTTTTGTTTTTGGACAGCTATTCTCTCGTTTAAGTTCTTAATTCTAAAGTATATACGTATCTTAAAAAAAATATTTTTTTTATATTTACACCAATAGACCTGCTTAACGGCGTTTAACAATGTCTGTTTTAAATTTTTAGTTTAAAAAAACTAAAAAAAAAAACTTTACGCCTAGCACGTGCTTTATCCGTGACGTGATCATCCGTATACATCAAGAAGTAGGCATGACGAAAGCATGAAGAAATGAATTACTAAAGTTAATAAATAGGAGAGGTTACAGAGAGCTGCCTTGTGGAAAACCAGCAAAAAACAATTTGTCGAAGGCTTTGGAGAAGTCAATGTAAATTGCATAAACCTGACATCGGTTCTTAAAGGTTTCAATGCAGTGCTTAGAATAGACCACTAAATTAGTTGTAGAGGATCTCCCAGGCAAGAAACCATACTGGTTGGGGGATGTAAAAGACTCCCCTGTCTTTAAAAATCGTTTATAATGCTTATCCCTTGTATTCTTTAAGTTTTTAAACAACCATCAATTTAGCCATCCGAAAAAAAGGACACCCAATCATAAGCTGCAATAGAGGCATCAATAAGTAACAAGTTAGAATCATTCAGATAATAATTTGGGATGGAAAAAAGGGCAAAAAAACATAAAACTCAACATGAATTACGGTTTGTGGTGCAACGGGACTTAATGGTACATTATATTATTCTATATTTGTATTAACCTTGTTATTTAAATATATAAGATCTAGAATTTTAGATAAATTATTAAAAATATTATTTACTTGGGAGAGGCCGAGACCAAATAACATTTAACACTACAATTTCATGACATTGGCGAACGTTGCTAGGATGCAACGTTCTATCACTGACACTGGTGATGTTTTCCATATGCGCATGATAGATACTTATTGCGCTGTTTAAATGGATATACGACGCAATAATGACGAACGGGCCATGGATGTCCTGAATTGAAACGTAGAGACGTAGACCTGAACGACCAGTTGTAGTGATGCAGTGATAGCCTGAAGAGATCGACGGATAGCAATGATCACACCACCTGCTCGCACACACTGGGTAGTGGATGTATCCTGGTCTTTTCCAAACACTTGGTAGAAGTTGGGCTCGAAAAACTCAGAGGAGCTATGGTTCTTATTGACCCTTGTTTCCACAAGGATGATTACATCAAAGTCGCAGGCAAAAATTTCAGGAGTACCACTGGATTGCCAGGTGAAAACATAGAGAACTCATAATCAGGATTATCCACGTGCAGCAATGATCTACTCTCACGTCCTACTCGGTCAATAAACATCTTCATTCGGTGAAAAAACAGTATGAGCGGGTGGCCCAACGAAAAGAGATAGGAGGATGTCTCGCAGCAGAGTGCAAACGAGGTGAGAAGTAGAAGCTTGTGAAGAGGTAGAAATGACGGCGCTGCTTACTGGGGAATTTTTGACGATCGCGTTTGTGGTTAATGGAGAATAGCCGGGAGGGCAATAATCTTAGCAAGCTCTCTTTGCACAAACCGGCTGACTTTCACCGACATAGGCCAAAAGTCATTATTGAACTCAATATTGAGTCATTATTACTTTAAGGAAATATTGCTCCGCAACTACTTATTTAAAGTTAACGAAATTAGGGGCGTTGATGTCATCATCTTTTTTGACCAGTTTAGGATAAATCGCTCGGCTCTATGTTTACCTTATCTGCGACAAGCTTGCACAGTGTATCAGGTTGGGAAGACGTCACGAATTTACCAATATGAAGATATTTTAAGGTGGGAAATACTTGAAGCTGCGCGCAGCTTGTGGTGATTTTCCCACTTTGCGCCTATTAGAGCTGATCCTCGGGACAGGCTCCTTTAATGCAATTGGAGGCTGGCATATTGTAGTCGTTTCTTTTTTTAGTGCTGTCAGGAATAAAAGTGGGAGCTATAACTTGCGTCCCTGCCGAAGAGACCTCGGGCCCAATGGGTACAGCCGAATTAACCAGGGCATGATACTCTTTGGCTTTAAGGCTCGGATTCTAGATCCAGAACCTTGCGATTTAGCTCATCTTTTTTAGAATTCAAATCATTTCCAATGATATAGCTATCAAATTGTCACAATTAGTTCGAAAAGTTTATATAATGGGAAGGCGGCATGGAAGACACACAGGGAGATCAGCGCGCACGGAACGGCCTCACGCCCACGTAGTTGGGTAGCAGTAGTTTCTTCACTGCACTATGTGAAAACGAGGGGCGATATGAGCGAAATAGTGCACGTCAAAGAAAGCTAGATGAAAGAAAGCTAAAGCCTTTAAGGGGTTATATACAGTTGTACCGAGCAAAAATATGGATTTTTATCGATTTTTTTTTGACACCATAGAAAATATTTATGAAAAATGTTTTACCGACGTTGTTTAGTACATGTTTCTGGGTACTTAAGTAAATTTTTTCATAAAAAAATATTACATAACAAAAATGTTATAGCCGAATTCCCGGATCGTCTTTCCCGGATCGAAAACGGTTCATCCGAAATCCAAAATTCAAAAAAATTTAGTTAGTATATTGTATTTTCTAGTCCGTGAACGAGGGATTTTAAAAAATTTTGACTAAAAAAAAATGGCGACGTTTTTAACAAAAAATGTACCCTCGTTCACGGACTAGCTAATATCATAATAAATAAGTGGTCATAATTTGGTGTTGATCGGATTAGTAGTTTTTTAGTAATCGTGTCCACCGCAAAGGTAATTTCCCAAAAAAAAGATTCTGAGATAATCGCGTTTAAAGTTTCAAGTTTGTTCAAGTTTTATATGCAGATAGTGTGCTATAAATAGCTACAGCTTCGGTTCTAATGCTCCGATCGTTATGAATTTTTGTGAGAATATTCCCAGTAGAATATACTTAAAGAATATGCAATAAAAAAAAATCGATTTTTTCATGTATCACAACTGTATATAACCCCTTAATAATATTATTAATTTTAGGCTAACTTTATTCTTTCCAAAAGTGTATACCTAAGTGTAAAAATTTGTCATATCATCTTTTTTCCAAAATTTTGGTCGGCTCTCTCTCAATCATTATAAAGGCCTATTGGCTTAATATCATTGTGCTATGGAGCTCAGTGATATTATCAGGTGACTCAAAAGCATAGTTTTACCAAACTTATAAAGTGGTAATCTTTTTTTATTCAGTGGTGTTACCTTAGTTAACCGCCATTAGAGAAACGGAATAGGTTCCGCTTTTGAAATATACAGTAGCAGTATTCTATACACATTGAAATTATGTCATTGTGTCATAGAGTTCAGCTATTGTTGGACTACCAGATTTTTGTTAGCCAAAAGCTTTTCCAAGTTACCTGAATCTTAATCGCCCAAGTTAAATTCATTTAATTAACAGATATACAATAGAGGGCGGAGAGGTTGTCGATATACAAAGTTTGCACAAAATCAACCTTAGCTGCTGTAGCTTAACTGCGGGAATGATTTTGAATTGAGGCATTGCCAAGACTGGGAAATTACACATTACACATTTTTATACCCTTGCAGAGGGTATTATAATTTTGTCCAAAAGTGTGAAGGAGTGAAGGAGACATCTCTGACCCTGTCAAGTATATATATACTCTTGATCATTATATAGCTGCCATATAAATGATTGATCGGAAATGGTATAACTTTGCTATTTTTAGAGAGTTAGGGAGTTCAAATTTTACACGAGAGCTAGTTTGGTAAAAGATTACGACATGCCAAATTTCATAGGGATATCCTTCTATATCCTACTATATCCTACTATATCCTACTATATCCAACTATATCCTACTATATCCTACTATATCCTACTATATCCTACTATATCCTACTATATCCTACTATATCCTACTATATCCTACTATATCCTACTATATCCTACTATATCCTACTATATCCTACTATATCCGACTATATCCTGTAGCTGCCATATAACTGAACGATCGGAAATGACCCAAATTTTGTGTTTATGAAGATAGAAAGCTGGAACTTAGTACAGATTTTATTTTAATCCAACCTACCAAATCTCATAACATTCGGTCGACTATATCTTATAGCTGTCATATAACTGAACGATCGGAAATGGTATTTGGTAGAAATACCAACTTTGGTATTTTTGAAGATAGAAGTTTGGGACTTTTTTTAGATATTTTATTGTAATTAATTGGTTTTATTATGATATTCTCATCGGCCAACTATATCAATTTTTTGCGATATATATCCGGGTTTAACTGCAAGGGTATGTCAACTTCGACTGTATTTGGAGGCGAATTGATAATTTTTTAAATTTAAATCCAAGCCTAGCTTGGCTCGGCTCCTACCTCTTCTTTCATTTTTATACCCTTGCAGAGGGTATTATAATTTTGGTCAAAAGTGTGCAACGCAGTGAAGAAGACATCTCCGACCCTATAAAGTATATATATTCTTGATCAGGATCACCTCCTGAGTTGATATGAGCATGTCCGTCTGTCCGTCTGTCTGTCCGTCTGTCTGTCTGTTTCTACGCAAACTAGTCTCTCAGTTTTAAAGCTATCGTCTTGAAACTTTGCACACACCCTTCTTTCCTTTGCACGCAGTATATAAGTCGGAACGGCCCGGATCGGCCAACTATATCCTATAGCTGCCATATAACTGATTGATCGGAAATGGTATAACTTTGGTGTTTTTAGAGTTAGAGAGTTCAAATTTGACATGAGAGCTATTTTTGGCAAAAGAATACGACATGTTAAATTTCATAAGTATCGGCCGACTACATCCTATAGCTGCCATATAACTCAAAGATCGGAAATGGTATTTGGTAGAAATATCAACTTTCGTATTTTTGAAGATAGAAGTTTGGGACTTTTTTTAGATTTTGTATTGTAATAAATTGGATTATATATTCCTATTCCCATAAGGATCGGCCAACTATATCCGATGTTTGCGATATATATCCGGTTTTAACTGCAAGGGTATATAAACTTCGGCTCCGCCCGAAGTTAGCTTTCCTTTCTTGTTTTTTTGTGCAATAGAGATTCTTATCTCTATTTATGGATATTCCTTTCCTTAAAAATATTCCTTTATCCAAATCTTTTCTTTTTTTTTGTGCAATAGAGATTCTTATCTCTATTTATGGATATTCCTTTGCCCACTTTAATCGCTCTCATCAAATATTGCTCTTACCCGCTTTGGCTCTTTGAATTTTACTTAAACATTAAAAAACGTGCATAAGTATTTTTACCGTGCGTAAAGCTGAATTTTATAAGAATTATATTTGCCACTCCTCGATTCAGTTTACTTTTAAAACTTAACTCTTTAAAACTCTTCGAAACTTAAAGGTATCTTAATTTTGTAATCAATACTTTTAACCAACGATTTTAAGTTATTTAAGTCAATATGAGCCGATTCTTGAATTATTGCTGATCTTAGGTCACGTTCAGTCTCCAACTGTCTCCCTTTTTTAAACATACGACCAGCAGATCTTCAATTGGATTCAGGTCAGGACTCGGCGCAGGCCATTTGAAAATAGGAAATTTTTTAGTCACTAAAAACTCTTCGGCCCAGAATTGATATTTATTTCAGAATTCCAATCGAGCTCTTATATGCTGGTCCAGCAGCTTTGGTTTAGGCACCATGCACGTGTGTACAACGAATTTTTTTTCGTTTAAAATTTGGAAAATTCGGCTCGGGTGATTTGGAGGCCCAAATGAGCCGTACTTTGCCCGGATCCTTGGCCGACAAACTATTTCCACCTTAATTTTGTAATCAATACTTTTAACCAACGATTTTAAGTTATTTAAGTCAATATGAGCCGATTCTTGAATTATTGCTGATCTTAGGTCACGTTCAGTCTCCAACTGTCTCCCTTTTTTAAACATACGACCAGCAGATCTTCAATTGGATTCAGGTCAGGACTCGGCGCAGGCCATTTGAAAATAGGAAATTTTTTAGTCACTAAAAACTCTTCGGCTCAGAATTGATATTTATTTCAGAATTCCAATCGAGCTCTTATATGCTGGTCCAGCAGCTTTGGTTTAGGCACCATGCACGTGTGTACAACGAATTTTTTTTCGTTTAAAATTTGGAAAATTCGGCTCGGGTGATTTGGAGGCCCAAATGAGCCGTACTTTGCCCGGATCCTTGGCCGACAAACTATTTCCACAAGGCATTTTTAGCTAATTTCTCAAATAATTTAATACAAATTTGGCATAATTAATTCATTTTTAACACTTCCAATAATTTACAAAAGATATATTCACTTTTTAATATTTTACACCACACTATCAGCACGACAGATAAGCTAGACTCATTTTTCACATATACTTTATATTTACTATGCGAGGCACCAACATATTGTGTAAATAATGGTACTACGAAAGAGATTAGAATGAAGGAATTTTTTTCACATAGAAACAAAAATAAAAGACGAAAACATTTTACATTTATGTTATCAATACATACAAAATTAATGAATGTCATTCATGGTAATCATCCCTGTGGCAGAGGGCACCGAGGAGCGGAAATTTTAATCAAATCTAGCATTGACTACAGCGAGATCGCAACACTCAAAGAAGAATGGATCCAGTGCGCCAAAATCAATATCTCCACCCCTGGGGGGAAAATCACTATCGGTTTCGCTTATATTCCTCCTAGACAGAGCGTGTCCGATAACCAATTTAATTTACTGCTAAATGACATCGGCGACAAATTTATACTCGCAGGTGATTTCAATGCCAAGCACCCATGGTGGGGCTCGAGGATGATTAACCCTAAAGGATATACGCTATTTAAGTGTATTTAGCGCAGAGCCTTCAACTGCCACTCAACCGGAGAGCCTACGTACTGGTCCACTGACCCCCAAAAACGGCCGGACCTACTGGACTTTGCTATATCCTACGGAATTCATCCGGACTCCATTGCCTGCTCGTCTTATGCAGATCTCCTTTCGGATCACAGCGCGGTGGAGCTCCACATTAATACCCCTGTTGAGAAGAAGTTCACCAGTTCCCGGATGATAAGATCACGTAACAACATCGAAACCTACACAGGGTGGCTAAATAACGCCCCAGGGAATACACAGCCGGACCTCAACACAGGATTTGATATTGAAAATGCCGTGGTCAACCTCACTCAGGAGATGCACGATGCTGCCATAGTCGCAACACCAAGGGCTCCATGCAACAACAAAATCCTTCAAAGGCATTGGTGCCTGTGGTCTCCGGAGGTAGCTCTACTGCTCAATGAGGAGCGATGGCTTAGAAGGGTCTGGTTGCGAACTAGGTACCCCAACGACAAAACAGCTCTCAACCGTGCGACGAGTCACGAAGATGCTCCAGAGGTTGCGGACTTGTGCAATTGAAGAATACCTGCGCCAGGTTTATTCCGGCGACCCCGAACACAACTTGTGGCATTTGACAAGCCACATCAAGCGTTCAAAGAAAAGGGTGGCTCAGGTTAGGAAACCCGACGGTGAGTGTTGCCGCTCCGATCAGGGGACGGCGGACGCATTTACTGCTCATTTGGAGGACGTTTGCACTCCGTTCAATAGATTCTCGGAGGTGGACCAAGCTGAGACTGAGAGGTTCCCGTCTCTACCCTGCACGGATTTCTGTCAATTGGAGCCAGTCTAGGAAGAGGAGGTTGAGGAGGAGGTCTCTGGCCTCAACACCAAAAAATCCCCGGGTGCGGATAGCCTTAAAGCACTTGCAATCAAACTTCTCCCCCCATTAGGTATCCAAAAGCTTACGAGCATATTCAACGCTGAGCTGATCTTGCTTCATACAGGCCGATAAGCTTACTATCAGTACTATCCAAGTTACTTGAGAGAGTATTTCTGCGCAGATTTCAGACTGTATTGGACGAGGCTGGCTTGATTCCAGGCCATCAATTTAGTTTCAAGCGTTGTCAGGCCACTCCGGAGCAATGCCACAAGATTGTACAATAGATCCTAAACAGCCTGGAGGAAAAGAAATATTTTCGCGCAGTTTTCCTTGACTGGCATTTGGCTGGGTCTGGCGTCCGGGACTACTAATGAAGATAAAAGGAGCGTACCCCATGGGCATTAGGCCTTCCTCAAGTTATACCTGAATGTCAGGTCATTTAGGGTCAGATGTGGAAAAGCAAGGTCAGCTTATAGGTCTATTAAGGCAGGTGTCCCGCAGGGCAGTGTTCTTGGTCCAATACTCTACACACTATACACAGCAGATATGCCTAATATAGATGAAGGAGGTTTGCTAGCCGCAACATATGCTGCCAACACAGCTTTCCTAGCCTCAGCAAGCTTGCCACAGGATGCCTCTGACTGTCTTCAGCGTCAGCTTGATGCCCTCCACCCGTGGCTTCAAAGATGGAACATTGAGATTAATCATGATAAGTCCGCCCAAACTACATTTACCTTGAGGAGAGGCGACTGTCCACAAATTAGCATTGGAGGCACTGCCATACCACCTAAGTCAACTCCTTAATACTTGGGAATGACGTTGGACAGGCGTCTAACATGGAGGACCCATCTACTGCGCAAACAAATGCAGGTACAGGAAAAGCTGCGGCTGGTTTATTAAGCGAAAGTCAACCCTGAAGCTGAGGGTAAAACCACTAATATAGAAGTCCATAGTGAAGCCAAATTGGACTTATGGTATCCAACTGTGGGGCACAGCGAGTCCAAGCAATATGAAAGTCATTCAGCTGGCACAAAACAGAGCTCTAAGAACGCTGTCTGGGGCTCATCCTTACCATGAAAATTTGACTATTCATGTCCAACTGGGCATCCCTACAGTCGGCGCTAAATTTAGAAGATTTACCGCTAAATATAAGGACAGACTAACACGACATCCCAACACATGTGCCACAAATTTGCTGGACAACAGCTGGATTTACTAAATTAACTTTTTAGATTCATAACTTGTATTTATCAAACTCCTATTTTCAAGGTTCACTCAAAAAATTTAAATATTGTTCCTAACTGAAGACAAATTGTAAATAAAACTTTTAAATGTTAAAAAAAAACAAGAAAGGAAAGCTAACTTCGGGCGGAGCCGAAGTTGATATACCCTTGCAGTTAAAACCGGATATATATCGCAAACATCAGATATAGTTGGCCGATCCTTATGAGAATATGATAATATAACCCTAATAATAATAACCCTAAGAATAATATCAGTCTTCATCTAGCTTTCTTTGAGTTCGGACGTCTACTTTTTCGCTCATGTCGCCTCTCGTTTGCACCGAGTGCAGTGCAGAAGTTACTGCTACCCAACTTCGTGGGTGTGAGGCCGTTAGGTGCGCGTCGATCTGCCGGCGTGCCTATCACACCGCTTGTGTTGATTTGCCCTCGGAGGCTATAAAACTACTTATTAACATTCCGAACTTAATGTGGCAATGTGATAGCTGCGTCATTGGAAATGATTCGCATTCCAAAATTGATGAGCTAAATCATAAAGTTCAAGATCTGGAGTCCCGCTTCGAAAGCCTTAATGCCAAAGTTGACCTAGCCCTGGTAAATGGAGCGGCTGTGCCCGCTGGACGCGCCTCCTCGGCTGGGGTGCAAGTTGTTGCTCCCCCTGCTATGCCCACCAGCACTGGGAGCATAAAGGCTACTCTGGGGCAGGCCCCAACGGCATCTAAGGGGGCTGTCCCGAAGAAGAAGAAGCGGATCAACCCTAATAGGCGCATTCTGGGACAAGCTCCCAGTTGCGCTCAACTTCAAGTGCTTCCCACCTTGAAATACCTTCATGTGGGTAAATTCGCGACGTCTACCCAACCGGATGCATTGTGCAAATTTGTCGCAGATAAGCTGAACGTGGAGCCCAATGATTTAGTCTGTGCTAGGCTGATCAAAAAGGATGCTGACATCAACGCCCTCAAGTTCGTCAATTTTAAATTGGGAGTTCCGGAGCAAAATTTCCCAACAGTCTTCAATGACGATTTTTGGCCTATGTCGGTAAAAGTCAGCCGGTTTGTTCATAGAGAGCCGGCTAAGGTTATTGACCTCCCGGCGATTCTACCTTTACCGCATTCGCAATCTTCAAAAAACCCCCAGTAAGCGGCGCCGCTGGCGCCGTTACATCGTTTTCTTCTCAAGCTGCAGTTCGTCACCCCGATTGCTCTCTGCTGCGCTACCAACAACAATCGGCGTGGGCGTTCATGGTAACGGTTGACGCTGCCTTCAATTCCTCCAATAATTGGCTTCGTTTGCTGATCTATATTCTTCAACAACAACAACTTTTTTCAAGGCGAGTTGTTTATTTCTTATCTTCACTTCTTGTGGATGCCCAGCAACAACAAGACGATGGTAATCGAGACGCTGGCAGCGCATCGCTTATCTTATCTCTTTTCGTTGGGCCACTCGCTGGTGCTTTCTTTTCGCCGATGGAAGATGTTTATTTACGTTTTGGACCCGAGGGTGGATCTTTGCTGCGTTTGGATGTGCCTGAATATGAACGCTCAATGTTTTCACCTGGCACGGAATCTGCCTTGCTACTGGACTCTCGCAGGTCTACTGATGAGTCTAATGGAAATTTCTATGTGTCCTTGTCGGCTATTTTGCAAGCTATGCGTATTGGATATGCCTCCACATGCACCAGTACCAGGAGTGCACCTTCACCATCACCGCCTTGCCGTCCAATTCCCAGTTTGGACTGTAGCTACTCGTCGTCCTTGGACCCTAATAAAAGCCTAAAAGTTCTATTCCAAAATATATCGGGAATGAGAACCAAGACCCGGATGGTATTCCTCAATTCTTCTGCCTGCGATTTTGATGTAATCATCCTTGTGGAAACCTGGCTCAATGACAAATTCAGCTCCTCTGAGTTCTTCGAGCCTAATTTGTACCATGTATTTCGAAAGGACCGAGATGCATTCAGTACCCAGTGTGAGCGAGGTGGAGGTGTGATCATCGCTATCCGTCGATCTCTTCAGGCTACACCACTGCGCCTTCCGGTGGCCGACCCTTTACTGGATCAGCTTGCGGTCTCAATCCAGGGCGTCCATGGCCCGTTCGTCATCATTGCATCATACATCCCTCCGAACAGCGCATTTAGTATATATCATGCGCATATGGAAAACATCACTAGTGTCTGTGCTAGAACGTCGGACCCTACCGCTTTGATGGTAGCTGGCGATTTCAACCTGAGCTCCATTGTCTGGTCTTGGGACCCGGAATCTCCCTGCATGCTACCTAGCAACGTTCACCAGAGTCATGAAATTGTAGTTTTAGATGATATTTTTAGTCTGGGCCTCTCCCAAGTAAATAATATTTTTAATGATTTATCCAAAATTCTTGATCTTATATTTTTAAATAATTTGATTAATAGTAAAGTAGAATTATGCAATGTACCATTAAGTCCTTGTGATATGCACCACAAGCCATTGGTAATTAATATTGAGTTTTATAGTTTTTTGCCTTCTGCTTCCCCCATTCCATATTATCATCTGAATGATTCTAACTTGTCACTTATTAACGCCTCTATTTCAGCCTTTGATTGGGTTTCCCTTTTTTCGGATGGCTCAATCGATGATTGTTATACTAAGTTCTTGGTTGCCCTTTTTAATATTATTGATACTTATGCCCCTGTGAGGGTACGAAGATCCTATAGGCTTCCCTGGTACACAAAAGGTTTAAAAAACTTAAAGAATAGAAGGGATAAGCACTACAAACGATTTATATTGACAGGTGAGACTCGAGCAGGAGAGCTGTACCGGCAATTTAAGCGGGAATTTGATTTCCTTAATAAGTTCCTCTACAATCAGTATATATCCGATGTCGAAGCTAGCCTTCGATCCAATCCTAAAGCTTTTTGGCGGTTTGTTAACAGCAAAAAGTCAAAATCGGACATACCTTCATCCATATGTTATGGTAATTTAGCAGCCGACTCGGATCAGGGCGTTTCTGATCTTTTTGCAAAATACTTTGCCTCTAACTTGGAGCCGAAGGTTCCTTGGAGTGATCATGAAACTCTTCTTAGCATTGAGCCTTTTCTTAATGTGAGTAACATGGACGTTTTGGACGGTGACCTAGTTGAAGCCACTGGACATCTGACCGAGTCGCTCACACCTGACGTGGACGGTATCTCCCCATTCTTTCTTAAGAGGAGTATCGCTTCTCTTTCTACTCCCCTTCAACTGCTGTTCTCCCTTTCGCTCTCTTCTGGTAGATTCCCCCACCGGTGGAAGATTACTTCTATAACGCCTATTCACAAAGGTGGCAGTAGGTGTGATGTTACTAACTATCGACCTATAGCCAAAATTTGCAACGTCGCTAAGATACTGGAGCGGATAGTAACTAAAAAATTGACTTTTCTGGCTCGCAATTTCATATCCCCCAACCAGCATGGTTTTCTGCCTGGGAGGTCCACTACCACTAATTTAGCTGTCTTTTCTAAGCACTGCTTTGAAGCTTTTGAAAACCGATTTCAGGTTGATGCCATTTACACCGACTTCTCCAAAGCCTTCGACAAAGTGTGTCATGCTGCCCTTCTGGCCAAATTATATAAATTAGGTATTCATTCCTGCCTATTATGTTGGTTCGAGTCTTATCTGGCTGACCGACCTTGCCACGTTACTGTTGGAGACGCTATCTCAAGTCCATTTGTCACCTCCTCTGGTCTTCCACAAGGCAGCTCTCTTGGACCTCTTCTATTTATAATTTTCATTAATGACATCTCGTCATGCTTTCGTCATTCGCACTTTTTAATGTATGCGGATGACCTTAAAATCTATAAAGAGATTAGCTGCATTAGTGACAGTTACTTGTTACAGGAGGATATATCCAGAGTTTACTCATGGTGCTCCCGCAATCTTCTTCCATTAAACTTATCTAAGTGTTTGTTTACCCGTTACAGTAGGCGGTCTCTTGAAATCTGTACGGGTTATTCCATCAACAATTATAATTTGGCAGCTAAAGAAGAGGTGTTAGACCTTGGTGTCTTATTCGACAGCAAATTTAAATTTTCGGGTCACTTAGACTACATTTTACCTAAAGCGTATGCTATGCTGGGCTTTGTTAAGAGGCACGTGAACCAGTTTAAAAGTCCATACTCGAGCCTCAGCGTCTATGCTGCATTCATTCGGTCGAGGCTGGAATATGCCTCAATCATTTGGAACCCGGAGTGTAAAGTTCGTTCCAATAGAATTGAGCGACTCCAGAAAAAATTTTTAAAATTTGCACTTCTGCCTCTAAGGTTTCAGGATCCTGTTCCTTCATACCAGAGCCGTTGCCTTCTTCTGAACGTTTGCACGTTGGAGGATCGGCGTAAACTGGCAGCGTTAACCTTTTTAAATAATTTAATCGTTAATAACATTGATTGTCCTTTTTTGTTGGGACTCGTTAATTTTAATGTTCCTCAAAGGGATCTTCGTACCTTTGCCCCCTTTCGAGTTAAATGTCATAGGGCCAATTATTTCTTAAATGAGCCGATAGAGCGGGCTCTTTCTTATTTTAATTCTTTGCCGCCTAGCCTCCGAACTGAGTGGGGCTCAGATAAGGGTGTGTTAAAACACAAGTTATTAAGGCATTTAATAAGTTTTTGTTAATTTTTTTGTTTTATTTATTAGGTGTAAGTTGTTATGTTATGTAGCCATGTAAGGATTTGTCCATTGGTGAAATAAATAAATAAATAAATAAATAATAACCCAATTTATAAAAATACAAAATCTAAAAAAATTCCCAAAAATACCAAAGTTGGCATTTCTACCAAATACCATTTCCGATCGGTCATTTGGCAGCTATAAGATGTAGTCGACCGATCGTTATGAAACTTGGACGGTCAAATTAACTGACCAAAAATATAATCTGTACTAAGTTCCAGCTTTCTACCTTCAAAAACACAAAAGTTGGGTCATTTCCGATCGTTCAGTTACATGGCAGCTATAGGATATAGTCGGCCGATCCTTATGAAATTTTAGAGTGTCGCAATATTTTGCGAAAAATAGCTCTCCTGTTAAACTCTCTAGCTCTAAAAACACCACACGTTTGGAACATTGTTGTAGCAAAGTGAGGTATTCCTGATACCAGCGCTTCCAGAGTCCTTGGTAGAGTGCTTGGACCAATCAATCCGGGATGTGGCTAGGGTCCCCTTCAGGAATGGTTGTAAATGATCTGCCTATCAACAAGTGTGCTGGAGATAGATACGTGACTTCAGTGCCCGGTGTATAGTAGAATGGTCTCTAGTTTACCACTGCACTGATTTGTGCTAGTAAGGTGTTCATCTTCTCGAACGTCAGGATAATGTTGCGGCGCAGGTGCAGCTTGACTGATCGAACGGAGGGCTCCCATTTTCCTTCCCAGTGAGGTGCATATGGTGCGATAAAAACCCCAGTTAATGCATTCATCTGCCAGAGTGTGACATCTGGTCTTTGTGCTTTGTCGATGCCAGAAGTTGTTGCATCTCATCCAGGGCTCGCTTTGCTCCGACAAAGTTGTCACTGCCGTTGTCACTTTAGATCTGTACGCATTTCTGCTAAAAATGCCTCCGTGCTGGGTCAGTAGCCAGTTTCAGGTGTATTGACGAGGCACAAGATATGCCTGGTCGTAAGTTTGCCCAGCGTTCGTGTTCCAGGATCAACTTCATAAGCGGCCCTCCAACTCGTAGTATGTCATCTGAACCAATAAACGGCGCAAGCTAAGTGCGACCTTTTTCGCAGTTGTTGATTCGTTTAGATAAACTTTAAGTCTTTTCCAAAGTACGCCTGTGCATTTCCTAGGAATTTTAGTCGTGCTGCCTTGATCTCTTCAAAAAACAGTGTCGTCGGATCTGCTCGGTTTTGTGGCTTCTTCAGTAGTTGGATAAGGCGCAAAACTTAGCCCAGGGTATGTATCAGCTTAAGCCAGGATAGAAACAAGTGCATTAAACGCTGGAAATGAATTGTCCATCTCCTTTATAGTGAGTATGGCTGTGGTCCTTTGTATGTATGATGGTCTGAAAAAATGAAACAAACTCAAGATTTTTGCATTTTTACCGTGTCGTTGAGTAGCCATGATGGCCCGTTTTTCACAGGTGAAATTAAAGTAGATGGGACGTCATCATTCCCCTTGTTGCAATAAACAATAGTTAAATCACACCATGCATTAGCCTGAATTTCCTTGTTTCGGTGCCTTGGTCGATTCATCGGAGAATAGTTCAATCAAGTCCCCCTTGCTGAGAACAAATTGCGGTATTTTTAACTTTCGTAGCGTGTCGAGATCTGCTCTGCACTTGAGCCAGGGTTCGGCAATGTTTCTTGGAAGCTCCGAATCCCAATCCAGCTCCAATAGTCATAGCGTTTGAAACGTGATTTTGAATTGTACCAGAGCTGCCGATAGTAGGCCAAGTAGGTCAAAGATATGCAAAAGATTTGCCTTTTAGTGCAGTTCGGATTTGATGTCAAGCCTGTTTTGTACATCAGCATGTCATCGGTTGAATTTCAGTAACTTCCAAAAACTTTTAATGATCCTTATTACTCCTTCGTTTCCGGTGCCGATAGCGTCGCTGGATTCGAGTTTACATATTCGTGATGAATCGATTGTCGCGATTCAAATTTGGCTTGTGACATAAGTTGTAATAGCTCATTCTTAATTGCTAGTAGGCTCATCTTCGCGGTTCACTTCAGTAAGGAAATCGTCGACGTAGAAGTCCTCTAGAAGAATACTTGATTCAGTTCGATATTCGTTTTTGTGATCCTGCGCCAGCTGCTCCAATATCCTTACAGCCAGATATGGCGCACAAGCTGTTCCATAAGATACATTGCGTAGTTGGTGTTGCTTTAAAGGCCCAGATGGATGTTCTCGCCATATGATTCTTTGGTAGTTTTGGTGATCGGCACCTACCCAAACTTGGCGACAAATCTTGACAATGTCTGCAGACTTTGACTACTGTCAATGTTGCATTTGGAGAATAGCCTTGTACTTGTTGGAGACTGATTAAAGAACCATGATGTGATGAATTATCCAAATATTGAGGATATGGCAATAAGATTGCCCATGTTGTCGTGCATCTTTTGGCCCGTAACAGAATTTACGAACTACAGAATTTCTATCAGAGCCACTGATGCGTAGTTGGCATCCGCGCTCAGAAATCTATCGAACACCTTGAGCGATGATGAATCGATATTGTTTCTCTTTAAAGATGATGTGTTCTTACTGAGAACGTGGGCAGTAACCTTTAGAGAGCTGTCTGCGAGTTGTGATATTGACCTTGGAGTCAGTGTCCTTCTCGATAGCCAACATTGCACCAATATATAGCCAATATAGCCAAGTACCGGCACAGCGACACCAGAGGTGCATGACCATCTCTTCCTCTGCGTCCTTATAGCTTCTACAGTAGTCATACTGAGGCAGACCTTCGGTGCCTCATGCGTATTTATTATATAGCCGTATGCCCAGTAATGGCCTTAATTTCTTGACTGCATTAAGGGAGATAAGCAGAGCGGATTAGCCTTTTTGTCAGAAAAGCAGCCCTTTTTCTAGAGCGGATGGTCCAGATCATGTGCGAGTTACTGCAGCTCTGGAGATTTCCTCAGTGATGTCAGGTCGAAGTATTCCACACATTTAAGACAACAAGTTGCTAAAGGAACTTGTTCTTTCTTCGAACAAGGGGGTTGTTTTACCCGTCCTCGCTAATTCATCAGCTTCGTAATTTCCCTCATGATCCCTATGTCTGGGCACCCACATGAGGTGGATATTATGCTGCTTTGCCATTTTGTTAATAGTTTTGCGACAGTCATAAACTGTCCTAGAGTTGGATGAGGAACCGTCAGCCTGACCATCTGAGAAGATACATATCGTTTTTTAAATGCCACCGAGTGATGGGGATCTAAGCGCATCCATGATAGCTATGACTTTAGCTAAAAACATACTACAGTGGTAAAGGAGTCTAAAGGACTCACTTAGACAAAAACGCGCGCAGTGGAAGCCACCTGTCAAGTGACCGTTCAGCTTTAAGCCATCCGTGGATATATGTTTCAGTCTAACTATTTGTCTAACTTGGTATGACCATAGTTATTGTTTTCCGCAAGCCCACCTTTACCCCCATTATCTCTTCAGGCAGAAGGTCGAAAATTAAGTTAAGGGCGTCAGTTAGTGTGGTACGCAGGCTGTCTGTAATGCAGACCTCAATCCGCTATGGTTTCCTAAGCCGTTCCCTACTTGAGGAGTTTGTAAGGGTAGGCCACCAGACCATTACCCCGTAGACAAGGATAGGTCTAATGTCTTCCGAGTAGAAAAATCTAACTATGTTTGGACCGTTTGTTTGCTCTATGCATGGTTTTCTGTTTAGCGTAATTTCTAGGTACTTAACGTTTACACTAAGGGTTACAATTTCTCCTAATAGCTTCACATAATCAACCTTTCTTATACGGTGCTGTGAATCCGAAAAATCATTTGGATTGATAGTCAGATGGATTTGGGGGCTAATGAGCTTTTACATTATTTTAAGTGGAAAGGACGAAAAACTTATTGGTCTGAAGTTCTTTGGGGAGCAGTTCGAGTGTTTTCCTACCTTGGTAAAGACAACATTTGTGCGCTGCCACGCCTCTGGCCGATACTTGTTGTGATGAGTTTTATACTCCAGAACCTCAGATTTTCCCGGCGTTTTTTTTGGGCCGAGAAGATGCAATGCAGGGCCTAAAAATTCTTATTCGGACCTTCGTGTATCTTAATGAACCTCATATTAGGTGCTGTGCTCCTCTTATACCTCCACGATTCTTCTGTGTTCGCTTTCCTAGAGAAGTTAAAGGGTCAACGGACCTTTGTTTTAAAGGGTGCAAGCGTCGGTGACCACCAGGGTATTTTCTTCGACCTCCTCTTGACCGACTCTTTTTTGGGACAAACCTTGTTGCATGCATTAGCGTAAGCTGCCGTTATAAATACCAATAAGCCCCATCATGGGCCCAGGGCTTCCAAACCTGGGCGACAATAGGTTTGCGCTGCTTGCCATCAGCCTACCATCAAAAAAAAGAAGACAACCCCACAAACTGGATATTGCATTCCCAGAACTTCCACCTACCTCAGTTGATAATCCAAGATATAACAATCGCCTCCATCAATACAGAAAAGACCATTTCTCAATTCTCATGCTTCGCCGTCCACCGCGCCCTTAAAATGATCTCTAAAAACATAGTTACCATTTCGAACCTCAGAGACGGAAATTTACTTATGCTAGTTAAATCTCAAGCCGACGCTGATAAGTTTATTAATACTACCGAGCTCACCGGTATATGCAAAGTACAGTGTAAGCTCCACCAGGCATTCCACCCCGTACCTCAGCGACATTCCCGAAAAAATTGTCGATGAACTTAAAACACAAAAGGTTACGGAAGTTTATAAATTTATGAAATCCTACGATGGTGTTTCCAAGCCCAGCGGAGTTATCCTAATAACCTTTGAGCTCTATAACCTCCCATCTTAAATCGATATTTCTTGGCACTCTGTTAAAGTTCGCGAGTACATTTCAAAACCCATGAGATGCAAGTCTTGCCAACTCCTCGGCCACACAACCAAAAAATGCGTTAACACCCCACTCTGCTCCGAATGTGCCCTACAACCACATTCCCCAATTAAATGCACCAAAATCTGTTGTGCCAATTGCTCTGGTGAGCATTCGGCCTCTTCCCGACAATGCCCTAAGTACCAAGAACAAAGAGAAATACTTAAAATAAAAACAGTTAGAAAATGCACTATGCGTGAGGCCAAAACAATATTTAAAACAACATCTCATAACTCGGTTAATACCGCTTCATACTCTTCAGTGGCCAAAACATCAAATCAACGAAGCGAAAACGCAAACCAAAACAAAAATGACAAAATTAAAATTGCTTCCACCGAAGAAGCCCCGAAAAAAACCCTTCCCCCTCCTCTTCCCACTCCCCGATTCCCCAGTCCCCTATCCCCATACCACCTCCTCAGCCAAAGCAATCCACTTCACTTGCTCATAACAAGTATAACTTATCTCCTGCATCACATGCATACTTACAAGAAATCCACGCTGACTACGAAAGTAGCAGGCAAGCCACATCTTCAAATCAAAATAAGCCAACTACACACAATATTAATTTAAATGCCTACAAATCTGACGATGCTTTGAGTGATTCATACTAGCTTCATCAATCCAAACCAAACCAAATAACATCCTCTCTCTATTCCCACTTATGTCCATTACACTAGTACAATGGAACATGAATGGTTACTTTAACAATTACCACGAGCTACAACTTTTGATAAAAGATAGCAACCCTGATGTTATTTGCCTTCAGGAAACACATATTAATACCAACCTAACGAACATAGCTTACCCCAAGCAATTTATTGGATATTTCTATAACTTTAGCTCTAATACCTATGCCAAACAAGGTGTTAGCATACTTGTACGTTAAGACATTGCCCATACCAAGTAACAGTAATACTTGTTCTTTAGGTATTGAGCTCCTTACCCATCCCAAAATATGTATTTTTAATATTCCTCCATCTCAATTTGTAGCAGCCAACGAAATTCTTAAAATAGTAGATCTTTCTAACAAACCAATCTTATATGTGGGAGATTTTAATGCCTGGAGTCCATTGTGGGGATCATCTTCGCATAACTCTAGAGGGTTAAAAATAGAAGAAGTCATAAACAAATCAACCTTAACTCTCCTCAATGACGGCTCCGCTACCCATCATTCCACTCACAACTCTTTCACGGCTATTGATCTAACATTAGCCTCCGCATCGTTGTTCCCTTTCTGTAAGTGGTCCGTACAAGACTCTCTCTACGGAAGCGATCACTATCCTTTAAAGACAAAGACTCAATTTCGAACTAATCCCCTAAACATACCGCCATCCCCTAAATTTAACTTAGACAAAGCCAATTGGGATCTGTATCGTGCCAAATGCAGAGATAACTTTAATTTCCCTGCAACACACGACTTAAATCTGTTTGCCGCCAAAATAATAAAAAGAATCAAAGCCTCAGCCAATTTAGCAATCCCTCAAACAAAACCCTCTCTACATCAGAGAAATGTTCATTGGTGGAGCAAAACTCTGCAGGATTTAAGGTATAACAAATAAGCTCTAATTTCTTACAGAAAATCTAACGCTCTGTTAAAATATAATTCAATAAAAGCCAAACGGGAATCCTATGAAAGATTCACTTTTAATATAACCCCTCTATCATCGACTAAGAAAACTTGTGCTGACCTAAATAGCATGATAGGTAATTTTCCAAATAGGACAATTTTCCCTCAGGACAATAAAATTTAACAACGAGAATCTCCACCACTCCGTAGACATTGGCGATGCATTTGGGAACTTTTGGTCGGACTACTCTAAGGACGGCAATTTCTCCCACCAATACAAGACCCGTAAAGAAGTAACTCTTTCTCAGGAATACACACCCACCAAACTGTCGACCGCCTCTAGAGACCTTGACTCAAATTTTTCCCTTAGTGAGCTTGAATATGCACTTCAGCATGCGGAAGGGAAAACACCCGGTATAGACCGAATTTCATACCCAATGCTGAAACAGTTGTCCTCCGAGACCAAATACCGCCTATTAGAGATGTTTAACGCTATGCTCGCTAGGGGTACCTACCATCATGTGTGGAAATTATTTCAATTTCTTTACTCCCATGTTTAAGCAAGACCTTAGAAAAATTCTTGCCAAAAGGTTAATGTGGTACATTACGAAACATAAACTTATCAGCCCCCATCAAACGGCTTTTAAGCAACAGCTTAGCACTATTGATTCCCTCCTGCATCTCCACCATTACGCATCGGATGCCCTTTCTACCAAAAATCATGTTACCATATTGGCAACTGATTTTGAAAGAACTTTCGATCGCGTAGGGGTGCATACAGTATTGGATCAACTTTCCCGGTGGGGGGTAGTTCAAAAGACCTTCAACTTAGCGAAGGCTTTCATGATCAACCGTTCTATCCGAGTAAGAGTTAATAACACTCTATCTAAATTCTATACTCTCCACAATGGGATCCCACAAGGATCGCCCCTCTCTGCGGTACTGTTCATGATCGCCTTTCAGTCCTTAAACAACAGAATATTAAGACATAATCAAATTAAACTGGCAAATTTATGCAGACGATGCCATAATTTTTAGAAAATGTAAGAATACTACTGCGTTAAATAATAAGCTTAAAGAAGTCCTTAATGAAATCCAAACTTGGGGTGACACTTGCTGTTTCTTTTCTTAAAATACTTGGCCTGACATTTGATAAACGACTCACATTTAAACAACACTGTAGCGAACTTAGGATTAAACTTATTAATAGACTAAACATTATAAAATTCTTAACATCTAAGCGATCTCTCATCCACCGGACCACACTTATACAAGCGACAAGAGCTCTGTTGTTGTCCATTATTGATTATGGACTCCCCATCTACAGCTGGTGCGCGCCATCGAACTTAAGAAAAATCTTACCTCCTTACCATGCGGCCGTCAGGCGTAGCATTAGCCAATTTCCAATGACCCCAACTAAGTGCATCCTAGCCGAAGCAGGATTGCCGGACATTATAACCAGTGTCACGCAAACTACCTTTAAATTAATACCAAAACTCATGTGCTCAACCAGCTCTATTCTGCTGAAGGACTATGAAGTTGCCTCAAAGCACCGTAGGAAATTCAAAGTCCAATCTACGATTCGAAGATGTATAACCATTACCAAGAGACACAACATAGGATCGCCTTATCATTGGAACAAAGTCATTCCATCCCCTCCGTGGAAAATACGCTCCACCGCCATTGACACTACACTTCATGATTTTCAAAAATCAAGGACCCCAATCACAACGTTTAAGCAGCTAATCGAAGAAGTTACCCATAAATACTCCGATAGGAAATGGCTTTACACCGATGGTTCAAAGACCGATGCCACAACTACCTTTTCAGTGGTTGACCAACACAGATTAATTGTTTCTTGGGGTCGACTACCTCACAACTTCTCAGTTTTTGCTGGGGAAGCTATAATTAAGGCAATTAAATTTGCTCTCGAACTTAAAGGAATTTATATCATCTGCAGTGATAGTCTGTCCACCCTGCAAGGAGTACAAAACTTCTACAATAACAATAACCTTTTATCCGAAATTCGTCACCTATGCATAAAAAGCAGTAGCAATATTAAACTGTTATGGGTCCCGGCCCATAAAGGAATAACTGGGAACGAGATGGCCGACAATGCTGCAAAATTAGCCGGACGGGCTCCGTGCCATACAATCATACCTGGAGTACAACAGGACATCTTGAAAAACATCAAAAACATTTTGCGTTTAACCACTGGTATAAACAATTTAACCCTGACAAGAAAGACATCAAGTTCCCTACTTCGCTTAACGGAAGGGAATGTGCCATTTCCACACGATTAAAAACCGGACACACAAATCTCACGCATAAGCACATCCGTAATGGAGAAAGTCGGCTAAACTGCCCTAATTGCGGCGAAAAACTACCAGTAAAACATCTACTGGATTCCTGTGGACACTACCAAAACAGCAGAGCAAACCTATTTGGTCTCACCCCGCCATCAAATCTATTATCTGACCTCACAGCTGCCAACTCCAAACTGTTATTATCTTTCCTACGGAATTGTAAAATTACACACTTAATTTAATCTCCCCTTTAAATTATCTAATATCCATTTCTTCAAATGTTAAATCTCAAATACAATTGTAAGCAAATTGTTATCAATTGTCGAGTCGATGTAGCTAGTTACTCCTTCCTCTAAATTAATTATTATATTGTAAATTAAATTTATGTATATGTGTAAAGCTCAATATTATGTAAAGCTAATATTGAAATAACAAAAAAAATAATAAATAAACAGGGCGTTAAAATTGAGATTTAAGTCTAATAGGACACCAAGATCATTACCCTGAATTAATATTTCTAAAGCATTCCCATAATAAAAATAAATTGTCTGGAGATGACTAGTACGATAAAAAGACAAAAGCTTACATTTTGATCAATTAGATTATTTTATCTCTCACAAACAATAAAAAATAAAAAATGAAAATAATTGGTGGCTGCTAAATATTGAACGATAAGTAAATGAACAAAAAATGTCAGCCTGCATTCCATGGTCCGCCCATGTGCGGAGCCTGCGGCGGTGTGAACTCAAATACGCATCCGTTTCTTGATGTGTATTATGTGACCGCGTCGATCTCGTCCTTGAATCGCTGCGACGAAGTTCGTATGCGGTCTGCACGATCAGCGGACCTCTGAAAAGCCAACAAAAAGGAATAAGTTGAAAGGTCGGAAACTACTTCTAAATGAACTGCCTTGGACGCAAAACAAAAAAAAAAAATGTAGAATTTATAGGGTGGCCTACCAAGAATTTTCCATGTTGTATCAATAGGGCCATAAAAATCAACGCCACATATGGACGGAGAGCATGAATTCTGCCTAAAGGTTAATCTCCCATTATTTGCGTCATCAGACGAGGCTTGCATTTAAAGCAGCGTCTGCATGACCCTACTATCTGACGACTGCAGACTCCCTGCGCCTTTGCGATTCATATGCGCTGTCACAAAAGACTCACAAGTGCAACATGAAAATTTCGACTCGTGCAAGTATCGGACGTAGCTCTCAGAAATTTAGAGCGCTTTGTCGACAATATTGAAAACTTGGCATCGTACGATACAGGTCCTACAACAATGAAAAGGTAAGCCCAGCCTTAGACGATTCACATATAAACCGGTTTAGCTTTTCTAGGGCAGTCTAGGCAGCTGGCAAGTCTCAATTAAACTCTTTCGAATATTTTTTTTTCTTTTTGATACTTGTGCTCTTGGACTATTTCGACTATTTTCTTAGATTTCCTTATAAACGAAACATATAAACAAACACTCGTAGCAGTTTAAGGTGAGAGGAAAATCTTTCTATCCCATCAGAATACGCCAGGGGCTCGTCGGCCACTTATCTTCCTGTTCCTTTAAAAACGATGAACCTGTAAACCAGATTCTTGATGTAAGCCGATCGATTCTAAAGTCTCTTTTACGTCTTCACCTCTGGACACTATTTTGTGATTATTTTGTTCTGTATTTTGTTCCACGATGTTTCCAAGTGCAGTGGAAATGTCTCATCCCAATCTAGCTTATTTAGCCAAAGTTCCTGCAATGGGATTTTTCCTTTTATAAGTATGGGGCTTAATAAGCCAAGGGGGTCAAACAACTTCGATGTCACCGAAAAAAAGTTCCGCTTAGTCGCCATGACAATATATCATCTTTAGGAACCTAAGTGATTCCTAATGCTTTAGTCAGTTCTGAGTCTGAAAGTGTTATTAACTTATGGGTACTCTCGGATGCAGTAACTTCAGGCGAGTTTAAAAACCACTTGCTCAACTTAAGCCCAGCGTTTTGAAGAACCTGAGTTACTTCAAACTTAATTTTCTTTAGCTCCTTAATGCAACCTGCACCCCTTAAAATGTCGTCGACGTAAAAATCGGAGCCAGTAACAGACTCACTCAACCTCTTCAAACACCTTATGGCCAGGAATGGGGCTGGCGCAGTGACATATGTAACGGTGTTGAGCTTGCTCAGTTTCAAGGACTCTGATGGATGTTTCCTCCACAACTGGTATCGCCTATCGGTTTCATTTACCATTTACATTATTGCTTGTAAGGGACATATGACCTAAGGATTCGTATTATTCCACAAATTCGAAATACATTTTGTTTAAATTCGGATCTCAAGATAATCTTCTCTCGAGCGACAAAAAAAGTGCGTTTGGCTACCCCGAGCGAGTTTCCCAAAACACTTGGATCCGATTTAAATGGAAGTCTGAGTTCGAATCGACCTGAAGGCAGTACAACAGTATTTTTCTGATAATGTTCCTCACATAACTCTTTTTCAGGTGACAAAACTTTTAAGAAGTTCGTGCTTCTTCCAACCAACAGAATTTTTTTAAATTGCTATCTATTAACTCTAGTTAATTCTTCTTGGTAGAGACTAGAGACAGGGTGTTAAGGAGTTGAGGAATAAGTCTTATATTTTCCAGTTACTATCCATCCAAGGATAGGAGAGTTTTTTGGAGGATGGAATGGTTCGCATCTTTTTATTTTTATTTGGCTAAATATGACTCTGCTTCAATTAACATGTCTGAGGCTGTCCCCTGACATGTCCCCTGAGGCTCATAAAAGTTTGGGTCTACTAAAGGTAAGTTCTTTGATAGGTCGCAATCTTTCACGTTCACTGACTGGTCAGAGTGATAACCTGCAAATCAAAATCAAAAATTCAAACGAAAACTCACTATTATTAATTCTTCACAACAGTGTGTATCTTTTTTTTAACTTGTGAATTAGCTTGACCAATTCCAATTTGATACAAAAGCAAATTGATACACGATTCTTCTCTACGGATCTGTAAGCATTGAGCAAGATCTTCAGTAATGAAGCTCATTTGTGACCCAGAGTCATGCAATGCTCGGGCAAATATGTGCTCGCCATTTTCAGTTCGAACGCTAACAAAACCCTTTCTAGGGATGAGGCATGCAAAGCATGTAACGTAAAAAGACCATAAAAAGTTGCCACAAATATAACTGAATGATCGTAAATAGTTTTGGTAGAAATACCGTCTTTGGTATTTTTAAAGATAGAAGCTTGGGACTTTGTTTTAGATTTTTTATTGAATTTAATTTTTTATTATGATATTCTCCTAAGGATCGGCCAACTATATCCGATGTTTGCGATATATATCCGGTTTTGACGGACGAATATGACGAACACAACAAAATACAAAATATGCACGAAAACAACAAAACACAAAATTTGCTCGAACACAAAAAAGGGAATAAGTCAGAAAGTTGCCAAAAGTTGAGCTTATGTCATTCATGAAAACTGCATGGTCGTTTGTTCGCTTGTTCAAAACCAGAAAATGGTGATACAGCTGCTCTTAGCACAACAGTCTAAATAATCTATGCAGGCTCTACGAATATCAATGTGAAACGCCAATGGTGTCTCGTGGCATAAACTAGAATTGCCACAATTCTTAAAAGAAAACCATATTGACATTCTGGTCATATTGGCTTCTGGTGGAATCGCATCTTACAAGCAAATACAACTTTCAAATAAGAGGCAACACTATCTACCACACAGATCATCCAGATGGAAAAGCTCACGGTGGAACTGAAGTTCTAATCAGAGAACGCATTAAACACAATTTTCTTAAAAGGTTTGCAACAAACTACTTGCAGGCCACATCGAGACCAAATTCAGTCAAGCAACGGAAGCCTTTCAATCGCTGCCGTTTACTGCCCTCCTCGTTTCTCAATCTCGGAAGGACAATTAATGGACTTCTACAATTCACTTGGGGATCATTTTATAGCTGCAGGAGACTACAACGCCAAACATAAGCACTGGGGATCACCTCGAGTATTCAAAGCCCAGAAATAACCGAACACCTTTTCAGCCTGACGACGCCAAAAACGAACTGGCTAAAATACAAAAAGTACGTGAGTGCTCACATGGAACTCGCTCCAGAGTTTAACATGGAATCGGACATCGACTACACAACGAGCGCCCTGGAAGAAATACTCGTTGCAGCAGCTACTATCTCTACTCCTCATGGGAAAAAAGTAGACCGAAACAAATACTTCAAATCTAATCAGCAAATCGGAGGCGCACTCGTCGTGATTGGCAAAACAGCAGATCACCAGCTTCAAAACAACGCCTTATGGAAGCAACCCGTTCACTCGACCAGGCTCTTCACCAACAGGAAGAAAATGCATAGCTAAGGTACATCCAGAATCTCTCGCCAACAAGCACAAAGTACTTCCTGTGGAGGGCCCACTCAAATCTTAGTGCCCCAATTGAAACGACCACCCTTATAAGAAACTCTTCGGGATGCTGGGCTCGCAGCGACGAAGACCGAGATGAAAAATTCGCCACACATCTCCAAAGTATCTTCCAGCCAAACCCAGCCTCAAATTTATTCCTCCTGCCAGTAATTCAGCCAGAGGCTACCCCTCAGCCAGCTGCACCTTCATTTCGGCTAAAACCAAAAAAAAATTCCGGTGGTGACCTATTAACGCCAAAGATGCTGATGGAACTTCCAAAATGCGCTATAGAGGTCATCTGCAAACTATTTAATTAAATCATTAATCTTGGCTTTTTCCCAAAAAATTGAAAGAAATCCATTATTGTTATGATACTGAAGCTTGGAAATAACCACACAATTTCAACATCGTACAGACCAATAAGCCTTCTATCTTGTTTGTCTAAATGGTTTGAAAAATACTTGTTAACTTGCATAACACCACATCTGGAAGCTTGCAATATTATCCCGGCACACCAATTTGGCTTCCGAAATACGCTCAGCCTTCGAACAGCAAGAATATTGTAGCGCTATTTTCCTCGACGTATCTCAAGCTTTCGACCGAGTTTGGCTCATTGGACTCATGCACAAAATTAAAACGTATTTGCCAACATACACCCACAAGCTACTGGAATCATACCTCTACAATAGGGTATTCTCAGTGAGATACAACGCAGCTACTTCGGGCGACTACATTATCGAAGCTGGAGTTCCACAAGGAAGCGCACTCAGCCCGTGTCTATATGTTTTGTACACTGCGGATATCCCTACGAACGCACAACTAACAACGTCAACGTTCGCCGACGATACTGCTATCCTTAGTCGCTCCAGATGCCCAACGCAGGCAACAACCCAACTGGCTAATCATCTTATAATAGTGGAAAGGTAGCTGTCCACCTTAAAATAAATGAAAAAAAGTGTAAACATATAACGTTTACTCTTAATAGACAAACATGCCCTCCGCTTTCACTAATCGGTATGCAGATCCCTCCAGCTAACGAAGCAACGTACCTTGGCGTCCACCTTGATAGACGACTTACCTGGCGTAAGCACATCGAATGCAAGAAGATGCACCTAAAACTGAAAGCCAGCGATCGCCACTGTGCCTGGACTACAAGTTTCTACTGTACAATTCAGTCCTGAAGCCAATCTGGACGTATGGCTCCCAGCTGTGGAGGAACGAGAGCAGCAGCAATATAGACAGCATACAGCGCGCACAATAAAAAATCTTGAAAACTATCACTTGGGCACCTTGGTATGTTCGCTACGAAAACATCCACCGCGATCTGGGCATCCTCGCAGTGAAAGACGAAATCCAGAAGCAAAGAAAAATGCAGAAGTATGCAGAAGAAGAAGAGGAAATTTCGCCTTAATTATTTTATTTAAAAAAAAATTAAACAATATTTAAAAAAAAAAATATTTTATATTATTAAAAATTTTTATTTTAACTAATGAACAAAATTAAATAAAATAGAATTTTATTTATAAATAAAAATAATACATTTTAAGATTTTATCGTTGTCGGTCTATTAAAAAATAAATAAAATCAAAAAATGGATAATACCAAACAGAAATTAAATCCACGACTCTTGATGTCTTATGATGAAGATTAAACGTCAGAGTAAAAAGCATTCGTCGGTTATAGGAACGTTTAGAAGCTGGGTCAGTTCCTTTAGTAAAGACCGAGCTATAGCGCAGGCTACAGAATTTAAATGAGACAGTTTGTAAGGAAAATGAGTTGCATCTCAGATCGAGCAATTAGATGGGGAAGATGTATTTGGAGCCGAGTTGGAAGAATTAGAAATAACGACTTAGCCCAGGGTAATGTCTTTATTAAATGCCTTCAATGTAGCTGAAGATTCACCACCAGCTACTGCAATTTATGGAGCCCCAACTTGAGCTCGACTTCCCAGTTTGGCATTGCTAAAATTCAGTGGAAACTATTCGGAGTTTAAAATTTTATGAGTCTCCTCGATGCATAAGTAGACAAAGATGTAAACATTCCTGTTTTCGAAAAATTGAATCATTTAATTTCTTGCCTCTCTGGTAAAGCCTTAGGAACAATCAAGGCATTTCAAGTCACCGAGAGTAATTCTGACAAAGCCATCGCTAGTCTAAAAAGAGTTGACGATAACGAAAGTCTCATCTTTGCGAACCAAATATGCAAATTATTCAGCCTTTCGAAAGTTTATCAGCCGTCTGCGTCGTCGTTGAGAGGTCTCATAGATGTTTGGCTCATAATTATCCATAGGAGATGACACTAAAATTGCAAACTCAATCATTATATATTTAGTTTTGAGTAGAGTTGATCCAGTGACTAGAGAAAAATGGGAAGAATCACTGGATTATTAGGAAGTAACGTTGTGGTCCGGTGGTAACGCTGTCGACCAGCACCTGTCCGCTAAAAAGACTGGCAAGCCAAAATAGGAAAAAACTGGGTCCAGCAAGCACCACAATAGAAATTCGTCGGCTTGCTCCGCTTCCAATAAACAAGCTTGCAGTTATTGTAACGAACAATACCATAGTCTTGCCCAGTGTAATCTGTTCGCTCGCCTTGGTGTAATGCAACGGTTTGAGTTTGTGAAGTCAGCCTCACTATGTTTGAATTGTCTGCGAAAAGGTCACACGGTTGCGAAATGTAAATCGACTAGGTGTCAAATTTGTGAAAGATCGCACCATAAGCTTATGCACCGATTAACCGTGACAAAACATAGCTTAGTGTTACCACCACCGAATAAAAATCTCCCTGCAGCGGCAACTTTTTATGGTCTTTTTCCGTTACATGCTTTGCATGCCTCATCCCTAGAAAGGGTTTTGTTAGCAACATCGATTGTAAGCGTTCAAACTAAAAATGGCGAGCACATATTGGCCCGAGCATTGCATGACTCTGGGTCACAAATGAGCTTCATTACTGAAGATCTTGCTCAACGCTTACAGATCCGTAGAGAAGAATCGTGTATCAATTTGCTTTTGTATCAAATTGGAATTGGTCAAGCTAATTCACAAGTTAAAAAAAAGATACACACTGTTGTGAAGAATTAATGGTAGTGAGTTTTCGTTTGAATTTTTGATTTTGATTTGCAGGTTATCACTCTGACCAGTCAGTGAACGTGAAAGATTGCGACCTATCAAAGAACTTACCTTTAGTAGACCCAAACTTTTATGAGCCTCAGGGGACATGTCAGGGGACAGCCTCAGACATGTTAATTGGAGCAGAGTCATATTTAGCCAAATAAAAATAAAAAGATGCGAACCATTCCATCCTCCAAAAAACTCTCCTATCCTTGGATGGATAGTAACTGGAAAATATAAGACTTATTCCTCAACTCCTTAACACCCTGTCTCTAGTCTCTACCAAGAAGAATTAACTAGAGTTAATAAATAGCAATTTAAAAAAATTCTGTTGGTTGGAAGAAGCACGAACTTCTTAAAAGTTTTGTCACCTGAAAAAGAGTTATGTGAGGAACATTATCAGAAAAATACTGTTGTACTGCCTTCAGGTCGATTCGAACTCAGACTTCCATTTAAATCGGATCCAAGCGTTTTGGGAAACTCGCTCGGGGTAGCCAAACGCACTTTTTTTGTCGCTCGAGAGAAGATTATATTGTGATCCAAATTTAAAGAAAATGTATTTCGAATTTGTGGAATAATACGAATCCTTAGGTCATATGTCCCTTACAAGCAATAATGTAAATGGTAAATGAAACCGATAGGCGATGCCAGTTGATAGTGTGGAGGAAACATCCATCAGAGTCCTTGAAACTGAGCAAGCTCAACACCGTTACATATGTCACTGCGCCAGCCCCATTCCTGGCCATTAGGTGTTTGAAGAGGATGTTGAGTCTGTTACTGGTTGCATTAAGGAGCTAAAGAAAATTAAGTTTGAAGTAACTCAGGTTCTTCAAAACGCTGGGCTTAAGTTGAGCAAGTGGTTTTTAACTCGCCTGAGTAAGCAAGTAACTCGCCTAAAGTTACTGCATCCGAGAGTACCGATAAGTTAATAACACTTTCAGACTCAGAACTGACTAAAGCATTAGGAATCACTTAGGTTCTTAAAGATGATATATTGTCATGGCGACTAAGCGAAACTTTTTTTCGGTGACATCGAAGTTGTTTGACCCCCTTGGCTTATTAAGCCCCATACTTACAAAAGGAAACATCCTATTGCAGGAACTTTGGCTAAATAAGCTAGATTGGGATGAGACAATTCCACTGCACTTGGAAACATCGTGGAACAAAATACAAGTTGCCTTTTCGCAATTAGATGCAATCTCAATTCCGAGATTCGTTTTCACCGATCCAATGTCATCTATTCAAATTCATTCCTTTTCTGGCGCATCGATGAGAGCCTATAAAGCCGACGTCTATATTCGTTGCGAATCTGCAGAAGGTATTAAAAAGATAGATAAAGAGAAAAGATAGTAGAAGATAAGATTTCTTTGCTCTCATACTGGTTCGATGTGAACGGTTCAATTTTTCATCGTTCAAAGATGTTACGTTCCAAAAATAGAATTTTCTCTTTCCCTTTCTCATCTGCCAGCCGTTTGTCGTGGAACCCGCTCTCAAATGTTTTCATTTTTACAGCGGGTTTCACTACGTGGCCTGCCAATATGCCGTAGAACCCGAACGCATAGAGATTCTTACAACGGGTTCGACTATGAACTGAAGCGATGCTAAGGTAATTTAAAAATTTTTTATTTTTGTTGATTGGGTATAAATTTTGGAAAACACTTGAAAATAATTAAATATAAAATAAATAAATTAAAAAGAAACAAAAAGTGGATGTCTTGAGCCTGTTTTGAAATCATTTTACTTCCACTCAAATTTCATTTCAATTTGACTTTAGGATGCCACACATGCCTGTTTTTAATGTGTTTGAATTTTTCTAGTGTTTGTGTTAAAATCAGTAATGAATCTAAACGTTTATGTGAAAAGTTCGATTGCTCCAAAAGGAGTGTTGAATTTTTGACTGAGCTGCGTTAAAAAAACAAAACATTCCGTGGACTTAGTTCGTAAAAATAAGATCTTTGTAAAACACTAGTGAAATCATTTGCTTTTTATACAGCAAAGTGTTTTTTTTATACAAGTGTGTTTTTATACAGTGTTTGTCATTTTGCCAAACAATTTTAGAGCTATAGGGTGATTTTGATTTACAGTTATGCCACGTTTTTTTGTCGAAATTCAAAATACAAGTTTAAAAATAAAATGTAATTCATTCATTACATTCAAATTTATTTTTACCCCTCTATTGTGAATTTCATTTTTCGTTGAAAAGCATTTTAATATGTTTTTTTTCTTTTTTAATTACTGAAAATAAATAACAAGTAAAATATAAAATCTTTAGTATGGAATCTGGCAGTCTTTACAACAAAAGCCTAGTACTCAGATCTGTAACGAACAGCTAACATGATGGGGTGACAGAGAAAAGGAAGAAATGGATGTTCCACGCGGATGGTGTCAGGACGCATCATGGTCCTTCAGAACACTAATGAGAGGGGCCAGCGGTAAGGCGGTGGCGAATCAAACGAATCGAATTCTATTTTCTTTACTTCATTAGAAAATCAAAATTTACTCCATAAAATTGTTACTTAAATGTCTAATGATCTCCAATTCCCAGTCTCTTACTTTCGCTGACTATCCACTATTTTCTATTATTCTAATTCACCACTTAAGGCAAGAGTTCGTAAGAGAACGGGAAGCTGGAAGCTAAACGTAGGAATCCGCGTAGAAATAGCATTTTCTTTGCATTTCTGGCGCGGTCCAAGAAGGTTCATCCAGTAAAGAAAGCAGATTTTTTTACGCGAAAAGCGCACAAGCGAGTGGGAAATTGAGCCCACTCGGAGATCACCAGGATTTGGCAACAGGTGACAACAGCGGGGCCAAAGCGGCAGCTTGTTGGCAGACACGCTAAAGGTTCGGCCCAAAGTGAGGCAGGTCGCGAGACGCAGTGGCGTTGAGTGTTTTAGGTTAGGTCTGGATCGAACGGGCCTGATATATTCTTTTAGCTCTCGGATATCGGAGGACCTGGTACAAGGTGTGTAACTCTTTGGTGAAAAGAGAAGTTGGAATCGAGAGAGGTTCCCAGCGGATCAGTCTACGGCATAAATTGAGGTTCGCGGCGCAAGACCGCCCACGAGGAGTGGCCGCGAGGAATCGCCGAGAGGATAGCATTCCTTCAAGAGATCCTGGCCGGAGCAGTCGCGGGAAAGGCGAGGGCTGAAGAGACGAAAAAGTTTTCGTTAGAGAAGCCGCTAGTTGTGGTCCGAGGCAGCCAAACTCGGGAGCTAGACTTGGAGCGTTCGCGGTGCTTCTAAGGGACGCTACGCCGCAGAGAAGGGAGCAAAGTCGGTCTATCTGGTGTTCTCGTGGTGCCCCGTAGGAACGTGTGGAGTAAGCGAGCGGAGAGTTCGGTTCTAAATAAAGGCTTCTATGTGCTGGCTGAGTAAATATTTTGTTTTGTGAACGGGTTGGCAAAAGCTTTCCTGGAACATTATTCCTTTCCAGCCTCGAGCACGTGGAAGCGCTTCAACCAGCTTGTCGCGGATGAAAGAAGTAAGTGAATTCTAATTTTGTATGAAGCCAATTGAAGCGACAAGGAATATTTTGGTCATTAACCTATCGCGTCGTTCGATTCCCAGCCGAGGGGGATCCACCGAGTGAACGATCGCCCTCACCTTGAGACCGTGAGTGAGCCATTAGAGCAAAATCCCGATCCTGAAGTGAAATAAGAGCGTCGCCAAACAGGGATTATGCAAGGTTAGCCCGTGAATAAAGTCGGCCAAGTCTATTGAAGCGATTCTGCATGCGCTAACCGCAGATGGCCTTTCACCACGGAGCGGTGTAAAGGAGTTTAGGGTGTAATTTTGTATGTAAAAAGAGAAAGATAAATGAATAAGTGACGATGAAATGAAGTAAATCCATAGATTCCTATTTTAAACTAGCTTTAAGAACTACCCCATTGAAGCTTAGCGCACCCACACCACTGTTTTAAGTTTTTCATTTTTATTTGTTAAACCTAGCAGTTGCTAGGTTAAGTAGATATATAAGTCAATATATTAGTAGATATATAAGTCAAGAAAAAAACTGAATTGTTAGCCAAAGTAAGGGGAAGACGGGATAGGGATATAGTAAACATTTAAGGACACTTTAATTAAATAAACATTAATTATATAATGAAGTAGAAGAAAAATAATTCGCCTCGCTTAATACTGCTCTAATTCAAGTATCATACGCATCAGCTTTAAGCTTGGATTTATCATTGAGAACAAGTATGTTAATGGTCTGTGAACTGTTTTGACAGTGAAGTGTCTACCATAAATGTATGGTTTGAAAAAAGTTATGGCCCAATGAATTGCTGCCAATTCTTGTTCTGTTGTACTTTTATTACTTTCACCCATAAGCAACTAGAAGTTGGAGTTCGTATTCGTCTTAAGTTAAAACTGCTCCACATGCTTATTTACTTGCATCTGTTATTCTGCAAAATTCTATGCTAAAATCTGGATATTGTAATAAATTCGGATTTATTAGTGCGGTTTTGAGATGTTCGAAGGCATGCTGAAAATCAGATGTCCATTCGAATTTGGCATTTTTATACCCTTGCAAAGGGTATTATAATTTTTTCCAAAAGTGTGCAACGCAGTGAAGGAGACATCTCCGACCCTATAAAGTATATATATTCTTGATCAGGATCACCTCCTGAGTTGATATGAGCATGTCTGTCTGACCGTCTGTCCGTCTGTATGTTTCTACGCAAACTAGTCTCTCAGTTTTAAAGCTATCGTCTTGAAACTTTGCACACACCCTTCTTTCCTTTGCACGCATAATATAGATCGGCCGAGATCGGCCGACTATATCCTATAGCTTCCATATAACTGATTGATCGGAAATGGTATAACTTTAGTGTTTTTAGAGTTAAAGAGTTCAAATGAGAGCTATTTTTGGCAAAATAATACGACATGCCAAATTTCATAAGGATCGGCCGACTATATCCTATAGCTGCCATATAACTGAACGATCGAAAATGACCCAACTTTTGTGTTTTTAAAGATAGAAAACTGGAACTTGGTAAATATATTATAGTTTTGGTCAGTTGATCCAACCTACCAAATTTCATAAGGATCGGCCGCCTATATCTTTTAGCTGCCATATAACTGAACGATCGGAAATGACCCAACTTTCGTGTTTTTGTTGATAGAAAGCTGGTACTTGGTACACATTCTATTTTTGGAAGCTTGGAACTTTTTTTTATATATTTTATTGTAATTAATTGGTTTTATGATGATATTCTCATAAGGACCGTTTCTATAAGGATATAGAATAATAAGGACGCGATTGCCATTCGGCCTAAAAATAGCGCAAAATTCTTTCCAAAGAATGATGACTATAGAATTTTCCGGATTAGAAAATTCTCAAGCTTCCTTTATATGGATGATTTAATAGCCATTGGTTGTTCCGAAACACATATGCTCAAAAACTAACTGATGTTTTCAAGAAATGTAGGAAATACAATCTTAAATAACATACATTTAGATTATTGGTCTCATTATGAGCCAATCTTCATTTAGTTTAAAATCTAACTGGCAATTGAATTCCTTTATTAAGTCAATGCCTATTATTCCTTCACAAGGTATTGCGAAGTGCAAATCTACTAAGTCAAAATCGTGTGAAATAATGTTTTTACCTGTCTTTATCTCTGTTGAAATCAGTCCTTTGGACTGTATTATGTCTTGACCTACGCCTTGAATATTGATTTTCTTATTGATTTGGATATCATGAAAGATATCAGGATTTTCCTTTAACAGATTTATGTCTGCACCGGTATCTATTAAACATACAAATTTTTTATTTGTTTTTACATTGAAAAGTCTAAAAATATATTTAAACTAAGATTGATGGTGTGAACCGCATAGTTTTCTACTGAATATCTGAGGGTTGTTGCGAGTTTCCCTGATTGTTTTGGGCTACTCTAACATTGTTATGGGTGTCATTGTTATTGTGGCCTCGAGTTGAGTTACCACGTCCTCGATTGTTTCCTCTGTATTGACCTCTTCCATTATTATTATAATTAGTACCGTTGTAGTTATTGTAATAATTATAACGACCACGATAGTTTCCTTTGAAATTTCCACGTCAGCGGCTTCCACCAAGCTGTGGATAATTATTATATTTAAGGACAGTGTAAGGCTGTCCGGTTGCTTCCGTGCAACTATTTACTCAAGGGTTAAGCCGTCCGCTATGTACGCACTTTCTAGAGCTTTGTCATCTGCTCAACCTCTGAATTATATTGGTTAGTAGTTTTGATGCGTTGCTGTAGATTCATCAGTTTAGCTTGTAATACACTACAGTTTCGACTTTGACATTGCTTTTTAGTCTGGAAATTACGTTTGATATAGTTGTTTCATTTCCGACTCGGTATCTGGCGACACCTTTTAGCTTTGTTTTTATTATTGAAAAAGCTTATTGTTCGTGTTCGCCTTTTATCCAATGCATAAAGAAAACTTGTTGAGTTTTCTGCTTTACCATCAAATACTGGTATAAGCTTTGACGCAGTGTTGATGAAATCAATATTTGACTGTGTCATTGTAATAAATTTTTCTTCAACTATACTCGAGCTAGTATCTGAATCCGAAGAACTGTCCAAATCAGACATAAATTTAGCAGGGATAGTGAGATTCTTTGTTTCTTCCTCTTCCAAATCCTCTTGATCAATATTAAAAATTATACCCTTGCAGAGTGTATTATAATTTTGGGTCAAAAGTGTGCAACGCAGTGAAGGAGACATCTCCGACCCTATAAAGTATATATATTCTTGATCAGGATCACCTCCTGAGTTGATATGAGCATGTCCGTCTGTCCGTCTGTCTGTCTGTTTCTACGCGAACTAGTCTCTCAGTTTTGAAGTTATCGTCTTGAAACTTTGCACACTCCTTTCTTTTCCTTGCACGCAATATATAAGTCGGAACGGCCCGGATCGGCCAACTATATCCTATAGCTGCCATATAACTGATTGATCGGAAAAAGTATAACTTTGGTGTTTTTAGAGTAAGAGAGTTCAAATTTGACCGAGAGCTATTTTTGGCAAACCATTACGACATGCCAAATTTCATAAGGATCGGCCGACTATATCTTATGGCTGCCATATAACTGAACGATCGGAAATGACCCAACTTTCGTGTTTTTGAAGATAGAAAGTTGAAACTTAATACAGATTCTAATTTTGTTGATTCAACCTACCAAATTTCATTAGGATCGGCCGACTATATCCTATAGCTGCCATATAACTGAACGATCGGAAATAGTACTTGGTAGAAATATCAACTTTCGTATTTTTGAAGATAGAAGTTTGGGACTTTTTTTAGATTTTTTATTTTAGTTAATTAGTTTTAATATGATGTAATCATAAGGATCGGCCAACTATATCCGATGTTTGCGATATATATCCGGTTTTAACTGCAAGGGTATATAAACTTCGGCTCCGCCTGAAGTTAGCTTTTCTTTCTTGTTTTTATACCCTTGCAGAGGGTATTATAATTTTGGTCAAAAGTGTGCAACGCAGTGAAGGAGACATCTCCGACCCTATAAAGTATATATATTCTTGATCAGGATCACCTCCTGAGTTGATATGAGCATGTCCGTCTGTCCGTCTGTCTGTCCGTCTGTCTGTCCGTCTGTCTGTCCGTCTGTCTGTTTCTACGCAAACTTGTCTCTCAGTTTTAAAGCTATCGTCTTGAAACTTTGCACACACCCTTCTTTCCTTTGCACGCAGTATATAAGTTGGAACGGCCGGGATCGGCCGACTATATCCTATAGCTGCCATATAACTGATTGATCGGAAATGGTATAACTTTGGTGTTTTTAAAGTTAGAGAGTTCAAATTTTAGGTGAGAGCTATTTTTGGCAAAATAATACGACATGCTAAATTTCGTAAGGATCGGCCGACTATATCCTATAGCTGCCATATAACTGAACGATCGGAAATGACCCAACTTTAACCCAACTCGTGTTTTTGAAGATAGAAAGCTGGAACTTGGTACAGATTATATATTTGGTCAGTTGATCCGACCTACCAAATTTCATTAGGATCGGCCGACTATATCCTATAGCTGCCATATAACTGAACGATCGGAAATGGTACTTGGTAGAAATATCAACTTTCGTATTTTTGAAGATAGAAGTTTGGGACTTTTTTTAGATTTTGTATTGTAAAAAATTGGATTACATATTCCTATTGCCATAAGGATCGGCCAACTATATCCGATGTTTGCGATATATATCCGGTTTTAACTGCAAGGGTATATAAACTTTGGCTCCGCCCGAAGTTAGCTTTCCTTTCTTGTTTTTGATTCTGGTTCTTCACCAGTTTTAATTATTACTGACGTATTAAATATATTAGGTATTGATATATCTAGCTTGAACTTTTCTCTAATAGTTGTTAAACTGGATCTAAGTCTGATCAAAAACTTTGAAACTTGAGACCAATGGTCTTGATTAAACTTATCTCTGTGTTCATATATTAGCATTCATGCTTCATTGAAGCATTTGACTAATATTTCTACTATAATAATACTTAAGGCTCTTTTTGTATCCATACTTGTATCCATGAATATGCATATATATTATTTTAAATTTACTTCATTCTATTTTATTTTCTTATTTAATAAATTTTTTTTTTTTTTCAATTTTGATTGGTCATTGTTGTTTGTCCCAGTCATTTGCTCGGCTCATGTATATTTTCTTTAAGCACCTATTTTGCAGCTTATATAATTTGTAAAAACAATTCGCACACATGATAACAACAATGATTATCAGTAATATTTTTCTTAATTCTAAGTTTACATTACTTGATTCAACTTTATTTATAACATTAGCAGTAGAATTCACTGACTTAACGTCTACTAATCCCATTTTGGAATTCCGTTCCGAATTATGAATTGTTTCAATTAGAAAATCTTCCGAAGATTTACTTATTGTATTACTATTCATAAATAGAAAAGTTTCCTTGCTTATGGGCTTTAATTTAATTTAATTTGTTGACTGAACTGAAAACTTAAATATTTTTGTTTCATATTAAAATTTAATTTGGGATTTAGGATTTGGATTTAAAAAAAAAAATTTTTTTGTTTACTTAACTGAGAACTTATCACTGAGAAAAAATAATATTTTCTTTTCATATTAAAATTTCAATTTCATTTTTTGTTTGCTTAAATTTGCTACCGGGATAATTAAAAAAAAAATTTTTTGTAACAAACAACCTGCCTAGTTTTGCAGTGAGGCTTTATGGGCCCCACTTCTATTGGGCTACAAATATTCTGCTCAGTTTCACGTAAAGTCGTCAGTTTCACATAAAGTCGACGCAGTACATTAATAATGGAACGCAGTGCATCAAAAAAAAATAATAAAGCGCTGACGGTTCTCTATAACCGTGGTCAGGCTTGATGCGCCCGACGGGGCCGGTGCTGGCTGCACGGGTCTCAAGATCTCAGGTCCTCGGAGCTGCTGATGTCCTGGGTCATTTAGGCTTGATGCGCCTTACGAGGCCCGTGCTGGCTGCAAAGGTCACAAGATCTTCCTCAGGTCCTTGGAGCTGCTGATGTCTTGGGTCATTTGCCCAGCCTAGTCATATCGACGTTTGATTCGATCGCGTTCTTGAGCAGCTACATGGTAACCGCCAAGCTACTGATACAAGAGATTGGGCGGGGATGAGCCGTTGCCAGGTGAGCTAGTCGAAGCTTTCGTACTGGACGAGCACTTCAGCACTTCTTCTAGGGCTCCAGACAGTCGGCGTTCGGTGTATTGGCGAGCCACCTACGCAAACAATGTGCTCGAAATGTGCTCCGATAAGGACGATGTCAACCCCGAGACTGGAACTTCAAGCGGCCGTGCTAGGGACACGGCTAATGAACAGAAACACAGTATGGATATTAACGGATGCGTACTTTGGACGGATTCCAAAATCGTGCTTGACTGGATAAGCAGCACCTACCGGCGGTACAACCAGTTTGTTGGAAACCAGGTGGCAGAAATCCTGGAGTCGACGGATGACGGATGTATCCCAATGGAGGTGGGTCACCATTGCCGAAAACGTGGTAGACGATGCAAGCCGCAACGCCATGTCGACCTCAATCAAGGGTTGCGATGGTTATGCGGACCGGCGTTTTTTTATATCTTGAATGAGATTTTCGAACTACAACCGGCCAATAAGGGCCACAGCTTGGGTCGTAAGATTCGTCCGACGATATCGCAGCCAGTACAGCGACAGTGAGGAGTATAGACTATGAAAAACGAATGCGCCAAGGCGAAGCGCGTACTGATTCGGTGGGCGCAAAGTGAAGCCTTTTTGGGATATAAGAGAGACAAGCGAGACTTGGATTATTTGGATCGTTGCATGTGATGATTGGACGCCCCATTGAGAAAGGCTGGGTGTCATTATTCACCTGTTTAACCACAAGGGCCATTCACTTGGAGATGGCCCAGGATTTCTACAGAGAGAGAGGTAGTCTGATAAGTATCGATAGTCACTCAGTCACTTTGAATAACGCACTTTTGTTCAGTATTGTATTCGCGGCTTACTTTTCTTATATCTGGCCACACTGATTGTGGTCTTAAGCTACGTTACGTTTGGCACCACAGACACTCCGATCAGGGATCCCATAGAAAGAGGAAGGAGGTAGGTAGGTAGGTGAGGTAGGTCAAATATATATTAAGTTGAAGCTAATTCTAAGTTACATTTCCCCAACAGAATAAAACACATACGGTTGCTTACGCTACAAGATCTGGTATTTTTTTGTTTCGGTGAATGGCCAATTGTTAGAGGTACCTCCCGGAATTTAGAACGGCGTCAGTTTGCTTCCTTCAGGAAGGTGATAATTTTGCGAACATTGTCTTTAGTTACATTTTTAAGTGCATCAATCGGTGTTTCATTGTTAAAAACATTGTTTCTAATATTGGTAATTTTAGGACAAGATACAAGTATGTATATGGCATATGTTAATGGTTGAGTTTAGGTAACAGTTTGGGCACATTGGTGTTGATTCATTCATTTATTGAGGATTCATATAGTGTTGGTGTGTTTTGTGTGTCCGAGTCGTTCTTAAATGTTATACCCTTTCAGAGGGTATAATAGTTTTGGTCAAAAGCAACGCAGTGAAGGAGAAATCTCCGACCCTATAAAGTATATATATTCTTTATCAGGATCACTTCCTGAGTTGATATAAGCATGTCCGTCTGTCTGTTTCTACGCAAACTAGTCTCTCAGTTTTAAAGCTATCGACTTGAAACTTTGCACCCATCCTTCTTTCCTTTGCATGCAGTATATAACTCGGAACGACCGGGATTGGCCTACTATATCCTATAGCTGCCATATAACTGATTAATCGGAAATGGTATAACTTTAGTGTTTTTAGAGTTACAGAGTTCAAATTTAACATGAGAGCTATTTTGGGCAAAATAATACGACATGCTAAATTTCCTAAGGCCGACTATATCCTATAGCTGCCATATGACTGTCGGAAATGGTTTTTGGTAAAAATACCAACTTTGGTATTATTGAAGATAGAAGTTTGGGACTTTTTTTTAGATTTTTTATAATAATAAATTGGGTTATATTATCATATTCTCATCAGGATCGGCCAAATATATCCGATGTTTGCGATATATATCCAGTTTTAACTGCAAGGGTATATCAACTTCGGCTCCGCCCGAAGTTAGCTTTCCCTTTTTGTTTTTTGTGAAACTGCCTTTCGGGTTTTTCCGGGTGTACCCATTTCCGCAGATGATGTTAACGCGTGCTAGCCGGCGAAGTGGAAAAATCCAGATAGGCTCTTACTGAAATATAAATAAACCTGCAGTAGTATACATTTTTCAAGATATCTACTAGCTTTGTCAAATTTATCCGTGCATAACGCTGCATGTTACAGGAGTTGTATTCGCCTCTGCCGAATACAATTTACTCAGGTTCCAAAGCAGTTTTATAACTTTGTAACTTTTTTTGAAAGTTCATCTGTGACCTCCGATCAAGCCATTGCCGTTTTTTTCGCAGAATTTTTTCAAGGAACTTATTCTCCGCCAAAATTTACAGTTCAGCCTTACGCCTACCACATTCAATCAGCGAATCTTATTTTCTTTCCGTTTTTCTCCGAGAATAGCTTACGAGCTTAGCTCGTATTATCTGATCTTCTAAGGGTCAAACCCATTTATTCGCCAGGCTCAGATGGAGTACCAGATTATTTGCTAAAATACTGTGCCAGGACTCTGTGCAAACCTCTTCTTAGACTTTTCAACTTATCCTTGGAAACCTCGATTTTTCCCCCTAAATGGAAAGAAACTTTCATAATTTCCCTACATAAAAAAGGGGAAAAGTCTGATGATGCCAACTACAGAGACATCTCTAAATTGTCGGCAATTCCAAAGTTATTTGAAAAATTAATTACTCCTCATTTGCGACACATTTGCTCTTCGATCATCCTCCATGTCAGCATCTCTTTATTAGGCGTCACTCCACCACCACAAATTTCTCCAGTAAATTCACATCCTTTGTCATAGATGGCTTTTGGGGGGGGAACGGGGTGTTTTCCTATTTTGCTAATTTAGACAATCAGGTAAGTACTTCGGCATTACATTGAAATGCCGTTATTTTATAAAAAACGAAGCCCAGGCCCTTTTTTTCTGTTGACTGTCTCGTATAATTTTTTGTACTTATTCAGTTATTTTATTCCGACAATACGGAGCCTGATTTTTTCTGAGTTTTTTTCGAAACAAGTTTCTGATGACACGAATAATCAACTACAAAATCTTGTTGAGAATTCACGAATATCTTGAATCTGCATTCTCAAAATAACTTTTATGATTCTGCCGAAAATTCTTTCTTTTTAGGAAAATGTACCAACACAAATCTGGTTCTGGAAAGCACAAAGAGCGTGCAGAACACGAGAAAAAAAAATAAAGAAGAGAAAAAAAAACATAAATCCATCAACTTTTATCTAAAATTGCAGTCACCAGCGGATTCTATTTGTGAAAAAAATCCATACGCTGTCTATTCACCGTGCGGAACTCGCAGACTGAATCTTTGTGGTGTCGATTGCGCTGAATGTTGTCCAAAACCTTTAGAATTTTTCGGAGTCATTCAGAAATTTTATAACATATTCAGTGCAAACCCTTAACGATGGGAACTCTTTCAAAAGAAAATTCACTCTTTCCTTCACAGTTTGTCCGATACGCGATGGTCTGCAATACTTGACGCCGTTAAACGTTTCGCGAAACACCTTTCTGGAATACAAGAAGCACTTGACGATGTGAAAAAACTCAATTTGACAGCAGAGACTCTCCGGGACATCAACGGTATTCAAAAATACATGAATTCGTTCGAATGTATCTTGATTCCGTCGATTTGGTTCAAAATTTTGGGTGCTATTAATGAGAGAAACGTCGTCTTCAAGCAAGAGGGGCTACTATAGACGTTGAAGTTAACAATCTGAAGGCTCTCCCTTCATTTGCAGTTCATACGAAAGCGATGGGATCTCATTCTGAGTGAATGTAAACTTCTTGCAAGAGGGTGGAACATTCCTGAAACTTTACCAACAATTCGAAAAATAAAACGTGCAAAAGTATTTTTGGATGATGAAGACGCAAGTCCAAAAACCGACATTACTTCTGAAGAAGAAAAATTCAAGACCAGCATTTTCTTCAGCATCATCGATTCGGTCATTGCAGAAATGACAAAAAGATTCAAATCAGTAAAAAATTTGAACGAGTGTTCTCTTTTTTATGGAAATTCACCACGTTGGATGAAGATACTTTCCAGACGTCTGCCGGAGAATTCACGAAAAAGTACGTAGCTGATATTTCCGAAGAGTTGGAAGATGAAATCGTCCACCTCAAACATATAGATAATTTTGAAAAGAACCTTCCTCCATTTGCATTGCTGAACGCTCTGTACTCAAAAAACCTTCAGAATCTTTTTCCAAATGCCTGTGTTGCTTTAAGGATTTTTCGTACAATCCCTGTCAGTGTCACTAGTGAAGAACGCTCCTTCAGTGTTTTATCGCGAATTAAAAACTTTCACAGATCTTGTTCTAAATAAGAGCGTCTAACTGGTCAAAAATTTTATATTTGGAGTCGGAGTTAGCAAGGCAGTTGGATTTCAGCGTAATAATTGATTCTTTTGCCTCTGCAAAAGCGGCAATAGCCAATTTAAGTGGATAAAAACTAATCGTGATAGCGACGATAATTTGAAAATTAGTCCTTTTTTTATAACCGTCTTGTTACGAGTCTTTGCCTTTGTGCTCACGCCATTCTCGAACATTGTGTCCATTTCAAACTTTCACTTATTATATGGGGGCCCGTGAGTTGTAGCCCCCCGGGCCCAAAATTCCCTCTCGACGGCGTCTTTTTAGAGATTTAACTTAAATTTGCCGACCATGTTTCCTCAATAGTTAACAAGGCTAAAAATAGTCCTTTGTTTCATTAAAAGGTAGTGAAACGAATTTAACGACCCCTACATAACTAAAACCTTATTTATTTCTTTGGTCCGTCCGATACAGGAGTACGGTTCATGCGTCTGGAGTCCCCAATATGGAGTACATCAAGACCGTACAAAAGTTTTTGGTAACGTTTACACTTAGAGGTGCAACTTAACTGGGATGCAAATTTTCACCTTCCATCCTATAATAGTACTCTTACTAATAAACTTACATAGCTTAACAAATCGTAGGACAATGCTCGGTGTAGTTTTTCTAATACCTAATCAATAATAACCTAATCAATGGGGATGTAGATAACCAGCATTTACTATGTTGTTAGAAGCAGTATGTTAGAAGCCTGGTTTTGGATCTTTTGGAAAATGGAAAAGAGCGCCCTGCGTTGTACGCATAGTTATAAACGGAAACTTCTTTCTTTTTATATTGAGGATTTCACCCTTTCACTGCTTTATACAATGTTAGATTAAGCAGATCTGGACACTCACATGCAAGAGGGAGAAAAATTTATAAACAACAATCAAAACAAAATATTGGAAAGTTCAAAGAAAAGAGGTCGAATAATTAGAGACACGTTTCGAAGTTATGTTTGCAGCCATAGAAATGCTGATAGTATTTAAGAATTTGATTTTATAATAATGTATCTCACTTTTTATTAATATTATCTTAATTAAATTACTTACCATCAACATTTAATTTCTTTGAGATTTCGTTCCAATTTTAGTCGACATATTCCCATAAAGAACGTTTTTCGAAAATGGCTGCGATTAGCTCTTCATTTATTATAGACATTTTAAAAACACGTGCGTCCGGCAAATCACAAATCAAAAGCAAATCGTAACATGCGCTGCGCCAAAGCATGGGTAGAAAGAAAGAGAAATAATAACAAAGGCAAAATAGCAAGTGATTCGTCTTCAAAAACAGTACTGCACCGTTTGAAGCTGATTGCTTGCATTTCGTTTCGTTTTCGTCTTCGTCTTCGTCTTTGCGCGCACTATGTTTACGGCCGCACTGTTGTGCACTGTTTTTCGTCTTCAGCTTCATCTTCAGATTGGCTTCGTCTTGTTTGCAGCCTAAGACAATTAAGCGTGCTGAGATGGGTGGGGCTTGAGTATGTATGGTTTAAGTATGTATTATGTTATTCGAATCTGTCATAAATTTTCCTAATATGGTAGTCGTATCCTAAGATAATTTCTTTAAACTCTATTGTTTTGTGTATTAGAATTGCCACACCACCGTAAGACTGTGATGTGTTAAGTGAAAGCATTGTATAGCTTTTAGGGATAGAATTAGCTATTAGCATTTTAGGGATTAGCGATGTTTGTTAAGCCACTAATATTGCAATGTAGAATTTTAAGGGTCATCGTTGGGTACAGAAAAGGTCAGAATAGTTTTTTTATTCATAAGACATATCAAAGTCTAGGTTGTGTGTTTCAATTGGGTTTTTATACCCTTGCAGAGGGTATTATAATTTTGTCCAAAAGTGTGCAACGCAGTGAAGGAGACATCTCCGACCCTATAAAGTATATATATTCTTGATCAGGATCACCTCCTGAGTTGATATGAGCATGTCCGTCTGTCCGTCTGTCCGTCTGTCCGTCTGTCTGTTTCTACGCAAACTAGTCTCTCAGTTTTAAAGCTATCGTCTTGAAACTTTGCACACACCCTTCTTTCCTTTGCACGCAGTATATAAGTCGGAACGACCGGGATCGGCCGACTATATCCTATAGCTGCCATATAACTGATTGATCGGAAATGGTATAACTTTGGTGTTTTTAGAGTTAGAGAGTTCAAATTTGACATGAGAGCTATTTTTGGCAAAATAATACGACATGCCAAATTTCATAAGGATCGGCCGACTATATCTTATAGCTGCCATATAACTCAACGATCGGAAATGACCCAACTTTCGTGTTTTTGAAGATAGAAAGCTGGAATTTAGTACAGACTCTATTTTTGGTTAGTTGATCCAACCTACCAAATTTCATTAGGATCGGCCGACTATATCCTATAGCTGCCATATAACTGAACGATCGGAAATGACCCAACTTTTGTGTTTTTGAAGATAGAAAGCTGGAACTTGGTACAGATTATATTTTGATCCATCCTACCAAATTTCATAAGGATCGGCCAACTATATCCGATGTTTGCGATATATATCCGGTTTTAGCTGCAAGGGTATATAAACTTCGGCTCCGCCCGAAGTTAGCTTTCCTTTCTTGTTTTTTAATTACGTTACTGGTTTTGATTGTTGTCGCTATTTGGCTTCTAATTGCGTTTTCTTGCGATTTAAAAGGTTTTTGGGAAAAATCCTAACTAAAGCTGTCGTAGAGTTTAAGGTGTTTGAGGGTGTTTCGGTGATTATAAAGATCCATTATGAGGGCATTTTATGAGGGCGGGAATTTTTTATTTATATGGCCTTCTTGGCATCAACTTTTTCATGGGTTCTAATTACTTGGAATTCCTGTGGCTTAACGAAGATTGTTCATCTTCTGTATACCGATGTATGCCTGGTGTCCTGAAGTTTGCCATCCAGACTTTTTATTAGGAACGGATTGGCGTTGCGCATGGGTTTTTTATCATAGCGCTTGATAACCAGAAATTTTGGTTTTGCCCAAATGGGCGGCTTATCGGGTGGGTCGACTACACCCATCGCGTGAATAGGTACTACACACCGTTGGGTTGATATATTTTTTTTCTTAGTTTGCTTTATTCCTTTATTTGCTTACAAGTTAGGCGCTAATAAACACTTTTCGAATACACGTCTCGTCGGGACAGAAGTTTTCCTAACAGTGCAATAGAACCATACGGTTTTCAATTAAAGTACAAAATATGTTACAATGATAAAAATTTCTGGCCCATGAATACTATCAAAAAAAGCGAACAACCATTTTCGTTAATAATATATCATTTTTTGAAAATAATTTTTAATATTATATTATTTCCTTCCGCAATGAAAAAAGAATTTTAAACATTTTTGTTTTGTTTTTTAATTAATTAACATTTATTCAAGAAGAAATAATGGAAGCTTGAAATATTATTATTTTTAGTGTTGGAAGCGATCTCAAATTAAAAATTTTCAGTTATTTAATCCTTTGCCTTCAATATATAAATCTTTTGCCATCAATATTTATTTATTTATTTCGCCAACGGATAAATCCTTACATGGCTACATAATAACTTAAAAACTAATAAATAATACTAAAATACTAATAAAAACTTAATAAGTGCCTGATTAACATGCGTTTAAACACAACCTTATCAGAGCCCCACTCAATTCGGAGGCCCGCTCAATCGGCTCATTTAAAAGATAATTGGCCCTGTGACACTTGACCCGAAAGGGGGCAATGGTACGACTGTTCCAATTTTAGGAACATTAAAATTAATGAGTCCCAATAAAAAAGGACAATCAATGTTATCAACGACTACATTGTTCAAACAAGTTAAAGCTGCCAGTTTACGCCGATCCTCCAACGTGCAAACATTCAGAAGAAGGCAGCGGCTCTGGTATGAAGGTAGAGGATACTGAAACCTTAGAGGCAGAAGAGCAAATTTTAAAAATTTTTTCTGGAGTCGCTCAATTCTGTTGGAACGCACTTTACAATCCGGATTCCAAATGATTGAGGCATATTCCAGCCTCGACCGAATAAATGCAGCGTAGACGCTGAGGCTCGAGTATGGACTTTTAAATTGCTTCACGTGCCTTTTAACAAAGCCCAGCGTAGCATACTCTTTAGGCAGAATATAGTCTAGGTGAACAGAAAAATTAAATTTGCTGTCGAATAAGACACCAAGGTCTAACTCCTCCTCTTTAGCTGCCAAATTAAAATTACTGATGGAATAACCCGTACGGATTTCAAAAAACCGCCTACTGTAACGGGTAAACATACACTTAGATAAGTTTAATGGAAGAAGATTGCGGGAGCACCATGAGTAAACACTGGATATATCCTCCTGTAACAAGTAACTGTCACTAATGCAGCTAATCGCTTTATAGATTTTAAGGTCATCCGCATACATTAAAAAGTGCGAATGACGAAAGCATGACGTGATGTCATTAATGAAAATGATAAATAGAAGAGGTCCAAGAGAGCTGCCTTGTGGAAGACCAGAGGAGGTGACAAATGGAATTGAGATAGCGTCTCCAATAGTAACATGGCAAGGTCGGTCAGCCAGATAAGACTCGAACCAACTTAATAGGCAGGAATGAATACCTAATTTATATAGTTTGCCCAGAAGGGCAGCATGACACACTTTGTCGAAGGCTTTGGAGAAGTCGGTGTAAATGGCATCAACCTGAAATCGGTTTTCAAAAGCTTCAAAGCAGTGCTTAGAGAAGACCGCTAAATTAGTGGTAGTGGACCTCCCAGGCAAAAAACCATGCTGGTTGGGGGATATAAAATTGCGAGCCAGAAAAGTTAATTTTTTAGTTACTATACGCTCCAGTATCTTAGCGACGTTGCAAATTTTGGCTATAGGTCGATAGTTGGTAACATTACACCTACTGCCACCTTTGTGAATAGGCGTCATAGAAGTAATCTTCCACCGGTGGGGGAATCTACCAGAAGAGAGCGAAAGAGAGCTAGGTAGCATGCAGGGAGATTCCGGGTCCCAAGACCAGACAATGGAGCTCAGGTTAAAATCGCCAGCTACCATCAAAGCGGTAGGGTCCGACGTTCTGGCACAGACACTAGTGATGTTTTCCATATGCGCATGATATATAATAAATGCGCTGTTCGGAGGGATGTATGATGCAATGATGACGAACGGGCCATGGACGCCCTGGATTGAAACCGCAAGCTGATCCAGTAAAGGGTCGGCCACCGGAAGGCGCAGTGGTGTAGCCTGAAGAGATCGACGGATAGCGATAATCACACCACCAATTCGCCCATACTGGGTACTGAATGCATCTCGGTCTTTTCGAAGTACATGGTACAAGTTAGGATCGAAGAGAAGCTAAATTTGTCATTGAGCCACGTTTCCACAAGGATGACTACATCAAAATCGCAGGCAGAAGAATTGAGGAATACCATCCGGAACATGGTTCTCATTCCCGATATATTTTGGAATAGAACTTTAGGGCTTTTATTGGGGTCCGAGGACGAATTATAACAACGGTTCGATCGATTGTTCACGATCGTTTATTCCACATAAAACATCTTCCAAAGCTCCTGTTGCTCCTGGTGATGGATTTGCTGCCATGAACTTGACCGGTGGTTTTTCATTGTTTTCAGACAGTTGAGAGAAAAGTTGAGAGATTTCTGTTTTTTTTCTCTTCTTTATTTTTTTTTCTCGTGTTCTGCACGCTCTTTGTGCTTTCCAGAACCAGATTTGTGTTGGTACATTTTCCTAAAAAGAAAGAATTTTCGGCAGAATCATAAAAGTTATTTTGAGAATGTCATGCAGATTCAAGATATTCGTGAATTCTCAACAAGATTTTGTAGTTGATTATTCGTGTCATCAGAAACTTGTTTCGAAAAAAACTCAGAAAAAATCAGGCTCCGTATTGTCGGAATAAAATAACTGAATAAGTACAAAAAATTATACGAGACAGTCAACAGAAAAAAAGGGCCTGGGCTTCGTTTTTTATAAAATAACGGCATTTCAATGTAATGCCGAAGTACTTACCTGATTGTCTAAATTAGCAAAATAGGAAAACACCCCGTTCCCCCCCCAAAAGCCATCTATGACAAAGGATGTGAATTTACTGGAGAAATTTGTGGTGGTGGAGTGACGCCTAATAAAGAGATGCTGACATGGAGGATGATCGAAGAGCAAATGTGTCGCAAATGAGGAGTAATTAATTTTTCAAATAACTTTGGAATTGCCGACAATTTAGAGATGTCTCTGTAGTTGGCATCATCAGACTTTTCCCCTTTTTTATGTAGGGAAATTATGAAAGTTTCTTTCCATTTAGGGGGAAAAATCGAGGTTTCCAAGGATAAGTTGAAAAGTCTAAGAAGAGGTTTGCACAGAGTCCTGGCACAGTATTTTAGCAAATAATCTGGTACTCCATCTGAGCCTGGCGAATAAATGGGTTTGACCCTTAGAAGATCAGATAATACGAGCTAAGCTCGTAAGCTATTCTCGGAGAAAAACGGAAAGAAAATAAGATTCGCTGATTGAATGTGGTAGGCGTAAGGCTGAACTGTAAATTTTGGCGGAGAATAAGTTCCTTGAAAAAATTCTGCGAAAAAAACGGCAATGGCTTGATCGGAGGTCACAGATGAACTTTCAAAAAAAGTTACAAAGTTATAAAACTGCTTTGGAACCTGAGTAAATTGTATTCGGCAGAGGCGAATACAACTCCTGTAACATGCAGCGTTATGCACGGATAAATTTGACAAAGCTAGTAGATATCTTGAAAAATGTATACTACTGCAGGTTTATTTATATTTCAGTAAGAGCCTATCTGGATTTTTCCACTTCGCCGGCTAACGCGTGTTAACGCGTGCTAGTTAACATCATCTGCGGAAATGGGTACACCCGGAAAAACCCGAAAGGCAGTTTCACAAAAAACAAAAAGGGAAAGCTAACTTCGGGCGGAGCCGAAGTTGATATACCCTTGCAGTTAAAACTGGATATATATCGCAAACATCGGATATATTTGGCCGATCCTGATGAGAATATGATAATATAACCCAATTTATTATTATAAAAAATCTAAAAAAAAGTCCCAAACTTCTATCTTCCATAATACCAAAGTTGGTATTTTTACCAAAAACCATTTCCGATATGGCAGCTATAGAATATAGTCGGCCTTAGGAAATTTAGCATGTCGTATTATTTTGCCCAAAATAGCTCTCATGCTAAATTTGAACTCTGTAACTCTAAAAACACTAAAGTTATACCATTTCCGATCAATCAGTTATATGGCAGCTATAGGATATAGTAGGCCAATCCCGGTCGTTCCGAGTTATATACTGCGTGCAAAGGAAAGAAGGATGGGGGCAAAGTTTCAAGTCGATAGCTTTAAAACTGAGAGACTAGTTTGCGTAGAAACAGACAGACGGACATGCTTATATCAACTCAGGAAGTGATCCTGATAAAGAATATATATACTTTATAGGGTCGGAGATTTCTCCTTCACTGCGTTGCTTTTGACCAAAACTATTATACCCTCTGAAAGGGTATAACATTTAAGAACGACTCGGACACACAAAACACACCAACACTATATGAATCCTCAATAAATGAATATATCAACACCAATGTGCCCAAACTGTTACCTAAACTCAACCATTAACATATGCCATATACATACTTGTATCTTGTCCTAAAATTACCAATATTAGAAACAATGTTTTTAACAATGAAACACCGATTGATGCACTTAAAAATGTGCAATGTGCTTAAACTAAAGACAATGTTCGCAAAATTATCACCTTTCTGAAGGAAGCAAACTGACGCCGTTCTAAATTCCGGGAGGTACCTCTAACAATTGGCCATTCACCGAAACAAAAAAATACCAGATCTTGTAGCGTAAGCAACCGTATGTGTTTTATTCTTTTGGGGAAATGTAACTTAGAATTAACTTCAACTTAATATATATTTGACCTACCTCACCTACCTACCTACCTCCTTCCTCTTTCTATGGGATCCCTGATCGGAGTGTCTGTGGAGCCAAACGTAACGTAGCTTTAGACCACAATCAGTGTGGCCAGATATAAGAAAAGTAAGCCGCGAATACAATACTGAACAAAAGTGCGTTATTCAAAGTGACTGAGTGACTATCGATACTTATCAGACTACCTCTCTTTCTGTAGAAATCATGGGCCATCTCCAAGTGAATGGCCCTTGTGGTTAAACAGGTGAATAATGACACCCAGCCTTTCTCAATGGGGCGCCCAATCTTCACATGCAACGATCCAAATATTCCAAGTCTCGCTTGTCTCTCTTATATCCCAAAAAGGCTTCACTTTGCGCCCACCGAATCAGTACGCGCTTCGCCTTGGCGCATTCGTTTTTCATAGTCTATACTCCTCACTGTCGCTGTACTGGCTGCGATATCGTCGGACGAATCTTAGGACCCAAGCTGTGGCCCTTATTAGCAGGTTGTAGTTCGAAAATCTCATTCAAGATATAAAAAAACGCCGGTCCGCATAACCATCGCAACCCTTGATTGAGGTCGACATGGCGTTGCGGCTTGCATCGTCTACCACGTTTTCGGCAATGGTGACCCACCTCCATTGAGATACATCCGTCATCCGTCGACTCCAGGATTTCTGCCACCTGGTTTCCAACAAACTGGTTGTACCGCCGGTAGGTGCTGCTTATCCAGTCAAGCACGATTTTGGAATCCGTCCAAAGTACGCATCCGTTAATATCCATACTGTGTTTCTGTTCATTAGCCGTGTCCCTAGCACGGCCGCTTGAAGTTCCAGTCTCGGGGTTGACATCGTCCTTATCGGAGCACATTTCGAGCACATTGTTTGCGTAGGTGGCTCGCCAATACACCGAACGCCGACTGTCTGGAGCCCTAGAAGAAGTGCTGAAGTGCTCGTCCAGTACGAAAGCTTCGGCTAGCTCACCTGGCAACGGCTCATCCCCGCCCAATCTCTTGTATCAGTAGCTTGGCGGTTACCATGTAGCTGCTCAAGAACGCGATCGAATCAAACGTGGATATCACTAAGCTGGGCAAATGACCCAAGACATCAGCAGGTCCAAGGATCTGAGGAAGATCTTGTGACCTGTGCACATCAAGCCTAAATGACCCAGGACATCAGCAGCTCCGAGGACCTGAGATCTTGAGACCCGTGCAGCCAGCACCGGCCCCGTCGTGCGCATCAAGCCTGACCACGGTTATAGAGAACCGTCAGCGCTTTATTATTTTTTTTTGATGCACTGCGTTCCATTATTAATGTACTGCGTCGACTTTATGTGAAACTGACGACTTTACGTGAAACTGAGCAGAATATTTGTTGCCCAATAGAAGTGGGGCCCATAAAGCCTCACTGCAAAACTAGGCAGGTTGTTTGTTACAAAAAAATTTTTTTTAATTATCCCGGTAGCAAATTTAAGCAAACAAAAAATGAAATTGAAATTTTAATATGAAAAGAAAATATTATTTTTTCTCAGTGATAAGTTCTCAGTTAAGTAAACAAAAAAATTTTTTTTTTTAAATCCAAATCCTAAATCCCAAATTAAATTTTAATATGAAACAAAAATATTTAAGTTTTCAGTTCAGTCAACAAATTAAATTAAATTAAAGCCCATAGGCAAGGAAACTTTTCTATTTATGAATAGTAATACAATAAGTAAATCTTCGGAAGATTTTCTAATTGAAACAATTCATAATTCGGAACGGAATTCCAAAATGGGATTAGTAGACGTTAAGTCAGTGAATTCCACTGCTAATGTTATAAATAAAGTTGAATCAAGTAATGTAAACTTAGAATTAAGAAAAATATTACTGATAATCATTGTTGTTATCATGTGTGCGAATTGTTTTTACAAATTATATAAGCTGCAAAATAGGTGCTTAAAGAAAATATACATGAGCCGAGCAAATGACTGGGACAAACAACAATGACCAATCAAAATTGAAAAAAAAAAAAATTTATTAAATAAGAAAATAAAATAGAATGAAGTAAATTTAAAATAATATATATGCATATTCATGGATACAAGTATGGATACAAAAAGAGCCTTAAGTATTATTATAGTAGAAATATTAGTCAAATGCTTCAATGAAGCATGAATGCTAATATATGAACACAGAGATAAGTTTAATCAAGACCATTGGTCTCAAGTTTCAAAGTTTTTGATCAGACTTAGATCCAGTTTAACAACTATTATAGAAAAGTTCAAGCTAGATATATCAATACCTAATATATTTAATACGTCAGTAATAATTAAAACTGGTGAAGAACCAGAATCCAAAAAAAACAAGAAAGGAAAGCTAACTTCGGGCGGAGCCAAAGTTTATATACCCTTGCAGTTAAAACCGGATATATATCGCAAACATCGGATATAGTTGGCCGATCCTTATGGCAATAGGAATATGTAATCCAATTTTTTACAATACAAAATCTAAAAAAAGTCCCAAACTTCTATCTTCAAAAATACGAAAGTTGATATTTCTACCAAGTACCATTTCCGATCGTTCAGTTATATGGCAGCTATAGGATATAGTCGGCCGATCCTAATGAAATTTGGTAGGTCGGATCAACTGACCAAATATATAATCTGTACCAAGTTCCAGCTTTCTATCTTCAAAAACACGAGTTGGGTTAAAGTTGGGTCATTTCCGATCGTTCAGTTATATGGCAGCTATAGGATATAGTCGGCCGATCCTTACGAAATTTAGCATGTCGTATTATTTTGCCAAAAATAGCTCTCACCTAAAATTTGAACTCTCTAACTTTAAAAACACCAAAGTTATACCATTTCCGATCAATCAGTTATATGGCAGCTATAGGATATAGTCGGCCGATCCCGGCCGTTCCAACTTATATACTGCGTGCAAAGGAAAGAAGGGTGTGTGCAAAGTTTCAAGACGATAGCTTTAAAAAGTGAGAGACAAGTTTGCGTAGAAACAGACAGACGGACAGACAGACGGACAGACAGACGGACAGACAGACGGACAGACGGACATGCTCATATCAACTCAGGAGGTGATCCTGATCAAGAATATATATACTTTATAGGGTCGGAGATGTCTCCTTCACTGCGTTGCACACTTTTGACCAAAATTATAATACCCTCTGCAAGGGTATAAAAACAAGAAAGAAAAGCTAACTTCAGGCGGAGCCGAAGTTTATATACCCTTGCAGTTAAAACCGGATATATATCGCAAACATCGGATATAGTTGGCCGATCCTTATGATTACATCATATTAAAACTAATTAACTAAAATAAAAAATCTAAAAAAAGTCCCAAACTTCTATCTTCAAAAATACGAAAGTTGATATTTCTACCAAGTACTATTTCCGATCGTTCAGTTATATGGCAGCTATAGGATATAGTCGGCCGATCCTAATGAAATTTGGTAGGTTGAATCAACAAAATTAGAATCTGTATTAAGTTTCAACTTTCTATCTTCAAAAACACGAAAGTTGGGTCATTTCCGATCGTTCAGTTATATGGCAGCCATAAGATATAGTCGGTCGATCCTTATGAAATTTGGCATGTCGTAATGGTTTGCCAAAAATAGCTCTCGGTCAAATTTGAACTCTCTTACTCTAAAAACACCAAAGTTATACTTTTTCCGATCAATCAGTTATATGGCAGCTATAGGATATAGTTAGCCGATCCGGGCCGTTCCGACTTATATATTGCGTGCAAGGAAAAGAAAGGAGTGTGCAAAGTTTCAAGACGATAACTTCAAAACTGAGAGACTAGTTCGCGTAGAAACAGACAGACAGACGGACAGACGGACATGCTCATATCAACTCAGGAGGTGATCCTGATCAAGAATATATATACTTTATAGGGTCGGAGATGTCTCCTTCACTGCGTTGCACACTTTTGACCAAAATTATAATACACTCTGCAAGGGTATAATTTTTAATATTGATCAAGAGGATTTGGAAGAGGAAGAAACAAAGAATCTCACTATCCCTGCTAAATTTATGTCTGATTTGGACAGTTCTTCGGATTCAGATGCTAGCTCGAGTATAGTTGAAGAAAAATTTATTACAATGACACAGTCAAATATTGATTTCATCAACACTGCGTCAAAGCTTATACCAGTATTTGATGGTAAAGCAGAAAACTCAACAAGTTTTCTTTATGCATTGGATAAAAGGCGAACACGAACAATAAGCTTTTTCAATAATAAAAACAAAGCTAAAAGGTGTCGCCAGATACCGAGTCGGAAATGAAACAACTATATTATTTTTCCGAGATGACTGTAGTGTATTATAAGCTAAACTGATGAATCTACAGCAACGCATCAAAACTACTAACCAATATAATTCAGAGGTTGAGCAGATGACAAAGCTCTAGAAAGTGCGTACATAGCGGACGGCTTCACCCTTGTGTAAATAGTTGCACGGAAGCAACCGCACAGCCTTACACTGTCCTTAAATATAATAATTATCCACAGCTTGGTGGAAGCCGCTGACGTGGAAATTTCAAAGGTAACTTTCGTAGTCGTAATAATTATTACAATAACTACAACGGTACTAATTATAATAATAATGGAAGAGGTCAATACAGAGGAAACAATCGAGGACGTGGTTACTCAACTCGAGGTCACAATAACAATGACACCCATAACAATGTTAGAGTAGCCCAAAACAATCAGGGAAACTCGCAACAACCCTCAGATATTCAGTAGAAAACTATGCGGTTCACACCATCAATCTTAGTTTAAATATATTTTTAGACTTTTCAATGTAAAAACAAATAAAAAATTTGTATGTTTAATAGATACCGGTGCAGACATAAATCTGTTAAAGGAAAATCCTGATATCTTTCATGATATCCAAATTAATAAGAAAATCAATATTCAAGGCGTAGGTCAAGACATAATACAGTCCAAAGGACTGATTTCAACAGAGATAAAGACAGGTAAAAACATTATTTCACACGATTTTGACTTCGCAATACCTTGTGAAGGAATAATAGGCATTGACTTAATAAAGGAATTCAATTGCCAGTTAGATTTTAAACTAAATGAAGATTGGCTCATAATGAGACCAATAATCTAAATGTATGTTATTTAAGATTGTATTTCCTACATTTCTTGAAAACATCAGTTAGTTTTTGAGCATATGTGTTTCGGAACAACCAATGGCTATTAAATCATCCATATAAAGGAAGCTTGAGAATTTTCTAATCCGGAAAATTCTATAGTCATCATTCTTTGGAAAGAATTTTGCGCTATTTTTAGGCCGAATGGCAATCGCGTAAAGCATACAGTTCTGGTAATAATTCCATTGTTCTACCAGCAAGATCCCAAGTAGTCAGAAAAATTCGCCTATCATCAGATGAGAATAGTGTATTAATTCCAAACCAGGAATTTAAAGAAGTCATTTGTTCTGCAAACACAGTGGCAACAACCCAAAAATGCCCATTTGTCCCAATTCTGATATGACCGATACCGATCAAGTAGTAGATATTAAAAATTTGTCATATGAACCACTTTCGAGCTACGTCATAGTTCAAAACAATCCAAAAAATATAGAAAAAACTGTCAATTTAGCTAAAAATTTTCCACCACAATTCAAAAACGAATTAACATAAAAATTGATAGATAGTCTACATAAAAACTCATAGAAACCCTCAAAGTCAAATAAATAAGATACAAGTACAAGTACAAAAATTTATCGACAATAAAATAGTCGAACCGTCTGCATCCCCTTATAACTTAGCCCACTTTTGTTAGTACCGAAGAAATCTCTTCCAGGGTCTGACAAGAAAATATGGCGGTTAATAATTGACTACCGTCAAATTAATAAAGCAAACTGTTGTCGGACAAATTGCCGCTCCCTAGAATTGATGACATTTTGGATCCACTAGGAAGATTAAAATACTTTTCATGCCTTGACTTAATGTCAGGATTCCATCAAATTGAACTAGAAAAAAGTTCAAGACATATAACGTCTTTCTCAACCAGCAATGGTTCGTATCGCTTTACGCGATTGCCATTCGGCATAAAAATAGCGCAAAATTCTTTCCAAAGAATGATGACTATAGAATTTTCCGGATTAGAAAATTCTCAAGCTTCCTTTATATGGATGATTTAATAGCCATTGGTTGTTCCGAAACACATATGCTCAAAAACTAACTGATGTTTTCAAGAAATGTAGGAAATACAATCTTAAATAACATACTGAAAAAATGTTCATTTTTTATGCCGACGACAAAAAATACGACGTCCTTAAAAAATACCCAGTCCCACATGATGCGGACAGCGCTAGACGATTCGTTGCATTCTGCAACTACTATAGACGTTTTATCAAAAATTTTGCCGACTATGCTCGTCACATAACAAGATTATGTAGAAACAAGAAAAGAAAGCTTACTTCGGGCGGAGCCGAAGTTGATATACCCTTGCAGTTAAAACCGGATATATATCGCAAACATCGGATATAGTTAGCCGATCCTTATAAGAATATTATCATATAACCCAATTTATTATAATACAAAATTTAAAAAAGTCCCAAACTTCTATCTTCAAAAATACCAATGTTGGTATTTCTACCAAAACCCATTTCCGATCGTTCAGTTATATGGCAACTAAAAGATATAGTCGACCGATCGTTATGATTTGGTAGGACGGATCAACTGACAAAAAATATAATCTGTACCAAGTTCCAGCTTTCTATACCTAAGCTTCCTAAAAAGAAAAAAAGAAACAAGAAAATAATAGGATGAAGAATTTCCATGGCCCCATAGCGTATTACATAAAAGTGAATTTTCCTTGTTATACCCTTGCAGAGGGTATAATTATTTTGGTCAAAAGTGTGAAACGCAGTGAAGGAGACATCTCCGACCCAGCAAAGTATATATATTCTTGATCAGGATCACCTGCTGAGTTAATATGAGCATGTCCGTCTGTCCGTCTGTCTGTCTGTTTCTACGCGAACTAGTCTCTCAGTTTTAAAGCTATCGTCTTGAAACTTTGCACACATCTTTTTTTCCTTTGCACGCAGTATATAAGTCGGAACAACTTGGATCGGCCGACTATATCCTATAGCTGCCATATAACTGATTGATCGGAAATGGCATAACTTTGGTTTTTTTAGAGTTAGAGAGTTCAAATTTGACACAAGAGCTATTTTGGGCATGCTTTTAGCAAACCATTACGACATGCCAAATTTCATAAGGATCGGTCGACTATATCCTATAGCTGCCATATAACTGAACGATCGAAAATGACCCAACTTTCGTGTTTTTTAAGCTTCCATGCATATTCATCGTGAATCTTTTCACCGGTCAAATGTTCGGCTTTACTGTAAACATAACCATCTTCTGTTTTTAAGTCAGGGAAATTTATCTTGTTTGCAGAAAACTTTGCTACCCGATCTTGATATGCAGCAGATTTAAAGTGTTCCGAGTTTAAATCCACCAAAAACCCTTCACGTAAATCTAGTGCATCTATTTCATCTTCGTTTACGCGAGACACTGAGTCCGGAACGATGTTCAAAGACCCTTTTCGATGCACAATTTGTTGAAGAGCTAATGCCTACCGAGCTAAATGAGTACTAAGGTCATGATTAGACATAAGCCACTTGAGCGATGCATGATCGGTAATGATGGTAAAATCGTGTTCTTCCACGTTAGCTCTGAAATTCTTCAAAGCTACTATAGCCGCTAAATACTCTTGTTCGGTCACGGTACAGTTCCTCTGCGCACGATTTAGTTTCTTCGAAATAAAGGCTACGGGACGTTCGTCTCCTTCTTCGGATAATTGTACCAAGACGGCACCGACACCAGACTTGCTAGCATCACAATGGATGGCGAACGGTTTAAAGAAATCTGAGCTACTCAATACCGGGGCTTCACTGAGACAACTCTTCAGCATTTCGAATGCTTTTAGTGCTTCAGGAGCCAAACAGAATTTACGTTTCGTCGTCATCAAATCGGTTAAAGGAGAAGCACGAGAGGAAAAATTACGAACAAATTTGCGATACCAGCCGCATAAGCCCATAAAACTTCTTAAGCCTCGTAGAGTTTTAGGAATAAGAAATTCTATAATTGCTTTAACCTTCTCAGGATCTGTTCGGATTCCTCCCTCACCAATTATATGGCCAAGATAACGCCCCCGTCTCATACAGAAATGACTTTTGCCAATGTTGATTGTCAATCCTGCACGCTTGATATGAAATGCAATTTCTCTGAGAATATCAAGATGACTGTTAAAGTTTGAGGAGACTACGAGCAGATCATCTAAATAAATGAACACTTCGTTTCTTAGATGCGCTGGAACGACTTTGTCCATTAAGCGTGACATGGTACTTGTGGCGTTACAAAGCCCAAAAGGCATAACCTTAAATTGGTAGAGCGGCCTACGGCGACTGTAAAAGCTGTCTTGTCACGAGATTTAATTTCTAAAGGCACCTGCCAATAAGCATCATTCAAGTCAAGACTTGAAATATACTCCGCCTTAGGCAACCGACTTAGAATTGCACTGATTTGGGGAAGCGGATATGCATCTTTCTCTGTGATGCTATTGACTTTTCAACAGTCTACACAAATCCAAACTTTGCCAGGTTTGGTCACCATGACTATAGTAGAAGACCAAGCGCTTTCCGACTCTTTAATTACGCCTAATTGCAACATCCGGTCGATTTCGGCGTACATGCTCTCGACCGCCGGCGCCACTGGAAAATGGCGCAGCTTAACTGGCTTCGCTTTACCCACATCTATTGATATAGTTAGTAAATTAGTTTTTCCAAGACCTTCTTGCGTGAATGAAGGAAATCAAATGATGACATTGGCTAGCTTTGCTTTTTCCTCATTAGACAAATCGTGTTGATCAACCTCGGTTTTGCTTTTAACGTCGAAAGCTTTAGTTGCTTTTAACTCTGATATATTTAGGTTTTTGGGGAGTAGATCATTTAGAGTCCAAAAGTCTATACCTAAGTAAAGATCATGTTTTACGGAGGGTACTAGGTAAATTATTAATGTTTTTCTATCCTTGCTCTATTCTACGACAATCTTCATTTGTCCTACTACTTGCTGAGAACGTCCATCTGCCGTTTTAGCTTCAACGTTTATTGGCTTATATGAGGTATTGTTCAACATAACTTCTTTAGCTAGATCTCCTCAATACAACTTATTGAGGCCCCTGAGTCCAGCAAACCATAAACAGTACGGTCGAATACAAATCGACAAAAATGAAGGGTCTCTAGAAGGAGAGAACAAATATGTTTCAATCCGAGCCTACAGTTTTTAACCTTTTGCCAAAACCTTTTAATTCTTTCGGAGCTGCGAGACTTACGGATTTCTAAGATATGTGCAGAAAATGCAGATATGTGCAGTAGAGAGCTGACATTGCTTTTTGATACGTCCGGGGAAGTTCGTGATGCGACCATTATGCGACCATTGGTGCATTCACATCTAATCGGTCATGGTTGATTAGTGACGTGAGGCATTCAAAGTCTTCTGTTTGTACTGCGACTTCGAAATGCCTGGCTTTAAGTTTTTTGCACACTTAACGCAATTTGGCTTTTAGGTATTAGCGGTTCCGCAACCATAACAGAAAATACGCTTTTAAGCTAAGTAATCTTGGTATCTGTGCCCTTCTTTGTGGCAATTCCAGCATACCAACAAAAATGCGTCCACCTCCAAATCGCTTTCAGATTCGGACCTTTCCCGGGAATCAGACTCTTGGATAATCTCTGAGACTTCTCGTCTGAACGGTGTGACTTTACTGTATCCGTGAGCGTGTTTGACATCGTCTAGAAAAGCTTCGCGTCGACGGCAACTTTCTCTCAACTCTGAGACTTATGAAATATCGACATTCAACAACTCAAAACGTATTTCGGGTCTCAAGATGTTTCTGAGGATTCGGACAAGCTTTCTCGCGGACCATGGCAATTCTAGTTGATCGACTAAGACGTTCACGCTATCGCAAAAACAATCAAAATATTCATTGGGCTTCTGTTTTCTGTTTCGGATTAACTCTTCTATGTCTATGTGATCCCTTTTTTGGCGAAATTGTAATCGCAAAGCAGAACACAATCTGGCCCAGCATACTCCATTTACCGATTTATGGTAACGCCAATAAAATTCGTTAGCTTTGCCCTTAAATCACACACTAGCGTTTCTGCAAAGTACTGAGAAGTTACCTTCAAGTGTCTGATGCGTTAGCGCTTCGACTCGGTAAATAAAATTATCTATCGATACACCTGGTCCCGAAAATTGTATCTTCTATCCATTTAGGATGTGTGCAACCTTGTCGGGTCTATTTAAGAGATTGTTCTGTTAGATTTTGGAGAACTTATGTTAGGCGCGACAAAATTTAAGTTTTGGATTTGTTCATTGCGAGAAACTGGTCGATCTAAGGGGGGTGTAGCAGCTGACCTATCTCCATAATTCGTATTAGAGCTAGATGAAGTGGCGATTAATCTCTGAATGCTGTCACTGCCTGACGTTTGTATTAGCTCGCCCATTTTCTCTGACAAAATTATGAACAGTCTTCTAGGTAAGTCTTCTAGGAACAGTCTTCTTCTAGGCGCTAGCAACACTGGATCTGCATTGGCTAGCTGGATCTGCATTACTACTGCGACCACTTCGAGCGCCTCCTGACGCACCAGGGACGTCATCTGATGTATTCAATGTCGTCAATGTTTTCGGTACCACGACTTTTTGATTGGGGTCGCCTTTGTAGCCCTCTACTCTCGGCTATAGGCCTGAAAGAAATTCTGCAAACTAGACAGCTTTTGCTTTTCTTCCAATGAGCTTCAATGGATTTTTTTGTGAAACTCGTGGTGGCATGCAGTTTCAAATAAATCATTTGCTGCCTTAATATCTACTTCGCATAGCGGACAGACTGGCTTTGCACCTCCTTGCAATGCTTTTTTTGGAGAATTTTTTGGGAATTTTTTGGGAAAATTCCAACAACCAGAAAAAGAACCAAAATTTTGTATCCTTAATAACAAGGATTTAAACAACAGCTACTCAAATTTGAAAAATGATGTATCATTAATATAAAAATGATTTTAGCAACATTCGGTAATCCTCACAAAAAAAAAATAATAATAATAATAAAGATTAACCTTTAACTCGAAGGTTAATTTTTGTTTTCTTTTTGTTTGTTTACTACTAACTTTTCTCAGGAAAGAAGAAAAGATTACAGATTAAGTGAAAGAAAGTTCAAGAAGGGAAGAATTTAGGCAATAGCAAATATGGAAAGGATAATGTATTCTCCGAAAATAGTTACTCTTATATTTCAGTCTCAAAAGTCTAATACCTTGAAGATTTAATATAAATAATAAATAATCCTTTCTTAAAGTTAAACGTGGATAGGGCGCTTCCGTAAGATGATGCCTCTATTTTCCGAAACGTCTAAGCTTAAAGAAACCATTTATTATTGTAGTGATTTGGGTAATTAGTAAGGGCCAGAAGATCAACCGCAGTTGATAATCTCTGTATTTTCCTCAGACTAAGTTTTCTGTCATCACATACGAAGTGAAGGCAAATTCTTACACGGACTTTTAATAAATGGCCAGACGGAAAACTAATGTTCTTTTTCTGTTATCCATAATAAATAAAAGTCTACCTAAGAGATTTGATCAGAAATTAAAGGGACCTTCACCTGAATTTTTTTGAAAAAATCGATTTTTTTTTTTTACATAAAATGAAAGTTCTATATGTCTAGAATATATGTACCAAAGGATATTTCGATACGACGCGTATTTCTTGAGCTAGATCGTGTCAAACATACCCATGGTAACAAGAAAGCTATCTAAAGGCAAAGTTTCTAAAGACTTTAAACGCGTTTTTCTCGAAACCATGTTTTCTGAACTCATGTCAAGCACAGGGCTCGTTCTATTGATCCGATTTCCTTCATTCAAGAAGCGTTTGAAAGTATATACTTTTTTGTATGGCTTATACCTAAAATTGACATGAAAAATTGTTTATTTATAATTGTTAAACAAGATCAAAATAAAAAAAAAGGGAAAAAATCAATTTTTTTTCAAACGCCCATAAAATTGGTTTATTTTCACCAAAATTGATTGTCGTTACGTATAAGCCATAGGAAATTTCATAAATTTTAATAATTTATATACATTTCTAATTTCAGTTCACTACCAGAGGCCCGACACTTGACAAAGCGGAAAAAACGAGGTCGACGAGATCCGCCATTTTGAAGGCGCCATTTTGAATTTCCTAAATATCGAATACTTTTTTTATCCTAAATAAACAACGAATCAAAGTTCAAAAGCATAAGTTCGTATGTCTTTTCATTTTCCCGCAATCCATTCTCAAATTTTGCTTCATTTTCGGCCAAATCCAGGTGAAGGTCCCCTTAAAGTTGAATGAAAGGAAAGAGTTTAAATTTATGCCTCGATGAGTCTAAATGAGATAATTTTGTACTCACTAAAGCCCCACGTTGGGCGCCACTTTTCTTAATAATAATAATAATAATAATAATTTATAAATGTAGCGTGTAACGAACAAGTCTTTAGTGAGTTCTGGGATTTGTCTTTGCGGCTGCACACTATAGGGTCCGGCTCTCGCTCGTCTGCTTTGAGGGTGGAGGTCTTGCTTGGAAAATTCCGCATATTTGCTACCTATTATTATTTTTAAGACCAGAATTGAGTGTGCTGACGAAAACAAAAGGCGAGAATCGAAGCCGGAAGATAAGATAGATAAAAGAGACAGAATAGAGAGTTATAAGAACCGGAAGAGATTGAGAAAAGTTATAGATCAGCGATGCCACAGATGTTTTCGTGGTCGCAAAATGCCCGCCCAACCTATGATCACCATCCTACAGAGCTATGCTCCGGTGACCCCTGTTACCCTACGACTGTCGATGCATCAGCAAAGTTAAAAAGGAGTGATCTACTCAAGGTTAATTTTAAATACAATTTTATGCAATATATAATTCCCTAAAATAAGCATAATATAACTCCTATCTAACAGGCGAATATATAAAGGCAAAAGTACATACTAGTGTTGGTTTGCTAAATTTTATTTGTGGTGTGTTTACAAAAGGTTACATAAATTTTAAATATTTGAATCGAAAAAGAATGAGTTGTTTAAAGGTTAATTACAACTTAAATTAATTTTTAGTTAATTAAATTAAATTCATAAAATTTCAAAAACAAATTTTCACAGTGTAAATTATTATTAAATTTTTTTTTTCCAATGTTTTGTATGGAAATTATATACAAAAAAATATTCTCCATCATGAAAATTTTTCTCAGTGTACTCCACCCTAATATAATTAAAAAAAATTTTTTTTTTTGTCTTTCAGTGTATCCTCACTTTACTTCATTTTTTTTAAGTTTTCCAATAAAAAAATTGTGTACTCAATTCTAATTAATTAAAACAATGTTTTTATTTCTTTCAGTGTATTCTCACTTTACCTCATTTTTTTAAGTTTCAAATAAAAAAAAATTTTGTACTCAATTCTAATTAATTAACCAAAGAAAGGTTTTATTTCTTTCAGTGTTTTATCGCTTTACTTTATTTTAAGTTTTCAAAAATAAAAAAAAAATATATACAAAATTCTCCACGTCAATTTTTGTTCAATTTCTCGCAGTGTATGGAAAAATAGTTTAGCACTTACCCCACGTTCTCCTCGGCGAAAAGGTCGACCAATTGGCGAAGACAGCTGTGGACTTGGGATAGTTTTAAATTTCATTTAAATTTTCCATATTTTGCGAGTAACCATAATTTAATTATTTTTGATTTTTATATTTATTAAAACTAAAAAAAAAATTAACTTTAAAAAAAAAATAAACTTAAAACTTTTCGCTTTTACTCATCTTTCAGTGCAGCTCTCCTATTTTTATAAACTATTTTCACATTTTTTCTTTCATAACTAATTTTTTCCTTATTACACCAACACACCAACAAAAAAAAAATAAAAAAAAGAATCAATTCGCCATCGCCGGTTCCTCACTATTTCGATTACCTATTTCCCTAAATTAAATTTTATAATTTCTTATTTTTATAATTTAAATTATCGTTTTCATTTTTTTTGTACACCACTTGGCCTTGGATCTTCTCGTTGCCTTCCTTGTGATTGCACCACACGGGAGGTAATTCCTCTCCAACTTACCCCCGGCTTCTATTGGGGTGCTCCTCTGGCGAAGGACGTGTTCCAAATTCCGCAACCACGGGGCTCGCGCTCGACGCCTCGAGACGCTTTTCTTCGCGTTTCTGACGAAATAACCCGGTTTCGCCCGGGATCACCTTCAGTCTTGGCTTTCTTTTTAATGTTATCTTTCACACCGGCGCACGCGGTGGGTGGTAGAACAAAAAAAACGTTTTGGGAAGCCATGTCCAACTCCGGCGACGATCGAGAACGGAAAGGATCGAATCTTGCTTCTCCATAACTTAGTGTTTTTTTTTTTTTTCTCTCCCCCCCAAGCGTCTTCTCAACACAGCGCTCGATCAGCTGACCCAAGCTCAAAACTTGTGGCAACTCTCGAACCGGGCGATAGTTGGCCAATATCGATATTTTTAGGTGGTTATATATATTTTTATTTTTTTCAAATTTTACGACACTACAGATGCCGTTACATACCGCAATGGAAAGGTGCCATTTAACCCGGTTGCACTCCTCCAAATTTCTCTATGCTTCTTTCTAGTTTAACACTTTTCTCCTAGATGGCGCACCTTTCCCAACTACCTTTTTTTCTACAGATACAAGCGTTTCAATCCTTGCAAACGGTATTATAATTTTGCTTAAAAGTGTGCAACGCAGTGAAGGAGAAATCTCCGACCCTATAAAGTATATATATTCTTGATCAGGATCACCTCCTGAGTTGATATGAGCATGTCCGTCTGTCCGTCTGTCTGTCCGTCTGTCTGTCTGTTTCTACGCGAACTAGTCTCGCAGTTTTAAAGCTATCGTCTTGAAACTTTGCACACACCCTTCTTTTCTTTGCACGCAATATATAAGTCGGAACGGATCGGCCAACTATATCCTATAGCTGCCATATAACTGATTGATCGGAAAAAGTATAATTTTGGTGTTTTTAGAGTTAGAGAGTTCAAATTTGACACGAGAGCTATTTTTGGCAAAACATTACGACATGCAAAATTTCATAAGGATCGGCCGACTATATCTTATGGCATCAATGTTTTGTTTTTATATCCTTGCAGAGGGTATTATAATTTTGTCCAAAAGTGTGCAACGCAGTGAAGGAGACATCCCCGACCCTATAAAGTATATATATTCTTGATCAGAATCACCTCCTGAGTTGATACGAACATGCCCGTCTGTCCGTCCGTCTGTCTATCTGTCTCTCTGTCCGTCTGTCTGTTTCTACGTAAACTACTCTCTCAGTTTTAAAGCAATCGACTTGAAACTTTGCACACGCCCTTCTTTCCTTTGCACGCAGTATATATGAAAGTCGGAACGGCCAGGATCGGCCAGGATCGGCCGACTTTATCCTATAGCTGCCATAAAACTGATTGATCAGAAATGCTATAACTCCGGTGTTTTTGGAGTTAGAGAGTTCAAATTTTGTACGAATGCTATTTTTGAAAAAAAAATACGACCCACCAAATTCGACCGACTTTATCCTATATCTGCCATAAAACTGAAAAACCGGAAATGACCCGAATTTCAGGTTATTGAAGATAGACAGGTTTTTGATATATCTTCGTACACATTTTATTTTGGCTTAGTTTATCCTACCTACCAAATTTCACAACGATCGGCCGACTACATCTTATAGCTGGCATATAACTAAGCGAGGATACATCATGGAATATATCATTTCGGCTTCGCCCGAAGTTAGCTTTCTCTTCTTATTTTTATATACATTTGTAGATAATAAATGAATAAATGCTTTTTTTGCAATAAGTTATGCACTTTAAAACAAACAAAATATTATTTTATAAAAAGAAACTGTTGTCTCAGTATTTTTCCCCCGAAATACTGTTTTTTCTGCTATTTTTTTCTTCGAATTAGTTTTTTGTGCTTTGGAAAACTGCTATAGACACTCATTGGGTATTTTTAACTTGCTAAAAGAGAGGTTGAGCTGGTTGGATAGCTATAATGTGGAAAAGGACAAAAGATTCAATTTAAAATCCCCATAAAGACACTTGTAAAAACATAAAACAGTTACTTTCGCCTGTCCATCCTTGATTGTCCAACAATGCCTTTGATTAGAATTTTTGAATGGTGATCAAATTGATCACCTCGATCTCAGGTCTCGAAACTTTGCTGTCTGTCCGTAAATCGCCAAATCTGCTACCTTTGGTTTGACAAGAAGTTTGTCATTTTTATTAATTATGCTCATACTGCTGGAGATTTGAGTCTAAATGCAACAATGTATATTGCTTTTTGTCGCATTTGAAATAATATTTTTTTTAAACTCTCTCGATATATGGTCAGAACAACCTACCAAAGTAAGTGGACGTGAAAAAATAGTAGTTAACCAAGCCAAAAATCTGGAGTAACCCAGATAAGCAAAAACGGCTGAGCCACAAACTAATAAAATCAATAGACAAACGTAATATAACAATAGTAATGTGTTAAAAAAACAACTTGTGGATAGTTGTTTTAAATGTATGAATGCCACGAAAATTATCTCAAAGAGCAACGATCAAACGAACGAGCGTAGAAGTTCAGTGAACCAAAGAAAAGGCTTCTAGTCTTACTCACTTAACTCACGATCCCGAAAGAGAAACATCGGCAATTAAGAGCCACTTGGCTCTACTGACCACTGACAGCCAAAGGGCACGGTCTTGCTCACCCGCTCTGTTCACTCCGACTCCCGCGTCATGGAGTTTGCTGTGTAAAACCTCCCTCTATTGGCAAATACAAGTTTCGCGCTAACAACAAGCAGTGCAACAATTTCTGCACGGCAGACTGCACGACTACTAAAATGAAAAATACTGCGACGTCAACGACTACAGTGAGTACAAAAACAACAATTTCGAATAGTGCCAAAGCGCCTCCGGCCACACAGATTAGATTGCAGTGCTACATTCAAATTTAGCGCAAGCTTAGATCCAGGCAGACGACAAAGATCCAGGCAGATCCACTAGCAATAGATATGCGCTTCTAGCAGAGATTGAGGAAAACCAACGAGCGCAATGAAACACAAGCCCCCTCCAACCTATATCAGGGAGAAAGCTTGAAGTCCTGTTCAACCAAATTGTGGCGTTGATCGGGAAAGGTACCAATTTTCATTTTGTGCCGCTTATCAAAGGGAAGGTCCATGAAACAATGGTGCAAACCAAGTTCACTTCCGAATCGTGTCCAGATATCTGGACAGTGCTCAGAAAAACTATTACACTTAAGGGCCTATAAGTGGAGCTGAGAGAAGCAGTAAAGGCCCAACTGAGAAACAGTAAGGGCCCAGTTGAGAAGCAGTAACGGCCTACAAGTGGTAGTAAAGGAAATCGAATCCGATGTTACCGCCGCGGAAATAAAAACCTCCCTTAAAGAAAAGGGCTTAGCCGCCAAGAATATAATTAACATTCTCAATAAAGATAAAAAGCCACAACCCTTCTTCAAGCTCGAACCAGAACATGTCGCTGAAGAAGAACAAAGTTTACCCAATCTACAAGCTGAAATATCTTTTGCATAGGAAAATCCTTGTTGAAGAGCCACCTACCATAACAGGAACGGTCAAGTGCAATGCACTAATTGCCCACATGGACACACTAGATCATACTGGACACAACGAGCTGTCTATGTAGTCTGCCGGGACGCCCACAGCTCCGCTCACAGAACAGCCACACAGCAAAACGGAAACTATGATCCTTACCCTCCAACAAAGTATGATGAAGCTTATGTTATGAAAACGACCATGCAAACACTTGTTCAAAAGGATTGCAACAAACTTCTTGCAGGCCACATCGATTCAAATTCAGTAAAGCAACGGAATCCTTTCAACTGCTGCCGTTTACTTCCCTCCTCGTTTCTCAATTTCGAAAGGACAATTTATGGACACCCACAATTCACTTGATCACTGGACTTTGTTTCCCCTGGAAGTCCCACATACTGGCCAACCGACTCACGTAAGCTCCCAGACCCTATTGATTTTGCGGTGACAAAAAACATACCTCGCAATCTATTAAGTGACACAGCAGTCTTGGACTTATCATCATACCACTCGCCTGTGCTTCTAACGCTTCTTCAAAGCCCAGAAATAACCGAACACCCCTTCAGCCTGACGACGCCAAAAACAAACTGGCTTAAAACGTGCCCATACAGAACTCGCCCGAGATCTTAACGTGGAATCGGACATCGACTACAATACGAGCGTCGTGAAAGAAGTAGTCGTTGCGGCTAAAATCTCTATTCCTCATGGGAAGAAATAAGACTGAAACAAATACTACAAATCGAATCAGCAAATCGAACAGCTTGTGCGAGAAAAGAGGCGTATACGTCGATTGGCAAAACAGCAGATCACCAGCTTCAAAGCAACGCCTTAAGGAAGCAACCCGATCTCTCGACAAGGCTCCGAGCTGAAACATTCGCTACACATCTCCAAAAAGTCTTTCAGCCAAATCATCCCTCAAAATCCTTTCTTTGGCACTAATTCAGCCAGAAGCTACCCTTCTGCCAACATACCCCTCTTTCCGGTCAAACGAAATCGAAAAAGTCATAAGGGAGCTAAAACCAAAAAAGGCTCCCGGTGGTGACCTACTGACGCCAAATATGCTGATCGAAGTTCCAAAATGCGATATAGAGGTCGTCTGCAAACTATTTAATGGGATCATTAATCTTGGCTATTTCCCAAAAAAGTGCAATAAATCCATTATTATAATGATTTCGTCATTATACAGAACAATAAGCCTTTTATCTTGTTTGTCTAAATTGTTTGAAAAATGATTGTTAACTCGCATAATACCACATCTGGGAGCTAGCAATAATATCCCAGCACACCAATTTGCCTTCCGAGAAATCCACAGAACTATCGAGCAAGTGAACAGATTAACATCCGAAGTGGTGCTATTTTCCTCGACGTATCTCAAGCTTTCGACCGAGTTTGGCTTATTGGACTCATGCAAAAAATTAAAACGTATTTTCCAACATATATACGTATACGCCAAAGTATACGAAACCTTATTTGCCTCCACTGGATCATAAACTCACAATCGCCACTGTGCCCGGACTACAAGTTACTACTCTACAATTCAGTCATAAAACCAATCTAGACGTATGGCTCCCAGCTGTGGGGGAACGCGAGTAGCAGCAACATAGACATCATACAGTGCGCACAATCACAAATCTTGAGAACTATCACTGGGGCACCTTGGTATGTTCGCAACGAAAACATTCATCGGGATCTGTGCATCCTCGCAGTGATAGACGAAATCCAGATGAAAAAAGAGTCCTACAAAGAAAAACTGTTTTCGTACCCAAATTTTTTTTTGCTCGGGGATTGACTCGGGTTTCTAGCGTATCCCTCCTGCGACGCAACGACCTCCCAACCCAGAAATCGATTTTTAGGGCCGTCTAACTCTGTATCAGTCAATACTGTTATTTAAGTTTAAAATATAAGATTTGATACACCTCTTGTTAGTGTCGCGAAAAGAATACTCAAGAAATAAAAACGTTTAAAAAAAAAACAAAAAAATGTAGGGAAAGGGAAGAACCAGGAAAAGGGGAAAAAGCAGAGCCGAGCTATGCTTTGATTTAAGTTAAACAAGAAAGGAAAGCTAACATTGGGCGTAGCCGAAGTTCATAATACCCTAAGAGTTAAGACCTCCCTCATTAAGAACTTGCAATATAAAATTAAGTTATAGCAAGTTATATATGTCGGCCGTTCTTACTTATATTCTGCGTGCAAAACGAAGAAGGGTGTGTGCAAAGTTTCAAGTCGAAAGCTTTAAAAGTGGAATACTAGTTCGAGTAGAAACAGACGGACAGACGGACATGCTCATATCAACTCAGGAGGTGATCCTGATTAAGAATGTATACTTTATAGAGTCGCAGATGTCTTCTTCACTGCGTTGTACACTTTTGAAAATATATTTTAATACCCTCTGAAAGGGTATAAAAATGTATTAATTCGCCTCCAAATGTCACTTCCTACACATTTTTTATGTAATGAGTGAAAAGTTTCCTTATTTTAAATATTTAGTTGGTGGAACAAACAACAAGATTTATATAAAAACACAGTGCGACCGTTCGCGTAAGAAGAAATGAAGAAAAATTTTCGCACCGATTAAAATTCCCAAAAGAAGAACAGCTCTGGAACCAACCCCATTGCATTTAACCATTTAACAGGTGTTAAATAGCTGGGAAAATGTTAAGTCATAGAATTTAATTTTAATTTACAAAATATAATAAGAAAACAAAAACAATCACGGTCACGAACTACACAAAAAAATTGCGACTACACACAACACACTTCAGCAAGAGTTGCTGGTTGCCAATGTCCACACTTTTAAATTGTTTATTTATCATTTTTATTTTGTGCAATTTCTCTATTATTATACCTTTTGGGTTAGGTCAGCAGCTTTAATTTATTATGCTTAAGTGTGGAAATAATGCATTAGTTGGTCGCAAGCAGATATTAAGAGAGCTTGAGTTCCACAATGTCTATCTCGGGCCGCCCTCTCCGCCCTCTATCGAGAGCTTTAGCTTCGCTATGTCTAGTCGGGCCACACTTACTGTTTATTACATTAAGTCACTGCTTAGCACCATAAACTGGTCTATCAATTTTGAATCCCCAGTTTTTTCTGGCTGCAGAATAAATGACTTATAAAGTGCAATTATTTAAAGCTACTTTTATTTTGGAGCGGATTATCATTGCAAACCCTCAACCAAACAAAAAGACTTAAGAAATAACCATGTTTTACATAAACTACAAATATTGCATTATATCAACAAAATAGGTCTCAGACAAACATTTTTTGAACATATATTTTTTTCCGCGTCCATTTTGTTCAAGTGCAAGTTACAGCAACAGCCCGGCCGTTGGTTTATGTACCCGTTGTTCAAACTAATCCCTACAGATTAACATATTTGTAACCCCGTCGTGATCGTGTCACCCCAGGATCAATCGAATAAAGAAAAAAAGAGGAAAAAAAGAGGCTACTTCATCAGAGCCAAGTCTCTGACCATATTAAAGGGCCAGAAGTCGGTGCTTCTGCCAAAATTTATTATTGGTCTAAAAAGCGACCAGTCGATTATAAAATCCATCAAAAACATTTAGTTTCTTTGACCTTGTAGAGTCTTTCCTCTAGAAAAGAAAACTTTTGGCTTAGAGTTTTTTAGAAAAAGAAATGTTTTTAGGAGCTTTATTATATAAGATATTTTAGGGTTTCCTTAGCTCATGATTTCCATCTTAGCTTAGAAGACCCTGCAGTGATCAGGAAGTCTGAAAGACTCTATTTACTAGGTGTTAGGAGTTCACCACCTACATTATTATCTAACTTTGAGCCATCTGTGTAGAAGCTTTTCGCGTTCTCCATTCCTCCCTTTTGGGAATGATGGTGGTGAAGCGGGTTTCAGTATGATGCCTAGGATTACAGTAGTTTGTGCTGACGGGAACCTCTGTTTGATATGCTTAGTTAAAACATCACTGTTCTGCTTGTAAGGAATTGATCAACGAGTCCCACCAAGTGTCTATCTACCCCAAGAGACGTCAGAGCATCGGTTTTTGTGTTTGTAGAAAGCGTGGTTGAAAGCGCCTTCTATGACTAAGAACGTCACTAGAGCGCATTAATTTTAATAGAGTGATTTTCGAATCTTAGAGCTGAGCATGTAAACAGCAGTTTCTGACATTTTTGTATGCATGCTGTGATTTGGATATAAGGGTTGGGCTAAGAGAAGATTTTAAGTGAAGGCCAATGACTCTTTCAAGAGTCTTAAGCAGAAAGTATGATAGACTGATTGGTTTAAAGCCTTTTGGAGACATATGTTACGGTGACTTGAGCCATGGCTGTGGAAGTTGTTTTAGAAAGAATGATCTTTTAAAGATGTTTAACAGCCACTTCATGGTGATTTTGCCATGTTTTCGGGAATGAGATTTGTGCAGGTATGACTAAGTCGGGACCAGATAATTTGTAAGGCATGAAGCAATAAAGGCAAGGGCAATATACAGCCCAATGAAAAATTTTCTGCTCAAAACTTTGCTTAAAGTGATGATGCTGCAAAGCATTCGGGGAAATGAGTATCCAGTAGCATAGCTAGTGTACGAGTAGAATTGGAGCACTCTCCAATGAGATACAGGGCTGAATATCTGTTTGGATATTAGTTATAATTCTATTGATTCGTGTTTCAATAATAAGAAACACGATAAGGTATTTATTTTTTTTTCATTTCCCCTTCTTGCTGACTTTCGCTAGTTTTGCCAATAGCTCGTCTAGGGGTTCCGGCCTTTCGAAGGGCCATGTAAGACAACAGTGCCCGGATAGGATATGCCTTACTGTTCTTATGGAGCAAATATGGTTATATGATTCTTAGCAAGAATGCAGGGTCTAGTTTTACCTTCTGAACTACCTTACCTTACTTGTTAGCAGCAAGTAATACATGTTTTGAAATTTGAAAGACAGGAAAGAGAGTTGATAGGGTAGAGACCATTGTAGTTCGAACATATGATAAGACCCTGAGAGATCGTGTTGTGCATATGTCGAATTACAATTGCAAAGAAAGAAAATAATAAATTTCTAGTCTTTCTATTAGGAAAATTGAAATATACGCGTTTTAGTAAATACTGGCTATCTACACTCGAAAAAACGACAGAAAAACGACACTCAGCATTTTCCCACGATTTATTAAGAGGTGCAAGTTTATTAGTAAGAGTCTGCTACTATACGAAGGAAGATGATATTTGCATTCCAGTTAAGACCTTTAAAGGCAAATGTTAAGAAATTCTTTTATACAGATTATTTGTGGTCTTGACGTACTCCATGTTGGGGACTCCAAACACTCCAGTATCGGGCGGTCCACATTTGCAAAAAAAATTCTCTGCCTGAGCTTTGCCACACACACACACACAGTTTAAATCTGTGAAACATCATTCTCACAGCCTAATTTCTGCTATTCGCTTCTAATACTAATGCGTTGAAATCAAATCAATTTATTGAGATCCGAACATTGCCATAGAACAAATACGTAGCCATAGAGATGGAGAAAACGATAAAAAAAACGTAATATAAAAAGTAGTGACTCTAGATGAAGCACGTATTATGCGGGAATGTACATTTTCAATTAATACTCTTTGTGTTCTTCAACCTCAGTAGCTGGAGATCCATGTTAGGAGGGTCTTGGAAATCCTAGAAGATTCAGTTTACTTTATAGAAGTGAGTGATTGACTGAAATGAATGGTTTACTAAAGTTTGTGTAAATCAGTTCAGAAACCATCTATGACAAAAGATGTAACCTCCAATAAAATAATGGTGTTAGATCGACGCTTAATAAAGCCATGCTGACATGGAGAAATGATCGAAGAGTAAAGGTGTTGGAAATGAGAAGTAATTTATTTTATAAATTTATATAAATTTATAGATGCTTCTGTAGCTGGCAGCAACGGACTTTTATCCTTTTTCATGTAAGGGAATTATGAAAGATTCTTTCCAATTAGGGGGAAAATCGAGGTTTCCAAAGATAATTTGAAAATTCTATGTAGAGGTTTGCACAGAAAAGAAGATTTGCTGATTGAATGTTACATTTGTAACGGTGTTATTTTATTCGAGGCGGAGAGTAAGTTGTTTGAAAACATTTGACGAATATATCGGCAATGGCCTGATCAGAGGTCGCAGATACATTTTCAAACGTAAGCAAAGGTGTAAAATATACATGTTTACGCTAAGTGCTTACAAAGTTATAAAGCTGCTTCGGATCCTGAGAAAATTAAATCCAGCAGCGACGAATATAATTCCTATAGTATTCTGCGTCATGCACGATCAAATTTGACCAAGTTATTAGATAACATGAAAAATGTTTTTTATATTTAAGTAACACCCCCTTTTAGTATTTTTTTAGGTTCGTTCGTCCTTGAAAACCAAGGAGGATTTGAAGCGGACGGATATTTTTATGGCACACATGAGTCAAAAAATAGATTTAAAGTGTGGTACAGTTTTCCTTAGGTGAAATTTACATCGTTGCATGCCAGAATATCGGACCAATCAAATGTATCGATAAGGCTATTAAGTTTGTGAAAATCAGCCTTGTGAAAAAAGCGAATCCTATTTGCAATGCAAGAAAAATTTTGATCGATACAAGAAATGGTTTCAATTGAAACTTTAAGCGTGGGGGGATATTAATCCTCTGGTAAAAGTGGCAAAGCTATGGAAAGAGTGGTACCATCAGGATAAGATACAAAACATAAGTCGACCTAACGACTAAAAGCCGACCTAAAAGCCGACCTAACGAATTTCCAACATGGTAAATTTGACCTAGGGACATGTCAAACATACCCACGGCGAAGTTTTTATGTGTTAAGGATGATGAGTTATCGACATTAGGCAACCTTACTTCTGGGATTGATTGAAAATCAGAAAAATGATTCAGTATGTGGGCAGTTCAGACGAATGAGGTGTATATGAACAGTTTCCTGTTCCTGAAAAGACAGGAAAAGATTTACCGGAAAAAATTATTTTAATCCAAATAAATTATAAATAACCAAACTTCTGTTATTTTACCTCTTCAGAAGCGAGATTGGAGTCTACTGAAATGGCGATCCCTCCCACCCTCTGCAGAGATCGTCTTAAAGTAGGCCGATTGTTTTATTTTCATCTGACCTTACAGGAGGTCGTTCGCTATCCACAACCTGAGACCTTTTCGGTAGCCCGCAGCTGAGCTGACTCCGAGAGTCATCACACTAATTTTTCGAAAACAAACAATCGAAAACAACATCTGATACCGAAAACAATATCTTTTTTTTTTTTGTGTGGCAACTTTGCTTTATGTTATTTAATCTTCTCTTTGCGAGACTAAAAATAGGTGAATCAAATCTTAAATTTTTAACTTAGCTAACAGCCATATTGACTGAAACAGAGTTAGACGGCCCCAAAAATCGATTTTTCGGTTTGGTGGAAGGAGGTCGTTGCGTCGCAGGCGGGATCGTCTGGAAGCTCTCTTGGGGCGCAAAGACAGTTTTTCGTTGTAAGACACTTTTTGCTACTTGATTGTAACGAACAGATATGCCGCGGAAACCATGCACTCGATAACACCAAGTGCGTGATGAGGCGCATGCGATTGCTGGCTAGTGGGTAAGTTCCCTACAAACACATCTCGCCGCAGGGTCCCTTCAATTCATAATAGAATTCGAAATTAATCGAACTCGTGCTTAGCCTATCGAAAAGCGCAGGCCTAACTGTCTCTCCTCACTGAAGACTCCTGTGCCAGCGTCCTGCCTACTACTGGAACGGTCGGGTAGTAGCATGGCGGTTACAAATCAGACTCGGCTTAATCTCCTTAGTATGTACATTATAAATATTTTTTTTATCTATACTCCACATAATATTTCTTTATCTACTGAACTTACAAACTAAAAAATAATAAACTTCATTTGATATCTCTTAAATCTTAAATGTTGTGCTTAAACAAGAATGAAATTCAAAAATCCTAATCGCCTAATCGTAATCGTTAAAGTTTGAAAAATAAGACAAAATGAGAGATGCGGAGTTCTTTGACCTGAACTCCGCCGTAAAATGAGGTTAGGCGCGATCCTTGATGAGGATCAGTTTGATTTCGGTCCTATATCCGCTGAATTTACCTACTCCGTCGCACCTTGCTTTTCCTGGGCACTGGACACGTTCTGCGCCTTCTTCTTCTTGCTCTCGCTGGAGGCCCACTGAGACAGCTACTCCAAGTTTCACCGCCCGCGATGCATACCACCGTGTTCGCTAAAGCTCCGTTATTCACTTTTTCTAGGTAAAACTCTATTAAAGCTTCTAGCTGACGCCCGCGCTTTGCTGCGAGCGCCGCTTGTCCGGACAAAATGCATTTTTCCTGCTGCAAACTCCTATATCGCAGAGATTCGTATTCCGCAATAGTCCCCGGAGCAGTTCTTCTCACCGTTATCTAGACCACGTTTTTTCCTTCTTTTTCTTGCGTCGAATACTTTTTTCTACTCTTCTTTAAATTCACTTGCTTTACTATCGCTGGCTTAAAATGAAGGGAAAATTCATAGGGACGATAGGGACGCTTCGTATCGTCCGGCCTTTTTCAACACTCGTTTGAACATACCGAATCCACCCTGCTGCTGGGCTGCCAACTCCTGACGCTTTTTTTCCCTACCGATATTTCCAGGCGTTACCACCTCGTTGCCATGTCCGCCTGCCTCTGTTACAAAATGCCCCTTCTCAGGAGCTGGATTAGGATCGCTATGGATCCTAAACAGATCACCCACAGAGGTAGGACTCACTTCCGTAAGTATTTTGCATGGTACATTCCTATAAATCGTAATTAAAAAAAGCCATCAAAAGTTGGAACCAACTCAGCTGGGACTATTGCCGGTTCCGCCAAATATCCCGCCGGTTGGATATTTTCATGGTTTTCATGCCCCTCCTGAAACTTGATCTTTCAAGCACGCGTATCGTACCACCTCTTGTTTCTTTCAACTTGCATTTCCAAAGCCTTCTGAGCTTTGTTGCGAACAACAACCACTCCGGTCCTCTAGCACACCCAACGCCCTCAGAACAAGAAAGGAATGCTAACTTCGGGCGGAGCCGAAGTTTATATACCCTTGCAGTTAAAAACCGGATATATATCGCAAACATCGGATATAGTTGGCCGATCCTTATGGGAATAGGAATATATAATCCAATTTATTACAATACAAAATCTAAAAAAAGTCCCAAACTTCTATCTTCAAAAATACGAAAGTTGATATTTCTACCAAATACCATTTCCGATCGTTCAGTTATATGGCAGCTATAGGATATAGTCGACCGATCCTAATGAAATTTGGTAGGTCGGATCAACTGACCAAATATATAATCTGTACCAAGTTCCAGCTTTCTATCTTCAAAAACACGAAAGTTGGGTCATTTCCGATCGTTCAGTTATATGGCAGCTATAGGATATAGTCGGCCGATCCTTACGAAATTTGGCATGTCGTATTATTTTGCCAAAAATAGCTCTCAAGTCAAATTTGAACTCTTTAACTCTAAAAACACCAAAGTTATACCATTTCCGATCAATCAGTTATATGGCAGCTATATGATATAGTCGGCCGATCCGGGCCGTTCCGACTTATATACTTCGTGCAAAGGAAAGAAGGGTGTGTGCAAAGTTTCAAGTCGATAGCTTCAAAACTGAGAGACTAGTTTGCGTAGAAACAGACAGACGGACAGACAGACGGACAGACAGACGGACAGACAGACGGACAGACGGACAGACGGACATGCTTATATCAACTCAGGAGGTGATCCTGATCAAGAATATATATACTTTATAGGGTCGGAGATGTCTTCTTCACTGCGTTGCACACTTTTGACCAAAATTATAATACCCTCTGCAAGGGTATAAAAATATACGAGCCTCCTAAATCCATGAACTGCTGTCCAAAACTTAGATAGTATGGAGAAGCCCCTGTTCCCGAAAGAACGGATGTCCTCAACGCACAACTGAACCCGCAGCTGCTCATCCCAAGTCTTCTGATCTGGCTTCACGTAAGACCGAATCGCCGCTATCAGGGACCTGTTCACCCGCTCAGACGCGTTCGCCTGCACTGAATATACAGCCGTGAAGACCTGTGTCACCCGATTTTCACGCATAAAACCTCTAAAAGCCTCTCCATTAAACTGGGTTCCATTTTCCAACCAATTCATGGTCCAATAGTTCCACAAATGTCTCTGGCACGCCAAACATATGGAACAGGTCTTCCTTCATAAACTTAACCACTGTTTCAGCCGACAGCTTTTTTACTGCCTTCAAAAAAACGGACTAAGTATGATGACCGTAACCTTGGATACGGTCCCAGAAAGTCTACGTAGATTTTCTGAAAAAATCTCTGAGGTTTAGACTCTGCCCATCGTTGGTCTCGTAACATGGTTGGTTGTCTTCGTTTCCTTGCACACCTCACAACTGCGTACATAGTCTCTTACGACATCCACTAATTTCGGCCAATAATACATACGCTGAATCCTCTTTACCGTTTTATTAACACCGCCGTGTGCTGCCATTGAACTATCATGCGCCTCCCTTAGAGCGTCCTGTATTCACTCGACTCGAAGTGAGGAAACTCGCAATCTAAATCTATGCCTGAAACATCGATCTCTGCATCTTCGCCTTCAAAAACCCTAGATAACGCGTCTGGCATCGCATGTGGTTTTCCTTTCCTGTGCTCGAATTTAAACTTATATCCCTGCAACCACCGACCCGAACGCGATTTCAAATCGTGCTGTGATATGAGCCACTGCAGCGACGCATGATCTGTAAACACGGTGAATCTATGCCCCTCGACATAAGGTCTGAAATGTTTGATGTAGATAATCTCCGCCAGACACTCTTGTTCTGTGACAGAATAATTTTTTTTAGCCTTGCTCAACTTCCTTGAGACGAAGGCAATAGGATACTTGTCTCATTGATCTCCCTTTGTCTTTTGAACGAGCACCCCTCCTATCCCATGGCTACTTGCATCGCAATGGATGAAAAGTGTCTTTTCAAAATCTGGACTGTGCAACACTGGATCTTGGCACATCGCTTCTTTCAACTTTGCGAACGCATCAAGGTTGAAAGACTTTGTCCTGTGTCATCGTAAACCTGTTCTTAGGTCTAACTAGATCTGTCAGTTTGGCTGCTTTGTCCGCATAGTTGCTGATAAACTTTTTTTACCACCCAGTCATCCCAGAATTGGATATTCCACCATGGCTGATATCTTTTCCGGGTCGGTCTTGATGACTCCCTCACCGATCACGTGACCCCGGTACCTAACCGATCGTACGTAGAAGTGACTTTTCTCAACGTTTAACGTTAGGCCTGCCTGTCAGATATGCTCTGCTATCGTCGTTAGAACTGCTAAATACGACTCGAAGAAATCTGACACGACTAGTAGGTCGTCCAAATAGACGAAATCTTCGTTCCGCAGTAAGGCCGCAGTAATGACCTTGTCCACGAGTCGTGTCATCGTCTGCGATGCGTTAGAACATCAAAAAGGCATCACTGTAAACTGTAAACTGCAAAGGTTTACCTAGTATGGTGAAAGCTGTTTTGTCCCGTGACGCTGGATCTAAAGAAATCTGCCAATAGGCGTCCTTTAGATCCAAGCTAGAGATGTAAACTGCTTTTTGAAGCCTGCTAAGAATTCAATCAATTTTCGATAGGGGGTATGCATCTCCCTGCGTGAAACTATTCACTTTTGTGCAATCCAAACATAGAAATTGAAATTGCTGTGTGGGGAGATTGACAGGATGCTGAAGTTAGGAGTAATCTTCGCTTATATTTTCGCCAATATAAGCGAAAAGACACTGAAATACAATTTATTAAAAGCGACAGACAAGCTTTTTTTTTGTAACAGTTGTAATGTGCTAAACCAAAACTAGTGCATTGTTGAAAAAAAAAAAAATACGTACCACGCAATGAGCTCATTGAGTAACGACCAAAAGAACGAGCGTAGAAGTTCAGTGAACCAAAGAAACGGCTTCTACTCTTACTTTTCAACCCGCGATACCGAAGTGGAAAAATCGGCGCTTAAAAGCAACCCGGCTTTACTGACCGCTGAAACCCAAAGGGCACGGTCTTGCTCACCCGCTCTGCTCACTCCGACTCCCGCGTCATGGAGTTCGCAGTGTAAAACCCCCCCTCCAATATCGGAAACAAATTTCGCACCAACAACAAGCAGCGCTACAACTTCTGCAACAACAGCGAAAACCCCTGCAACTCAAAGTACCACGACGTCAACGACTACAGCGAGTACAAAAACAACAACCTCGGAAAGTGCCAAAACGGCAACGGCCACACAGACTGGAATGGATCGCTACATCCAAATTAAGCGCAAGCTTAGCCCGCAGAGTAATCCGGCAGGCAACAAAACAAAAATTAACCGTGTCCTGAATAACGATAATGAACCAGACAGATCCACTACTAACAGATTTGCCCTACTGGCGGAGGCTGAGGAAAACCAACCAGCCCAAGACACCGCAAAAAAACCCAAGCCCCCTCCAATCTATATTAGGGAAAAAAGCTCGAGTGCCCTGGTCAACAAAATTGCGTCGTTGATCGGGAACGGTGAAAACTTTCATGTTGTTTCGCTTATCAAAGGGAACATCCATGAAACAAAGGTGCAAACCAAGACTGAAGAGCACTTCCGAATAGTGTCAAAATATCTGGACACTGTACAGAAAAACTATTACACGTACCAGCTGAAAAGCAGTAAGGGCCTACAAGTGGTAGTAAAGGGAATAGAACCCGATGTTACCGCCGAGGAAATAAAAACCGCCCTTAAAGAAAAGGGCTTCGCCGCCAAGAATGTTATTAACATTCTAAATAAAGATAAAAAGCCACAACCCCTCTTCAAGGTCGAGCTCGAGCCTGAAAGCAGGTCGCTGAAGAAGAACGAAGTCCACCCAATCTACAACCTGCAATATCTCTTGCATCGGAAAATCACTGTTGAAGAGCTACATAAACGTAACGGTCCAGTGCAATGCACTAATTGTCAAGAGTATGGACACACAAGGTCTTACTGCACACTTCGGGCTGTCTGTGTAGTCTGCGGGGACGCCCACAAGTCCGCTTGCTGCACTACAAACAAGGACAGTACCGTGAAGAAATGTGGAAACTGCGGAGGCAGCCATACGGCAAACTATAGAGGATGTATTGTGTATAAGGAGTTAAAGAGTCGCATGCGTCAAGCGACCGCAACGCGCAACCAAAATCCACAGAATGCGTACGTTTCGTCAAAAACCACGCCAGACGTCTTCTTCGCCAAAGCTGCGAGATCCTCATTCGGTCCACTAAACACCACCAACGGCTTCTCCTATGCCGATGCTCTACGATCTGGAAGGGAAATTCCAATTCAGCCTAACTCTCAAAGCGCTCAACAGGCCCCAGAACAGCCACACAGCAAAACGGAAACTATGATGCTTACCCTCCAACAAAGTATGATGGAGCTTATGTCATTCATGAAAACGACCATGCAAACGCTTGTTCAAAACCAGAACATGGTGATACAGCTGCTCGTAGCACAACAGTCCAAATAATCTATGCAGGCGCTACGAATATCAATGTGGAACGCCAATGGTGTCTCACGGCATAAACTAGAATTGTCACAATTCTTGACCGAAAACCATATTGACGTTATGCTACTGGTGGAAACGCATCTTACAAGCAAATACAACTTTCATATAAGAGGCTACACAATCTACCGCACAGATCATCCAGATGGGAAAGCCCACGGCGGAACTGGAGTTCTAATCAGGGAACGCATTAAACACCATTTTCACAAAAGGTTTGCAACAAACTTCTTGCAGGCCACATCGATACAAATTCAGTCAAGCAACGGAATCCTTTCAATTGCTGCCGTTTACTGCCCTCCTCGCTTCTCAATCTCGGAAGGACAATTTATGGACTTCTACAATTCACTTGGGGATCGATTTATAGCCGCAGAAGACTACAACGCCAAACATACGCACTGGGGATCACGTCTAGTGACTCCCAAAGGAAGACAATTGTACAATGCAATTATAAATGTGAAAAATAAACTGGACTACGTTTCCCCTGGAAGTCCCACATACTGGCCAACAGACTCTCGAAAGCTCCCAGACCTTATTGATTTTGCAGTGACAAAAAACATACCTCGCAATCTAATAAGTGCCAAAGCAGTCTCGGACTTATCATCAGACCACTCGCCTGTGCTTCTAACGCTTCTTCAAAGCCCAGAAATAACCGAACACCCCTTCAGTCTGACGACGACAAAAACAAACTGGCTAAAATACAAAAAGTACGTGAGTGCCCACATAGAACTCGCCCCGGATTTTAACATGGAATCGGACATCGACTACACTACGAGCGCCCTGGAAGAAGTACTCGTTGCGGCAGCTAAAATCTCTACTCCTCATAGGAAAGAAGTAGACCGAAACAAACACTTCAAATCTAATCAGCAAATCGAACAGCTCGTGCGAGAAAAGAGGCGCACGCGTCGTGATTGGCAAAACAGCAGATCACCAGCTTCAAAACAACGCCTTAAGGAAGCAACCCGATCACTCGACCAGGCTCTTCACCAACAGGAAGAAAATGCACAGCTGAGGTACATCCAGAATCTCTCGCCAACAAGCACAAAGTACCCCCTGTGGAGGGCCCACCCAAATCTTAGTGCCCCAATTGAAACGACCACCCCGATAAGAAACTCTTCGGGATGCTGGGCTCGCAGCAACGAAGACCGAGCTGAAACATTCGCCACACATCTCCAAAGTGTCTTCCAGCCAAACCCAGCCTCAAATTCATTCCTCCTGCCAGTAATTCAGCCAGAGTCCTCCCCTCAGCCAGCCGCACCTCCATTCCGGCCGAACGAAATCGAAAAAGTCATAAGAGGGCTAAAACCAAAAAAGGCTCCCGTTGGTGACCTATTGACCCCAAAGATGCTGATCGAACTTCCAAAATGCGCTATAGAGGTCGTCTGCAAACTATTTAATGGAATCATTAATCTTGGCTATTTCCCAAAAAAGTGGAAGAAATCCATTATTATAATGATACCGAAGCCTGGAAAAGACCACACAATTCCGTCATCATACAGACCAATAAGCCTTCTATCTTGTTTGTCTAAACTGTTTGAAAAATGCTTGTTAACTCGCATAATACCACATCTGGAAGCTTGCAATATCATCCCGGCACACCAATTTGGCTTTCGAAGAAACCATGGAACCATCGAACAAGTGAACAGATTAACATCCGAAATTCGCTTAGCCTTCGAACAACGAGAATACTGCAGCGCTATTTTCCTCGACGTATCTCAAGCTTTCGACCGAGTTTGGCTCATCGGACTCATGCACAAAATTAAAACGTATTTGCCAACATACACCCACAAGCTACTGGAATCATACCTCTTCAATAGGGTATTCTCAGTGAGATGCAACGCAGCTACTTCGGGCGACTACACCATCGAAGCTGGAGTTCCACAGGGAAGCGCACTCGGGCCGTGTCTATATGTTTTGTATACTGCGGATATTCCTACGAGCGCACAACTAACAACTTCAACGTTCGCCGATGATACCGCTATTCTTAGTCGCTCCAGATGCCCAACGCAGGCAACAACCCAACTGGCTAATCATCTCACAATAGTGGAAAGGTGGCTGTCCGACTGGCGCATTTAAATAAACGAACAAAAGTGTAAACATATAACGTTTACTCTTAATAGACAAACATGCCCTCCGCTTTTACTAAACGGTATGCAGATCCCTCAAGCTAACGACGTAACGTACCTTGGCGTTCACCTTGATAGACGACTTACCTGGCGTAAGCACATGGAATGCAAAAAGATGCATCTAAAACTGAAAGCCAGCAGCCTCCACTGGATCATAAACTCACGATCGCCACTGTGCCTGGACTACAAGCTACTACTGTACAATTCAGTCCTAAAGCCAATCTGGACGTATGGCTCCCAGCTGTGGGGGAACGCGAGCAGCAGCAACATAGACATCATACAGCGCGCACAATCAAAAATCCTGAGAACTATCACAGGGGCACCTTGGTATGTTCGCAACGAAAACATCCACCGGGATCTGGGCATCCTCGCAGTGAAAGACGAAATCCAGAAGCAAAAAGAGTCATACAAAGAAAAACTGTCTTCGCACCCAAATTTTCTCGCTCGGGGATTGACTCGGGTTTCTAGCGTATCCCGCCTTAGACGCAACGACCTCCCAACCCAGCAATCGATTTTTAGGGCCGTCTAACTCCGTATCAGTCAATATGACTGTTAGTTAAGTTAAAAATATAAGATTTGATACACCTCTTGTTAGTCTCGCAAAGAGAAGATTCAAGAAATAAAAGCAACGTTAAAAAAAAAAAAAAAAAAAAAAAAAAAAGGAGTAATCGAAGAGGCCGAGAGCGCTTTTAGTCCAAAAACCAACAAGGTTGCTGTATGGTTGCTCTGACCTTGCCGGGTTTTTGGACTAAAACCGCTGGCAACGACCAAGAGTTATCGGCCTCCTCGATCCGCTTCGTTCAAGAAAATAAAAAATAACCCCATTGTCTCTCCCCTCGCTAGCCCGGTTGATTCCCAGGCATGGTTAACTGCTACTTCTGCCGCTAAGTCCCAAGCGTCCGTCTCCTTTTTGGGGGGACGACGGGAACTGCCCGTCGTTTGATTGAGCCTGCATCTCCGAACATCAATCATGGAAACATCAAACGACCACCGACATCTTCTAGTAACTCACAGACGGGAATGTGAGTTACTAGAAGATGTCGGTGGACGTTTGCGTGGTTAGATGATTTCTCTTATCACCTAAATTCCAATTTCAACAAACTACTCTTAGTCTGTGTGGCTGCTGCGGCATCGTGATTTACACTTCTTCTTTCAAGAGTAGAATTACAAGCGATGTTAGCCTCAGCTCCTGGGTGTTTTGGTCGTGTTTAATGCCATACCATTATAACCAGACGAAACTTATTAAAAAAACGTATACGTTACGTAAAAAACGAATAAAAAAATTATGAACGTATTTAAATGTTGTTTTTGCACAACATGGTTTCCTTTAGCCATATTAATAACACATGGCACACGTTGGGCGCCAGAAAAACTATAATGAATTATTAAAAAATAATTATAGCTGTAACAAAAAGATTTTCCGTGGAAACCCGTACTCGATAACACGGGGTGCGCGATGAGGCGCACGCGATTGCCGGCCTAGACCTCGTCGGCTGTGGGTATGTTCTCTACAAACACATCTTGCCGCAGGGTCCCTTCTATTCATCATAGAATTCGAACTTAATCGGGTCTGCATCTAGATTTCTTTGAGTTCGGACGTTTATTTTTTCGCTCATGTCGCCTCTCGTTTGCACCGAGTGCAGTGCAGAAGTTACTGCTACCCAACTTCGTGGGTGTAAGGCCGTTCGGTGCGCGTCGATCTGCCGGCGTGCCTATCACATCGCTTGTGTTGATTTGCCCTCGGAGGCTATAAAACTACTTATTAACATTCCGAACTTAATGTGGCAATAATGTGGCATAAAACCTCTAAAAGCCTCTCCATTAAACTGGGTTCCATTTTCCAACCAATTCATGGTCCAATAGTTCCACAAATGTCTCTGGCACGCCAAACATATGGAACAGGTCTTCCTTCATAAACTTAACCACTGTTTCAGCCGACAGCTTTTTTACTGCCTTCAAAAAAACGGACTAAGTATGATGACCGTAACCTTGGATACGGTCCCAGAAAGTCTACGTAGATTTTCTGAAAAAATCTCTGAGGTTTAGACTCTGCCCATCGTTGGTCTCGTAACATGGTTGGTTGTCTTCGTTTCCTTGCACACCTCACAACTGCGTACATAGTCTCTTACGACATCCACTAATTTCGGCCAATAATACATACGCTGAATCCTCTTTACCGTTTTATTAACACCGCCGTGTGCTGCCATTGAACTATCATGCGCCTCCCTTAGAGCGTCCTGTATTCACTCGACTCGAAGTGAGGAAACTCGCAATCTAAATCTATGCCTGAAACATCGATCTCTGCATCTTCGCCTTCAAAAACCCTAGATAACGCGTCTGGCATCGCATGTGGTTTTCCTTTCCTGTGCTCGAATTTAAACTTATATCCCTGCAACCACCGACCCGAACGCGATTTCAAATCGTGCTGTGATATGAGCCACTGCAGCGACGCATGATCTGTAAACACGGTGAATCTATGCCCCTCGACATAAGGTCTGAAATGTTTGATGTAGATAATCTCCGCCAGACACTCTTGTTCTGTGACAGAATAATTTTTTTTAGCCTTGCTCAACTTCCTTGAGACGAAGGCAATAGGATACTTGTCTCATTGATCTCCCTTTGTCTTTTGAACGAGCACCCCTCCTATCCCATGGCTACTTGCATCGCAATGGATGAAAAGTGTCTTTTCAAAATCTGGACTGTGCAACACTGGATCTTGGCACATCGCTTCTTTCAACTTTGCGAACGCATCAAGGTTGAAAGACTTTGTCCTGTGTCATCGTAAACCTGTTCTTAGGTCTAACTAGATCTGTCAGTTTGGCTGCTTTGTCCGCATAGTTGCTGATAAACTTTTTTTACCACCCAGTCATCCCAGAATTGGATATTCCACCATGGCTGATATCTTTTCCGGGTCGGTCTTGATGACTCCCTCACCGATCACGTGACCCCGGTACCTAACCGATCGTACGTAGAAGTGACTTTTCTCAACGTTTAACGTTAGGCCTGCCTGTCAGATATGCTCTGCTATCGTCGTTAGAACTGCTAAATACGACTCGAAGAAATCTGACACGACTAGTAGGTCGTCCAAATAGACGAAATCTTCGTTCCGCAGTAAGGCCGCAGTAATGACCTTGTCCACGAGTCGTGTCATCGTCTGCGATGCGTTAGAACATCAAAAAGGCATCACTGTAAACTGTAAACTGCAAAGGTTTACCTAGTATGGTGAAAGCTGTTTTGTCCCGTGACGCTGGATCTAAAGAAATCTGCCAATAGGCGTCCTTTAGATCCAAGCTAGAGATGTAAACTGCTTTTTGAAGCCTGCTAAGAATTCAATCAATTTTCGATAGGGGGTATGCATCTCCCTGCGTGAAACTATTCACTTTTGTGCAATCCAAACATAGAAATTGAAATTGCTGTGTGGGGAGATTGACAGGATGCTGAAGTTAGGAGTAATCTTCGCTTATATTTTCGCCAATATAAGCGAAAAGACACTGAAATACAATTTATTAAAAGCGACAGACAAGCTTTTTTTTTGTAACAGTTGTAATGTGCTAAACCAAAACTAGTGCATTGTTGAAAAAAAAAAAAATACGTACCACGCAATGAGCTCATTGAGCAACGACCAAAAGAACGAGCGTAGAAGTTCAGTGAACCAAAGAAACGGCTTCTACTCTTACTTTTCAACCCGCGATACCGAAGTGGAAAAATCGGCGCTTAAAAGCAACCCGGCTTTACTGACCGCTGAAACCCAAAGGGCACGGTCTTGCTCACCCGCTCTGCTCACTCCGACTCCCGCGTCATGGAGTTCGCAGTGTAAAACCCCCCCTCCAATATCGGAAACAAATTTCGCACCAACAACAAGCAGCGCTACAACTTCTGCAACAACAGCGAAAACCCCTGCAACTCAAAGTACCACGACGTCAACGACTACAGCGAGTACAAAAACAACAACCTCGGAAAGTGCCAAAGCGGCAACGGCCACACAGACTGGAATGGATCGCTACATCCAAATTAAGCGCAAGCTTAGCCCGCAGAGTAATCCGGCAGGCAACAAAACAAAAATTAACCGTGTCCTGAATAACGATAATGAACCAGACAGATCCACTACTAACAGATTTGCCCTACTGGCGGAGGCTGAGGAAAACCAACCAGCCCAAGACACCGCAAAAAAACCCAAGCCCCCTCCAATCTATATTAGAGAAAAAAGCTCGAGTGCCCTGGTCAACAAAATTGCGTCGTTGATCGGGAACGGTGAAAACTTTCATGTTGTTTCGCTTATCAAAGGGAACATCCATGAAACAAAGGTGCAAACCAAGACTGAAGAGCACTTCCGAATAGTGTCAAAATATCTGGACACTGTACAGAAAAACTATTACACGTACCAGCTGAAAAGCAGTAAGGGCCTACAAGTGGTAGTAAAGGGAATAGAACCCGATGTTACCGCCGAGGAAATAAAAACCGCCCTTAAAGAAAAGGGCTTCGCCGCCAAGAATGTTATTAACATTCTAAATAAAGATAAAAAGCCACAACCCCTATTCAAGGTCGAGCTCGAGCCTGAAAGCAGGTCGCTGAAGAAGAACGAAGTCCACCCAATCTACAACCTGCAATATCTCTTGCATCGGAAAATCACTGTTGAAGAGCCACATAAACGTAACGGTCCAGTGCAATGCACTAATTGTCAAGAGTATGGACACACAAGGTCTTACTGCACACTTCGGGCTGTCTGTGTAGTCTGCGGGGACGCCCACAAGTCCGCTTGCTGCACTACAAACAAGGACAGTACCGTGAAGAAATGTGGAAACTGCGGAGGCAGCCATACGGCAAACTATAGAGGATGTATTGTGTATAAGGAGTTAAAGAGTCGCATGCGTCAAGCGACCGCAACGCGCAACCAAAATCCACAGAATGCGTACGTTTCGTCAAAAACCACGCCAGACGTCTTCTTCGCCAAAGCTGCGAGATCCTCATTCGGTCCACTAAACACCACCAACGGCTTCTCCTATGCCGATGCTCTACGATCTGGAAGGGAAATTCCAATTCAGCCTAACTCTCAAAGCGCTCAACAGGCCCCAGAACAGCCACACAGCAAAACGGAAACTATGATGCTTACCCTCCAACAAAGTATGATGGAGCTTATGTCATTCATGAAAACGACCATGCAAACGCTTGTTCAAAACCAGAACATGGTGATACAGCTGCTCGTAGCACAACAGTCCAAATAATCTATGCAGGCGCTACGAATATCAATGTGGAACGCCAATGGTGTCTCACGGCATAAACTAGAATTGTCACAATTCTTGACCGAAAACCATATTGACGTTATGCTACTGGTGGAAACGCATCTTACAAGCAAATACAACTTTCATATAAGAGGCTACACAATCTACCGCACAGATCATCCAGATGGGAAAGCCCACGGCGGAACTGGAGTTCTAATCAGGGAACGCATTAAACACCATTTTCACAAAAGGTTTGCAACAAACTTCTTGCAGGCCACATCGATACAAATTCAGTCAAGCAACGGAATCCTTTCAATTGCTGCCGTTTACTGCCCTCCTCGCTTCTCAATCTCGGAAGGACAATTTATGGACTTCTACAATTCACTTGGGGATCGATGTATAGCCGCAGGAGACTACAACGCCAAACATACGCACTGGGGATCACGTCTAGTGACTCCCAAAGGAAGACAATTGTACAATGCAATTATAAATGTGAAAAATAAACTGGACTACGTTTCCCCTGGAAGTCCCACATACTGGCCAACAGACTCACGAAAGCTCCCAGACCTTATTGATTTTGCAGTGACAAAAAACATACCTCGCAATCTAATAAGTGCCAAAGCAGTCTCGGACTTATCATCAGACCACTCGCCTGTGCTTCTAACGCTTCTTCAAAGCCCAGAAATAACCGAACACCCCTTCAGTCTGACGACGACAAAAACAAACTGGCTAAAATACAAAAAGTACGTGAGTGCCCACATAGAACTCGCCCCGGATTTTAACATGGAATCGGACATCGACTACACTACGAGCGCCCTGGAAGAAGTACTCGTTGCGGCAGCTAAAATCTCTACTCCTCATAGGAAAGAAGTAGACCGAAACAAACACTTCAAATCTAATCAGCAAATCGAACAGCTCGTGCGAGAAAAGAGGCGCACGCGTCGTGATTGGCAAAACAGCAGATCACCAGCTTCAAAACAACGCCTTAAGGAAGCAACCCGATCACTCGACCAGGCTCTTCACCAACAGGAAGAAAATGCACAGCTGAGGTACATCCAGAATCTCTCGCCAACAAGCACAAAGTACCCCCTGTGGAGGGCCCACCCAAATCTTAGTGCCCCAATTGAAACGACCACCCCGATAAGAAACTCTTCGGGATGCTGGGCTCGCAGCAACGAAGACCGAGCTGAAACATTCGCCACACATCTCCAAAGTGTCTTCCAGCCAAACCCAGCCTCAAATTCATTCCTCCTGCCAGTAATTCAGCCAGAGTCCTCCCCTCAGCCAGCCGCACCTCCATTCCGGCCGAACGAAATCGAAAAAGTCATAAGAGGGCTAAAACCAAAAAAGGCTCCCGGTGGTGACCTATTGACCCCAAAGATGCTGATCGAACTTCCAAAATGCGCTATAGAGGTCGTCTGCAAACTATTTAATGGAATCATTAATCTTGGCTATTTCCCAAAAAAGTGGAAGAAATCCATTATTATAATGATACCGAAGCCTGGAAAAGACCACACAATTCCGTCATCATACAGACCAATAAGCCTTCTATCTTGTTTGTCTAAACTGTTTGAAAAATGCTTGTTAACTCGCATAATACCACATCTGGAAGCTTGCAATATCATCCCGGCACACCAATTTGGCTTTCGAAGAAACCATGGAACCATCGAACAAGTGAACAGATTAACATCCGAAATACGCTTAGCCTTCGAACAACGAGAATACTGCAGCGCTATTTTCCTCGACGTATCTCAAGCTTTCGACCGAGTTTGGCTCATCGGACTCATGCACAAAATTAAAACGTATTTGCCAACATACACCCACAAGCTACTGGAATCATACCTCTTCAATAGGGTATTCTCAGTGAGATGCAACGCAGCTACTTCGGGCGACTACACCATCGAAGCTGGAGTTCCACAGGGAAGCGCACTCGGGCCGTGTCTATATGTTTTGTATACTGCGGATATTCCTACGAGCGCACAACTAACAACTTCAACGTTCGCCGATGATACCGCTATTCTTAGTCGCTCCAGATGCCCAACGCAGGCAACAACCCAACTGGCTAATCATCTCACAATAGTGGAAAGGTGGCTGTCCGACTGGCGCATTTAAATAAACGAACAAAAGTGTAAACATATAACGTTTACTCTTAATAGACAAACATGCCCTCCGCTTTTACTAAACGGTATGCAGATCCCTCAAGCTAACGACGTAACGTACCTTGGCGTTCACCTTGATAGACGACTTACCTGGCGTAAGCACATCGAATGCAAAAAGATGCATCTAAAACTGAAAGCCAGCAGCCTCCACTGGATCATAAACTCACGATCGCCACTGTGCCTGGACTACAAGCTACTACTGTACAATTCAGTCCTAAAGCCAATCTGGACGTATGGCTCCCAGCTGTGGGGGAACGCGAGCAGCAGCAACATAGACATCATACAGCGCGCACAATCAAAAATCCTGAGAACTATCACAGGGGCACCTTGGTATGTTCGCAACGAAAACATCCACCGGGATCTGGGCATCCTCGCAGTGAAAGACGAAATCCAGAAGCAAAAAGAGTCATACAAAGAAAAACTGTCTTCGCACCCAAATTTTCTCGCTCGGGGATTGACTCGGGTTTCTAGCGTATCCCGCCTTAGACGCAACGACCTCCCAACCCAGCAATCGATTTTTAGGGCCGTCTAACTCCGTATCAGTCAATATGACTGTTAGTTAAGTTAAAAATATAAGATTTGATACACCTCTTGTTAGTCTCGCAAAGAGAAGATTCAAGAAATAAAAGCAACGTTAAAAAAAAAAAAAAAAAAAAAAAAAAAGGAGTAATCGAAGAGGCCGAGAGCGCTTTTAGTCCAAAAACCAACAAGGTTGCTGTATGGTTGCTCTGACCTTGCCGGGTTTTTGGACTAAAACCGCTGGCAATGACCAAGAGTTATCGGCCTCCTCGATCCGCTTCGTTCAAGAAAATAAAAAATAACCCCATTGTCTCTCCCCTCGCTAGCCCGGTTGATTCCCAGGCATGGTTAACTGCTACTTCTGCCGCTAAGTCCCAAGCGTCCGTCTCCTTTTTGGGGGGACGACGGGAACTGCCCGTCGTTTGATTGAGCCTGCATCTCCGAACATCAATCATGGAAACATCAAACGACCACCGACATCTTCTAGTAACTCACAGACGGGAATGTGAGTTACTAGAAGATGTCGGTGGACGTTTGCGTGGTTAGATGATTTCTCTTATCACCTAAATTCCAATTTCAACAAACTACTCTTAGTCTGTGTGGCTGCTGCGGCATCGTGATTTACACTTCTTCTTTCAAGAGTAGAATTACAAGCGATGTTAGCCTCAGCTCCTGGGTGTTTTGGTCGTGTTTAATGCCATACCATTATAACCAGACGAAACTTATTAAAAAAAACGTATACGTTACGTAAAAAACGAATAAAAAAATTATGAACGTATTTAAATGTTGTTTTTGCACAACATGGTTTCCTTTAGCCATATTAATAACACATGGCACACGTTGGGCGCCAGAAAAACTATAATGAATTATTAAAAAATAATTATAGCTGTAACAAAAAGATTTTCCGTGGAAACCCGTACTCGATAACACGGGGTGCGCGATGAGGCGCACGCGATTGCCGGCCTAGACCTCGTCGGCTGTGGGTATGTTCTCTACAAACACATCTTGCCGCAGGGTCCCTTCTATTCATCATAGAATTCGAACTTAATCGGGTCTACATCTAGATTTCTTTGAGTTCGGACGTTTATTTTTTCGCTCATGTCGCCTCTCGTTTGCACCGAGTGCAGTGCAGAAGTTACTGCTACCCAACTTCGTGGGTGTAAGGCCGTTCGGTGCGCGTCGATCTGCCGGCGTGCCTATCACATCGCTTGTGTTGATTTGCCCTCGGAGGCTATAAAACTACTTATTAACATTCCGAACTTAATGTGGCAATGTGATAGCTGCGTCATTGGAAATGATTCGCATTCCAAAATAGACGAGCTAAATCATAAAGTTCTAGATCTGGAGACCCGTTTTGAAAGCCCTAATGCCAAAGTTGACCTTGCCCTGGTAAATGGAGCGGCTGTGCCCGCTGGACGCGCCTCTTCGGCTGGGGTGCATGTTGCTGCTCCCCCTGCTATGCCCACCAGCACTGGGAGCATAAGGGCTACTCTGGGGCAGGCCCCAACGGCATCTAAGGGGGATGTCCCGAAGAAGAAGCGGATCAACCCTAATAGGCGCATTGTGGGACAAGCACCCAGTTGCGCTCAACTTCAAGTGCTTCCCACCTTGAAATACCTTCATGTTGGTAAATTCGCGACGTCTACCGAACCACATGCACTGTGCAAGTTTGTCGCAGATAAGCTGAACGTGGAGCCCAGTGATTTAGCCTGTGCTAGGCTGATCAAAAAGGATGCTGACATCAACGCCCTCAAGTTCGTCAATTTTAAATTGGGAGTTCCGGAGCAAAATTTCCCTACAGTCTTCAATGATGATTTTTGGCCTATGTCGGTAAAAGTCAGCCGGTTTGTTCATAGAGAGCCTGCTAAGGTTATTGACCTCCCGGCGATTCTACCTTTACCGCATTCGCAATCTTCAAAAAACCCCCAGTAAGCGGCGCCGCTGGCGCCGTTACCTCTTATTCTTCTCAAGCTTCAGTTTGTCACCCCGGTTGCTCTCTGCTGCTCTACCAACAACAAACGGCGTGGGCGTTCATGGTAACGGTTGACGCTGGCTTTAATTTCTCCAATAATTTGCTTCGATTGCTGATCGAAATTCTGCAACAACAACAACTTTTTTCAAGGGGAGTTTTTTATTTCCTATCTTCACTTGTGGATGTCCAGCAGCAACAAGACGATGTTAATCGAGATGTTAGCAGCGCATCGCTGCGCATCTTATTTTTTCACTGGACCACTCGCTGGTTCTTTCTTTTCGCCGATGGAGATGTTTATTTACATTTTGGACGTGTGAGTGGATCTTTTCTGCGTTTGGATGTGCCTGAATATGAACGCTCAATGTTTTCACCTGGCACTGGATCTGCCTTGCAACTGAACTCTCGCAGGTCTACTGATGAGTCTAATGGAAATTTATATGTATCCTCGTCGGCTATCTTACAAGCTATGCGAATTGGATATGCCTCCACTTGCACAAGTACCAGGAGTGCACTTTCATCATTGCCCCCTTGCCGTCCAATTCCCAGTGTGGACTGTAGCTACTCGTCGTCCACGGATCCCAATAAAAGCCTTAAAGTTGTATTCCAAAATATATCGGGAATGAGAACCATGTTCCGGATGGTATTCCTCAATTCTTCTGCCTGCGATTTTGATGTAGTCATCCTTGTGGAAACGTGGCTCAATGACAAATTTAGCTTCTCTTCGATCCTAACTTGTACCATGTACTTCGAAAAGACCGAGATGCATTCAGTACCCAGTATGGGCGAATTGGTGGTGTGATTATCGCTATCCGTCGATCTCTTCAGGCTACACCACTGCGCCTTCCGGTGGCCGACCCTTTACTGGATCAGCTTGCGGTTTCAATCCAGGGCGTCCATGACCCGTTCGTCATCATTGCATCATACATCCCTCCGAACAGCGCATTTATTATATATCATGCGCATATGGAAAACATCACTAGTGTCTGTGCTAGAACGTCGGACCCTATCGCTTTGATGGTAGCTGGCGATTTTAACTTAAGCCCCATTGTCTGGTCTTGGGAGCCGGAATCTTCCTGCATGCTACTTAACAACGTTCACCAAAGCCGTGAAATTGTAGTTAAAAACAAGAAAGGAAAGCTAACTTTTGGCGGAGCCGAAGTTGATATACCTTTGCAGTTAAAACCGGATATATATCGCAACCATCGGATTTAGTTGGCCGATCCTTATGAAATTTGGTAAGTTGGATGAACTGACCAAAAATAGAATCTGTACCAAGTTCCAGCTTTCTATCTCCAAAAACACAAAAGTTGGGTCAATTCCGATCTTTCAGTTATATGGCAGCTATAAGATATAGTCGGATGATCCTTATGAAATTTGGTAAGTTGGATCAACTGACCAAAAATAGAATCTGTATTTAATTCCAGCATTCTATCTTCAAAAACACGAAAGTTGGGTCATTTCCGATCGTTCAGTTATATGACAGCTATAGGATATAGTCGGCCGATCCCGGTCGTTCCGACTTATATACTGCGTGCAAAAGAAAGAAGGGTGTGTGCAAAGTTTCAAGACGATAGCTAAAAAACTGAGAGACTAGTTCGCGTAGAAACGGACAGACAGACGGACAGACAGACAGACAGACAGACGGACAGACGGACAGACGGACAGACGGACATGGTCATATCAACTCAGGAGGTGATCCTGATCAAGAATATATATACTTTATAGGGTCGGAGATGTCTCCTTCACTGCGTTGCACACTTTTGGCCAAAATTATAATACCCTCTGCAAGGGTATAATGATATTTTTAGTGTGGGCCTCTCCTAAGTAAATAATATTTTTAATGATTTATCCAAAATTCTTGATCTTATATATTTAAATAATGTGGTTAGTAGTAAAGAAGAATTATGCAATGTACCATTAAGTCCATGTGATATGGACCACAAGCCGTTGGTAATTAATATTGAGTTTTATAGTTTTTTGCCTTCTGCTTCCCCCATTCCATATTATCATCTGACTGATACTAACTTGTCACTTATTAATGCCTCTATTTCAGCATTTGATTGGGTTTCCCTTTTTTTGGATGGCTCAATCGATGATTGTCATACTAAGTTCTTGGTTACCCTTGTTAATATTATTTATACTTATGCCCCTGTGAGGGTACGAGATCCTATAGGCTTCCCTGGTATACAAAAAGTATGAAAACTTAAAGAATAGAAGGGATAAGCACTACAAACGATTTATAATGACAAGTGAGACTCGAGCAGGAGAGCTGTACTGGAAATTTAAGCGGGAATTTGATTTCCTTAATAAGTTCCTCTACAATCAGTATATATCCAATGTCGAAGCTAGCCTTCGATCCAATCCTAAAGCTTTTTGGCGGTTTGTTAACAGCAAAAAGTCAAAATCGGACATACCTTCATCCATATGTTATGGTAATTTAGCAGCCAACTTGGATCAGGGTGTTTCCGATCTTTTTGCAAAATACTTTGCCTCTAACTTGGAGCCGAAGGTTCCTTAAAGTGATCATGAAACTCTTCTTAGCATTGAGCCTTTTCTTAATGTGAGTAACATGGACGTTTTGGACGGTGACCTAGTTGAAGCCACTGGACATTTGACCGATTCGATCACACCTGACGTGGATGGTATCTCACCATTCTTTCTTAAGAGGAGTATCGCTTCTCTTTCTACTCCCCTTAAACTGCTGTTCTCCTTTTCGCTCTCTTCTGGTAGATTCCCCCACCTTCTATAACGCCTTTTCACAAAGGTGGCAGTAGGTGTGATGTTACCAACTATCGACCTATAGCCGAAATTTGCAACGTCGCTAAGATACTGGAGCGGATAGTAACTAAAAAATTGACTTTTCTGGCTCGCAATTTTATATCGCCCAACCAGCATGGTTTTTTGCCTGGGAGGTCCACTACCACTAATTTAGCGGTCTTCTCTAAGCACTGCTTTGAAGCTTTTGAAAACCGATTTCAGGTTGATGCCATTTACACCGACTTCTCCAAAGCCTTCGACAAAGTGTGTCATGCTGCCCTTCTGGGCAAACTATATAAATTAGGTATTCATTCCTGCCTATTAAGTTGGTTCGAGTCTTATCTGGCTGACCGACCTTGCCACGTTACTATTGGAGACGCTATCTCAAGTCCATTTGTCACCTCCTCTAGTCTTCTACAAGGCAGCTCTCTTGGACCTCTTCTATACATCATTTTCATTAATGACATCACGTCATGCTTTCGTCATTCGCACTTTTTAATGTATGCGGATGACCTTAAAATCTATTAAGCGATTAGCTGCATTAGTGACAGTTACTTGTTACAGGAGGATATATCCAGTGTTTACTCATGGTGCTCCCGCAATCTTCTTCCATTAAACTTATCTAAGTGTATGTTTACCCGTTACAGTAGGCGGTCTCTTGAAATCTGTGAAATAATTTGGCAGCTAAAGAAGAGGTGTTAGACCTTGGTGTCTTATTCGACAGCAAATTTAAATTTTCTGGTCACTTAGACCATATTCTACCTAAAGCGTATGCTATGCTGGGCTTTGTTAAGAGGCACGTGAACCAGTTAAAAAGTCCATACTCGAGCCCCAGCGTCTATGCTGCATTTATTCGGTCGAGGCTGGAATATGCCTCAATCATTTGGAATCCGGATTGTAAAGTTCGTTCCAAAAGAATTGAGCGACTCCAGAAAAAATTTTTAAAATTTTCACTTCTGCCTCTTAGGTTTCAGGATCCTGTTCCTTCATACCAGAGCCGTTGCCTTCTTCTGAATGTTTGCACGTTGGAGGATCGGCGTAAACTGGCAGCTTTAACTTTTTTGAATAATTTAATCATTGATAGCATTGATTTTCCTTTTTTATTGAGACTCATTTACTTTAATGTTCCTCAAAGGGATCTTCGTACCTTTGCCCCCTTTCGGGTCAAGTGTCATAGGGCCTATTATCTTTTAAATGGGCCGATTGAGCGGGCTCTTTCTTATTTTAATTCTTTGCCGCCTAGCCTCCGAATTGAGTGGGGCTCTGATAAGGTTGTGTTAAAACGCAAGTTAATCAGGCATTTATTAAGTTTTTGTTAATTTTGTAGTTTTATTTATTAGGTGTAAGTTGTTATTATGTAGCCATGTAAGGATTTTTCCGTTGGCGAAATAAACAAAAAAAATAAATAAATATATATATATACTTTATAGGGTCGGAGATGTCTCCTTCACTGCGTTGGACACTTTTGGACACTCCTTCACTTTTGGACAAAATTATAATACCCTCCGCAAGGGTATAACAAAGACAACAACATCCGGAGCAGCAACGGCAGCGACAACAACATCAGAAGCAGCAACGGCAGCAACAGCAACACCAGCAGCAAAGAACAAGAACCAAAACAGCAGAAACAACAGCGAAAACAAAAGCATCGGCATCAGCAGCAAAACAACATTAGAAATTATAGTCCTCGGTAAGTTTCGTATTCTTTTTTAGTTTTTATACTTAAATTTAGTTTTATAACTTAAATTTAATTTTAATTAAAAACAAAGAAGATGTCGACTAAGGAAAAAATTGTTTCTATTGCGATTATTGAAGACCAGGTGCGCCTCACCCGGCACATAGATGCGCTACTCGCAAAAAAATCATATTTAGAAGCGGGTAGGGAGTCATTACAAAATATGGAGCTTAGAGCCTGTATGAACCATAATCATTTGGTTTAACTCGGGCCTGTAGAACATAATTAGTTTATGAAAAATCACTTCGATAGCATGCTATCAAAATTTAGTTCCGCCAAGGACAAAATTAAAAAAATTATTGGCCAGGATGAGCTTTTTAGTAGACTTGAAGAGGCTATAAAGAACCCCGAGGATTACCTCGAGAAAATTTACATTCAAATTCAGGAAAGGAAAAATGAAACCTTTCCAATAAGAATAAAAAATTTAAAAATATTTCTTAGCAGAATAGGAACAGTGTCGGATTTGATTAATATTGAAGGGATCAATAATAAATATATGAGTAAAATAATTGAGCTCAAAGATGATGTTGAAATACACATCAAGCTAATGGATACTAAAATCCCAAAAAAAATTTTTGAAAAGGTAGAAGGTAGTAGTCCTAGAATGGACGAACTACCTAGCCTACCAAAAATTGAGGTCCCCAATTTCTTTGGAAACTCCAAAGATTGGGACCATTTTTATGAATTATATAAGGAGCTTGTGAATTTAAGGACGGATTCAAGTCCATTTTTGAAGCTAAGTTAAGCTTAGCTAAGCACGAAATGTGGTTTCTCATTTATTGCTTGGCTGAGGAAACAATTATGATGCAGCCTGGGAGTTGCTTATAAAGCGGTATGAGAATAATAGAAAAATATTTTCAGATCAATAACAAGAATATATATTCTTTAAAGGGTCGGAGATGTTTCCTTCACTGCGTTGCACACTTTTGACCAAAATTATAATACCCTCTGCAATCAGCAAATCCACACGGTGCGCCCTGTGGAAATTCGGATCTGCCAGAACCACATTGGCAGGAACCTTCCAGTTCCACATGTTCAGGCCAGGTTGACGCTATGTGATGTGAGATCCTACAAATGCCTCTATGTATACAGGATATGTGGATAAGTGAGATTTCAGGCTATAGCTCGCAAATAACTGTTAACCCATTGCTGGGGTCTCAAAATAAGTGTTGTTCAATGAATATTTTATCAAAAAGTCTAACAGCAACTTTTTGTTTTGTTCGTTTGCTCTCGCTCAAATGACAAGCAATATTTTCTGTTCCCAATTGCTCTGTTCTTTCCAGGACCGTTTGACTTTGTGAGACGATTCAAAAAGTTTTTTTTGTCTGTATTTGTGTATGTGAAAGTTAGTGGGTCTTGTTTCATTTGCCTTTGTGACATTTGGATATTTAGAGAAAAAAAATAAACCGAAAATGGGACGGGAAATAAACAAAATTAGAACGACGATATACTACATTTTTATACAAATGTAAGGCTAAAATCTTGAGTGCGCTTGCACATGTAGTCTTGGATCCGAAGTTGATATACTCTTGCAGTTAAAACCGGATATCGCAAACATCGGATATAGCTGGCCAATCCTTATGAGAATTTCAAAATAAAACCAATTAATTATAATAAAATATCTAAAAAAAAAGTCCCAAGCTTCTATCTTAAAAAATACCAAAGTCTATAGTTTAGTAATATTATAAGATATAGTCGGCTGATCGATATAAAATTTGGTAGGTCGGAATAACTGACCAAAAATGTAATCTCTAATAAGTTCCAGCTTTCTATCTTCAAAAACACGAAATATGGGTCATTTCCGATCAATCAGTTATATGGCAGCTATAGAATATAGTCGGACGATCCCGGTCGTTCAGACTTATAAACTGCATGCAAAGGAAAGAAGGGTGTGTGCAAAGTTTCAAGTCGATAGCTTTAAAACTGAGAGACTAGTTTGCGTAGAAACAGACAGACAGACGAACATGCTCATATCAACTCAGGAGGTGATCCTGATCAAATCAAGATCCTGATTTAGTCTTCATCTATTTTTCTTTGAGTTCGGACGTCTACTTTTTCGCTTATGTCGCCTCTCGTTTGCACCGAGTGCAGTGCAGAAGTTACTGCTACCCAACTTCGTGGGTGTGAGGCCGTTCGGTGCGCGTCGATCTGCCGGCGTGCCTATCACACCGCTTGTGTTGATTTGCCCTCGGAGGCTATAAAACTAACTTAATGAACTTCCGAACTTAATGTGGCAATGTAATAGCTGCGTCATTGGAAATGATTCGCATTCCGAAATTGATGAGCTAAATCATAAAGTTCTAGATCTGGAGTCCCGAAAGCCCTAATGCCAAAGTTGACCTTGCCCTGGTAAATGGAGCGGCTGTGCCCGCTGGACGCGCCTCTTCGGCTGGGGTGCATGTTGCTGCTCCCCCTGCTATGCCCACCAGCACTGGGAGCATAAGGGCTACTCTGGGGCAGGCCCCAACGGCATCTAAGGGGGATGTCCCGAAGAAGAAGCGGATCAACCCTAATAGGCGCATTGTGGGACAAGCACCCAGTTGCGCTCAACTTCAAGTGCTTCCCACCTTGAAATACCTTCATGTTGGTAAATTCGCGACGTCTACCGAACCACATGCACTGTGCAAGTTTGTCGCAGATAAGCTGAACGTGGAGCCCAGTGATTTAGCCTGTGCTAGGCTGATCAAAAAGGATGCTGACATCAACGCCCTCAAGTTCGTCAATTTTAAATTGGGAGTTCCGGAGCAAAATTTCCCTACAGTCTTCAATGATGATTTTTGGCCTATGTCGGTAAAAGTCAGCCGGTTTGTTCATAGAGAGCCTGCTAAGGTTATTGACCTCCCGGCGATTCTACCTTTACCGCATTCGCAATCTTCAAAAAACCCCCAGTAAGCGGCGCCGCTGGCGCCGTTACCTCTTATTCTTCTCAAGCTTCAGTTTGTCACCCCGGTTGCTCTCTGCTGCTCTACCAACAACAAACGGCGTGGGCGTTCATGGTAACGGTTGACGCTGGCTTTAATTTCTCCAATAATTTGCTTCGATTGCTGATCGAAATTCTGCAACAACAACAACTTTTTTCAAGGGGAGTTTTTTATTTCCTATCTTCACTTGTGGATGTCCAGCAGCAACAAGACGATGTTAATCGAGATGTTAGCAGCGCATCGCTGCGCATCTTATTTTTTCACTGGACCACTCGCTGGTTCTTTCTTTTCGCCGATGGAGATGTTTATTTACATTTTGGACGTGTGAGTGGATCTTTTCTGCGTTTGGATGTGCCTGAATATGAACGCTCAATGTTTTCACCTGGCACTGGATCTGCCTTGCAACTGAACTCTCGCAGGTCTACTGATGAGTCTAATGGAAATTTATATGTATCCTCGTCGGCTATCTTACAAGCTATGCGAATTGGATATGCCTCCACTTGCACAAGTACCAGGAGTGCACTTTCATCATTGCCCCCTTGCCGTCCAATTCCCAGTGTGGACTGTAGCTACTCGTCGTCCACGGACCCCAATAAAAGCCTTAAAGTTGTATTCCAAAATATATCGGGAATGAGAACCATGTCCGGATGGTATTCCTCAATTCTTCTGCCTGCGATTTTGATGTAGTCATCCTTGTGGAAACGTGGCTCAATGACAAATTTAGCTTCTCTTCGATCCTAACTTGTACCATGTACTTCGAAAAGACCGAGATGCATTCAGTACCCAGTATGGGCGAATTGGTGGTGTGATTATCGCTATCCGTCGATCTCTTCAGGCTACACCACTGCGCCTTCCGGTGGCCGACCCTTTACTGGATCAGCTTGCGGTTTCAATCCAGGGCGTCCATGGCCCGTTCGTCATCATTGCATCATACATCCCTCCGAACAGCGCATTTATTATATATCATGCGCATATGGAAAACATCACTAGTGTCTGTGCCAGAACGTCGGACCCTACCGCTTTGATGATAGCTGGCGATTTTAACCTGAGCTCCATTGGCTGGTCTTGGGACCCGGAATCTCCCTGCATGCTACCCAGCAACGTTCACCAGAGTCATGAAATTGTAGTTTTAGATGATTTTTTTAGTCTGGGCCTCTCCCAAGTAAATAATATTTTTAATGATATATCCAAAATTCTTGATCTTATATTTTTAAATAATTTGGTTAATAGTAAAGTAGAATTATGCAATGTACCATTAAGTCCTTGTGATATGCACCACAAGCCGTTGGTAATTAATATTGAGTTTTATAGTTTTTTGCCTTCTGCTTCCCCCATTCCATATTATCATCTGACTGATACTAACTTGTCACTTATTAATGCCTCTATTTCAGCATTTGATTGGGTTTCCCTTTTTTCGGATGGTTCAATCGATGATTGTCATACTAAGTTCTTGGTTGCCCTTTTTAATATTATTTATACTTATGCCCCTGTGAGGGTACGAGATCCTATAGGCTACCCTGGTATACAAAAAGTATGAAAACTTAAAGAATAGAAGGGATAAGCACTACAAACGATTTATAATGACAGGTGAGACTCGAGCAGGAGAGCTGTACTGGCAATTTAAGCGGGAATTTGATTTCCTTAATAAGTTCCTCTACAATCAGTATATATCCGATGTCGAAGCTAGCCTTCGATCCAATCCTAAAGCTTTTTGGCGGTTTTTTAACAGCAAAAAGTCAAAATCGGACATACCTTCATCCATATACCTTCATTCATCCGAGTCACTAACACCTGATTTGATGGTATCTCCCCATTTCTTCTTAAGAGGAGTATCGCTTACCTTTCTACTCCCCTTCAACTGCTGTGCTCCTTGTCGCTCTCATCTGGTAAATTACCCTATCGGTGGAAGATTACTTCTATAACACAAAAAGGCTTATTCCCAAAGGTGGCAGTAGGTCTGATGTTACCAACTATCGACCTTTAGCCAAAATTTGCAGCGTCGCTAAGATACTGAAGCGGATAGAAACTAAAAAATTGACTTTTCTGGCTCTTAATTTTATATCCCCTAACTAGGGGAATAGCTAACCAGCATGGTTTTTCGCCTGGGAGGTCCACTTCAACTAATATTGTAACTTGTAACCACTTCAACTAATTTAGCAGTCTTATCTAATGCTGCTTTGAAGCTTTTGATAACCAATTTCAGGTTGATGCCATTTACACTGACTTCTCCAAAGCGTTCGACAAAGTGTGTCATGCTGCCCTTCTGGCCAAATTATATAAACAAGGTATTCATTCCTGCCTATTAAGTTGGTTCGAGTCTTATCTGGCTGACCGACCTTGCACGTTTCTATTGGGGGCGCTATTTAAAGTCCATTTGTCACCTCCTCTGGTCTTCCTCAAGGCAGCTCTCTTGGACCCCTTCTATTTATTATTTTCATTAATGACATATCGTCATGCTTTCGTCATTCCTACTTCTTTATGTATGCGGATGACCTTAAAATCTATAAAGCCATTAGCTGCAATAGTGACACTTACTTGTTACTTATGCGGGCCGTCAGACAACGGGTAAAACAGGGGGACCTACACTTAATCAATGGCGTGCCGTAACTGTGTACATCGCTGGTAGTGTGACTATACTCTCCACGTGAGGGCGGCTGGTAACAGGTCCCGGGAAGGTCATCTCTCTGCCGAGGATGCTGGCTAATGGTAGTCGGGCGGGGAGAAGAACACTCCCTTCCACAAATCACCCCAGTCCAAGGTGGAACAGCATATGCCGAAGGATGCGTGTCCGAGGGGGAACTCGGACGCTAATATGCGAACTCTGGGGGACCGGCCGACCTCCCAGTTTAACCAGGCTTTTTGTGACAAGCGGGCTATGTCATGATGGACGAACCCCTTCCCGCCTACTCGTGGGACAAAATATGATTTCTACTAAAATAACTAAAAACCAAAGTGGAGAACGGAGCTCCCTAAAAAAGACCGGAAATAGGGTCAATGACCCGTCAAACTCCAAGGCCCTAAAAAGCCAAGGAGTTGCTGAGATGGAGAAGCCCCCCACAGAGGGGCAACATCTGGAGGCGGGACACGCCGGTGCGGAGGAGGTTGCCAAGGAAACTTCTTCCAAAGCGGGGCTAGCCATGGGACCACCGAACGGTGTGGAGAGGAAGACCCCAGGGTCAACCTCTATACCAACCGGCGGGGCCCCTAATGCTAACCCTGGTCCGGAAGCGTCTCACTCGACGCAGCGTTAAGGATCCTACAAGGACAGAAGAAGAGCAGCCTTCATTTTGATGAGGGCGGACCCATCGGCCGAAGCCAACCCGGACCAGGCCGAGATTATTAAGTGGGCAAGGGAGATCCTACCCGACTTCAATCCGGAAAAGGCGGGAGAAAGGCTGGATCCGAAGAGACGCACTGGGTCAGACCCTGCCAAGGAGGCCGCGCAAAGCGCGAAGAGGCAGAGGTCCACAGAGGGAGAAGCCCCCCAGGCCAAGAAGAGGAAGGCCCAGCCGCAGCCGCCCAACCGCTCGTTCGCTGAGGTGACGAAGGGAAGAACCCTAATTGGAGTCCTGGACAAGGGCTCCAAGGATGGGCTCATCCCCAAGGAACTCTGGCGACGAGTGGTAAACGAGTTGCATGGGCGCTTCTTGGAGGAGATGCTGCGAAGCGGAGGACCCCCACCAGAATGCGAAGACGCAGGATGGTACCAGGGTAGCGTCAAGGTGATTGCTTGCCAAGACGCGCGATCGGTAAAGACTTACAAGCGGATGGTTGCATCGCGGCGGTTGACTGGGACGAGATCCCTAGCAAACCGAGGGCGCGAGTGTGGCTCACTGAAAAGCCAGCCGACCCCAAAACCATTCTAACAATGCTTAGGATGTGCAACCCGACGCTCCCCACGGCGGACTGGAGAGTCGCCAAGGTCGAAGAGGCGGTGGGACTGCGGAGGCAGGTCGTCCTCACACTCAATGAAGAGACCGTGAAAGCCCTGGAGAGGACGGAACACCGGCTGAAGTACGGATTCGAACATGTTTCGGTCCGTTTCTACAAATCGGATGCGAAGGCCTAGCCAGGAGGTATCGGGCTGGAGGCTGACACACAAGAGCCAGACTTTGAGGAGCCGACCGAAGAGGGGCACCCGGAAGGAATGTCGAATGAAGAGGAGGACATCCTGGAGGGGTACACCTCGGAGGAAAGCGACTTGGCAAGGGGACTTATTGGAGTCGGAATGGAGAAAGACTCTCTGCTGAGCTCCGAGACGGAGGCAGAAGTTACTGTGGTGGAGAATTGTAAGAATGTATCTGACGATCTTGCAAATAAACCTCCATCACAGTAAAGCGGCGTCAGCTGCCCTCTACTCCACCTCGCCGAAAGTGGAGCTGATGTGGCCCTTATCCAGGAACCTTGGATCCTTGGAGAAAGGATTCTTGGGTTGGGAGCGTCGGAGTATAGGCTTTTCAAATTCGATACAAGAGGTAAAAGGCGAGCCTGCATCCTCGCAAAAAAGAACCTTAACCTCTTTTAGCTACCCAATTTCAGCAATGAAGACTACGTAGCCGCAGCCATAGAGAGCCCAAATGGCCCTCTAAGGGTATGTTCGGCGTATATGGGCCACGACCAGGAGGCCCTCCCCCCGCACCCGCTACTCAAACAGCTGGTGGAAGACAGCAAGAAGCACAAGATCGACCTGATCATAGGTTGCGATGCTAACGCCCATCATCATCAGTGGGGAAGCACTGACACGAACGAGAGGGGTTAGTCAATCTTCGATTTTATCCTAGGCTCCAATCTTCTGGTGGGTAACAGGGGTACAGAACCCACCTTCATAGTCAAGAACAGAAGGGAAGTACTTGACATCACTCTTAACTATAACTCCCTAGCAGACAAGATTGTTAGATGGGGAGTCCTAGAGAAACATTCTTTCTCGGACCATCGATACATAGAATTAGTGGTCAATTTTGAGAACATTAATTGACTAACGGTATGCCACCCGAGAAAAGCAAACTGGGAGCTATACAAGAAAAAACTAGAAAGTTCCTTGGGGAAACCTCCAACAAGGGACGTTGACAGGGTAGCCCTGGTTGCCATGGTGGACACGCGTACGGCAGCGTGCGACAGCGCATTCAATAAAGCTTGGCCCAAAAGCAGACCGGGCAATAGCAAGTCAAAGAAACCACCATGGTGGTCGCAAACACTTGCGCCCTTTAAGACCAAGGCCCGCAAGGCCTTTAATTTTGCCAGCAAGACAAATTCGGGGACAGCCTAGGAGACGTATAAAGCGAACCTTAGGCAGTATAACAAAGAACTTCGCAAGGCAAAAAAGGAATGCCTGGTTCAAGTTCTGCACGAACATTCAGCCAACATCAGGCCTCCCGACTCCGGAAGGTCCTCGCAACAACTGCATTAAATTTAGGATATATTAAAACCTCAGAAGGTAACTGGACATCGTCCAGCAAAGAAACCCTAGGGGCTCTCATAGAGACACATTTCCCGGGATGCTCTCGAGAAGACACAACCCTGGAAATGCAGACACAGGGGAATAGCCCCTAACCAACTTGAATACTTATTAAGTGACAGGTATCTCAGCTGGGCCCTTCAAATCCCCAGGCCCAGATGGCATTGTCCCGGCTCAACTAATTAAAGCCAGTCCCAATCTGAGGTCTTGGGTAAAGAAAGCTTTCTCAGCAATTTTCAGGATAGGCATCGTACCCGCAAGGTGGTTGCGGACGAAAGTCGTATTTATACCCAAAGCGGGAAAACCATCTCACTGTATCCCTAAGGACTTCAGACCAATAAGCCTGTCGTCCTTCCTTCTCAAGAAAATGGAGAGACTAATTAGCCTCCATATTAATCTTACTTTAAACCCAGATGATATCTCGGGATCACAGCATGCGTATAGGAAGGGCCGATCCACGGAAACGGCACTCCACGAAATCACTACTTTCGTCGAAAAGGCACTTAGTGATAAGGAATACGCACTCATTGCTTTTCTAGACATAGAAGGTGCGTTCAACAACATCCTACCAAGCTCGATAATCAATGCACTGACAGGACTAGGAATAGACAATCAATCCATACGCCTTATAGAGCAGATCCTGGTAAACAGGACTGTTGAGGCGTCACTAGGAGGAGAATCTATTCATAGATACGTCAGAAGAGGCACCCCGCAAGGAGGCGTACTCCCACCCCTACTCTGGATCGTGGCGGTTAATAGCCTGCTGCGATCCCTAGAAGGGGGTGGTTGCAAAGTTATCGCTTATGCGGATGATGTCGCAATTGCCTTCTCTGGAAAATTTCCTCAGACTCTATGTGACCGTGTGACGGACATACTTAGGGTCCTCTCAACGTGGGCAGTTAGAAATTGACTGGGTGTAAACCCTTCCAAAACCGAGCTCTTCGAGAAACACTATCCCTTAGCGATAGCGCCAAGTACCTTGGGATTACGCTAGACAGGAAACTGGACTGGAAGTCAAACACCAGTGATAGAGCTAACAAGGCAACAATCGCGCTCTATACTTGCAGGAAAGCCATTGGCCTTAAATGGGGAATGTCACCAAAAATAGTAATATGGCTTTACACAGCGGTCATAAGACCCATCCTTTTCTACGGGGTGGTGATCTGGTGGCCTGCTCTCACCAACTCCACAATTAGAGAGAAACTTAGGAAAACGCAAAGGATGGCGGAGGTCTGTATCACAGTCAGCCCACGTACCACACCGACGGATGCCCTAGACTTCATACTCGACCTAATACCGGTAAAGATAATGGGGGTCAAGATAGCCACGCTATCGGCAATCAAATCACGCTATCCCACCTTAAAATACAAGGTCTACATTCCAACAAGGGAGGAATGGGCCACACAAATCCCAGGGGATCACTTTGACCGCGCATCACTGAGGAAATGGAGAAATCTCCAAAACTGCAGGAACTCCCGCATGATATGGCCCATCCGATCTAGGAAGAGGTCAATGATGCTCATCGCCCTTTATAGGCAGGACTGTAGTCTGGCGATCAAGGCCATTACGGGACATTGGTTAATAGGAGCACACGCGGCTAGACTAACGGTGCCACATTATGACTACTGCAGGAGCTGTGGGGACGAAGAAGAGGAAGAGACAGTCGCACACCTCCTGTGTCAACGCCCTGCGCTAGGGCGCATCAGCGTCCTGCCCACTACGGTGTCCTGGAACGGTCGGGTGGTAGCATGGCGGTTACAAATCAGACTCGGCTAAATCTCCTTAGTACATCATAAACATTTTATTATCTATACTCCACATAATATTTCTTTATCTACTGAACTTACAAACTAAAAAATAATACTCTTCATTTGATATCTGTTAAATCTTAAATGTTAGGATTAAGCTAGAATAAAATTCAAAAATCATAATCGCCTAATCGTATTTGTTAAAGTTTTAAAAATAAGACAAAATGAGAGATGCGGAGTTCGTTACATTGGTCTACGGCCGTTCCCGTACGCGAACATTAGAGCGCGAATACTAAAGAAATCGGGGCTTCAGGCCACTAGCTTGGAAATAATAAGTGGGTTCAATTGCTCTGCCTGATTAAAGCTATCGCAGTAGGGTTATCGCGAGGGTCATACCCGAGCTTGGGGATTGGTCCAAAGTGCAAACGCCAACGGATAGATCTAAGGTTTATGCCAGTTTATCACTGACCACTTTATCTAGTTGCTGCGATGATGAAAGCGCTTTCAGCATGCCACCTGTAGGGAAGTGTACCAAAATTTAAGGGTCCCCAAATGCTTCCCGAACTCGTTAAAGACCTCTTCAATAACAAACGAACCCACGCACTGACTTTGGGTCACTCTTCACTCATTGGGGTATCAACGCGATCGTGAATGACCTGCGTGCAGCAACAACATTCAGCAAAAGCACCGCATGTGTTCTCTTCTACGCCCTTTGGGCTCCGCTTCTTTATGCCCACGCGCTTAGGCTCGCCTTCCCCGGATCTTTGGCCTGAACTCCGCCGTGAAATGAGGTTAGGAGCGATCCTTAATGATGATAAGGTTGATTTGGGTCCTCTATCCGCTGAATTCAGCTACTCCGTCCCTCCTTGCTTCTCCTGGGCTGTCGCAAGTGCTATGCGCCCCGCACGCGCCTGCGCCGGACACGTTCTGCACCTCCTTCTCCTTGCCCTCGCTGGAGGCCCACGGAGACAGCTACTTCAAGTCTTACCGCCCGTGATGCACACCACCATGTTCGCTAGGGCTTCATTATTCACTATTTCTAGGCAAAACTTTATTAAAGCTTCTAGCTTACCTTACTGACCTACCGAATTTTAGCTTATAATCCAGTGGAGACTACTAGCTTTTAACGTCTATCGAGGTGGATGCTAAGGTACATTACTCCGTGAGCTTAAGAGGTCTGCAGGAATACATTGTTAAAGCATCAGGCATAGAATACATCTGAATGGAATAGAATGAATGAGTGCAAGAGACACAACGCATGAGTGGGAGTGAGAGAGGGAGTGAGACGAGGGAGTGAGAGAGTAAGAAAGCATTCTTACTCATGGGCATTCTCTTGCTTTAAAATCGAGTGAGTTAGGGTTGGGGTGGGAAGTAAAAAGTGTGATTTTGGAATGAGGAATGCTTTAGTTTTTATACCCTTGCAGAGGGTATTATAATTTTGTCCAAAAATGTGCAACGCAGTGAAGGAGAAATCTCCGACCCTAAAAAGTATATATATTCTTGATCAGGATCACCTCCTGAGTTGATATGAGCATGTCCGTCTGTCTGTCCGTTTCTACGCAAACTAGTTTCTCAGTTTTAAAGCTATCGTCTTGAAACTTTGCACACACCCTTTTTTTCTTTGCACGCAGTATATAAGTCGGAACGGCCCAGATCGGCCGACTATATCCTAAAGCTGCCATATAACTGATTGATCGGAAATGGTGTAACTTTGGTAAATTTAGAGTTAGAGAGTTCAAATTTGACACAAGAGCTATTTTTGGCGAACGATTACGACATGCCAAATTTCATAAGAATCGGCCGACTATATCTTATAGCTGCCATATAACTGAACGATCGGAAAGGACCCAACTTTCGTGTTTTTGAAGAAAGATGAAACTTAAAACAGATTCTATTTTTTGCCAGTTGATCTTACCTACCAAATGTCATTAGGGTCGGCCGATTATATCCTATAGCTGCCATATAACTGAACGATCGGAAATGGTACTTGGTAGAAATATCAACTTTCGTATTTTTGAAGATCGAAGCTTGGGACTTTTTTTTTAGATTTTTTATTTTAGTTAATTGGTTTTATTATGATGTAATCATAAGGATCGGCCAACTATATCCGATGTTTGCGATGTATATCCGGTTTTAACTGCAAGGGTATATAAACTTCGGCTCCGCCCGAAGCTAGCTTTCCTTTCTTGTTTTTGTTTAGTTTTCTAGTGAGTTTTTTCGAAATTTATTATTTTACAAAACTTTTTTAGCGGCAAAATTTTGTTGGAAAAATATTTGTTAATAAATATTTAAAATATTTTTACGTTCCTTAAAGTAATTTATACAAAATAACAATGAATATTTCTGAAAAAAACAATGACTTGCTTTCACTTTTGAATTATTTTATTATCTGTGTCTAAAAATACAAGACAATATGCGTAGTTGTATCGTACATTCTAGAATGCATTCGAAACAATTCTAATGCGATCTGTAACTCATACTCATTCTATTCCATTTTCATCCCCCGAATGTTGTGCGAGTGAGACCTACACAGTCGCACTCAATCATTCATTAATTTTCGTCTCGGCATTCTATCTTACTAAATTCATTTTCCAGGTTGTGCATTTGAGTGTCATTTTTTAGCTATTCATGCAGACTTCTAATCTGCATACCGTTAAATGAAATCGGAGGGCATGTTTGTCTATTAAGAGTAAGCGTTTCATGATGGCAAGTTGGTTTCTGTAGCTTGGGTTGGGCATCTAGAGCGACTAAGGATAGCGGCATCGTTGCTGTATCACCATGTTCTGGCTTTGAAAAAGTGTTTGCATGGTCGCTTTCATGAATGACATAAGCTCCATCATACTTTGTTGGAGGATAACCATCATAGTTTCCGTTTTTCTGTGTGACTGTTCTGGGACCTGTTGAGCGCTTTGTGAGTTAGGCTGAATTGGAATTTCCCTTCCAGATCGTAGAGCATCGGCATAGGAGAAGCCGTTGGTGGTATTTAGTGGACCGAATGAGGACCAAGCAGCTTTGGCAAAGAAACGTCTTTTCTATTTTAGATGCAATGTACGATTGTGACCAGCTTGTAGCACTGGGTGACTTTAATATCCCAGAAGTAAGGTTGCCTAATGTCGATAACTCATCATCCTTAACACATTAGAACTTCGCCGCGGGCATGTCTGACATGTCCCTAGGTCAAATTAACCATGTTTGAAATTCGTTAGGTCGGCTTTTAGACTTATGTTTTGTATCTGATGGTACCACTCTTTCCATAGCTTTGCCACTTTCACCAGAGGATTCATATCCTTCCACGCTTAAGGTTTCAATTGAAACCATTTCTTGTATTGATCAAAAGTTGGGATCAAGGCTGATTTTCACAAACTTATTCGCCTTATCGATACATTTGATTGGTCCGATATTCTGGCATGCAACGATGTAAATTTCACCTTAGGAAAACTGTACCACACTTTAAATCTATTTTTTGACTCATGTGTGCCATGAAAATATCCGTCCGCTTCAACAAATCCTCCTTGGTTTTCAAGGACGAACGAACCTTAACAAATACTAAAAGAGGGTTGTTTGCTCCAAATGGGCGAAAATGCCTGTTTCAGGCCAGCAACTATGGTCCAACTTAGAAATGCATCAACCGAATTCAATTGAAGTTTATTTATTACTAGTTTCTATCTGCTCCTTCTATTCTTTCCTTCAAAACTGCGAATTAGCGAGTAACAAGAACGAGTACTTAACAGAGCGATAATAATTTTAGGCGGTACAATTCAAGTATTTCTCATATGGGATTAAGGAACACACGAAGATATCTTGCAGCTCGGGCTCGTTGGGGGTTATTTTATTTGCTCGTAGCTTGCTATGCCCCGTCTCATAGCTAAGTAGCCCAAGTTGCGAGTTCTACGTATTTCCCTCACATATTATTTTTTTTAAACAAGTTACGACTAAACATCGGCCGCGTTGAATGGCCGAAGGGCTTCAATTGATAGGTAATGGTGCAAGTCTATGGACAGCACGTTTGTAGATTCCATTTTTAGTTTTTACGATGGCCACTCGGACCCTTCCATCAGCACCTGTAATCGTTTCAGTGATGATGCCCAAAAGCCATGTTGAGGGGGCAGATTTTCCTCCTGAATTGCGACAACGGTTCCAGCAGTTACATTTGGCGACTCCTTATTCCATTTTACACGTTGTTGCCAAAACAACGTCCAATCCTGCCAAAAGCGTTGTTTTATCGCAGACACCAGATGCCAGCGCTGAAGAAACGATAAATTCGGTTCCACATTTGCCTGAGCGGATGCTGGACGCAAGGTCGCCAAACTGGTCCCGACGAGGAGGTGCCCAGGGGTTATAGCTTCACCATCGTTTGGGCTTGAGCCGTCAGCGATAATCGGCCGCGAATTCAGCACTGCCTCAACTTCTACGATCACCGTCTGGAGCTCGTCTGCTTTTAGTAACGCATTACCCACAGCTCGGAGAAACAAGTGTTTAGCCGATTTAACGGACGCCTCCCAAAGCCCTCCAAAATGTGGGGCTCTGGGAGGGACGAAGATAAATTCGAATCGACGAGGTGCTCCAAATGCTTTCATTGCGTCCTTATGGGTTTCCAATTTGCTCATTAGGTCATGTATGATGCGAGACGAGCCCGAGAAATTCGTGGTGTTATCGCAATACAATTTCTCGATGGGTCCACGTCTTCCGACAAATCTTGATAAGCACATAATGAATGTATAAGCGGTGAGATCTTTTACAAGTTCAAGATGAACGGCTTTTGACAGAAAGCAAATGAATATCGGTACATACATCTTGATTGGAGGCTTGCCACGAATTCCTAGCGATACTCGAATCGGCCCAAATAAGTCAACTCCACTAATTGCAAACGGCCTTGTTCCTATCAAACGGTAGGCTGATAAGTTACCCATTATTTGTGAAGCTATTTGTGGCTTGTATCGAAAGCAATGTACACATTGTCGTACGACCGCGCTACATTCGCGCCTAGCATACATGAGCCATATTGTTTGGCGAATAAGACCAATCAATGCTCTGGGTCCTGCATGACAGTTGGTTCTATGCAGATGTTGAATGTATAAACTCACGAATCTGTTGCCCTTTGGCATAAGAAACGGAAACTTTACGCTGTAGCTTAACTGTGCATTGAACAATCGACCTCCTACTCGCAACAAAGACACCTCAAGCTTTCCGATTGATTAAGTCACAACGAATGGACTTAAATTTTTAAGTGAGTCTGGCAATTTAACTGATTTTTGTAACTTTATAAGTTTACTTTTATATGCATTTTCCTGGATGGCGCTTACAACAAGTAAGAAGGCCGAGCCGAGCTCAACCGTAGGAAGTACGCAACAATGCGCATTACTTTAAGAAATGAAGATGAATTTTCGGCTCGAGGTGTGTTGTAACGTGGCCAGTAGTAATATTCGGAATCTCTAACTCTTCGTTAGTGTTGATTTGCTGAATTTTTGTATTTTAAGGCCAACGCCTTTGATCTTAAGTCAAGAAGTGGGGACCATCAAACCAAAATGAATTTTTTAATTCATTAACTGTACAACCCCGAGATGGAAAGTCTGCTGGATTGCTGTCAGTGGGTACATGGCGCCAACTAGCCGATGAGGTTATCTCTTGAATCTCACTGACGCGGTTGGCAACAAAGGTTTTTAGTTTTGAAGGATGTGTTTGCAGCCAATACAAGACGATTTCTGAATCGGACCACATTACAACTCGTTCAACTGGAGAGTCGATCAGTGGACGAACTTCTTCCAACAAGTTGGCTAGCAAGTGCGCCGCGCAAAGCTCCAGTCGTGGTACCGACTTTGTTTTCAGAGGGGCCACTCTTGATTTTGCAGTAAGAAATTTAACTTCCACACCATGTGGATGTTCGACACGGATGTACAGGCAACATCCGTATGCCTCAGTTGAGGCAACCGCAAAGCCATGTATTTGACATATGGTATTTTTTGTCGTAATAGTCAATATATCCAACTCTTCCAAACCAATTGTGATCGATTGCCATTTCTGCTGAAGGCTTTCAGGAATTGGATCATCCCACTCTATCTTAAGCAGCCAAATCTGTTGTATAAGAATTTTGGCCTTTGTGACCACAGGACAGATAAACCCGAGAGGATCATATAGGCGAGCAGTAAGGGACAACATAGATCTTTTTGTTGGCGCATGGCTTGTACACATCTCTCGCGAAGAAAACTTAAGGATGTCATGTTTTGGGTTCCAAACGAGGCCTAACGCCTTTGTATCTTCGTGCTCCCCGACAGATACATCTGTAGACTGATTAAGATCTATGAGCTGCTCACAGTTGGTTGCCCACTTCGAAAGAACAAGCCCGGCCGAGCCTAAGATTTCAACTACTTCGTTTCGCATCGACGTAAGTTCTTTGATTGTATCCGCGCCTGACAAAAGATCGTCAACATAGAAGCTATTCAATAAGACTAAGGATCCTAGAGGGCGGGAAACTGAATATATCTCACTGAGGTACTTGAGGCAGCGGATAGCTAAGAACGGTGCGCAGGCCGTGCCGTATGTAATGGTATTCAAGCGATAGACCTTTAATTTTTCATCTTTATACTGTCTCCATACTATGAGTTGAAAATTACGATGGGATTCAGTTATTTCCACTTGTACAGCTGTACATTTTGAAGATATCTGCTGTAATAGCGTATTTGCGAAAGCGAAACCTTAGCAATGTAGCGTATAGACACGGCTGTTTAGTTGGTCCGATCATCAGCAATTCGTTCAATGACACTTGCGAGCTTGTCTTACTCGATGCATCGAAAACCACTCTAAGTTTAGTGCTTGAACTTTGCGGTCTGAGCACACATTGATAAGGAATGAAGAAATGAGGCTCAGTAGAAATTTCATCATTGACCAACGTCATGTGCACTAAGGAAATGTACTCCTTCATAATGGCAACGTACATGGAATTTATTTCTGGGCTATTGAACATCCTCCTTTCTAGTGCTAAGAACCGCAATTTTGGGATTTCAAATGACGAGCCGAGACAAGTAGGGCTGGACTTAAATGGCAATGAAACTTGAAGTCGACCGGAGGGTAACCGAACAATACTCTCGGTGAATGCCTTTTCACACATAATTTGCTTCGGAGAGTAAAGTTTATTCTGTGCAATGCTCGGGAGACTTTCTATTTCCCAGAATTTTCGAATCAACATGTCTACACTGCAATGATCTTGAACCGCGCTCAACATTGAGGTAGCCTGTTTTAAATTTGTTTTTGATTACTTGCACCGACCTGAAACGATCCATCCAAAAACGGAATTTTGTAGGACTGGACCATATGTTTCCTGCTTGAATTTCCCTTCCTTTAACAACTCGAAAAATGCCAATTCAATTGTCATGTCAATTCTCTGAGGTTTGTGGAACAGTGGATCAGCTAACTTTATGTTGTCAGGGAGGTTCCAGTCTAACACTTGAACTGCCCTCTTTGGTTGGGACGATGATATTGACTTCAGAAAAATAAGTTCAGCTTCCAATTAAAATGCCTGTGTTCGGGAGTGTATAGTTGCTTGAACTACATGGCGAGCTGATACAGCTGATTGACCTATTCCAAGAAGGTTTGTGTCTTTTCGATCGCGCTTAAGTTTTAGAATTTTGGATAGCTCCTCTGTTATAAAGTTCACCTGTGACCCGGAATCTAAAAGCACACGAGCAGTGTGCATTTGACCATTGCTACCTGTAATGTTAACAAGGGCTGTAGCTAATACAATTTGATTTGAGTCGGCTGTCATCGCGTGGTGGACGGCAGAGGTGGTCAAAGGTTGTGTCAGCAACGGCTCTTGAGTGGAAGCTAGCTCTGACGGTGAAGAGTCGGAGCTGTATCTATGAAGCAGTGAATGATGTGGCTTCGAACACACGCGACACTTAGAGGATTGACACGAAAGAACGGAATGCCCTTTCCTTAGGCAGTTTATGCACAATGGGAATGTCTTAGCGAATTTGAATCGTGTAGCAACTGTTGCGGCCACAAACGAACTGCACGCGTGAATGTAGTGATCCACAGCTTTGCAATAAAAGCATTTTGGATCCTGGGTTCGACTGGTATTGGCAACGGACAAGGAAGTTTTACTAAAGTTCTTTAAAGAATTTGGCTGCTCCAGCTTACGAGACCTTTGCGTGCTTGACGTAGCTTCATCTGCTGCTAAATGTTGGTAGCGTTTATTGAGTGCATCTTGGCAGTCCTGCCAAAGGGGGATGTTTTGAAAGTCTAAACTTTCTTGCCATTTAGACTTAGTTTTTGCGTCAACTTTGGTCATGACGATGTGTATGAGCATTGCATTTGTTATTACTTTGTCATTGCCTAGTGAAAGCAAGGATTCGTAGATAGCTGTAACAGTATCTATCATGTGACGCAGTGACAAAGCAGACGGACCCTGTATTGAGGGAATGTCGAAGAGGCGTGAAATTCAATCGAAAAAAATTAAACACTGATTGTCGTAAACCTGATTTAAGGCGGCCAGTGCCTTTGGGTAATTGGTCTCAGTTATTTGGTACGCTTTCACGGTCCCCAACGCTTCATTCTCCAGACATGACAACAGGTGTTTAAATTTTTCGACGTCGCTAAGAGTTGGATCGCTATCTATGAGACTGGTGAATAAACCAATAAAGTTCTTATACTCTGAGTAGCTTGTGGTATTAAGGGTCGAGTTAAGTAATGGTGGTCTTTGATTCCGTACACTAGCTGACATATAAAGAGATTTTGTGGCTACACACTTATCTTCAAGCTCAGCTCGAGAGGACAATACCGGATTAATGGACTCAATTTCCTCTTGAAGGTTAAATGCACGATTTATGTAATTGTTTAAAATGTCTTATCTGCACTCTAATTCGCTGCCTCAAATGGATACGATTTGTTGTTGCATAAACTCTCCCATGCGGTCTATGTCACCCTTAACACTTTTAAGACGCGAGAGTAATGAATTAGCACGATCGTTGCCAACATTGACATCATGTACACTTCAACTTTGCTGACGACTTAAACGTGGCTTCGGAGCCATGATGCAATTTTACGCTAAAATGTCAATATAAGTGAATATTTGACACCCACTGATTCAACTGAAATTAAATTCTCAAGTAGAAAGCACAGCTATGTAGTGTTGCGATAGGTTATTGATTGATCTTATTTTAACTTTGGAATTTTTTTTATAACTGTACCCGAATTGTATGTAATCCGTTACTCTACAGCAAAGAGACAAATTGAACAACTCGAATCAACAAAACTCGGGCTAAGCGCAATTAAGGTGCTGCAACGATTTTCAAAGCTCCCTCTGATCGATGAACTGTATTTTTGCTGTATGTATGTGTGTGTGATGTGTGCGATGGTATGTGCATGTGAAGAGAGAAAGAACGGCACCAAGCAACTAAAGAACCAACCTGTAATCTTGACACGTGTTTGCCTCAAAACTTACGCCTTGGCTGATAATTGCAGGCTTATGTATGTAGTTCATTTACCGAAATGCTATCAATTTGTTACTTAGCGATTAGCGAAATCCAGCGGCGTGTCCAGTACGAGCCCAAACTGATATTGCGGATGGACGTATAGCTAATCTGCTATGTATATATGATAATATGTCCTTCTGAGTCCACCCGGGGGCGCCAAAAAATGTTTGCTCCAATTGGCAAACTGCGAAAATGCCTGTTTCAGGCCAGCTAGAAACGCATCAACCGAATTCAATGGAAGTTCATTTATTACTAGTTTCTATCTGCTCCTTCTATTCTTTCCTTCGAAACTGCGACGCAGCGAGTAACAAGAACGAGTACTTAACAGAGCGATAATATTTTTAGGCGGTACAATTCAAATATTTCTCATAAGAATGGGAGTAAGGAACACACGTAGATATCTTGCCGCTCGGGCTCGTTGGGGGTTATTTTATTTGCTCGTAGCTTGCTGTGCCCCGTCTCATAGCTAAGTAGCCCAATGTGAGTAGCTCACATATTATTTTTAAAACAAATTACGACTAAACAGGGGTGTTACTTAAATATAAAAAACATTTTTCATGTTATCTAATAACTTGGTCAAATTTGATCGTGCATGACGCAGAATATTATAGGAATTATATTCGTCGCTGCTGGATTTAATTTTCTCAGGATCCGAAGCAGTCTTATAACTTTGTAAGAACTTAGCGTAAACATGTATATTTTTTTACCTTTGCTTACGTTTGAAAATGTATCTGCGACATCTGATCAGGCCATTGCCAATATATTCGTCAAATGTTTTGAAACAACTTGCTCTCCGCTTCGAATAAAATATCATCGTTACAAATGTAACATTCAATCAGCAAATCTTCTTTTCTGTGCAAACCTCTACATAGAATTTTCAAATTATCTTTGGAAACCTCGATTTTCCCCCTAATTGGAAAGAATCTTTCATAATTCCCTTACATGAAAAAGGGGAAAAGTCCGTTGCTGCCAGCTACAGAAGTATCTCTAAATTTTCGGCAATTCCATAGTTATTTATAAAATAATATACTTCTCATTTCATTATCATTATTAAGCGTCGATCTAACACCATTAATTTATTTGAACACCATCTTTTGTCATAGATGGTTTCTGAACTGATTTACACAAACTTTAGTAAACCATTCAATTCAGTCAATCACTCACTCCTATAAAGTAAACTGAATCTTCTTGGATTTCCAAGACCCTCCTAACATGGATATCCAGCTACTGAGATGAAAGAACACAACGAGTATTAATTAAAAATGTACATTCCCGCATAATACGTGCTTCATCTAGAGTCACTGCTTTTTATATTACGTTTTTTTTTTTTATCGTTTTTTCCATCTCTATGGCTACGTATGGCAATGTTCGGCACTCAATAAATTGATTTGATTTCAACGCATTAGTATTAGAAGCGAATAGCAGAAATTAGGCTGTGAGAATGATGTTTCACTGATTTAAACTGTGTGTGTGTGTGGCAAAGCTCAGGCAGAGAATTTTTTTTGCAAAGGTGGACCGTCCGATACTGGAGTGTTTGGAGTCCCCAACATGGAGTACGTCAAGACCACAAAGAATCTGTATAAAAGAATTTCTTAACATTTGCCTTTAAAGGTCTTAACTGGAATGCAAATATCGTCTTCCTTCGTATAGTAGCAGACTCTTACTAATAAACTTGCACCTCTTAATAAATCGTGGGAAAATGCTGAGTGTCGTTTTTCTGTCGTTTTTTCGAGTGTAGATAGCCAGTATTTACTAAAACGCGTATATTTCAATTTTCCTAATAGAAAGACTAGAAATTTATTATTTTCTTTCTTTGCAATTGTAATTCGACATATGCACAACACGATCTCTCAGGGTCTTATCATATGTTCGAACTACAATGGTCTCTACCCTATCAACTCTCTTTCCTGTCTTTCAAATTTCAAAACATGTATTACTTGCTGCTAACAAGTAAGGTAAGGTAGTTCAGAAGGTAAAACTAGACCCTGCATTCTTGCTAAGAATCATATAACCATATTTGCTCCATAAGAACAGTAAGGCATATCCTATCCGGGCACTGTTGTCTTACATGGCCCTTCGAAAGGCCGGAACCCCTAGACGAGCTATTGGCAAAACTAGCGAAAGTCAGCAAGAAGGGGAAATGAAAAAAAAATAAATACTTCTTATTATTGAAACACGAATCAATAGAATTATAACTAATATCCAAACAGATATTCAGCCCTGTATCTCATTGGAGAGTGCTCCAATTCAACTCGTACACTAGCTATGCTACTGGATACTCATTTCCCCGAATGCTTTGCAGCATCATCACTTTAAGCAAAGTTTTGAGCAGAAAATTTTTCATTGGGCTGTATATTGCCCTTGCCTTTATTGCTTCATGCCTTACAAATTATCTGGTCCCGACTTAGTCATACCTGCACAAATCTCATTCCCGAAAACATGGCAAAATCACCATGAAGTGGCTGTTAAACATCTTTAAAAGATCATTCTTTCTAAAACAACTTCCACAGCCATGGCTCAAGTCACCGTAACATATGTCTCCAAAAGGCTTTAAACCAATCAGTCTATCATACTTTCTGCTTAAGACTCTTGAAAGAGTCATTGGCCTTCACTTAAAATCTTCTCTTAGCCCAACCCTTATATCCAAATCACAGCATGCATACAAAAATTTCAGAAACTGCTGTTTACATGCTCAGCTCTAAGATTCGAAAATCACTCTATTAAAATTAATGCGCTCTAGTGACGTTCTTAGTCATAGAAGGCGCTTTCAACCACGCTTTCTACAAACACAAAAACCGATGCTCTGACGTCTCTTGGGGTAGATAGACACTTGGTGGGACTCGTTGATCAATTCCTTACAAGCAGAACAGTGATGTTTTAACTAAGCATATCAAACAGAGGTTCCCGTCAGCACAAACTACTGTAATCCTAGGCATCATACTGAAACCCGCTTCACCACCATCATTCCCAAAAGGGAGGAATGGAGAACGCGAAAAGCTTCTACACAGATGGCTCAAAGTTAGATAATAATGTAGGTGGTGAACTCCTAACACCTAGTAAATAGAGTCTTTCAGACTTCCTGATCACTGCAGGGTCTTCTAAGCTAAGATGGAAATCATGAGCTAAGGAAACCCTAAAATATCTTATATAATAAAGCTCCTAAAAACATTTCTTTTTCTAAAAAACTCTAAGCCAAAAGTTTTCTTTTCTAGAGAAAAGACTCTACAAGGTCAAAGAAACTAAATGTTTTTGATGGATTTTATAATCGACTGGTCGCCTTGTAGACCAATAATAAATTTTAGCTAGGACCGACTTCTGGCCCTTTAATATGGTCAGAAACTTGGCTCTGATGAAGTAGCCTCTTTTTTTCCTCTTTTTTTCTTTATTCGATTGATCCTGGGCTGACACGATCACGACGGGGTCACAAATATGTTAATCTGTAGGGATTAGTTTGAACAAAGGGTACATAAACCAACGGCCGGGCTGTTTCTGTAACTTGCACTTGAACAATATGGACGTGGAAAAAAATATGTGTTCAAAAAAGGTTTGACTGAGACTGATTTTGTTGATATTGTTAACGGGTTCGTCGCATTTGATTAGATTTGAAATTATTTGATTTGGTTTTTAATTTTAATTGTATTTTGTAGTTGTTAGTCTCTAAATTTACTCTAAGATAGCTTTGTTTTTCGTATTCGTTTTCGACATTTTGAATATTCAGCAGCCACCCATATTTGTTATTTTTTTTAGAGTTAAAAACCCAGTATGAGATATACTAATCTTATTTAACATTTTTGCGCCCCCGGGTGGACATTTGGGCTAAATATTTAAAGTGATAGTGATACTGTGTTAGTGCACACAACAAATACCAAAAATACACATAGCCAGACCAAACATTCAAAGAACTGCTCGCGACGCTTCCGTGAAGTGCGATTTAAATTTTAAAAAAATTCGCGTCGTGAAGCCGCCTCAAGCCGCCAATCCAAGGATCATCGCCACCAGGATCACCAACGACCTCTATGCCACGTACCTGCATTGACTGCACGAGGAAAGTGGCAGTATTTGTGCAAAAAATTGAAAGTTAAGAAAAGACGATTTAAATCTACGTCTTGTGCTGGAATATTGCACCCTCGTTTCAATTGTTGGCGCATACGTACTTTAAATTAGTAGAGCTAACAATTTGAATAGTTTGATTAAAATAATTAACAAACTGTCTGTGTGTAAAATTGATAAACAACATACATTCATATCCACATCACTGTCGCCCCCCCTTTACCCTCGTTCGTTTTTCACCAAACAAAATAGTTAAATTTAGTGCAGCCACACATTTATTTATATATGTACATATATAATAAATATTTACGTGTATAAATAATTTGGCGTACATACAAATATATGCAGACGTAAAATTTTCGTTTTCGCTCCAACCGCTGTCCGCTGCTATAAATGTATGTATGCATATGCATTAGTTTGGCGCATTTTATTTTACCGGCGCGCTACCCTATAATTGTTGGGTATACACCTTTTTCGGTGTCATTGGCAACTGACTATTCTTTTGGATACTCAGTGCCTCGACTCAAAATTATTCGACTATCAATTAATTAATTAATTAATTATTTCATCTTTTTCGCCATATAATAATGAATTAATTTTTCGTTTTTGCCAGATATTAAATTAAATATTTGTTTCCTTTTGTTTTCGCTTTTGTTATTTAATTTAATTAATTAAATAATTAAAATAAAAATATGTATAATTTTAAAAATTTTATTTTTTACTAATTAATAAAAAAAATTTAAAAAAAATTTTATTTAAAAATAAAAAACAAAATATCTTTAAATTTTTTATCGCTGTTGTCTGTTTATTAAAAATTAAATAAAATCAGAAAATGGAAAGTAATAAACAGAGACTAAAATCCACGACTCTTGATGACTTAAGAAGAAGATTAAACGTCAGGGTAAAAAGCATTCGCCGGTTAGAGGAACGTTTGGAAGCTGGGTCCGTTCCTTTAGTGAAGACCGAGCTAGAGTGCAGGCTTCAGGTCTTAAATGAGACAATATTTAAGGCAAATGAGTTGCAACACCAGATCAAGCAATTATATAAGGAAGATGAATTTGAAGCCGAGTTAGAAGAGTTAGAAATAACGACTAAGGCAAAGGTGATGTCTTTATTAAATGCCTTCACTATAGCTGAAGAGTCGCCACCAGCTACTGCAATTTCTGCAGCCACAACTCGAGCTCGACTTCCCAGTTTGGCAATGCCAAAATTCGGTGGAAACTATTCGGAGTTTCAAAATTGTATGTCTCTTTGAGACATTAGTAGAGAAGGATGTGAACATTCCTGTTATCGAGAAATTTAACCATTTAACTTCTTGCCTCTCTGGTGAAGCCTTAGGAACTATCAAGGCATTCCAAGTCACCGAGAGTGAATATGACAGAGCTATTGCTAATCTGGAAAGAGTTTACGATAACGAATGTCTCATCTTTGCGAACCAAATAAGCAAATTATTCAGCCTTCCCAGCCGTCTGTGTCGTCGTTGAGATGTGTCATCGATCTACGGGTCACTATTATTAATAGGAGATGACACTTAAATTGCAAACTCATTGATCATTAATTTAGTTTTGGATTATGAGGAATTGCCGCTGTGGTCCGATTTCGAAAAAATATTAAATCGTTGGTACCAGCACCTGTCCGCTGAAGAGACTGGCAAGCCAAAACAGGAAAAAACTGGGTTCGGGAAGCAGCACAATAGAAGTTATTTGGCTTGCTTCGCTTCCAACAAACATGCTTGCAGTTATTGCAACGCACAAGACCTTTCGCTCAGCCTCATTATGTTTAAATTGTCTGCGAAAAGGTCACACGATTGCGAAGGGTAAGTCGACTAAGTGTCAAATTTGTGCCACAAACTTCTACACCGATTTACCGTGACCCAAAATAACTTGGCGTTACCACCACCAAATGAACATCCTCCTCCGGCACTACATCTTGATGGCCCTTCTATGAGGAATCGTGTATCAACTTGCTTGGAATTGGTCAAGCTAATTTACAGGTTAAGAAAAAGATACACACTGTGGTGAAGTCAACAAATAATGGTTATGAGTTTCCGTTCGACTTTTGAATTTTGAAAACTATCTCGGGACCTAACAAAGAACTTGCCGTTAGCAGACCCATATTTTTATAAACCTCAGCGGATAGACATGTTAATTGGAGCTGAGTCATTTTTCGAACTGTTGTCCGTTGGCCAAATAAAACAAGGTCCAAACCATCCCATCCTCCAAAAAAATTTCCTTAGATGGACAGTATCGGGAAAATATAAGGCAAATATCGCAACTCCTCAACTGCCTGTCTTTAGCCTAAATTGCATCGAGTCGATAAATGGCAATTTGAAAAAATTCTGGTCGTTGGAAGAAGTACCAACTTCTAAAAAGCTTTTGTCACCTGAACATGACTTATGTGAGGAACATTATCAGAAAAATACACTTGTACTGCCTTGAGGTCGATTTGAAGTCAGGCTTCCATTTAAATCGGATCCAAAGTTTTGGGAAACTCGTTCGAGGTAGCCAAACGCCGTTTTTTGTCGCTCGAGAAAAGATTATCTCGAGATCCGAATTTAAAAAAAATGTATGTGAAATTCATGGAAGAATACGAATCCTTAGGTCATATGTCCGCTACAAGCAATGATGTTCTTACTACTCCACCCTACGTCATACCCCATCAGTGTGCCTTACGGCCTCAAAGCACATTTGGTCGATGTTGTTTGATGTTTGATACGAGTCGTGTTTGATGCGCTTGTATGACATCAACACAGAAGTGCCTTAACGATCTGTTGATGGTTGGTCGTACAATCCAGGAAGAGTTGTATTCAACTCTTCTTCAGTTCCGGCTGAACAGATTCGCTCTGATAGCCGACATAAAAAAGATGTATCGCCAAGTAATGGTAAATGAAGCCGATAGGATATACCAGTTGAATGTATGGAGGAAAGACCCATCAGAGTCCTTGAAACTGTGCAAGCTCAACACCGTTACTGCGCCAGCCCCATTCCTGGCCATAAGGTGTTTGAAGAGGTTGAGTGAATCTGTGAAAAATACATTCCCTCGAGTTCCCAAAGTTATTGGGTCCGACTTTTACGTCGACGACATGTTAACGGGTGCTGGTTGCATTGAGGAGCTAAAGACGAGAGCACGGTTAAGCCAATAACACTTTCGGACTCAGAACTGACTAAAGCATTAGGAATCGCTTGGGTTCTTAAGGAGGATGTATTTTAATTAGAAATTGATGCGTCAGTCATGGGTCAAAGGGCGACCAAGCGGAACATTTTTTCGGTGACATCGAAGCTTTTTGACCCCCTTGGCTTGTTAAGCCCTATACTTATAATAGGAAAGATCCTATTGCAGGAACTTTGGCAAAATAAACTAGATTGGGATGAGTCAATTCCACTGCACTTAGAAACAGCATAGAACAAAAAACCAAACATTGCCTTGTCGCAATAAGAGGACATCTCAATTCCGAGTTTCATGTTTACCGAGCCGATGTCACCGATTCAAATAAAATTGATATAAATTGTTAGTGAAATTGTGCGAATAGTGAAATTGTTCCCTCACCTTTCGAATATAATAAAGCCTTTAAGAAAATAGTGGGTGGGAAAATAGTGGGTTGAAGCCGGGTGGAGGCCTTCAACGGGGCCGGTGTTAACGGATTCGTCGCATTTGATTAGATTTGAAATTATTTGAATTTGTTTTTAATTTGAATTGTATTTTGTAGTTAAATTTACTCTAAGATAGCTTAGGGCGGAGCGGGAGCGAAAGCTTATATTCGCTCATGTGCCAATTCGCCCCTCTTCGCCGCAATAGATAAGTAGATAAGATTTTAAATACTCAGCAGCCACCCATATTTGTTATTTTTTTTTATAGTTAAAAAACCAGTGTGAGATAAATTAATCTCATTCAACAGATATAAAGCAATATTTTTAGCTAATGCAAAACATGGTTTTTTTTAGGTGTTTTTGTGTGGTCTTTGAGGGTTTGCAATGATAATCCGCTCCAAACTAAAAGTAGCTTTAAATAATTGCACGTCATATGTTATTTATTCTGCAGCCAGAAAAAACTGGGTGATTCAAAATTGATAGACCAGTTTATGGTGCTAAGCAGTGACTTAATGTAATGAACAGTGAGTGTGGCCCGACTAGACATAGCGAAGCTAAAACTCTCGATAGCGGAGAGGGCGGCCCGAGATAGACATTGTAGAACTAAAGCTCTCTTAATATCGGCTTGCGACCAACTAATGCGTTATTTCCATACTTAAGCATAATAAATTAAAGCTGCTGACCTGACCCAACAGGTATATTAGTAAAGTTATGGCACAAAATAAAAATGATAAATAAACAATTTAAAAGTGTGGACATTGGCAACCAGTAACTCTTGCTCAAGTGTGTTGTGTGTAGTCGCAATTTTTTTGTGTAGTTCGTGACCGTGATTGTTTTTGTTTTCTTATTATATTTTGTAAATTAAAATTAAATTCTATGACTTAACATTTTCCCAGCTATTTAACACCTGTTAAATGGTTAAATGCAATGGGGTTGGTTCCAGAGCTGTTCTTCTTTTGGGAATTTTAATCGGTGCGAAAATTTTTCTTCACTTCTTCTTACGCGAACGGTCGCACTGTGTTTTTATATAAATCTTGTTGTTTGTTCCATCAACTAAATATTTAAAATAAGGAAACTTTTCACTCGAAACATAAAAAATGTGTAAGAAGTGACATTTGGAGGCGAATTAATACATTTTTATACCCTTTCAGAGGGTATTACAATATCTTTTCAAAAGTGTACAACGCAGTGAAGAAGACATCTGCGACTCTATAAAGTATACATTCTTGATCAGGATTACCTCCTGAGTTGATATGAGCATGTCCGTCTGTCCGTCTGTTTCTACTCGAACTAGTATTCACTTTTAAAGCTTTCGACTTGAAACTTTGCACACACCCTTCTTCGTTTTGCACGCAGAATATAAGTAAGAACGGCCGACATATATAACTTGCTATAACTTAATTTTATATTGCAAGTTCTGAATGAGGGGGGTCTTAACTCTCAGGGTATTATGAACTTCTGCTACGCCCAAAGTTAGCTTTTCTTTCTTGTTTAACTTAAATCAAAGCATAGCTTGGCTCTGCTTTTTCCCCTTTTCCTAGTTCTTCCCTTTCCCTACATTTTAATGTTTTTTTTAAACGTTTTTATTTCTTGAGTATTCTTTTTGCGACACTAACAAAAGGTGTATCAAATCTTATATTTTAAACTTAACTAACAGTATTGACTTATACAGAGTTAGACGGCCCTAAAAATCGATTTCTGGGTTGGGAGGTCGTTGCGTCGCAGTAGAGATACGTTAAAAACCCGAGTCAATCCCCGAGCGAAAAAATTTGGAAATTTGGAACGCAATCACACGAACGTTAAGTGAGTAAGACTAGAAGCCGTTTCTTTGGTTCACTGAACTTCTACGCTCGTTCTTTTGATTGTTGCTTAATGAGCTCATTGCGCGCCACTTATTTATTTATAACAATGCACTAGTTATGGTTTAGCACATCACAACTGATATAAAAGCTTGCCTATTGCTTTTCATAAATTGTGGTTCAGGATCTTTTCGATTATATTGGGTTACCCTGGTTTTTTTTTTTTTTGTTTTACAGTTTTATGTTGCAGTTTTCCCGGAGCTCGGGCAAAGCACGTCCGCCCAGTTCGGTTGTTTGATAAATCTGACATTTGTGATATTCCCTAAATTTTTTTTATACCCTTGCAGAGGGTATTATAATTTTGTCCAAAAGTGTGCAACGCAGTGAAGGAAACATCTCCGACCCCATAAAGTATATATATTCTTGGTCAGGATCACCTCCTGAGTTGATATGAGCATGTCCGTCTGTCCGTCTGTCTGTCCGTCTGTCTGTCCGTCTGTCTGTCTGTTTCTACGCGAACTAGTCTCTCAGTTTTAAAGCTATCGTCTTGACACTTTGCACACACCCTTCTTCCCTTTGCACGCAGTATATAAGTCGGAACGGCCGGGATCGGCCGACTATATCCTATAGCTGCCATATAACTGATTGATCGGAAATGGTATAACTTTAGTGTTTTCAAAGTTAGAGAGTTCAAATTTGACACGAGCGCTATGTTTGGCAAAACATTACGACATGCCAAATTTCATAAGGATCGGCCTACTTATAGCTGCCATATAACTGAACGATCGGAAATGACCCAACTTTCGTGTTTTTGAAGATAGAAAGCTGGAACTTGGTACAGATTATATTTTTGGTCAGTTTATCCGACCTACCAAATTTCATAACGATCGGCCGACTATATCCTATAGCTGCCATATAACTGAACGATCGGAGATGGTATTTGGTAGAAATACCAACTTTGGTATGTTTGAAGATAGAAGTTTGCGACTTTTTTTAGATTTTGTATTGTAATAAATTGGATTATATATTCATATTCCCATAAGGAGCGGCCAACTATATCCGATGTTTGCGATATATATCCGGTTTTAACTGCAAGGGTATATACACTTCGGCTCCGCCCGAAGTTAGCTTTCCTTTCTTGTTTTATATATATATGAAATTTCAAAATTTTCTGCTGATGTTACAGTTTTCGTACATGCCACACCAAAAGCCTTACGGTTCTTTTTATGTATTTTTCGGCTTTCCCGTGATACTAGGGAGATTAATATCTCGACTTACATCAAATCCAAAACAAAAACCGATATAAACGTGTAGGACATAAGTAAATATAAAGTAATATAAGTAAATATATAAGGCGCACGTCTTCTTTCAAGATTCTCGTGCGCTGATGTTCAAAACGATCTGTTCACCCAGTTTTTGACCAAAAAACATTTTCGTCCAAGAACATTAGCCCAGTAGCCCAAAAAAAGTGTCCAAGCCAGTGGGAGTGGTGTCAGATCCACTGACTAATCTTTCCCTTAACGTTTTTCTTCCGCAACTTCAAAAAACGAATCTCGTCGCTTAAACTTACCTATCAAAACTACTACGGGGCTACGTAGCAAACTCACTGAAATCACTGAAATCCCACATTCTAGCCTTTACAGAAACTTGATTAAATATGGAGATCTTTATCTTGAAAATGTATCTCTTTGGTCTTGTGTGAGCAGCTGAAATTGTATATTTTAGTCAATTTATTCATTGTTTTATTATGCTGTAATATTATATATATTTATCTCCCGGGCATTAAAGGAATTTAAGGAAACGCAGTGACTTTTTTTTAGAATTGGGAAACTTTCCGGCTACCCAAAACGATTGTTATGGTAAGTCAACAGTAAAGGTTTTATACCCTTTCAGAGGGTATTATAATTTTGTCCAAAAGTGTGCAACGCAGTGAAGGAGACATCTCCGACCCTATAAAGTATATATATTTTTGATCAGGATCACCTTTTCGGTTGATATGGCTAAATGATACGACAAAAGTCGGATTTTGTACGCATGCTATTTTTGACAAATAATACGACTTACCAAATTTCATAAGATTCCAACTTTCGTCTTTTTGATGGCAGAAAGTTGAAATCTTCGAACAGGTTTTATTTTGGCTTAGTTGATCCCACCTACCAAATTTCATAACGATCAGCCGACTATATCTCATAGCTGCCACATAACTGAGCGATCGGAAATGGTATTTGGTAAAAATACCAACTTTGGTGTTTGAGACGTCTGTGTAAAAGCTTTTTGCGTTCTCCATTCCTCCCTTTTGGGAATGATGGCCCTAAAGGGGGTTTAGGTATGATCCCTAGGAGTGCAGTAGTCGGTGCTTAAGGGAATTTGTGGATCGTTTTGTAGAGGAGTGGAGTGTCCGGTGCTATTGGGGTTCCACTGCTGTGCTTCTCTAGTCTAATTGTTGCCAGTTTCGTCTGTTTCATGCCAGCTACAAGTAGCTTGTAGTTCTAAATTGGTTAGGTTAAGTGTGGCGCTTAGATCATCGTGTGGGGTAGTACTGATAGCGCCACTGATGCATTGGTTTGTAGCTTTCTAAATGTACCCTAACTTCTTTGTGTTAGTTTTCTTTGTGAGGGTTGGCCTCAATACTATTTGCGCTTTATTTATTTCCTTACATATTTGCCAACGCATAAATCCTTACATGTCTACGAAATGACAACTTACATACTACATAATAAATGCCTGATTATGAAGCCTTTAAAAATATCATTATCAGAGCCCCACTTGGTTCTGAGGCTAGGCGGCAATAAGTTAAAACATGAAAGAGCCCGCTCAACCGGCTCTTTTAAAAGACAATTGTCCCTGTGATACTTGATCCGAAAAGGGGCAGAGGTACGAAGATTCCTTTGAAAAACATTAAATTTAATAAGCCCAAAAAAAGGCCAATTAATGTAGCCTTGTCCGAAAAAATGCACCATAGACTCTGAGGCTCGAGTGTGGACTTTTAATTTGGTTCACGATTGGCTCTTCACAAAGCCATACGCTTTAGGCAGTATAATGTTTAAGTGTCCAGCAAATTTATTACAGGAGCGCCTTAAGGAAACTTTGAATATATCTTCCTATAACAAGGAATTGTCATCAATCCAACTAATTACTAATTCTTATAGATTTAAAGGCCATTCGCATACATACAGAAGTTGGCATGACTTAAGCATGAAGATCTGAAATCGGTTCTTAAAGGCTCAAGGGAAAAGGCTTGCAGTGCTTTAAAGAGAAATCTAAATTAGTTGTACAAGTAGTGCACCTTGTAGTGGATGAGGGCGACAAGGAGTACAGCCGATGAAGAGGAGTAGAAAGGGAAGCGATAATCTTCTCACATTGAGAAAAAGCTTAATGCTAAGGAAAGTTTTATTGTCACTCCAAGGAACCTTCGGCTCCAAGTTGGAGACAAACAGTTCCGAAACGCCCTGATTCGAGTCGGCTATTAAACTACCTTAAAATATGGAAGAAGCGAATGTCCGATGTTGACTTTATCAAACTGCCAAAAAGCGTTAGGATTAGTTTAGCTAGCTTCGACATCGGATATGTACTCGTTGTAAATAAACTTATTAAGGCATTGAATTCCCGCTAAAGTTGCCGTAACAGCTCTCCTGCTCGAGCTCCCCTGTCTTTATAAATGGTTTGTAATGCTCATCCCTTCTATTCTTAAGTTTTTTTAACCTTTTGTATAAGTTAAGACGCGCAGGCAGAATTTAGGAAAAGTGCAAAAGTAGTCGAAAAATAAAATAAATAAAATAAACATACAAGTGAAAAAAAGAAGCTAAGAAGAAAACCAGCCCTCAAACCAACAAAAATATATTTTTCCACACAAAAAGTTGTAGAAATAGTGAAAAATAATATTTAAAAAAAAAAAACAGTTTTAAAACAAAAAATTATACAAGATTTTATTCAGTTAAATCTTGCATAAAACTCAAAAAACCAACGAAACATTGAAAAAGGGAGCTGTAGGGACAACCTATATTTTATAGCTGCCATATAACTGAACCATCGGAAATGACCCAACTTTCGTGTTTTTGAAGATAGAAAGCTGGAACTTAGTACAGACTCTACTTTTGGTCAGTTGATCCAACCTAAATTTCATTCGGATCGGCCGACTATATCCTATAACTGGCATATAACTGAACGATCGGAAATGGTATTTGGTAGAAATATCAACTTTCGTATTTTTGAAGATAGAAGCTTGGGACTTTTTTTTTACATTTTTTATTGTAATTAATTGGTTTTATGATAATGTAATCATAAGGATCGGCCAACTATATCCGATGTTTGCGATATATATCCGGTTTTAATTGCAAGGGTATATCAACTTCGGCTCCGCCCGAAGTTAGCTTTCCTTTCTTGTTTAATCTTATGTCCGATTGTGACCTGGTGATATTTAAGCTCTATGTGACTTAAATATCCAATGACTTAAGTGGTGTAATGTTGATAAATTGTTGCACACTTTAAACTCATTCCTAGATTCCTGCTTACCATGAAAATATCCAACCGGCGGGATATTTGGCGGAACCGGCAATAGTCCCAGCTGAGTTGGTTCCAACTTTTGATGGCTTTTTTTAATTACGATTTATAGGAATGTACCATGCAAAATACTTACGGAAGTGAGTCCTACCTCTGTGGGTGATCTGTTTAGGATCCATAGCGATCCTAATCCAGCTCCTGAGAAGGGGCATTTTGTAACAGAGGCAGGCGGACATGGCAACGAGGTGGTAACGCCTGGAAATATCGGTAGGGAAAAAAAGCGTCAGGAGTTGGCAGCCCAGCAGCAGGGTGGATTCGGTATGTTCAAACGAGTGTTGAAAAAGGCCGGACGATAGGAAGCGTGTTTTCCCTTCATTTTAAGCCGGCGATAGTAAAGCAAGTGAATTTAAAGAAGAGTAGAAAAAAGTATTCGACGCAAGGAAAAGAAGGAAAAAACGTGGTCTAGATAACGGTGAGAAGAACTGCTCCGGGGACTATTGCGGAATACGAATCTCTGCGAGGATATAGGAGTTTGCAGCAGGAAAAATGCATTTTGTCCGGACAAGCGGCGCTCGCAGCAAAGCGCGGGCGTCAGCTAGAAGCTTTAATAGAGTTTTACCTAGAAAAAGTGAATAACGGAGCTTTAGCGAACACGGTGGTATGCATCGCGGGCGGTGAAACTTGGAGTAGCTGTCTCAGTGGGCCTCCAGCGAGAGCAAGAAGAAGAAGGCGCAGAACGTGTCCAGTGCCCAGGAAAAGCAAGGTGCGACGGAGTAGGTAAATTCAGCGGATATAGGACCGAAATCAAACTGATCCTCATCAAGGATCGCGCCTAACCTCATTTTACGGCGGAGTTCAGGTCAAAGAACTCCGCATCTCTCATTTTGTCTTATTTTTCAAACTTTAACGATTACGATTAGGCGATTAAGATTTTTGAATTTCATTCTTGTTTAAGCACAACATTTAAGATTTAAGAGATATCAAATGAAGTTTATTATTTTTTAGTTTGTAAGTTCAGTAGATAAAGAAATATTATGTGGAGTATAGATAAAAAAAATATTTATAATGTACATACTAAGGAGATTAAGCCGAGTCTGATTTGTAACCGCCATGCTACTACCCGACCGTTCCAGTAGTAGGCAGGACGCTGGCACAGGAGTCTTCAGTGAGGAGAGACAGTTAGGCCTGCGCTTTTCGATAGGCTAAGCACGAGTTCGATTAATTTCGAATTCTATTATGAATTGAAGGGACCCTGCGGCGAGATGTGTTTGTAGGGAACTTACCCACTAGCCAGCAATCGCATGCGCCTCATCACGCACTTTGTGTTATCGAGTGCAAGGTTTCCGCGGCATATCTGTTCGTTACAATCAAGTAGCAAAAAGTGTCGTACAACGAAAAACTGTCTTTGCGCCCCAAGAGAGCTTCCAGAGGATCCCGCCTGCGACGCAACGACCTCCTTCCACCGAACCGAAAAATCGATTTTTGGGGCCGTCTAACTCTGTTTCAGTCAATATGGCTGTTAGCTAAGTTAAAAATTTAAGATTTGATTCACCTATTTTTAGTCTCGCAAAGAGAAGATTAAATAACATAAAGCAAAGTTGCCACACAAAAAAAAAAAGATATTGTTTTCGGTATCAGATGTTGTTTTCGATTGTTTGTTTTCGAAAAATTAGTGTGATGACTCCGAGGATGCTCAGCTGCGGGCTACCGAAAAGGTCTCAAGTTGTGGATAGCGAACGACCTCCTGTAAGGTCAGATGAAAATAAAACAATGGGCCTACTTTAAGACGATCGGGATCGCCATTTCAGTAGACTCCAATCTCGCTTCTGAAGAGGTAAAATCACAGAAGTTTGGTTATTTATAATTTATTTGGATTAAAATAATTTTTTCCGGTAAATCTTTTCCTGTCTGTTCAGAAACAGGAAACTGTTCATATACACCTCATTCGTCTGAACTGCCCACATACTGGATCATTTTTGTGATTTTCAATCAATCCCAGAAGTAAGGTTGCCTAATGTCGATAACTCATCATCCTTAACACATGAAAACTTCACCGCGGGTATGTTTGACATGTCCCTAGGTCAAATTAACCATGTTAGAAATTCGTAAGGTCGGCTTTTAGGTCGGCCTTTAGTCGTTAGGTCGACTTATGTTTTGTATCTTATCCTGATGGTACCACTCTTTCCATAGCTTTGCCACTTTCACCAGAGGATTCATATCCCCCCACGCTTAAAGTTTCAATTGAAACCATTTCTTGTATCGATAAAAATTTTTCTTGCATTGCAAATAGGATTCGCTTTTTTCACTAGGCTGATTTTCACAAACTTAATAGCCTTATCGATACATTTGATTGGTCCGATATTCTGGCATGCAACGATGTAAATTTCAGCTTTATAACTTTGTAAGCACTTAGCGTAAACATGTATATTTTACACCTTTGCTTACGTTTGAAAATGTATCTGCGACCTCTGATCAGGCCATTGCCGATATATTCGTCAAATGTTTTCAAACAACTTACTCTCCGCTTCGAATAAAATATCATCGTTACAAATGTAACATTCAATCAGCAAATCTTCTTTTCTGTGCAAACCTCTACATAGAATTTTCAAATTATCTTTGGAAACCTCGATTTTCCCCCTAATTGGAAAGAATCTTTCATAATTCCCTTACATGAAAAAGGGGAAAAGTCCGTTGCTGCCAGCTACAGAAGTATCTCTAAATTTTCGGCAATTCCATAGTTATTTATAAAATAATATACTTCTCATCAGTACCACTTCAACCTCCGAAGAGACAAGTCGTATTAGAACACTATCGATCCCGCAAAAGTTGAAAAACAAATATTAAACACAAAACAAAACTAAAAAGACAACAACAAAAAACACACCATTTCTTACCACTCGGGCGCAAGCCCTTTACAAACAACCATGCACGAACCACCAGACATAGCTAAATACACTACGAGACCGTATCAACTAGGAGAACCCAAATTTATTGTCATCAAAAGCAAAAATGAATCCTCATTTAAAAATGTTTCACCTTTCATCATCGAGAAATCTGTGGTTTTCGCCTGCGGAGGAAGAGTTGATTCTGTGAAAAAAAAACAGAGACGGCGGACTTTTGATAAAAACAAAAAACAACACACAAGCCACAAAACTCCTAAAACTTACCAAAATCCCAGATATGGATATAACAGCAACCGAACACAAGACACTTAATTTTTCAAAAGGCGTTATCTACTGTAATGACCTTAGATACATAGACGAAGAAAAAATCCTCCGAGAACTAAAACCACAGAAAGTAATTGAAGTCAAAAAAATAATGAAGAGACAAAACACCAACAATAACGCCAACACCAACAACTACAGCAACACCGTCAACAACAAAAACACCAACAACAACAACAACCACCCCAACAACAACAACAACCTAATAGAAACCGGACTCATAATAATTACATTCGAAACCCATCAACTCCCTGAAATACTGCGAGTCGGCTATGAAACTGTTCGCGTACGCAACTATATCCCTCTGCCACTCCGTTGCAGAAAGTGCCTCCGCTATGGACATCCTACACCCATATGCAAGAGCACCGAAAAATGTTTAAATTGCTCAGATGAAAAACACACCATCGAAGGAGAACTCTGCAAAAACGAAAAAAAATGCCTAAATTGCGTAAACAATCCTGAAATCGACCCCCAACACAGCCCTTTGGACCGCAAATGCCCCACATTCCTCAAACAACAAGAACTCACTGCCATAAAAACCACCGATAAAGTCGATCATAAAACTGCTCTGAGTATCTACTTTGAGCGACACGGATACAAAACAAGAAACTCTTATGCAAACACACTTACAAACACCACAACCACAATAAGAACTCGATCTCCAAATACGCTCACATCAACATCTGCAAATGCACAAACTACATCCACATCCTGCGATCACAACCAATCAAACACACCTTCAACCTCATCTGCATCAACCAAAACAACACCGGCACCGGAAAAAATACTCCAAAAACACAACCAACACGACCAGGACGACACCGAAGCCATGGAAACGGACAACATGAACCCCACCAGAATAACAACCTCATACGGATCTCAACTCACAAAGGACCTTAAACTAAAAATTTTCCCCAAAGATAAGTCAAACCCTCTGTGTACTAACTTCAAACCACCTAAATCAAAAGCCAAATCCTCTAACAAAAACAAACATTCCACTTACAGCGACAGCGAATCGGTTTAAAAGCCACAGATCTCCACAGGTTCAACCCTAGAACTTTTTACACTACCAGTATGTCACTAATTTTAATTCAATGGAACATTCAAGGATATACAAATAACTATAATAATCTCCTTATCCTGATTAAAAAATACTCTCCGCATATCATTACACTTCAAGAAACTCACATACAATATACTAACAATATACCAACTCCAATAAATTACACTCTACTAACAAACATAGCCACCAATAGATTTTGCGGCGTAGCGCTATTAGTCCACAAGTCAATCCAATATTCCATAGTAAACATTCCAAACGACCTTGAATCTCTAGGAATACACATTAAATCCAAGAAGAACATGCACATAAAGACAACATACATTGCCCCAAACAGAACTGTCACAAACAAAATGCTTGAAGAAACTTTCTATAATAACCAAACACCATCACTAATTCTAGGAGACCTTAACAATACAACAATTCTAGGAGGAAAAACAATACAACAATTTATTGACAACACACAGCTAACCTTACTAAATGACAAATCCCCCACACATTTCACAACACACAACACATACACGCATATCGACCTTTCACTTTGCTCAGCAACACTAGCCCCACACGCCAAGTGGGAAATACTTAATGATCTCCATGGCAGCGACCATTTTCCGATAGTTATCTCTTTATTCCCTCCAAACACTATAAACAAATTCTCGAAACCATTTTTTATATTAAAAAAAGCAAACTGGGAGCAAAACGAGACTCTCACACACAAAAGTAACGAAATTTTCCCCACTTCACCAAACGTCAACAAAGAAGCCGCACAAATTAACAAAATTATATTTCATAGCGCAAACATTTCCATCCCACAAACCTCAGTAAATACAAAGCTCTACAAGGTTCCCTGGTGGAACAAAAAAATGGCACAGCTAAAAAAAGAAAAACAATTAGCTTGGAAAGCACTTAATCGCAATATAAACCTTACAAATATTATAAACTACAGACGCTTAAACGCCAAGTACAAGTTCGAAATCAAAAAAAGTAAAATCGAAGCTTCCAGATCCTTTGCATCCACCATACAACCAGAAACCCCTTCATCTAAAATATGGAGCAACATAAGACGCTTCTGCGGTCTTAACCCAAGCAAACAAATCCACGCCATACATAATCCCAAAAACAACACTACAACAACAGATACTCTCGAAATAGCCAACTCCTTCTCGCAACACTTCTCAGAGCTCTCAAGCGACCTAAACTTCTCAGACGAATTCCGAAATAACAAATATAAAATCAACACAACCAATTATACACCGACCTCAACAGCCAAAACTATCGAGGAAAACATAAGTCACCTTGAATTAATTGCAGCACTACAAACACTTAAAGGATCCACTCCAGGATTAAACAGAATTTCGTACGAAATGATACGCAACAGCTCCCTTACCACTAAAAACAGAATTAAAAACCTCTTTAATCAAATTTTCGACAAAATAAGCCTACAAAATAAGCTTAATCATACCAATACTTAAACCAAAAACCGACAAAACAAACATCTCCTCGTACAGACCCATTTCCCTCAATTGCTGTTTAGCAAAAACACTGGACAAAATCATAGCAAAAAGACTTTGGTGGTTTGTGACCCACAACAAACTTTTAAATACAAACCAATTCGGCTTCAAAAAAGGCAAACCGACTTCGGATAGTCTCCTTTACGTAGACCATCTTATAACGAAGTCGAAAAGGCACACCTCCCTCGTCACTCTTGACTTTTCAAGAGCCTTTGATCGAGTAGGTGTGCACACCATAATTGATCAACTCCAGGAATGGAAAACAGGCCCTAAAATAATCAATTATGTCAAAAATTTTATGCTCAAACGTAAAATAATAGTCAGAGTCGGTCCGCACTTGTCAAATTCACTCCCATTATCCAACGGTATCCCACAAGGATCACCTATATCGGTAATCCTATTTCTCATCGCATACAATAAACTCTCAAACGTAATATCTCTACACAAAGAAATTAAATTTAACGCTTACGCCGACGACTTTTTCCTTATTATAAACTTCAGAAACAACAAACACCTTAATTTTAACCTAGACAACCTTTTACATGACATAAGCAGCTGGTGCTCATACTCAGGGGCATCTCTATCCTAAGCTAAATGCCAACACCTCCATATATGCCAAAAACAAAATTGCACTAGCACCATAAGCTGTAGCAATACACCAATAAAACAAGTAACAGCACTCAAAATCTTAGGGATAACCATAAATAGTAAATACAAATGGGACACACACATAAAATCACTTCTGCCATCACTACATCAAAAATTGAATATTATAAAATGCCTTTCCAATCTCAAATTCAATTGCAACACTCAAACACTACTCCACGTCGCGAAAGCAACAGTCATAGCAAAAATCGAATATGGCCTGTTTCTATACGGACAGGCTCCGAAAAGCGTGCTTAACAAATTGAAAACCCCCTTTAACAGCGCAATCCGTCTAGCCCTTGGCGCCTACCGAACTACACCCATAAATAACTTGCTATAAGAAGCCAACATCCTCCCATTAGAGCAAAAACGAGACCTTCAAACAGCCAAACTCACAAAAAACCTTATATTTTCCAAAGATACACCAATACACAAACTTGTCAAACAAAGAAAATCAAAAAAGAATACATCAACCATAGACCGCACAATAAACCTCTGTCAAGCATTAAACCTACCCTACGAACCAGTTAAACTACACAAATACCAGCCACCTTGGGATCTCCCAAACCTCATAGACACAACATTTAGAGCGCACAAGAAACAAACCACAACACCAGATACATACATGAAACTATACGAACATACCAAAGACAGCCATAAAACCCACAAATTCATATTTACGGATGGATCAAAAATGAACTCCACTATATCATATGCTATCACAACAGATACTCATATTATTAAATATGGTATCCTACCCCCCCACTCATCAGTACTCTCCGCAGAAATAATAGCCATATTAGTAGCGATCGACCAAGTCAAATGCACAAGGGGAAAGTTCATGATCTGCTCTTACTCTCTCTCAGCAATTGACGCCATAAGAAACACAAATAACAACAATTTTTACCCCAACAAAATTAGATCACTCCTTACAAAACTAGCCCCAAAAATTAAAATATTGTGGATCCCTGGTCATATAGGCATAGCAGGCAATGAGCTAGCCGACCGAACAGCAAAATCGACATGCAGCATGCCCCTTATTTACACCCCAAACATAAATTTAACAGACATAAACAGACACTTAAAACTAGAGTTTCTAACAAGAAATAAACTAAACATAGAACACTGCAATCAATGGTATAAAAACATTAACAAAGACAATTCAAACATCGACAATTACTGCAGATCCTTCCATCCCAAATCGAGCAGACTCGATCAAATTAAAATAATACGCCTTAGACTAGGCCACACAAAACTTACACACGAGCACTACTTCAATCAAAACCAAATCTCACCCTGCCCCTTCTGCCAAGGCGACAATACCTTACCCCACCTATTAAATTCATGCCCATCACTCCTTCCTATTAAACTATCTATCTTCAAAAATACAAACCCATTAAATCTCCTTAACGAACTTAACACTGATAATTTAGAAAAAATCTTAATTTTCTTAAAAACTTCAAACCTATACCACAAAATTTAATAAAACCCAAAATGTACATAAACAAAATTTACCAACTAAGTAGCCTAATTACAACGAACAATATGTAAATAAAATAATAGACTTAAATAGCAGTAACCTTAAAAGCCGAAGGCCTCGCTGCCAGCGCTTTACCAACTAAGTTAGTCTAGTTTTGCAAACTTCTCTATCTTTAATAATAAATAAAAAATAATATACTTCTCATTTCATTATCATTATTAAGCGTCGATCTAACACCATTAATTTATTGGAGGTTACATCTTTCGTCATAGATGGTTTCTGAACTGATTTACACAAACTTTAGTAAACCATTCAATTCAGTCAATCACTCACTCCTATAAAGTAAACTGAATCTTCTTGGATTTCCAAGACCCTCCTAACATGGATATCCAGCTACTGAGATGAAAGAACACAACGAGTATTAATTAAAAATGTACATTCCCGCATAATACGTGCTTCATCTAGAGTCACTACTTTTTATATTACGTTTTTTTTTTATCGTTTTTTCCATCTCTATGGCTACGTATGGCAATGTTCGGCACTCAATAAATTGATTTGATTTCAACGCATTAGTATTAGAAGCGAATAGCAGAAATTAGGCTGTGAGAATGATGTTTCACTGATTTAAACTGTGTGTGTGTGTGGCAAAGCTCAGGCAGAGAATTTTTTTTGCAAAGGTGGACCGTCCGATACTGGAGTGTTTGGAGTCCCCAACATGGAGTACGTCAAGACCACAAAGAATCTGTATAAAAGAATTTCTTAACATTTGCCTTTAAAGGTCTTAACTGGAATGCAAATATCATCTTCCTTCGTATAGTAGCAGACTCTTACTAATAAACTTACACCTCTTAATAAATCGTGGGAAAATGCTGAGTGTCGTTTTTCTGTCGTTTTTTCGAGTGTAGATAGCCAGTATTTACTAAAACGCGTATATTTCAATTTTCCTAATAGAAAGACTAGAAATTTAGTATTTTCTTTCTTTGCAATTGTAATTCGACATATGCACAACACGATCTCTCAGGGTCTTATCATATGTTCGAACTACAATGGTCTCTACCCTATCAACTCTCTTTCCTGTCTTTCAAATTTCAAAACATGTATTACTTGCTGCTAACAAGTAAGGTAAGGTAGTTCAGAAGGTAAAACTAGACCCTGCATTCTTGCTAAGAATCATATAACCATATTTGCTCCATAAAAACAGTAAGGCATATCCTATCCGGGCACTGTTGTCTTACATGGCCCTTCGAAATGCCGGAACCCCTAGACGAGCTATGGGCAAAACTTTTTTGGCGAAAGTCAGCAAGAAGGGGAAATGGCCCTACTTCTTATTATTGAAACACGAATCAATAGAATTATTACTAATATCCAAACAGATATTCAGCCCTGTATCTCATTGGAGAGTGCTGAATAAGCTCTCTCTATCCAACCATATATACTACAATTCTACTCGTACACTAGCTATGCTACTGGATACTCATTTCCCCGAATGCTTTCCAGCATCAGACACTCTGGCAGACGATAGCGTCCCTCACACAAACTTTAAGCAAAGTTTTGAGCAGAAAATTTTTCATTGGGCTGTATATTGCCCTTGCCCTTGCTTCATGCCTTACAAATTATCTGGTCCCGACTTAGTCATACCTGCACAAATCTCATTCCCGAAAACATGGCAAAATCACCATGAAGTGGCTGTCAAACATCTTTAAAAGATCATTCTTTCTAAAACAACTTCCACAGCCATGGCTCAAGTCACCGTAACATATGTCTCCAAAAGGCTTTAAACCAATCAGTCTATCATACTTTCTGCTTAAGACTCTTGAAAGAGTCATTGGCCTTCACTTAAAATCTTCTCTTAGCCCAACCCTTATATCCAAATCACAGCATGCATACAAAAATGTCAGAAACTGCTGTTTACGTGCTTAGCTCTAAGATTCGAAAATCACTCTATTAAAATTAATGCGCTCTAGTGACGTTCTTAGTCATAGAAGGCGCTTTCAACCACGCTTTCTACAAACACAAAAACCGATGCTCTGACGTCTCTTGGGGTAGATAGACACTTGGTGGGACTCGTTGATCAATTCCTTACAAGCAGAACAGTGATGTTTTAACTAAGCATATCAAACAGAGGTTCCCGTCAGCACAAACTACTGTAATCCTAGACATCATACTGAAACCCGCTTCACCACCATCATTCCCAAAAGGGAGGAATGGAGAACGCGAAAAGCTTCTACACAGATGGCTCAAAGTTAGATAATAATGTAGGTGGTGAACTCCTAACACCTAGTAAATAGAGTCTTTCAGACTTCCTGATCACTGCAGGGTCTTCTAAGCTAAGATGGAAATCATGAGCTAAGGAAACCCTAAAATATCTTATATAATAAAGCTCCTAAAAACATTTCTTTTTCTAAAAAACTCTAAGCCAAAAGTTTTCTTTTCTAGAGAAAAGACTCTACAAGGTCAAAGAAACTAAATGTTTTTGATGGATTTTATAATCGACTGGTCGCCTTGTAGACCAATAATAAATTTTAGCTAGGACCGACTTCTGGCCCTTTAATATGGTCAGAAACTTGGCTCTGATGAAGTAGCCTCTTTTTTTCCTCTTTTTTTCTTTATTTGATTGATCCTGGGCTGACACGATCACGACGGGGTCACAAATATGTTAATCTGTAGGGATTAGTTTGAACAAAGGGTACATAAACCAACGGCCGGGCTGTTTCTGTAACTTGCACTTGAACAATATGGACGTGGAAAAAAATATGTGTTCAAAAAAGGTTTGACTGAGACTGATTTTGTTGATATTGTTAACGGGTTCGTCGCATTTGATTAGATTTGAAATTATTTGATTTGGTTTTTAATTTTAATTGTATTTTGTAGTTGTTAGTCTCTAAATTTACTCTAAGATAGCTTTGTTTTTCGTATTCGTTTTCGACATTTTGAATATTCAGCAGCCACCCATATTTGTTATTTTTTTTAGAGTTAAAAACCCAGTATGAGATATACTAATCTTATTTAACATTTTTGCGCCCCCGGGTGGACATTTGGGCTAAATATTTAAAGTGATAGTGATACTGTGTTAGTGCACACAACAAATACCAAAAATACACATAGCCAGACCAAACATTCAAAGAACTGCTCGCGACGCTTCCGTGAAGTGCGATTTAAATTTTAAAAAAATTCGCGTCGTGAAGCCGCCTCAAGCCGCCAATCCAAGGATCATCGCCACCAGGATCACCAACGACCTCTATGCCACGTACCTGCATTGACTGCACGAGGAAAGTGGCAGTATTTGTGCAAAAAATTGAAAGTTAAGAAAAGACGATTTAAATCTACGTCTTGTGCTGGAATATTGCACCCTCGTTTCAATTGTTGGCGCATACGTACTTTAAATTAGTAGAGCTAACAATTTGAATAGTTTGATTAAAATAATTAACAAACTGTCTGTGTGTAAAATTGATAAACAACATACATTCATATCCACATCACTGTCGCCCCCCCTTTACCCTCGTTCGTTTTTCACCAAACAAAATAGTTAAATTTAGTGCAGCCACACATTTATTTATATATGTACATATATAATAAATATTTACGTGTATAAATAATTTGGCGTACATACAAATATATGCAGACGTAAAATTTTCGTTTTCGCTCCAACCGCTGTCCGCTGCTATAAATGTATGTATGCATATGCATTAGTTTGGCGCATTTTATTTTACCGGCGCGCTACCCTATAATTGTTGGGTATACACCTTTTTCGGTGTCATTGGCAACCGACTATTCTTTTGGATACTCAGTGCCTCGACTCAAAATTATTCGACTATCAATTAATTAATAAATTAATTATTTCATCTTTTTCGCCATATAATAATGAATTAATTTTTCGTTTTTGCCAGATATTAAATTAAATATTTGTTTCCTTTTGTTTTCGCTTTTGTTATTTAATTTAATTAATTAAATAATTAAAATAAAAATATGTATAATTTTAAAAATTTTATTTTTTACTAATTAATAAAATAAATTTAAAAAATTTTATTTAAATATATAACAATACATTTTTAAATTTTTATCGTTGTTGGCTGTTTATTAAAAAATAAATAAAATCAGAAAATGGAAAGTAATAAACAGAAACTAAAATCCACGACTCTTAATGACTTAAGAAGAAGATTAAATGTCAGGGTAAAAAGCATTCGCCGGTTAGAGGAACGTTTGAAAGCTGGGTCAGTTCCTTTAGTGAAGACCAAGCTAGAGTGCAGGCTTCAGGTTTTAAATGAGACAATATTTAAGGCAAATGAGTTGCAACACCAGATCAAGCAATTATATAAGGAAGATGAATTTGAAGCCGAGTTAGAAGAGTTAGAAATAACGACTAAGGCAAAGGTGATGTCTTTATTAAATGCCTTCACTATAGCTGAAGAGTCGCCACCAGCTACTGCAATTTCTGCAGCCACAACTCGAGCTCGACTTCCCAGTTTGGCAATGCCAAAATTCGGTGGAAACTATTCGGAGTTTCAAAATTGTATGTCTCTTTGAGACATTAGTAGAGAAGGATGTGAACATTCCTGTTATCGAGAAATTTAACCATTTAACTTCTTGCCTCTCTGGTGAAGCCTTAGGAACTATCAAGGCATTCCAAGTCACCGAGAGTGAATATGACAGAGCTATTGCTAGTCTGGAAAGAGTTTACGATAACGAATGTCTCATCTTTGCGAACCAAATAAGCAAATTATTCAGCCTTCCCAGCCGTCTGTGTCGTCGTTGAGATGTGTCATCGATCTACGGGTCACTATTATTAATAGGAGATGACACTTAAATTGCAAACTCATTGATCATTAATTTAGTTTTGGATTATGAGGAATTGCCGCTGTGGTCCGATTTCGAAAAAATATTAAATCGTAGGTACCAGCACCTGTCCGCTGAAAAGACTGGCACGCCAAAACGGGAAAAAACTTTGCTCAGCAAGCACCACAATAGAAGTTCGTTGGCTTGCTCCGCTTCCAACAAACATGCTTGCAGTTATTGCAACGCACAAGACCGTTCGCTCGCCTTGCTGTAATGCCTTATTATTAGCCTTAGCCTTATTATGTTTAAATTGTCTGCGAAAAGGTCACACAATTGCGAAGGGTAAGTCGACTAAGTGTCAAATTTGTGCAAGATCGCACTTCTGCGCCGATTTACCGTGACCGAAAATAACATGGCGTTACCACCACCAAATGAAAATCCTCCTCCAGCGCTTAATCTTGATGGCCTTTCTACATCACATGTTTTGCGTGCCATCCCCAGAAAGAGTTTTGTTAGCGACGTCGATCGTAAGCATTAGAACTAAAAATGGCGAGCACATATGGCCAATATGCATTACTTGACTCTGGGTCACAAATGAACTTCATTACTGAAGATCTTGCTCGACACTTACAGATCTGTAGGGAGGAATCGTGTATCAACTTGCTTGGAATTGGTCAAGCTAATTTCCAGGTTCAGAAAATAATGGTAATGAGTTTCCGTTCGACTTTTGGATTTTGAAAACTATCTCGGGTTATCACCCTGACCAGTTGTTGAACGTGAAAGATTGGGACCTACCAAAGAACTTGCCTTTAGCAGACATATATTTTTAAAAACCTCAGCGTATATATGTTAATTGGAGCTGAGTCATTTTTCGAACTGTTGTCTGTTGGCCAAATAAAGCAAAGTCCAAAACATCCCATTCTCCAAAAAACTTTTCTTGGATGGATAGTATCCGGATAATATAAGGCTAATACCTCAACTCCCCAACAGCCTGTCGCTTTTGAGAGATGATGGACGCCAACGGGGGCCTCAGACTACTGTTGATCATCCCACCTTAAAATATAAAGTTTCCATTCCAACGAGGGACAAATGGGCCACACGAATCCCTGGACCAGCCGGTTCCCTTCATATTTACACAGAAGGGCTAAAAGTTGAATGGCCAGGTGAGAGGCGGTTTCCAGTATGAACAGTATGAGCAGAACAGTATGAAATCCACCTCATATGGGTGCCCGGCCATAGGAACCACGAGGGAAACGAACTGACAAAGGCAGGTACTACCAATCCTGTCCTCACGGAGAAACAACTAATGAGCATTCTCAAAGAAACGTATAGGCTAAAATGCAGGGATCGCTTCGACCTGGTAGAACTGAGGAAATGGATGAATCTCCAGAGCTGAAGGAGTTCACGCATGATATGGCTCATCCGCTCTAGGAAAAGATCGTCAATAGGCAGGACTGCAGTCTGGCGGTCAAGGCCATCGCGGAACATTGTTTAAAAAGAACGCACGCAGCTAGACAAGCGGTGCCACACTATGATTTCTGCAGGAGCTGTGGGGATGTAGAAGAGGAAAAGACAGTCGCACACCTCCTGTGTTATTGTCCTGCGCTGGGGTGCAGCCGACTCCAATTCCTGGGTGCAGCTCATGGACCTAACAGACCTCGCGGAGATCGCTCCACGCAGACTTGTTGCCTTCATCCCGAAAGCTGGATGGGACCGTGAACCGTCGCAAAAGGGTACTCCTTGGGCATATTGGGAGATAGGAGGTGGAAGGTCCCCTTGAGGGACCTCAGTGGATGGGGGGGTCAGTGACTGGCCCCACATCGCCGCCTCAACCTAACCAAACCTACGTCCCTACTGCATTCCACCCAGCCAAACTACTGTCTTGATGTACTCTTGCTTCGCAGCTATTGAGTTCCCAGCTTTGGTCCCATAGGCCAAATCCACCAAGGATGATTGGTTATGCACTATTGTGACCAAAAAGGCAACCAAGGAACTTCACGCCAGAACCTCATTGGGCCCGTCCAGGGTCATCGCATCATTGTCAAAGTGTGCCGACTTGTTTCTCGCCTTACAGAGGTGAACACTGCCTATGTTTACATATTTTGCCACCGCATCCGTCACGAAGGCACTTTTTTCCAGGATCTCCAGGAAGGAAACCATTTTCTGTTGCGTTTCGTCCAGTGTACTGAATTTAAGGAATTACAAGCTTTTTAAAATAGTTTTCACACCTAAGCGCGCTTGCCTCATGTTTTTAAATGACGCTGGTTTGCTATCTTATCACTTCGTCTATAGTGACTCACTTTCATAAGAAGAACCTACATTCTGGGCCTCGGGCACTTTTTGGGAACGAAGATCCGTTCCCAACACTGGCCTATTGGGGAGAGCAAAACCGTTTCAAGGCAAGTGCGTACGTTATTTTTAAACAAAGCCTCGTATTCTGGATCTGGATCATAGCTGATCTTCCGACAGAGAAAGAAAAAGGATTTCAAGTCTTTAATAAACCAGGTGTGGATTTTTGCGGAGCGTTTTTCTACAAGGCAGAGTCTTGGAATAAGGAGTGTGTTTATCTGCTTCAGTACGTGGGCGATCCATTGAGAGCTAGACAAGGACCTTTTCACTACTTCTTTTCTAGGCGTGTTTTTATTTAAAAAAAAAGTTTATTTATACGCGACGTAAGCCCAGGCAGAAATGGTCGGATAATGCTACTCATGGGTACTAAGAATGTGCTGGTCGAGTTAAAGCAAGGAGTTCTCAGCCAGGATCACCAGACGGAGGGAGGATGTTGGGCCAAGCAGCCAATGACAAGGATGAATAGTCTAAAAGACTTTAAAGGCAGCGGCGGGTTTATTAGCATTTTCTGTATTGTTTAATTTCTCCCAGTTCGCATGCGCTTTGGGAGCTGTGTAGAAATGATTTGATTGATCCCCCCCGACTTGATTGCACCCTGAGAAAACTGTCAAGAAATGAAGGTTCTTCATCAGAAGGTCAAGGATGCGTTAAAGAATATATATTCTTGTTATTGATCTGAAAATATTTTTCTATTATTCTCATACCGCTTTATAAGCAACTCCCAGGCTGCATCATAATTGTTTCCTCAGCCAAGCAATAAATGAGAAACCACATTTCGTGCTTAGCTAAGCTTAACTTAGCTTCAAAAATGGACTTGAATCCGTCCTTAAATTCACAAGCTCCTTATATAATTCATAAAAATGGTCCCAATCTTTGGAGTTTCCAAAGAAATTGGGGACCTCAATTTTTGGTAGGATAGGTAGTTCGTCCATTCTAGGACTACTACCTTCTACCTTTTCAAAAATTTTTTTTGGGATTTTAGTATCCATTAGCTTGATGTGTATTTCAACATCATCTTTGAGCTCAATTATTTTACTCATATATTTATTATTGATCCCTTCAATATTAATCAAATCCGACACTGTTCCTATTCTGCTAAGAAATATTTTTAAATTTTTTATTCTTATTGGAAAGGTTTCATTTTTCCTTTCCTGAATTTGAATGTAAATTTTCTCGAGGTAATCCTCGGGGTTCTTTATAGCCTCTTCAAGTCTACTAAAAAGCTCATCCTGGCCAATAATTTTTTTAATTTTGTCCTTGGCGGAATTAAATTTTGATAGCATGCTATCGAAGTGATTTTTCATAAACTAATTATGTTCTACAGGCCCGAGTTAAACCAAATGATTATGGTTCATACAGGCTCTTAGCTCCATATTTTGTAATGACTCCCTACCCGCTTCTAAATATGATTTTTTTGCGAGTAGCGCATCTATGTGCCGGGTGAGGCGCACCTGGTCTTCAATAATCGCAATAGAAACAATTTTTTCCTTAGTCGACATCTTCTTTGTTTTTAATTAAAATTAAATTTAAGTTATAAAACTAAATTTAAGTATAAAAACTAAAAAAGAATACGAAATTTACCGAGGACTATAATTTCTAATGTTGTTTTGCTGCTGATGCCGATGCTTTTGTTTTCGCTGTTGTTTCTGCTGTTTTGGTTCTTGTTCTTTGCTGCTGGTGTTGCTGTTGCTGCCGTTGCTGCTTCTGATGTTGTTGTCGCTGCCGTTGCTGCTCCGGATGTTGTTGTCTTTGTTATACCCTTTCGGAGGGTATTATAATTTTGTCCAAAAGTGAAGGAGTGTCCAAAAGTGTCCAACGCAGTGAAGGAGACATCTCCGACCCTATAAAGTATATATATATATTTATTTATTTTTTTTGTTTATTTCGCCAACGGACAAATCCTTACATGGCTACATAATAACAACTTACACCTAATAAATAAAACTACAAAATTAACAAAAACTTAATAAATGCCTGATTAACTTGCGTTTTAACACAACCTTATCAGAGCCTCACTCAATTCGGAGGCTAGGCGGCAAAGAATTAAAATAAGAAAGAGCCCGCTCAATCGGCTCATTTAAAAGATAATAGGCCCTATGACACTTGACCCGAAAGGGGGCAAAGGTACGAAGATCCCTTTGAGGAACATTAAAGTAAATGTGTCTCAATAAAAAAGGAAAATCAATGCTATCAACGATTAAATTATTCAAAAAAGTTAAAGCTGCCAGTTTACGCCGATCCTCCAACGTGCAAACATTCAGAAGAAGGCAACGGCTCTGGTATGAAGGAACAGGATCCTGAAACCTTAGAGGCAGAAGTGAAAATTTTAAAAATTTTTTCTGGAGTCGCTCAATTCTTTTGGAACGAACTTTACAATCCGGATTCCAAATGATTGAGGCATATTCCAGCCTCGACCGAATAAATGCAGCATAGACGCTGAGGCTCGAGTATGGACTTTTTAACTGGTTCACGTGCCTCTTAACAAAGCCCAGCATAGCATACGCTTTAGGTAGAATATAGTCTAAGTGACCAGAAAATTTAAATTTGCTGTCGAATAAGACACCAAGGTCTAACATCTCTTCTTTAGCTGCCAAATTATTTCACAGATTTCAAGAGACCGCCTACTGTAACGGGTAAACATACACTTAGATAAGTTTAATGGAAGAAGATTGCGGGAGCACCATGAGTAAACACTGGATATATCCTCCTGTAACAAGTAACTGTCACTAATGCAGCTAATCGCTTTATAGATTTTAAGGTCATCCGCATACATTAAAAAGTGCGAATGACGAAAGCATGACGTGATGTCATTAATGAAAATGATGTATAGAAGAGGTCCAAGAGAGCTGCCTTGTGGAAGACCAGAGGAGGTGACAAATGGACTTGAGATAGCGTCTCCAATAGTAACGTGGCAAGGTCGGTCAGCCAGATAAGACTCGAACCAACTTAATAGGCAGGAATGAATACCTAATTTATATACCTAATTTTTAATTTATTTGCCCAGAAGGGCAGCATGACACACTTTATCGAAGGCTTTGGAGAAGTCGGTGTAAATGGCATCAACCTGAAATCGGTTTTTAAAAGCTTCAAAGCAGTGCTTAGAAAAGACCGCTAAATTAGTGGTAGTGGACCTCCCAGGCAAAAAACCATGCTGGTTGGGCGATATAAAATTGCGAGCCAGAAAAGTCAATTTTTTAGTTACTATCCGCTCCAGTATCTTAGCGACGTTGCAAATTTTGGCTATAGGTCGATAGTTGGTAACATCACACCTACTGCCACCTTTGTGAAAAGGCGTTATAGAAGGTGGGGGAATCTACCAGAAGAGAGCGAAAAGGAGAACAGCAGTTGAAAGGGAGTAGAAAGCGAAGCGATACTTCTCTTAAGAAAGAATGGTGAGACACCATCCACGTCAGGTGTGATCGAATCGGTCAAATGTCCAGTGGCTTCAACTAGGTCACCGTCCAAAACGTCCATGTTACTCACATTAAGAAAAGGCTCAATGCTAAGTAGAGTTTCATGATCACTCCAAGGAACCTTCGGCTCCAAGTTAGAGGCAACGTATTTTGCAAAAAGATCGGAAACACCCTGATCCGAGTCGGCTGCTAAATTACCATAACATATGGATGAAGTTATGTCCGATTTTGACTTTTTGCTGTTAACAAACCGCCAAAAAGCTTTAGGATTGGATCGAAGGCTAGCTTCGACATCGGATATATACTGATTGTAGAGGAACTTATTAAGGAAATCAAATTCCCGCTTAAATTGCCAGTACAGCTCTCCTGCTCGAGTCTCACCTGTCATTATAAATCGTTTGTAGTGCTTATCCCTTCTATTCTTTAAGTTTTCATACCTTTTGTATACCAGGGAAGCCTATAGGATCTCGTACCCTCACAGGGGCATAAGTATAAATAATATTAAAAAGGGCAACCAAGAACTTAGTATAACAATCATCGATTGAGCCATCCGAAAAAAGGGAAACCCAATCAAATGCTGAAATAGAGGCATTAATAAGTGACAAGTTAGTATCAGTCAGATGATAATATGGAATGGGGGAAGCAGAAGGCAAAAAACTATAAAACTCAATATTAATTACCAACGGCTTGTGGTGTATATCACAAGGAATTAATGGTACATTGCATAATTCTACTTTACTATTAACCAAATTAATTAAAAATATAAGATCAAGAATTTTGGATATATCATTAAAAATATTATTTACTTGGGAGAGGCCCAGACTAAAAATATCATCTAAAACTACAATTTCATGACTCTGGTGAACGTTGCTGGGTAGCATGCAGGGAGATTCCGGGTCCCAAGACCAGACAATGGAGCTCAGGTTAAAATCGCCAGCTACCATCAAAGCGGTAGGGTCCGACGTTCTGGCACAGACACTAGTGATGTTTTCCATATGCGCATGATATATAATAAATGCGCTGTTCGGAGGGATGTATGATGCAATGATGACGAACGGGCCATGGACGCCCTGGATTGAAACCGCAAGCTGATCCAGTAAAGGGTCGGCCACCGGAAGGCGCAGTGGTGTAGCCTGAAGAGATCGACGGATAGCGATAATCACACCACCAATTCGCCCATACTGGGTACTGAATGCATCTCGGTCTTTTCGAAGTACATGGTACAAGTTAGGATCGAAGATAAGCTAAATTTGTCATTGAGCCACGTTTCCACAAGGATGATTACATCAAAATCGCAGGCAGAAGAATTGAGGAATACCATCCGGGTCTTGGTTCTCATTCCCGATATATTTTGGAATAGAACTTTTAGGCTTTTAATAGGGTCCGAGGACGACGAGTAGCTACAGTCCACACTGGGAATTGGACGGCAAGGCGGTGATAATGAAAGTGCACTCCTGGTACTGGTGCATGTGGAGGCATATCCAATACGCATAGCTTGCAAAATTGCCGACAAGGACACATAGAAATTTCCATTAGACTCATCAGTAGACCTGCGAGAGTCCAGTTGCAAGGCAGATCCAGTGCCAGGTGAAAACATTGAGCGTTCATATTCAGGCACATCCAAACGCAGCAAAGATCCACCCACACGTCCAAAACCTAAATAAACATCTTCCATCGGCGAAAAGAAAGCACCAGCGAGTGGCCCAGCGAAAAGAGATAAGATAAGCGATGCGCTGCCAACGTCTCGATTACCATCGTCTTGTTGTTGCTGGGCATCCGCAAGTGAAGATAAGAAATAAACAACTCGCCTTGAAAAAAGTTGTTGTTGTTGAAGGATATCGATCAGCAAACGAAGCAAATTAATGGAGGAATTGAAGACAGCATCAACCGTTACCATGAACGCCCACGCCGATTGTTGTTGGTAACGCAGCAGAGAGCAAACGGGGTGACAAACTGAAGCTTGAGAAGAATAAGAGGTAACGGCGCCAGCGGCGCCGCTTACTGGGGGTTTTTTGAAGATTGCGAATGCGGTAAAGGTAGAATCGCCGGGAGGTCAATAACCTTAGCAGGCTCTCTATGAACAAACCGGCTGACTTTTACCGACATAGGCCAAAAATCATCATTGAAGACTGTAGGGAAATTTTGCTCCGGAACTCCCAATTTAAAATTGACGAACTTGAGGGCGTTGATGTCAGCATCCTTTTTGATCAGCCTAGCACAGGCTAAATCACTGGGCTCCACGTTCAGCTTATCTGCGACAAACTTGCACAGTGCATGTGGTTCGGTAGACGTCGCGAATTTACCAACATGAAGGTATTTCAAGGTGGGAAGCACTTGAAGTTGAGCGCAACTGGGTGCTTGTCCCACAATGCGCCTATTAGGGTTGATCCGCTTCTTCTTCGGGACATCCCCCTTAGATGCCGTTGGGGCCTGCCCCAGAGTAGCCCTTATGCTCCCAGTGCTGGTGGGCATAGCAGGGGGAGCAGCAACATGCACCCCAGCCGAAGAGGCGCGTCCAGCGGGCACAGCCGCTCCATTTACCAGGGCAAGGTCAACTTTGGCATTAAGGCGACATAAGCGAAAAAGTAGACGTCCGAACTCAAAGAAAGCTAGATGAAGACTAAATCAGGATCTTGATTTGATCAGGATCACCTCCTGAGTTGATATGAGCATGTTCGTCTGTCTGTCTGTTTCTACGCAAACTAGTCTCTCAGTTTTAAAGCTATCGACTTGAAACTTTGCACACACCCTTCTTTCCTTTGCATGCAGTTTATAAGTCTGAACGACCAGGATCGGCCGACTATATTCTATAGCTGCCATATAACTGATTGATCGGAAATGACCCATATTTCGTGTTTTTGAAGATAGAAAGCTGGAACTTAGTACAGATTATATTTTTGATCAGTTGATCCGACCTACCAAATTTCATAACGACTGGCCGACTATATCTTAGAGCTGCCATAAACTGAACGGTCGTAAATGGTTTTTGGTAGAAATACCAACTTTGGTATTTTTAAAGATAGAGGCTTGGGACTTTTTTTTTAGATATTTTATTGTAATACATTGATTTTATTATGATATTTTCATATGGATCGGCCAACTATATCCGATGTTTGCGATATATATCCGGTTTTAACTGCAAGGGTATATCAACTTCGGCTCCGCCCGAAGTTAGCTTTTCTTTCTGGTTTCATTAGTGTCGGATTTGTGTTTTCTATCAGCTGATTACTGTGAAAGTTTCAGGCGGTTATATCAATACTGCTAATTTTGGCGCACACATTCACTTTTGCATTGTCGTCAACATGAATAAAATCGAATATCGTGCTGTCATAAGATTTCTGTTTTTGAAAGAGAAATCCAACGACGATATTAAAAAGGAGTTAGACAAAGTTTATAAGGATTCAGCTCCATCGTTTTCAACAATCAAATATTGGACTGCTGAATTTAAACGTGGACAAGCATTTTTGACGTGGACAAGCATTTTTTTTGGGTGGACAAGCATTTTTGACGATGATCGCCCGGGTCGTCCCAGGTGACAACACCAGAAATTGTGGATAAAGTCCATTAAATGATATTGGATGATCGCCGAATCAAGCTGCGAATCAAATAAACATCTTCCATCGGCGAAAAGAATGCACCACCGAGTGGCCCAGCGAAAAGAGATAAGATAAGCGATGCGCTGCCAACGTCTCGATTACCATCGTCTTGTTGTTGCTGGGCATCCGCAAGTGAAGATAAGAAATAAACAACTCGCCTTGAAAAAAGTTGTTGTTGTTGAAGGATATCGATCAGCAAACGAAGCAAATTATTGGAGGAATTGAAGACAGCATCAACCGTTACCAAGAACGCCCACGCCGATTGTTGTTGGTAACGCAGCAGAGAGCAAACGGGGTGACAAACTTAAGCTTGAGAAGAATAAGAGGTAACGGCGCCAGCGGCGCCGCTTACTGGGGGTTTTTTGAAGATTGCGAATGCGGTAAAGGTAGAATCGCCGGGAGGTCAATAACCTTAGCAGGCTCTCTATGAACATGAATACAAGAGAGATTGCAAATGCTCTAAACATTTCTCCGGAACGCGTTGGAAACATTTTACACGAATTTTGACACATGAGTAAGCTTTCGTCAAGATGGGTGCCGCGATTGCTCAAAATGAAAAATAAACGCAACTGCTTGCACATTGCGAAAGAGACTTTGGCATTGTTTAACGCAAACAAAAACGAAATTTTTCGTCGTTTTGTGACTGTTGGAACAGTCAAAACAATGGATTTAAACTGGAGAAACGGCACCAAAAAAGGCAAAGATCGGTTTTTCGGCCAACAAGGTGATGGCAACGGTTTTCTGGGATGCCCGAGGTGTAATTCATGTGGATTATCTGGAGAAAAGCAGAACAATTATGGGAGAATATCATTCCAATCTCTTGGGACGATTTGATTCGGTGCTGAAGAAAAAAAGGCCGCACATTGTGACGCTATATGATACGCCTATTGGTGACTTGGAGCCATCGGTGTACAAAAAAAAAACGGTTTCCCATTTAGTTTAGCGTTTTCTTCAATTTTTTTTTATAGACAACAGAGGGTGTGTTTGATTTGTTGACTAAAATTAAGGAGGTTTTCGTGATTGGCTGCTTATTAAGCCAGTGGGCTGTTATTTCTTTTTGGCTCGTTATTGGGGAAAGTGAAATATTTAGTTTGTTAGATAGATGAATAGTGTTGTAAAAGGAAGAGGGTATCTTTGGCACTTTTTTGCATTAATAATGTGCTTATATGTATATTTGTTCAATGGTTTGAGCCTGTTTAAGTTTGAGATAGTTTTAAATTTTTTTGGGTAGCATGTTTCTCTCTAAACTTAAGGGGGTTATATTTGAAAGGTTTTATTTTGTTAAGGATGGACTTAAGGGTTTTTTCGTATAGGTGTATTCCAAAGTCAATTTGAGTCATTAGAATGGTTTTTACCACGTAAAGAATTGTGGTAATATTTGATTCGTACCTGTTGTTGGACAAACACTTGATTATGTTGAGCCTTTTTGCAAAGTTAACTTTTCAATGTGGTTGTTCCATTTTTATTTCTTATTTATTGTTATTCCTATTATTTTTAGTACTTCAACGTTTTACGAAGGCATATTGTGTATTTGAAATGAAAAGTTTTAGTTCCTTTTCCTGCATAAATGTAAGTGTCTTTCATTTGATTTCTGATAAGGTGCCTCCTGAGTATTCACACCATGTTCTAATTTCTCTAAACAGTGGATGTAGTAAATTAAGGTTATTAGCTTCTTTGTTTAATTTATAAATAATAGTGTAATCGTCTGCGTAGGCCGTGAATTTACCGTCTGTCTGCTTATTATTTGGTTGAATTTATTGTAGGTTAGGTTAGGTTGAGGCGGCGATGCGGGGTCAGTCAATGACACCCTCATCCACTTGAGCCGCTGGGGCTCCTTGTGGTACCGCGCAGGCAGAGGTCCTACCAGGAGACCTCCTCCCTCCTATCTGCTAATGTGCCCAAGATAATGCTATCTTTCCTGCATCTTTCCGGCATCTCGAGGTCCCATCCTGATTTACGAATAAAAGCTACGAGTCTGCGTGGAGCGATCTCCGCGAGGTCTGTTAGGTCCGTGAGTGCTGCTGCGCTATCTCTTTCTCTTCTACATCCCCACAGCTTCTGCAGTAGTCATAATGTGGCACCGCTAGTCTAGCCACGTGTGCTCCTATTAGCCAATGTCCCGTGATAGTCTTCACTGCCAGACTGCAGTCCTGCCTATTAAGGGCGATAAGCATCATTGATGCTGCGCTATCTCCTTCTATTCTACATCCCCACAGCTTCTGCAGTAGTCATAATGTGGCACCGCTAGTCTAGCCACGTGTGCTCCTATTAGCCAATGTCCCGTGATAGTCTTCACTGCCAGACTGCAGTCCTGCCTATTAAGGGCGATAAGCATCATTGATCTTTTCCTAGAGCGGATAGGCCATATCATGCGTGAATTACTGCAGTTTTGGAGATTTCTCCGTATCCTCAGTGATGAGTGGTCAAAGTGATCCCTCCATTTTAGCCTATACGTAGCTAAGGGGATACCTACTGGTTCTTTCTCCCGGAGGAGAGGATTGGTAGTACCTGTTCTTGCTAGTTCGTCGGCGGCGCAATTACCCTTGTGGTCCCTATGTCCGGGCACCCATATGAGCTGGATACTGCTCTGCCATCTCGTTAAGAGATCTGCGACAGTCATTTACTGGAGCCTGGAGTTGGATGAGAATCCGTCAAGGGCTTTGAGTGCCGCTTGACTGTCTGAGAAGATACATATTGTTTCTTGATTGCCAGTAAGTGCTAGGGATCTGAGTGCTTCCCCGATAGCTATTACTTCTGCTTGGAACACACTACAGTGGTCGGGGAGTCTGAAGGACTCATTTAGACACAGCCGTTCGCAATGGAAACCGCCTCCCACCAGGGCATTACATTTTGAACCGTCTGTGTAAATATGGAGGGATCCGGCTGGTCCCGGGATTTGTGTGGCCCATTCCTCCCTTCTTGGAATGGAAACCTTGTATTTTAAGGTGGGATGATCAACAGGTACGCAGTAGTCTGTAGCCCCCGTTGGCGTGCAGTGGTGTAGGTTCAACTTGGTATGTCCATAGTGGGTCCTTTTCCATATGCCCGTCTCGCGTAGCCTAATTGCCGATAGCGTGGCTATCTTGGCCCCCATTATCTCTACAGGTAAAAGTTCGAGTATGAAGTCTAGGGCATCAGTGTAGTACGTAGGCTGTGTAAGCTGTGTAAGCCTTAGCGTTTTCCTAAGTTTTTCTCTAATTGTGGAGTTTGTGAGAGCAGGCCACCAGATCACCACCCCGTAGAAATGGATGGGTCTTATGACCGCTGTGTAAAGCCATCTTGTTAGCTCTATCCATAGTATTTGACTTGCAGTTCAGTTTTCTGTCTAGCGTAATCCCTAGGTACTTGGCGTTACCGCTGAGGGAATGTGTTTCCTCTGATAGTTTTGGAAGCCTTAAATTTGGTTTTTCGCACTTCCTAGGAAGAGGAAAATCTTGATTTTGGATGGGTTTACACCTAATCCGTTCGTTACTGCCCATATTGAGAGAACCCTAGCCCATGTTTGGAGTCGTCTCCGTTGATCGACACTTCCTATATGCATGCTGTGATCCCGATATACCATCTGAATTTATTTTAAGATTAATGTGGAGGCTGATAAGTTTCTCTATTTTCTTAAGGACGACAGGCTTATAGGGGTGAAGTCCTTAGGAGTGCAGTGTGATGGTTTTCCCGCTTTGGGTATGAAAAGAACCTTTGTCCGCAACCACATTGCGGGCACGATGCCTATTCTGAAAATTGCTGAGAAAGCTTTCCTTTTCCCATGACTTCAAATTGGGTCCGTCTTTCATTAGTTGTGCCGGAAAAATGTCATCTGGGCCTGGGGATTTGAAGGGCTTGAAGCTGTTTATCGTCCAGCTGAGATACCTGTCACTCAATAGATATTCGAGTTGGCTTGGCAGGGAGGGGCTGTCCCTCTATCTCTGCATTTCCGGGGTTGTTTCTTCTTGAGAGCATCCCGAGAAAAGTGCCTCTGTGAGAGCCTCTAGGGTTTCTTTGCTCGACGATGTCCAGTTACCTTCTGAGGTTTTAATATATCCTAAATTTAATGCAGTTGTTGCGAGGACCGAGGACATTTGGTGCAGTTGTTCCTGAGTCGGGAGGCCTCTGATGTCTGTTGAATATTCGTGCAGAACTTGGTCCAGGCATTCCTTTTTGCCCTACGCAGTTCCTTGTTGTACTGCCTGTGGTTTGCTTTATACGCCTCCCAGGCTGTCTCCATGTTTGCCTTACTGGCGATATCAAAGGCTTAAAGGGCTCAAGTGTTTGCGACCATCATGGTGGTTTCTTGGACTTGCTACTGCCCGATATACTTTTGGGACAAGCTTTATTGAATTCTCTAGCGCACGCCGCCGTTAGTGTGTCCACCATGGCATCCAAGTCTTCCCTGCCGCCAACGTCTCTGGTTGGAGGTTGTATGTATCGATTAGGGTTGTTGGTTTTTAAAAAAATATCGTATTGATGATATTTGCAGTGAAAAAAATATCAATCGATAATATTAAGAAATATCACATAAAAAAATCGATATATCGAGTATTTTTGATATTTTTTATTGTCAGCTAAAATTGAAAAAAGGTTATTTGTAAATTTAAAAAAAGGTTTTAATATGTGTTTTCATCCGCCATGAACTGCAAATAAGAGCTATTTTTTATTTAAAAAGTGAATTTAAAAAACAACAAATATTTATACCCACTCTCAAGCAACTTTTATTTACGTTATTTGAAATAAAAAATAACAAAATTATTAAGGACATTGTATTCAAATTTAATTATAAAAAAACTTAATATAAAAAAAAAAGTTTTTTAAAACTTAATTAATTTATGGAATATATACTAAATAATGCTAATTACCTAATTATCTTATTTAATGCTTCTAATTACTCTTAATTACAAAACAAATCTTTCTTCAATGATTTAAAAAAAACTCTTTCGGTTATATGCTGGTCTGTCATTCGACTACGGGAGTCACAGACAATACATTTAATGGCAGAAGCCATCCGTTCATATGGAACCGTACTTCCAGGCGTGATAAGATAACTTAATGCCAATTTCTGGCTTAAGAGTGACCAAAAATAAAATATCGGAAATACCAACTCAAAAATATTATTATCGACTATTTTTGCCCAAAAAATATTCCGATAATAATATTTTTTTAAGAGAAAATATATCGATATATGGATATTTTGATATATTTCCGACATCCCTAGTATCGATAGTCCGATAAAGATTGTTTCTCTAGGACTCCCCATCTAACAATCCTGTCAGCTAGGAAGTCAGAGTAAAAATTATTTAGAAGTACTTCTTTTCTGATCTTGACTATGAAGGTGGGTTTTATAGCCCTGTTACCCACCAGAAGATTAGACCCTAGAATAAAATCGAAGATTGACTCACCCCTCTCGTTCGTGTCATCACCACTGATGATGATGGGCATTGGCATCGCAACCTATGATCAGATCGATCTTGTACTTCCTGCTATCTTCCACCAGCTGTTTAAGTAGCGGGAGGGCCTCCTGGTCGTGGCCTATATACGCCGAAAACACCCAAAGAGGGCCCTTTGGGCTCTCTTTGGCTGCGGCTATGTGGTCTTTATTACTGAAATTGGGTAGCTAAAAGAGGTTAAGGTTCTTTTTTGCGAGGATGCAGGCTCGTCTTTTACCTGTTGTTACCTGTCGACGCCCTAAACCCCAGAATCCTGTCTCTAAGGATCCAGGGTTCCTGGATGAGGGCCACATCAGCTCCACTCTCGGCGAGGTGGAGTAGAGGGCAGCTGACGCCGCTTTACTGTGATGGAGGTTTATTTGCAAGATCGTCAGATACATTTTTACAATTCTCCAACACAGTAACTTCTGCCTCCGTCTCGGAGCTCAGCAGAGAGTCTTCCTCCATTCCGACTCCACTAAGTCCCTTTGCCAAGTCGCTTTCCTCCGAGGTGGACCCTTACAGGATGTTCTCCTCCTCATCCTTCCGACATTCCTTCCGGGTGCCCCTCTTCGGTCGGCTCCTCCAAGTTTGGCTCTTGCGTGTCTGCCTCCAGCCCGATACCTCCTGGCCTGGTCTTCGCATCGGCTTTGTAGATACGGACGACGTGTTCACGTGACGACGTGTTCAAATCCGTACTTCAGCCGGTGCTCCGACCTTTCCAGGGCTTTTACGGTCTCCTCGTTGAGGGTTAGGACGACCTGCCTCCGCAGTCCCACCGCCTCCCCGACCTTGGCGACTCTCCAGTCCGCCGTGGGAAGCGTCGGATTGCACATCCTAAGCATAGTAAGGATGGTCTTAGGGTCGGCTGGCTTTTCTGTGAGCCACACTCGCGCCCTCGAGTCGGCGAACGTCGGCGAATGCAGACGTGCTTTCTTTTTGTCTTCTTATCGTGAAACGAAAATTAAATAAAAACAAAGCATAGTGCAGTGCAAGCTCTAATCAAAAATACACAGTGGGCGAAAAGACGCTTAGTGCGATGAACTTCGTACTTTTTGTGTAAATAAAAATAAGAAAATCAAAAACATTAAGCTATGAGTGAATTCGACACTCATACGGTGCTCCAACGTCAGCAAGACGAGCGTCGACTTTCTTTGCTACGTAACAACGCATACCACTCATTCGTGTCAACGCAAGACAACGCGACCGCAAACCCAACAAAAAATAACCAACCGCGATCAATAACCCCAAGCCCGAGAAATGAACTCAATCCAACATCGCAAGGCAGGGCGCGTTCTTGCTCTCCTGCGCTCTCGTTGGATAGAGCCCCATACCCTTCCCTCTGGCCTACCTGCATAGCCACGGTCACCAGTACAGTGACGTCATTAGCAACTGTAACGGCAACTATTACAACAACTACAATGGTATCGCCTGCTCGCGCAATACCATCTACTGTAATAACGGAAACTGCTGTGAAAGCAAATAATGCAGCACCTTACACCAACGTGCTCTCTTGAAAAGGTTGCTTGTGGAGACCTTCATGAATCTCACAAATGCCCAAAAAATAAAGAGGATCCCAGCAGCGAAAAGTGTGGAAACTATGGAGGCAACCATACGGCTAACTACAGGGGCTATCCAGTCTAGAAGGAACTGAAAAGTCGTACACACCAAAGAGTGACCACTGCTCACTCACATACACCACCCATGAAATTTACACGTTATGTCTTCCCCCCTACAGCTGTTAAATCTTTAGCCAATTATGAGGTCACCGACAAATCCGCAAGCTTTGCAACTGCTCTAAAATTGGGTCTTAAAAGTACCGCTCCCACCAATCCAAGATCATCAGTTTCCCCTCATCAACCAGAAGAACAGTCTACGAACAAACTTGAAACAATGATATGTAATCTTCAACAAAGTATGATGGAGTTCATGTCATTCATGCAGACAACTATGCAAGATCTTATGCGAAACCAGAACGTTTTGATTGAGCTGCTTGTTGCTCAAAAACAGACTAAATAATCAATGGCTCCAATCCGTATATCACCGTGGAACGCCAACGGCGTCTCACAGCGCAAACTCGAGTTAACTCTGTTCCTTAATAACAACCATATCGATGTAATGCTACACGCAGAAACTCATCTCACAAATTAATATAATTTTCAAATTCGAGGCTATCTATTCTACAACACGAATCACCCAGACGGGAAAGCTCATGGAGGCACTGGGATTCTGATTAGAAATCGCATCAAGCACTGCTTCCACAATAGCTTCGCCACTAACTTCATGCAAGCTACATCAATAGATGTGCAAATGGATTCCCGATCTTTAAAGCTTGCCGCCGTATACTGTCCTCCTCGGTTTACAATATCAGAGTCCCAATTCATGGAATATTTCAACTCTCTGAGCGAACAATTTAAAGCAGCAGGAGACTTCAATACCAAGCATACGCACTGGGGATCTCGACTTGTGACTCCTAAGGGAAGGCAGTTGTACAATGCAAGAAAAAAAGCAAGCAACAAGCTAGACTGTGTGTCACCTGGGACACCTACATATTGGCAAACAGATCCTAGAAAACTGCCAGACTTGATAGATTTTGCAGTCACAGAAAACATTCCTCGCAACCTGATAAGTGCCAACTCCTTATCAGATCTATCGTCTGATCACACGCCCGTGCTTCTTCATCTAAATCTAAATCCAGTTGCGGTAGATAAACCATTCAGACTAACAACGAATAAAACCAATTAAGTACAAAAAATATATAATTTCGCACATTGAGTTGAATCCACGTTTGAATGACGAAGCTGATATCAACTTATCCACAAACACTCTTGAATCCGTCTTGGTCGCAGTAGCTCGCGTATCAACTCCACAAGCGCAAAAAGTACAATAATAAATACACGAACGTTGAAATAGAGCAGCTCGTTCTAGCAAAGCGACGCTTACGGCGAGAATGGCAATCCAACAGATCACTATCCGCAAAACAAAGGTTAAAAGACGCTACACAGAGGCTCTCAGCTGCACTTCGTCATGAAGAAGAAAGGTCCCAAAAACATTACATAGAACAGTTATCCCCAATGAGCTCCAAGTTCCCACTTTGGAGAGCACACTCATCTCTCTGCGCACCAATCGAATCTGCAATGCCAATAAGGACATCCACAGGCAACTGGGCTCGAAGCGACGAAGAAAGAGCCATCAGATTTGCAGAGCATCTACAAAATGTATTTCAGCCCAGCACATCATCGAACGGGATCTCACTGCCAGCAACTCCAGATATCTACACATCAACGTATGAACCTATTGTATTTAGGCCACATGAATTACTCAAAATCATAAACGAACAACTCAACCCAAAAAAATCTCCAGGATGCGACCTAATTTCACCAAAAATGATTATTGGACTTCCTTTCTGTGCTGTTCGAGCTATTTGCCAGCTCTTCAATGCAATAACGAGACACGGACACTTTCCAGAGAGATGGAAAAAGTCGATCATTATAATGATACCAAAACCTGGTAAAGACCGCACAATCGCTTCATTATATAGACCAATTAGTTTACTAACGTGTCTATCAAAACTCTTTGAAAAATGCTTCTTGGCACACATTACCCCATATCTCAGAACACACAACAAAATCCCGATTCATCAATTCGGCTTTCGAGAAAAACACGGAACCATTGAGCAAGTCAACCGCATAACCTCAGAAATCCGAAATACATTCGAACAAAGGGAGTACTGCACTGCGATATTTCTGGACGTATCACAAGCTTTCGACAGAGAAGTCTAATGCACACAATTATAGAAATGCTCCCAACCAACACACACAAACTTCTGAAGTCATACCTATACAACAGGAAATTCTCAGTAAGATGTAATTCAGCCATGTCCGATGACTACATCATTAGAGCCGGAGTTCCTCAAGGCAGCGTGCTTGGACCAACACTCTACCTTATCTACACTGCGGACATCCCAACGAGCAGGAATCTAACCACATCCACTTTTGCAGATGACACAGCGATCCTAAGCCGCTCGAGATGCCCCAAGCAAGCAACGGCGCAACTTGCTATACACCTGGTGGCAGTGGAGAAATGGCTATCCGACTGGCGAATCAAAGTTAACGAACAAAAATGCAAACACGTAACGTTCACTCTCAAGAGGCAAGACTGCCCTCCACTTATTCTTAACAACACAGTGGTTCCGATAGCAAATGTAGTAACATATCTTGGCGTACACCTCGATAGACGGCTTACCTGGCGCAGCCACATTGAAGCCAAAAGAACGCATTTAAAGCTCAAAGCCAACAGCCTCCACTGGCTTATCAATAGCCACTCGCCCCTTAGCTTGGACTACAAGGTACTCCTATATAACACCGTCTTGAAACCAATCTGGATGTACAGTTCCCAGTTGTGGGGGAATGCCAGTAACAGCAGTGTGGATATAATGCAACGAACTCAATCAAAAATTCTCAGAACCATCACCGGGGCACCGTGGTACGTTCGGAATGAAAACATTCACAGGGACCTTCACATACCACTCGTCAGAGAAGAGATAGCACAAATCAAAACAAAGTACTACAACAGGCAAAGTACCGCAACGACGTCCCAATCCAGCGCTAATTATTAGGACCACGTAGTCTCTAGTTAGTTCAAAACAAACTGTTAGATATTGTAATATTTTAAGATTTGCAACCTTATTGTTAGACTCATAAAGAGAAGATCCAATAAAAACAAACTAAGCTTAACAAAAAAAAAAAAAACTCGCCCCTCCTCGGACACGCATCCTTCGGCATATGCTATTCCACCTTGGATTGGGGTGATTTAAAGAAAGGGAGTGTTCTTCTCCACGCCCGATTACAATTAGCCAGCAAAAACTTATCTTTCTCACCAACAAAGCTAATATGTCGTACGAAGCCTCGGCGTCAAAGGTTTGTGACAATGAGACATGTGACAAAATTGTGAATTGTAATGTGACAAATTCCGGGATGACGCACTCCGAATATTTATCTCGGGACTCAAGCGCAGCCTTACGTATGTCCTTTTTCCTTTTTCCTGTCCTTTCGGCAAAGCCGAAGGATATGCCATCAGCACTTGCTTTGGCTCAAGAAGTGGAGTCCAATCACAAAAGGTACTCCTTCGCAGATTCATTTGCGAGAGGTCAGGAAGACAGAGATAGGAACCAGTAACCGAAGCCGCAAGAATGCCAATGAAACGCGCATGAAAATTCCCAGATACGTACGGGCAAAAAATCATACTACACCAAACCACAAAAGCTCCATGCAGTGCAGATACCCCCGAACCCATGGTCATCGACCCATCGCTGTCCAAAATGCTTAATCCATCTCAGTCCCCGTCGTACCGAAACAGGGAGCCAGCCGTACCCGACCTATCGGGCCTACACAACAGGCAGAGGGTTAACCACGTCGCGCTGGCGAAATCGGGGAGAAATATAGCGCCGCAGCTTCAAGCGCCCCTCAGGAAATTGATTACGACACCATTCAAGAATATGATTCCGACGTCATTTATTTTTTAAGGGAAAACCCCTGCTACACGTCGGCCAACGAGAAGAGGCCAACCGACGCGGATCAAAGGGAATTGAATGACCCGCAATACGCGATACAGGATACGATCAAACACGCCCAAGATAAGTTCCGAGACAGGAAAAACGCCTCCCGGCAAAACAGGGTATTTGAGGTTGGCGAAAAAGCCCTAGTAAAGTCTTAAACGTCTAGGAAACAAACTCTCACTGTTATGTGGAGAAAAAACCGTTGAAGCGGACATGGGGACCACAGTCCTCATTAATGGGAGGGTGGTCCTCAAAGACAACCTTAAGCTAGGTACACACGATCCAAACAATTTGCAGCAAGTTGAAAATAATTTGCAGCAAAAGTTTGCACAAATGTTTACACCTATGAAAATATGGCAAGAAAATTTCTTGCTTAAATCAATTTTTGTTTTGCTCGCAAACTTTTGCATGGCTTTTTCATGCAATATATTGCGTTAATGTCTAGACGTGCTTTTATTTTTTGTTTGCAATGCTTGCAAGTGACGCTCATCTGCAAGTTCTGTTGTTTTGTGAAACATAGATTCATAGAACCATCACTGTAGTTCATATAGGGAAAAACCCCATTTTCAAGGGTTCCCATTACGAAAAATGGACAAAAAATGTTAAAAATATTTAGTATGAGATATGAACCAAACATAGAGAACCACAGATTTTCATATAATTCAATTAATTTAATCGTGTTCTCGCGATCCCAAATGTTGATTTGCTTGCTGCAATATTGCGATTGAAAGCAAACAGCACATGCAAACAAGCAAGCGAATGACGCAATAAAGATAGTCGTAAAACAATGTTTACAGACGACAAGCAAACAATATTACTGAATTTTTGCTGTATTTTGTTTGCAGCAAAATGTTTTCACTCGTGTGAAAACGAGCAAATTTGGCATTAGGTAGGCAAGCTACCTAGGTTTAGGTAGGCCGAGCGTAACTATATTTTCGCTCGCCTGAAAAATTTTTCAATTTGTATTATCTTTTTTCCTAGCCACTTGGCATAAGTTTTGTTTCCATTATTATTTTAATTCTAGTTGTTTATGTCGCCAACCTACGCGACCTGCTCGACTCGTTGAGCATCCATCATAGGGTATCAAGAAGCTTAGACTTCTTAGGGACCGCGTTAAAAGCAGTGGCAAAAACACTGGACGCAGAGGACATTGAAAAATTTAAAGAATTCTAATTAATAAATGCAAACCACAACTTCTAAGCTCAGCGTAAAAGTCCCAAATTGACACTGGGCACCTATTTGAGATGCTTTTAACTCGGAATAGGATGATAGCAATGGAGCTGCAGGGTTTAATGCTAGCAGTGGCGCTTGCCAAGTTTAATGTTGTTAGCCTCAGCTCCCTAGATCATGCAGATCTAGAAGGTGTGTGGATGGAAGAGCCCACCGAGACCGCGATTAGAGATGTTTTGTCCGTATCGTCCGTTAAAATTTTACAGTCCGATAACATCTTACATTTCATCATTAAGTTTTGGAAAATAAAGTCAGCGTGCAGCAAGATCACCCTTTTCCGGTGTCACATCACGACACCATACTCAGGCTGGAAGACAATGTCATTACCGAATGCGACGGTGACATCCACACCGTGGAAAATTGCTCCTCGACATCAGGTGCTACATTTTGCCGGCTGGCTCGCAGAAGATCATGCGCCCAAGAGCTTCACGCTGGAGGCACGGCGCATAGCGAGATCCAACAAAGCGATTTACACCCCATCACTTATGTTGATGAGGGAATAGTAATTGTAAATGATCGCCCGGCTCGCGTGTGTGTGGATAATGGCACCTGTGTCCATATAAGGGGCACATATCTCGTCACCTTTGAAAAGAGTGCCATTGTCAATGAAACCCGATTAGTCAATCATGACACAGCCCAGAAGAGGGCTCCAGGAGTGGCCAGCTCACCTTCCTTGAACGTTTTTATGGAACGTAACGTTCTCAGTCTTCCTTCCCTTCACCGGTTGAGTGAACGTAAACTGGAACATATTAAGGAGTTCGGGAAGAAGATCAAACACCATCAGTTATATCAGATGGTGTTCATAGCGGAAGCAATATGCTGCGGTTTGATTTGCATCGGCTTGACTTATCGGCGAGTCACTCAAACCCGAAGAACCGCGGCCCAAGTAAAGGAGATGACTGCCCAAATAAGGTCGGCCGAGGGCGGCCTCATTCTTGAAGGGGGAGTAGTTAACTGAAGTAAACCGCGCAGCGGCAATGTCCGATTATTTAAGAGCTCGCTCTGGCCAAACTGCTGACACAGCGTCTGGCCGGATGCCCATACAAAGCGAAATACAATATGAAATACATTTTGTTAGCTTTAAGTTTCAGTTTGTATCAGAGCCTCAAACAATAAAGAGCACTTGAAATCAATACTTCGGTACAGCCGTCAAAGTCAATTCACTTATTAAACATTGATTGCTGTACCTCAAGGGCAGTAACAACGGAGTTAGTAACTCCCGCCGTAACTGCTAAGAAGAAACTCCTCGGCAACCGCCAGGGACCATAATCTTATCATCACCTTCAGTGACGACAACCCCTTGGCAAGCACCAGGGTTCATCTTCTCCTGGGACGACACCGCTATCATCGAGGGATTCCCAAATACTCTATCACACCCCTACTACACCTTCACTAATTTATTTGCATGCGGCGAGGATTGTCGCAAATTCCGCAATAAAAATGGAAGGTAGGAACAATTTTTAAATTCCGTCAAATTCCGCTTTCGCAAAAATAGAAGGTAGGAAAAATTCCAAAATTCCATTCCCGAACACGACAGGTAGCCTTGCAAGGAAGTGAGGAAAGGATAAGTCTGGCGTACGCCTTACGACACAACGGACAATGGTCCTGCGACACAAGGATAGACCGACTCGGGATCGCACGCCCGAGAATAATAGAACGTAAAGGAGAAGACACGAGATAACCCAGGGTAGTGGAGTCGAGTTGAGCCATTGCCGAACACGGCAGGTAGCCTTGCAAAGAAGTGTCGAAAGGATAAGTCTGGCGTACGTCTAACCGACTCCTGAAATCGCAACCAACAGGCGTGGTCCTGCGACACAAGGATAGACCGAATCGGGATCGCACGCCCGAAAATAATAAAACGTAAAGGAGGAGACACGAGACAATCCAGGGTAGTGGAGTCAAGTTGGGTCATTATCGAACACGGCAGGTAGCCTTGCAAGGAAGTGAGAAAAGGATAAATCTGGCGTACGCCAAACGCAACCTGAAGTCGCTACCAACAGGCGTCGTCCTGCGAAACAAGGATAGGCCGACTCGTGAACTCACGCCCAAGTCAGAGACCCAGTGAGAGCACCCCGGTCACCAGTCCCGCCACTCCAAACTCCGAACTCGCCAGCGCTAGGGAGCGCGACGCACGGCAACTTCTAATCCTGCCTCGCTAGCGCGTATCCGCGGTGAATCCCAGGTGTAGCGTGGGTGACAAGCACAGGCACTCCCAGTCCTGGCACTAGCACGTATGCACGTTGTCCCGGTGTATGGAGGCGGCAGTGTGCATCCAAACTCCCACTCCTGGCGCCAGCGCGTTTGGGCGGTATTCAGGTGTAGCGGAGGTGACAGTCCGAGGCCAACTTCCAATCCTAGCCCACTAGCGCGTATGCGCGGTGAATGCGCTTGGAAGGATCAAAGGACGTGGGACGAGCACTGGCTAGAGCTAATGCTAGCAGTGAAGTCAGCAAAACTAGCGCCACGGTATGTTGGGCCCTATACGGTCGTGGATTTCGTGTCGTCGGTAATCGTCATCTTATGACACAGCAGGACAAACAGAGAGAAGAGGGCACACGTTAGTGAGCTAAAGTGCCAAGATATGGAGTCAACGGCAAAGAAAGGATGAACACGAAACGAAAAAATCAAACCCCCACAAGTGTACAAAAATGTATGTACAGGAAAAAAGTGGAACCAAAGAGGAGGAAAAACGGGAGCCTTATTGGGACATGTCCAGTAACGGGAACTGGATATGCTATAAACGTGGAGACGTGGGAGGAGCACGGTCTATTCGAAAAAAAATTTCAAGTGTTACGAACGCATCGATCGTGGTCTCGTCCGTCGCAAGCGATCTGGAGGTGGTCGGCGATCCGTCGTGGGGCGTGAAGAAGGCGAGGGCAGCGTAGGCAATCGAACGGGCAGCAGGAGGACGGAAATGGATACCCGTCGGTTGTGCCACGGTTTGGAAGGATTCTGGAGAGCGACGACAGGATGAGGAGACTGGAGCAGTTTGCCGAGGAGGTGTTCCGGAGGAGGAGGGGTCTTTAGACCCACTTCTCGTGCCGTGTGGCTAGCGGCGAAGAATTCTACCACAGTTTGCCATTGCTTGTCGTAGGAGGCGACTAACATGGCAGGGCCCCCCATCCGAGCTTGTCGGAGCTAAAGGTGTGGGTCACCGAGCCCACAAACTTCGGTGCCACGGGTTGGATAGTGTGTCCAAGACACTACCATTGAGGTAGGCCCCCTTGTGGGAGTATCGTAGTGGCTGTGGTTGATACCCATATCGCGGGTAGAGTCGTCGGACGTGGAGTTGCGTTACACAACTCGGGTGCTGTGACCCATAGACCAGCAGAGGTGATAGATACACTTCGCCTCTTATCCAGAGGGAGTAGTGCTGCCCGGCAAGCACATACTTGAAAGGTACCAGTCTGGTCGCTATGTACATAGCTACAGCTTCTAGTCTGGGGCGCTGGCAGGCGCACCATCCGTGCCCATGCACTATATACCCCTTGTGGGTATATTCGAGTGCCGTGGTCGTAATCCCTTCAGTGTGGAACACGCCACGTAGAACAAGTTCGGAGAGATCCGAGACGCTCATGTGCCACGGTGGAGGAGCGACGCCGGAGCGAGGTTTTGGTCCTACACAAGCGAGCAGAGAAGGACCGCCGGCGACTGAAGCTGATGAAGTCATCCGTCGACCTGGCCAGAACAAGGGCCAAGCTGGCGGAGCAAGTCCGGCAAAGAAACTCCCGCGAGTGGGAGAAGCCTCCGGGAGGGTGCAGCAGGCGATGCCGTGGCCCGTGGTACCACTAACGCCACGCCCAAGACCGGAACAGAAGAGGGGAAGAAGAAGAGGAGCCGCGGACGAAGGGGCCGTGGGTGTGGCCGGCGCCAGAGAGGACGGCAGACGTCGTGCCCCGAAAAACGGCCGATGAGACTGGCCGCCGGAGCTCGGCGCCAGGGTGGCGGCTGAGAGACGGTGTGTACGGCCATAAAGGTGATGCATCATTGCGCAAATGAGACGGCGTGCTTCCGGGTAAGGGGAGGTGCCAATGGCGTGATGGTCATGAGGAAAAACTAAAAAAAAAAAAAATAATCATACAAAAAATATATGTATACAAGAAAGGAAAGCTAACTTCGGGCGGAGCCGAAGTTTATATACCCTTGCAGCTAAAGTTCGGTCATTTCCGATCGTTCAGTTATATGGCAGCTATAGGATATAGTCGGCCGATCCTAATGAAATTTGGTAGGTTGGATCAACTAACCAAAAATAGAGTCTGTACTAAATTCCAGCTTTCTATCTTCAAAAACACGAAAGTTGGGTCATTTCCGATCGTTGAGTTATATGGCAGCTATAGGATATAGTCGGCCGATCCTTATGAAATTTGGCATGTCGTATTATTTTGCCAAAAATAGCTCTCATGTCAAATTTGAACTCTCTAACTCTAAAAACACCAAAGTTATACCATTTCCGATCAATCAGTTATATGGCAGCTATAGGATATAGTCGGCCGATCCGGGCCGTTCCGACTTATATACTGCGTGCAAAGGAAAGAAGGGTGTGTGCAAAGTTTCAAGACGATAGCTTTAAAACTGAGAGACTAGTTTGCGTAGAAACAGACAGACGGACAGACGGACAGACGGACATGCTCATATCAACTCAGGAGGTGATCCTGATCAAGAATATTTATACTTTATAGGGTCGGAGATGTCTCCTTCACTGCGTTGCACACTTTTGGACAAAATTATAATACCCTCTGCAAGGGTATAAAAAACAAGAAAGGAAAGCTAACTTCGGGCGAAGCCGAAGTTTATAAACCCTTGCAGTTAAAACCAGAAAAAATAAATTCTGTACTAAGTTCCAGCTTTCTATCTTCAAAAAAACGGAAGTTGGGTCATTTCCGATCGTTCAATTTTATGGCCGCCATAGGATATAGTCGGCCGATCGTTATGAAATTTGGCATGTCGTACTATTTTCCCAAAAATAGCTCTCGTGTAAAACTCTGTATTTCTTAAAACACCAAAGTTATACCATTTCCGATCAATCAGTTGTATGACAGCTATAGGATATAGTCGGCCGATCCCGCCCGTTCCGACATACACACTACGTGCAAAGGAAAAAAAGTGTGTGCAAAGTTTTAAGTAAATAACATTAAAACTGAGAGACTAGTTCGCGTAGAAACAGACAGACCGACGGACAGACAGACGGGCATGCTTATATCAACTCAGGAGATGGTCCTGATCAAGAATATATATACACTTGTAGGGTCACAGATGTCTCCTTCACACTTTTATTCAAAACTAGAATACCCTTTGCAAGTGTAATAAAATAAATTATAATACGACCATTACAATGAATAATAATTAATTATTTAATATAATAAAAAACTTAATATTATTATAACGCGCCACGCCATACATTAAAACATACATAATAAAATATGTTTAGTGTGTTTAATAGAGGTCTTAATTAACGCATTCAAATATTTTATTGAACGTTCCGACCGAGTATTCTGTGCTTTAGACGCTGCCTTGCCGACGGAAAAGTTATTATATTGAAATAAACACTTACCAGCAGACCACCACTACTTACAAAGAGGCATCTAGCCATGCCTTTTTCTAATTTCCGTTTTTGTATGAAATGTCCGCAAATAGGGTCAATCGCCACCGCCTCGATTACCCACGAAATAGTGATATAGTGCAACATATTAGGGTCTTTGAAGAAACTACTTACATTAGACCCCATAAAACGGCCGATAAAATAAGTGCTTACATCGGACCCCATGGAGAGGTCGGTGAAGTAAGTACTTACATTGGACCCCATGGAGGGGCCTGCCATTATAAATTAAAAAACATATGCAATTGCAATTACAGACTTTATTTAGTTTAAATTTTTCTTTATTTTAACGGGGTTTATTCTTTCATTACTTTTAGGCTGCTTGAGTTTTTAAAATATCTCTTTTTTTTGAGCTGCAGGGTCTTTCTCAATTGTTCCTCAGCTGGGCCAATGCCGCCGACTGCAGTTATTGAATCTAGAAATAAAAAGGATTAAACAAGTTTTAATAGATTGAAGTCGATAATGATTATTAAATAATTATCTTTTAAAATACTCACCGATCATAACGCCAAAGAAATTTTCTTCTTTTCTTAGGGCACCTTTCCCCTGAACGCCATCCACATTATACGCCAAGACCACTTCATTGGCTGAAATATATTTATACATATTTATACATAAAATATACATAAACATATTTTATATTACAAACATATATTAATTTTTAAGTCACTCACCTAATAATCGATTGATCCGCATTGCACTTCTTAACTCAAATGCTTGCAAAAATTTCGTCAGCGAGCAAACACAGCTGCGTTTAAGCAAAAGAGTACCACAAAATAAAACAAACTGTTCTTTCTGGACAATTGTTTTTGTAAGCAGTGCACCGAAGACGCGTAAACAAACAGCGATGTAAAGCATAATCGAAGTTTTGTCTTTAATCTTGTGTATGCTCTTTCCACAAAATAACGGCAAGCATCGCTTTTGTTTTTGTTCTTATGCTTTAATGCGCATATATATATGAACTGGGTGGTTCGACGTTCGTTTATTATAGGGTCACTTTAGTAAGTACCCATGTAGTGATCGGCGAGGTAAGCACTTACCCATGGCCAATCGACACCTCCAGTTCTGCAGGGATACTATAAAACTACAAATATAATTATAGAATTCAATGTGCATTCATACATTTATTCATTCATTTAGTTGAAGCCGAAAGGAAGTCTTCAACAGTGGAAATAATAGATCTCCTCTTTACCCTGCCCTGCCTAATAAGGCACCCTGTCATTGGGAAACCCATATTACGTTGGCTTGTCACTGAAAGCCCCACTGAAATATTTAGAAGCGATTTACTATGTTCTCAATTTTTCTTCACTTCAATACTTCAGCATTTGCTTCCTTATTCATAACACAGTGATTTGGAACTTTTGAAGAGACCTAGTAGGAATTGTTTATTAGGTCGAATACAGTATAAAACCGTGTTTGAAATTTTTCTAACACCCTCAAAATCTTGATTTATTTAGCAAAAACGTGTTTTCGGGACTTTTTTGGTCTTAAAATTCCTAAGCGCGTAATTTTAAACCGATTTTAAAATTTTTGACGTTTTTCAATAGTTAAATGTTGTCTTTTGAAAAAAAAATAGATCTTCAATTTATTTCAACAATAAGGATACAATTTTGACACAAATAAATCAAGATTAATCAATATATCAAGACAAATCAATAAAGATTTTTTTTCTAGGTTAGGTTAGGTTGAGGCGGCGATGCGGGGTCAGTGACTGACACCGCCATCCACTTGAGCCGCTTTGGCTCCGTGTGATACCGCACAGGCAAAGGTCCTACAAGAGGACCTCTCCCTTCCTATCTACTGATGTGCCCAAGAGTGTTCTATCCTTCCTGCGGCGGCTCGCGGTTCCATCCAGATTTACGGATGAAAGCTACGAGTCTGCGTGGAGCGATCTCCGCGAGGTCTGTAGGTCCGTGTTGCTGCGCCCAAGAATTTGAGTCGGCTGCGCCCCAGTGCAGGGCGTTGACACAGGAGGTGTGCGACTGTCTCTTCCTCTTCTACATCCCCACAGCTCCTGCAATAGTCATAATGTGGCACCGCTAGTCTAGCCACGTGTGCTCCTATTAGCCAATGTCCCGTGATAGTCTTCACTGCCAGACTGCAGTCCTGCCTATTAAGGGCGATAAGCATCATTGATCTTTTCCTAGAGCGGATGGGCCATATCATGCGTGAGCTCCTGCAGTTTTGGAGATTTCTCCATTTCCTCAGTAATGCGCAGTCAAAGTGATCCCTGCATTTTAACCTACACGTAGCTAAGGGGATACCTACTGGTTCCTCCTCCGGTAGGAGAGGATTGGTAGTACCTGTTCTTGCTAGTTCGTCGGCGGCGCAATTCCCTCGTGGTCCCTATGTCCGGGCACCCATATGAGGTGGATGTCATACTGCTCTGCCATCTCGTTAAGGGATCTGCGACAGTCATTTACTGGAGCCTGGAGTTGGATAAGAATCCGTCAAGGGGCTTTGGGTGCCGCTTGACTGTCTGAGAAGATACAGATTGTTTCTTGATTGCCAGTAAGTGCTGGGGATCTAAGTGCTTTCCCGATAGCTATTACTTCTGCTTGAAACATACTAAAGTGGTCGGGGAGTCTGAAGGACTCATTTAAACACAGCTGTTCGCAATGGAAACCGCCTCCCACCTGGCCATTCAATTTTGAGCCGTCTGTGTAAATATGGAGGGAACCGGCTGGTCCCGGGATTTCTGTGGCACATTTCTTCCTTCTTGGAATGGAAACCTTGTATTTTAAGGTGGGATGATCAACAGGTACGCAGTAGTCTGTAGCCCCCGTTGGCGTGCAGTGGTGTAGGTTCAACTTGGTATGTCCATATTCAATCCATTTCCGAATGCCCGTCTCGCGAAGCCTAATTGCCGATAGCGTGGCTATCTTGACCCCCATTATCTCTACCGGTAATAGGTCGAGTATGAAGTCTAGGGCACCCGTCGGTGTAGTACGTAGGCTGCTTGTGATACAGACCTCCGCCATCCTTTGCCAAGTTTCTCTCTAATTGTGAAGTTTGTGAGAGCAGGCCACCAGATCACCACCCCGTAGAAATGGATGGGTCTTATGACCGCTGTGTAAAGCCATCTTACTATTTTTGGGGACATTCCCCATGTATGGCCAATGGCTTTTCGGCATGTATAGAGCGCGATTGTTGCCTTGTTAGCTCTATCCATAGTGTTAGACTTCCAGTCCAGTTTCCTGTCTAGCGTAATCCCTAGGTACTTGGCGCTACCGCTGAGGGAGAGTGTTTTGCAATAACTTTGTAACCAACACCTTCTAGGGATCTCAGTAGGCTATTAACCGCCACGTTTCACAGTAGGGGTGAGAGTACGCATCCTTGCGGAGTGCCTCTTCTGACGTATCTATGAATAGATTCTCCTCCTAGTGACGCCTTAACAGTCCTGTTTACCAGGATCTGCTTTATAAGGCGTACGGATTGATTGTCTATTCCTAGTTCCGTCAGCGCATTGATTATCGAGCTTAGTAGGATGTTGTTGAAATCACCTTCTATGTCTAGAAAAGCAATGAGTGCGTATTCCTTATCACTTTATTCCTATTCCTTAGCCTTTTCGACAAAAGTAGTGATCTCGTGGAGTGCCGTTTCAGTGGATCAGCCTTTCCTATGCGCATGCTGTGATCCAGAGATATCATCTGGGTTGATAGTAAGATTATAATGGCGGCTGATTAGTCTCTCCATTGTCTTGAGAAGGAAGGACGACAGGCTTATTGGTCTGAAGTCCTTAGGGATGCATGTATACGACTTTCGTCCGCGACGAATATGGGTATATTGACTTTCGTCCGCAACCACATTGCGGGTACGATGCCTATTCTGAAAATTGCTGAGAAAGCTTTCTTGACTCAAGACCTCAGATTGGGTCCGGCTTTAATTAGTTGAGCCAGGACAATGCCATCTGGGCCTGGGGATTTGAAAATCTTGAAGCTATTTATCGCCCAGCTGAGATACCTGTCACTCAATATGTATTCAAGTTGGTTAGGGAGGGAGGGGCTGTCATTGTCTCTACGTTTCCAGGGTTGTTTCTTCTAGAGAGCATCCCGGGAAATGTGCCTATGTGAGAGCCTCTAGGGTTTCTTTGCTCGACGATGTCCAGTTACCTTCTGAGGTTTTAATATATCCTAAATTTAATGCAGTTGTTGCGAGGACCTTCCGGAGTCGGGAGGCCTGATGTTTGCTAAATGTTCGTGCAGAACTTGGACCAGGCATTTCTTTTTGCCTTGCGAAGTTCTTTGTTATACTGCCTAAGGTTCGCTTTATACGTCTCCTAGGCTGTCCCCGAGTTTGTCTTGCTGGCAAAATCAAAGGGCGCAAGTGTTTGCGACCACCATGGTGGTTTCTTTGACTTGCTATTGCCCGGTCTGCTTTTCGGGCAAGCTTTATTGAATGCCCTGTCGCACGTTGCCGTGAGCGTGTCCACCATAGCATCCAGGGCTTCCCTACTGTCAACGTCCCTTGTTGGAGGTTTCCCCAAGGAACTTTCTAGTTTTTTCTTGTATAACTCCCAGTTTGCTTTTCCCGGGTGGCATACCGTTAGTCAATTAAAGTTCTCAAAATTGACCACTAATTCTATGTATCGATGGTCCGAGAAAGAGTGTTTCTCTAGGACTCCCCATCTAACAATCTTGTCTGCTAGGGAGTTATAGTTAAGAGTGATGTCAAGTACTTCCCTTCTGTTCTTGACTATGGAGGTGCGTTCTGTACCCCTGTTACCCACCAGAAGATTGGAGCCTAGGATAAAATCGAAGATTGACTAACCCCTCTCGTTCATGTTAGTGCTTCCCCACTGATAATGATGGGCGTTATTATCGCAACCTATGATCAGGTCGATCTTGTGCTTCTTGCTGTCTTCCACCAGCTGTTTGAGTAGCGGGTGCGGGGGGAGGGCCTCCTGGTCGTGGCCCATATACGCCGAACATACCCTTAGAGGGCCATTTGGGCTCTCTATGGCTGCGGCTACGTAGTCTTCATTGCTGAAATTGGGTAGCTAAAAGAGGTTAAGGTTCTTTTTTGCGAGGATGCAGGCTCGCCTTTTACCTCTTGTATCGAATTTGCAAAGCCTATACTCCGACGCTCCCAACCCAAGAATCCTTTCTCCAAGGATCCAAGGTTCCTGGATTAGGGCCACATCAGCTCCACTCTCGGCGAGGTGGAGTAGAGGGCAGCTGACGCCGCTTTACTGTGATGGAGGTTTATTTGCAAGATCGTCAGATACATTTTTACAATTCTCCAACACAGTAACTTCTGCCTCCGTCTCGGAGCTCAGCAGAGAGTCTTCCTCCATTCCGACTCCACTAAGTCCCTTTGCCAAGTCGCTTTCCTCCGAGGTGGACCCTTACAGGATGTCCTCCTTCTCATCCTTCCGACATTCCTTCCGGGTGCCCCTCTTCGGTCGGCTCCTCCAAGTTTGGCTCTTGCGTGTCTGCCTCCAGCCCGATACCTCCTGGCCTGGTCTTCGCATCGGCTTTGTAGATACGGACGACGTGTTCACGTGACGACGTGTTCAAATCCGTACTTCAGCTGGTGCTCCGACCTTTCCAGGGCTTTTACGGTCTCCTCGTTGAGGGTTAGGACGACCTGCCTCCGCAGTCCCACCGCCTCCCCGACCTTGGCGACTCTCCAGTCCGCCGTGGGAAGCGTCGGATTGCACATCCTAAGCATAGTAAGGATGGTCTTAGGGTCGGCTGGCTTTTCTGTGAGCCACACTCGCGCCCTCGGTTTGCTTCGGATCTCGTCCCAGTCAAGCCATGCAAGCATACGCTTGTAGGTCTCTACCGATCGCGCGTCTTGGCAGGAAATTACCTTGACGCTACCCTGAAACCATTCTGCGTCTTCGCATTCTGGTGGGGGTCCTCCGCTCTGTAGCATCTCCTCCACGAAGCGTCCATGCTACTCGTTAACCACTCGTTGCCAAAGGTCTTGCGGATGAGCCCATCCTTGGAGCCCTTGTCCAGGATTCCAATTAGGGTTCTTCCCTTCGTCACTTCGGCGAACGAGCGGTTGGACGGCTGCGGCTAGGCCTTCCTCTTTTTGGCCTGGGTTGACTTCTCCCTCCGTGGACCTCCCAGGATTCAGACCCTGGGTCAGAAAACTGGGTCAGCCCAGTACGTTTATTCGGATCCAGCCTCACTCCCGCCTTTTCCGGATTAAAGTCGGGCAGGATCTACCTTGACCACTTAATGATCTCGGCCATCAGAATGAAGGCTGTTCTTTTCCTATCTTTGTAAGAGCCTTTACGCTGCGTCGAGTGAGACGGCCTTTTTCTAAATAAATCAAGATTTTGAGGGTGTGAGGGGTGAGTGCGGAAAAATTTCAAACACGTTTTTATACTATATTCGACCTAATGAACAATTCCTACTAGGTCTCTTCAAAAGTTCCTCCAATTTTGTTTTTGTCGCACTGTGTTATATAACAAAATACTTTTCCTAATTCTACGTTATGAACTCAAAAAGTAATTGAGCTCCTAACATTAACTTACAGCGAAATATATACCCATCTTAGTCTTTTTGAATTAAGAGTATTTCGGAATATACTACTTATTTATTTCACTAATATTACTTTACTCCATCAAAACATATAATCCAAAAATATATCTTCAAAGTGTTTCAGCTATGCTGTACTTACAGCTCGTCCCTCATGTTCAGCAGGCCGTCGACTTTCGATGCAGCAATTTATATTCTAAATTAGTAGTTTCAACGTAATATACATACGAGGGCTGACAATAAAGTAAGGTCTCCAACGCTGAAACTTCACCGGGTCACGCGCTAGCCGAAATCTGGCAACACCGCCGTGTTCCTTGGTTTCCCCACTACCACTTTGCTGCTGGGTGAGGTTTCCCCGACCGCTCAGTCTTAGCTGAGCAGCCGTCAACGATGGAGGTACCCCTCGCGTCAGTGTCCAAGTGCGAATTGCGTTCTTTAATACGTTTTTTGAGTGCGAAAAAGGTGACAGCTATTGAAATCCATCGTAAACTAGTTGAAGTTTACGGATTTTGAGGGTGTATGGACATAAAAAACGTGCGTAATGTTCACGACGAGAGAAGTGGCCGACCGTCGCACAGTGGTCGGTTTCATAGGCCAAAAATGAAAAATTAAAAGTTTGAAATTTTCCACTTTAATTTTATGTATTGGTTCGTAATAGAACAATGAATAGAACGACAAAAGAATTTTTTCATTCCATCGTTCCCACGCGCTACGAATAGCGAGAGAAAAGAGACAATAAGAACACGTGGAAATCGCAGCGCACGCAGCTTAAAATTTTGCTCTTTGGAAGATCTTAAAAACCAGATTAAATCGCGTTTAATCGCCATAAAGTGTAATGAATTACCAAAAGCAAGGTATGCGCTGTTTTGTGTTATTTGTATGAAATAATATGTTGCATTATTGTTTTAAAATAATTGTTTTACCAGTGACCTGTCGAGTGATGTGTTTTTCTTCATATGTTGCTTTCAGTTGGACAAAAAGTTGTTACGCGTGCGTACGCGTGAAACAAAACTTGATTGTTAATATTAGTTAATGTATGCTTAATCTATGTTTTTAATTTCAGCTGCCACCTTTTGCCCCTCTTAGTGCTATGCGATTTTTTGTGAAGCCTTGCTTGTCATCGTTTACTAACCTCAATTGTCAAGTAACCTAACCTCAATTTGAAAAAAGCGGATATATATCGCAAGAATCAGATATAGTTCGCCGATCCTTATGAAAATATCATAATAAAACTAATCTATTACAATACAAAATCTAAAAAAAAAGTCCCAAACTTCTATCTTCAAGAACACCGAAGTTGGTATTTCTACCAAAACCATTTCCGATCATTCAGTTATATGACAGCTATAAGATATAGTCGGCTGATCCTTGTGAAATTTGGTAGGTCGTATTATTATGTCAAATATAGCACTCGTACAAAAACTGAACTCTCTGACTATAAAAACACCAAAGTTATAGCATTTTCGATCAATCAGTTATATGACAGCTATATGATATAGTTGCCCGATCTGGCTAACTTTAACATATTATTTTAGAATAAAAATATAAATATTTTGTGCCAAGTTTTCAGTCCCTACCTCAACTAGAAGTATTTTTGGCCGCTCTCCCCATACAAGCCGGACCACTGTGCGTCGGTCTCGGATGCGATTGTTCAAGCAGTGGAGGCAGAAATGCTCAAAAACCGCCGTGCGACAATTAGGGACTTGAAAGAGAAGCTTGGAGGAGTGTGTAGCAGCGAAACAATCCGTCATATCTTTGTGAACAACTTGCAGTAACTTGCAGTGGCTGCGCGAGGCGGACGGAGAGTGGTATTCTGCCGGCATAGACAAGTTCATCGTGCGGATGCGCAAGGTGTTGGAAAAAAACGATTATTAAACGGTTGGCGATTATGTAGAAAAGTAGCCAATATTTGTCCTTGGCTTTTCCAACGGTGTTTCGCTTTTTGTAAATAAATGTCATTTTCTATGAAAAAAAAAATTGGAAACCTTACTTTATTGTCAGCCCTCGTATATTTTCAAAGGATGTTTAACGGTTCTTTTGGATTTTTTTCTAAAATCGATTTTTTTTTTATATAAAATGAAAGTTAAATATGTGTAGAATTTACGTGCCAAGGGATATTTCGATACGACGCGTATTTCTTGAGCTAGAGCGTGTTAAACATACCCATGATAACAAGAAAGCTATCTCAAGGCAAAGTTTCTAAAAACTTTAAACGCGTTTTTCTCGGAACCATGTTTTCAAACCTCTTGTCGCGCACAAGGCTCGTTCTATTGATCCGATTTCCTTCATTCAAAAAATGTTTAAAAGTATATACTTTTTTGTATGCCTTATACCTAAAATTGGCATAAAAAAATTGTTTATTTATAATTTTTAAACGACATCATACGTCCATGAAATTGGTTTATTTTTCCCATAATTAATTGCCGTTAGGTATAAGGCATAGAAAATTCCATAAATTTTAATAAATTATATACATTTCTAATTTCCGTTCACTACCAGCGGCCCGACACTCGACAAAGCAGAAATATACAGGTCGACGAGATCCGCCATTTTGAAATTCCTGAATATTGAATATTTTTTTAATCGTTAATAAACAACGAATCAAAAGTTCAAAAGCATAAGTCTTTTCATTTTCCGGCAATCCATTCTCAAAGCTTGCTTAATTTTCGGAAAAATCCAAAAGAACCTCCCCTCAAGGATGTCGTCTCAAGTGTCAGGTTAAAAAAATCGATTTCGTTTTTCACATATTTCGAAAGTACTGTTTATTGAGAATGTACTGTTGAAGTTCCAAAAAAATATTAAATAATGACAGAGATACAGCCCATAACACAGTGCGACAAAAATAAAAAATTGGAGGAACTTTTGTTTTGGGAAAATCGTTTTGGGAAAATCGTTATAACTTCACCAATTTCCATAATTTCCTAATGAAATCTTGTCTTGTTTTATTCAGAATTAACGAGACAATATTGATATGTGTCGAAAATGATACCATTTCTTGGAAGTTGTACCGAAAAAATGGCGTGAAAGTCCGAAAAACACGACGAATATTCAAAAATGTCAGTTTCCTGCGTAAAAATTGTATCCTTTATGTTGAAACAAATTAAAGATCGTTTTTTTTTCAAAAGCTACAACATTTAACTATTAAAAAACGTCAAGATTTTAGAATCGGTTTAAAATTACGCCCTTAGGAATTTTTAAAAGCAAAAAAGTCCCGAAAAGCCGTTTTTTCTAAATAAATCAAGATTTTGAGGGTGTTAGGAAAATTTCAAACACGGTTTTATACTATATTCGATCTAATGAACAATTCCTACTAGGTCTCTTCAAAAGTTCCAAGTCACTGTCGCACTGTGTAATCGAGAGCGCGCCTACACCGAATAATATGAGTTATGCGGTAGCGTCTAAACTTTAAACACGTTTTTCTCGGAACGACATTTTTGTGTGCGGCGCTGAAAATTTGAATGTGATCTAGCTGAAATTTTGATATGTAGTTCTAAAAAGTAACACTTCTGTTCCGTACTAAAATCATTTATTTTTAATGATTAGTTTTTTATTTATCATTAATTTAAAATAAATTTTTGTTATTTTTTTTTGTTGTTTATTGATGAAAATATTTCATTCTAGTACGGGACAGAGCCATAAGCTTACAAACCAATAAACTATTATAATTTTTTGTTTCGGATGACTCTAGCAGTCGAAATCACATGCGCCAGGGACTTGCCACTTTTTTTATATGCATACTTTGGCATGCTATAAAGTGTATTAAACTAAACAAGAATAAATTAAACAAAATATTTTCAAATAGTTTATGATGCCTATAAAAACATATTTGAAAATTTAAACGATCCCATTATTTGTTATTACAAAAATTTTTTTTTAAATAACCTCTAAAAGTAGGCTGGAACATGAGACTACATCAGTGGTCGGCACCCCAATACATTGATATGATTTTACCGCATTAGTGTTAGTAACGAATAGCAGAAAGTAGGCTGTAAGCATGACGTTTCACACATGCATACTGTGTGTGTGTGGCAGAGCTTGGGCAGAGAAATTTCCTATGCCCCCGAGATAGGGCCGTGCCGACCTCTGGACTACATCCTTAATTAAATCATAAAGGCAAAAATTGTGGAAAACTTTTATTAAAAAATTTTTTTTAAAAATTCTAAAAATTAACAAAATTGCTTTAAAACTGTGGTGGGCAAACTCTCATTTTACATAGCACGCGAGTATAGGGTAGGAAATTCTGCCGCAGCGCTGCCGGCACATTGACAGTGTGAGCACTCTCAATTTTTTTAGAAGCTCTCTCAATTGCTCTCATTTCGACTTATTCGACAGCCGAAACTAAAAAATCAAAATGTTTCCACTGAGAAAAATTTTGTTCAGAAATTGGGTTGGAAGAAGTTTTCTTCATGGAGAATACCATATAGATAGGGAAGCGTAGTTTTTCATTTGTTTAAGAAATGTTGCTAGCAAACCTTTTTTTTAAATAAAATACTCAATTTTAGTGCCCAATCCAACTTTTGAATTTTTTTTTCGCTCAGTGAATTCTCTGCTCTCGTTGTTTTTCTCTGCTACGCACACACTCAAATTTTAAACATGTGTTAGTTTTGCCCCCACTGCTTTAAAATCCTAAGCCTCATTGAAACCTTGTGTTCTTTATGTAATGTCAACGAAGAAGGGTGGGTGCACATTGGTTCTGTAAAAAACAAGGCCATTAGAACCTTCACAAGAAGGTTCCTTTTTCTTCCTCGTTGCAGTTCCTCTTTCTCACCTGACATTGCCGAGCCAAATTGAAGAATTGAAACGGCAACTCTCGTACTCAATCACTCAATCACTATCACTTTTAATAAATAAACTTTACAATAAATTTACTTGTGATTAGAATATATAAAGTGGGAAACACGTGTTCCCCGTGTCCCCAATTATCTAATACAGCGTAATCTTTGTCTCGGCAAGAGAAAAAAATGTCTGTATGGTAAGAAAGTGAAGCTGTACTTAGCTCTGGTGCAAAACCAAACATACTTGCGTACGCCTATTCCAGGTAGCTTTAACGGGCTGAATTAAGTTTATAGGAGAGAAGGCGATGGCAGGCATAGATTTTTGGTGATAATTGCAATCTAAGCAATGGAGCTGAATTGATAATTTGTGCCTAAAATGGACTCACCCTGGAAATGGAAAAATCACCCTCACAATTGTTACCCGTAGGAGATGACACTAAAACTGCAAGCTCGATGATTATTTTTTTTTTTTTTGAGTAGAGTGGCTTCTGTTACTAGATAGAATTGGGACGATTCAATACATTATGAGGAATTGCCGCTGTAGTGAAAAAGTATTAAATCGTAGGTACCAGCATCTTGTAGTGTGCACCTTATTCCAAGTTAAAAACAAATATCTAGGCAGGCCAATATTTCTTTCCTTTACTGTATCCATCCAATAGATGCGAAGAGAATTGCATTGACAGATGCAATGCCCACCCACACCCGCATGCACTGACCAATGTAGGTAGAAAACTATATGATTGCGCCGTTAGGTAGGGATGCTTTACAAAAGCATGGAAATGGCTCCTAGCACGTTCTTATCATCTATTCCCTTCTGATCTTTGGCCGAGGAAAGAAGTATCCGTCAGCATATTTTAAAAGTGAAGGAAAATTCTGCCAATTACAGTCACGTGTAGTGCTTAAAGAAGGAAAAACCCAAACAGGCATACAGAAAAACCCCTGTGCAATGAAGGATATTCGGCCTGAAATAATGTTTAAGACAATAGTGATTGTGATTGTGTTGGGGGAAAACATTTATAAGGTGAGGTAATATTTAAATAGTTCATTGGAACTATGACCAATCCCTTGTCAGGAGGCACAGCCTTACGACGATTCTGACCAGGTGCAGCCTGATAGACTTTCCGTTTGGAATTTGGCCTCGGATTGGACGTAGGGCAAGGCTGAAGCAGTAGAACCACCCTAGCAACCCCCCCATGGAATCAATTGGACTCCCGTAGTACTTCGTAGTGACCCAACATTGATCTTCTCCTGGACCGCCGGTAGTGTGACGTAACCAGCAGCCCAGCAAGAGTGAAGCACAACATGCAGTAGGAAGGATGAAGGTGTAGAAGCCGTGTGTGTAGGTGTAGCCGTTCTTTGCTTAGGCAGGCAGCCATCAATGTATTAGAGTGCGAGTTATTGTATTTATATTAATTTATTTTGTGAGGCTGAGTAGGGCAAATAAGTAGTTACATAAGTGCGATTCAGTGAGAAAACAATACCCTTGCCTGCGAGCATGTGTGAGTGAACACTTTCGGCAACACTGAATTGCGCAACCATTTCCAAGGAGAACCTCGACAGCTGTGGCAAATTTGTATCGACTCCCACCCTAATTAAAATTATATATAACTAGCAAGCCCGGCGAACTCCGTTTCGCCACCAGATAGCTTCGTTTTTTGTAACATTTATTTTTGTTGGGCTTGTCTTTCATGAATTTGAAATTAAAATAATAGCCACAGTGCTTAATTAGTACTGAAGTATCTGCCCATTTGGAAGTTGCTAATTTTTTCATTCGCATTTTCCGACCCAATACCAAACGCAGCCATGTCGCTGCCTTTTGTGTCTTTTGATTTGGCCGAATGACAACTCTCAACGTTTGCATGTGTTTCTAAAATTCGTGATATCAGCGGGCAATGGTACAATCAATTCATTTCCGTACTCAATCTCTTGATTTTGAACTTTAACTTTGATAGTTCGACCATTATCTTCTTTTGAACGCCGACGATAAACTGAATATCCATCATTCCCTGTGGCTGTTTCAGTGACTTATATATGATAGTGACATCATTTTAGCTGATATGATGTCATCTACTTCTTTTGAATGTAATTGGTTCAGCAACCAAATAGGGATATGAGAATGCGGTCGTCCACGCTTCTGCCATTCCACCGAGTACATATAACACGTGTGTCACCAAAAACTCGATACTTAGTAAGCACATCCATCAAAACCTTGAGTTTTTTCTAGGCGATACCCTGGCGATTATGTCATTCGTTTTTGGCGAACTGAATTGAACTCACGTTCAATTTCGGTGCACTTCGGATTGCATGTGAAAGTAATAAATAAATCCTGAGTTCCATAATTTCGCACAGACGTCCAATATTCTGAACATCACCATCTGAATGAATAGCATCACTCAAGTGTATATAGTCCTCAGACCGTAGCTTTGCCTGATTGAATCGGATGAACGTTAAACGTTCGGTCTCGATTTTGACATACCTGTCGACAGCAAATTGTTGGAATAGCCGACAGCACATCAGAATGACATTCTCTTTATGTGTACGAATCATCATACGATACGCATAATAATTCATTGCGCTTAGATGTTTATTCTTTTATACTCCTGAAAATGCAAAATTAAATTAATTGTTAATGGAAACCAATAATAGCAATAATTAGTGTGTGAATATTGTACCTGTAATTGGATCGACCATCTTCAACGTGATGTCGAATCCGTCTTGCCCTTTCCAATAAATGATTGGATATTGTAACGCATCGTACCAACGATGTGTCTCGTTTACACGATGCATGATATTGCTTCTCCGCTCCAACAATTGCCAACAATAATTGCAGCAACATCATTAACAGTGGGTGCATTGAATCTTCGCACATGCTCACCTGTTGGGGTACAATCCGCTCTTATGACAAATTTGACATTGACTTATGACATTCGAATAACACAGCGTTATTCGCGTGAAAAAATTATTGCAGCTGTTCAATAACTCGTCTCTTTAAATGTTGTGTTCCCTGTATATTGCACCACACATTTAGTTAATCCACCATCGACAAAATTAAATATATTTGCAGAAATTGATGCGGTGCATCTGGTGTTGGCAGCATTAAACCATGCAAATGATATATATGTCCTTGTATCTCTAATTACAAAAAATCATTTGTTGAAGAATACGGTGTAACTTCTGATCTAGTGATGGTGTAGTGTGTGGTGTGTATGTTGTTATGTGTTGCAATTCATTGTGTTGGTGTGAGTAATTGGTTTTGTGTGTTGTATCTTTTACCTTGCATCGTACCAACGATGTGTCTCGTTTACACGATGCATGATATTGCTTCTCCGCTGAACGACAATGTCTCGCGATTTAGTTGGATCGCCAATAATAAATTATCGCAATAATTTCAGCAACATCATTAACAGTGGGGCCTTCTCGAATAATACTAGCTCCAAAGAAAGTCATGCGAAAGCAGTTATTGTATTCAAGGATTTGTTGAAGAAAATGGCTGGAATCAGAATGGCTGTTGTGGGGTAAGTAATGGACCCAAATTCACTTTTCCACTTGCGCAGCACAATCCAGTCGTTCCTCTTTTGAACTTTAACGCATTGCAATATCGGGATATAGTCGTCATATCTAAATTTTTATCATCACAGTAGTTCGCAGTGGGATCATAATGGAATGCCAAGCGATTGTATGATGATCTTCGTGTGTCCACGCGTTGTCTCAATCGCGCTCAAATCGTCTCAACCGATGCCAAAAATAAACAAGCTTGCAGTTATTGTAACTTATAAGACCATAGTAATGCCCAGTGGAGTCCGTTTGCTAACCTTTCTGTAATGCACCGTTTTGAGTTTTTAATATCAGCCTCACTGTTTATAAGGTTTCTGGGAAATTATATATGGGCAATTCTCCAGAAAGGTCAACCGCAGCAAAAAAAATTCAATGTTCATAAAAGTATGTTTTTCTTCCATATTCATGCAATGTATTTATTAAATGTAACTAATGTAAGCCAATTTTATGTTAACTCATAACACATTTTGAAATATTTCAATGCAAAGTAGACCAAGTGCGAAAGTTATACTTTTGGCGTTTCTAATGATCGTTTTGTTTTAAATAATTTTCTTAAAGAGATTCATTGAGCATTGATATTCGCTTTTCTAAATCTCCATTTATATTCAAAGAATATAAATAATATGTAAAAAAAAACAAATTAAAAAAAATTTTGGTTTAATATAAGCAGAAATTCGAGTTTGGAACTCTTTTAAAGTTTGTCGCGTGCGACACTGTAAGTAAAAATTTAAAATTTTTTTTTTTTTTTTTCAATGTATTTTTTTATATACTAGCTTTAGTGTGAACGAATGCAGGAAACGAAAAAATCAAATCAAACTGCAAATGTTGGCGAGAAAACATAAAAAAAGGGTGAACAAAAATTACTGAAGATATTTTGTTAAGTTTGAAATTGATGTAAGAAATAATAAAAAAAAATATTGATGCATCAAAAATAATTTAAATATGTACATCCTTTGCACTTCTCATTATCTAAAAAGAAACAAAAACAACACAAAAAGTATGGTGGAAGAAAATGTCGTGTGCGACATGTAGCGTGCGACAGGGATTCTAATTCAATTTTAAAAAAAACTGCTTCATATTTTTTAGTCAAACGAAATGCATTTTTAAAAACAATCAATACTTAACATTTTAAAATTAATTGCATTACAATTATCCATCACGTTTCGCTGAAATCAGTGCTTGAACTGGTTTTCGAAAAAGTGACTTCTGTTTTTGTCGCGTGCGAATGCCTCACATTTTTGTGATTATCTTGATGATAAGTAATTGCCTAAAATCTATCTTGGCATAGATTATAGTGCTAACCAAGAGCCTTAAGATTCGCATTTAGAAAAAAAAAACAAGAAAGGAAAGCTAACTTCGGGCGGAGCCGAAGTTTATATACCCTTGCAGTTTAAACCGGATACATATCGCAAACATCGGATATAGTTGGCCGATCCTTATGGAAATATGAATATATAATCCAATTTATTACAATACAAAATCTAAAAAAAGTCTCAAGCTTCTATCTTCAAAAATACCAAAGTTGGTATTTCTACCAAATACCATTTCCGATCGTTCAGTTATATGGCAGCTATAAGATATAGTCGGCCGATCGTTATTAAATTTGGTAGATCGTATTAACTGACCAAGAATATAATCTGTACCAAGTTCCAGCTTTCTATCTTTAAAAACACGAAAGTTGGGTCATTTCCGATCGTTCAGTTATATGACAGCTATAGGATATTGTCGGCCGATCCTTACGAAATTTAGCATGTCGTATTATTTTGCCAAAAATAGCGCTCGTTATTTCAAAAATTTGAACTCTCTAACTCTAAAAACACCGAAGTTATACCATTTCCGATCAATCAGTTATATGGCAGCTATAGGATATAGTCGGCCGATCCGGGCCGTTCCGACTTATATACTGCGTATATAAGGGTGTAGAAGGGTGTGTGCAAAGTTTCAAGTCGATAGCTTTAAAACTGAGAGACTAGTTCGCGTAGAAACAGACAGACAGACGGACAGACGGACATGCTCATATCAACTCAGGAGGTGATCCTAATCAAGAATATATATACTTTATAGGGTCGGAGATGTCTTCTTCACTGCGTTGCACACTTTTGACCAAAATTATAATACCCTCTGCAAGGGTATAAAAAACCATGCACATTTTTTTCAGCTTGATTGCGTACAAATGTCGCTTTCGACATCAGAGAATTGCCCATATATAAATTATCTGGTTGGGAAAAATAAATCAATTAGGTGTAAATTTTGAGCAAGATTGCACCACAAACTTCTGCACGGATTTACTGTGACCAAAAACCACCACCGAATGAAATTCCCCTCCAGCGCCAAATTATGATGCCCCTTCTTAGTCAAATATTTTTCATACGTCATCCCTAGAAAGGGGTTTGTTAGCGACGTCGATCGTAAGCCTTTTAACTAAAAACGGCTAAAAAACATATTGGGCTGAGCATTTTTTTAACCCTGGGTCGCATATGAACTTCATTACTGAAGTGTGTTCGTGTGTTCGTTTATGTCTTCCACTTTAATAGGAAAATCTAAAAGATGAGTAGTAAGTTTTGATTTTGTTCCGTCACATGACGAATATAATGAAGCATTTAAGAAAATTGTCGAGCTAGTCTAAGAGCACGAGTTTCAAAAAGAAATATAAATGATCCAAAAAGGTTGAATAATATTAAATCTATTAAATATTAAATTATTATTAAATAATAATAATAAAATTATTCAGGTGTTTCGGTTGGGCTTAACTTTTCGTAGTTGCGGGTCGGGAGGTAGTCGCTCATGCTCCTATGTCCTACGATGCCAAGTTTTCAGTATTGTTGACAAAGAGTTCTTAATTTGTTCAGAGCTACCTCCGATACTTGCACGAGTCTAATTTTCATGTGGAAAGTGGACAGAATTTTCATCAGAAAGTACGGTCATGAATACGCTGCTTTAACCCTTTAACTGATTTCTTTTTATTGGCTTTTTAAAGGTTCGTTAGGCGCCTCTGCCAGTTACTTGAAGTCGGATGGATGCCTTCAACAGGGCCGGTGTAAAGGGTTATTCCGTTTTAACTAGTTTTAAATTTGGTTGAACAATACAAAATTATTTTGTATATTTAACTTAAATATTTAATTTGTTATCTCTTGCAAGCTATCTCTAATCGAGTATATTACTATGTTTACGTGACAGTTTTATTAAAAGCGAGGTGGTTTTTGGTTGCCAGGAGTCACAGGATGCTTATGCAGGCTTACCCGGCTGCAACCGCGACTCTCAGCCTGAGGACATCCAGAGTGCGAATATTTAGGAGCAGGCCAAGATGCAATGCTTTTTGGTCACTTATGCAAGAGCCAAAAAATGAAATTTTGTTTTTTGAGAACTTCCGTATGTCAAAGAGTTCATTTTTTGAGATCTGCGAGTTGCTACTTCTTTATGAAAAAGTAGTTCAAAACAAATACAAATGTACCTATTGCACTATTAACTTGTATTTTTAATTGGAGTTGAAGAAATCGCGCATGAATCTTTGTGGCTCGACGCTCCTTCTGCTCAAAGGTATCATTGATTTACCGTTGAGCCTCAATAAACTCCTGGTTCTGCAACTCCAGCCTGTCCAACACCTCTTTGTTGTCGTCTGACATCTTCTGTGTTTGAAATATGCTTACTTGAAATTTGGCAGCTCGTAGGCATTGGTGTCTGTACGAGAAGATCAGGTGCATAAAAAGTAGAACTGGTTTTATCAATCTCCTCTGTTTTTGTGAAGACTTCATTGGTTGTCATCGAAACCACAAATCCCTCTGGCCCGCTCTTCTGGCCGCCCAGAAATGCATTGCTGCCCTTCACTTCAAAATATGTTTTCTTTAACATTCGCAGCTTACTTTTAATTTGATATTCGAATCTTATCATATTTAGACTTCATCGATTCTGCGAAAACCCTGTAAAACCGGTTGTTTCGCTTAGTCTTGCCATCAAGCCAGGCCAAGAAGCTCGGTTAGCTCCGCGTTTTACTAAAACAGTTGGGAGCAAGCTCTCATTTTCCATAGCACGCGTGCATAGGGTCGGAAGTGCTGCCGCAGCGCTGCCGGCACACTGTCAGTATGCACATTCTCAAATTTTCTTAGAAGCCCTCTCATTTGCTCCCATTTTTTCTTGACCAAACTACAAAAAAAAAAAAATATTTTCCACTGAGAAAAATGAAAAATTTCTCAGAAATCGGGTTGGAACAAGTTTTCTCCAGAGAAAATATAGATAGGGAAGCGTAGTTTTTATACCCTTTCAGAGGGTATTATATTTTGGTCAAAAGTGTGCAACGCAGTAAAGGAGACATCTCCGACCCTATAAAGTTTATATATTCTTGATCAGGATCACCTCCTGAGTTGATATGAGCATGTCCGTCTGTCCGTCTGTCTGTCCGTCTGTCTGTTTCTACGCAAACTAGTCTCTCAGTTTTGAAGCTATCGACTTGAAACTTTGCACACACCCTTCTTTTTTTTGCACGCAGTATATAAGTCGGAACGGCCGGAATCGGCCGACTATATCCTATAGCTGCCATATAACTGATTGATCGGAAATGGTATAACTTCGGGGTTTTTAGAGTTAGAGAGTTCAAATTTTACATCTGATGAGAAACGTAGTGCGATGTTGATTTTCCAAATATTTTTATTGAAGTGGACTGTATGTACTATGCTGCGTGTTCACGGATTCACTGCTGAAGAATAAGTAACTTAAAAAACTAAAAGCGACGCAGCGCCGGAATGTGTATAAAGAAGAAAAAACTAACACTAAGAAAAGACGACGCGTCGATCTGCATTGCCATGGCAACCCGAACACTGGCAACGCCGCCAGAATGGAGTCCGTTTCTCAACAACATCTTTAGCAAAATAATACGACATGCCAAATTTCGTAAGGATCGGACGACTATATCTTATAGCTGCCATATAACTGAGCGATCGGAAATGGTTTTTGGTAAAAATACCAACTTTGGTATGTTTGAAGAAAGAATTTTGGGACTTTTTTAGATTTCATATTGTAATAAATTGGGTTATATATTCATATTCCCATAAGGATCGGCCAACTATATCCAATGTTTGCGATGTATATCCGGTTTTAACTGCAAGTGTATATATGTTAAACTGCGGCTCCGCCTGAAGTTAGCGTTCCTTTCTTGTTTCATTTGTTTTAGAACTGTTGCTAGCAAAGTTTTCTTTAAAATAAAATACACTATTTTAGTGCCTATTAGTGCCTAAACTTTAAATTTAATAAAAAAAATTAAAAAACTACGTTTTTTTCGCTCAGTAAATGCTACGCTCTCATTGTTTTCTCTCAGCTAGAGATCATACTCGCTTTTGTGCGACAGCGCCCCGCATGTATAAGTTGGGCCTAAGATTTAGAAAAGATGGCGAATTATAACGTTGAAGAGACAGCACCTTTCGTTTATTTCTTGTTTTTAATATTAAGCAGCCCCATATTATTATTTTTTTTTTATTTGTGTGTCTTATATTTTATTAAAAACTTTCTTAGTCTATTATACGAACGTAAGTATGTTAGCACACGTCTGCTCTCGGTAGTATTGTCCATCCGCCTGATCCGCATCAGAGCGCGGTTCATCGCCTCTCTCTGTAAGGAACTCAGATACGCTCTCTCGCACCGTTTCCTACATCCCTCCTTTGTCGATCTCGCAGTGAAAAGTTTTCGGCACTCCAACAACAAAATGCATTCGGATTAGCACGAATGAGGAGAATAGGGAAAACACGAAACCGATCTCCTCCTTGTTTTTGGGATCTCTAAATGAGAGGATCGTATGGACCTTTTCCGGTCTACTTCGATGCCATTACGCGACAGTATCATATACTAGGAATTCAACTTCTTGTGTTTTCCAAACACATTTTCCCTAGTTTAACATAGCGTTATTTTCACTAAGGACATCTTTGACTTTCTGAACTTTGTCGTCATGGTCCTTTTCACATGTTCCGACAATAATGATATCGTGGATGTTGTTCATCACATTCTTACATGACGTTAGGAGTTCCTAAAGTTTTCTTGAAAAAATTCAGGAGCAGAGTGAACGCCAATCGTTAACATCTTTTGTACCTAAATAGCTCGAGTGGGGTAATGAAAGTGGCTATGCTCCTGCTTCTCTCATCTATCTCTAACTGGTGATTTTAGTATTTTGGTACTGGTAATTTTCGCCCTTCAATTTGGTCATAAAGGTGTAGAATACTGGTAGTGGGTAACTTTCCTTCAAGACTGCGTTATTTGCCAGCCTCATGTCTATGCATATTCTGACTTCGCCATATTCTTTAAATGCAATGACCATGGGCGATATCCAGGGACGATGGCCTGTTACTGGTTGAATGATATCAATAGCAAGAGCTTCTTCCAATTTTGATGTTACTTACCCTCCAGTGCAATTGATATTCGCCTTCTTAGTTGCTGCATTGGCTTAACGAATGAATTTATTGTGAAATGAAATTTCATCTTCGCTTTGGATTTTAATTCAATCTTCTACCAAACGAACTTCGCTGCGTTGACGTTTACTAGTATCATTATGATTATTATTTTACTTTATTTTGATGGCTGGGCATGCTGGGCTGCTTTTATTGTGGCCTTTACGACCACATCTTCCACATTCAAGTGGTTTATTTAAGTTCGCGTGCCCTCCAAAGATTTTCCTTATTGTTTCGGCTTCTGAATTTGAGCGCATTATTTCGAACTGTTTACTATTTTCCTCATCGACTTGGCAGGCATCGATCACCTGAGAAAAAGTGTACTCTTTTTCCAGAGGTTTTTTTTTAGCTCCACCCCGGACCATCTGTATAGAAAAAAAAACTTCTTTAGAAAAAACTTCTCTACTTCTGCTTTAGTGGCCCCAAAGTCACATTTTTGAATTTGATTACGTAATCTTAACACAAATTGGCAAAACCTTCTCCTTTTGTAGGACAGATATTCCTGAACAAATGCCTCTCACAACTAAAACTCCAGTTGGTAAAAAACTTTGGTAAAAAATATTCATTTAATTTGTCGACCAGTACCTTATATAAATCTATATCTTCATCCCCAACATCATTTATATAATAGCGACAGGAAAAGAGAATTCCACAGTTTGAAGCTGTGGCCCACCAACATCTAATAACTTACTCCTCTTACGTATGGGTATCAATTTTTCCCGCTATGAAATAAATCGCAAAAGCTCTTCGCCACTTCTCCTACTCAACGCGCAAAAGAGACTTTTCCATGGTTTCGAAGAGAAATTACTTAATTACGTTTTCCATTATTATTGCTAGCTATGTCTGAAATGAGAAAATAAATCTTTGTTATTTGGCAAGCTGCCACTGACTCAGTCAGATTTTTTTAATTTTCAGTTGTTCTTATTGTACAACTCCTGACCCGCGGTCAGCTATAACATATTCTTGCGGCTCATATATTTTATTGCCCCTGACAGAGTCAGCTTCATACGTTTTAGTTCGGCATACTGCTCGGTACTGCTCAACACTATGTTTGCTTATTTTTCTCATAAGGCATGATTGGTTTGCTTCTGAATATCAATAAAACTTATTTCTGCGTTCTTTTGAAACGCCCACCAGCAAACTTGCATTAACAATTTGCAAAATTTGTTTTTCAAACATCAATGTTTTGTTTTTTTTATTGCAGTGCTCCATTTCTAAGGGACCCTAATCATTATGAGTTTTATTTTAAAAATCACTTAATAATCATTATTCTCAGAGCGAAAAAATAAAAATCAGAAAATAATCATTATTCTTTGATTATTCAATTGTTCAGTACGTCGAATATAGTATAAAACCGTGTTTGAAATTTTTCTAACACCCTCTTGTGATTTTGAGGGCGTTAGAAAAATTTCAAACACGGTTTTATACTATATTCGACCTAGTGAACAATTGTCCAAAAGTGTGCAACGCAGTGAAGCAGACATCTCCGACCCTATAAAGTATATATATTCTTGATCAGGATCACCTCCTGAGTTGATATGAGCATGTCCGTCTGTCCGTCTGTCTGTCTGTCTGTTTCTACGCAAACTAGTCTCTCAGTTTTAAAGCTATCGACTTGAAACTTTGCACACACCCTTCTACACCCTTATATACGCAGTATATAAGTCGGAACGACCGGGATCGGCCGACTATATCCTATAGCTGCCATATAACTGATTGATCGGAAATGGTATAACTTTCGTGTTTTTGAAGATAGAAAGCTGGAATTTAATGCAGATTCTATTTTTGGTCAGTTGATCCAACCTACCAAATTTCATAAGGATCGGCCGACTATATCTTATAGTTGCCATATAACTGAACGATCGGAAATGGTATAACTTTCGTGTTTTTGAAGATAGAAAGCTGGAACTTGGTACAGATTCTATTCTATATACAGATTTTTGGTCTGTTCATCCAATTTACCAAATTTCATAAGGATCGGCGAACTATATCTGATGTTTGCGATATATATCCGGTTTTAACTGCAAGGGTATATCAACTTCGGCTCCGCCCGAAGTTAGCTTTCCTTTCTTGTTTTATGATATTCTCATAAGGATCGGACAACTATTTCCGATGTTTGCGATATACATCCAATTTTAACTACAAGGGTATATCAGCTTCGGCTCCGCCCGAAGTTAGCTTTCCTTTCTTATTGATATTTAATGCCGTTTATTGAACGCAAAACCTCATACCTAAAAATAATTCCTAATTAAATTTTGGAATGTAAACAGTCAAATTTGTTCATTTTGTTTTACTAGAACCTCGCCGGAGTACTCAAAACACACCTAACGCTATTAAAATAGGAGCAATATAGAAACATAGAAAACAAATCTTATAGAAAACAAATCTTGCACATGTATCAATTTTACTGAGGTATACAGGTACCATTTAGTACCATGATTTTTTCACTTTCACCCCTTTTTACCACTAAAAGTTGTTAAAATTGAATATAAAGCTTCTATAAATCAAAGAAACTCATTTTCCTGTGGAAGATTTTTTTAGTTCTTATCTTATTGAAATTAGTAGAGCATACCATATTTTAATTTTGAATTAAAGGAAAAGTCAAAAAATATTTCATTGAATTATTTATAATTATAATTATTTAGAATAATAAGTTATTTATGATTCTGACGTCGCCATTTTCTTTAAATGCAATGACCATAGGCGATATCCAGGGACGATGGCCTGTTACTGGTTGAATGATATCAATAGCAAGAGCTTCTTCCAATTTTGATGTTACTTATCCTCCAGTGCAATTGATATTCGCCTTATTAGTTGCTGAATTGGCTTAACGAATGAATTTATTGTGAAATGAAATTTCATCTTCGCTTTGGATTTTAATTCAATCTTCTACCAAACGAATTTTTGCTGCGTTGACGTTTACTAGTATCATTATGATTATTATTTTACTTTATTTTCATGGCTGGGCATGCTGGGCTGCTTTTATTGTGGCCTTTACGACCACATCTTCCACATTCAAGTGGTTTATTTAAGTTCGCGTGCCCTCCAGAGATTTTCCTTATTGTTTCGGCTTCTGAATTTGAGCGCATTATTTCGAACTGTTTACTATTTTCTTCATCGACTTGGCAGGCATCGATCACCTGAGAAAAAGTCTTTTTCCAGAGGTTTTTTTTTAGCTCCACCCCGGACCATCTATATAAAAAAAAACTTCTTTAGAAAAAACTTCTCTACTTCTGCTTTAGTGGCCCCAAAGTCACATTTTTGAATTTGATTACGTAATCTTAACACAAATTGGCAAAACCTTCTCCTTTTGTAGGACAGATATTCCTGAACAAATGCCTCTCACAACTAAAACTCCAGTTGGTAAAAACTGCAACCGCGACTCTCAGCCTGAGGACATCCAGAGTGCGAATATTTAGTAGCAGGACAAGATGCAATGCTTTTTGGTCACTTATGCAAGAGCCAAAAAATGAAATTTTGTTTTTTGAGAACTTCCGTATGTCAAAGAGTTCATTTTTTGAGATCTGCGAGTTGCTACTTCTTTATGAAAAAGTAGTTCAAAACAAATACAAATGTACCTATTGCACTATTAACTTGTATTTTTAATTGGAGTTGAAGAAATCGTGCATGAACCTTTGTGGCTCGACGCTCCTTCTGCTCAAAGGTATCATTGATTTCCCGTTGAGCCTCAATAAACTCCTGGTTCTGCAACTCCAGCCTGTCCAACGCCTCTTTGTTGTCGTCTGACATCTTCTGTGTTTGAAATATGCTTACTTGAAATTTGGCAGCTCGTAGGCATTGGTGTCTGTACGAGAAGATCAGGTGCATAAAAAGTAGAACTGGTTTTATCAATCTCCTCTGTTTTTGTGAAGACTTCATTGGTTGTCATCGAAACCACAAATCCCTCTGGCCCGCTCTTCTGGCCGCCCAGAAATGCATTGCTGCCCTTCACTTCAAAATATGTTTTCTTTAACATTCGCAGCTTACTTTTAATTTGATATTCGAATCTTATCATATTTAGACTTCATCGATTCTGCGAAAACCCTGTAAAACCGGTTGTTTCGCTTAGTCTTGCCATCAAGCCAGGCCAAGAAGCTCGGTTAGCTCCGCGTTTTACTAAAACAGTTGGGAGCAAGCTCTCATTTTCCATAGCACGCGTGCATAGGGTCGGAAGTGCTGCCGCAGCGCTGCCGGCACACTGTCAGTATGCACATTCTCAAATTTTCTTAGAAGCCCTCTCATTTGCTCCCATTTTTTCTTGACCAAACTACAAAAAAAAAAAAATATTTTCCACTGAGAAAAATGAAAAATTTCTCAGAAATCGGGTTGGAACAAGTTTTCTCTAGAGAAAATATAGATAGGGAAGCGTAGTTTTTATACCCTTTCAGAGGGTATTATATTTTGGTCAAAAGTGTGCAACGCAGTAAAGGAGACATCTCCGACCCTATAAAGTTTATATATTCTTGATCAGGATCACCTCCTGAGTTGATATGAGCATGTCCGTCTGTCCGTCTGTCTGTCCGTCTGTCTGTTTCTACGCAAACTAGTCTCTCAGTTTTGAAGCTATCGACTTGAAACTTTGCACACACCCTTCTTTTTTTTGCACGCAGTATATAAGTCGGAACGACCGGAATCGGCCGACTATATCCTATAGCTGCCATATAACTGATTGATCGGAAATGGTATAACTTCGGGGTTTTTAGAGTTAGAGAGTTCAAATTTTACATCTGATGAGAAACGTAGTGCGATGTTGATTTTCCAAATATTTTTATTGAAGTGGACTGTATGTACTATGCTGCGTGTTCACGGATTCCCTGCTGAAGAATAAGTAACTTAAAAAACTAAAAGCGACGCAGCGCCGGAATGTGTATAAAGAAGAAAAACTAACACTAAGAAAAGACGACGCGTCGATCTGCATTGCCATGGCAACCCGAACACTGGCAACGCCGCCAGAATGGAGTCCGTTTCTCAACATCCCGGCCCGCCCTGAAACATCGTTTCTGAACAAGGTAGTATAGCAATCTTGGTTATGGGTCGAGTTGCTTCTCCTGTAGCAGTTTTCAATTTGACAGCCCGAACCATACCGTCAGCTCCAGGGTACGTTGCGATAACCTTTGCCAGTGGCCAGGAAGCTGGTGGAGTATTCGAATCCTTGATGAGGACGACGGTTCCCAATTCCACATTCGGCTGCGGTGTTTTCCATTTGGGACGTTGTTGTAGTGTAGTAAGGTGTTCCTGGTGCCAGCGCTTCCAGAATCCTTGGTAGAGTGCTTGAACGCCTTGCCAGTAGTCAAGTCGATTTTCAGGGATGTGGCTCAGGTCCTTCAGGAATGGTTGGAAATGATCTGCCTATCAACAGATGTGCTGGAGATAGATATGTGACATCGGTGTATAGTACAATGGTCTCGAGTTTACCACTGCACTGATTTGAGCTAGTAAGGTGTGCATCTGCTCGAACGTCAGGATAGTGTTGCCAATGATGCGGCGCAGATGCAGCTTGACTGATCGAACTTTCCTCCCCAGTGAGGTGCATACGGCGGAATGAAAACCCAGTTAATGCCTTCGTCTGCCAGAGTCTGTGATACCAGGTCTCTGTGATTTGTAGATGCCAGAAGTTGTTGCATCTCATCCAGTGCTCGCTTTGCTCCGACAAAGTTCCTACCGTTGTCACTGTAGATCTGTGCGCATTTTCCTCGTAGGGACATGAATCTTCTGAGGGCTGCTAGAAATGCCTCTGTGCTAAGGTCAGTAGCGAGTTCCAGATGTAGTGCCGAAGTGACGAGGCACACAAAAAGGCATATGTATCCCTTTGACTTCTTAGCGTTGCGACCCTTTCGATCCTTAAAAATTATTGGTCCAGCGTAATCACATCCAGAGTTGACAAAGGGAAGCGATTGTGTGATTCGGATACTTGGCAAATCGGCCATGAGTTGGTGCGTAGTATGATGCCTTTGACGAAAGCATCTGATACAGTTGTGAGTGACCTTCCTTATCAGATTTCGTGCACCAATAATCCAATAACGTTGACGAGTTATTACAAATAGTGCCGATGTACCTGGGTGCAAGTTTACCCAGTGTTCGTGTTCCAGGAGCAGCTTCGTAATGCGGTGAGCCTTCGGCAGCAGTATCGGGTGTTTGACTTCTTCCGGTAGTTTAGATTGTCTCAAGCGCCCGCCAACTCGTAGTAGGTCATCCGAATCAATAAACGGTGCAAGCTTTGATAATTGCGACCTGTTTCACAGTGGTTGATTCGTCTGGAGAAGCATTCGGTCTTCTCCAAAGCACGCCTGTGCGTTTCTCAGGCATACAAGTCGTGCTGCCTTGATCTCCTCAAAAGACAGTGTGGTTGATTCCGCTCGGTTTCGTGTCTTTTTCAGTCGTCGGATAAAGCGTAGAACATAGCCCACGGTATGTACCAGCTTCTGCCAGGATGAGACGCGTTCAACAAGGTCGTCGAACGCTGAAAATGAGTCGTCCATCCTTCCACGAGTGAGCATGGCTGTGGTCCTCAATTCGTCTTGTACATGATGGTCTGAAAAATTGAAACAAGTTTCAGAGTTTTGTACCTTTGCCGTGTACTCGTCATCGTTGAGCAGCCATGGTGGCCCGTTCCACCACAGGTGAAATTCTAGTAGTTGGGAAGTCGTCATTCCCCTTGATGCGCAGTCGGCGGGATTCTCCTTTGAGCTTACGTGATGCCAGGTATTTCGTGGCAACGTTTCCAGAATTTCCGAAGTGCGATTTGCGACGAAGGTTTTCATCTTTGATGGTGGATATGATAGCCAGGATAAAACAATAGTTGAATCGCACCACGCAATAACTTGAATTTCCTTGTGTCGTAGTCCTTCCTTGAGTGATCGTACCAGGCGACTTAACAGCAGCGCTCCACACAGCTCTAGTCGAGGTAAGGATTGTTGTTTCAGTGGTGCTACCCTGGTTTTGGCAGCCATCAACGAAACCGAATAGGTTCCGTCCTTGTTTCGACACCTGCAGTAAACAGCAGCAGCATATGCCTTGGTCGATGCATCGGAGAAGGCGTGTAGCTCAATCGAGTCCTCCTTGCTAAGGACAAATCGTGGTATTTGCAACTTTCGTAGCGTGTCAAGATCTGCTCTGCACTTGAGCCAAGGCTCGGCAATGTTTGGTGGAAGCTCGGAATCCCAATCGAGACCCAATAACCATAGCCTTTGGAACATGATTTTGAATTGTACCACAATCGGCGATAGTAGGCCAAGTGGGTCAAAGATACGTGCAACATCTGAGAGGATTTGCCTTTTAGTGCAGCTCGGATTTGATGTCAAGCCGGTTTGGTACATCAGCGTGTCGTCGGTTGGATTCCAGTAAATTCCAAGAACCTTTATTGAATCTTGTACTCATGCGTTTCCCGTGCTGATAGCGTCTCTGGAATCGGGCTTACATATTAGTGATGAATTGGATACCCACTTGTCAAGGTCCAATTTGGCGTGTGACATCAGTTGTAATAGCTCATTCTCATTTGCTAGTAGCTCATCTTCGCGGTTCGCTCCAGTGAGTACATCGTCGACGTAGAAGTCCTCTAGAAGAATTCTTGATGCAGTTGGATATTCGTCTCTGTAATCCTGGGCCAGTTGCTCCAATACCCTTACAGCCAGATAGGGCGCACAAGCTGTTCCATAAGTTACAGTGCGTAACTGGTAGTGCTTCAAAGGCGCAGATGGATGCTTTCTCCATAGGATTCTTTGGTAGCCTTGATGATCGGTGCTTACCCAAACTTGGCGAAACATTTTGACAATGTCTGCGGAGAATACATATCTATACATTCTGAAGCGGAGACAAACAGAAAAAACGGTTGCGCTGAATGCTGAATGTCATTCAGAGCCACTCCATTTGCGTCCTTGAATGACCCGTCGAATACGACCCTAAGTTTTCGTCCAACTATAGGGTGATGGGGCAGATAGAAGAGGTTACCTGAATCGTTGCTCAATGGTTTAACTTCGGTCATATGACCAAGACTTAGATATTCCTGCATGAATTTTACATACTTCTCTCGTAGATCCGGATTGCGCTGTAGCCGTTTTTCTACAGCCATGAAGCGAGCTTGTGCTCCTTGGAGTGTGTCTGCAAACTTCGGATTTGCCGTCTTGAATGGTAGCTCGACGATATACTTTCCATCGTTGTCCCTTTTGTGCGTCTCGAGGAAATGTTTCTCCACCGTGTCTTCGTCTGGATCCTTGCGAGCGTAGCTGCTGACTTCTTCTATATCCCAAAATCGTTGTAGTGTACTATCAATGTTGCATGTGGAGAATAGCGTTGTAGTTGTTGGAGACGGATTAACTCCAACCGATGTGATGACTCATCCAAATATCGAAGAGATGGCAATAAGATTGCTCATGTTGTCGTGCATATTTTGGCCCGTTAGCGTGTTCCAAACGTAGTCGCTCCCCAATAAAATGTCTATCGGAGCCACCGATGCGAAGTCGGTATCCGCCATCAGGAATCCATCGAACACCTTGAGTGATGATGGTTCGATGTTGTTTCTCTGCAAAGACGATGTGATCTTACTGAGAACGTGTGCAGTAATCTTTAGTGCACTGTCTGTAAATCGCGATTTGAAATTCAGCTGTGTGATTCCTCTGGTTGCCTCAGCCTTGATAGAAGAAATTCCCGATACCAATATCCGAGATGATGAACGTGCAAGTCCAAGTGCGTAAATGCAACGTTCCGAAATGTATGACAACTCAGAACCACTGTCCAATAGTAGCCGGCAGCTTGTATATGTTCCATTTGCGTTCTGAACAAATACCAATGCAGTCGGTAACGTGCTTTGGCGACGCCCATGTTTGTGTGTAATTTCTGCAAGGCCTTGTGCGTATGCAGCCGATTGTGAGCCATGTGCTCGTGCTATGTGACTCACTGTCACCGATGTAGCTTGAGATTCGTCCTGATCACGCTGATTCTCCCTTCCAGTTGGTACGTCCTGTACCGTAGCCTGCGAAGTGTTCGTAGTTGCTGCAAAGCCTTGCGCGGATGCAGCTTGTTGTACATGAAGTAGCGTATGATGTCGTCCGTGGCATGTTCTACAGTTTAATTTGGATTCACACTGCCTTGTAAAATGTCCCGATCTCAAACAGTTGAAACATACCGATTTTTCCTTTGCCATTGATCGCCGTTGCTCAACACTCAGCGCCAGGAAGTCCGCAGAGCCTGCTAGGTGGTGCTCGTTCATATTGCCTCTGACGTAAGTGCCCCTCTCGACAGCCAACATGGCATTAGCATGCATAGGTCTTTTTGCCTTTTCCTGCTGCTTAGGTTTGCCATCCCAATTGCTTTGGCGTTGACTGAGTTCAAATTCTTCACAGCGAGTATCCAGGAACTTAAACAAATCGTTGGTTGTTGGTGACTTCAGATCGCGGCTGTCCTCGATCCATTTACGGCATGTTTCGGCATCCATTTTTTGCAAAATCAAAAAAATGATCTAGCAATCTCGTGTGTTTTCTCCAATCGCGTCCAACGCTCGAACTATCTCATTTGCTCCATCAGTTACTTTACGTAGGACCGATACATCAATCTTTGTGGTCTCCGGCAGCTTCGTGAATTTCTCCAATAGGGAATATGAATGGTACTGTCATATATGTCTCGAAATGCTGGCCATTCCTTGTAGTCTCCAGCAAAACGCTTAATTTGAATTTTCGGTAATTCATTGTGCATTGGTTCTGCGTCCACGACGCCATTGTTTGAAATAGGTGTACTTGCTGCGTCGGAAACAGCCATACGTTCCAGCATCTGTTGTTGTTGTTGTAGCAACTGGAGAAGTGCGACTCCATTGCCCATTGCGTCATTGCATTGACTTGTTGATGGTGCTTGTGGCTCCTGTGAGCGCTTTGCTGAGACAAGGAACTCCCTTGCTTTCAGGTACCTTCCTTCGTATTCTGCGTTGTCGTCGGCTGGATCTACGTACCCATCGACCTGATCATGAACGGATAATGCATCTCCAAGCTTTTCGAATTCGCTCCATGCAAAATCTAATCGTTCCAGCAAAACTTCGATTCCATCCTTTGATTGTGTTGCAGGTAAACGCTCAGCTTAGGACACGATCCTCGTGATCGTACCCTTGAGTCTGCGGCGGCCCGCAACCAGTAGTTTGTATTCCTCCATTTAAGGCAATACCTAGCGAATCATTCTTCCAGTCAATCCGGGTCTGAAGGACCAAACTTTTCTATGATGAGAAACGTAGTGCGATGTTGATTTTCCAAATATTTTTATTGAAGTGGACTGTATGTACTATGCTGCGTGTTCACGGATTCACTGCTGAAGAATAATGAACTTAAAAAACTAAAAGCGACGCAGCGCCGGAATGTGTATAAAAAAGAAAAAACTAACACTAAGAAAAGACGACGCGTCGATCTGCATTGCCATGGCAACCCGAACACTGGCAACGCCGCCAGAATGGAGTCCGTTTCTCAACAACATCTTTAGCAAAATAATACGACATGCCAAATTTCGTAAGGATCGGCCGACTATATCTTATAGCTGCCATATAACTGAGCGATCGGAAATGGTTTTTGGTAAAAATACCAACTTTGGTATGTTTGAAGAAAGAAGTTTGGGACTTTTTTAGATTTCATATTGTAATAAATTGGGTTATATATTCATATTCCCATAAGGATCGGCCAACTATATCCAATGTTTGCGATGTATATCCGGTTTTAACTGCAAGGGTATATATGTTAAACTGCGGCTCCGCCTGAAGTTAGCGTTCCTTTCTTGTTTCATTTGTTTTAGAACTGTTGCTAGCAAAGTTTTCTTTAAAATAAAATACACTATTTTAGTGCCTATTAGTGCCTAAACTTTAAATTTAATAAAAAAAATTAAAAAACTACGTTTTTTTCGCTCAGTAAATGCTACGCTCTCATTGTTTTCTCTCAGCGAGAGATCATACTCGCTTTTGTGCGACAGCGCCCCGCATGTATAAGTTGGGCCTAAGATTTAGAAAAGATGGCGAATTATAACGTTGAAGAGACAGCACCTTTCGTTTATTTCTTGTTTTTAATATTAAGCAGCCCCATATTATTATTTTTTTTTTATTTGTGTGTCTTATATTTTATTAAAAACTTTCTTAGTCTATTATACGAACGTAAGTATGTTAGCACACGTCTGCTCTCGGTAGTATTGTCCATCCGCCTGATCCGCATCAGAGCGCGGTTCATCGCCTCTCTCTGTAAGGAACTCAGATACGCTCTCTCGCACCGTTTCCTACATCCCTCCTTTGTCGATCTCGCAGTGAAAAGTTTTCGGCACTCCAACAACAAAATGCATTCAGATTAGCACGAATGAGGAGAATAGGGAAAACACGAAACCGATCTCCTCCTTGTTTTTGGGATCTCTAAATGAGAGGATCGTATGGACCTTTTCCGGTCTACTTCGATGCCATTACGCGACAGTATCATATACTAGGAATTCAACTTCTTGTGTTTTCCAAACACATTTTCCCTAGTTTAACATAGCGTTATTTTCACTAAGGACATCTTTGACATTCTGAACTTTGTCGTCATGGTCCTTTTCACATGTTCCGACAATAATGATATCGTGGATGTTGTTCATCACATTCTTACATGACGTTAGGAGTTCCTAAAGTTTTCTTGAAAAAATTCAGGAGCAGAGTGAACGCCAATCGTTAACATCTTTTGTACCTAAATAGCTCGAGTGGGGTAATGAAAGTGGCTATGCTCCTGCTTCTCTCATCTATGTATCTCTAACTGGTGATTTTAGTATTTTGGTACTGGTAATTTTCGCCCTTCAATTTGGTCATAAAGGTGTAGAATACTGGTAGTGGGTAACTTTCCTTCAAGACTGCGTTATTTGCCAGCCTCATGTCTATGCATATTCTGACGTCGCCATATTCTTTAAATGCAATGACCATGGGCGATATCCAGGGACGATGGCCTGTTACTGGTTGAATGATATCAATAGCAAGAGCTTCTTCCAATTTTGATGTTACTTACCCTCCAGTGCAATTGATATTCGCCTTCTTAGTTGCTGCATTGGCTTAACGAATGAATTTATTGTGAAATGAAATTTCATCTTCGCTTTGGATTTTAATTCAATCTTCTACCAAACGAACTTCGCTGCGTTGACGTTTACTAGTATCATTATGATTATTATTTTACTTTATTTTGATGGCTGGGCATGCTGGGCTGCTTTTATTGTGGCCTTTACGACCACATCTTCCACATTCAAGTGGTTTATTTAAGTTCGCGTGCCCTCCAAAGATTTTCCTTATTGTTTCGGCTTCTGAATTTGAGCGCATTATTTCGAACTGTTTACTATTTTCCTCATCGACTTGGCAGGCATCGATCACCTGAGAAAAAGTGTACTCTTTTTCCAGAGGTTTTTTTTTAGCTCCACCCCGGACCATCTGTATAGAAAAAAAAACTTCTTTAGAAAAAACTTCTCTACTTCTGCTTTAGTGGCCCCAAAGTCACATTTTTGAATTTGATTACGTAATCTTAACACAAATTGGCAAAACCTTCTCCTTTTGTAGGACAGATATTCCTGAACAAATGCCTCTCACAACTAAAACTCCAGTTGGTAAAAAACTTTGGTAAAAAATATTCATTTAATTTGTCGACCAGTACCTTATATAAATCTATATCTTCATCCCCAACATCATTTATATAATAGCGACAGGAAAAGAGAATTCCACAGTTTGAAGCTGTGGCCCACCAACATCTAATAACTTACTCCTCTTACGTATGGGTATCAATTTTTCCCGCTATGAAATAAATCGCAAAAGCTCTTCGCCACTTCTCCTACTCAACGCGCAAAAGAGACTTTTCCATGGTTTCGAAGAGAAATTACTTAATTACGTTTTCCATTATTATTGCTAGCTATGTCTGAAATGAGAAAATAAATCTTTGTTATTTGGCAAGCTGCCACTGACTCAGTCAGATTTTTTTAATTTTCAGTTGTTCTTATTGTACAACTCCTGACCCGCGGTCAGCTATAACATATTCTTGCGGCTCATATATTTTATTGCCCCTGACAGAGTCAGCTTCATACGTTTTAGTTCGGCATACTGCTCGGTACTGCTCAACACTATGTTTGCTTATTTTTCTCATAAGGCATGATTGGTTTGCTTCTGAATATCAATAAAACTTATTTCTGCGTTCTTTTGAAACGCCCACCAGCAAACTTGCATTAACAATTTGCAAAATTTGTTTTTCAAACATCAATGTTTTGTTTTTTTTATTGCAGTGCTCCATTTCTAAGGGACCCTAATCATTATGAGTTTTATTTTAAAAATCACTTAATAATCATTATTCTCAGAGCGAAAAAATAAAAATCAGAAAATAATCATTATTCTTTGATTATTCAATTGTTCAGTACGTCGAATATAGTATAAAACCGTGTTTGAAATTTTTCTAACACCCTCTTGTGATTTTGAGGGCGTTAGAAAAATTTCAAACACGGTTTTATACTATATTCGACCTAGTGAACAATTGTTCAAAAGTGTGCAACGCAGTGAAGCAGACATCTCCGACCCTATAAAGTATATATATTCTTGATCAGGATCACCTCCTGAGTTGATATGAGCATGTCCGTCTGTCCGTCTGTCTGTCTGTCTGTTTCTACGCAAACTAGTCTCTCAGTTTTAAAGCTATCGACTTGAAACTTTGCACACACCCTTCTACACCCTTATATACGCAGTATATAAGTCGGAACGACCGGGATCGGCCGACTATATCCTATAGCTGCCATATAACTGATTGATCGGAAATGGTATAACTTTCGTGTTTTTGAAGATAGAAAGCTGGAATTTAATGCAGATTCTATTTTTGGTCAGTTGATCCAACCTACCAAATTTCATAAGGATCGGCCGACTATATCTTATAGTTGCCATATAACTGAACGATCGGAAATGGTATAACTTTCGTGTTTTTGAAGATAGAAAGCTGGAACTTGGTACAGATTCTATTCTATATACAGATTTTTGGTCTGTTCATCCAATTTACCAAATTTCATAAGGATCGGCGAACTATATCTGATGTTTGCGATATATATCCGGTTTTAACTGCAAGGGTATATCAACTTCGGCTCCGCCCGAAGTTAGCTTTCCTTTCTTGTTTTATGATATTCTCATAAGGATCGGACAACTATTTCCGATGTTTGCGATATACATCCAATTTTAACTACAAGGGTATATCAGCTTCGGCTCCGCCCGAAGTTAGCTTTCCTTTCTTATTGATATTTAATGCCGTTTATTGAACGCAAAACCTCATACCTAAAAATAATTCCTAATTAAATTTTGGAATGTAAACAGTCAAATTTGTTCATTTTGTTTTACTAGAACCTCGCCGGTGTACTCAAAACACACCTAACGCTATTAAAATAGGAGCAATATAGAAACATAGAAAACAAATCTTATAGAAAACAAATCTTGCACATGTATCAATTTTACTGAGGTATACAGGTACCATTTAGTACCATGATTTTTTCACTTTTACCCCTTTTTACCACTAAAAGTTGGGAAAATTGAATATAAAGCTTCTATAAATCAAAGAAACTCATTTTCCTGTGGAAGATTTTTTTAGTTCTTATCTTATTGAAATTAGTAGAGCATACCATATTTTAATTTTGAATTAAAGGAAAAGTCAAAAAATATTTCATTGAATTATTTATAATTATAATTATTTAGAATAATAAGTTATTTATGATTCTGACGTCGCCATTTTCTTTAAATGCAATGACCATGGGCGATATCCAGGGACGATGGCCTGGTACTGGTTGAATGATATCAATAGCAAGAGCTTCTTCCAATTTTGATGTTACTTATCCTCCAGTGCAATTGATATTCGCCTTATTAGTTGCTGAATTGGCTTAACGAATGAATTTATTGTGAAATGAAATTTCATCTTCGCTTTGGATTTTAATTCAATCTTCTACCAAACGAATTTTTGCTGCGTTGACGTTTACTAGTATCATTATGATTATTATTTTACTTTATTTTCATGGCTGGGCATGCTGGGCTGCTTTTATTGTGGCCTTTACGACCACATCTTCCACATTCAAGTGGTTTATTTAAGTTCGCGTGCCCTCCAGAGATTTTCCTTATTGTTTCGGCTTCTGAATTTGAGCGCATTATTTCGAACTGTTTACTATTTTCTTCATCGATTTGGCAGGCATCGATCACCTGAGAAAAAGTGTACTCTTTTTCCAGAGGTTTTTTTTTAGCTCCACCCCGGACCATCTGTATAAAAAAAAACTTCTTTAGAAAAAACTTCTCTACTTCTGCTTTAGTGGCCCCAAAGTCACATTTTTATACCCTTGCAGAGGGTATTATAATTTTGGTCAAAAGTGTGCAACGCAGTGAAGAAGACATCTCCGACCCTATAAAGTATATATATTCTTGATCAGGATCACCTCCTGAGTTGATATGAGCATGTCCGTCTGTCCGTCTGTCCGTCTGTCTGTCTGTTTCTACGCGAACTAGTCTCTCAGTTTTAAAGCTATCGACTTGAAACTTTGCACACACCCTTCTACACCCTTATATACGCAGTATATAAGTCGAAACGGCCCGGATCGGCCGACTATATCCTATAGCTGCCATATAACTGATTGATCGGAAATGGTATAACTTTGGTGTTTTTAGAGTTAGAGAGTTCAAATTTTACAGGAAAGCTATTTTTGGCAAAACATTACGACATGCCAAATTTCATCGGCCGACTATATTTTATAGCTGCCATACAACTAAACGATCGAAAATGACCCAACTTTCGTGTTTTTGAAGATAGAAAGCTGGAATTTAATACAGATTCTATTTTTGGTCAGTTGATCCAACCTACCAAATTTCATTAGGATCGGCCGACTATATCTTATAGCTGCCATATAACTGAACGATCGGAAATGACCCAACTTTTGTGTTTTTGAAGATAGAAAGCTGGAACTTGGTACAGATTATATTTTTGGTCAGTTGATCCAACCTACCAAATTTCATAAGCATTGGCCAACTATATCCGATGTTTGCGATATATATCCGGTTTTAGCTGCAAGGGTATATAAACTTCGGCTTCGCCCGAAGTTAGCTTTCCTTTCTTGTTGAATTTGATTACGTAATCTTAACACAAATTGGCAAAACCTTCTCCTTTTGTAGGACAGATATTCCTGAACAAATGCCTCTCACAACTAAAACTCCAGTTGGTAAAAAACTTTGGTAAAAAATATTCATTTAATTTGTCGACCAGTACCTTATATAAATCTATATCTTCATCCCCAACATCATTTATATAATAGCGACAGGTAAAGAGAATTCCACAGTTTGAAGCTGTGGCCCACCAACATCTAATAACTTACTCCTCTTACGTATGGGTATCAATTTTTCCCGCTATGAAATAAATCGCAAAAGCTCTTCGCCACTTCTCCTACTCAACGCGCAAAAGAGACTTTTCCATGGTTTCGAAGAGAAATTACTTAATTACGTTTTCCATTATTATTGCTAGCTATGTCTGAAATGAGAAAATAAATCTTTGTTATTTGGCAAGCTGCCACTGACTCAGTCAGATTTTTTTAATTTTCAGTTGTTCTTATTGTACAACTCCTGACCCGCGGTCAGCTATAACATATTCTTGCGGCTCATATATTTTATTGCCCCTGACAGAGTCAGCTTCATACGTTTTAGTTCGGCATACTGCTCGGTACTGCTCAACACTATGTTTGCTTATTTTTCTCATAAGGCATGATTGGTTTGCTTCTGAATATCAATAAAACTTATTTCTGCGTTCTTTTGAAACGCCCACCAGCAAACTTGCATTAACAATTTGCAAAATTTGTTTTTCAAACATCAATGTTTTGTTTTTTTTATTGCAGTGCTCCATTTCTAAGGGACCCTAATCATTATGAGTTTTATTTTAAAAATCACTTAATAATCATTATTCTCAGAGCGAAAAAATAAAAATCAGAAAATAATCATTATTCTTTGATTATTCAATTGTTCAGTACGTCGAATATAGTATAAAACCGTGTTTGAAATTTTTCTAACACCCTCTTGTGATTTTGAGGTATAAAAAAAATAGTATAAAACCGTGTTTGAAATTTTTCTAACACCCTCTTGTGATTTTGAGGGCGTTAGAAAAATTTCAAACACGGTTTTATACTATATTTGACCTAGTGAACAATTGTCCAAAAGTGTGCAACGCAGTGAAGCAGACATCTCCGACCCTATAAAGTATATATATTCTTGATCAGGATCACCTCCTGAGTTGATATGAGCATGTCCGTCTGTCCGTCTGTCTGTCTGTCTGTTTCTACGCAAACTAGTCTCTCAGTTTTAAAGCTATCGACTTGAAACTTTGCACACACCCTTCTACACCCTTATATACGCAGTATATAAGTCGGAACGACCGGGATCGGCCGACTATATCCTATAGCTGCCATATAACTGATTGATCGGAAATGGTATAACTTTCGTGTTTTTGAAGATAGAAAGCTGGAATTTAATGCAGATTCTATTTTTGGTCAGTTGATCCAACCTACCAAATTTCATAAAGATCGGCCGACTATATCTTATAGTTGCCATATAACTGAACGATCGGAAATGGTATAACTTTCGTGTTTTTGAAGATAGAAAGCTGGAACTTGGTACAGATTCTATTCTATATACAGATTTTTGGTCTGTTCATCCAATTTACCAAATTTCATAAGGATCGGCGAACTATATCTGATGTTTGCGATATATATCCGGTTTTAACTGCAAGGGTATATCAACTTCGGCTCCGCCCGAAGTTAGCTTTCCTTTCTTGTTTTATGATATTCTCATAAGGATCGGACAACTATTTCCGATGTTTGCGATATACATCCAATTTTAACTACAAGGGTATATCAGCTTCGGCTCCGCCCGAAGTTAGCTTTCCTTTCTTATTGATATTTAATGCCGTTTATTGAACGCAAAACCTCATACCTAAAAATAATTCCTAATTAAATTTTGGAATGTAAACAGTCAAATTTGTTCATTTTGTTTTACTAGAACCTCGCCGGTGTACTCAAAACACACCTAACGCTATTAAAATAGGAGCAATATAGAAACATAGAAAACAAATCTTATAGAAAACAAATCTTGCACATGTATCAATTTTACTGAGGTATACAGGTACCATTTAGTACCATGATTTTTTCACTTTCACCCCTTTTTACCACTAAAAGTTGGGAAAATTGAATATAAAGCTTCTATAAATCAAAGAAACTCATTTTCCTGTGGAAGATTTTTTTAGTTCTTATCTTATTGAAATTAGTAGAGCATACCATATTTTAATTTTGAATTAAAGGAAAAGTCAAAAAATATTTCATTGAATTATTTATAATTATAATTATTTAGAATAATAAGTTATTTATGATTCTGACGTCGCCATTTTCTTTAAATGCAATGACCATGGGCGATATCCAGGGACGATGGCCTGGTACTGGTTGAATGATATCAATAGCAAGAGCTTCTTCCAATTTTGATGTTACTTATCCTCCAGTGCAATTGATATTCGCCTTATTAGTTGCTGAATTGGCTTAACGAATGAATTTATTGTGAAATGAAATTTCATCTTCGCTTTGGATTTTAATTCAATCTTCTACCAAACGAATTTTTGCTGCGTTGACGTTTACTAGTATCATTATGATTATTATTTTACTTTATTTTCATGGCTGGGCATGCTGGGCTGCTTTTATTGTGGCCTTTACGACCACATCTTCCACATTCAAGTGGTTTATTTAAGTTCGCGTGCCCTCCAGAGATTTTCCTTATTGTTTCGGCTTCTGAATTTGAGCGCATTATTTCGAACTGTTTACTATTTTCTTCATCGACTTGGCAGGCATCGATCACCTGAGAAAAAGTGTACTCTTTTTCCAGAGGTTTTTTTTTAGCTCCACCCCGGACCATCTGTATAAAAAAAAACTTCTTTAGAAAAAACTTCTCTACTTCTGCTTTAGTGGCCCCAAAGTCACATTTTTATACCCTTGCAGAGGGTATTATAATTTTGGTCAAAAGTGTGCAACGCAGTGAAGAAGACATCTCCGACCCTATAAAGTATATATATTCTTGATCAGGATCACCTCCTGAGTTGATATGAGCATGTCCGTCTGTCCGTCTGTCTGTCTGTTTCTACGCGAACTAGTCTCTCAGTTTTAAAGCTATCGACTTGAAACTTTGCACACACCCTTCTACACCCTTATATACGCAGTATATAAGTCGAAACGGCCCGGATCGGCCGACTATATCCTATAGCTGCCATATAACTGATTGATCGGAAATGGTATAACTTTGGTGTTTTTAGAGTTAGAGAGTTCAAATTTTACAGGAAAGCTATTTTTGGCAAAACATTACGACATGCCAAATTTCATCGGCCGACTATATTTTATAGCTGCCATACAACTAAACGATCGAAAATGACCCAACTTTCGTGTTTTTGAAGATAGAAAGCTGGAATTTAATACAGATTCTATTTTTGGTCAGTTGATCCAACCTACCAAATTTCATTAGGATCGGCCGACTATATCTTATAGCTGCCATATAACTGAACGATCGGAAATGACCCAACTTTTGTGTTTTTGAAGATAGAAAGCTGGAACTTGGTACAGATTATATTTTTGGTCAGTTGATCCAACCTACCAAATTTCATAAGCATTGGCCAACTATATCCGATGTTTGCGTTATATATCCGGTTTTAGCTGCAAGGGTATATAAACTTCGGCTTCGCCCGAAGTTAGCTTTCCTTTCTTATTGAATTTGATTACGTAATCTTAACACAAATTGGCAAAACCTTCTCCTTTTGTAGGACAGATATTCCTGAACAAATGCCTCTCACAACTAAAACTCCAGTTGGTAAAAAACTTTGGTAAAAAACATTCATTTAATTTGTCGACCAGTACCTTATATAAATCTATATCTTCATCCCCAACATCATTTATATAATAGCGACAGGTAAAGAGAATTCCACAGTTTGAAGCTGTGGCCCACCAACATCTAATAACTTACTCCTCTTACGTATGGGTATCAATTTTTCCCGCTATGAAATAAATCGCAAAAGCTCTTCGCCACTTCTCCTACTCAACGCGCAAAAGAGACTTTTCCATGGTTTCGAAGAGAAATTACTTAATTACGTTTTCCATTATTATTGCTAGCTATGTCTGAAATGAGAAAATAAATCTTTGTTATTTGGCAAGCTGCCACTGACTCAGTCAGATTTTTTTAATTTTCAGTTGTTCTTATTGTACAACTCCTGACCCGCGGTCAGCTATAACATATTCTTGCGGCTCATATATTTTATTGCCCCTGACAGAGTCAGCTTCATACGTTTTAGTTCGGCATACTGCTCGGTACTGCTCAACACTATGTTTGCTTATTTTTCTCATAAGGCATGATTGGTTTGCTTCTGAATATCAATAAAACTTATTTCTGCGTTCTTTTGAAACGCCCACCAGCAAACTTGCATTAACAATTTGCAAAATTTGTTTTTCAAACATCAATGTTTTGTTTTTTTTATTGCAGTGCTCCATTTCTAAGGGACCCTAATCATTATGAGTTTTATTTTAAAAATCACTTAATAATCATTATTCTCAGAGCGAAAAAATAAAAATCAGAAAATAATCATTATTCTTTGATTATTCAATTGTTCAGTACGTCGAATATAGTATAAAACCGTGTTTGAAATTTTTCTAACACCCTCTTGTGATTTTGAGGGCGTTAGAAAAATTTCAAACACGGTTTTATACTATATTCGACCTAGTGAACAATTGTCCAAAAGTGTGCAACGCAGTGAAGCAGACATCTCCGACCCTATAAAGTATATATATTCTTGATCAGGATCACCTCCTGAGTTGATATGAGCATGTCCGTCTGTCCGTCTGTCTGTCTGTCTGTTTCTACGCAAACTAGTCTCTCAGTTTTAAAGCTATCGACTTGAAACTTTGCACACACCCTTCTACACCCTTATATACGCAGTATATAAGTCGGAACGACCGGGATCGGCCGACTATATCCTATAGCTGCCATATAACTGATTGATCGGAAATGGTATAACTTTCGTGTTTTTGAAGATAGAAAGCTGGAATTTAATGCAGATTCTATTTTTGGTCAGTTGATCCAACCTACCAAATTTCATAAGGATCGGCCGACTATATCTTATAGTTGCCATATAACTGAACGATCGGAAATGGTATAACTTTCGTGTTTTTGAAGATAGAAAGCTGGAACTTGGTACAGATTCTATTCTATATACAGATTTTTGGTCTGTTCATCCAATTTACCAAATTTCATAAGGATCGGCGAACTATATCTGATGTTTGCGATATATATCCGGTTTTAACTGCAAGGGTATATCAACTTCGGCTCCGCCCGAAGTTAGCTTTCCTTTCTTGTTTTATGATATTCTCATAAGGATCGGACAACTATTTCCGATGTTTGCGATATACATCCAATTTTAACTACAAGGGTATATCAGCTTCGGCTCCGCCCGAAGTTAGCTTTCCTTTCTTATTGATATTTAATGCCGTTTATTGAACGCAAAACCTCATACCTAAAAATAATTCCTAATTAAATTTTGGAATGTAAACAGTCAAATTTGTTCATTTTGTTTTACTAGAACCTCGCCGGTGTACTCAAAACACACCTAACGCTATTAAAATAGGAGCAATATAGAAACATAGAAAACAAATCTTATAGAAAACAAATCTTGCACATGTATCAATTTTACTGAGGTATACAGGTACCATTTAGTACCATGATTTTTTCACTTTCACCCCTTTTTACCACTAAAAGTTGGGAAAATTGAATATAAAGCTTCTATAAATCAAAGAAACTCATTTTCCTGTGGAAGATTTTTTTAGTTCTTATCTTATTGAAATTAGTAGAGCATACCATATTTTAATTTTGAATTAAAGGAAAAGTCAAAAAATATTTCATTGAATTATTTATAATTATAATTATTTAGAATAATAAGTTATTTATGATTCTGACGTCGCCATTTTCTTTAAATGCAATGACCATAGGCGATATCCAGGGACGATGGCCTGTTACTGGTTGAATGATATCAATAGCAAGAGCTTCTTCCAATTTTGATGTTACTTATCCTCCAGTGCAATTGATATTCGCCTTATTAGTTGCTGAATTGGCTTAACGAATGAATTTATTGTGAAATGAAATTTCATCTTCGCTTTGGATTTTAATTCAATCTTCTACCAAACGAATTTTTGCTGCGTTGACGTTTACTAGTATCATTATGATTATTATTTTACTTTATTTTCATGGCTGGGCATGCTGGGCTGCTTTTATTGTGGCCTTTACGACCACATCTTCCACATTCAAGTGGTTTATTTAAGTTCGCGTGCCCTCCAGAGATTTTCCTTATTGTTTCGGCTTCTGAATTTGAGCGCATTATTTCGAACTGTTTACTATTTTCTTCATCGACTTGGCAGGCATCGATCACCTGAGAAAAAGTCTTTTTCCAGAGGTTTTTTTTTAGCTCCACCCCGGACCATCTGTATAAAAAAAACTTCTTTAGAAAAAACTTCTCTACTTCTGCTTTAGTGGCCCCAAAGTCACATTTTTGAATTTGATTACGTAATCTTAACACAAATTGGCAAAACCTTCTCCTTTTGTAGGACAGATATTCCTGAACAAATGCCTCTCACAACTAAAACTCCAGTTGGTAAAAACTGCAACCGCGACTCTCAGCCTGAGGACATCCAGAGTGCGAATATTTAGTAGCAGGACAAGATGCAATGCTTTTTGGTCACTTATGCAAGAGCCAAAAAATGAAATTTTGTTTTTTGAGAACTTCCGTATGTCAAAGAGTTCATTTTTTGAGATCTGCGAGTTGCTACTTCTTTATGAAAAAGTAGTTCAAAACAAATACAAATGTACCTATTGCACTATTAACTTGTATTTTTAATTGGAGTTGAAGAAATCGTGCATGAACCTTTGTGGCTCGACGCTCCTTCTGCTCAAAGGTATCATTGATTTCCCGTTGAGCCTCAATAAACTCCTGGTTCTGCAACTCCAGCCTGTCCAACGCCTCTTTGTTGTCGTCTGACATCTTCTGTGTTTGAAATATGCTTACTTGAAATTTGGCAGCTCGTAGGCATTGGTGTCTGTACGAGAAGATCAGGTGCATAAAAAGTAGAACTGGTTTTATCAATCTCCTCTGTTTTTGTGAAGACTTCATTGGTTGTCTTTCACTTCAAAATATGTTTTCTTTAACATTCGCAGCTTACTTTTAATTTGATATTCGAATCTTATCATATTTAGACTTCATCGATTCTGCGAAAACCCAGTAAAACCAGTTGTTTCGCTTAGTCTTGCCATCAAGCCAGGCCAAGCAGCTCGGTTAGCCCCGCGTTTTACTAAAACAGTTGGGAGCAAGCTCTCATTTTCCATAGCACGATGCATAGGGTCGGAAGTGCTGCCGCAGCGCTGCCGGCACACTGGCAGTATGCACATTCTCAAATTTTTTTAGAAGCCCTCTCATTTGCTCCCAATTTTTTTTGACCAAACTACAAAAAAAAAAATATTTTCCACTGAGAAAAATGAAAAATTTCTCGGAAATCGGGTTGGAACAAGTTTTCTCCAGAGAAAATATAGATAGGGAAGCGTAGTTTTTATACCCTTTCAGAGGGTATTATATTTTGGTCAAAAGTGTGCAACGCAGTAAAGGAGACATCTCCGACCCTATAAAGTATATATATTCTTGATCAAGATCACCTCCTGAGTTGATATAGGCATGTCCGTCTGTCTGTCTGTTTCTACGCGAACTAGTCTCTCAGTTTTAAAGCTATCGACTTGAAACTTTGCACACACCCTTCTACACCCTTATATACGCAGTATATAAGTCGGAACGACCGGGATCGGCCGACTATATCCTATAGCTGCCATATAACTGATTGATCGGAAACGGTATAACTTTCGTGTTTTTGAAGATAGAAAGCTGGAACTTGGCTGGTATACATTCTATATACAAGCTGGTACAGATTCTATTCTATATAGAGATTTTTGGTCAGTTCATCCAATTTACCAAATTTCATAAGGATCGGCCAACTAAATCTGATGTTTGCGATATATATCCGGTTTTAACTGCAAGGGTATATCAACTTCGGCTCCGCCCGAAGTTAGCTTTCCTTTCTTGTTTTATGATATTCTCATAAGGATCGGACAAATATTTCCGATGTTTGCGATATACATACATCCAATTTTAACTACAAGGGTATATCAACTTCGGCTCCGCCCGAAGTTAGCTTTCCTTTCTTATTGATATTTAATGCCGTTTATTGAACGCAAAACCTCATACCTAAAAATAATTCCTAATTAAATTTTGGAATGTAAACAGTCAAATTTGTTCATTTTGTTTTACTAGAACCTCGCCGGTGTACTCAAAACACACCTAACGCTATTAAAATAGGAGCAATATAGAAACATAGAAAACAAATCTTATAGAAAACAAATCTTGCACATGTATCAATTTTACTGAGGTATACAGGTACCATTTAGTACCATGATTTTTTCACTTTCACCCCTTTTTATACCCTTGCAGAGGGTATTATAATTTTTTCCAAAAGTGTGCAACGCAGTGAAGGAGACATCTCCGACCCTATAAAGTATATATATTCTTGATCAGGATCACCTCCTGAGTTGATATGAGCATGTCCGTCTGTCCGTCTGTCCGTCTGACCGTCTGTCCGTCTGTCCGTCTGTCTGTTTCTACGCAAACTAGTCTCTCAGTTTTGAAGCTATCGACTTGAAACTTTGCACACACCCTTCTTCCCTTTGCACGCAGTATATAAGTCGGAACAGTCCGGATCGGCCGACTATATCCTATAGCTGCCATATAACTGATTGATCGGAAATGGTATAACTTTAGTGTTTTTAAAGTTAGAGAGTTCAACTTTGACATGAGAGCTATTTTTGGCAAAACATTACGACATGCCAAATTTCATAAGGATCGGCCGACTATATCCTATAGCTGCCATATAACTGAACGATCGGAAATGACCCAACTTTCGTGTTTTTGAAGATAGAAAGCTGTAACTTAGTACTGATTATATTTTTGGTCAGATAATCCGACCTACTCAATTTCATAAGGATCGGCCAACTATAGCTGCCATATAACTGAACGATCGAAAATGTTTTTTGGTAGAAATACCAACTTTGGTATTTTTGAAGATAGAAGTTTGGGACTTTTTTTATACCCTTGCAGAGGGTATTATAATTTTGTCCAAAAGTGTGCAACGCAGTGAAGGAGACATCTCCGACCCTATAAAGTATATATATTCTTGATCAGGATCACCTCCTGAGTTGATATGAGCATGTCCGTCTGTCCGTCTGTCTGTTTCTACGCAAACTAGTCTCTCAGTTTTAAAGCTATCGTCTTGAAACTTTGCACACACCCTTCTTTCCTTTGCACGCAGTATATAAGTCGGAACGGCCGGGATCGGCCGACTATATCCTATAGCTGCCATATAACTGATTGATCGGAAATGGTATAACTTTGGTGTTTTTAGAGTTAGAGAGTTCAAATTTGACATGAGAGCTATTTTTGGCAAAATAATACGACTTGCCAAATTTCATAAGGATCGGTCGACTATATCCTATAGCTGCCATATAACTCAACGATCGGAAATGACCCAACTTTCGTGTTTTTGAAGATAGAAAGCTGGAATTTAGTGCAGACTCTATTTTTGGTTAGTTGATCCAACCTACCAAATTTCATTAGGATCGGCCGACTATATCCTATAGCTGCCATATAACTGAACGATCGGAAATGACCCAACTTTTGTGTTTTTGAAGATAGAAAGCTGGAACTTGGTACAGATTATATTTTGATCCATCCTACCAAATTTCATAAGGATCGGCCAACTATATCCGATGTTTGCGATATATATCCGGTTTTAGCTGCAAGGGTATATAAACTTCGGCTCCGCCCGAAGTTAGCTTTCCTTTCTTGTTTAGATTTTTTATTGTAATAAATTGGTTTTATTATGATGTAATCATAAGGATCGGAAAACTATATCCGATGTTTGCGATATTTATCCGGTTTTAACTGCAAGGGTATATCAACTTCGGCTCCGCCCGAAGTTAGCTTTGCTTTCTTGTTACCACTAAAAGTTGGGAAAATTGAATATAAAGCTTCTATAAATCAAAGAAACTCATTTTCCTGTGGAAGATTTTTTTAGTTCTTATCTTATTGAAATTAGTAGAGCATACCATATTTTAATTTTGAATTAAAGGAAAAGTCAAAAAATATTTCATTGAATTATTTATAATTATAATTATTTAGAATAATAAGTTATTTAAGATTTTAATTTTTAATTAATAAGAAACTTTGAATATCTTCTTTTGAAGATATCTTCTTTTGTCATGGCCATCACCAAAAATAATGTTTTTCTGAACGCAGCTTTCGAAGAGATTTGTTTTTAACGTGAAAATTTTGTAAATATGTAATCCTTAAAGATCATCCTTACCGAATTTGCTATTTTAATTGAAAGATCAAAATCTGAAGCCTTAGGATCAAGTATCTTTTTAATATAAACAATCTTCATATTAAATTTTTTCCAATGTTTATTGGTACATATTTTCAGTTTTTTTTTCTCCAACAGAAAAATTGTTATCTTTTTTTTCGAGTTTTTGCTGTTTTTGGCGCTGCTCTCTTTTTTTAGCAGCGTCAGCGCAACAACAAAAATGTTAACACTGTAGTATTTTTTTTTTTTGTAGTAGAGCCGAAGTTGATATACCCTTGCAGTTAAAACTGGATATATATCGCAAACATCGGATATAATTGGCCTATTCTTATGAGAATATCATAATAAAACCAATTAATTACAATAAAATATCTAAAAAAAACAAGAAAGGAAAGCAAACTTCGGGCGGAGCCGAAGTTTATATACCCTTGCAGTTAAAACCGGATATATATCGCAAACATCGGATATAGTTGGCCGATCCTTATGATTACATCATAATAAAACCAATTAACTAAAATAAAAAATCTAAAAATATGTCCCAAGCTTCTATCTTCAAAAATACAAAAGTTGATATTTCTACCAAATACCATTTCCGATCGTTCAGTTATATGGCAGCTATAGGATATAGTCGGCCGATCCTAATGAAATTCGGTAGGATGGATCAACTGGCCAAAAATAGAATCTGTATTAAGTTTCAGCTTTCTATCTTCAAAAACACGAAAGTTGGGTCATTTTCGATCGTTCAGTTGTATGGCAGCTATAAGATATAGTCGGCCGATCCTTATGGCATGTCGTAATGTTTTGCCAAAAATTTCCTGTAAAATTTGAACTCTCTAACTCTAAAAACACCAAAATTATACCATTTCCGATCAATCAGTTATATGGCAGCTATAGGATATAGTCGGCCGATCCGACTTATATACTGCGTGCAAAGGAAAGAAGGGTGTGTGCAAAGATTCAAGTCGATAGCTTTAAAACTGAGACTAGTTTGCGTAGAAACAGACAGACGGACATGCTCATATCAACTGAGGAGGTGATCCTGATCAAGAATATATATACTTTATAGGGTCGGAGATGTCTCCTTCACTGCGTTGCACACTTTTGACCAAAATTATAATACCCTCTGCAAGGGTGTAAAAAATTGTACTGCTTCCACTTGATCGTATTCTTAAACATATATAAAATACAAGCTAAAATATTGAAAAATTTAAAATAACAAATAATATAATTTCCTTTATCGTTAACCCAATAATGAATACCCCAATTTTCTGAAGGTAGAAAGCTGAAAAACTATACAATTTAACTATATAAACTATACTATACAATTTTTTTATGTTTATTATTTACTCTACTCTCCTTATTTTTCGTCAAAATCAAAAATAGAAAATTTTATTTTTGCAACGTAAAAAAAATTGAAACAAGAAAGGAAAGCTAACTTCGGGCGGAGCCGAAGTTTATATACCCTTGCAGTTAAAACTGGATATATATCGCAAACATCGGATCTAATTGGCCGATCCTTATGGGAATATGAATATATAATCCAATTTATTACAATACAAAATCTAAAAGAAGTCTCAAGCTTCTATCTTCAAAAATACCAGTTGGTATTTCAACCAAAAACCATTTCCGATCGTTCAGTTATATGGCAGCTATAAGATATAGTCGGCCGATCGGTATGAAATTTGGTATGTCGGATAAACTGACCAAGAATATAATCTGTACCAAGTTCCAGCTTTCTATTTTCAAAAACACGAAAGTTGGGTCATTTCCGATCGTTCAGTTAAATGCAGCTATAGGATATAGTCGGCCGATTCCGTTCGTTCCGACTTATATACTGCGTGCAAAGGAAAGAAGGGTGTGTGCAAAGTTTCAAGTCGATAGCTTTTAAACTGAGAGACTAGTTCGCGTAGAAACAGACAGACAGACGGACAGACGGACATGCTCATATCAACTCAGGAGGTGATCCTGATCAAGAATATATATACTTTATAGGGTGACCAAAATTATAATACCCTCTGCAAGGGTATAAAAACATTCCACACATATTTTCATCGTTTTGAACGTATGCGTAGCAGAAAAACACAATGAGAGCAGACCATTCACTGAAAGCGAAAAGAACATAGTTTTTTGTTTCATTTTTCGTTAATTTAAAAGTTTAAATAGGCACTAAAATAGTGTATTTTATTTTAAAGAAAGCTTTGCTAGCAACAGTTCTAAAACAAATGAAACAAGAGAGGAAAGCTAACTTCAGGCGAAGCCGAAGTTTATATACCCTTGCAATTAAAACCAGATATATATCGCAAACATCGGATATAGTTGGCCGATCCTTATGGGAATATGAATATATAATCAAATTTATTACAATATAAAATCTAAAAAAGTCCCAAACTTCTATCTTCAAACATACATACCAAAGTTGGTATTTTTACCAAAAACCATTTCCGATCGTTCAGTTATATGGCAGCTATAAGATGTAGTCGGCCGATCGTTATGAAATTTGGTAGGTCGGATCAACTGACCAACTGAAAAATATAATCTGTAACAAGTTCCAGCTTTCTATCTTCAAAAACACGAAAGTCGGGTCATTTCCGATCGTTCAGTTATATGGCAGCTATAGTATATAGTCGGCCGATCCTTACGAAATTTGGCATGTTGTATTATTTTGCCAAAGATGTAAAATTTGAACTCTCTAACTCTAAAAACCCCGAAGTTATACCATTTCCGATCAATCAGTTTAATGGCAGCTATAGGATATAGTCGGCCGATTCCGGTCGTTCCGACTTATATACTGCGTGCAAAAAAAAGAAGGGTGTGTGCAAAGTTTCAAGTCGATAGCTTTAAAACTGAGAGACTAGTTTGCGTAGAAACAGACAGACGGACATGCTCATATCAACTCAGGAGGTGATCCTGATCAAGAATATATACACTTTATAGGGTCGGAGATGTCTCCTTCACTGCGTTGCACACTTATGACCAAAATTATAATACCCTCTGCAAGGGTATAACAACTAGGCCTCCCTATCTATATTTTCTATGGAGAAAACTTGTTCCAACCCAATTTCTGTGAAAATGTTTCTCAGTGGGAAAATTTTTTGTTAAAGTTTTGGCTGTCAAATGAGGCAAAATGGGAGCAAATTAGGGAGCTTCTAAAAAATTTCAAACTGTCAGTGTGAAAAGTGACAGTTTGCCCCCGACTGCTTTAGTTTATGCACTCAACAACATTTGTTTTACATTAAAACAACAATTAAATACAGTTGTGGTTCCTTATGCTTTATTCGAATTCGTTTACACATACATATCTTATTCCGAAACATAGTGTAATAGCTGAACCGAAATTTTTATAAAGCTTTACACAACATTCAAGATTCCATCGAAGTCTGGCGAGCTGTGGGAAAGAAAGCAAATGATACATTATCTGACAAATATGACAAGCATTAGTTAGTAGAAATTGCGGGAACGTAAAAAAACAAAACATGCAATTAAGATAAAAACTCAGTTATAACAGAAACGACAAACTTACACCCTTTGGAATCTATAATGATTTAACACTCTTAGGCCTTTTCATCTGTAAAATACATTTGCATACATCGCGTTTATTGAGGATATAATAATCCCAGTCAATCAGTGTGAAATTAATTATTAAAAATTTTTGTATGGAGTACACAATTTTCTTACACAAATTATGCAATATAAGATTTAAAAAAAAGTGGTCTATAAGGGAATAAAAAAAATAAATAAGCAACAAATACATATTTTTCAACTAGTTAAAATATATATGTCTACTGTTACGTAATTTAATATTGGTTTTAAAAACCTAGAAAATATAGCCTATAAATTGGTCTTCGAATTGTTCAAAATTTTTATATTTAATGGACTCTGTATATTTATTATAAATAAAATTACTTGCAGCTTCTTCGTAAGCTTGGTTATTTTAATATCGGATAACTTTTTTCAAGATCTTTATGTATTTCTATATTCAAACCTAATATACATATGTAACTAAATAATCTGAATTATTCTAAATTAAATTGATTCCTTATTTGTGTTAGGTGAATACGTACGTGCTGGTCTACCGTTCGCCCACGGTGTAAATTTTACGTGACTTTCATTTCTTTTGGCAGCATCTGCACGCAATTCAGTGCGTAAAGCCTCTCGCAACACACGGGCTGCTACGTTTGAGTATTGAATATAACTGCGATTCACGATATACGTTGCGTAACATATGGTCGATTTTATTAAAAATATTAATATCAAACACAAAAAGAAAAATATTTAGAGTTCTTACGTAATTCCTGCAGCTCTCCACGCTGTCATTTTGATTTAATTAATGTTAGCTGAGATGACGCACCCAAACGGTTTCAACTTAATTCCTTTAAAATGATTCGCCTTTAAAACCAGACTAAGTATGTGAATTCGATAACAGCATAAAAACATTTGCGATAATCTTGAATTAGAAATATAATCGAAAACTAAAATACCCCTATTGCACTACAAGTTTCATGTCACTGAGTACATCTGTTTGAAACATTTGGAATGGAGAAATATTCCTACCCCAGTTCCATATATATATGTATGTTCATGTTACACCATTTAAATAAATGTATGTACATGTTGAAAATCATTTTGTCTTCTAAGCGAACTAGTTTCTCAGTTTTAATGCTATCGACTTTGCAAACACCTTATTTCCTTTTCACGTATTATATATGTAGGTAGGAACGGCCGGGATAGCCTAACAATGGCACGATATAATTAATTGACAGGATAATTATGGTGTTTTAAGAGTAAGCGATGGGATTTGGTATAGATTTTCTTTTTTGCAAAGGAGGATAAGGATCGGCTCACTATATCCTATACTTTCCATGTAACTGATCGATCGCAACTGACAAACTTTTTTTTACCAATTGATTAGACCTATTAACTTTTTTTAAGATCGGCTGTCTATATCTGCCTTAAAAGCGGAACGACCGGTATTTGGAATTTGATAAAAACTTTTGAAGTTTTGAAGATAAAAGCTTGGGATTTTCCTTAAATGCTGTATTCTAATAAATTGGTTTTATTACAAAATTTTTATAACAACAATATCCAACTATACTTTATACAACCATAGATTTGTGATATATATCCGATCTTAACTGCAAGTGAATATCAACTTCGGCTCCGCCCGAAGTTATCTTTCTTTCTTGTTTTTAAAAACTAAATTAATATTTTATATTTATTCATTTTATAAAGTTAAATTAATTTTAGGCAAACAATTGTTTGGTATCAGGTAGCACATTGATATATGTAAATGAACAATGCAACGGTGATCGGAGCCAAGAAAACGAAGACGAACAGCAACTTCCCGCAACGGGTTCATGAGATTAAAAATACCCGTTAGCTGCACGTGCCACGGTGGTAACCTCCTGAAATAGCTGTGCAGGTGGAGACCTCAATATCTTTCAACCCTATCTGGCGCCCAACCGAGTCAAAGACCATGACGAGATCTCCACGCCACGTGGAAGCCTCGAAAAATAAAATCACCAGCTTAAAAGTGGGACCTTAAAACGGATGTACCGGACCGCACAGAAGACTGCGAAAAAGAAGAAGGAAAACTTCCAGAGAACCATGTGAGTAAAGCCTTTTTTTATGAATTGCCAGAAAATATTAAAAAAAACGATAAGAAAAGAATATATTCAAATTTTGTTATTTTTTATGGTTAAGTGACGTCTTTTTATATGAATTGCATGAAAAAATTAAACTCATAATCAAAAATCGATAATTCGTAAAAATTTCTGTCCGCTTGAAAAAAAAACTCTTTAATTCGCAAAAATTCCATGCATTTTGGTCGACTCGCTAATTCGTAGTATTTGGCGCAACGCAAAGAATATGAACATTTTTTAATTCGTAATTTTGTTTCGTAACCTCCTCTATATCGTAATGCGTTGCGAAATTTTTTGTAGTTAAGGCACCGTTAGATTTTGCAGATAGCTATGCCGCCTTTATGTCGCTATGCATTATGAATTTTTTGTTTCGTTTAGATTTCTGATTTTTTCGGAGAGTAACATCGTTCTGTGAAAAGGTCACAATAAAGTACGCATAAGTCGTTATCAATCGCGCAAAAAAAAACATTATTTCAGCGATTGATAATGGAACAAAAAAAATTGAGGTGTCAAAACCATTCGATGTCGCTCCATCAAATCTATGAACATAGTGGATTTTGAGGCAAGCAGTGGTTACCAATTACCAATTATTTTAAAGCTTGATTTTTGTATAATTTATAAGTTTTTTATAATTTAATGTTTCTGCTTAATTGTTTTTGTTATTATAGTTTTATGGTATTGTTTAATTTCCCTTTAATTTAAAAAAAATTACAAATAAAAGTACATACTTATAAAGTTTGTTTAATTTTAATAAACTTAAAAACATATGTAAAAATGATATAAAATGTAAAAACCCCGTTAATTCGACTCTTTCATTTTTGAGCTCCGCTAAATAGAAATCTCGATAAATGGAATTCCCGTCTAATTCGTAAAAAAATCGCAACCAACAGGCGTGGTTCTGCGACACAAGGATAAGCCAACTTGGGAACTCACGCGCAAGTCATAGACCGTGGGAGAGCACCTCGGTCATCAGCCACGCAGCTTCAAACTCCGGGCTCGCTAGCGCGTATGCGCGGTGTTTCGGTGTAGCGGGAGCGCGACGTACCGTCAGCAAAACGGCAACTTCCAATCCTGGCTCGCTAGCGCCTATGCGCGGAATCCCAGTGTAGCGGAGGCGACAAGCACAGGCGCTCCCATCCTGGCACTAGCGCGTGTGCGTAGTGACCCGGTGTAGCGGAAACGGCAGTCTGCATACAAACTCCCAATCCTGGCGCTAGCGCGTATGCGCGGTATCCAGGATAGCGGGGGCGACAGTCCGCAGCCAACTTCCAATCCCGGCCCGCTAGCGCGTATGCGACGGAGTAACGGCGGCGTATCCCAAAACATCCCACAGAGGACGCCGACGAAGGAGCTGGCAGAACCAGGAGGAGGAACGGTGAGCTAGCCGATGAGCTAGCGGCTGTGAGCTAGCCGCGGCAAATTGTGGTGAGCGGAAGCAGAAAAACAGTTCGTTACAACTTTTGTCGATTTACTTCCTGTTCGGCAAGTGTGATCAGAGCGTTGAACCCACTTGAGTCCACCGCTTGCGTCAGATAGACCGAAGCTGAGGAAAAGGTACTAAGAATGTACTGGCAGCCGGCTACAGATGACTTCAAGTTCGACGTCAAATATCAAGTCCCGAGAAGCGTGATGACAGGGAACGCGTCGCTACTAAGAGGGAGTTCCTAAGCCTGGTCATGTCCAAGTTTGACCCGATTGGATTCCTGAGCTGCTACATGGTAACTGCCAAATTGTTAATGCGAGGGATTTGGCGGAGAGGAGTCAACTGGGACGAGCCCCCACCAGATAATTTGGCCGCTGCCTTTGCAGCTGGAATAAGCAAAATGGCGACAAGGAATAAGCAAAATCTAAGAGTTCCGATGTCCACACTACTACTTCGGGGGTGGACGCGTGGGATGCTACAGCTGCACATCTTCGAGGGTCACTTACAAGAACGGAGACTTGCGGGCGCATTTCATAAGCTACAAGACGAAATGCGCTCCGAAGAGGACTATATCGATCCCGCGACTGGAACTTCTTAGACTGTGTTGCACTGGATAAGCAGATAAGCAGGCAGAGATCTTGGGATTCACGGAGGCGTCCCAGTGGAGATGGATTCCGTGTGCCGAAAACTTGGCAGATGACGCGATGAGGCCGCGCAAGGCAGTGGTCCTGAGCATCGGTTTGCGATGGCTAAGCGGTCCACCATTTCAACGAGGACCAGAGGAGAGCTGGCCAAGATCGAGCGAGGGATGGATTTCTCCGATGCCCGACGAAGAGGAAATGAAGTATGAGTTTGCCTTGGTTATGGTAAACTTCATATCCTTGCAGAGATTCTCTAACTACAATCGACTGATGAGGAGCACCGCATGGGGGCTCAGATTCATTCGACGGTGCCGTGGACTACGATACGATGGAGAGGATCACGGACTGACGTAAATGGAGAGCGCTGAAGCAGAATGCGAGCGAGAAGGGCAGCCGACTGCATGGACTGTCCTCATACTTCGACGAGGTCGGAGTAATGCGAGCTAGCGGGAGGATCAGGAAACGGAGACGCGGCGAATGTACCATACAGCGCACGTCGGCCGATCATACTGTCTCACGAAGAGGCATTGGCGGAGATGATTATGCAGCATCACACAGAGCAAAACACAGGCAACCATCGGAGCGATCCGGCTGAAGTTCTGGATTTCGAACTTACGGAGGCTGCTACGGAGGGGGGTGAGCAAATGATCGTTTGCCGTGAAGGGCACGACCAACTCAGCCCGAGATGGGTCCCCTGCCAGAGGACCGGCTGGAGGCCAACGGATGGCCCTTTAAGTTTACCGGATTGGATTATTTTGGACCGCTATTTGTAACGGTTGGACGTCGCACGGAGAAGAGGTGAGTGGCACTGTTAACCTGTCTGACCACAAGAGCTATCCACTTTGAGATGGCTCACGATTTGTCCACTGATTCCTTCATAATCCCTATGAGGAACTTAATGAGCCGACGTGGATCCGTCGTCAGGATCAGGAGCGACAATGGAAAGAACTTCGCTGGAGCCAACCACGAGGCCAAGAGGTTCAGCGAAGTGTTCGAGCCTGTCCCTGCCTTAGTTTTGTAAGCTCTTGCTTACAAGTACAAGTACAATGGACGCTTATCGGCATAGGTAAAGTCAAGGCGACTTATAATAGCATCAAAATTAAAAACTGTATTAAAGGATGAAAGGTTAGAATCAGCAGATCCCCTAATCTTGTTAGCGATTATGAGAACAGCCTAATCATTTTTAGAACTACCATCAAACCTTCTGAACATCTCATATGATGCTAGTGCTGTCTGTCGCCAACATATTTTTGACCCATCAAATTCTGGCAATGATTTTACCACATCAAGGCTTTTGTCACAAGGCACATTACCGGATATAGCAACAGGCAAGAATACTGTAATATCAGGAGCGGTTACTGTCGCAGCGCTAAACCTATCAGTGACTTCCCTCAATTTCTCTTCGAACTCTTGTTTCTGCACCTGCGGCCGAACCCGCTACGTTTATGTTTGCCAGTAGTTGTTGTAGATCCATACTTTGTTTTTCCTGTACTATGTGTTCGGTGGCCTCTTCTGATAAAGCGAGGTTGCTCAGCTGAACAACCAAGTCCTCAGTTTATCAAGTCTCAACAATATTGTACCTTCGCCAAGCGCTAATATCGGCGCTTATCTATTTACCGTACTCTTTTACGCGAAATGAATTTTACTGATTACCGTGACACCCAAAGAAATAAATTACTCTAGATTAAATTCCGACACTGTTTTCAAAAATCAATGTTTTATGAACAATAACAAAATTTAAATATATTCTTTTATTATGTTTCGTTTAATTTTCTCAGGCAATTCTTAAAAAAAGACTTCACTTACAAAATAATATAAATTGGTTTGTGTAATAATGTTGTTGTGTAATCCCTCGCTGCAGTCGGTGATGCCGCAGACGCTGGAGATATGTTGTAAGATAATTACCCCTGGCGGTTGCCGGGGGGTGTTGCTACTCCTTGTAGGTAGTGGTTGAGATCCCTGGCGGTTGCCGAGGGAAGATCCGTTCTGTGACGGGAGTTATGATGGGAGCACTTGCCCCGTTGTCACGGCCCTTGAGGCGCGGTGACCAATTCAACAAATGAATTAACAAGTTAACGGCAGTGCCGGAGATTGGTTTTATTGTGCTCTTTATTGTATGAGACTCTGACACAAACTGAAACTTAAAGCTAACAAAAAGTATTTCATAGCGGCCACGCAAATGTGCAGTGCTTGCCGCTATGCATGGGCTTCCGGCCAGACGCTGTGTCAGCAGTTTGGCCAGAGCGAGCTCTTAAATAATCGGACATTGCCGCTGCTCGGTTAACTTCAGTTAACTTGCACAACAAAGAAAAACCCACACCCACAATTCGATTCGGCCTGAAATAAAGTTAAAAGCCATAGTGATAGTGATCGTATTGGGGGAAGGAATAATTTAAGGTGAGAAAATATTTTAATAGTTCCAATACGCCAACATGACCAATTCCTTGTCAGGCGGCACAGTGCACTACGATTCCGACAAGGTGCAGCCTGATAGTGACGTAACCAGCTGACCGAGAATCCCAAATTAAGCGTGCATTAGGGAGGATCAGGATGTAGAGAAGAAATAAGAACATTCACAGCAACAAATAACTGTTGCCGCTGCAGTTCAGTGCAGCCAGCCACTTATTAGAGTGAAAGTTCCGTATTTTGACTATTTTCTTTTGTGAGCCTGAATATACCAAATATCAGTACTACACAGGGAAAAAAACAATAACCTTGCCTGCGAGCATGTGTATGTAAACACTTTCGGCAATATTGAATTGCACAAAAATATTCTAAGGCTAACCTCGATAGCTGCGCCAAATTAGTATCGATTCCCACCCTAATTGAAATCATGTATAATTTTCTTTAATTTAATTTTATAAATTCTTAATTTTCTTATTATTGCGTAAATGTAAATTCTAAGGAGTATAAATTATTTAGCATAGGACCTTATGTCGGGTCAAGCAGCAAGCAACTAATTTAAACATAATAAATAATTAGTAACTGATGTTTTGTTGGTCGCAAGCCGACTCTCTTTCGGCCGCTCGGCTTTGCTAATTCGGCGTTTAAAGTTAGCGAGCATCCGCTCAGCCTATTCTGGAAGGTTGACGCCACTCTCGTTCGTCTTCTTACTGCGCTCGCATCCTAAATTGGATTTCCCATATTGTTCAAAAATCCTAATTTCATATGCGGCCTGAATAAAGTTTATAACGTTGAGCTTAATTAAATTCTGATTTTATTTACTGGCATTGAAAATCATCAATGACCAAACATTGGTGACCCCGACGTGATCGTTAATATATTTATATACACATAAACAAATTACTAAAACAAAAACAAACCAATTTTGTAAACAGTGTTATGTGAAAAATGATCATACGTGGCTAATAAGTTTGTTTACAATAATAAACAAATTATAATATATTATTATATTATACATACATACAAGCATAAACATAAACGTTAGTTAACAAGCACACATACATATTTACGATCCACAACGCAAGTGCATTCGCCCGCGCATAGACTTCATACAAACATACGATCCACAACGCAAGTGCATTCGCTCGCACATAGCTTCATATATATATACATTCCACAATTCCGCTACGTTTCTGAGCGCACAGTGGGACAGATCGTGTTCGCCGCGAGCAAATAAAATTTATTTCGGGTTGTTCGGAACTCAATATAATAAATCATGAACTCCAGCGGCGCCGTCACAGTAGCACCCACTCCAACTCGGAGTGCTATTTTAAAGAGCAAGGCCCTGAGTATTCTCCAGGACTTACAGAGGATCCAAGGAGCTCTTCAGCCTATTTCCAAGGTGGATGATGCCATGCTACACGTCCGACATGGTCAAATAGCCACCATGTTCAGCGACTTCAAAGCCATCCACGGGGAGCTTGAGGATTTGGACATTTTGCAGATCAGCAGTGACCTTCGATGGACTGTTTCGGAGCTCATAGCGACGATGCAGGCGGAAATTGAGCACGAGACGACCCTTCGCTCATCCCACATTGCTGCCCACTCCACCCTTGCCAACGGAATGGCATCATGCAGGCTGACCCAGGGTAAGGTCAAAGTTTTCAAGTGCTGCCTCCTTTGCCGCTCCCTACGTTCAGCGGTGGATACTCGGAATGGGCTAAATTTTACTCGATCTTCTCTACAACCGTCGGCAGCAGTACTAATAGTAAGGTGGAAAAGTTGCAAAGGTTGCGATCTTTCCTTCGGGAGTCCGCTTTCAAAACAGTTCGTTCCTTGGAAGTCTTCGACGAGAACTATGATGTCGCGCTGAATTTATTGGAAACACGATTTAATAACCGTCGCTTAATATTTCAGGCAAACGTGAACGAGATTTTGGGCCTCAGTCTGTTGAAAAGTTGCTCAATAGCAGCTCTTCGAGATCTTTCGGACAAATTCAATGCCCATATGCGAGCCTTACAGAATTTGGGTACATCAGTTCAGATCGCCAGCTGCAACATCGTCCAAGTGCTGCTTCAAAGGTTGGACCCAGCTACCCAGGCCAAGTGGGAGGAGAGTCAAAACCCCTCAGGTTCAGACGCCATCCCTACTTGGGAGTCGATGGCCGAAGTTTTGGAGCAGCGGTGTAGGACGCTGGAGGCTATGGACGTGGCCATGGCTGCATACGCCCCGGGCGCTCATGTGGGAAGGCGTCGAGGTGCAAATAATAGTAGATCATCCTTTATTGTTACTAATTTGCTTCCCTCTACCTGTGCGCTATGCGGGGGATGGTCCCATATAATGCCTGCATGCCCCCGATTTCTATCAATGCCCCCTGAGATCCGCCTTGGTGAGGCCAGGCGACTCGGTCTTTGTCGGAAGTGTCTGCAAGCGGGCCATCACATGCGTGAGTGCCTCGCTGCTAATTGTCGCAGTTGTGGAAGGAGGCATCACAGCCTGCTGCATTTCCTGGAGCCGCAGGCATCTAGCGGCCAGCCTTTGGTTGGTCCTCCCACGTCAGCCATAACCGAGGTCGCCGAGCCTGTAGCCTCTTCGCCGTCCACTGCTAATGCACTAGTTGCTCAAGGTCGCAGCGGCGATATATCGTTGCTTGCTAAAGCGAACATTTTTGTTGGTAGTCGCGCTGGATCCCTTGTTCCATGCCGAGCTCTAATGGATTCTGTATCTCAGGTGCACATAATCACTTTCCGGCTGGCAAGTCAGCTGCAGCTCCGGAGGTACAAATCATTCATGGCGGTGTCTGGTATTGGAGATACCTTTGCGACAGATGGATTCTCTGTTGATGTTCTCCTACGTTCCCACTGTTCTGAATACTCGGCCCTGGTTAACGCCGTCATCGCCGCCAATATCACGGACCTGCAGCCTAGTTTCAGTTTGGGTGTCTCCAGTTGGAATATTCATGGCAATCTTTCTTTGGCTGATCCTGAATTTTTCCGCCCACAGCGCATCGACCTTCTTATCGGAGCCAGTCTGTTTTATGAGCTGTTGTGTGTTGGGCAAATTAAGCTCTCAGCCGGCCTGCCATTGCTGCAGAAAACTCAACTTGGATGGGTCGTGTGTGGAGGCGGTTCACATGTCCAGAGAAGATCACTCGTTTCCACAAGGATGTTCCGGAGAGCGCAACAATGCTGGATGATCAGCTGGATTCTCTGCTCCGCCGGTTTTGGGAAATCGAAGACTGCTCCGAGCCTATTGTGAAGCGGACGAAGGAAGAGCTAGATTGCGATGCGCATTTCGTGCAACATGTTGCTCGGCTGGATTCCGGCGCTTACCTTGTGAGGCTTCCGTTAAAATGCAGTTCTAAGTTGCTGGAAGAGTCTTACTCCCAAGCCGTTCGACGATTTCTTTCCCTCGAAAGGAAGCTCTGTCGCCGTCCTCAATTGAAGGAGCAAATTGCTGCCTTCATAAAGCTGTATTTGGAGTTGGGTCACATGTCTCCAGTCCCTGCTGATGCGAGCGTCACTGGTCAATACTTTCTTCCACACCATTGTGTTTTAAAGGAGGACAGTTCAACAACCAAGCTCAGGGTTGTCTTTGATGGATCTGCTGTCACCACTTCTGGATATTTATTGAATGACGTGTTGATGTCTGGCCCAGTTATTCAGCCAAAGTTACTGCATATTCTGTTAAGGTTCCAATGCCATCGGGTGGCCATTACTGGAGATATTTGTAAAATGTATCGTTGCATCAGGGATTTTCCTGAGGACAGCTATCTTAAGTGTTTTCTTTGGCGGGATTCCACCCAGGATGAGTTACAGGTTTTTAAGCTGGAAACGGTCACCTATGGAACGAAGCCTGCCTCATTTTTAGCAGTTCGGACAATGCATGAATTGGCAGATGATGAGCAATTAATGTTTCCAAAGGGGGCCGAAATTCTGCGTCGCGACTTTTATGTGGATGATCTGTTTTCCGAAGGCGACTCTATAGATGAAGCTCTTAGCATAATGTAGCAAACATCCGCGATCCTTGCCAAAGGCCATTTTCGGTTTAGGAAGTGGTGCTCCGATGTTGCTGACGTGCTGGATACGTGCCTGAAGAAGATTGGGAGTCTTTCCTAAGGTTTGATGATGGCAGCAACTTCACAAAGACACTGGGTATTGCTTGGGATCCTGCAACTGACCGCTTGCTATTTTCTTTTGAAGGAATTCAGTCAATTTCAAAGCCCACTAGACGCATTGTGTTTTTTTCAGTGTCTCGGCTTTATGACCCCTAAGGCCTTGTTGGTCCTGTAATTTTAAAGGCAAAGATTTTTCTCCAGAATCTGTGCCGTGAGAAGTTGTCCTGGAATAAAAGTCTTCCTCAAGCTCTTCACTGCGACTGGAATATGTTTTGTAGCAGCTTTTTTAGTACGCAGCGCGCGGAATTCCCTAGATGGGTGCTAACATCGAAATCCGAGGTGGAGGTCCATGGATTCTGTGACGCCAGCATTGAGGCGTATGGGGCATGCGTTTATGTCGTGTCCAAGGGCGCAGGATCTGCAAGCCATTTACTCTGTTCGAAGTCCCGAGTTGCACAGTTAAAGACTGTTACGGTGCCTAAGCTGGAGTTATCGGGAGCCGAGTTGTTGGCTCGACTTATGTCGAAAGTAGAGCAGTTGAAGGTCTACGACAGAGCTGTGGCTCTGTCATGGATTTGAGAAGAACCCTCTCGGTTTAATGTTTTCGTCGCCAATCGAGTTTCGACCATTCAGAAACCAACTAGAGAAATGGAGTGGCGGTATGTTCCCACTTCTTTGAACCCAGCAGATATCCTGTCGCGTGGTGCTCTTCCCAATGAATTGGTTGAGAATAAGCTGTGGTCTCACGGTCCTCCGTTTCTCATTGGATCCCAAGAGGCGTGGCCAACCGCGGTCCCATCTGAGAGATCAGCCCTGGAGTTACGTGCAAGGGTCCTGCTCATTCAGTCTCCGTACGTGGATATAACAGCGGTTTCTAAGTACGCTAATTCGTTTCCAGCACTGCAGAGGGTATTCGCTTACGTATACAAGTTTTCTCAACGAATTCACCACAACGGTGTTACGGCTAGAGATATAAAATCTGGAACACAGCTGAATTTGTGTTCATTTTTGGGAGGACATAAAGGCGCTTCAAAATGGAAAAGAGATAGCGGTATCCAGTGCCCTTGCTTCATCCTCTCCCTTCTTGGATAAATTTGGACTGTTGCGCGTCGGCTAAAAAATTCGTCGTTGGATTTTGATAGTCAGCATCCAATTATACTTCCAAGAAGCCATCCAGTTACGCAGGCTATAATTGTTGACTTCCATAAGCGGAATTTACATACGGGAAATCATTCGGTCCCAATATTGGCCAATTGGGGGGAGAAAAACCGTGACGAAGGCAATACACAAATGCATCCGATGCTTCCGGACTAAGCCTCGGTTGTTGGAGCACATTATGGCTGATCTCCCGGAGCAAAGAGTTAGCGGCTCCCAGGTCTTTGGAGTCACTGGTGTGGATTTTTGTGGACCGTTCTTGTTTGGTCATTGAGCGTTTTCAACGCCGTAAATAAAAGACGAATTTAATTAATTTTAGACGTTACAAATGTTTATTCCTGCATGCAGATCAAGCCGGATGATCATCTGATAGACCGGCTATGGTGCAAGCAGGGACTCAAGTAAATACAGAGAGAGGGCGGCCCGACAAGTCACCTCGAGCTAAAGCTCTCGAAAGTGGAGAGGGCGGCCCGACCTAGACATTGCCGAGCTAAAACTCTCTATGGAAAGCTTGTTGAGTCGAGCGGCCGAGAAAGAGTCGGCTTGCGATCAACAAAGCCTTTGTACAAACTTAAGCCTAATAAATAAACATTACACTAATAATTACACTAAACATTACATTAACATTATTTAAACATAAACATTTAACGCCGTGCTGCTGCTTGACCCGACAGTTCTATTATAAGCCGGAAGTGCGTAATAAGGCTCCAGTAAAATGTTACGTTAAAATTTTCATTTGTTTTGCTACCAAAGCCGTCCACCTGAAGCTTGTAAGGGATCTGTCCACCATTTCTTTTCTGCTTTGAAGCGGTTGATATGCACCCGCCGAAGGCCTCAACATATTTGGTCTGACAACGCAACCAACTTTGTTGGAGCCAAAAACGAGCTAAAGGAGCTGCGCCGATTATTTCTAAGCGAAGAGCATCAACGGGCACTGCTGAAGTTTTGCTCTAAGGAGTCCATCGAATGGCATTTTATTCCTCCTCGATCTCCGCATTTCGGTGGTCTGTGGGAAGCGGCTGTTAAAACCGCCAAGCACCATTTTTACCGAGCTGTCGGATCTGCAGTTCTTGGATTCGAGGAGCTGCGAACGCTGCTGTACCATATTGGGGCTGTCATAAATTCACGACCCTTATTGTCTCTTTCAGAAAATCCTGCAGACCTTGATGTTCTGACCCTGGCTCATTTTTTAACTGGTGGTCCGTCAGTCAGCTTTATCGAGCCTGATGTCACAAAGCTGAACTTCAACCGGTTGGATTGCTGGCAGCGCGTGTCTTTTCTGCAGCAGTCTTTCTGGTCCCGATGGAAGGAGGAGTACCTAAGCCTTCTCCAGCAGCGCTCCAAATGGCGCGCCTCCGGTCCTGCCTTGGCCCCAAACGATGTGGTGCTAGTAAAGGACGAGAATCTACCTCCGATGAAATTGCCGCTTGCGAGAATAATGGAGTTAATCCCTGGTCGGGATGGTATCTTTGGAGTGGCGGTGATAAAAACCTCATCTGCAGTTACCAAGCGAGCAGTGACTAAGCTGTGCATTTTGCCCCTTAAGGATGAGTAGAAGCCCCAACTGGGGGGAGAATGTCGGGTCAAGCAGCAAGCAACTAATTTAAACACAACAATTAATTAGTAACTGAGGTTTTTTTTGGTCGCAAGCCGACTCTCTTTCGGCCGCTCGGCTTTGCTAATTCGGCGTTTAAAGTTAGCGAGCATCCGCTCAGCCTATTCTGAAAGGTTGGCGCCACTCTCGTTCATCTTCTTACTGAGCTCGCATCCTAAATTGGATTACCCATATTGTTCATATATCCTCATAAATCCTTTTTTCATATGCGGCCTGAATAAAGTTTATAACGTTGAACCTAATTAAATTCTGATTTTTTATTTACGGCATTGAAAACGCTCAATGACTAAACAGAATCAATTGTAATTTTTAAATGCCTATATGAGTCCAAATTTATTCTTGAAAGCTCAATGAGGCTATTCAGCTGATCTGAAAATATTTTTCTATTATTCTCATACCGCTTTATAAGCAACTCCCAGGCTGCATCATAATTGTTTCCTCAGCCAAGCAATAAATGGGAAACCACATTTCGTGCTTAGCTAAGCTTCAAAAATGGCTCCTTAAATAATTCATAAAAATGGTCCCAATCTTTGGAGTTTCCAAAGAAATTGGGGACCTCAATTTTTGGTAGGCTAGGTAGTTCGTCCATTCTAGGACTAACACCTTCTACCTTTTCAACTATTTTTTCTGGGATTTTAGTATCCATTAGCTTGATGTGTATTTCAACATCATCTTTGAGCTCAATTATTTTACTCATATATTTATTATTGATCCCTTCAATATTAATCAAATCCGACACTGTTCCTATTCTGCTAAGAAACATTTTTAAATTTTTTATTCTTATTGGAAAGGTTTCATTTTTCCTTTCCTGAATTTGAATGTATGTTTTCTCGAGGTAATCCTCGGGGTTCTTTATAGCCTCTTCAAGTCTACTAAAAAGCTCATCCTGGCCAACATTTTTTTTAATTTTGTCCTTGGCGGAACTAAATTTTGATAGCATGCTATCGAAGTGATTTTTCATAAACTAATTATGTTCTACAGGCCCGAGTTGAACCAAATGATTATGATATATACAGGCTCCTAACTCCATCTTTTGTAATGGCTCCCTACCCGCTTCTAAATATGATTTTTTTGCGAGTAGCGCATCTATGTGCCGGGTGAGGCGCACCTGGTCTTCAATAATCGCAATAGAAACAATTTTTTCCTTAGTCGGCATCTTCTTTGTTTTTAATTAAAATTAAATTTAAGTTATAAAGATGGATAAAACTAAATTTAAGTATAAAAACTAAAAAAGAATACGAAACTTGCCGAGGACTATAATTTCTAATGTAGTTTTGCTACTGATGCCGATGCTTTTGTTTTCGCTGTTGTTTCTGCGAAACAAGCACGGCTTCGCCCGAAGTTAGCTTTCCTTTCTTGTTAAACAGATATTTTTATTTCATGTATTGGACAAAATCTTTCAAAATAAAAATCACTTATATAAATATCAAATATTCTGTTTTCATTACATTTCTTCAATTAAACATAATCTTATTAATTCATTTAGTTGTTCTTTAATAACATTATTCTTTTTTCTAAAATAAAACATTTGTGCATGTCCTTTGGCACATTTTAAAAATTGTGTAATTTCTTTAACACATCTTATAATATAAAATTTGTGTAGTTCCTTTAACACATTACAATAGAATTAGTGTAATGCCTTTGAAACTTTTAACATTAAATTTTTCTCTGTCTATTTTTTCATCAACTCTTTATCTATTGGTATTAAGCCAAAAGGTCTAGCTTCCTTACCAATTAACAATTCTAATGGGCTAAACTTAGTTACTCAATTCGCCGTACAATTCATTGTAATTGCACCTTGCACCAACGCATCCTGCCACGATCTCTGACCAGTTTCCACAGCCGTCAGCATACTTTTAGTGTGCTCATTACTCGCTCGACCTAACCATTGGCCCTACTCGCAATGGTGGCAATTAAATACAAATTAATTTTTTGGGAGGAACAAAACTCACGAAAATCTGAACTTGCAAAACAACGACCTTGATCCGCTATGATTCGGGTAGTTAGGCCAAATAAAGAAACATCTGATTTTACGGCCTTAACACAACTTTGCGTATCTATTTTCAAAGTGTGGTAAAAATAAACAAATTTTGTAAATGCGTCTATTAAGACAATAACATATTCTTTTAAGTCCTTTTTACCACTCAACTTACCTGTTATGTCAATATGTACTGTGTGCCACGGTACATCTATCTTGGGAATAGAATGTAACTCTGCCTGCACTTCACATACGGGTGGCTTCAAAAATTTAAAAGTGATACAGTTTCTACGTACCGACGCACATATTTTGACATGTTTTCAAACTAATAATAGCTATAAACCTTATCTAATGTCTTTTCCCATTCCAAATGCATTATTAGATTTAGATTTAAATTTACCATTTCGCTGTATTTTTCTATGCAAAATACATTTACGTAATTCATAGTTTTTAACTAAATTATTTGGTAATTCATTATTTAATTGTAATTCATTATTTAGTTGATGTTTCTAAAGTCTCACTATCACACTGTTGCTTCGAAATTAACCAGTTGTCGGTTACCTCAGTCAAATTTATTCGCTTCTCGGGTATTTTATTCTGACCACTATTGTCCTCAGGTATTTTATTTTGATCATTATTTTTCTCAGGCACTGGATTCCGATATAGACATTCTTTGTGCGCCATTCGTTCACCCTTTCTGTACTCTAAGTCGAAGTCAAACGATTGCAAAAATGCCCACCACCTATGTATCCTCGGCGTTAAGTCGAGTTTTGTGCGACTAGCCTTCAAAGAATTGCAGTTTGTATATACGACAAATTTACGTCTCTGTAAGTAATGGCGGAAATGTCGGATACCGTTAACTACAGCTAGCGTCTCTAATTCATAAGAATGATATTTAGACTCAGCAGGAGACGTGCATTTACTAAAATACTCAACGACATGGGGTTTGTTATCAATTTTGTGCAATAATATAGCTCCATAGCCAATTGAACTGGCGTCAGTGTGCAACTCTATTGCATATTGCAGGTCGACTATGATCAAAACGGGTGCCTCTGTCAACACAGATATGATTTTAATTCGTATTTGCTCGTGGTCTTGTTGCCAAGCGAAAGTTGCAATTTCATTGACGTTAGGTGATACAAAGGCGTAAGCGTCTCTGAAAATTTTGGAACGAACTGTCTGAAATATGAAGCCAATCCAATAAATGGTCGTAACTGCGACACAGATTGTGGAGGCGGTAAATCAATCAATGCTTTTATCTTACGTGCCTTTGGCCTAATTTCCTCGTTGCTTATTTCGAACTCCAGAACCCCAAGGAGCACTTAGTTACATTAAACGAAAATCCGGCATTACCTAATATTTCTAGTACAGTACGGAACCGTTCCAACGCCTCTTCTTTGGTTTCGGCTATAACCAACACATCATCAACATAGACGATAGCACATGTGTGTGCTAAAGTTCCTAATGCTCTTATTATGGCCCTCTGGAACACTGAATGTGCATTTTTCAAGTCAAAAGGCATGGTCAAAAACTCGTACTGCCCTTCTGGCGTTACAAACGCGGTTCGCTCTATTGAATTTTCATGTACTGGAATTTGGTAGAAACCATCGGCCATATCTAAGCACGAGAAATATTTGGCACCGCGAAGCCTGGCAATCTGGTCTGCGATAAAAGACAACGGATACCTATTAGCAACAGTATTGTCATTTAATATCCTATAGTCCACACAAAGACGATCAGTGCCGTTTTTCTTCTTTACCAACATCATAGGGCTGGCGAAAGGTGAGCAACTTGGACGAATAATATTTGCTTTCAATAATTCATCAATTTTACAGCGCACATGGTTTTTTTCTTTCTCTCTTAGCCTGTAAGGACGTCGTTGCACTGTTTTTGGTGGATCTATTAAATTAATTTCTAACTGCCCTGTCGAGACTCGAGTTTTTGGAATACCGCTGATAAACCAATCAGAGTAACACTTTAGGATATTTGTTAAGGCCATTTTATCGGATTCGACTAAATCAATATCAGCATTAATATCTATATGTATCTATATCCAATAAAATCTTTGTAATCAGTTACAGTCAAAACATCTACCCTTTTTGTTTTAGAAATTTGGAATTTCTCGGCGTCAATTGTTTCTTTAAAGCCCTGGCTAAGGACTTAACGACCAACCAACACATCGTATTTCATTTCAGATACTTATCCATAATTACGTGTAACAAAATTTCAAAGCAGTATTGTTCAATATTTAATATATTCAATATATTACATAATACTTGCTGAGTACTACCAAAAGCATCATTACTTATACCGTTAAGTTTTACAATGTTATTTATTCTTTTTCCCTTAAATTTATCCACGGCGCTTTCCTTCACTAAAGAGCATTCAGCACCCGAATCATAACAAAATGAAATAGACTCACCGGATGCCCTTATTATTCCAGTCGGTGGAGCTACTGTGCAGATATCTACCGCTTCTCATTCGTTCGGCCTTTTGGACAAGCGGATGCAAAATGTCCTATTTCGTCACACTTAAAGCACCTAACACTTGACCGATCCTTCGGTCCAGTCATGTTGCTGCCGCTGTGGATTTTACCTTTGCTCTGGCCTTTGCTTGAACTTCTTGCACTCCGAGCCTGTTGAATCGTTGTCTATACTGCGCTTTTTGAAAGAGTGTGCGTGTTACTGTTGTTGTAGCTCATTGCGAGTTTTCACTTTGTTTGTAAAAACCCAACTTGCGTCAACTTGTTGTCTATTTGCGCCATGTGATCCAGAGTCACAGATACCGCTATTTCTTCCAAACCCTGGGCTTTCCATTTTGACATAAGTAGTTTCACAATACGGCTACCGTATACAGCAAAGCCCTCCTCCGGCTTTGGTCGACCATTCAGAACATTTAATAGCATGGCGGCAGAAGTCCCGATTCCAACAAAGAGTTGTATAAACAGCGTGCCTTGCTTAGGGCAATCACCAGGTTGCTACCCTCGAGCACGTTATCCGCAAAAATAAGATAAACTGTTGAACACCAAGAGGAAGCATCCGCTCCAGCGCTGTCAGGATTGAATTTTGGAAAAGTCACATATGATGATTTTCCATCGGTTGGCGGTGCCCTTGGTGTCTGCATGTTTTTGATGATTTCCAGTAGGTTGCGGTTTTGCAGCTCCAACGCTGACAAATACGGATCGGTGGCACGATCAGTAGGCAAAGCGAATCCCGCTTCTTATGTCGGAGATTCCTCAATTGTTTACATTTTCCTAGTATAATTGCACAGCAAGTTCTGTTCGTAACTAGAGACGCTTCGCAACTGACTTCAGTAACACAGAGTTCTGTCTAATTTCACCATTCCTGCAAAGTCTATTGCCCTCTCTGTTTCTCTCATTCAGTCCGCGCTCTACGATGCTCAGCAGCAGAGTGTGTCTCTTTTTCTCAGCTACTGTGCATTTTAAAACTACTAGCGACAATGTGTCGCCATACCAAAGCTGTACGCACACATACAATGGGCAAACTAGCCATTCTACGACATATATATTTTTCATTGGTTTTTTTCCTCGTGCCGCTCCCACTGGCGCAATGATGCACATCCTTCCAGCCCGTCCGCGGCGTCTCTTCATCTCAGCCGCCACCTTTACGCCGAGCTCCGGTGGCCAGCTCGCGTCCGGGACCTCTATCCCGCCTCCGTCTGACGCCGACCGCTGTAGTACCAGCCTCATCGGCCGTTTTTCGGGGCACGACTTCTGCCGGCCGAGCGCCGGCCACACCCACGGCTCCTCTTCTTCCTGTTCCGTCCTTGGGCGTGGCGTTGGTGCTACCAAGGGCCACGGCGTCGCCTGCCGCACCCTCCCGGAGGCCGCCTTCTTCTTCGCCTCCTCCACAAACCGCCGTGACCGTCGCTGGTGCACCCTCCTCGCCATCGCTATTCTCAGCGCTCGCTCGCGCTTGTCTCTTAACATGTCCATCCACTCCCGGGCGTTTCTTTGCCGGACTTGCTCCGCCAGCTTGGCCCTTGTTCTAGCCATTTCCATCCTCCTGATGCCCGTTCGATTGCCCACGGTGCCCTCGCTTTCTTTACGTCCCACGACGGATCGCCAACCACCTCCAGGTCGCTCTCGTCGGATGAGACTACGATCGATGCGTTCGTACCGCTTGTAATTTTTCTTCGAATAGACGGCTCCACATTTATAGCACATGCAGTTCCCAGGTTTGATGTTTTCGTTTCGTAATCATCCTTTCTTTGCCCGTGACTCCATATCTTGGCACTTTAGCTCACTAACGTGTGCCCTCTTCCTTCTGTTTGTCCTGCTGTGCCATAAGATGACAATTACCGGAAACACGAAATCTCCGACCGTATAGGGCCCATCATACCGTGGCGCTAGTTTTACCGCGAATCCCTCGGCCACCTTTGATAAGTTATGCTCCTTCGTTCAAACTGTCTCACCGACCTTTGGGCTTCACTTCCGCCTCCTTAAATTATAATGCCGCTCGCACCATGTTCCTCCGCACTATTTCGAAGACTTTTTTCAGCTTCGTCGCATTCTCCGTGGGCGTTCCTTGCCCAACTCCTGTGCCTAAAGTGTTTTGCCTAAAGGCACAACTCCTGTGCCTAAAGCGAACAGGGCTTGCGGCCTTCTTGGCTCCCTGCCCTGCGTCCCAAAACACGGCGAATACCCCGTGGACTCCGACACTGCCGAATTCACTGCCAGCATTAGCTCTGGCCAGTGCTCATCCCACGTCCTTTGATCCTTCCCAGCGAACTGGGCGATCATCGTCTTGACCGTTCTGTTCGCTCTTTCAGTGGGATTCTTCTGCGGCGTATATGGCGCCGCTCCCCGAGGAACTTCTTAAAGCTTCGGCTAGTGAACTGTACGACATTGTCCGTTACCATTATCTTCGGTGCTCCATATCGAGCGACAATTCTTCCTCGGATCGCTTTCTGTAGCGCCTCGGTTGTTGCTTTTCGAAGTGGCACTATCTCCGCCCACTTCGAATCAATTATCAACAATACTATTGTGTTTTCGTGTTTCGACCTAGGCAATGGACCCACAAAGTCCGAGCACACTGTTGCCCATGGCTCCTCCGAGACCTGTGTCAGCATTTGTCCTGCTGCTTGCATCTGGCACGGCTTATACTTTAAGCAAAATTCATACCTCCTGACGTATTTACGGATGTCCCTCTGCATCCCTGGCCAGAAGTACCTGACGGCCACTCTGGCTATTGTTTTCCTCACGTCTAGGTGTCCTGCCGTCCGTCTTCTCGTCTTCTTCTTCACCATCACAATGGGTGAACTTTATGGGTTCGAACGCTATTCGAGGGCTCAATGCATCCTTTTTCCAGCAGCTCCTCCAACTTCGCGTTTATTTCCCCCTGCATTTTTGGGTTTTTGGGGTAATATTGCTGTTCATGGGGAATTTCGTACTTCATCGTGATCCTGTGCTGCGTTATGTTTGAGCGGCCTCTTTGGTCCGCGAACGCCTCCAGCTCCCTCTCGACGAACCTCTTATGGCGTTCCTCTTCCCATTTCTCTGGGCATCCGGCCACTACTTCGGACAGCCTATCCTCCAGGCAGCCGCCCCATCTCTCCCTCTCCCTCCTCCGGAATCACCAGTAGGGTCAGGGTCTTTGTCTTGATGCCAAAGCTTATTTGTGCCTCGAATGCGGCGCGTGTTCCCGTATGGCTTCCATTGACCAACTTCACACGTCTCCTTATCGCGACGCGTTGCCCGGTGATTTCCGGGCTCTCTGCTAGTTCCTCAGAGATAAAGCTCGCCGTCGCTCCTTTATCCAGCATGGCCTTCACCTCCGTGCCCTCGTCGATTGCCGTCAACTGCTGCTTTTCTCCGGATAGTCCTCTTAATAGTTTTGAGAGGCAGCACCGTGCAAACCCTGCTCTCCTTCCTGTTGCTGGGACCGCTGCGCATTTCCCGACTTCTGGCAGCATTCTGTGCTTCTTACACCGGTCGCGCCGCACATCTTGCAGAACAACAACCTTGGCTTCCTGCACACGCTCGTTCAATGGCCCATGCCACCGCATCTGTTGCACGCTTATGCTGGGTTCTCGACAGGACCCTGTCTTGGCCCTGCTGCCCACTGCTGAATTCGTTGTTGCGGCAACGAACTGTGCTGGGTCTCATGCTGCCATCTTGGCATCCAGCTTTGACCTGTGATGTTCTGCCGTTCCGGCGGGCCTTGGAGAGGTTGGCCACTTTGGCGTAATCCACCGGAGCCGGGACATATTTTTTTAATTGCGGACCTCTCGGTTTCGCTGCTTGCTCTCTGCCTGGGGCTGGATCTTTGCTCAAAACTTTCCTCGAGTCCGTGAGTCAGTGCTAGTACTTCTTCATCCTTTGATTCGTGGACCCACTTTGCCACTAAGGATCTCATCGTTTCCACGGTCCCGTCCGCTGGTTGGCCGAGCTCTCTACACATTTCGCTCAGCTCGTCCTTTCTCAATGTGTAAATCCAATTCTTTTTTCCCATTTCTCTATGTTGTTTTCTAGACTATTTTCTAGATTTAATGCAATCACGAAGTTTGGGCGCCAGGTGTAACAAACTGTTATTTCTGCTTCCGCTCGCCACAATTTGCCGCGGCTAGCTCACAGAGTTTCGGGATCCGTTCCACCAAATTTATAGATTCGACGTGATTGCCCTAGCCCAGAAAATAATACAAACAGCTTGAGATTTCCACACTCTTTATTTAGAGATCTCTTCACAATACAAAAGGGTTTCCTTCTCCCTTTCTCGTTACTACTCCCGTTTCTGCCGGCTCCGTCGTCGGCGTCCTCTGCGGGTTGTTCAGGACACGCCGCTACTCCGTCGCCGATGCTACTCCTGTTGCCGCGCTGCTGGCAACTCCACTACCCGCCGTCCTTTTGCTGGCCACATACGGGCCTTCCAACCTCGATTGGTAATTCTCTTTCGCTCCCCTACTCCCGGGAACCACCGTGCATACGCGCCAGTGCCAGTTTTGGGAGTTTGTATGCAGACTGCCACCTCCGCTAGACCAGGACACTGTGCATACGCGCCAGTGCCAGGTTCGGGAATGCCTATGCGTGTCGCCTTCGCTACACCGGGACACCGTGTATACGCGACGGTGCCAGGTTTGGAAGTTGCCGTGTTACTGACCGACCGTAGTGGCGGGACTGGTGACCGGGGTGTTCTCACTCGGTCTCTGACTTGGGCGTGAGTTCTTGAGTCGGCCGATCCTTGTTTCGCAGGACCACGCCTGTTGGTTGCGATTTCAGGAGTCGGTAAGGCATACGCCAGACGTATCCTTTCCTCACTTCCTTGCAAGGCTACCTGCCGTGTTCGGGAATGGTCCAACTCGATTTCCCCACCCTAAAAAAACTCGTCTCGAGCCGCTCCAATGGGCCTCCTTTTATACCGGCTGGAGCGCCCGTTAATCCTCCGGGATTCTGCTTCTATAATCACGCCACTTTCTCGTTGGCGGGTCGCCGTCCGTGGCCCCTGGTTTCTCCTGGCCATGGATATCTGCTGCTACTATGTGGTGCACCGGCTTCCAGGGCCCGCTGCACCCTGCGTCGCAACCCCCCTTTGCTCCTTGGTTCACCGTTGCTGCTCACACCGCCACACTTTCTAAGGTACGCCTGCGCATCGTGCTGATTCCCCCTCCTCCATTGGACTACTTTTCCATCGTTGCTCCGGGAACCGTTACGTTCCACGTCGATTCCGTCTTCCTCCGGGTGGCGGTGTTTAACCCTTCGCCGGATAACGCTGCGTTTTACGTAGATTCCGTCTTCCCCCGTGTGGCGGTGTTTAGCCCTTCACCGTAGATTCCGTCTTCCCACGGGTGGCGGTGTTTCGCCCCTCGCCGCCCCCTTCGCTCCTTGGCTTTCACATTCCTCCCAACCCCCCGCACTGATCCTGGCGACATTCCACTTGGCTGCCAGGTTGATGACCGTTGCTTGACCCCCTTTTGCCGCTTTCGCACCTCCTCGGCCCTCCTTTGCCCCCGGCTATCTGTCTTAGCATGTGGGGAGACCTCACAATACATTCGCGAAAAAACAGTATCGTTATAATTTCCCGTCTCTGTCAACTTACTCATTACTATAGAAAAGAAGCGTTTTGCTCAACAGAAGAAGAAAATAAACGAATGTATAGAAAATTATAATACCTTCCGCACCTACCCTATAAAGTATATGTCGGAGATAAGTTAGATTTAATTTCAAATACTGTATTTACGGATGAATTATAAATTAAGTGTATAGTCTCAGAGGAATTAAATGAGCACTGCAAATGAAGAGAGACAAGCTTTTTGAATGAGAGCGCGGTGGGGAAGGAGAGTAAAGCCCTGCTAAGCATGGCGCAATGATGGAAAGGAGGAAGAGGAGAGGAAGGGAAATCAAGAACAGCCCCCTGAAGTGAACAGACGACGCGTTGTGAAATACAAAATGACAGAGGAAAACGACCAGCATTTCCCGACATCAGAAGTGGGATTTCCGCCCCTACAAACTCGGAAAATAGCTGGCGCAGGCTATAAGAATCGCAAAATAGAGTGATAACTGAACTACTTAAAGCAGACGCGAACGCGGCAGCATATTGCAAAACGGCGGATATGATTCTAAGTGAACATCCACAAGAAGGTGCGTCCTTGGTGATGACGCTCAGCAAATCGCTGCTCGGTGCATCGCAGTGGCTGTCGCAAATTCGTTTTCCTGAAATGAGCTGGTCGCAATTGTTTAATTGTTTTCCGGTAATTGTTTATGAAACGCTACGAAGGCAACGAAACGCCGGCAGCAGTGTTGCTCAACATGCTCAAGGGATGTCCCAATGCAAATAAATGCCTCTCGGTGTATTCCAGTCGATTAAATACATTATTATTGACCAAGTGCAAAACTGTGAGTCATCAATGACCTATGAGGAGATTGCCATATCCCTTGGCTCATGCATCCCAAATTGACCCTAGACTGCAGCGTGTAGCGTTCACTACAAACATAAACACGCATGCTGAACTGAAACAACAACTCGAGACCCGAAAAGAAGAGGTTCAAAATGCAGACGCCGATAAGATGCCATAATTGCGGAAAACTTGGACATAAGGCAATGCAGTGTCGCAAGAGAAGAACGGAAGAGCGAAACGAGACTAGACCAGGCCATAGCAACAACAGAACAACGATGGCACGAGAGAGATCAACAGTAACTTGTTTCAAGTGTGGCGGCGTTAGACATATCGCGTCAGTGTGTACGAGGGGAACAGCAACAGCGAGCCGAAGCAGCAACGAAAGAAGGGTAGACATGTGCGCAGTACATCAGCCTAACGGGATTGCAATTCAATTTGGTGAGAAGTTTCCATTTTTCTTTGATTCGGGATCAGAATGCTCTTTGGTAAAAGAAAAAGTCGGCGCGAAGCTGGCCGGTAAAAGAATCCATAACATGGTTGTTTTGAGAGGCCTAGGCGACAACGTTGTCAAGAGAAATATGCAAATTCTGTCCACAAATTCTGACATTCTGTCATATAAATCTCTGAATTTCATTTTGAATTGTTATTTCACGTAGTAGATAATAAGTGCCTTAAATATGATATGATAATTGGACAAGACATTTTTGAGCTTGGTTTTGGAGTAACTTTAGAAAGAGGTAGATTCGATATCTACAGAACTCAAACCCGTATTATCTCTAAAAAACGATAAAAATGTAAATGCGATAGATCATAAAAGTAATGTTAATGTGGAGTTAAGTAATAGTGATACCCCTTGCCATTAATATCAGACCAAATAGACCGCCTGCGAGGCGGTAAATATTTCTCTAGTCTAGACACGGCCAGTGGCTTCTCTTCAAAAGCTTGCTTGTGGAGACCTTCATGAATCTCATAAATACCCAAAAAATAAAGAGAATCCCAGCAGCAAAAAGTGTGGAAACTGTGGAGGCAACCATACGGCTAACTACAGGGGCTGTCCAGTCTAGAAGGAACTGAAAAGTCGTACACACCAAAGAGTGACCACTGCTCACTCACATACACCACCTATGAAATTTACACGTTAAATCTTTAGCCAATTATGAGGTCACCGATAAATCCGCAAGCTTTGCAACTGCTCTAAAATTGGGTCTTAAAAGTACCGCTCCCACCAATCCAAAATTATCAGTTTCCCCTCATCAACCAGAAGAACAGTCTACGAACAAACTTTAAACAATGATATGTAATCTTCAACAAAGTATGATGGAGTTTATGTCATTCATGCAGACAACTATGCAAGATCTTATGCGAAACCAGAACGTTTTGATTGAGCTGCTTGTTGCTCAAAAACAGACTAAATAATCAATGACGCCAACGGCGTCTCACAGCGCAAACTCGAGTTAACTCAGTTCCTTAATAACAACCATATCGATGTAATGCTACACGCAAAAACTCATCTCACAAATTAATATAATTTTCAAATTCGAGGCTATCTATTCTACAACACGAATCACCCAGACGGGAAAGCTCATGGAGGCACTGGGATTCTGATTAGAAATCGCATCAAGCACTGCTTCCACAATAGCTTCGCCACTAACTTCATGCAAGCTACATCAATAGATGTGCAAATGGATTCCCGATCTTTAAAGCTTGCCGCCGTATACTGTCCTCCTCGGTTTACAATATCAGAATCCCAATTCATGGAATATTTCAACTCTCTGAGCGAACAATTTAAAGCAGCAGGAGACTTCAATGCCAAGCATACGCACTGGGGATCTCGACTTGTGTCTCCTAAGGGAAGGCAGTTGTACAATGCAAGAAAAAAAGCAAGCAACAAGCTAGACTGTGTGTCACCTGGGACACCTACATATTGGCAAACAGATCCTAGAAAACTGCCAGACTTGATAGATTTGCAGTCACAGGAAACATTTCTCGCAACCTGATAAGTGCCAACTCCTTATCAGATCTATCGTCTGATCACTCGCCCGTGCTTTTTCATCTAAATCTACATCCAGTTGCGGTAGATAAACCATTCCGACTAACAACGAATAAAACCAATTGGCTTAAGTAAAAAAATATATAATTTCGCACATTGAGTTGAATCCACGTTTGAATGACGAAGCTGATATCAACTTATCCACAAACACTCTTGAATCCGTCTTGGTCGCTGTAACTCGCGTATCAACTCCACAAGCGCAAAAAGTACAATAATAAATACACGAACGTTGAAATAGAGCAGCTCGTTCTAGCAACGCGACGCTCACGGCGAGAATGGCAATCCAACAGATCACCATCCGCAAAACAAGGTTAAAAGACGCTACACAGAGGCTCTCAGCTGCACTTCGTCATGAAGAAGAAAGGTCCCAAAAACATTATATAGAACAGTTATCCCCAATGAGCTCCAAGTTCCCACTTTGGAGAGCACACTTATCTCTCTGCGCACCAATCGAATCTGCAATGCCAATAAGGACATCCACAGGCAACTGGGCTCGAAGCGACGAAGAAAGAGCCATCAGATTTGCAGAGCATCTTCAAAATTTATTTCAGCCCAACACATCATCAAACGGGATCTCACTGCCAGCAACACCAGATATCGACACATCAACGTATGAACCTATTGTATTTAGGCCACATGAGTTACTCAAAATCATAAACGAACAACTCAACCCAAAAAAAATCTCCAGGATGCGACCTAATTTCACCAAAAATGATTATTGAACTTCTTTTCTGTGCTGTTCGAGCTATTTGCCAGCTCTTCAATGCAATAACGAGACACGGACACTTTCCAGAGAGATGGAAAAATTCGATCATTATAATGATACCAAAACCTGGCAAAGACCGCACAATCGCTTCATTATGTAGACCAATTAGTTTACTAACGTGTCTATCAAAACTCTTTGAAAAATGCTTCTTGGCACACATTACCCCATATCTCAGAACACACAACAAAATCCCGATTCATCAATTCGGCTTTCGAGAAAAACACGGAACCATTGAGCAAGTCAACCGCATAACCTCAGAAATCCGAAATACATTCGAACAAAGGGGAGTACTGCACTGCGATATTTCTGGACGTATCACAAGCTTTCGACAGAGAAGGTCTAATGCACACAATTATAGAAATGCTCCCAACCAACACTCACAAACTTCTGAAGTCATACCTATACAACAGGAAATTCTCAGTAAGATGTAATCACTAACCATACAGCATATAGACAACCCATTTCATACAACGAAAATGGACGCGAAAATTTCTTGCGACAGGCCCCAGCAGGCCCCAGAGCGGATTTCTTACGCTCTCTTACGCTCATCGTTCGTTCATCTTACGCTCATTCTCGCAATAAATGTTTTCTGTTTCTCAGTCTCTAAACGGAGCGCGATGAAGAAGGTTGGCCTGCGCTTCGGTTGATCTTTGTATGTATGCGTGTCACACATTCACATACATGGGTGTATGTGTGCGTGCGATTTCGTTTCGAAGCCAGCGCACAAAATTTTGATTTTTCTTACTTTTAAGGCTTGCTACCCTAACAAAATTCGGGTATTCGTTATTTGATGAAATGACGAAAGAAATTATATTATTTTTTATTTTATTTTTTTTTATTATTTCAGCATACATTTTTAATTTATTTAGGAATAAGATTAAGTGTTAGTAGTAAAATGTTTTCTGTATATATATTTTTACGAATCATTAAAAATCAATATACTGAGAAAGTGTCAGAGTATATTTCGGTCGGAGTCACTTAAAGCGCCGATTGCTTTTAAGTTTTTGTTGTTCTGCAAGAGGCTTGTGCATGCCTACTCTAACGATGGAATGATTTTTAGGGGAGGGTGAAGACACGAAAACAGCTGATGGACTTGTTTACCTTTTTTGTTTACAATTTTTCAGGCACTTGTTATTATATTTTGGGTTATTGTGAGATTTAATTAAATTATTGTCGTTAATTTAATAATTTCCTTATATATATTTCCTTATATATAATAACTTTAAAAAGTAATTTAATTCTTCACCCGTCTTCACCCTCCCCTAAAAATCATTCCATCGTTAGAGTAGGCATGCACAAGCCTCTTGCAGAACAACAAAAACTTAAAAGCAAACGGCGCTTTAAGTGACTCCGACCGAAATATACTCTGACACTTTCTCAGTATATTGATTTTTAATGATTCGTAAAAATATATATACAGAAAACATTTTACTACTAACACTTAATCTTATTCCTAAATAAATTAAAAATGTATGCTGAAATAATAAAAAAATATAATATACAAAATAATATAATTTCTTTCGTCATTTCATCAAATAACGAATACCCGAATTTTGTTAGGGTAGCAAGCCTTAAAAGTAAGAAAAATCAAAATTTTGTGCGCTGGCTTCGAAACGAAATCGCACGCACACATACACCCATGTATGTGAATGTGTGACACGCATACATACAAAGATCAACCGAAGCGCAGGCCAACCTTCTTCATCGCGCTCCGTTTAGAGACTGAGAAACAGAAAACATTTAATGCGAGAATGAGCGTAAGATGAACGAACGATGAGCGTAAGAGAGCGTAAGAAATCCGCTCTGGGGCCTGCTGGGGCCTGTAGCAAGAAATTTTCGCGTCCATTTTCGTTGTATGAAATGGGTTGTCTATATGCTGTATGGTTAGTGATGTAATTCAGCCATGTCCGATGACTACATCATTAGAGCCGGAGTTCCTCAAGGCAGCGTGCTTGGACCAACACTCTACCTTATCTACACTGCGGACATCCCAACGAGCAGGAATCTAACCACATCCACTTTTGCAGATGACACAGCGATCCTAAGCCGCTCGAGATGCCCCAAGCAAGCAACGGCGCAACTTGCTATACACCTGGTGGCAGTGGAGAAATGGCTATCCGACTGGCGAATCAAAGTTAACGAAAAAAAATGCAAACACGTAACGTTCACTCTTAAGAGGCAAGACTGCCCTCCACTTATTCTTAACAACACAGTGGTTCCGATATGTAGTGGTTCCGCAAATGTAGTAACATATCTTGGCGTACACCTCGATAGACGGCTTATCTGGCGCAGCCACATTGAAGCCAAAAGAACGCATTTAAAGCTCAAAGCCAACAGCCTCCACTGGCTTATCAATAGCCGCTCGCCCCTTAGCTTGGACTACAAGGTACTCCTATATAACACCGTCTTGAAACCAATCTGGATGTACGGTTCCCAGTTGTGGGGGAATGCCAGTAACAGCAGTGTGGATATAATGCATCGAACTCAATCAAAAATTCTCAGAACCATCACCGGGGCACCGTGGTACGTTCGGAATGAAAACATTCACAGGGTCCTTCACATACCACTCGTCAGAGAAGAGATAGCACAAATCAAAACAAAGTACTACAACAGGCTATCAGTACATCCAAATCATCTCGCGAGAGCCCTCACGCGAGTTTCCAGCAGTTCTCGTCTTCGCCGCAACGACGTCCCAATCCAGCTCTAATTATTAGGACCACGTAGTCTCTATTCAGTTCAAAACAAACTGTTAGATATTGTATTATTTTAAGACTTGCAACCTTATTGTTAGACTCATAAAGAGTGATCCAATAAAAACAAACTAAGCTTAAAAAAAAATAAAAATAAAAATAAAAATACTTTATTTACTGATGAATTATAAATTAAGTGTATAGTCTAAAAGGAAATAAATGGGCATTGCAAATGAAGAGAGATAAGCTTTTTGAATGAGAGCGCGGTGGGGAAGAAGAGTAAAGCCCTGCTGAGCGTGGCGCAATGATGGAAAGGAGGAAGAGGAGAGGAAGGGCAATCAAGAACAGACGTACAAGAAGATCATTGCGACTCGGTGCGCGTTGTGAAATACAAAATGGCAGAGAAAAACGACCACCATTTCCCGACATATATATGTATATTCTTGACAAAAATTGGACAAAAATACCATTTTGGTAAGATTGGGATTTTTTTTTTTATTTTTTATTGAAATAAATTGGTTTTTTTATAATATTCTCATAACCGTAACCATCGGCCTCGTAAACAAACAGCCATAAAAATCTACCGGATATCCGCGCCTTAAGCGCTTGTGTCGCCGCCTCTAATAACCCTCCACTCCTCATTCGCTATTCCCAACTACCCACTTCCCATCCCAAAACACCATCTCATCCCGGATCGGACTAAGGTGTTATTTGACCCGTACCGACAGTCAGCCTATAAATAGAAATTTAGATTCAAATTCTGCCCAGTCATTAACGGAGGGCTCAGGGTACTTGGCGGCTTCCATTTCGAAGAAGCCTCACCCGGATGCGCCCGCCCGGGATAACCATCTTTTCTCCGCAATTCACCTATGGACAAAATAATTAATGAAGCAACAGGGGCTGGAGGATAGCCATCCCAAACTGCCACCAAGGTGAAATCCACCGACCCAACTGCTATGATGCCACCTTCACATGCGGCAAGGAAGGTGTTCCTCGAGGAGCTAACGATAGTAAGCAAAAGAAACACACATAGGTCGAAAAGAGAATTGCCAGTAAAATTATCCGTAAGCACAAGTTAGCGAAGAGAGATAGAGTAGAGATATTCCCAAAAAAAGGAATCTGGTTGTAGCGCCAGTTCGTTAATATTTTTGGAAAATGTTTTGATGCCAAGCTGTTCCCATAGCTAATCTACACCCACAAACCAAAAAGCAGCCAAACCGGATATCGGATGGCAGCCCTGGTATAAATTATCAAGGTTAGTTAAACTTTGGGTGGAAGGGATGAGTAACGTGTATAATATAATCGGGAAACTGGACTACGGCTATAGTCTTTCTTGTTTTAGTTTTGTAAAAAATAAAGTAAAGAAGTAAATAATAAGAAAAATATATTGAAGTATTGAACTTTAATATTCGCGGACTTACTCTAATTCTAATGTGATAGACACAAAAACACTATAAATTATATTAAATATAATATTAATAACTTTTAAATTAGCGATACATCTTATATAATTATTTTTATATTCTTGAAAAAATTAGGCACAAACAAATATTTGGAAGTTTTCAAAATTAGCTGGAAAAGGTGTTTTATTGTCATATATTTGGAAAAAAAGGGCGGATATTATATTTAAAACAAGAATGGAAAGCGAATTTCGGGGGGAGCCGAGGCTGATAAGCTATTGCAGTAAACTCTTTAAATTAATAAATAATGAAATTATTAATTTGGAGAATTTCCTATATCTTAATACCTTTTTATACTTTTTAAACTGGTCAATTTTATACCCTTGCAGAGCGTTGAAAGTGTGCAACGCATTGAAGGCGACATCTCCGACCCTATAAAGTATATATATTCTTGATCAGGATCACCTCCTGAGTTGATATGAGCATGTCTGTCTGTCCGTCTGTGTGTTTCTACGCAGACTAATCTCAGTTTTAAATTTATCGTCTTGAAACTTTGCACACACCCTTCTTTCCTTTGCACACAGTATATAAGTCGGAACGGTCGGGATTGGTCGACTATATCCTATAGCTGCCATATAACTGATTGATCAGAAATGGTATAACTCTGGTGTTTTTAGAGTTAGTTAAAATTTTACATGAGAGCTATTTTTGGCAAAATAATACGACATGCCAAATTTCATAAGGATCGGCCGACAATATCCTATAGCTGCCATATAACTGAATGATCGGAAATGATCCCGATCGGAAAATGAAAAGGGCTCCTTGGATGCTCTGTAAGTCCTGGAGAATACACTTTGCCTTGCACTTTCTAATAGCACAGATGTAATCAAAACCTCAATAAATAATGGCGAAAATTGCAACGCTCAAAATAAAATTGAGCGAGGTGGGCGATCTGTTCCACTATGCGCTTTGAACCGCAAATGTGGATGTATGTATATGTATATATGTATATGTGTATGAATGCAATTCGCGGGAAAACGCATTTGCAAGTGTTACGTTGTATGTTTGACTGTGATAAATAACGCACCGGAAAACAACTCGATAACTCTAAAACTGAGAAACTAGTTGCCGTTGAAACAACAGAAGGACCTTATTATATGCATCCCAAGGTCTATGATGTCTCCACTGGGTTAAAAACATTTATTCAAAAGTAGAATACCCTCAGCAAGCCTACCCTATAATACCCTCAGCATCGAAATTTTAATAGCCTCACCAAACTTTAACTTACTTGAAACGTTTATATGTAGCTAAAAAAAATGATTTAAGCAACTTTTATTGCAATATTTAAATGATATTTACATATGAATACATATCGTATATTTATTTGTAATTGTTTTAATGAATAAATTCATTGGTAAGTCTAGACTTGTTCCGGAATATAATTATAAGTACACTCAAATAAAATAAATGGTATATTTTTAGTCAGATTGAGATAGATATGGATCTGGCTCATTTTCGTAAAGTATTTGCGAAAGAAGATCATAAAGAGGTTCTAGAATTTTGTTGGCGCCAGTATTTGTGAGATTTTTATAATCAAACATATCGTGATGACTAATAGAACCGTCACTTTGCACCAAGCCCTTGTCAATGGAGACAGTCTGGACGCGATGTAATCCTTTCGTCATCTCTATGACCAATTTGTTGATGCATACGTTTTTCTCGCGCAATTTGTTGGGCTGTTGTCCTCTGGGTAAAAGAGACTGCAAGCAAAAGCAAACAATCTATTTTTTAGTTGAACAAATTTTTTTTAGTACAAAACGCTTACCGGTAAAATTATGTAGGCAAGAGGAAGTTTTTCACGAATTTTTGAAACATTCTCCAAAACGCCTTCCGCTACTTCACGGGCACTGTTTTTAATATTATTGGTACCAACATGCAAGACAACAATTTTAGGGTTGACATTATCTAAAACGCCGTTTTCGATTCTCCAAAGAATATTTTCGGTGCAGTCGTCGCGAATGCTAAAGTTAAGGCAGTGCAGTGGTGCAAAATATTTATTCCATGTTTCACTATCCTGTAGCGCCTCGAAAATGCAGTCGCCAAGAAATATTACGTCTGGGTCCTTTTCGCGACAGTCGGATATAAACCTACGATGAATACTAAACCATCTTTGGTCTCCGTCTGCGTCGGGAACAGGAGTAGGCAAAGTGCAGGGATTCATTTTGATATGGAGAAGCATATAAACAAGAGAAGTAAACTAACTTCAAAGCACATTAGTTGGTTTTCGCTTGTTGTTTGGAAATATTTGTTTGCCTCTGCAATCTTAAACTAAATTACAAACTTTTTGTTTATTTGTTAAAAAATGGGGATAATTTGGAAAAAAAGGATATTTTTCACATACCAGTTTTTCCACTCAAGTTAAGGGTTGAACACAATGGTAGGCCATAGTTTTTTTTTTGAAAATAGATATATATTAATATATGTATGTATGAATACACTTCCAAAAGATTTATGGTCTTATAATGTATTCTTTGTTATTTCTTAAACAACTCCATACGAATTTATTTGTTTAATATAGTGATGTCCAAAAATTATTTTCTTTCCCTTTGCTCCTCTTACGAAAAAAATAACAGAAATCGTATATTTTTTAATCTATACACACTTTTTGCTTTTAACATCACATCTTTGTTAATTGCGCGTCTTTTAAACGCGAAGTCAATGCGTTAAACATTAAAAAAATATAGCTTATTGAATATGAATAGAATATTTACATTCTTATGGGAAATCTGCATTAATGCCAAAAATACTTCATTTGTATTAACTCTATACAACACGAATTGAATGCGTGAACGAACGACCTCCTCAGTCGCACAACATTGAAACGACTAAAGACGAAGAATGACTGTAGAACGCAAACGGATGAAGCCAGTTTTTTAAATGCGTGCGAATGCCAAGATATTTTTTTTTTCATAAAACAGATAATAAATGCAGAAAATGAAATTAATACTGAAAGGTAACATTAACTGAAGTTAATGTGAAAAATATATATATTTTTATGCTCTTATGTAAAGGTAGATTTCGCCCCTTAAAAAAAAAAAAAACTGAGTGATCGCCACTCAATACATTGTTATGATTTTAACACATTAGTTTTAGTAACGAAAAGCAGAAAGTAGGCTGTAAGCATGACGTTTACTGTGTGTGTGGCAGAGCTCGGGCAGAGAAATTTTCTATGCCCGCGGGATAGGGCTGTGCCGAATACTGCTTTAGACGAAGAGCTTCCAAATAACTGTTAACTGCTTTGCAATTATTTTTATATGACCGAATGCTTTCTCTCTCTCAGAGAGAAAACGCTTGATTTGAAATATGTAGGTTTTCGGTTGAGCATTATCAGATTTTTTTTTTTTTTTTTTGTAATAGCAGGGTAATGTTTATTTAAAACTGTCCATTAGGGACAACCATTAAATTTTATCACGTAAACTTCACGTATAGATATTTTTAAATATTAACATGGTAGAAAAAAAAAATTAGAGTAGTAAGGGGAGGTCCAGCGGGTGTGTCCTTTTAAGTCTTCTGGGTTGCTCGCTGCTGTCCAGCAGGGAGCTGGCCAACCGGTTCGGGTGATTATGAAGCCTCTGCATGTAACGTGCGCTGCTTCTTTGTATCTCGTCCTTGACCCAAGGGAAATTGAGAACCTCGTGGATGGTGCGATTGTCATGATAGACGTGGGCCCCAGTGGCGATTCGAAGGACTCTATTTTCGAAAGCTTGCATAGTTTGCTTGCATTATCAGATGATTTTTAATTTTGTGGGTCTGTCAAAAATAACTTACAGAGACCGAATTAATCGAGTGCTCAAACCATTGTTGAAATTTTTGTTTTTTTATTGCTAGGTCTAGCTCTTTTGAAACTGCGAAAGCTATAAGATTTTGTGATATGCTATTAGCTAAAAATCTAGCATTTTTATGCCCTTGCAGAGGGTATTATAATTTTGGTCAAAAGTGTGCAACGCAGTGAAGGAGACATCTTCGACCCTATAAAGTATAAATATTCTTGATCAGGATCACCTCCTGAGTTGATATGAGCATGTCCGTCTGACTGTCTGTCTGTTTCTACGCGAACTAGTCTCTCAGTTTTAAAGCTATCGACTTGAAACTTTGCACACACCCTTCTTTCCTTTGCACGCAGTATAAAAGTCGGAACGGCCCGGATTAGCCGACTATATCCTATAGCTGCCATATACCTGATTGATCGGAAAAAGTATAACTTTGGTGTTTTTAAAGTTAGAGATTGCAAATTTGACACGAGATTCAAAATTATAAGAATCGGCCGACTATATCTTATAGCTGCCATATAACTGAACGATCGAAAATAACCCAACTTTCGTTTTTTTGAAGATAGAAAGCTGAAACTAAGTACAGATTTTTGGTCAGTTGATCCAACCTACCAAATTTCATTAGGATCGGCCGACTATATCTTATAAAATGGTATTTGGTAGAAAAATCAATTTTCGTATTTTTGAAGATAGAAGCTTGGTACTTTTTTTTAGATATTTTATTTAAATTAATTGGTTTTATTATGATGTAATCATAAGGATCGGCCAACTATATCCGATGTTTGCGATATATATCCGAAGTTTTGAAGTCCAGAGATACCCCCTCAATACCTTTGCATTTATAATAATGAGTCTACCTTGGTTGAACGCAGAGGTGGAACGCGTATGTAGCCAAGTGCAGCTAGTTAAAAGTAAAATGAGAAAATGAATGCATTTGAAACTCTAAATGCTATTATAGCCAAAAGCTAGGCTTAATTATTAAATACAATTCTAAGATTTATACTAATGAAATGAATGTTAATTTACAGCAATGGTCGGCAGGGCTCGAGCTCTGCCGCACACAAACAGTGTAAACGTATGAAACGTCACGCTCGTAGCCCAATATCTGATTTTTGTCACTAATACTAATACCTTTAAACCATATCATTGTATTGAGGGCCGCCCACTGATTTCCAAATATGGACTCAAAATAAGTGGGATGTGTTGTTTAACTACACATTGCCAACCAAATATTTTAAAATTATGTCTGAATCAGATAAATAAGAAGATTCGGTCGAGAACACCATCGATATTGACAATATTTCTGTATTATTTTAATAAAAACCATTTAAAAATAACACACACAAATTTTGCAGTTTATAACAGTTTTATATATTTCTTTAGCTATTTATAGCAAATTTTTTCTATTAATTTATTTCAGTCCATTCAATTCTGGCAACTTTGGCTCAGACATTGAAAGTTTTTAAAAGACCGAAGAAATAAAATACTCAGCTTAAGCGGTCTTTTGTATTTTTACGGTATTTATCTCTTCAATCGTTGCAAATCCCCTTTCTTTCTTTTCATCTTTCATGGCACTTCTCTGATATTCGACGATTTTCCAAAAAAATGTTTTTCACTGCTTGAACGTTTTCATCAGTTGTTGACGTGCTTGGGAACCTGAGCGAGGCTCGTCATTGGTATCTTCCCGCCTATCTTGGAAGAGTTTGTACCACTTCGATCTCCGACCCTATAAAGTATATATATTCTTGATCAGGATCACCTCCTGAGTTGATATACGCATATCCGTTTGACTGACCGTCTGTCTGTTTCTACGCAAACTAGTCTCTCAGTATTAAAGCTATCGACATGAAACTTTGCACATATCCTTCTTTCCTTTGCACGCAGTATATATGTCGGATCGGCCGATTATATCCTATAGCTGCCATATAACTGCTTGATCGGAAATAATATAACTTTGGTGTTTTTTCATATTTTACGTGAGAGCTATTTTTGGCAAAATAATATGACATGTTAAATTTTATGGAAATCGGCCGACTATATCCTATAGCTGCCATATAACTGAACGATCGGAAATAACCAAACTTTCGTGTTTTTGAAGATAGAAATCTTAAACTTCGTACAAATTCTATTTTTGGTCAGATTATCAGACCTACCAAGTTTCATAAGGATCGGCCGACGATATCCTCTAGCTGCCATATAACTGAACGATCGTGTTTTTGAAAATGGAAGTCTGGAACTTGGTACAGATTATATTTTTGGTCAGTTAATCCGACCTACAAAATTTCATAACGATCGACCGACTACATCTTATAACTGCCATATAACTGAACGATCGGAAATGGTTTTTGGTAGAAATACCAACTTTGGTATTTTTGAAGATAGAAGTTTAGGACTTTTTTAGATTTTGTATTATAATAAATTGGGTTATATTATCCTATTTTCATAAGGATCGGCAAACTATATCCGATGTTTGCGATATATATCCGGTTTTAACTGCAAGGGTATATCAACTACGGCTCAGCCCGAAGTTAGCTTTCCTTTCTTGTTTTTTACTCAGAAAAGTTTCCCCGTATGCCACTGTCAACATTTCAAACATAATTTTATTTTTTTTACACAAAACTTGATGCAAATACTTTGATCCATATTATTCGATATCAAAAAATCGCCGAGCACGCAAAAAAACTTGTAACCTTTACGCCTCTCACAACCAAAAAAATAAAGGGATTCAATTGAAACTTGGTACTGATGTTAGGGAAGAACATACCTACATACAAAAAAATTGATAATCGGAAATATTTTGCCCGCAAAATTTGAAAAGTCACCTTACTTTTTGAACACACCTCGTATGCATTATTCTTATTTTACATGTTTTTAGCGCCAAACTTTTGTTGGTAAAATATTAATAAATTCTAAAATATTTGTACATTCTTATTTTATTTTATCTTATATTTTACCTACAAATGTTAAATAAATCATCCAAAAAAATTTTGAACGTTATTGATATTGAGCGGCAGAATTCGAAGCGACAAAATCAGAAAACCGTGTGTATGCTTCGGAACTTTATTGGCATCATAATTTCTTATTCTCTACTTCTTAGAGAGAGACAATTATAACTACTTCAAGATCTTTTTCTCTTTCCTATAACTATACAAGTGTGCATTGCAACATACTAAAAATTTACAGGGTACTTTAATTTCTACAAATGAAACAATTAACAATGCCTCCACATTTCAATTATAAAAGTACCGGAAAATATGCTCTTTCCAGCGGGTTCCAGCGCTGGAACCCGCCATAGAAAATGTTACTTTGTATGAGATGTCCCATCTATGTACTTTATAATCTTTGGTGCGATTGAGACCTACACAGTGGCACTCACTCTTTCATTTATTTTCATCTCATTTAATTAATTTTTAAGGTTATAAATTGTAATGCCGCTTTTTTAGCTTTTCATACGCACTCTAATAAATACATAGAATGTACTAGTTGCTTCTATTCTTGAAACACGTGCTTCCACAAAATGACGGAATATAAAATTGCGTTTAACATCTTCGGGAACTGGAATGACTTCGGCTATGCCTATAGATTTATTCCTTTGTACGCTTTATTTATTCTCACTTATTTCTCTGAAAGTCACGACATGTGAGTTCGAATTCACGAACTTATTCAACTTTATTTCGCTTTTAAGTCGCATTCGCTCAAATCAATTCAATTCGCATTGATTAACTTCATCATTTGCTGTGAGTGAAGCTTTTTATGCTGTGATGGCTATTTATTTATTGATCAATTTAATTGATTGGAAAGAGATACCCACTACCCATTACCCACAGTTTCTGGGGTACACCTAAGAGAAAACGAAACAATATATATTCTCAAACTGATATTCCCTTGCAGTTATAAAACCAATTTTTAAAACTCCAAATTTTAATAAGTCCCTAGCTTCTTTATTCAAAAATACCCAAGTTGGTATTTTTACCAAATACCATTTTCGAACGTTCAGTTATATGAACTGTTCAAACATTGAACACAATTGTATATACAAATTCTTAAGAAAGAGTTTCAAGGGATTGGACCCATGAAATACGAGACAAATAGCATGGTCTAAAACCGATCCCCTGCAGCCTAACACAAATATGTACATAAGTGGTGCCCTTATCGCACTTGAGAAAGGGTCACATAGCAGGTCAGCGTGCAGTGCGTTGATAAGTAGTTTTAAATATATTTAAGATTTTCATGTATCGTACTTATAAGAGAATTTTAAAAAATAAAAACAGTTTCTAAACGGAATTCATTGGAGAAATACCTTTTTTTGGGCCTCCTCTTAACAACAGCTATAAAATATAGTCGACTCGTTATGAAATTTTGTAGATCGGATAAACTGACCAAGCATAGAATCTTTATAAAGTTCCAACTTTTTGTCTTCAAAAACACAAAAGTTGGGTCATTTCCGATTGTTCAGTTATATGGGAGCTATTAGATATAGTCGGTCGATTCTTATGAAATTTGGTATGTGGTATTATTCTAAAAATAGCAAAGCAAAAAATAGAACTCATGCAAAATTTGAACTCTCTAACTCAAAAAACAATAAAGTTACAGCATTTCCGATCAGTTATATGACAGCTATAAGATATAGTCGGCCCATTTCAGCCGACTTATATACTGCGGGCAAAGGAAAGAAGGGTGTGTGCAAAGATTTAAGTCGATAGCTTGAAAACTGAGAGACTAGTTTGCATAGAAACAGACAGACGGACATGGTCATATCAACTTAGGAGGTGATCCTGATCAAGAATATCAAGTCAAGTAATGTCTCCTTCACTGCGTTGCACACATTTGGACAGAATTATAATATCCTCTGCAAGGGTATAAAAATAAAAATTCTATGAATAATTTAATTTAAATTTAAATTTAAATAATCTTATAAAAGAAACTCAAATGTTACTTGGTTAAAGTTTTGTGATATTATGACTTAGGGTCTTATTTTAGCATTTAACTAAAATTAATGTTAGATCGGCCCCTGTTTGTTTTGTTTTGGTGGTATAAAGAATGATGAATAAAGAAGTTAAGTTACATAAATAATCAAAATTTCTCACTACTATTTCTCACTACTAAGTCATGTTCTCAGTGTATGAAAATTATTAAGTAAACTACTCACTGAATATCCATCGGAGAAAGATCGATCTCTGCTTAGGTTAGCTGTAAAACAATTAGTGTTTTTTAACACTATGGTATTTAAAGAACTGACTTTCACACGAAAATAAAAAATTCTCTAATTCGCAATTAAAAAATAGTACGGCCTTAAAGCTCCCACTCTAAATATCAAAAGAGAGATGAAAGATAGGGTCAAAAGAGGCAAAAGAGTGATAGGGAGCTTATATGCATACGCAAACGAAAAGTTCGCCCGGGCGAGACAAGGCCGGATGCACATGGCCAAAGCTTAACTTCCTACGTTCACTGCTGGTACGTCAGCCTGCTTGGAAACTCCAGTGACATTACAAGTTTCGTAGACTTGGAAACCTTTCTTACCAACCACCTCATCAGCATAAAAGACCCTTGTCATTATTGAGAACCGGAAATAATCTCAGCCCACTTAAAACTCTGAGATCAACAAGTTCCGGCATAGCATCCGGCATAATGCTTAACACAACATCGGATAAACTGCAGCTATTCGAGCCTTGATGGGACTTCCACTTCCCAAAGTCACAGCTCCAATACCGGGACCGGTAATATTTCAAAGAACACAGAGTTTAGTACAGAGCTCACAATAAGCTTATGTACGGACCCTCAATTTTACCATATGGTGCAACCAGCGTATGCCCTTAACTCGTTAACATCTTTTTTGAGGAGTGAGAGCGACGCAAAGCTTAGCGGTCCCTGAAAGTCCGCCGCATCCCATTGCAACACAAGAGGTACGTGGCCGGGAGAGGCGAGGTGGCACGGACGATGACCCGCCAACAGAAGGGTGGTGGTATTCTGAAAAGCTGGCATCTAATATAATTGTTGGGATCGGGGCGAAGTTGTTGCACGATTCTTTAAGCAAACATGGATTTGGTTGTTCGTTCCTTTTATTTAACTATAATCAATGCCTCGTTAGCTTCACCTAGCGATCGCAGACGCCTCGTTCTTCCGCCATTTTTCCATCGATAGCATTTTTCAAAATTAATTCTAAACATTATTCAACACTAATTCTAACGATTTCCTTTTTCAAATACAAACTTAATTCTATGACGGCGGTAACATTCCTTCCCCCGTAATTGATCCCGATCCGTGGTCAGTTACCATTCTCCAAGCCGACGTCCAGAACTGCCACCTTTGTTGCTGGTCTTTCTATAATACCATGCTGCGTCTTGATGATCACCCACCGAATTTGTCCATCATTGGCCATCATTGCGTCAGACACGCATCCTCTTAGCCACAGGTTCCTAGGAAGAAGCTCATCCACGACTACGACAATGATTCCGTCAATGCGTTTGTCAACCCCTCCATCAATGCGTGCCTTCATCAATGCGTTTTTCAACCCCTCTTTGTTGAAAGAGTAACTTGTGCAAATGTTCTTCAAGATTCCTTTCGTTGTCTGGACGAGTCTCTCCCATCCTCCACCCATGTGCGGTGCTCTTGGTGGGTTGAATTGCCACTTTATACCGTCGAACTTAATAGTGATCTTGTCGTTCTCAATCTTTTTCAGCTTCTCGCTCTCCCAGTTCATCTGGGAAGGCGATCGCTTGATATTGCTTGTATAGCAGCATCTTTGCCTTGCTTACATGAGCCATTGTCGTGGTTGTTGGCATTATTTGTCCGGCTATTTCGCTCTATATAACCGCCGCCAGTTTGAGAAATCGTGCGCGTTGAACATAACCACTGATTTTGCATGCGTCGTCATCACATGCTTCCGGATCTCCAAGGTACCGAATATGCACTCCTGCTTCTTGGATATTGGCCAGTTGCTTGCATCGGTCTTCAGGAGCTCCGGGCCTGTTATCCACGTCTCTTGCTGGGTTTGCCCGGTGACCTTGGTAGCTCCATCTGCTACGTTCAACTTTGAAGGAATCCACCAGTCCAGTGTTGTTTCCAGAATTTCGGTGACTCTGTGCATCATGAACTGATAAAAGTTGCGGGGGTCCATACTTAGATTTTGCTATCACCAGAGATACGACGACTCTGTCATCCGTTGCCACGCGCAAGTAGCAGACTGTAGAATACGCTTGCTCGCTGGCGTCGACGAATGTATGGAGCCCAATTTGACATGGCTCCGATTTACCTGGGAAAAAGCATCTAGGGACCTCGAAAGTCCTTATTTCTTACAAAATGGTTTTCCATTGGCGCCATTCGTCTAGCATTCTCTCAGGTAGCTCCTGATCCCATTCAATTTTTTGCCGCCATATACACTGGAGGAGTATTTTTAGTCCAATCGTTTGGCATGATAATAATCCCAATGAATCGAAGATCGACATCAAAACTTGTAATACTTCTCGCTTGGTACGGACTGCGTTTTCCGCCAGCACATCACGCTTCAGTCTTGAAAATCTGCAGATTTATTATGTGGGTTCCAGGACATACCAAGTATCTTTTCTGTTGAACAAAAATTCACGGGCTTTTGGCTTCCAACGTTGGCATTATCCTGCAAGCTTTTAAGTACTTCTTCCGAATGCGACTACCAGTTATGGATTTCAAATCCGCCTCTGCGATGTACTTCTATTACTTGTGTGGTTATCTGGATCGCTCGATCCTCATGCTATCGATTAAGTCGTCACCGTAGTGCGCCCTTTGGACGGCTTTTAAGGCCAACTGTTCTTGGTGGGTTTCCGCGTTCTTGTCTCGAGTCTTGAACAAAGTAAGCTATAAACGGCGCGCAGCTAATCCAAAAAGTCATAGCTCGCATGACACAGGTGTCTACTTTGTCGCTGCCTTTGTCATACCACAAAAGTCGGTGCGCCTGCATATCTTCCTCGCGAAGGTTAATCCTGGTTACCGCAAATTGCTATTTTGTTGACCCAGGCAATCCGTGTGCCTTTGCGGCTGCATCCCATACGAGCCTTGTCTTTTTCGGCTTGTTTGTATTCAGCGCTATGAATATCGGCAGATACCATTTAGGTTTCTTCCTCGGATAGCTTAACCGCGTATCGTTTGTCTAGGAGGTTCCTGATTTGGGCGTCAATCTTTTCGAACAGATCGGGTTTCTGAGAGACTTTTTTCCTCATGCAGGCAAGGCGCTTCAGAGCGTTACCCCGGCTCTCAGGGAGTTTGTCCACCGCGCCACGGAAGTCCAACTTCATATTTTCCGAACTTCTTTTAGCAGGTGCTTTTCAGAATCTTCACTGCCAGCTTATCTTCAGCTGAGTATAGCTTTCGTGGTACGAGTGCATCAAGGTTGAAATGTTTCTTGATGTTGTCATGAAATACTTGCCAGTCGCAGTCGCAGTGGTGCATGAAAATGGATCGTTGTGGGTTCGCCGATTCTTGGATGCTTCATCCTAGCATGCACTACGATGCTATCGGCTCCTTCCATTTTTCTTCGCGAATCTTGCTAGGGACTGCCAGCTTTCAGTTATTTGTTCTCATAAGCAAAGTCGGCTGGGGTGAGTAGGACTGTAGCGGCAAGTCTCTCAAATGCTGGAATCTATCGTATAGCTCTTTCATATTGACTGTCTGTCTCGGTAATGCTAGGTTCAACCAGTAAACCTTATCGCAGTTCATTTCCGAGATTTGGACGGATGCTTTTACGGATCCACTCTCAAATCGAGTCGTCTCTCCGGTCCACTGCAAACACATTGGCGCTGCCTGGCCTTGTATTCTCAGTCTTTGGAATTCCAATGCATCTGCTAAGGTCACGGATGATCCTTCATCTAAAAAGGCGTTGATCTCGGTCTGCCTGCTGCCGTAATGCAGCTTGACAGGAATTATGGGAAAGAACTGACTTCCGTGATTGTCGCGTCGATGCGTACTCACGTGACTCTGTGATCTGTCTTGACCGATTGTGTTGGGAACATATTCTGTATGAAGTAACTTATAGTGTCTCCTTGTACAGCCATTAATTAAACAGTTCCCGGTTCGGCATCTGTTCCGGTGTACCTTGAGGGAGCAGAAACAGGCTTTACCCGCTCCGATTACCTGCCACCTGTGCTCCGCGTCAAGGTTCAAGAATATCTGGCATTGTGCTGGGTTGTGACTCGGGTCGCCGCAAGCTACGCACCTCAATTGAACTTGCTGCTGAGTTGCTTCAGTAGGGATCGCGTTCGATCGTATTTGTCCTCGTGCTGGTCCAGGCTCATCTGCCTCTCCCTTATCCGGGCGACGACTGTTGTGGGAATTAACTGCGCCCATTTTGTAAAACGATGGTGCCACCACTAATGAAGCTGCCTCTGCGATTTTATACAGCCAATCACTGAATGCCTTGACTGCGGCCACTCTATCGTCGCGGTGTTGCATTGCCCAGTTTAGCTTGTGTTGGTTGGGAAGCTTATCTACCACCTCCTTGACCAGCATTGGATTGTTGAGATGCGCCTTCAGATCGCATGCCTCCATAGTAGCACAGACGTTTCGCACTGCCAGCGCTTACTCTATTAACGCCTCCAATCTGTCTTTGGGTGGTGCCAGTCTTCGCACCTTTTCCATCGTTCTCTCTATGATATGCTCTGGTCTGCCGAAAAACATCTTTAAAGTGCTGATGACTTCTGGGACAAGGTTAGGAAGAAGGAGTTTATCTCTAACTAAGTCACGAGCTTTCCCTTTAAGCGACTTTTGCAGACGTAGCATATTTTCTACATTCGTATATTCCTCTGCTGTCGTACTGTGTTTAAATGTGCTGATAAAAAAAGGCCAGTCCTCAGGATCCCCGCTGAATGTTGGAAGCTCCTTGGGTATAACTTCTACTTTTCTTCTTCTTGACTGCGTGCTTACTCGACCTAGCCTGTGGCTGCTAGGGACGGGACGCCTTCACTTTCGTTATTTCAGAAATTTGTCGCCTCCAGTCGGTCTAGCTGTTGTCTGCTAACAAAGCGAAGCTGTTTCTCCGCCTTAATCCGCAGATAATGAAGTCTTGGAGTAAGTTTTTTAGAAATGTTGGGATCGGGGCGAAGTTGTTGTACGATACTTAAAGCAAATATGGATTTGTTTGTTCTTTCCTTTCATTTAACTCAAGTCAATGGCGCGCGCTAAAAAACTTCGTTGTTTACCCTCGCCTCGTTAGCTTCACCTAGCGACCGCAGACGCTTTAACTGCTTAAAGCTTAACGGCTAGCATTTTACAAAACTAAACATTATTCAACACTAGTTTTAGCGATTTCATTTTTCAAATATAAACTTAATTCCATGAGGGCGGTAACAATAATATTTGTTCTATTGCATCTATTGTTTAATTGTTCTATTTAATCTATTGCTCACTTCACTCAATTGGATTGTAATGAAACAAGATTCAATACCATCAGACAAGTATGGATCTCCGGCAAAGGGTTTTTCCGATCTCTATCAAATTCGGTCTGACAGGACGTACACGCCAGAGGAACAATGGTTTTATGAATATTTCGAGCGAACCTCCACCCAATCTAAAATATGTGGCCCAGATTCCGTTTTAAACTGAATATTACATAGAACAAATCCTCGGAAAGTCTGATCAAATTTCATTCAATAGTTTCAAACTCTTAGAACGCCGGCTAAGGAATATTTTAAGTTTAAGCCCTCTCCGATGTAACCACTACAGAAGCTGTAGTTACTTGATCTTACATGTACAGCTACATGATCACTCTAAGAGGTCAACTTTATTTCTTAGCGTGCACTCTCCCACACCACGCCGTGGTAAAGGAGGACAGCACGACAACCAAAGTTGGGAAAGAATGAAACTTAAGAATGGGAAGAAAATCCACAGCGACGAAGTAAGAAGGGTGGCTGATCGAATGAACATGAGCGGGCGACGCGAAAAGAGACGTAAGCGAGAGCCAGCGAATGGGCCTAAAAGGCGGTGGAACCTATAAAAGTCAATAAATTATTGAAGCCCAGATATTTCGTCGCCGGCATGAGTCGAAAAAATTTTTTTTCAGTTGACGACTCACTAATCACCTTTTATGTATGTAAGACAATACAACAACAGCACTATACCAGTAGGAAAGCAGCAGTGTACCAGCAGTATAGCAGCAGTATAAAATTCAGCAGTATGGCAGCCGTATGAAAATCCGCAGTATGCCAACAGTATGAATATCAGCAGGTATGGCAGCAGTATGAATGTCAGGAGTATGGCAACTTAAAAAAAAGCGGGGGTAGGGAGTATCGAATAAGCAGCAGGAGAGTAAAAGAAAACAGCAGAAAGAACGACGAAAAGCAGCAGGAGATAAGAACAACCTAATTTTAAAAATATAAGAAACCAGAACTTTTAATATTCAATGCACATAACAAATACTACAAAACTATCTATAATAAAACTGAGTGGAATTAACAACAAAATAAGTTGCATCACAAAAGGGAATAAGACCAAATGAGTGAAAAGGCCACACAGCAGAAGGCTTCTAAAATACCGATTGCGAAAGGGAAACAGCCGTACTACACAAGGTCAGCCGAACTACACATGGCTCTTAGAGAAAAATCGGAAAATGAGTGAGCCGGAAAGAAACGTCGAAGCAAGTGGAGAATATAAGTGAGACAAAGAGGTACGTGCAAAGTCTTGTCGAAGCAAGTGGAGGAAAAAATGACTAAAACACAAAGCAACGTACATAATCGCGTGGAATCGAGTGGAGGAACAAATGTCGCAGCTGAGGCAATTGCAAGCTGTTTTATCGCCGAGAACAAAAAAACGCTGCTGGATCTTGTTCAGCTTATGGCATTAAAAATGAGACCAGATGAACAAAATAGCCGTTGCTCAGTTACAGCGGAAAGTTTCGCGAAAATAATTCGGGAGTTTGACGGAGAATCCATGCCGGTCAAGAATTGGTTTCAAAATTTCGGCTGAATGCTGAAGCTTACGATTTGAACTTAAAGGAGATGTATGTACAGGCACGTGCCAAAATGACAAAAACAGCAAAATTGTTTTTGGATTCGACTTACGTACACCAATACACAGAGATACGGATGTTGCTGCAGGCGGAGTTTAGTCGTCAATACGTGTGCAGTGCGGATCTTCATGAGCAGCTTCGTGATCGGAAGAAACGCAAGCTGGAATCGTTTTACGAATATCTTCTACAAATGAGGAAGATTTCAGCCCTTGGCAGCATCGATGCAAGTTCTGTAATTTGCTACATAGTAGACGGCCTGAATTTAAGGAGTGACTTCAAATACACCCTCTAAAATTGAAAGCCTTTCAAAGATCTGCGGAACCAATATGACGTATTTGAACGCGTTAAAGCAAAGAGCTTCAAGCCGTTCCAGAACGATGGAAAAAGGACGCCGAATCAGAAGACACGAGCTACTTAGAACTTCTGTTTTAATTCTGATCATCTTCGCAAGGATTGCAAAGCTGCCATGAAATGCTTCAGTTGCAACAAAGAGGGACACATGTCTTGAGATTGCCCTGGGTCAGCTGCTGGTGTCCAAGTTGTGCGCAGCGGAAGACGGATGAAGAAGGTCATCATCAACGACGTCGAAGTGGAGTGTGTAGTGGATACTGTAGCCGATGTATCTATATTGAGAAAGTTCATCTTTAACAAAATTCCAAATGTCCTCTAGGAGAGATGTACATCGACGTTCCGTGGACTAGGACAGAAGATCACGTACCCAGTGAGATGTTTTTTGGCTGAGTAGATCACGAGATAACCCAACACAAGCTCGTTTTCGTAAAAGATGAAAATACAGAGAATGACGAATGGCTTGGATTCGATTTTGTTTCAAAGTTCAATCTTTCGTTGTCTCCAGAGGGATACCAGTTTCTTCCCGGCATGGGGAGAAAGATTGTGAGGAACCGAATGAGATGAGTATTAAGAATATTATTAATACAAATGATGAAATCGATGTTCCTCCGCAGTATGAAAAGAAAGTATCGATGCTGATCACGAACTACAAGGTGGTGTATTCAGTAGCAGAGGTTCCATCCTATCATCATCCTAGGTAAGATCATCCTATTTCGTCAATCTCCGAGTCAATTAGCGATTGACGAACAGAAAGATGTCGAACAGCAGATCGAAGAATGGCTATCTGCTGGAATTATGCGCCCATCTACATCAAACTTTGCTAACCGTCTGGTGCTGGTAAACAAAAAAGATGGCACACGCCGTATTTGCGTTGATTTTCGTAAGCTGAACTCGATGGTATTGAAGTGATTTCTTTCCCGTCCCTGTTATAGAGGAAGTACTCGAAAAGCTGCAAAAAACGCGCTACGTTACCATGATGGACTTGGAGAATGGTTTCTTCCACGTTGCCATTGAGGAAGAGAGCATGAAGTTTACAGCGTACAGCTGGGGCGTTTGGTCTGAAGATCAAGTGGCGAAAATGTCACATCTTGCAGAGAAGAATTTACTTCTTGGACCAAAACATTAAAGACGGAAACCTGTGGCTTGGTCAAGAGAAGACTGCAGCGGTCAGCAAATTTTCGGTGCCGAAAAACGTCAGAGTGGTCCAAGCTTTTCTTGGGCTGACAGGAATTTTCAGAAAATTCGTTCTGAATTATTCGCAGATTGCACGCCCGTTAACTGACCCTCTGCGTAAAGATGTTCGTTTCCAAATGGCTGAGCCTTAGATGAACGCGTTTCAGAGTTTAACGGACGCGTTGACAAAGGAACCTGTTTTAAAATTGTACACCAAAGAAGCTAAAGCTGAGTTACACACAGACCCATCAAAATACGGATTTGCAGCGGTATTAATGCAGTGGTTCGATGACAAACTCCACCCCATCCAGTATTGGAGAAAGAAGACAACAGAAGCTGAGTCCTACCAGCACAGTTATATCCTGAAAGCCAAAGCCGTGTATCTAGCGGTAAAAAAATTCATACATTGTCTGCTGGGATCGTCGTTTAAGCGGATTGTTGCGCTTTTGAACAAGCTCTACAGAAGGCGGATGTACCAAGAGCAGTCACGCAGTGGATTGTTTTTCTACAGGATTTCGATTTCACAGTGGAACATCGTCCGGGAGAACGATTAAAGCATGTTGACTGCCTAAGTCGCTATCCCGATCGTGTTATGCTTGTCTCCTTAGAGATCACAGCACGCATCAAAATCGCTCAAAGAGATGGAGAAAGAAGTGATTGTTGACGCCCACAATGCAGGCCACTTTGCACTAAAAAAAACTATACTATTCAACAATCCTATTGAATTCCTCGTTTGGAGCAAAAAGTTCAGCAGGTGGTGAACAATTGTGTAAGATGCATAATTTTCAACAAAAAACTTGGCAAGAAAGAAGTGTTCTTAAACTGCATCGATAAAGGAACCCTTTCACACGCTGAACGTTGATCATTTGGGTCCCATGGATGCCACTGAAAAACATTATAAATACATATTTGCGATGGTGGACTCATTCACAAAGTTTATAGCATATGGCTTTTTCCTACGAAGACTGAAAACTGCGAGGAAACGCTGAAGAAGATTGAGACTTGGTCCGAAATTTTTAGCAACCCAGTGCGGATGGTTTCGGACAGAGGTTCTGCTTTCACAGCCAACTTGTTTGCGGATCATATGAAGGAAAACGGTATTGAACACGTTTGAAGAACAACTGGAGCTCCCCGCGAAAATGGTCGATTATTTCTAAGATTTCGGCAGATGAGGTAGCTGAGGTGCAAAGAGTTTTTAATTCCCACGTAAATGCGTCTATTAAGAAGTCACCATTTGAGCTAATGTTTGGTGTGAAGATGAACAATAAACAAACCAATCGTAATCTACAGCTTCTGAGGAAATGAGGAAATTTATTCAACTTCGACGAGCAACGGCAGCAACTTAGAAAAGATGCAAAGATCGAAATTGCACAACGTGCACAGGATTCTTACAAAAAGCACTTTGACCTAAGGCGTAAACCAGAAGTCAATTATAAAGTTGGAGACTTAGTCGCTTTACGACGGTCTAGGTAACTGGAGAATATCTAGGACCGTATGAAACATCAGAAATCAATTGGAACGGCAGATACGAAGTTCGAAAGGCAGCATAACTTACGCCACCCGCATAAACTTCGTATTGTAGGCATAATTCTTTCGAGTCGGAGAATTACGTGGAGTTCTCCTACAAATTGTAAGGATGGTGCAGAAAGAATTCATTTCTCCAGAAATCAGCCGAGTCCATGCAAAATTTGCCATCCAGGCATAGCGGCCTGAGCGCTCTTTGCGCGTTTTTAGACGACTTTGGGATCAAAGGGCGACTAAAGAACGCCCAACAACTGTCAAAAGCAGAGAGAAACCCGATAATTTTACCCAAAATGGATCATTTTACCTACCTAGTGGTTAGAAATGCACACCTAAAGATCCTTCACGAAGACACCGAAGCACAGTCACAGGACTATTTACTTAACACTTCCTTTGGGCTTTTCATTGCTTTTATAGAACAATGGAAAAACCAATTTAATCGAAGCAAACATTTCTATTTGTATCTGTGTCCGGCACCACACGCCACGTGGAATCCAATGGCATTTGGACTGTGGGCAATATACGTATAAGCCGTTTTTTTTAATAAAATATTTATTTGGTAGGATATTGTCCTGCAAATTATAAAAACAATTTGAATTTTTATTTGAATTAAATTTTTTAGTAAACAAAGTGTGTTATATTTTCCTGTGGTGCTGCCGTAAAAACCCACCGCTTAGGTCTCCGCCTTGTGGGAAATAAGCGAAGGGAACGAGGTAACGGGTTTGCGTGAGGCTGAAGCCTTCTGTCATGAGCAGCTGCGAGTTCTTTAATAGTATCACCTATAATAGGGACGTCAAGATCTTTGCTTATATCAATATTTAGGTCTACCATTACGCACTTGAAGCTAGGCTGAGGTACTTTTTCTGAAACTGTGGGATTAACTCTTCGTGGGGCAGGGGCGGATACAGGTATCTGCCTGGGGGAGGGCGATCATAATTATACCCTTGCAGAGAGTATTATAATTTTGATCAAAAGCGTGCAACGCAGTGAAGGAGACATCTCCGACGCTATAAAGTATATATATTCTTGATCAGGATCACCTCCTGAGTTGATATGAGCATGTCCGTCTGTCCGTTTGTCCGTCTGTCTGTTGGTTTCTACGCGAACTAGTCTCTCAGGTTTAAAGCTATCGACATGAAACTTTACACATATCCTTCTTTCCTTTGCACGCAGTAGTAAAATATAAGTCGGAACGACTGGAAACGGCTGACTATATCCTATAGCTGCCATATAACTGATTGATCGGAAATGGTATAACTTTGGTGTTTTTAGAGTTAGAGAATTCAAACTTTACAGGAGAGCTATTTTTGGAGGAGACAGGAGAGCTAAAAAATATTACGACATGCCAAATTTCAAAAGGACCGGCCAACTATATCCTATAGCTTCCAATAACTGAACGATCGGAAATGACCCAACTTTCGTGTTTTTTAAGATAGAAAGATGGAACTTAGTACAGATCATACTTTTGGTCAGTTTATCCGACCTACCAAATTTCATAACGATCGGTCGACTATATCTTATAGCTGTCATATAACTGAACGATCGGAAATGGTTTTTGGTAGAAATACCAACTTTGGTATTTTTGAAGATAAAAGCTTAAGACTTTTTTTTAGATATTTTATTATAATGAATTGGTTTTATTATGGTATTCTTATAAGGATCGGTCAACTATATCCGATGTTTGCGATATATATCCGGTTTTAACTGCAAGGGTATATAAACTTTGGCTCCGCCCGAAGTTAGCTTTCCTTTCTTGTTGGCAAATAGTAGCAGGTGGCAAATAGTTAAAAATTATACGCAGTTTCAAACAATAAAGTGATTCTATAGTTTTATTCAAAACACACTGTACATTGCACATAAGTGTTTTGTCTTATTCAGTGTCTTATTAAGTGTCTTATTCATAACCTAATTCGATATCTAAGAAACATATATATAAATAAAAGTATAACGCTATTCATAAATGCAAATTTGTATTAATGTGATGTACAGTCGTGAAATCGTTTAAGCCACGACACATTAGAAAATATACTCCTTGTTCGCCTAAACTCAACACACTTAGATAACGCCAACTTGAGTTTATTTGAAGACGACGATTAAATATTTACTAAATAAATTTAGAATAGCTTAATTTTTTAATTTTGATTTAATTAGGAGTTAATAATATTTATTTTTTGTTTCTGAATAATATTTGTTATTACCTACAAATCATTCTTACAAGGGTAAAGAAAGTGGGTAAGGAAGAAAGGAGGTAAAGAAAGTGGTCACACAGTGACGGTGCATAAAAAGCAAAAACAAAACTACGATAGAGCAGTAGCACATACAAAAATACTTTTTGCACTGCTCTGCTTTTGCTCTAGATTTTTGGCTACGGCTACGGCTACGAGGAGCACAGAATATTTTTTTCTGCTATTGCTATAGCTATAGCTTTAAACTTCGCGCTCTTAAAGCTCGTAACAGAGCAGAGCAGACAATTTTCATTTTTCTGCTCCGCTCCCGCTCTCGGAAAAGTGACAGCGGTAGCAATATTTTAATATATAGCGGTAGCAGCGGTAGCAATACATTTTTTTTTGCGTACAAGTTCAATTATTGTGAAATTATGTATTTGAAACATTAATAAATCGTTAAACGATACTTTATTATCATTTTATAATTGCAGATGGTAAATTTGAAATAATAAGCCATTTGCGATATGCTCGTTGTTCCTTGGTTAATCAATCAACCTTGGTTAGTAACTTCGTTTCGACGTGACTCAAAAGTTGGAGCATCTTGAACTTAGCAACGTGTACACGTCACGTTGAATGCCCTTCTTTTTCCCCCAGTGTTTGCCCTGCTTGTTCCTTGCCAATCACGCGGGCGAAGAGATAGGAGAAGGGATAGACAAGGAAAGAAGTGGGGCAAGGAAGGACTGGCGACTCGCTGTAACACGCAGGTTATCGAAGATCACGCCAGTTCACTCCGTTCACGCGTTTCCTGCGGAGTCGGACGCATTTAAGTGAAGCAACTTTTTTCAGGGGGAGGGGCGATCGCCCCTATCAAAAAAAAAAATAAGAAAAATTATAAAATAAAAAAATAATGCTAATACCGGGGAAATGTTCCTTCAAAAGATTGATTGACGTTCGTGCTGTGTCCGATGAGCTGGATGGGATTTTGTCACATTCCCGCTTTCCCTGAATGTTTTCACCCACGAAACAATCGACTGCCGGCCAGGAACGCGACCTGCAGGATGAATGTTAAAGCGAGTACGGAAGGGACGTTGAGTGGCAATTACGGAACGACCATTGGAAAAGTAAGCCTCGGCAAATGCGCTGCTCTTTCGTCCAATGCATGATGTCGACTGACTGCAGAGTAAACGAAACTTCAGGAAGTTCCCTAAAACATGAAACACTCCCCACCCTTACCCGACCACTCCCCGCTGCTTGGCGCCAAAAACAAATCAGCAAGTTTTCGTGCCGCACCCTGTATTATTTTTGACGAAAAGAGTTGACCGTTTTGGGCCCTGATGTCCTATCTATGTACTTTATCCTTTGATAATAATAATTTTAATCGAAACAATGGCCAAAACCATAACGGCAACTATAGAGGAAATTACCAAAGGTGTTATAACTCTAATAATAATAATAACGTTAGGGTAACTTGGAACGATTCGGAAAACTACCCAGAGCCCTTAGGTACAGAATAATATAAAGTAAAAAGTAAAAAATTCAGACACCTACAATGATATAATCATTGGCCATAAAATGAATATTCAGGGAATTGATCAAGAATAATTCAATCCCAAGGACTAAAATCTTAGAAATGCAATCTACTAAATATATAATTCCACACGGTTTTCATATTGTCGATAAAATTTTTTCAATATCGTGTAATGGAATTTTGGGGATTCTAATTTATCAAAAAAAATTTAATTGCCAATTAGATTTTACATCTCAACACCTTCACACCTAATTTAAAATATCCTATTTATGTACCCATAACTCACATCTCCGGTAATAATACAATAGTGTTACCGGCCAGATCTAAAGATATCCGAAAAATCGAGCTTATTTCAAATGAAGATAGCATTCTAATTCCGAACCACGAAATTCAACCTTGTATATACTTAAGCAGCTAATACTGTCGTACCGACATCAAATGCATTTGTCCGATTACACAGCCACACAAAAAAAAATATTTTTTCGGGTCCGGAGATCAGACTATGTTTACTATATGTTTTCGGGGTCGCTGAATCCGAATCAGAGGTCCAAAAAACCCAGCACGTCAGGGTTCTGACATAACCTCAAAAAACCTCATACAAAATTATATTGGAGTCCGTGGGTCAGACCATGTTTATTATATGTTTTCATGGTCGCTGAATCCGAATCCGAGGTCCAAAAAACTCCAGAATGTCAGGGTTACGACATAACCTCAAAAACTTGATGAAATTTTTATTTCCGAGTTCTGGGCTCAGATCATGTTTACCATGTGTTTTTGGGGTCGCTCGGAGAATAAAAATTTTATCAAGTTTTTGAGGTTATGTCGTAACCCTGACATTCTGGAGTTTTTTAGACCTCGGATTCGGATTCAGCGACCCTGAAAACATATAGTAATCATGGTCTGACCTCCAGACCCGAAAAAAAATTTTTTTTTGTGTGGCTGTGTTATTAAATACAACTAACACTGATCAAATGATCAGCATCCATAATTTAAATTATAAACCATTAAAAAACTGTGAAATATTAAAAATACGCAAAGCCGTTAAATTAGATGTAAAGATGTTATGTCCAAATTAACTAAAAATTTCCCAAACCCCTTAAATAAACAGCTTCGAGAACTTTGTTGTCAATACACAGACATATTCGAGCTTGAAATCAAATCAATTAAAACAAAAAATTTTTATAAACAAAAACTAAGGTTCAAAGATAATGAACCAGTTTACATAGAAGTCTTCATAGTCAAAAAGACGAAATTCAAGCTTAAGTTGATAAATTAATTAAAAACAAGAAGGGAAAGCTTACTTCGGGCGGAGCCGAACTTGATGAACCCTTGCAGGTAAAACCGAATATATATCCCTAACATCGGATATAGTGGGCCGATCCTTATGAGAATATGATAATATAACCCAATTTATTATAATACAAAATCTAAATAAAAGTCCCAAACTTCTATCTTCAAAAATACTAAAGTTGGTTTCTACCAAATACCATTTCCGATCGTTTAGTTATATGGCAGCTATAAGATATAGTCGGCCGATCGTTATGAAACGATCGTTTTGTAGGTCGGATTACCTGACCAAAAATATAATCTGTACTGAGTCCCAGCTTTCTATTTTTAAAAACACGAAGATTGGGTCATTTCCGATCGTTCAGTTATATGAAAGCTATATATAGTCGGCCGATCCTTATGAAATTCGGCATGTCGTACTATTTCGCCGAAATTCTAACTCTAAAAACACCAAGGTTATAGAATTTCCGATCAATCAGTTATATGGAAGCTATAGGATATAGTCGGCCGATCCCGTTCTGACGTATATTCTACGTGCAAAGGAAAGAACGGTGTGTGCAAAGTTTCAAGTCGATAGCTTTAAAACTAAAAGACTTTTTTGCGTAGAAACAGACAGACGGAAAGACGGACATGCTCATATCAACTCAGGAGGTGATACTGATCATAAGTATATGTACTACCCTATAAGTCGGAGTTACTGCGTTGCAGACTTTTGACCAAAATTATTATATCCTCTGCTAGAGTATAACAATATAGTAGAACCATCAGTATCAGAGTACAATTGCCCATTTTTACTAGTACCGAAAAAGTCTTTAAATAACGAAAAGAAATGAAAATGTGTAATTGACTATCGTTAAATTAATAAAAAACAAGAAAGGAAAGCTAACTTCGGGCGGTGCCGAAGTTGATATACCCTAGCAGTTAAAACCGGATATATATCGCAAACATCGGATATAGTTGGACGACCCTTATGAGAATATGATAGTATAACCCAATTTATTATAATAAACAAGAAAGGAAAGCTAACTTCGGGCGGAGCCGAATCCAATTTAGTACAATACAAAATCTAAAAAAAGTCTCAAGCTTCTATCTTCAAAAATACCAAAGTTGGTATTTCTACCAAAAACCATTTCCGATCGTTCAGTTATATGGCAACTATAAGATATAGTCGGCCGATCGTTATGAAACGATCGTTTTGTAGGTCGGATTACCTGACCAAGAATATAATCTGTACTAAGTTCCAGCTTTCTATCTTCAAAAACACGAAAGTTGGGTCATTTCCGACTGTTCAGTTATATGGCAGCAGTGAGATTTAGTCGGCCGATCCTTACGAAATTTGGCATGTCGTATTATTTTGCCAAAAAAAAAAGCCTTTAGGCTCTCACCTAAAATTTGAACTCTCTAACTTTAAAAACACCGAAGTTATATCATTTCCGATCAATCAGTTATATGGCAGCTATAGGATATAGTCGGACTTTTTATTGTTCCGACTTATATACTGCGTGCAAAGGAAAGAAGGGTGTGTGCAAAGTTTCAAGTCGATAGCTTCAAAACTGAGAGACTAGTTTGCGTAGAAACAAACAGACGGACAGACAGACGGACATGCTCATATCAACTCAGGAGGTGATCCTGATCAAGAATATATATACTTTATAGGGTCGGAGATGTCTCCTTCACTGCGTTGCACACTTTTGGACAAAATTATAATACCCTCTGCAAGGATATAATGACGAAGTACGTAAATTAGTGACCTTGCATATAAAAGATATTCTATGTTTCTTTAAACATGGTAAGAAAATTATAGCAAGAATAAATATTGGTGATTTTTATATACTAATGGAAATATTGACTTAGGACTATTTGCAAGCCTTGAAAAAGAAGCCGGTATTTTAAATATAAGCCAATTGAAAATGGCACCGTGCTACACAACCCGGTGACCACAATAACAAATGTTAAAGAGAAAGAAGCTATAATGTCTACATTACATGATGATCCAATACAAGGAGGTCACACTGGCATTAAAAAAACCTTGGTCAAGGTCAAAAGACATTATTATTGGAAAGGTATGGCTCGTGATATAACTGAGTACATCCGAAAATGCCAAAAAGCCAAAATAAAAAAAATACAAAGACTCCTCTAACCATTACTGAAACCCCTTTAAAGGTTTGCGACAGATTGATAGAGGATACAATTGGTCCATTACCTAAATCGGAAAAAGGAAATGATAATGCAGTCACACTCATATGGGATTTAACGAAATACAGGGTGGGCCATTTAAAGTTGACCCACTTGATTCTTAAAACAAAAACAAAAAAAGTGGACAATTTTTTTTTATTCCAAAAATCATTTATTTTGGTTCAAGGAGATTTTTTTTACAAATTATTATTAAAAATGATATCACGTAAATGGGCACCTTTATCTCTGACAGCCGAATGCATTCTTTTTTCAGCATTTTCATTGACTTTGGTCAATGTTTCAGACGATATGGCGGCTATTTCACGTCTAATGTTGTCTTTTAGTTGACTTAAGGTTTTTGGTTTATTAGCGTATACCTTGGATTTCAAATAACCCCACAAATAAAAGTCTGGTGCCGTCAAATCTGGTGATGTTGGGGGCCAGTCAAAATCACCACCTTTCGATATCAACCGCCCAGGGAACAATGTTCGCAATAAATCGATTGTTGCTCTAGCTGTATGGCAAGTTGCCCCGTCCTGTTGAAACCAGAAGTTATCCATGACATTTTCACGAATAATAGGCGTCAAAAATTCGGTGCGAGCGATGCCTAATTCCTGAGATCGTCGATACTGGCTCGTAAAGCTTCGATATTTTCATTAGAACGTTTTGTTCGTTGCCTGGATACATGACTGGCATTACTTAGATTACCGGTGTTTACAAATTTTGCGTACAAGGACTTAATTGTGTTTTGAACTGGAGCGCTTTTAACTTTATTCATTTTACGAAACGCACGTTGGGTTAACACAATTGAGAATTTATTTTCAATGTAGAGCTGAACAATTTGAGCGCGTTCCTTTGGAGTGTATTGTTCCATGGTATCAATTGTCTTCGACTGACGCTTCCAACGTGGTATGACATTTGACGATATGTCGACGCTGTCAAAAGTTACAGGGTTGCCAAATGGGTCAAATTTAAATGGCCCACCCTGTATTTAGTTGCTATTCCAATTAAAAACAAAAGATCAGCGACTGTAGCAACTGCAATACTTGAATCCTTTATTCTAAAGTACGGTACAATGAAGACGTTCATATCGGACATGGGAACAGAATATAAGAATTCAGTTATTAACGACTTGTGTAAGTATTTAAAAATACCGAATATTGATGTTATATTGCACAACACCACCAAACCGTTGAAACAATAGAGAGAAGCCGCAGAAAATTTATATGATATATGAAATGAATATATACGATCATACATATCAGTAAATAAAACTGATTGGGATGTATGATTCCAAAATTTTGTTTATTGTTTACTACGACCCCCTCTATGGCACACAGTTATTGTCCATATGAGTTAGTTTTTGGTAAAACTAATAATCTACCCAAGTACTTTAATAGCATAGATAACATAGAACCACCATATAACCTAGAAGATTACGCAAAAGAAAGTGGGTATATAGAAGATTAGAAATAGCATACAAAAGAGCTAGAAATATGCTAGAAATCTATAAGCATAAAAATAAAGAAACTTGAGATTTGAAAAGTAACAACAGTATATATGAGATAAAGTTTTACTACGAAATGAAGTAGGAAATAAGCTAGACTTAAAATACACAGGGCCCTTTTCTACTTTAATATGTTAAAGTAGAAAACATAGATGATAGAGATAGTTATTTCCGGAAATAATAATACAAGATTTAAAGTACATAAAGATAGACTTATTTATTTTTTATTTATTTATGAAGATCTACCAAGTAATGTAAAATTAGTAGGTAGAGGTAAGGTTGAGCAATAGCATCGGGGGCCTTCAACTCGGTTTTTTACAATAAATACATGAGTGCTATTTTATATGTACATTTAGGCTAAATTAGAATTATCCTAAATGAGGTGATATAAGTTTTTATTCATTAGAAATAGTATTATTTTTAATATGTTTGGTAATGTGGGGTTTGAGATGGATTCTAGTGGATTGGTGTTTTTAACCTGCAGTTAGTCAGTAAGTGATTAATTGATAAGTCTTCATTGGTATCATTGCAGAACGGACAGGTCCTGGTTACAGTTGGGTCCATATAGTGGGTATGTGTAATTTTTGTGTGTCCAAGCCTGAGCCTTGTTATTATTATCTGGTCTCTACGTGAGATCGATGAGTGAATGTTTTTGGTAATTTGGTGGGAGTTGAGTTGTGGGTGATTAATTGCTTGGTACCAGCGTGAAGTTATGGATATCTTTGATTCCATTTTCAAGAGATATGTATTTTTAATATATTTTAGTATGTCCTGCGTGCTTAAGTTTTCCATGGTTGTGAGTGCTTGTCTTGTAGCGTTTTTTGCTAGGGCATCTACAAGTTCGTTTCCAGGTATTCCCACGTGACCGGGGATCCAAAGTAGTTTAAATTTATTATTGTTTTTTTGTAGAAGGTAACGAGCCTTTGAGATGTAGTGTTCGCTGTTGTTAGTGTTTTTAATTGCGTCGATGGCAGAGAGTGAGTCTGAGCATATGCAAAATTTGCCTCTTTTAGTTTTGTGTATTTGCAGTGCTTCTACTATTGCCAGTAGCTCTGCGAAAAACACTGAAGAGTAGTGTGGTAGGTGGTAAGGTTTGATGCATTCAGTTTTGCTTGTGATTGTCATGCCAATGATACCGTTTGCTTGAAATCCGTCGGTGTAAATGTATGTGTATTTGTGTTCGTCTTTTGACTTAATTTCAGTGAATTTTAATCTGAAAATTTTAGGAAAGTTACTTTTTTTGTCGAATTTATTTAGCGATGTGTTTATTTTTAGAGGGCTTGTGTTCCAGGGCGGTGTGGTTTGTGTAGGTGGTGTTAATTGCTTAAATGGCAGTTGGTGGACTTGTGAGTATTGTAGTATGCACATATATTTAATACCCACTGTACCGAGAGTACTTAAAGGGTGCGCACTGTAACACTTTGTTGCAGTGTTTACATAATCCAAAGTCCTGGTCATAAACCCTAAGTGGCCGAAATATGAACCGATCGTTATGCCTTAGCCCGCACACAGAAAGTGCTAGTGTCAGCATAATCGTACAAACGGTCAGCATATGCAAGTTATCCAACCCCTAAATACAGGCCACATATGGCTTTTATAAACAATATTTTCAATCTCTGCATTTGCCTTTGGCTTGATCTTTGGCTCAATTATCCAACCCATAAATCCAGGCCACTTATGGCTTTCCACTTATGAATTTTATAAACAATATTTTTAAACTCTGCATTTGCCTTCGGCTTTGTCTTTGGCTCTGAGGCGCGATCTCGGTTCCCCATAAACAAATCAAAATCAAAAGTAAACATCAGCTTCCCTCCGAAGCCCAATCAATTACGCCTTTTGCGTTTCAAGTACGCACCAAATTGCATCGATCAGCTTAATCGAATTTCACAATAAGATGCGACAGTTTCATCTTAAGCCTCTAATCTAAACACAACTGATGGCCGAGGTTCTTTGGATCAGATTTAGAATTAAGAAGGCAGTCCTATTTTGACCGAGACCGCGAACGGTTGAAAAAAGTATTTAAGAAAAAACTAAAAGTGTCTTGTAATTTTTGCGTTTAATAAATAAAGGTTTAACACCAAGTTGTGAAATCAAAAAATAAAATTTTCATTTTTTTAATTCACCGAACTACAAACAATTTAACTGGCGCCCAACGTGGGGCCGCGTCACATAAAGCTCCAAAAAATAGTTTAATGAAAAATAAGTTAAACATAAACGGAACTCGCGCGGTCAACAACTCAACATTTTTAGTGGAAAAATTAAAACATCCACCAAACGACACTATCAAGTGACAGTGATCGTTAACAACAAAGAAAATGGAAATTAATAAATGAAATAATCCATAAAGAGTGAATTAAAACAAAGGTGGACCGAAATTTTAAACCAAACAATTAAAAGAACACAAAACTTAAAAAAATCAACGCACAAAAAAAAAAAACCAGAACAACAAAAACAAATAAAACGACAACTCCAACAAGAAAAACCAGGAAAGGAAGGCAGGACATTCTCAAATAAAAACGACAACTCGCTCCAACAAAAAAACCCAAGGAAGGAAGACAGGACATTCTCTATCAACCACCAACCACACAGAAGGAAGACCCCAACGGGACAATATCGTGAGGAATTAATTTAAAATAAAAAAATTAAAGACCAAAATTTAAGACCTGTAAATTCGAGAAAAATAATATAAGATTTATATATTGCAAAAAGTAAGATTCGCGATTTAACAAAAAAATATAAAGAATAATTCTGGAAGATTTCATAAATAGCTTTTGTGAACTAAATCTAACAATGGCAACCGGAGGTTCAGCACCAAATTTTTCTGCAGGCAGTGTAGCCACAGCCGGCAGTTTAACAGTAGAATTGATAAACAGATTAATAAACGATCAATTGAATGAAGTTAGCAGGAAAGTAGAATGTTTAGAAGGAAGGCTAGCCACAGATGCAAACACTGTGGAAGATTATAAAGTACAAACAATTGACCCAGCTATAAAATGCGATACAACACTTGAAGTGGTAAAATCCTTACCAAATTTCACAGGGGAAGCAACACAATATGTAGGTTGGAGGGAAGCTGCAGAAACTGCAATGAGTCTCTATAAAATTGAAAGTGAACAATATTATATCGCCCTAACAATTTTACGAAATAAAATTATGGGAGCTGCCCATGATGCTCTTACCAATCATGGCACAGTTTTAAACTTTAAAGCAATCTTATCCCGATTGGACTTTATATATAGTGACAAACGACCAATACATGTTCTCGAGTCAGAACTAAGTATCCTCAGGCAAGGACGAATGACAATTACTGAGTACTATAACGAAGTCAATAAAAAAATGACCTTACTAATAAACAAAACCATAATGACATACAGAAAGGACAGTGTAATTACCAAAGAAACAAACAATTCAATAAGGGGAAATGCTCTACGAGTATTTATATCCGGACTTAATGGATCTATTTCAGAAACTCTTTTCTCATTAAATCCACCAGATTTGCCCAATGCTTTGGCAAAGGTCCAAGAATTAGAATCAAACAACCTCCGTGCTCAATTCGCAAATAGGTTTAATGGATTTAAAAATGAAAGTAAATATCGGGGAAACAACTTACGATTTGATCAAATACGGCAAAATAATAATACCACTAAAATGGGAAATAATTTTAATCATAACCAAAATTACAATTGGCCACAAAAGGGAAATTTTTGGCAAAATAATAATCAAAATAATAATCATAAGCAACAAGCTATCGAGCCAATGGATGTTGATTCACCGATTCAACTCCAGAATAAATCTAATAACAATCGGCAGCCGAGCCAAAATTGGCAGCCAAATAATAACCAGGGAAGATATAATAATTGGCAGGCAAACGATAATCAAGGTAGATATAATAATAATTATCATCAAAATAAAAATCGTTCAAATTTTTATAACACAAATAAAAATAGAGAGCAAACTCAAGCTCAAAAAAGGGAATCAGATGGAACAGAAAGTCAGCCAGCTAATAAAGTAACCAGATTAAATAATATTAATGAAGACCATTTTTTAGACCAGACCCCTACAGAGGAATGCCTTATTTAAATAGGATAGATCGAAAAACCAAGAAGCAGCTAAAAGTTTTAATAGATACAGGAGCCACTGCTTGCTACATAAAAAGGGGAATTTTTGAAAATAAAAACGAGCTACCAATATACAAAAAGGTAACAACAGTTCATGGCTACTCAATTATTAGGTATTACCATATTATAAATATATTTGAAACAAAACAATTATTTTATGAAATCGAAGGTTTAGAATCTGATATTCTAATTGGATTCAATCTATTAAGAAAAATTGGAGCTATAATAAATATAGATAAGGGAATCTTGGAATATAATGGGAAACAGGAGAAGTTAAAATATTATGATAATGAGGAGAAAAACGAAATACGTTTAATTGAAGAAAATAATATTCTTTCGTTAAAAGAATTTATTATAAAAAAGTATTTTGATGATAATGGTAGCAAAAACCCAGATTCATTATTTGTTTCAAATAGTGAGAAAAGCTTGGGAGTTAAAAATCCCGAGAACGCCGACGTAGAAATATCCGTCAACAAAAATACAAATATCTTGGGAACAAAAAATCCCGAGAACGCCGACGTAGAAATATCCGTCAACAAAAATACAAATGTCTTGGGAACAAAAAATCCTGAGAACGCCGACGTAGAAATATCCGTCAATAAAAATAAAAATATCTTGGGAATTAAAAATCCTGAGAACGCCGACGTGGAAATATCCGTCAATAAAAATAAAAATATCTCGGGAATTAAAAATCCTGAGAGTGCCGACGGAGTAAATACCGTCAAAAATCAAATAAATAATATAGGTACCGACCAATTAGGCGGACTGAGGGAAAAGATAGTTCACTATATTGAAAAGGAGCATTCAAAGATAAATATGCAAATTCCTTTTAGAACAGACATAAAGGGGGAAATAAATCTAATCCATGATAGGCCAATATACGGGAAGCAATATCCGTATGCTCTATCTGTCAACGATTTCGTGAATAGCGAAATCAAAAGAATGTTATCAGAAAAAATAATAAGGCCTAGCAGAAGCCCTTACAATTCACCACTTCTGGTAGTCCCAAAGAAAGGAGAGAATCAAGACGGAAGCCGTAAATTAAGACTCGTCATTGATTACAAAAAATTGAATGAAAGTACTATACCTGACCGGTACCCAATGCAAGACCCATCAGTAATTCTATCAAATTTGGGAAAAGCAAGATATTTTTCAACAATAGATTTAGAGTCAGGATTTCATCAGATACTAATGAAAGAATCTGATGTCGAAAAAACAGCCTTTTCGATAAATAATGGAAAATACGAATTTTTAAGAATGCCATTCGGATTAACAAATGCACCAAGAATCTTTCAGAGAGCAATGGACGATATTCTAAGAGAACAAATAGGGAAAACGTGTCATGTCTATATGGACGACATTATAATATTCTCAAACTCAATCGAACAACACTATACAGATTTAAACAAAATTATAAATATATTATTGAGGGCAAACATGAAAATCTCTTTAGAAAAATCTAAGTTTTTCAAACGCGAAACCCGTTTTCTAGGATACATGGTATCCTATAACGTCATCAAGACAGACCCAGAGAAAATTGAAACCATTAGAAAATATCCGCTTCCAGAAAATATTCGGGAACTAAGAAGTTTCCTAGGTTTTACGGGCTATTATAGAAAATTTGTTTCAAACTACGCCTACATAGCCAAACCTCTAACAAAATATCTTGGAGGTCATAATGGCAAAATCTCGAAAAGAATGTCAACAAAAATATTGATTCAGCTGGATGAACCAGCAATTAAAGCTTTTAACGAGCTAAAAGAAAATCTCATTGCTCAGGTAGAACTAGTTCAAGCGGACTATATTAAAAAATTTACCTTGACCACCGACGCTTCAGACGTCGCAATTGGTGCAGTTTTATCTCAAGAAGGAAAACCAATTACTTTTATTTCAAAAACCTTGTCTAAAACAGAACAAGCTTATGCGACTAATAAGAAGGAACTTTTAGCGATAGTATGGGCTCTTAAAAATCTAAGAAATTACTTATACGGAGTAATTGGAATTGAAATTCAAACCGACCATCAAACTTTATCTTACACAATTTCGAATAAAAATCCCAATGTAGATATGAAAGGATGGTATTCTTTCATTCAAAGTTTTACACCGAAAATAACATTTAAGCCCGGTACAACAAATGTAGTTGCAGACGCATTATCTCGAATTCAGATAAATAATATTACAGACAGCGATATAGAACAAACAGACCAGTCAGACTCAGATCAGAACACACAGCATTCAGCTGAAAGTAGTTTTGAAAATGTAATACAAGAGACCCGTAAACCGTTAAATCAATTTAAACAACAACTGTTATTAACAACGGGGAGGTATACAATACATGAGTCACTGAAAATTTTTGACAGGACACGACATTTAATTGAATATGACACACCAGAAAATTTAATAACTATATTAAGAGAGTATCTTCCACCTAACATTACGGTAGGAATTCATTGTACCTTAGAGGACTTATTTAAAATTCAATTACCTTTAAAAAATAATTTCACAAACACATTCCTTTTTACAAGAATCTTTCTACAAGACGTGGAAAACGAGGAAGATAAAGCTATAATAATAGAAGAAACGCACAGCCGTGCTCATAGGGGGCTAGAAGAGAATTACAAACAGATCAGTAAATTATATTATTGGCCAAACTGTTTTAAAAAATTAAAAGAGTATATTAAAAATTGCGTGATTTGTAACGAAAATAAATATAACAGGCACCCAATAAAAATTCCAATTGGGGAAGCCCCAATTCCAAGTAAAGAAGGAGAAAATTTACACATTGATATATATTACGCGCAAGGTCTTACTTTCATAACTTGTATTGACGCTTACTCAAAATTTCTAGTAGTAAAAGAAATCCAAAATAAATGAAATATCGAAAATAAAGTAATGGAACTTCTTCAGCATTTTCCACAAGCAAAAGTAATAATGACCGATAATGAACCGAGCTTTACCTCGGCCCAATTTAAATCTTTCGCACAAAGGTGCAATTTAACTTTACATTACGCAGATCCGAGGCACAGAACGTCAAACGGACAGGTTGAAAGGGCACATTCTACATTAACAGAATTAGCTCGATGCATTAAAGAAGAATTTAATTTAACTGACTTTTCCGAAATAATAATAAGAGCCGCTCAAGAATATAATCAGAGCATTCATTCTACAACGAACCAAAAACCTTTTGACGTATTATATAATAAAATAGAGCACGATAACATTCCTGAACTTTTGAAAAATACTCAAGAGAAAATGTTGGAAACACATAATGAAAACAGAAAAGAAAAAGAATATCATGTAGGACAGGTAGTCTATGAAAAGAAACACGGGGAAAGAAATAAACTTAAAACCAGATATAAAAAACAAATAGTTAAGGAAAATTTACCCAACAAAATAATAATCAACAATAGAAATAGAATTATTCACAAAGATAATATAAAATTCTAAGTATTTATATATTATCCTTTTTTCTTTCCTTTCCCAGAAAATGTTTTATCAGGTGCTCATACTACACCTTATTTTATTAACAAAATCAGAAATAATTGACTATACAAGTCACGAATATCTTCTATTTAAGGACAATAAAGACGTATTGACGTACGATTCATACGCAGATTTATTCCATGTAACTAACTTAAGCTTTTATAAAGAAATAAGAAATTTGGAATCAGATAATATTAAAAGGGATACTAATAAAAGGTCACAATGGGAAATTAAATATGACATAAAAGTAATCGAACTAATTTTATCGCAATTAGTATCAACTAGATCAAAAAGAGGGATAAATGAGTTAGGCACCGTGTGGAAATGGTTAGCTGGAACTCCGGACCATGATGATTTTATTACAGTTCAGAATAAAATTAATGAATTAATTGAAAACAATAATAAGCAGTCTATTATCAATTCCCGATTATTCAAATAAATAGAATCTCTTTCCGATGATTTTAAAAAAGTATTTATTGATCAAGATCTACCACTTCGAAAACATCGCTTGCGATTATTAACATTTGATCTGCAAAATTTAATTGACACAATCACTCTAGCAAAAATAGACGTTTTTAATACCAAAATTTTAAACAATGATGACATCTTGGAAATATTAAAACATGAACAAAAACCAGTAATTATAGCTGATTTAATGGACATCTCTTCTTTTAAAATCGCATTGCATAAAGAACTTTTAATAATTTATATAAAATACCCAATAATAAAAAACAGATCTAAAATATATCACGCTAGAGCGATTTCTCAAATCGATGGAAAACTAGTATTAAGCGATCAAGTCGCAAAATGCGAAAATATTTTTTACGAATTTTAAGAACGAACTTTTTAATAATTATTGCACTCTAAGTAACCAAAAAACGTGTTTTACCCGATTATTAAATGGTGAGAAATCAACCTGTAAAAAATAAGAGAAAAAAATAAAAAAAATAGACATCATACAAGATGGTGCCATCCTTATAAATGGGAACAATATTGTTAACAACTCCCATTTAAACGGTTCGTTTTTAATAACATTTAATGGTACAACTAAAATTAATAATATCTCATATACCAATTCGCAAAATAAAATTCTTGAATACGTACTACGAACCACTTTAAAAATTATGAAATATCCGATTACATATTATCAAATAACTCTGATCTTTCTTTAGATAATATAAACATTTTAAACCCATTCGTTAAAATTAAGAATACTAAAATATCACTTACCTTTATATTATTAATTTTAATCATTATATTTTTGATTCTTTCACTTATTATAAAATACAAAAATGCTATATTATTTGTAACCAAAAAACATCGGCCTGAACCAGAAAAATCTATTAACCAAGAAATTTTTTTAACAGAATTAAGAGATCATGTAAACGAATTTCATATTGAATCGGGACGATCCATTTTAGAAGGGGGAGAGTTATCCAACCCCTAAATACAGGCCACATATGGCTTTTATAAACAATATTTTCAATCTCTGCATTTGCCTTTGGCTTGATCTTTGGCTCAATTATCCAACCCATAAATCCAGGCCACTTATGGCTTTCCACTTATGAATTTTATAAACAATATTTTTAAACTCTGCATTTGCCTTCGGCTTTGTCTTTGGCTCTGAGGCGCGATCTCGGTTCCCCATAAACAAATCAAAATCAAAAGTAAACATCAGCTTCCCTCCGAAGCCCAATCAATTACGCCTTTTGCGTTTCAAGTACCCACCAAATTGCATAGATCAGCTTAATCGAATTTCACAATAAGATGCGACAGTTTCATCTTAAGCCTCTAAGCTAAACACAACTGATGGCCGAGGTTCTTTGGATCAGATTTAGAATTAAGAAGGCAGTCCTATTTTGACCGAGACCGCGAACGGTTGAAAAAAGTATTTAAGAAAAAACCAAAAGTGTCTTGTAATTTTTGCGTTTAATAAATAAAGGTTTAACACCAAGTTGTGAAATCAAAAAATAAAATTTTCATTTTTTTAATTCACCGAACTACAAACAATTTAACTTGCATACCCCTCGCGCCTCCACTTGAGAGCGCATAACAACATATATTATTATATTCCTTTATATATAAGTACATAGCCGTCTCTCTGCCGCCCTCAACTCTTGGTGGTATCCTTTTATCCTTCATCACATGGCGACCGTGACAGCGATGGAACATCGAAGGACATCGAAGGACTAAAAGGGATAGACCCAGGAGGATGCGCATAAGCAAAAAAGCCGGATAAACGGGATAAACTGGAAAATAATTGGAAGATCAAAAATGAATAATATCTACAAAAAACACAAAAACTATAAAAATATCTACTACCTACAAATCTACAAAAAATGAGTAGAGTAGAGTAGAGTGAGTAGAGTGAAGCAATGGGCAATCGCGGAGGAGTCGCGAAAAAAATAAAAAAAAGAGTAGCACACCTAAAGTGGCTACTCTACGTAAACACTCCACCTCCCGCGTGGGCTACAGCCCAAAAACTTCAATCAGAACTAGATTTTCTGAATGAAAAATTAATGAGTAACAAGAATAAAAGCCCAAAAATTGCCGCCACTCACTCAGTATCGATAAAGAAAATTAATGAAAAAATAATAACAAAACCTCCACCACCAAAGCCATTACCAAAACTAAAAAAGACGTGCCCGAAGGATTGCCCTGGACCACTGGACAGCCCATACTGCAACCAAACCTGTGCGAGGACCGGCACCGGTAACGCCTGAGTCCAAAAGGCCCCGGACAGCAGCAGCAGCAAATAGAGTGCGGGAATACGCCACCTCCTGCGCCACCGAGGGAACGTCAGCGTAGCCAAACCGGCGACGACCAGCTGACGTGGAAAAAAACAAAGGAAATCAACTGAGGAGAAACTTTTTTTTTACCCATGCACTGCGTTGGATAATTTTTTTGATTGCACTGCGATGCATATTTTTTTTATACTATAATATTTTTTGAAAAATTGAGCGAAACGTATTTTGCCCAATATGAAAGTATGGCCCGTATAGCTGTACAAATAATAGGTAGGAAAAAATGTTAGATAAGAAAAAGACAAAATTTAGAAAAATTTTTTTTTTTAAATTAAAGGAAAAAATACGATAAATTCCTAAAATTTATGTAAAATTTTAATGAAAAAAAATAAATTCAAAAATAGCATAAATTCCTAAAATTTATGAAACATTTTAATACCCTTTTAATGAGAAGTAATAGCATAAGTAAAACAGATCAAATAAATGATTCTGACTATTACTTCCCAGAAAAATTAAGTTACATTACAAAATATGACTCAGAGAAAAATATAATTGAAATTGGAAAAACAAAAACATATACAATATCTAAAATGGGTTTAGTAGACACGAAAGTTGTAGATTCCACGGCAAATGTCGTTAATAAAATTGAACCAGGAAAAATCGATCTTCAAACAATTACAATATTGTTAATGATAATCTTCATTATAATGTTAGCAAGCGTTTTGCTAAAATTATATAAATTACACAACAAATGTTTAAAGAAAAAATTCCAGAGTCAAGCAAATGACCTGGACAAAATCTAAATAAAAAACAAAAAAAAAAAAAAAATTATTATACACAAATGTAAACACCTACAATCTAAGAAAATGAAATAACAGAAAATAAATATTAAAATATATTACGTAATTCTCTCTACAAAAGTATGGCTAAACTAAAGGCATGGATTGGAACAAATTGTACGAGGAGTTATCAATAATTAAAACAAATTTTGACAAATCGTACAAGTCCCTAACTCAGAATAGACCCATTCCAAAGAATACGGTTAGGAAGCACGTTTTAATATATTAGTAGAGTGCTTTAATGAAGCGCGTATGCTAATACATGATCATAGGGAAAGATTAAATCAAGATCATTGGTCACAGGTATCGAAACTTTTGATACGACTACGATCTAATGTAATATTTATTAAACAAAAGTTCAGTTTAGAAATATCGTTACCAACCGTTCTAAACACTCCAATAGCAGTTGACACTGCACCTGACTCGGAATCAACAGAAACGAAAGAATCTGAGTCAGAAGAGCTTCCCAAAGTAAACCCCAAAATAGAAGATACAGATTTAAATAATCTTACTATTCCGGCGGTATACACTGATCTGGATAACTCTACAGATTCAGATACTTCGAGTGTCATAGAATACAAGATAGATAAATCCATCACAATGGCACAATCAAATATTGATTTTATTAATACAGCATCTAAGCTTATACCAGTTTTTGATGGTAAGGCTGAAAATTTAACAAGTTTCATTGATGCTTTACAAATAATACAATCAATAAAAGGCGAGCACGAAGAATTAGCTGTTTCCATTATTAAAACAAAGCTAAAAGGTGTCGCCAGGAATCTAATCGGTAATGAAACAACAATTACTGAGGTGATTGCCAGACTAAGAAGCAACGCCAAAGGCGAAACTGTTGAGGTATTATCAGCGAAGCTGATGAATCTACAGCAGCGCAATAAAACTGCTAACCAATACACACAAGAAATTGAGCAGATGACGAAAGCCTTAGAAGGTGCATATATATCAGATGGTTTATCTTTAGAGCTAGCCAGGAATTATTCCATGCAGCATGCAGTCAAAGCAATGACTAAAAACTGCACAATCGATAAGGTAAAACTTATCATGCAAGCTGGAACATTCAGTACGATGAACGAAGCCGTTTCCAAATTCGTTAATAGTTGCACTGAAGCAACTGGGCAGTCAAACACTGTCCTATATTATAAGAATTATCCACAGCGCGGCTCAAATCGCGGACGTGGCAGTTATAGAGGTAGTTTTCGTGGTAATCACAATAACTACAATCACAATAACTACAACAACGGTAATTATAACAACAATTATCAGAATAACAATAATTATCAGAATAACAATAGAGGGCGAGGTCCATATAGAGGAAATTATAGAGGCAGTGGTAACTCAAACCGAGGCCACAATAGCAATAACCAAGGCAATGTAAGATTGACACAAAATAATAACCAAAACACATCGGAAAACTCCCAAAACCCTTTAAATATTCAACAATAAATGAAGTAAGAGTTCACACTATTAATCTCAGCCAAAATATATTCGTTTCATTTTTTAATGTAGCTACAGGGAAAGAACTTATATTTTTAATAGACACAGGTGCAACCATTTCCATTCTAAAAGAAACTTCGGATAATTTCCAAAACATCCAAAATGATTACATCATAGACATAAAAGGCATAAGTCAAGAAATAATAAAATCCCAAGGTTTAGTTTCTATAGAGATACAGACCACCAATTACATAATTCCACACGATTTTCATATCTTAAATTCACATTTCCCAATTCCATGCGATGGAATAATAGGCATCGACTTTATCAAAAAATACAACTGTCAATTAGACTTCAAGCCATCTGAAGATTGGCTTATAATTAGACCCAATAATTTAAAATTCCCTATTAAAGTACCAATAGCTCATAGTTCTGGCAATAATTCAATACTTCTGCCAGCAAGATCCCAAGTTATTCGGAAAATTGAACTCAATTCAACAGCAGACAGTGTATTAATTCCAAATCAGGAAATTCAACATGGTATTTACGTTGCAAATACCATAGCAACATCCAATAATGCCTTCATAAGATTATTAAACACAACAAATAACGACCAAGTAGTGAGTACAGATAATCTAATATATGAATCACTTTCGAACTACGATGTAGTCAACACAAATCCAGACAATAGAAAAAAATCCGTACTATCACAACTGTCAAAAAACTTCCCTCCACAGTTCAAGTCTCAGCTTACTAGCCTATGCACCCAGTATAGCGATATATTCGGATTGGAAACCGAACAATAACCACAAATAATTTTTATAAACAGAAACTGAGATTAAAAGATGATGAACCAGTTTATATAAAGAACTATCGAAGCCCACATAGTCAGGTGAACGAAATACAAAAACAAGTAGAAAAATTTATCTCAGACGGGATTGTCGAACCGTCAGTATTCGAATATCCCATTGTTAGCCCATTGTTACTTGTTCCTAAGAAATCATCCCCCGGATCAAATGCAAAGAAATGGCGATTAGTAATTGACTATCGCCAGATTAATAAAAAATTACTATCTGATAAATTCCCATTACCTAGAATCGATGATATTTTAGATCAACTAAGTCGAGCAAAATACTTTTCATGTCTTGACTTAATGTCAGGATTCCATCAAATTGAACTAGAAAAAGGTTCAAGAGATATAACGTCTTTTTCAACGAGCAACGGCTCATATCGCTTCACGCGATTACCCTTCGGATTAAAAATAGCTCCTAATTCGTTTCAGAGAATGATGACTATTGCGTTCTCTGGTCTAGAACCTTCTCAAGCGTTCCTTTATATGGATGACTTAATAGTAATCGGTTGTTCCGAAAACAGATGTTTACACTTAACTTAACAGATGTTTTTAAGAAATGTAGAAAATACGACCTAAAGCTACATCCAGAAAAATGTTCATTTTTTATGCATGAAGTGACTTTTCTAAGTCATAAATGCACTGATAAAGGAATACTTCCAGATGACAAGAAATACGATGTCATTATGAACTACCCAGTTCCGCACGACGCGGACAGTGCTAGACGTTTTGTAGCATTCTGTAACTATTATAGACGTTTTATAAAAAATTTCGCCAATTATTCACGGCACATAACAAGATTATGTAAAAAGAATGTTCCTTTTAAATGGACGGATGAGTGTGAAAATGCATTCCAATACTTAAAAACAAAACTTATGGAACCTACCTTGCTACAATACCCAGATTTCACTAAAGAATTCTGTATAATAACAGATGCAAGTAAGCAAGCATGTGGAGCGGTTTTAACTTAAAATCATAATGCTCTCCAACTTCCCATTGCGTACGCATCAAGAGAATTTACAAAGGGTGAAAGTAACAAATGTACTACTGAGCAGGAATTAGCTGCAATTCACTGGGCGATATTACATTTCAGACCATATATATATGGAACACATTTCTTAATAAGAACAGACCATAGACCTTTAATATACCTTTTCTCAATGACCAATCCCAGTTCCAAACTGACAAAAAAATTCCGCGCGGAAAACCAAGAACAAAAATTGCAAATGCAATCTTAAAAGCTTCTAAGCCCAACGTATACGACGTCATAAACAATGATGAAGTACGTAAAGTAGTGACCTTGCAGATAAAAAATATGTAATGTTTATTTAAGCAAGGCAGCGATTATATACTAATGGAGTTATTGATTTAGATCAATTTTTTCAAAGGCTTGAAATGCAAGCCGGTATACATAAAATCAGCCAACTCAAAGTAGCACCGTGGGAAAATATCTTTGAATATACTTCAATAGATAAATTTAAATTAATGGGCAATAAAATATTGAAAACATTAAGAATAGCGCTACTCAACCCGGTGACCCAAATAACAAATTTAAAAGAAAAATAAGCAATTTTGTCTACATTTCATGATGATCCAATTCAAGGAGGTCATACTGGCATATCAAAAACTTTGGCCAAAGTAAAAAGACACTATTACTGGAAAAGCATGTCTAAAGATATAACTGAGTACGTAAGAAAATGTCAAAAATGCCAGAAATCCAAAATAACTAAACACACAAAGACCCCTTTAACAATTACAGACACACCAATAAATGCTTTCGACAGAGTGATAGTGGACACTATTGGTCCACTGCCAAAATCAGAAAATGGCAATGAGTATGCAGTCACTTTAATATGTGATTTAACTAAGTATTTAGTTGCCATACCTGTTCCGAATAAAAACGCCAATACTGTCGCTAAAGCAATATTTGAATCTTTTATCCTGAAGTACGGTCCAATTGGAACAATAGAAAGAAGTCATAGAACTTTCAATGAATACATACGATCTTACATATCGGCTGATAAAACTGATTGGGACGTATGGCTTCAATATTTTGTCTTCTGTTTCAACACGACCCCCTCTATGGCACATACTTATTGTCCATATGAGCTAGTATTCGGTAAAACAAGTAATTTGCCAAAACATTTTAATAGCATAGATAGTGTAGAAGCACTATATAATATAGATGACTATGCTAAGGAGAGTAAATATAGATTAGAAGTAGCCTATAAAAGAGCTAGAGTTATGTTAGAAGCAAATAAGAATATAAATAAACTACTATACGATCAGAAAGTAAGCGATATAGATATATCAGTAGGTGACAAAGTTTTATTAAAAAACGAGACAGGTCATAAGTTAGATCCTAAATATACAGGTCCGTATATAGTAACGGAAATAGGAGATAGAGATAACATAGTAATAGCAAATAATAAACATAAAAAACAAACAGTTCATAAGGATAGATTAAAAATCTTTTTTTCATAAATTGCACTTAGTATGGCCATACAAAGACACACATACATAGATAAATAAATACACATATTCTTTTAATAATTTCATTTTCTATGATTCTAACCACATAAAACAAAACAAATAAATAAAAAACAAAAAAAAGATGTATTAATTAGAAATTTTTATTATAAAAATAACTTCATTATATTACGTTATTTTTCAAAAGGAGGGAGATGTAGTATGCACATATATTTAATACCCACTGTACCGAGAGTACTTAAAGGGTGCGCACTGTAACACTTTGTTGCAGTGTTTACATAATCCAAAGTCCCGGTCATAAACCCTAAGTGGCCGAAATATGACCCGATCGTTATGCCTTAGCCCGCACACAGAAAGTGCTAGTGTCAGCATAATCGTAACAAACGGTCAGCATATGCATACCCCTCGCGCCACCACTTGAGAGCGCATAACAACATATATAATTATATTCCTTTATATATAAGTACATAGCCGTCTCTCTGCCGCCGCCTGCGAGCAGCGCTGCTACGAGACTTAGCCTTACTTAGACTTAAGAAATATTGTAAAAGAACAGAGACATTTTGAACGTTGGAGCGGCACCTCAGCTGCTCCTTCCAAATAAAGACCAACCAAACTCAACTCTTGGTGGTATCCTTTCATCCTTCATCACAGTATTCTATAGTACGATCTATTGTTGATTTGTATTGTGGACATTTCGGCGGGCGATATGCTTTTCAAATTTTAAATATTGGGAAGGCTTTGGCGTTAACTAGGGACTTAATGATTTTTGACGAAAGGAACTCTCGCCTGTCTTCTAAGGCGTATGCATTTGCTTCGAAAAGTATTTTTTTTTTTTGTGGGGGTGGTTCTGAAGGCTCCGAGGGCAGTTCTAAAGGGTGTGTTAATTGATAGGCTGTGTCTTTACTTTGCGCAGTAATCGTAGATTGGAAGACCGTAGTCTGCTTTTGAGACGATGATGGCTTTTGTTACGTTTAGGAGCGTAGAGGTGTTGCAGTTAAACTTTGCGTTTGAGAGACATTTTATTACGTTAATATACTGTTTGAGGTTGTTGTTTAGTAGTTCCGTGTGAGTATTCCATCTGTATTTGTTATTGAAGTGGAGACCAAGGATTTTTAATGATGTTACTTCTTGCATTTGCGTGTTTCCTGATGTTATGGTGCAGTTGCAGTTATGTTTTTTGCAAACGTGGAGATGTGGATATTGGATTTTATCCAATATATCCGTGGATATTATCGGATTTAGGTTTATATTTAGGTTTTTTTTTGTTTTTTAGTTTTAGGATGATGTTGAAGTCATCTGCGTATGCGCTTAGGCTGATGTTCGGATAAAGTGTGAGCTTTTCTGTTAGTGAGTTATATGCGATCACAAACAGGACCACGGAGAGTGGGGAGCCTTGAGGAATGCCGTTTTGCATTGGATGAAAGGAGGATGTTTCAGAGTTAATGCGCACGAGTAGTCTTCTATTTGTCATGTAGTTTCTTACATAGTTAATAATTTTTGGGCCAGTTTTCCAGGTTACAAGTTGGTCATGTATTGAGTGGATGCCAATTCTGTCGAAGGCCTTAGCAAGACTTTGCTTAGGCAAGTGATATAATAGATGCGTGGTTTCTTCTTGAGAGAGCTCGTGCTAAAAGATGGTCTATGAGTAGTAGACTGTCTATAGCCGATTTCCCCTTTCTAAAGTCAGTTTGACTGTTATGGATTAGTTTTTCGATTAATACAAACCACCACAGTCGTTTGGCAATAATTTTGTCCAGAATTTTTGAAAGGCATGAGCTTAGTGAGATTGGACGGTATGAGTTTAGGTTGGTTTTGTCTGAGTTTAGTTTTAAAATTGGTACTATTAGGCTGTTGTTGTAGGTTTGTGGGATATAGCTGTTGAGGATTGAGTTTTGTAGGCTTATAATTCTATTTTTTGTTGTATTATTTATGTTTTTGATCATTGCGTTGTTAATTCTGTCCAGTCCGGGTGTATTTCCTTTTAGTGTGTTTAATGCTGCTGAGAATTCTATTGAAGTTATGGGCTTTTCCATTTCTTTTGCTCTTTTGCAGGGAGTGTACGATAGGTTGTGTAAGTTATTGATTGAAGTTTGTTTTTGGTTTATGAATGATGTTTTGAAGTTTGTGTCGGATAAAATTGCTAAAAAGTGTTTACAAAATAAATCCGCGATTTCTAATTTGTGGGTGGTGTTTTGATTTATGGTTGGTGTTTGGTCATCGAGAGTTTTCGATGCCGTAAATAAAAAATCAGAATTTAATTAATTTCAACGATACAAACTTTATTCAGGCCGCATATGAAATTAGGATTTATGTACAATATTTGAAATCCAATTTAGGATGCGAGCGCAGTAAGAAGACGAACAAGAGTGGCGCCAACCTTGCAGAATCGGCTGAGCGGATGCTCGCTAACCATAAGCGCCGAAGTAGCAAAGCCGAGCGGCCGAAAGAGAGTCGGCTTGAGACCAGCAAAACATCAGTTACTTATTAATTGTTGTGTTTAAATTAGTTGCTTGCTGCTTGACCCGACATTCTCCCCCCAGTTGGGGCTTCTACTCCAACTTCATCCTTAAAGGGGCAAAAGACACAGCTTAGTCACTGCTCGCTTGGTAATTCCAGATGAGGTTTTTATTACCGCCACTCGAAAGATACCATCCCGACCAGGGATTAACTCCATTATTCTCGCAAGCGGCCATTTCATCGGAGGTAGATTCTCGTCCTTTACTAGCACCACATCGTTTGGGGCCAAGGCAGGACCGGAGGCGCGCCATTTGGAGCGCTGCTGGAGAAGACTTAGGTACTCCTCCTTCCATCGGGACCAGAAAGACTGCTGCAGGAAAGACACGCGCTGCCAGCTGTCCAACCGGTTGAAGTTCAGCTTTGTGACATCAGGCTCGATAAAGCTGACTGACGGACCACCAGTTAAAAAATGAGCCGGGGTCAGAACATCAAGGTCTGCAGGATTTTCTGAAAGAGACAATAAGGGTCGTGAATTTATAACAGCCCCAATATGGCACAGCAGCGTTCGCAGCTCCTCGAATCCTAGAACTGCAGATCCGACAGCTCGGTAAAAATGGTGCTTGGCGGTTTTAACAGCCGCTTCCCACAGACCACCGAAATGCGGAGATCGAGGAGGAATAAAATGCCATTCGATGGACTCCATAGAGCAAAACTCCAGCAGTGACCGTTGATGCTCTTCGCTTAGAAATAATCGGCGCAGCTCCTTTAGCTCGTTTTTGGCTCCAACAAAGTTGGTTGCGTTGTCAGACCAAATATGTTGAGGACTTCGGCGGGTGCATATAAAACGCTTCAAAGCCTGCAAAAAAGACATTGTGGACAGATCCCTTACAAGCTCCAGATGGACGGCTTTGGTAGCAAAACAAATGAACATGCTAATGTAACATTTTACTGGAGACCTATTACGCACTTCCGGCTTATAATAGAACGGTCCACAAAAATCCACACCAGTGACTCCGAAGACCTGGGAGCCGCTAACTCTTTCCTCCGGGAGATCAGCCATAATGTGCTGCAACAGCCGAGGCTTAGTCCGGAAGCATCGGATGCAATTGTGTAATGCCTTCGTCACGGTTTTTCTTCCCCCAATTGGCCAATATTGGGACCGAATAATTGCCAACAGTGCGCGAGGTCCCGTATGTAAATTTCGCTCATGGAAGTCAACAATTATAGCCCGCGTAACTGGATGGCTTCTTGGAAGTATAATTGGATGCTGTTTATCAAAATCCAACGACGAATTTTTTAGCCGACCGTCTACGCGCAACAGTCCAAATTTGTCCAAGAAGGGAGAGGATGAGGCAAGGGCACTGGATACCGCTATGTCTTTTCCATTTTGAAGAGCCTTTATTTCCTCCCAAAAATGCACACGTTGCACTAGCCGCAATAACAGCTGTGTTCCAGATTTTATATCGCTAGCCGTAACACCGTTGTGGTGAATTCGTTGAGAAAATTTGTATACGTAAGCGAATACCCTCTGCATTGCTGGAAACGAATTAGCGTACTTAGAAACCGCTGTTATATCCACGTACGGAGACTGAATGAGCAGGACCCTTGCACGTAACTCCAGGGTTGATCTCTCAGATGGCACCGCGGTTGGCCACGTCTCTTGGGATCCAACGAGAAACGGAGGACCATGAGACCACAGCTTATTCTCAACCAATTCATTGGGAAGAGCACCACGCGACAGGATATCTGCTGGGTTCAAAGAAGTGGGAACATACCGCCACTCCATTTTTCTAGTTAGCTTCTGAATGGTCGAAACTCGATTGGCGACGAAAACATTAAACCGAGAGGGTTCTTCTCGAATCCAAGACAGAGCCACAGCAGAATCGCACCAGCAAAAATACTTTCCAACGTAGACCTTCAACTGCTCTACTTCCGACATAAGTCGAGCCAACAACTCGGCTCCCGATAACTCCAGCTTAGGCACCGTAACAGTCTTTAACGGCGCAACTCGGGACTTCGAACAGAGTAAATAGCTTGCAGATCCTGCGCCCTTGGACACGACATAAACGCATGCCCCATACGCCTCAATGCTGGCATCACAGAATCCATGGACCTCCACCTCGGATTTCGATGTCAGCACCCATCTAGGGAATTCGGCGCGCTGCGTACTACCAAAGCTGCTAAAAATCATATTCCAGTCGCAGTGAAGAGCTTGAGGAAGAATTTCATCCCAGGACAACTTCTCACGGCACAGCTTCTGAAGAAAGATCTTTGCCTTTGAAATTACAGGACCAACAAGGCCTAGGGGTCATAAAGCCGAGCGACTGAAGAAAGCACAATGCGCCTAGTGGGCTTTGAGATTGACTGAATCCCTTCAAAAGAAAATAGCAAGCGGTCAGTCGCAGGGTCCCAAGCAAGACCCAGTGTCTTTGTGAAGTTGCTACCATCATCAAACTTTAGGAAAGACTCCCGATCTTCTTCAGGCACCTTATCCAGAACGTCAGCAACATTGGAGCACCACTTCCTTAACCGAAAATGGCCTTTGGCAAGGATCGCGGATGTTTGCTGCATTATGCTAATAGCTTCATCTATAGAGTCGCCTCCGGAAAGCAGATCATCCACATAAAAGTCGCGACGCAGAATTTTGGCCCCCTTTGGAAACATTATTCGCTCATCATCTGCCAACTGATGCATTGTCCGAACTGCTAAAAATGAGGCAGGCTTCGTTCCGTAGGTGACCGTGTCCAGCTTAAAAACCTGTAACTCATCCTGGGTGGAATCCCGCCAAAGAATACACTGAAGATAGCTGTCCTCAGGAAAAACCCTGACGCAACGATACATTTTACAAATATCTCCAGTAATGGCCACCCGATGGCATCGGAACCTTAACAGAATATGCAGTAACTTTGGCTGAATAACTGGGCCAGACATCAACACGTCATTCAATGAATATCCAGAAGTTGTGACAGCAGATCCATCAAAGACAACCCTGAGCTTGGTTGTTGAACTGTCCTCCTTTAAAACACAATGGTGTGGAAGAAAGTATTGGCCAGTGACGCTCGCATCAAAAGGGACTGGAGACATGTGACCCAACTCCAGATACTCCTTTATGAAGGCAGCATATTGCTCCTTTAATTGAGGACGGCGACAGAGCTTCCTTTCGAGGGAAAGAAATCGTCGAACGGCTTGGGGGTACGACTCTCCCAGCAGCTTAGAGCCGCATTTTAACGGAAGCCGCACCGCGTAAGCGCCGGAATCCAGCCGAGCAACATGTTGCACGAAATGCGCATCGCAATCTAGCTCTTCCTTCGTCCGCTTCACAATAGGCTCGGAGCAGTCTTCGATTTCCCAAAACCGGCGGAGCAAAGAATCCAGCTGATCATCCAGCATTGTTGCGCTCTCCGAAACATCCTTGTGGGCAGTGGAAACGAGTGATCTTCTCTGGACATGTGAACCGCCTCCACACACGACCCATCCAAGTTGAGTTTTCTGCAGCAATGGCAGGCCGGCTGAGAGCTTAATTTGCCCAACACACAACAGCTCATAAAACAGACTGGCTCCGATAAGAAGGTCGATGCGCTGTGGGCGGAAAAATTCAGGATCAGCCAAAGAAAGATTGCCAGGAATATTCCAGCTGGAGACATCCAAACTGAAGCTATGTTGTCACGGCTGCAGGTCCGTGATATTGGCGGCGATGACGGCGTTAACCAGGGCCGAGTACTCGGAACAGTGGGAACGTAGGAGAACATCAACAGAGAATCCATCTGTCGCAAAGCCGGTATCTCCAATACCAGACACCGCCATGAATGATTTGTACCTCCGGAGCTGCAGCTGACTTGCCAGCCGGGAAGTGATCACGTGCACCTGAGATCCAGAATCCAACAAAGCTCGGCATGGAACAAGGGATCCAGCGCGACTACGAACAAAAATGTTCGCTGTAGCAAGCAACGATATATCGCCGCTGTGACCTTGAGCAACTAGTGCATTAGCAGTGGACGGCGAAGAGGCTGCAGGCTCGGCGACCTCGGCTATGGCTGACGTGGGAGGACCAACCAAAGGCTGGCCGCTAGATGCCGGCGGCTCCAGGAAATGCAGCAGGCTGTGATGCCTCCTTCCACAACTGCGACAACTAGCAGCGAGGCACTCACGCATGTGATGGCCCGTTTGCAGACACTTCCGACAAAGACCGAGTCGCCTGGCCTCACCAAGGCGAATCTCAGGGGGCATTGATAGAAATCGGGGGCATGCAGGCATTATATGGGACCATCCACCGCATAGAGCACAGGTAGAGGGAAGCGAATTAGTAACAATAAAGGATGATCTACTATTATTTGCACTATTATTTGCACCTTTGCATGTGGGAAGGCGTCGTCCCACATGAGCGTCCGGGGCGTATGCAGCCATGGCCACGTCCATAGCCTCCAGCGTCCTACACCGCTGTTCCAAAAATTCGGCCATCGACTCCCAAGTAGGGATGGCGTCTGAACCTGAGGAGTTTTGACTCTCCTCCCACTTGGCCTGGGTAGCTGGGTCCAACCTTTGAAGCAGAACTTGGACGATGATGCAGCTGGCGATCTGAACTGAAGTACCCAAATTCTTTAAGGCTCGCATATGGGCATTAAATTTGCCCAATTAACAACTTTTCCACCTTACTAATACGAGGATTGCTGCCGACTATGGTAGAGAAGATCGAGTAAAATTCAGCCCATTCCGAGTATCCACCGCTGAACGTAGGGAGCGGCAAAGGAGGCAGCACTTGAAAACTTTGACCTAACCCTGGGTCAGCCTGCATGGTGGACATTCCGTTGGCAAGGGTGCAGTGGGCAGCAATTCGAGATGAGCGAAGGGTCGTCTCGTGCTCAATTTCCGCCTGCATCGTCGCTACGAGCTCCGAAACAGTCCATCGAAGGTCACTGCTGATCTGCAAAATGTCCAAATCCTCAAGCTCCCCGTGGATGGCCTTGAAGTCGCTGAACATGGTGGCTATCTGACCATGTCGCACGTGTAGCATGGCATCGTCCACCTTGGAAATAGGCTGAAGAGCTCCTTGGATCCTCTGTAAGTCCTGGAGAATACCCAGGGCCTTGCACTTTAAAATTGCACTCCGGGTTGGAGTGGGTGCTCCTGTGACGGCGCCGCTGGAGTTCATGATTTATTATATTGAGTTCCGAACAACCGAAATAAATTTTATTTGCTCGCGGCGAACACGATCTGTCCCACTGTGCGCTCAGAACCGTAGCGGAATTGTGGAATGTATATATATATGAAGCTAGAAGTCTATGCGCGGGCGAATTCACTTGCGTTGTGGATCGTATGTTTGTATGAAGTCTATGCGCGGGCGAATGCACTTGCGTTGTGGATCGTAAATATGTATGTGTGCTTGTGAACTAACGTTTATGTTTATGCCTGTATGTATGTATAATATAATAATATATTATAATTTGTTTATTATTGTAAATAAACTTATTAGACACGTATGATAATTTGATAATGATAATTTCACATAACACTGTTTACAAAATTGTTTTGTTTTTGTTTTAGTAATTTGTTTATGTGTATATAAATATATTAACGATCACGTCGGGGTCACCAATGTTTGGTCATCGAGAGTTTTCGATGCCGTAAATAAAAAATCAGAATTTAATTAATTTCAACGTTATAAACTTTATTCAGGCCGCATATGAAATTAGGATTTATGTACAATATTTGAAATCCAATTTAGGATGCGAGCGCAGTAAGAAGACGAACGAGAGTGGCGCCAACCTTGCAGAATCGGCTGAGCGGATGCTCGCTAACCATAAGCGCCGAAGTAGCAAAGCCGAGCGGCCGAAAGAGAGTCGGCTTGCGACCAGCAAAACATCAGTTACTTATTAATTGTTGTGTTTAAATTAGTTGCTTGCTGCTTGACCCGACAGTTGGGTTAAATATGCAGTGTATGTTTTTTTGCGGGTTGAGTCCGCAAAAGCGTCGGATGTTACTTCAGATTGTTTTTGGCAGTGTTTCTGGTGAGATTTGTGTAGTAAAATTGTTTATACTTCGTTATTTTTTCTTGTTTTAATGTTAGTTTAAATAGGGCGTTAGCTTTTTTGTACTTTAGAATGATTTCTGTCGATATGTTTCTTTTTAATTCGTTCCATTTCTTCATTTTGTCATCTCTCAATTGGCTAAGTTTGCTATTCCACCATGGTACATTTTGGGGCTTTCTTGTAGGGTGTGTCTGGGGTATTGCCTTATGGGCGCTGGAGAGAATGATTGTGTGAATTGATGCGGCTTTCTTGTTTAAGTTTGTGCTTGGTTTTCTCTGTGCGGAGTATACTTCAGTGAGCTTGCAGAATTTTGGCCAGTTTGCTTTGTTGGTTAAAAATGATGGTTTGCGTGGAGTGACTTGGAGGCTCGTTGTGTTGGAGATGAAAAGGTTGATTATTATGGGGAAGTGATCGCTGCCAAAAAGATTATCTTCGGTGTGCCAAGAGCTGTCGATTTGGATAATTGGGCTGTTGCAGGTTAGGTCGACGTTTGTTAGTGTGTTGTGTGTGCTAAAGTGAGTAGGTGACATGTCGTTTAATAGTATGTAGTTTGATTGAGTTATGAATTTCTCTAATGTTTTTCCTCTTGTGTTGTTTTGATTTGAGCCCCAGTTTTTGTGCCAACCGTTAAAGTCGCCAGTGATCAAGGTGGGTATATGTGGGGTGTCTAGTACGGCCTGATGGTTTTGCAGTGAGAATGTTTTATTAGGAGCTATGTATGCTGAGATAATTCTGAATTTAAGTTTGGAGTTCAGTTCTATCGAAATCGTCGCTAAGGATTATCTCTTGAGCTTGTAGTGACTTGTGAGCTAGGAGATCTACGCCACCGTGGGAAGATGAGGTGTTTTTTGAAATAAGTGTGTAATTTATGGGTATGGGAATGTTATTAGTGAATTTTATATGCGTTTCTTGTAAGGATATTATAAGTGGTGCATATTTTTTAATGATTGTCTGAAGCTTGCAGTAGTTGTTTAGATAGCCGTTAATGTTCCATTGTATAGTTTTCATGGTAGTTTTAAAGATTAGTTGTTTGTTGTTGATGAGGTGTTAGTTGGTTACTATGGGAACTCTGTTCTTTTATAACTGTTGCTACAAGTGTTAAGTGCTTTCAGAATCGCTTATGTTAGTGTGTTTGTTTTTTTTTGACTTTTTGGTTGGATAGTTTTGATATGTTTTAGGTTGGTCGCTAGTGTCTTATTTTTGTCCTTCTGAAAAATTCGTAGTTTTAGGTCTTGGGTTCTTTCGCATGCTATGTTGTCTTTTGAAGTGTTGAGGAGGTCGATATCCATGTTGGAGACATCAGTATTTTGGTAAGAGGGTGAAGTTAGTGGTGTTGTGATGTTTGCAATTGGAGTAGGCGAGTGATGGTCATTAGGGAGGTCATGATTTTCTTTGATGTTGTATTTGTGATGTCGGCGTGTCTCTATTTTGGTTTGTGTATTGAGGAGTGGGTGTTGTTATTTTGTTTGTTGTTGTTTTGTCGGTGTGCTGTTTAGATACAAAGCTGGTGCTGAGCTGTTGGTTGCGGCGAGAGTAGTAAATTTCTAGTACTGTTTTGTGGTCGACTTTTTGTATAGTTTTTATTGTTATCAGTTCTTTTTGTTTTATAAATTATGGGCAACTGCGGTCTAGTGGGCTATGTTTTGTATCTTCATTGAAAAGGTTTTTGCAGTTAATGCAGTTTTTTTCGTTGTTGCATGACTCGTTTTCTTCTGTGTGGGTTGTCTCGAAGCAGTTCTCGCAAAGCTCTGCGGGGCTTTTGCAGGTTGAGGTCGGGTGTCCAAATCGTAGGCATTTATGGCATCTTAGTGGACGTGGAATTTATGAGCGTAGACGAACTTTTTCGTATCCAATGTTAAGGGATTCTGGGAGTGTGATTGGAAAGTGATTAAAATTAATCCAGTTTCTACCAATGATTGGTTTTGCTTTATTAGAATTTGGCGAACTTCAGTGACTGTTTGTGTTTTTAATTCGATGAGTATTTCTGTTTCGTCTATGTTTCGTAATTCATTACAGTATATGTCGCCCTAAGAGAAGTTTAGAGATTTGTGTTCGGTAGCTTTTACTTCCATGTCTGTAATGTTTTGCAGTCTAAGTAATTTATTTGTCTGTAAGATGTTCTTAGTTTTAACCAGCAAGAAACCCGCTGGATAGAGATAGACTTAAAATTTTAAATTCAATATAAAATCTAAAACAAAATCGACATTAAAAAAAATATATATAGTTTTATACCCTTTAAAATAAGTTCATAATATAACGTTATTTTTTAAAAGGAGGGTGATGAAATTGTTTATAGTACAGTCAATGATCACTGTACCATAAATATAAACTAATCATTATGACACTTTGTTGCAATAAATACAGAAACACTTGACTTGAGTTCAAGTGTCATATGATGTGCCTCTTGAGCGCATAAGGCTTAAACGGTTGGTCAGCATTCTTATGCGATCAGCTACAGTCACATATGAATGAATGAATGAATGACATAAACATGTTCATGCATAACTCCCCTTCATTTATATATTTGCAAACATATATGCAAATTTGTGATTTAAGGGTGTTAGGGTAATGCTAGTTGTATTTAATTATCCCTCGTGGCTTTTGTTACGTTTAGGAGCGTAAAGGTGTTGCAGTTAAACTTTGCGTTTGAGAGACATTTTATTACGTCAATATACTGTTTGAGGTTGTTGTTTAGTAGTTCTGTGTGAGTATTCCATCTGTATTTGTTAATGAAGTGGAGACCAAGGATTTTTAATGACGTTACTTCTTGCATTTGCGTGTTTCCTGATGTTATGGTGCAGTTGCAGTTATGTTTTCTGCAAACGTGGAGATGTGGATTTTATCCAATATATCCGTGGATATTATCGGATTTAGGTTTATATTTAGGTTTTTTTTTGTTTTTTAGTTTTAGGATGATGTTGAAGTCATCTGCGTATGCGCTTAGGCTGATGTTCGGATAAAATGTGAGCTTTTCTGTTAGTGAGTTATATGCGATCACAAACAGGACCACGGAGAGTGGGGAGCCTTGAGGAATGTCGTTTTGCATTGGATGAAAGGAGGATGTTTCAGAGTTAATGCGCACGAGTAGTCTTCTATTTGTCATGTAGTTTCATACGTAGTTAATAATTTTTGGGCCAGTTTTCCAGGTTACAAGTTGGTCATGTATTGAGTGGATGCCAATTCTATCGAAGGCCTTAGCAAGACTTTGCTTAGGCAAGTGATATAATAGATGCGTGGTTTCTTCTTGAGAGAGCTCGTGCTAAAAGATGGTCTATGAGTAGTAGACTGTCTATAGCCGATTTCCCCTTTCTAAAGTCAGTTTGACTGTTATGGATTAGTTTGTCAATTAATACAAACCACCACAGTCGTTTGGCAATAATTTTGTCCAGAATTTTTGAAAGGCATGAGCTTAGTGAGATTGGACGGTATGAGTTTAGGTTGGTTTTGTCTGAGTTTAGTTTTAAAATTGGTACTATTAGGCTATTTTTGTAGGTTTGTGGGATATAGCTGTTGAGGATTGAGTTTTGTAGGCTTATAATTCTATTTTTTGTTGTATTATTTATGTTTTTGATCATTGCGTAGTTAATTCTGTCCAGTCCGGGTGTATTTCCTTTTAGTGTGTTGAATGCTGCTGAGAATTCTATTGAAGTTATGGGCTTTTCCATTTCTTTTGCTCTTTTGCAGGGAGTGTACGATAGGTTGTGTTAGTTATTGATTGAAGTTTGTTTTTGGTTTATGAATGATGTTTTGAAGTTTGTGTCGGATAAAATTGCTAAAAAGTGTTTACAAAATAAATCCGCGATTTCTAATTTGTGGGTGGTGTTTTGATTTATGGTTGGGTTAAATATGCAGTGTATGTTTTTTTGCGGGTTGAGTCCGCAAAAGCGTCGGATGTTACTCCAGATTGTTTTTGGCAGTGTTTCTGGTGAGATTTGTGTAGTAAAATTGTTTATACTTCGTTATTTTTTCTTGTTTTAATGTTAGTTTAAATAGGGCGTTAGCTTTTTTGTACTTTAGAATGATTTCTGTCGATATGTTTCTTTTTAATTCGTTCCATTTCTTCATTTTGTCATCTCTCAATTGGCTAAGTTTGCTATTCCACCATGGTACATTTTGGGGCTTTCTTGTAGGGTGTGTCTGGGGTATTGCCTTATGGGCGCTGGAGAGAATGATTGTGTGAATTGATGCGGCTTTCTTGTTTAAGTTTGTGCTTGGTTTTCTCTGTGCGGAGTATACTTCAGTGAGCTTGCAGAATTTTGGCCAGTTTGCTTTGTTGGTTAAAAATGATGGTTTGCGTGGAGTGACTTGGAGGCTCGTTGTGTTGGAGATGAAAAGGTTGATTATTATGGGGAAGTGATCGCTGCCAAAAAGATTATCTTCGGTGTGCCAAGAGCTGTCGATTTGGATAATTGGGCTGTTGCAGGTTAGGTCGACGTTTGTGAGTGTGTTGTGTGTGCTAAAGTGAGTAGGTGATATGTCGTTTAATAGTATGTAGTTTGATTGAGTTATGAATTTCTCTAATGTTTTTCCTCTTGTGTTGTTTTGATTTGAGCCCCAGTTTTTGTGCCAACCGTTAAAGTCGCCAGTGATCAAGGTGGGTATATGTGGGGTGTCTAGTACGGCCTGAAGGTTTTGCAGTGAGAATGTTTTATTAGGAGCTATGTATGCTGAGATAATTCTGAATTTAAGTTTGGAGTTCAGTTCTATTGAAATCGTCGCTAAGGATTATCTCTTGAGCTTGTAGTGACTTGTGGGCTAGGAGACCTACGCCACCGTGGGAAGATGAGGTGTTTTTTGAAATAAGTGTGTAATTTATGGGTATGGGAATGTTATTAGTGAATTTTATATGCGTTTCTTGTAAGGATATTATAAGTGGTGCATATTTTTTAATGATTGTCTGAAGCTTGCAGTAGTTGTTTAGATAGCCGTTAATGTTCCATTGTATAATTTTCATGGTAGTTTTAAAGATTAGTTGTTTGTTGTTGATGAGGTGTTAGTTGGTTACTATGGGAACTCTGTTCTTTTATAGCTGTTGCTACAAGTGTTAAGTGCTTTCAGAATCGCTTATGTTAGTGTGTTTGTTTTTTTTTGACTTTTTGGTTGGATAGTTTTGATATTTTTTAGGTTGGTCGCTAGTGTCTTATTTTTGTCCTTCTAAAAAATTCCTAGTTTTAGGTCTTGGGTTCTTTCGCATGCTATGTTGTCTTTTGAAGTGTTGAGGAGGTCGATATCCATGTTGGAGACATCAGTATTTTGGTAAGAGGGTGAAGTTAGTGGTGTTGTGATGTTTGCAATTGGAGTAGGCGAGTGATGGTCATTAGGGAGGTCATGATTTTCTTTGATGTTGTATTTGTGATGTCGGCGTGTCTCTATTTTGGTTTGTGTATTGAGGAGTGGGTGTTGTTATTTTGTTTGTTGTTGTTTTGTCGGTGTGCTGTTTAGATACAAAGCTGGTGCTGAGCTGTTGGTTGCGGCGAGAGTAGTAAATTTCTAGTACTGTTTTGTGGTCGACTTTTTGTATAGTTTTTATTGTTATCAGTTCTTTTTGTTTTATAAATTATGGGCAACTGCGGTCTAGTGGGCTATGTTTTGTATCTTCATTGAAAAGGTTTTTGCAGTTAATGCAGTTTTTTTCGTTGTTGCATGACTCGTTTTCTTCTGTGTGGGTTGTCTCGAAGCAGTTCTCGCAAAGCTCTGCGGGGCTTTTGCAGGTTGAGGTCGGGTGTCCAAATCGTAGGCATTTATGGCATCTTAGTGGACGTGGAATTTATGAGCGTAGACGAACTTTTTCGTATCCAATGTTAAGGGATTCTGGGAGTGTGATTGGAAAGTGATTAAAATTAATCCAGTTTCTACCAATGATTGGTTTTGCTTTATTAGAATTTGGCGAACTTCAGTGACTGTTTGTGTTTTTAATTCGATGAGTATTTCTGTTTCGTCTATGTTTCGTAATTCATTACAGTATATGTCGCCCTAAGAGAAGTTTAGAGATTTGTGTTCGGTAGCTTTTACTTCCATGTCTGTAATGTTTTGCAGTCTAAGTAATTTATTTGTCTGTAAGATGTTCTTAGTTTTAACCAGCAAGAAACCCGCTGGATAGAGATAGACTTAAAATTTTAAATTCAATATAAAATCTAAAACAAAATCGACATTAAAAAAAATATATATAGTTTTATACCCTTTAAAATAAGTTCATAATATAACGTTATTTTTTAAAAGGAGGGTGATGAAATTGTTTATAGTACAGTCAATGATCACTGTACCATAAATATAAACTAATCATTATGACACTTTGTTGCAATAAATACAGAAACACTTGACTTGAGTTCAAGTGTCATATGATGTGCCTCTTGAGCGCATAAGGCTTAAACGGTTGGTCAGCATTCTTATGCGATCAGCTACAGTCACATATGAATGAATGAATGAATGACATAAACATGTTCATGCATAACTCCCCTTCATTTATATATTTGCAAACATATATGCAAATTTGTGATTTAAGGGTGTTAGGGTAATGCTAGTTGTATTTAATTATCCCTCGTGGCTTTTGTTACGTTTAGGAGCGTAAAGGTGTTGCAGTTAAACTTTGCGTTTGAGAGACATTTTATTACGTCAATATACTGTTTGAGGTTGTTGTTTAGTAGTTCTGTGTGAGTATTCCATCTGTATTTGTTAATGAAGTGGAGACCAAGGATTTTTAATGACGTTACTTCTTGCATTTGCGTGTTTCCTGATGTTATGGTGCAGTTGCAGTTATGTTTTCTGCAAACGTGGAGATGTGGATTTTATCCAATATATCCGTGGATATTATCGGATTTAGGTTTATATTTAGGTTTTTTTTTGTTTTTTAGTTTTAGGATGATGTTGAAGTCATCTGCGTATGCGCTTAGGCTGATGTTCGGATAAAATGTGAGCTTTTCTGTTAGTGAGTTATATGCGATCACAAACAGGACCACGGAGAGTGGGGAGCCTTGAGGAATGTCGTTTTGCATTGGATGAAAGGAGGATGTTTCAGAGTTAATGCGCACGAGTAGTCTTCTATTTGTCATGTAGTTTCATACGTAGTTAATAATTTTTGGGCCAGTTTTCCAGGTTACAAGTTGGTCATGTATTGAGTGGATGCCAATTCTATCGAAGGCCTTAGCAAGACTTTGCTTAGGCAAGTGATATAATAGATGCGTGGTTTCTTCTTGAGAGAGCTCGTGCTAAAAGATGGTCTATGAGTAGTAGACTGTCTATAGCCGATTTCCCCTTTCTAAAGTCAGTTTGACTGTTATGGATTAGTTTGTCAATTAATACAAACCACCACAGTCGTTTGGCAATAATTTTGTCCAGAATTTTTGAAAGGCATGAGCTTAGTGAGATTGGACGGTATGAGTTTAGGTTGGTTTTGTCTGAGTTTAGTTTTAAAATTGGTACTATTAGGCTATTTTTGTAGGTTTGTGGGATATAGCTGTTGAGGATTGAGTTTTGTAGGCTTATAATTCTATTTTTTGTTGTATTATTTATGTTTTTGATCATTGCGTAGTTAATTCTGTCCAGTCCGGGTGTATTTCCTTTTAGTGTGTTGAATGCTGCTGAGAATTCTATTGAAGTTATGGGCTTTTCCATTTCTTTTGCTCTTTTGCAGGGAGTGTACGATAGGTTGTGTTAGTTATTGATTGAAGTTTGTTTTTGGTTTATGAATGATGTTTTGAAGTTTGTGTCGGATAAAATTGCTAAAAAGTGTTTACAAAATAAATCCGCGATTTCTAATTTGTGGGTGGTGTTTTGATTTATGGTTGGGTTAAATATGCAGTGTATGTTTTTTTGCGGGTTGAGTCCGCAAAAGCGTCGGATGTTACTCCAGATTGTTTTTGGCAGTGTTTCTGGTGAGATTTGTGTAGTAAAATTGTTTATACTTCGTTATTTTTTCTTGTTTTAATGTTAGTTTAAATAGGGCGTTAGCTTTTTTGTACTTTAGAATGATTTCTGTCGATATGTTTCTTTTTAATTCGTTCCATTTCTTCATTTTGTCATCTCTCAATTGGCTAAGTTTGCTATTCCACCATGGTACATTTTGGGGCTTTCTTGTAGGGTGTGTCTGGGGTATTGCCTTATGGGCGCTGGAGAGAATGATTGTGTGAATTGATGCGGCTTTCTTGTTTAAGTTTGTGCTTGGTTTTCTCTGTGCGGAGTATACTTCAGTGAGCTTGCAGAATTTTGGCCAGTTTGCTTTGTTGGTTAAAAATGATGGTTTGCGTGGAGTGACTTGGAGGCTCGTTGTGTTGGAGATGAAAAGGTTGATTATTATGGGGAAGTGATCGCTGCCAAAAAGATTATCTTCGGTGTGCCAAGAGCTGTCGATTTGGATAATTGGGCTGTTGCAGGTTAGGTCGACGTTTGTGAGTGTGTTGTGTGTGCTAAAGTGAGTAGGTGATATGTCGTTTAATAGTATGTAGTTTGATTGAGTTATGAATTTCTCTAATGTTTTTCCTCTTGTGTTGTTTTGATTTGAGCCCCAGTTTTTGTGCCAACCGTTAAAGTCGCCAGTGATCAAGGTGGGTATATGTGGGGTGTCTAGTACGGCCTGAAGGTTTTGCAGTGAGAATGTTTTATTAGGAGCTATGTATGCTGAGATAATTCTGAATTTAAGTTTGGAGTTCAGTTCTATTGAAATCGTCGCTAAGGATTATCTCTTGAGCTTGTAGTGACTTGTGGGCTAGGAGACCTACGCCACCGTGGGAAGATGAGGTGTTTTTTGAAATAAGTGTGTAATTTATGGGTATGGGAATGTTATTAGTGAATTTTATATGCGTTTCTTGTAAGGATATTATAAGTGGTGCATATTTTTTAATGATTGTCTGAAGCTTGCAGTAGTTGTTTAGATAGCCGTTAATGTTCCATTGTATAATTTTCATGGTAGTTTTAAAGATTAGTTGTTTGTTGTTGATGAGGTGTTAGTTGGTTACTATGGGAACTCTGTTCTTTTATAGCTGTTGCTACAAGTGTTAAGTGCTTTCAGAATCGCTTATGTTAGTGTGTTTGTTTTTTTTTGACTTTTTGGTTGGATAGTTTTGATATTTTTTAGGTTGGTCGCTAGTGTCTTATTTTTGTCCTTCTAAAAAATTCCTAGTTTTAGGTCTTGGGTTCTTTCGCATGCTATGTTGTCTTTTGAAGTGTTGAGGAGGTCGATATCCATGTTGGAGACATCAGTATTTTGGTAAGAGGGTGAAGTTAGTGGTGTTGTGATGTTTGCAATTGGAGTAGGCGAGTGATGGTCATTAGGGAGGTCATGATTTTCTTTGATGTTGTATTTGTGATGTCGGCGTGTCTCTATTTTGGTTTGTGTATTGAGGAGTGGGTGTTGTTATTTTGTTTGTTGTTGTTTTGTCGGTGTGCTGTTTAGATACAAAGCTGGTGCTGAGCTGTTGGTTGCGGCGAGAGTAGTAAATTTCTAGTACTGTTTTGTGGTCGACTTTTTGTATAGTTTTTATTGTTATCAGTTCTTTTTGTTTTATAAATTATGGGCAACTGCGGTCTAGTGGGCTATGTTTTGTATCTTTATTGAAAAGGTTTTTGCAGTTAATGCAGTTTTTTTCGTTGTTGCATGACTCGTTTTCTTCTGTGTGGGTTGTCTCGGAGCAGTTCTCGCAAAGCTCTGCGGGGCTTTTGCAGGTTGAGGTCGGGTGTCCAAATCGTAGGCATTTATGGCATCTTAGTGGACGTGGAATTTATGAGCGTAGACGAACTTTTTCGTATCCAATGTTAAGAGATTCTGGGAGTGTGATTGGAAAGTGATTAAAATTAATCCAGTTTCTACCAATGATTGGTTTTGCTTTATTAGAATTTGGCGAACTTCAGTGACTGTTTGTGTTTTTAATTCGTTGAGTATTTCTGTTTCGTCTATGTTTCGTAATTCATTACAGTATATGTCGCCCTAAGAGAAGTTTAGAGATTTGTGTTCGGTAGCTTTTACTTCCATGTCTGTAATGTTTTGCAGTCTAAGTAATTTATTTGTCTGTAAGATGTTCTTAGTTTTAACCAGCAAGAAACCCGCTGGATAGAGATAGACTTAAAATTTTAAATTCAATATAAAATCTAAAACAAAATCGACATTAAAAAAAATATATATAGTTTTATACCCTTTAAAATAAGTTCATAATATAACGTTATTTTTTAAAAGGAGGGTGATGAAATTGTTTATAGTACAGTCAATGATCACTGTACCATAAATATAAACTAATCATTATGACACTTTGTTGCAATAAATACAGAAACACTTGACTTGAGTTCAAGTGTCATATGATGTGCCTCTTGAGCGCATAAGGCTTAAACGGTTGGTCAGCATTCTTATGCGATCAGCTACAGTCACATATGAATGAATGAATGAATGACATAAACATGTTCATGCATAACTCCCCTTCATTTATATATTTGCAAACATATATGCAAATTTGTGATTTAAGGGTGTTAGGGTAATGCTAGTTGTATTTAATTATCCCTCGTGGCTTTTGTTACGTTTAGGAGCGTAAAGGTGTTGCAGTTAAACTTTGCGTTTGAGAGACATTTTATTACGTCAATATACTGTTTGAGGTTGTTGTTTAGTAGTTCTGTGTGAGTATTCCATCTGTATTTGTTAATGAAGTGGAGACCAAGGATTTTTAATGACGTTACTTCTTGCATTTGCGTGTTTCCTGATGTTATGGTGCAGTTGCAGTTATGTTTTCTGCAAACGTGGAGATGTGGATTTTATCCAATATATCCGGGGATATTATCGGATTTAGGTTTATATTTAGGTTTTTTTTTGTTTTTTAGTTTTAGGATGATGTTGAAGTCATCTGCGTATGCGCTTAGGCTGATGTTCGGATAAAATGTGAGCTTTTCTGTTAGTGAGTTATATGCGATCACAAACAGGACCACGGAGAGTGGGGAGCCTTGAGGAATGTCGTTTTGCATTGGATGAAAGGAGGATGTTTCAGAGTTAATGCGCACGAGTAGTCTTCTATTTGTCATGTAGTTTCTTACGTAGTTAATAATTTTTGGGCCAGTTTTCCAGGTTACAAGTTGGTCATGTATTGAGTGGATGCCAATTCTATCGAAGGCCTTAGCAAGACTTTGCTTAGGCAAGTGATATAATAGATGCGTGGTTTCTTCTTGAGAGAGCTCGTGCTAAAAGATAGTCTATGAGTAGTAGACTGTCTATAGCCGATTTCCCCTTTCTAAAGTCAGTTTGACTGTTATGGATTAGTTTGTCAATTAATACAAACCACCACAGTCGTTTGGCAATAATTTTGTCCAGAATTTTTGAAAGGCATGAGCTTAGTGAGATTGGACGGTATGAGTTTAGGTTGGTTTTGTCTGAGTTTAGTTTTAAAATTGGTACTATTAGGCTATTTTTGTAGGTTTGTGGGATATAGCTGTTGAGGATTGAGTTTTGTAGGCTTATAATTCTATTTTTTGTTGTATTATTTATGTTTTTGATCATTGCGTAGTTAATTCTGTCCAGTCCGGGTGTATTTCCTTTTAGTGTGTTGAATGCTGCTGAGAATTCTATTGAAGTTATGGGCTTTTCCATTTCTTTTGCTCTTTTGCAGGGAGTGTACGATAGGTTGTGTTAGTTATTGATTGAAGTTTGTTTTTGGTTTATGAATGATGTTTTGAAGTTTGTGTCGGATAAAATTGCTAAAAAGTGTTTACAAAATAAATCCGCGATTTCTAATTTGTGGGTGGTGTTTTGATTTATGGTTGGGTTAAATATGCAGTGTATGTTTTTTTGCGGGTTGAGTCCGCAAAAGCGTCGGATGTTACTCCAGAATTGATGCGGCTTTCTTGTTTAAGTTTGTGCTTGGTTTTCTCTGTGCGGAGTATACTTCAGTGAGCTTGCAGAATTTTGGCCAGTTTGCTTTGTTGGTTAAAAATGATGGTTTGCGTGGAGTGACTTGGAGGCTCGTTGTGTTGGAGATGAAAAGGTTGATTATTATGGGGAAGTGATCGCTGCCAAAAAGATTATCTTCGGTGTGCCAAGAGCTGTCGATTTGGATAATTGGGCTGTTGCAGGTTAGGTCGACGTTTGTGAGTGTGTTGTGTGTGCTAAAGTGAGTAGGTGACATGTCGTTTAATAGTATGTAGTTTGATTGAGTTATGAATTTCTCTAATGTTTTTCCTCTTGTGTTGTTTTGATTTGAGCCCCAGTTTTTGTGCCAACCGTTAAAGTCGCCAGTGATCAAGGTGGGTATATGTGGGGTGTCTAGTACGGCCTGAAGGTTTTGCAGTGAGAATGTTTTATTAGGAGCTATGTATGCTGAGATAATTCTGAATTTAAGTTTGGAGTTCAGTTCTATTGAAATCGTCGCTAAGGATTATCTCTTGAGCTTGTAGTGACTTGTGGGCTAGGAGACCTACGCCACCGTGGGAAGATGAGGTGTTTTTTGAAATAAGTGTGTAATTTATGGGTATGGGAATGTTATTAGTGAATTTTATATGCGTTTCTTGTAAGGATATTATAAGTGGTGCATATTTTTTAATGATTGTCTGAAGCTTGCAGTAGTTGTTTAGATAGCCGTTAATGTTCCATTGTATAATTTTCATGGTAGTTTTAAAGATTAGTTGTTTGTTGTTGATGAGGTGTTAGTTGGTTACTATGGGAACTCTGTTCTTTTATAGCTGTTGCTACAAGTGTTAAGTGCTTTCAGAATCGCTTATGTTAGTGTGTTTGTTTTTTTTTGACTTTTTGGTTGGATAGTTTTGATATGTTTTAGGTTGGTCGCTAGTGTCTTATTTTTGTCCTTCTAAAAAATTCGTAGTTTTAGGTCTTGGGTTCTTTCGCATGCTATGTTGTCTTTTGAAGTGTTGAGGAGGTCGATATCCATGTTGGAGACATCAGTATTTTGGTAAGAGGGTGAAGTTAGTGGTGTTGTGATGTTTGCAATTGGAGTAGGCGAGTGATGGTCATTAGGGAGGTCATGATTTTCTTTGATGTTGTATTTGTGATGTCGGCGTGTCTCTATTTTGGTTTGTGTATTGAGGAGTGGGTGTTGTTATTTTGTTTGTTGTTGTTTTGTCGGTGTGCTGTTTAGATACAAAGCTGGTTGCTGTTGGTTGCGGCGAAAGTAGTAAATTTCTAGTACTGTTTTGTGGTCGACTTTTTGTATAGTTTTTATTGTTATCAGTTCTTTTTGTTTTATAAATTATGGGCAACTGCGGTCTAGTGGGCTATGTTTTGTATCTTTATTGAAAAGGTTTTTGCAGTTAATGCAGTTTTTTTCGTTGTTGCATGACTCGTTTTCTTCTGTGTGGGTTGTCTCGGAAAGCTCTGCGGGGCTTTTGCAGGTTGAGGTCGGGTGTCCAAATCGTAGGCATTTATGGCATCTTAGTGGACGTGGAATTTATGAGCGTAGACGAACTTTTTCGTATCCAATGTTAAGAGATTCTGGGAGTGTGATTGGAAAGTGATTAAAATTAATCCAGTTTCTACCAATGATTGGTTTTGCTTTATTAGAATTTGGCGAACTTCAGTGACTGTTTGTGTTTTTAATTCGTTGAGTATTTCTGTTTCGTCTATGTTTCGTAATTCATTACAGTATATGTCGCCCTAAGAGAAGTTTAGAGATTTGTGTTCGGTAGCTTTTACTTCCATGTCTGTAATGTTTTGCAGTCTAAGTAATTTATTTGTCTGTAAGATGTTCTTAGTTTTAACCAGCAAGAAACCCGCTGGATAGAGATAGACTTAAAATTTTAAATTCAATATAAAATCTAAAACAAAATCGACATTAAAAAAAATATATATAGTTTTATACCCTTTAAAATAAGTTCATAATATAACGTTATTTTTTAAAAGGAGGGTGATGAAATTGTTTATAGTACAGTCAATGATCACTGTACCATAAATATAAACTAATCATTATGACACTTTGTTGCAATAAATACAGCAACACTTGACTTGAGTTCAAGTGTCATATGATGTGCCTCTTGAGCGCATAAGGCTTAAACGGTTGGTCAGCATTCTTATGCGATCAGCTACAGTCACATATGAATGAATGAATGAATGACATAAACATGTTCATGCATAACTCCCCTTCATTTATATATAAGGTTGTCAAATATCTCCCTTCCGCTTTTTTGCTCTTTATTCAATGCTTTATAAAAAGTGTTACAGTGATCCGATTTAGTTGAAATATGCGCCGTTTTGTTCGATAATCCGTTTCCATCTAGACGGCAACTTCATAATACCTCCCTCGTAGAAGCCCCCCTCCTTATTTGCGAAGAACTCGGACAGCCACTTTTCACAAGCCTCTTTTGAGTTCAACTTTACACCACCAAGGGCGTTCGTCATGGACAGGAACAGGTGGTAATCACTTGGCGCTATGTCCGGGCTATATGGTGGATGCGATAAAACCTCCCATCCGAGCTCCCGTAGCTTCTGACGAGTCATCAACGAAGTGTGTGGTCTGGCGTTGTCCTGGTGGAACACTACACCCTTCCTGTTGGCCAATTCTGGACGCTTCTGGTCGATCGCCTGCTTCAAGCGGTCCAATTGTTCGCAGTAGATGGTAGAATTAAGCGTCTGGCCATATGGGAGCAGCTCATAGTGGATGATTCCCTTCCAATCCCACCAAACACACAGCAAAACCTTCCTGGCCGTCAATCCCGGCTTGGCCACTGTTTGGGACGATTCACCGGCCTTCGACCACGACCGTTTTCGTTTGATATTGTCGTATGTGATCCATTTTTCGTCGCCAGTCACCATCCGCTTCAAGAATGGGTCGAGTTCGTTCCGTTTCCGCAGCATATCGCAGGCGTTGATTCGGTCCACAAGGTTTTTTTGCGTCAAATCATGCGGCACCCAAACATCAAGCTTTTTTTTGTATCCAGCCTTCTGCAGATGGTTTAAAATGGTTTGGTGACTAACTCCCATCTCCTGGGCGATGTCACGAGAAGCCACATGCCGGTCTAACTCGATGTATTCCATGATTTGATCGGTATTTGTCGTCACAGGTCTTCCGCCGGCTGGCTTATCCATGGTGTCGTTTTCACCGGCTCTGAATCGTCGAAACCATTCCTCCGCGGTTCGAAGTGATAGAGTACCATCCCCCAAAACCCCATTAATCTCACGGAACGTTTCTCTAGCGGATTTGCCTTTAACGAAGGAAAACTTTAAAATAGCGCGAATTTCGGCGTTAGTGAACTCCATGTTTACACGTCTATAACTGGTGAACGCAATATCCAAACTAATCATGCATAGCGTCGTTTTGTAGGTTATGTCAAGACCTTTTAAATTATGTATAGTGTTGCCAGATACGAGCTCTGTAGCGCTTTGTACATAGCCGCGAAATTCAAAAGACAAAAAGGCGGAAGGGAGATATTTGACAACCTTATATTTGCAAACATATATGCAAATTTGTGATTTAAGGGTGTTAGGGTAATGCTAGTTGTATTTAATTATCCCTCGTGGCTTTTGTTACGTTTAGGAGCGTAAAGGTGTTGCAGTTAAACTTTGCGTTTGAGAGACATTTTATTACGTCAATATACTGTTTGAGGTTGTTGTTTAGTAGTTCTGTGTGAGTATTCCATCTGTATTTGTTAATGAAGTGGAGACCAAGGATTTTTAATGACGTTACTTCTTGCATTTGCGTGTTTCCTGATGTTATGGTGCAGTTGCAGTTATGTTTTCTGCAAACGTGGAGATGTGGATTTTATCCAATATATCCGGGGATATTATCGGATTTAGGTTTATATTTAGGTTTTTTTTTGTTTTTTAGTTTTAGGATGATGTTGAAGTCATCTGCGTATGCGCTTAGGCTGATGTTCGGATAAAATGTGAGCTTTTCTGTTAGTGAGTTATATGCGATCACAAACAGGACCACGGAGAGTGGGGAGCCTTGAGGAATGTCGTTTTGCATTGGATGAAAGGAGGATGTTTCAGAGTTAATGCGCACGAGTAGTCTTCTATTTGTCATGTAGTTTCTTACGTAGTTAATCATTTTTGGGCCAGTTTTCCAGGTTACAAGTTGGTCATGTATTGAGTGGATGCCAATTCTATCGAAGGCCTTAGCAAGACTTTGCTTAGGCAAGTGATATAATAGATGCGTGGTTTCTTCTTGAGAGAGCTCGTGCTAAAAGATAGTCTATGAGTAGTAGACTGTCTATAGCCGATTTCCCCTTTCTAAAGTCAGTTTGACTGTTATGGATTAGTTTGTCAATTAATACAAACCACCACAGTCGTTTGGCAATAATTTTGTCCAGAATTTTTGAAAGGCATGAGCTTAGTGAGATTGGACGGTATGAGTTTAGGTTGGTTTTGTCTGAGTTTAGTTTTAAAATTGGTACTATTAGGCTATTTTTGTAGGTTTGTGGGATATAGCTGTTGAGGATTGAGTTTTGTAGGCTTATAATTCTATTTTTTGTTGTATTATTTATGTTTTTGATCATTGCGTAGTTAATTCTGTCCAGTCCGGGTGTATTTCCTTTTAGTGTGTTGAATGCTGCTGAGAATTCTATTGAAGTTATGGGCTTTTCCATTTCTTTTGCTCTTTTGCAGGGAGTGTACGATAGGTTGTGTTAGTTATTGATTGAAGTTTGTTTTTGGTTTATGAATGATGTTTTGAAGTTTGTGTCGGATAAAATTGCTAAAAAGTGTTTACAAAATAAATCCGCGATTTCTAATTTGTGGGTGGTGTTTTGATTTATGGTTGGGTTAAATATGCAGTGTATGTTTTTTTGCGGGTTGAGTCCGCAAAAGCGTCGGATGTTACTCCAGAATTGATGCGGCTTTCTTGTTTAAGTTTGTGCTTGGTTTTCTCTGTGCGGAGTATACTTCAGTGAGCTTGCAGAATTTTGGCCAGTTTGCTTTGTTGGTTAAAAATGATGGTTTGCGTGGAGTGACTTGGAGGCTCGTTGTGTTGGAGATGAAAAGGTTGATTATTATGGGGAAGTGATCGCTGCCAAAAAGATTATCTTCGGTGTGCCAAGAGCTGTCGATTTGGATAATTGGGCTGTTGCAGGTTAGGTCGACGTTTGTGAGTGTGTTGTGTGTGCTAAAGTGAGTAGGTGACATGTCGTTTAATAGTATGTAGTTTGATTGAGTTATGAATTTCTCTAATGTTTTTCCTCTTGTGTTGTTTTGATTTGAGCCCCAGTTTTTGTGCCAACCGTTAAAGTCGCCAGTGATCAAGGTGGGTATATGTGGGGTGTCTAGTACGGCCTGAAGGTTTTGCAGTGAGAATGTTTTATTAGGAGCTATGTATGCTGAGATAATTCTGAATTTAAGTTTGGAGTTCAGTTCTATTGAAATCGTCGCTAAGGATTATCTCTTGAGCTTGTAGTGACTTGTGGGCTAGGAGACCTACGCCACCGTGGGAAGATGAGGTGTTTTTTGAAATAAGTGTGTAATTTATGGGTATGGGAATGTTATTAGTGAATTTTATATGCGTTTCTTGTAAGGATATTATAAGTGGTGCATATTTTTTAATGATTGTCTGAAGCTTGCAGTAGTTGTTTAGATAGCCGTTAATGTTCCATTGTATAATTTTCATGGTAGTTTTAAAGATTAGTTGTTTGTTGTTGATGAGGTGTTAGTTGGTTACTATGGGAACTCTGTTCTTTTATAGCTGTTGCTACAAGTGTTAAGTGCTTTCAGAATCGCTTATGTTAGTGTGTTTGTTTTTTTTTGACTTTTTGGTTGGATAGTTTTGATATGTTTTAGGTTGGTCGCTAGTGTCTTATTTTTGTCCTTCTAAAAAATTCGTAGTTTTAGGTCTTGGGTTCTTTCGCATGCTATGTTGTCTTTTGAAGTGTTGAGGAGGTCGATATCCATGTTGGAGACATCAGTATTTTGGTAAGAGGGTGAAGTTAGTGGTGTTGTGATGTTTGCAATTGGAGTAGGCGAGTGATGGTCATTAGGGAGGTCATGATTTTCTTTGATGTTGTATTTGTGATGTCGGCGTGTCTCTATTTTGGTTTGTGTATTGAGGAGTGGGTGTTGTTATTTTGTTTGTTGTTGTTTTGTCGGTGTGCTGTTTAGATACAAAGCTGGTGCTGAGCTGTTGGTTGCGGCGAAAGTAGTAAATTTCTAGTACTGTTTTGTGGTCGACTTTTTGTATAGTTTTTATTGTTATCAGTTCTTTTTGTTTTATAAATTATGGGCAACTGCGGTCTAGTGGGCTATGTTTTGTATCTTCATTGAAAAGGTTTTTGCAGTTAATGCAGTTTTTTTCGTTGTTGCATGACTCGTTTTCTTCTGTGTGGGTTGTCTCGGAGCAGTTCTCGCAAAGCTCTGCGGGGCTTTTGCAGGTTGAGGTCGGGTGTCCAAATCGTAGGCATTTATGGAATCTTAGTGGACGTGGAATTTATGAGCGTAGACGAACTTTTTCGTATCCAATGTTAAGAGATTCTGGGAGTGTGATTGGAAAGTGATTAAAATTAATCCAGTTTCTACCAATGATTGGTTTTGCTTTATTAGAATTTGGCGAACTTCAGTGACTGTTTGTGTTTTTAATTCGTTGAGTATTTCTGTTTCGTCTATGTTTCGTAATTCATTACAGTATATGTCGCCCTAAGAGAAGTTTAGAGATTTGTGTTCGGTAGCTTTTACTTCCATGTCTGTAATGTTTTGCAGTCTAAGTAATTTATTTGTCTGTAAGATGTTCTTAGTTTTAACCAGCAAGAAACCCGCTGGATAGAGATAGACTTAAAATTTTAAATTCAATATAAAATCTAAAACAAAATCGACATTAAAAAAAATATATATAGTTTTATACCCTTTAAAATAAGTTCATAATATAACGTTATTTTTTAAAAGGAGGGTGATGAAATTGTTTATAGTACAGTCAATGATCACTGTACCATAAATATAAACTAATCATTATGACACTTTGTTGCAATAAATACAGCAACACTTGACTTGAGTTCAAGTGTCATATGATGTGCCTCTTGAGCGCATAAGGCTTAAACGGTTGGTCAGCATTCTTATGCGATCAGCTACAGTCACATATGAATGAATGAATGAATGACATAAACATGTTCATGCATAACTCCCCTTCATTTATATATTTGCAAACATATATGCAAATTTGTGATTTAAGGGTGTTAGGGTAATGCTAGTTGTATTTAATTATCCCTCGTGGCTTTTGTTACGTTTAGGAGCGTAAAGGTGTTGCAGTTAAACTTTGCGTTTGAGAGACATTTTATTACGTCAATATACTGTTTGAGGTTGTTGTTTAGTAGTTCTGTGTGAGTATTCCATCTGTATTTGTTAATGAAGTGGAGACCAAGGATTTTTAATGACGTTACTTCTTGCATTTGCGTGTTTCCTGATGTTATGGTGCAGTTGCAGTTATGTTTTCTGCAAACGTGGAGATGTGGATTTTATCCAATATATCCGTGGATATTATCGGATTTAGGTTTATATTTAGGTTTTTTTTAGTTTTTTAGTTTTAGGATGATGTTGAAGTCATCTGCGTATGCGCTTAGGCTGATGTTCGGATAAAATGTGAGCTTTTCTGTTAGTGAGTTATATGCGATCACAAACAGGACCACGGAGAGTGGGGAGCCTTGAGGAATGTCGTTTTGCATTGGATGAAAGGAGGATGTTTCAGAGTTAATGCGCACGAGTAGTCTTCTATTTGTCATGTAGTTTCATACGTAGTTAATAATTTTTGGGCCAGTTTTCCAGGTTACAAGTTGGTCATGTATTGAGTGGATGCCAATTCTATCGAAGGCCTTAGCAAGACTTTGCTTAGGCAAGTGATATAATAGATGCGTGGTTTCTTCTTGAGAGAGCTCGTGCTAAAAGATAGTCTATGAGTAGTAGACTGTCTATAGCCGATTTCCCCTTTCTAAAGTCAGTTTGACTGTTATGGATTAGTTTGTCAATTAATACAAACCACCACAGTCGTTTGGCAATAATTTTGTCCAGAATTTTTGAAAGGCATGAGCTTAGTGAGATTGGACGGTATGAGTTTAGGTTGGTTTTGTCTGAGTTTAGTTTTAAAATTGGTACTATTAGGCTATTTTTGTAGGTTTGTGGGATATAGCTGTTGAGGATTGAGTTTTGTAGGCTTATAATTCTATTTTTTGTTGTATTATTTATGTTTTTGATAATTGCGTAGTTAATTCTGTCCAGTCCGGGTGTATTTCCTTTTAGTGTGTTGAATGCTGCTGAGAATTCTATTGAAGTTATGGGCTTTTCCATTTCTTTTGCTCTTTTGCAGGGAGTGTACGATAGGTTGTGTTAGTTATTGATTGAAGTTTGTTTTTGGTTTATGAATGATGTTTTGAAGTTTGTGTCGGATAAAATTGCTAAAAAGTGTTTACAAAATAAATCCGCGATTTCTAATTTGTGGGTGGTGTTTTGATTTATGGTTGGGTTAAATATGCAGTGTATGTTTTTTTGCGGGTTGAGTCCGCAAAAGCGTCGGATGTTACTCCAGATTGTTTTTGGCAGTGTTTCTGGTGAGATTTGTGTAGTAAAATTGTTTATACTTCGTTATTTTTTCTTGTTTTAATGTTAGTTTAAATAGGGCGTTAGCTTTTTTGTACTTTAGAATGATTTCTGTCGATATGTTTCTTTTTAATTCGTTCCATTTCTTCATTTTGTCATCTCTCAATTGGCTAAGTTTGCTATTCCACCATGGTACATTTTGGGGCTTTCTTGTAGGGTGTGTCTGGGGTATTGCCTTATGGGCGCTGGAGAGAATGATTGTGTGAATTGATGCGGCTTTCTTGTTTAAGTTTGTGCTTGGTTTTCTCTGTGCGGAGTATACTTCAGTGAGCTTGCAGAATTTTGGCCAGTTTGCTTTGTTGGTTAAAAATGATGGTTTGCGTGGAGTGACTTGGAGGCTCGTTGTGTTGGAGATGAAAAGGTTGATTATTATGGGGAAGTGATCGCTGCCAAAAAGATTATCTTCGGTGTGCCAAGAGCTGTCGATTTGGATAATTGGGCTGTTGCAGGTTAGGTCGACGTTTGTTAGTGTGTTGTGTGTGCTAAAGTGAGTAGGTGACATGTCGTTTAATAGTATGTAGTTTGATTGAGTTATGAATTTCTCTAATGTTTTTCCTCTTGTGTTGTTTTGATTTGAGCCCCAGTTTTTGTGCCAACCGTTAAAGTCGCCAGTGATCAAGGTGGGTATATGTGGGGTGTCTAGTACGGCCTGAAGGTTTTGCAGTGAGAATGTTTTATTAGGAGCTATGTATGCTGAGATAATTCTGAATTTAAGTTTGGAGTTCAGTTCTATCGAAATCGTCGCTAAGGATTATCTCTTGAGCTTGTAGTGACTTGTGAGCTAGGAGATCTACGCCACCGTGGGAAGATGAGGTGTTTTTTGAAATAAGTGTGTAATTTATGGGTATGGGAATGTTATTAGTGAATTTTATATGCGTTTCTTGTAAGGATATTATAAGTGGTGCATATTTTTTAATGATTGTCTGAAGCTTGCAGTAGTTGTTTAGATAGCCGTTAATGTTCCATTGTATAGTTTTCATGGTAGTTTTAAAGATTAGTTGTTTGTTGTTGATGAGGTGTTAGTTGGTTACTATGGGAACTCTGTTCTTTTATAACTGTTGCTACAAGTGTTAAGTGCTTTCAGAATCGCTTATGTTAGTGTGTTTGTTTTTTTTTGACTTTTTGGTTGGATAGTTTTGATATGTTTTAGGTTGGTCGCTAGTGTCTTATTTTTGTCCTTCTGAAAAATTCGTAGTTTTAGGTCTTGGGTTCTTTCGCATGCTATGTTGTCTTTTGAAGTGTTGAGGAGGTCGATATCCATGTTGGAGACATCAGTATTTTGGTAAGAGGGTGAAGTTAGTGGTGTTGTGATGTTTGCAATTGGAGTAGGCGAGTGATGGTCATTAGGGAGGTCATGATTTTCTTTGATGTTGTATTTGTGATGTCGGCGTGTCTCTATTTTGGTTTGTGTATTGAGGAGTGGGTGTTGTTATTTTGTTTGTTGTTGTTTTGTCGGTGTGCTGTTTAGATACAAAGCTGGTGCTGAGCTGTTGGTTGCGGCGAGAGTAGTAAATTTCTAGTACTGTTTTGTGGTCGACTTTTTGTATAGTTTTTATTGTTATCAGTTCTTTTTGTTTTATAAATTATGGGCAACTGCGGTCTAGTGGGCTATGTTTTGTATCTTCATTGAAAAGGTTTTTGCAGTTAATGCAGTTTTTTTCGTTGTTGCATGACTCGTTTTCTTCTGTGTGGGTTGTCTCGGAGCAGTTCTCGCAAAGCTCTGCGGGGCTTTTGCAGGTTGAGGTCGGGTGTCCAAATCGTAGGCATTTATGGCATCTTAGTGGACGTGGAATTTATGAGCGTAGACGAACTTTTTCGTATCCAATGTTAAGAGATTCTGGGAGTGTGATTGGAAAGTGATTAAAATTAATCCAGTTTCTACCAATGATTGGTTTTGCTTTATTAGAATTTGGCGAACTTCAGTGACTGTTTGTGTTTTTAATTCGTTGAGTATTTCTGTTTCGTCTATGTTTCGTAATTCATTACAGTATATGTCGCCCTAAGAGAAGTTTAGAGATTTGTGTTCGGTAGCTTTTACTTCCATGTCTGTAATGTTTTGCAGTCTAAGTAATTTATTTGTCTGTAAGATGTTCTTAGTTTTAACCAGCAAGAAACCCGCTGGATAGAGATAGACTTAAAATTTTAAATTCAATATAAAATCTAAAACAAAATCGACATTAAAAAAAATATATATAGTTTTATACCCTTTAAAATAAGTTCATAATATAACGTTATTTTTTAAAAGGAGGGTGATGAAATTGTTTATAGTACAGTCAATGATCACTGTACCATAAATATAAACTAATCATTATGACACTTTGTTGCAATAAATACAGAAACACTTGACTTGAGTTCAAGTGTCATATGATGTGCCTCTTGAGCGCATAAGGCTTAAACGGTTGGTCAGCATTCTTATGCGATCAGCTACAGTCACATATGAATGAATGAATGAATGACATAAACATGTTCATGCATAACTCCCCTTCATTTATATATTTGCAAACATATATGCAAATTTGTGATTTAAGGGTGTTAGGGTAATGCTAGTTGTATTTAATTATCCCTCGTGGCTTTTGTTACGTTTAGGAGCGTAAAGGTGTTGCAGTTAAACTTTGCGTTTGAGAGACATTTTATTACGTCAATATACTGTTTGAGGTTGTTGTTTAGTAGTTCTGTGTGAGTATTCCATCTGTATTTGTTATTGAAGTGGAGACCAAGGATTTTTAATGACGTTACTTCTTGCATTTGCGTGTTTCCTGATGTTATGGTGCAGTTGCAGTTATGTTTTCTGCAAACGTGGAGATGTGGATTTTATCCAATATATCCGTGGATATTATCGGATTTAGGTTTATATTTAGGTTTTTTTTTGTTTTTTAGTTTTAGGATGATGTTGAAGTCATCTGCGTATGCGCTTAGGCTGATGTTCGGATAAAATGTGAGCTTTTCTGTTAGTGAGTTATATGCGATCACAAACAGGACCACGGAGAGTGGGGAGCCTTGAGGAATGCCGTTTTGCATTGGATGAAAGGAGGATGTTTCAGAGTTAATGCGCACGAGTAGTCTTCTATTTGTCATGTAGTTTCTTACGTAGTTAATAATTTTTGGGCCAGTTTTCCAGGTTACAAGTTGGTCATGTATTGAGTGGATGCCAATTCTATCGAAGGCCTTAGCAAGACTTTGCTTAGGCAAGTGATATAATAGATGCGTGGTTTCTTCTTGAGAGAGCTCGTGCTAAAAGATAGTCTATGAGTAGTAGACTGTCTATAGCCGATTTCCCCTTTCTAAAGTCAGTTTGACTGTTATGGATTAGTTTGTCAATTAATACAAACCACCACAGTCGTTTGGCAATAATTTTGTCCAGAATTTTTGAAAGGCATGAGCTTAGTGAGATTGGACGGTATGAGTTTAGGTTGGTTTTGTCTGAGTTTAGTTTTAAAATTGGTACTATTAGGCTATTTTTGTAGGTTTGTGGGATATAGCTGTTGAGGATTGAGTTTTGTAGGCTTATAATTCTATTTTTTGTTGTATTATTTATGTTTTTGATCATTGCGTAGTTAATTCTGTCCAGTCCGGGTGTATTTCCTTTTAGTGTGTTGAATGCTGCTGAGAATTCTATTGAAGTTATGGGCTTTTCCATTTCTTTTGCTCTTTTGCAGGGAGTGTACGATAGGTTGTGTTAGTTATTGATTGAAGTTTGTTTTTGGTTTATGAATGATGTTTTGAAGTTTGTGTCGGATAAAATTGCTAAAAAGTGTTTACAAAATAAATCCGCGATTTCTAATTTGTGGGTGGTGTTTTGATTTATGGTTGGGTTAAATATGCAGTGTATGTTTTTTTGCGGGTTGAGTCCGCAAAAGCGTCGGATGTTACTCCAGATTGTTTTTGGCAGTGTTTCTGGTGAGATTTGTGTAGTAAAATTGTTTATACTTCGTTATTTTTTCTTGTTTTAATGTTAGTTTAAATAGGGCGTTAGCTTTTTTGTACTTTAGAATGATTTCTGTCGATATGTTTCTTTTTAATTCGTTCCATTTCTTCATTTTGTCATCTCTCAATTGGCTAAGTTTGCTATTCCACCATGGTACATTTTGGGGCTTTCTTGTAGGGTGTGTCTGGGGTATTGCCTTATGGGCGCTGGAGAGAATGATTGTGTGAATTGATGCGGCTTTCTTGTTTAAGTTTGTGCTTGGTTTTCTCTGTGCGGAGTATACTTCAGTGAGCTTGCAGAATTTTGGCCAGTTTGCTTTGTTGGTTAAAAATGATGGTTTGCGTGGAGTGACTTGGAGGCTCGTTGTGTTGGAGATGAAAAGGTTGATTATTATGGGGAAGTGATCGCTGCCAAAAAGATTATCTTCGGTGTGCCAAGAGCTGTCGATTTGGATAATTGGGCTGTTGCAGGTTAGGTCGACGTTTGTGAGTGTGTTGTGTGTGCTAAAGTGAGTAGGTGACATGTCGTTTAATAGTATGTAGTTTGATTGAGTTATGAATTTCTCTAATGTTTTTCCTCTTGTGTTGTTTTGATTTGAGCCCCAGTTTTTGTGCCAACCGTTAAAGTCGCCAGTGATCAAGGTGGGTATATGTGGGGTGTCTAGTACGGCCTGAAGGTTTTGCAGTGAGAATGTTTTATTAGGAGCTATGTATGCTGAGATAATTCTGAATTTAAGTTTGGAGTTCAGTTCTATTGAAATCGTCGCTAAGGATTATCTCTTGAGCTTGTAGTGACTTGTGGGCTAGGAGACCTACGCCACCGTGGGAAGATGAGGTGTTTTTTGAAATAAGTGTGTAATTTATGGGTATGGGAATGTTATTAGTGAATTTTATATGCGTTTCTTGTAAGGATATTATAAGTGGTGCATATTTTTTAATGATTGTCTGAAGCTTGCAGTAGTTGTTTAGATAGCCGTTAATGTTCCATTGTATAATTTTCATGGTAGTTTTAAAGATTAGTTGTTTGTTGTTGATGAGGTGTTAGTTGGTTACTATGGGAACTCTGTTCTTTTATAGCTGTTGCTACAAGTGTTAAGTGCTTTCAGAATCGCTTATGTTAGTGTGTTTGTTTTTTTTTGACTTTTTGGTTGGATAGTTTTGATATGTTTTAGGTTGGTCGCTAGTGTCTTATTTTTGTCCTTCTAAAAAATTCGTAGTTTTAGGTCTTGGGTTCTTTCGCATGCTATGTTGTCTTTTGAAGTGTTGAGGAGGTCGATATCCATGTTGGAGACATCAGTATTTTGGTAAGAGGGTGAAGTTAGTGGTGTTGTGATGTTTGCAATTGGAGTAGTCGAGTGATGGTCATTAGGGAGGTCATGATTTTCTTTGATGTTGTATTTGTGATGTCGGCGTGTCTCTATTTTGGTTTGTGTATTGAGGAGTGGGTGTTGTTATTTTGTTTGTTGTTGTTTTGTCGGTGTGCTGTTAAGATACAAAGCTGGTGCTGAGCTGTTGGTTGCGGCGAGAGTAGTAAATTTCTAGTACTGTTTTGTGGTCGACTTTTTGTATAGTTTTTATTGTTATCAGTTATTTTTGTTTTATAAATTATGGGCAACTGCGGTCTAGTGGGCTATGTTTTGTATCTTCATTGAAAAGGTTTTTGCAGTTAATGCAGTTTTTTTCGTTGTTGCATGACTCGTTTTCTTCTGTGTGGGTTGTCTCGGAGCAGTTCTTGCAAAGCTCTGCGGGGCTTTTGCAGGTTGAGGTCGGGTGTTCAAATCGTAGGCATTTATGGCATCTTAGTGGACGTGGAATTTATGAGCGTAGACGAACTTTTTCGTATCCAATGTTAAGGGATTCTGGAAGTGTGATTGGAAAGTGATTAAAATTAATCCAGTTTCTACCAATGATTGGTTTTTTTTTTTTATAATTTGGCGAACTTCAGTGACTGTTTGTGTTTTTAATTCGATGAGTATTTCTGTTTCGTCTATGTTTCGTAATTCATTACAGTATATGTCGCTCTAAGAGAAGTTTAGAGATTTGTGTTCGGTAGCTTTTACTTCCATGTCTGTAATGTTTTGCAGTCTAAGTAACTTATTTGTCTGTAAGATGTTCTTAGTTTTAACCAGCAAGAAGCCCGCTGGATAGAGATAGACTTAAAATTTTAAATTCAATATAAAATCTAAAACAAAATCGACATTAAAAAAAATATATATATGTTTATACCCTTTAAAATAAGTTCATAATATAACGTTATTTTTTAAAAGGAGGGTGATGAAATTGTTTATAGTACAGTCAATGATCCCTGTACCATAAATATAAACTAATCATTATGACACTTTGTTGAAATAAATACAGAAACACTTGACTTGAGTTCAAGTGTCATATGATGTGCCTCTTGAGCGCATAAGGCTTAAACGGTTGGTCAGCATTCTTATGCGATCAGCTACAGTCACATATGAATGAATGAATGAATGACATATACATGTTCATGCATAACTCCCCTTCATTTATATATTTGCAAACATATATGCAAATTTGTGATTTAAGGGTGTTAGGGTAATGGCTAGTTGTATTTAATTATCCCTCGTGGCTTTTGTTACGTTTAGGAGCGTAGAGGTGTTGCAGTTAAACTTTGCGTTTGAGAGACATTTTATTACGTTAATATACTGTTTGAGGTTGTTGTTTAGTAGTTCTGTGTGAGTATTCCATCTGTATTTGTTATTGAAGTGGAGACCAAGGATTTTTAATGACGTTACTTCTTGCATTTGCGTGTTTCCTGATGTTATGGTGCAGTTGCAGTTATGTTTTCTGCAAACGTGGAGATGTGGATTTTATCCAATATATCCGTGGATATTATCGGATTTAGGTTTATATTTAGGTTTTTTTTTGTTTTTTAGTTTTAGGATGATGTTGAAGTCATCTGCGTATGCGCTTAGGCTGATGTTCGGATAAAGTGTGAGCTTTTCTGTTAGTGAGTTATATGCGATCACAAACAGGACCACGGAGAGTGGGGAGCCTTGAGGAATGCCGTTTTGCATTGGATGAAAGGAGGATGTTTCAGAGTTAATGCGCACGAGTAGTCTTCTATTTGTCATGTAGTTTCTTACGTAGTTAATAATTTTTGGGCCAGTTTTCCAGGTTACAAGTTGGTCATGTATTGAGTGGATGCCAATTCTGTCGAAGGCCTTAGCAAGACTTTGCTTAGGCAAGTGATATAATAGATGCGTGGTTTCTTCTTGAGAGAGCTCGTGCTAAAAGATGGTCTATGAGTAGTAGACTGTCTATAGCCGATTTCCCCTTTCTAAAGTCAGTTTGACTGTTATGGATTAGTTTGTCAATTAATACAAACCACCACAGTCGTTTGGCAATAATTTTGTCCAGAATTTTTGAAAGGCATGAGTTAGTGAGATTGGACGGTATGAGTTTAGGTTGGTTTTGTCTGAGTTTAGTTTTAAAATTGGTACTATTAGGCTATTTTTGTAGGTTTGTGGGATATAGCTGTTGAGGATTGAGTTTTGTAGGCTTATAATTCTATTTTTTGTTGTATTATTTATGTTTTTGATCATTGCGTAGTTAGTTCTGTCCAGTCCGGGTGTATTTCCTTTTAGTGTGTTTAATGCTGCTGAGAATTCTATTGAAGTTATGGGCTTTTCCATTTCTTTTGCTCTTTTGCAGGGAGTGTACGATAGGTTGTGTGAGTTATTGATTGAAGTTTGTTTTTGGTTTATGAATGATGTTTTGAAGTTTGTGTCGGATAAAATTGCTAAAAAGTGTTTACAAAATAAATCCGCGATTTCTAATTTGTGGGTGGTGTTTTGATTTATGGTTGGGTTAAATATGCAGTGTATGTTTTTTTGCGGGTTGAGTCCGCAAAAGCGTCGGATGTTAATCCGTGTTTTGCTCCTACTCGTCCCGTGAGCCACTGTTGTGGCGGCTGGTGATCCTCTGCGATCAGGACCAGCTCGCCCGTCCGGATGTCGCCCTCCTTGTTCTGCCACTTCGACCGCGCCTGTAGGCCCAAGACGTACTCCCGGGACCATCGCTGCCAAAACATTTGCTTGATTGACGAGACAAGCCGCCATCGCCGCAAGCACGTTAGACCCTGCTGGTCTGGGGTCCGCGGTGCTGGTGGGGCGATGAGCGGCCCGCCTGTCAACAGGTGCCCGGGAGTAAGCGCCTTGCCGTCGCTTGGGTCCTGACTCAGAGCCCCCAGGAGTCGTGAGTTCAGGACGGCCTCGACTCCAACGAGGACGGTCTGCAGCTCCTCCGCGGTCAGTCTGGCGTTCCCTACCGCTCGTAGGAGTAGGTGTTTTGCAGACTTCACACCTGCCTTCCATAGTCCGCCCATGTGCGGAGCCCGCGGCGGTATGAACGCAAATACGCATCCGCTTTTTGATGCGTATTGCGTGACCGCGTCGACCTCGTCCTCGATTCTCCGACGAAGGTCTGCGAAGTGGCGACTCGCTCCAACGAAGTTCGTCGCGTTGTCGCAGTGCACGATCTGCGGACATCCTCGGCGCCCAACGAACCTTCGAAAAGCCAATAAAAAGGAATCAGTTGAAAGGTCGGAAACTACTTCTAAATGAACTGCCTTGGACGCAAAACAAACAAATAGGGCAATGTAGGACTTATAGGGTGGCCTACCACGAATTTTCAATGTCGTATCAACAGGGCCACAAAAATCAACACCACATATGGAGAATGGGCGGAGAGCACGAATTCTATCTAAGGGTAAATCACCCATGATTTGAGTCATCAGACGAGGCTTGCATTAAAAGCAGCGTATGCATGACCGTACTGTCTGACTGCAGACAACAATACTGGAAACTTGGCATCATATGATTTAGGAGCATTAGCTAGTCGCCCCCAACCCGCAACAACGAAAAGGTAAGCCCAGCCTCTGAAGATTCGTATAGAAAGGGATTTAGCTTTTGTAGGCTAGGGCTAACACTTGAATTTTTTCGGATCTTTTCTATTTCATCTTGATACTCGTGCTCTTGGACTATTTCGACTATTTTCTTAAAAGCTTCATTATATTCGACAGGTGAGGGAACAATATCCGAATTTACTACTAATTTCTTCGATTTCCTTATAAAGCGGAACATATAAACAAACACTCGCAGCAGTTTTAGGTGAGAGGAATAACCTTCTATCACTTCCAACAAATCTGAGGTAGATACTATTGCGGTTAATCCGACCGCATCCTTTTTCGCTTTTATCTGTAGAAGTTCTGGTGACGGATCAAACCGGTGGCTCGTCGGCCACTTATCTTCCGGTTCCTTTAAAAACGATGGACCTGTAAACCAGATTGATTCTACAGTCTCCTTTACGTCTCCACCTCTGGACACTATATCTGCCGGGTTCTGTTTAGTTGGTACATGCCGCCACGTGCTATCATCTGACCACTCTTGAATTTCAGCTACTCTATTCGATACGAACGTTGACAACGACGATGGATGGGAACGAATCCAATGAAGAGTTACTTCTGAATCCGACCAAAATACACTTCGTTCGATCGGAACTTTTATTAGAGGCTTTATCTTGCGGCAGAGATCTGCGAGAAGGTGAGCGGCACATAACTCAAGACTGGGGAGCGTCTTTGTCTTGAGCGGCGCTACTTTGGACTTTGCCGTCAACAATGAAACTTTAATACCTTCTGCAGATTTGCAACGAATATAGAAGCAGGCTCCATAGGCTCTCATCGATGCGTCAGAAAAGGCATGAATTTGAATCGGTGACATCGGCTCGGTAAACACGAATCTCGGAATTGAGATGTCCTCTAATTGCGACAGGGCAACTTGTATTTTGTTCCACGCTGTTTCTAAGTGCAGTGGAATTGACTCATCCCAATCTAGCTTATTTAGCCAAAGTTCCTGCAATAGGATCTTTCCTTTTATAAGTATAGGGCTTAATAGGCCAAGGGGGTCAAACAACTTCGATGTCACCGAAAGGATGTTCCGCTTGGTCGCCCTTTGACCCATGACTGAAGCATCAATTTCAAATTTAAATACATCTTCTTTAGGAACCCAAGCGATTCCTAATGCTTTAGTCAGTTCTGAGTCCGAAAGTGTTATTGGCTTAACCGTGCTCTCGGATGCAGTAACTTCAGGCGAGTTTGAAAACCACTTGCTCAATTCAAACCCAGCGTTTTGAAGAACCTGAGTTACTTCAGACTTAATTGTCTTTAGCTCCTCAATGCAACCAGCACCCGTTAACATGTCGTCGACGTAAAAGTCGGACCCAATAACTTTGGCAGCTCGAGGAAATGTATTTTTCACAGATTCACTCAACCTCTTCAAACACCTTATGGCCAGGAATGGGGCTGGTGCAGTGCCATATGTAACGGTGTTGAGCTTGCACAGTTTCAAGGACTCTGATGGGTCTTTCCTCCACACTATCAACTGGTATCGTCTATCGGCTTCATTTACCATTATTTGGCGATACATCTTTTTTATGTCGGCTATCAGAGCGAATCTGTTCAGCCGGAACCTAAGAAGAATTGAATACAACTCTTCCTGGATGGTAGGACCAACCATCAACAGATCGTTAAGGCACTTATGTGTTGATGTCTTACAAGACGCATCGAACAAGACTCGTAATTTGGTCGATGTGCTTTGAGGCCGTAAGACACACTGATGGGGTATGACGTAGTGTGGAGTAGCAAGAACATCATTGCTTGTAGGGGACATATGACCTAAGGATTCGTATTCTTCCATAAATTCCACATACATTTTCTTTAAATTCGGATCTCGAGATAATCTTCTCCCGAGTGACAAAAAACGGCAGTACAACTGTATTTTTTTGATAATGTTCCTCACATAACTCTTGTTCAGGTGACAAAAGCTTTTTGGAAGTTGGTTCTTCTTCCAACGACCAGAATTTTTTCAAATTGCCATCTATCGACTCGAGTAGTTCTTCTTGGCAATTCAGGCTAGAGACAGGCTGTTGAGGAGTTGAGGTATTTGCCTAATATTTTCCCGATACTATCCATCCAAGGAGAGTTTTTTGGAGGATGGGATGGTTTGGCCCTTGTTTTATTTGGCCAACGGACAACAATTCGAAAAATGACTCAGCTCCAATTAACATATCTATCCGCTGAGGTTTGTAGAACTATGGGTCTGCTAGCGGCAAGTTCTTTGGTAGGTCCCAATCTTTCACGTTCACTGACTGGTCAGGGTGATAACCCGAGATAGTTCTCAAAATCCAAAAGTCGAACGGAAACTCACTACCATTAATCGTTGACTTCACCACAGTGTGTATCTTTTTCTTAACCTGGGAATTAGCTTGACCAATTCCAAGCAAGTTGATACACGATTCCTCCCTACGGATCTGTAAGCGTTGAGCAAGTTCTTCAGTAATGAAGTTCATTTGTGACCCAGAGTCAAGTAGTGCTCGGGCCAATATATGCTCGCCATTTTTGGTTCTAACGCTTACGATCGACGTCGCTAACAAAACCCTTTCTAGTGATGACGCATGCAAAGCATGTGACGTAGAAGGGCCATCAAGATGTAGCGCTGGGGGAGGATGTTCATTTGGTGGTGGTAACGCCAAGTTATTTTCGGTCACAGTAAATCGGTGCAGAAGTTTGTGGTGCGATCTTGCACAAATTTGACATCTAGTCGATTTACACTTCGCAACCGTGTGACCTTTTCGCAGACAATTTACCATAAACATAATGAGGCTGACTTGACAAACTCAAACCGTTGCATTACAGCAAGGCGAGCGAACGGCCTACACTGGGCAAGACTATGGTCTTGTGCGTTGCAATAACTGCAAGCTTGTTTATTGGAAGCGGAGCAAGCCAACGAACTCGTATTGTGCTGCTTCCCGAACCCAATTTTCTCCTGTTTTGGCATGCCAGTCTCTTCAGCGGACAGGTGCTGGTACCTACGGTTTAATATTTTTTCGAAATCGGACCACAGCGGCAATTCCTCATAATCCAGTGACTCTTTCCATTTTTCTCTGGTCACTGGATCTACTCTACTCAAAACTAAATGAATGATCATTGAGTTTGCAATTTTAGTGTCATCTCCTATGGATAATAGTGACCCATAGATCGATGACACTGTGTCGATGAGACCTCTCAACGACGACGCAGACGGCTGGGAAACTTTCGGAAGGCTGAATAATTTGCTTATTTGGTTCGCAAAGAAGAGACATTCATTATCGTAAACTCTTTCCAGACTAGCAATAGCTCTGTCATATTCACTCTCGGTGACTTGGAATGCCTTGATAGTTCCTAAGGCTTCACCAGAGAGGCAAGAAATTAAATGGTTAAATTTCTCGATAACAGGAATGTTCACATCCTTGTCTACTAATGTCTCAAAGAGACTCATGAAATTTTTAAACTCCGAATAGTTTCCACTGAATTTTGGCAATGCCAAACTGGGAAGTCGAGCTCGAGTTGGGGCTGCAGAAATGGCAGTAGCTGGTGGGGACTCTTCAGCTAACGTGAAAGCATTTAATAAAGACATCACCCTTGCCTTAGTTGTTATCTCTAATTCTTCCAACTCGGCTTCAAATTCATCTTCCTCATCTAATTGCTCGATCTGGTCTTGCAACTCGTTTGCCTTAAATATTGTCTCATTTAAAACCTGAAGCCTGCACTCTAGCTCGGTCTTCACTAAAGGAACTGACCCAGCTTCCAAACGTTCCTCTAACCGGTGAATGCTTTTTACCCTGACATTTAATCTTCTTCTTAATTCATCAAGAGTCGTGGATTTTAGTTTCTGTTTATTACTTTCCATTTTTAAATATATTTATTTTTTAATAAACAGACAACGTTAAAAAATTTAAATTTTGCGTTTTTTATTTAAAACAAAAATTTTTAATTTATTTGTTAATTTGTAAAAAATAAAAAATTTTTCACTAATATAAAAAATTTTTTATTTAATTATTTAATTAATAAATTAAATTCATTAAATAAATTAAACGAAAACGAACGAAAAAAAGATATTTAATTTAATATCTAGCGAAAACGAAAAATAATTAATTAATATGGCGAAAACGATAAAATAATTTATTAATTATTTGATAGTCGAATAATGTTGATAGTCGAGGCACTGAGTATCCAAAAGAAATAGTTGGTTGCCAATGACACCGAAAAATGTATATACCCCACAATTATAGGGTAGCGCGTCACTTGGCGTTCCATTAAAATAAAATGGGCTAAACTAATGCATATATATACATACATACAGTAGCGCACAACGGTTGGAGCGAAAACGAAAATTTTACCGCTGCATATATTTGTATGTACGCCAAATTATTTATGCACGTATATATGTATTATATTTGTACATATATTTGTATATAAATAAACAGAGCTCGCAAATAACAGTTGACAGTTTCTTGTAGTCACCAAAAAACTGTTTTTTGCATATCAGGTGCGCAAAAGGTCACACTAGAACCGTTCACCTGTGTCTTTTGAACGAACGGTCTGTGCTCAACCAAAAACAAATTTTTCGTGTCCTTTTTGCTCGGGTCATTCGCTGACCATTTTGCAACGAGCGAAGAAAATAAAAGTCTTTTGCCTTTGTATGAGTGTATGTATATGCGAATGACTTGTAATTTTCATGTTGCAAACCACACTTTAAATTCTCTACTTGTTGTTAAGCTAAATACTGAATAAATAATAAATATAATGTAAAGATTTAATACATATGGGCAATTCCATAGACACGCACGCGACAACAATTTCCCTAGTACCATATCACATTAAAAACAAGTCCTATGAAAAGAAATCAGTTTTATTAAAAGTAAAAAAAAAAGAATTAAGTATTTTCAATAGTTTCTGATTATATCTCACAAAAAAGTTAATATAAGGCGACTTTAAAAAGCACGCTTTTTAGAAAAAAATGCAGTCTGTGGTGCTTTTGTTAATATTTTTCGATCACATGATAAGTGATGCAATTTATGAAGTCCAGAAATACACAGGACTTTCCTCCATTTTTTATTTAAGAGGGTTGTATAATAAAAATATAAAATAATATATAAAAATTTAACTATTTCTTAGTTTAAAAAAGTTTATACAATATGGATTTATTATCCATATTGCCCATATGTTAAAGCTGTTACTAAACGTTATTTAAACTCTACTAAAAACAAAAGACCATTTACGATGAGTTTTTCGTTTTTTCGCTCATCAGCTGACACTCAATGAGTGAGCGTTTAGTTGAATCGCTCACTCTAGGTTGTTGTTGAGTGAGCATAAAAACAACCCCTAAACGGAGAACAGTTAACCAAAAACAAAAACATGGAGCAACAAAAAGTTCAGTTCAGAGCGAGAGCACACGAGTATTGTCTTTTTTTGTTGTGTTAGTGAGCAGATCGAAACACGAAAAACGGTCAACTGTTATTTGCGAGCTCTGTAAATAAATGTTTGGCTGCACTAAATTTAACTATTTTGTTTGGCGAAAACGAACGAGGGGTAAAGGGAAGCGCGACAGTGATGTGGATATGTATTTATGTTTTTGTCAATTTTAGCCACAGGCAGTTTGTTAATAATTTAACTAAACTACTCAAATTTTTAAGCTCTACTAATTTCAAGTACGTATGCGCCAAGAATTAAAAGGAGGGTGCAATATTTCAGCACAAGACGAAGATTTAATTTGTCTCTTCTCAACTTTCAATTTTTCGCACAAATACCTGGGGTTCTGCCTTGGGATCCTTTAATTCCGCTGCCACTTTCCTTTTGCAGTCGATGCAGGTGCACGGCATGGAAGGAGATAGGTTTTGATGAGTGGCGATGATCCTGCGGAGATGATCCTGCGGTGATGATCCTGGAGGCTTGAGGGTTTCACGACGCGGTGATTTTTGGTTTTTATTTTCCACTTCACGGACGCGTCGCGAGCAGCTCTTTAAATTGTAGGTATTTTTTTTTTTGTTTTTGTGTGTAATTACACAGTGTCACTGTCACTTGTTTTTTTTTTTTTTTAATATTTATAACGAGATTAGTTTATCTCACACTAACAACTAACAAATACAATTCAGCTATAACTATAAGTCACAATTTTTGACTTCAATAAATTACAAATCAATTTACACCGGCCCCGTTGAAGGCCTCCATCAGGCTTCAACTAACTGGCAGCCGCGCCAGCTTATGGAGCTGTCCACCCGGGGGCGCTAAAATGTATAACGAGATTAGTTTATCTCACACTTCAAGTAACAAAACAAAAAGGTGGCTGCTTAATATTTAAAAAAATGGGCGAAAACGAAAACGAAAGAAATGATCTTGCCTCTTCCACGTTATAAATTCGATTATATTTTTTCTCTAATCTTAAGCCTAACTTATCTATTGCGGCGAAGCGGGGCGAATTCGCACAAGAGGGAATATGAGCTTTCGCTCCCGCTCCGCCCTAAGCTATCTAAGAGTAAATTTACAGACTAACAACTAACAAATACAATTCAGCTATAACTATAATTCACAATTTTCGACTTCAATAAATTACAAATCAATTTACAAAATTATTAAAAGAACAAGAAAGCAAAGCTAACTTTGGGCGTAGCCGAAGTTGATATACCCTTGCAGCTAAAACCGGATATATATCGCAAACATCGGATATAGTTGGCCGATCCTTATGGGAATATGAATATATAATCCAATTTATTACAATACAAAATCTAAAACACGTCTCAAGCTTCTATCTTCAAAAATACAAAAGTTGGTATTTCTACCAAAAACCATTTCCGATCGTACAGTTATATGTCAGCTATAAGATATAGTCAACCGATCGTAATGAAATTTGGTAGATCGGTATTATAATTTTGGTCAAAAGTGTGCAACGCAGTGAAGGAGACATCTCCGACCCTATAAAGTATATATATTCTTGATCAGGATCACCTCCTGAGTTGATATGAGCATGTCCGTCTGTCCGTCTGTCTGTCCATCTGTTTGTTTCTACGCAAACTAGTCTCTCAGTTTTAAAGCTATCGTCTTGAAACTTTGCACACATCCTTCTTTCCTTTGCACGCAGTATATAAGACGGAACGGCCGGGATCGGCCGACTATATCCTATAGCTGCCATATAACTGATTGATCGGAAATGGTATAACTTTGGTGTTTTTAGAGTTAGAGAGTTCAAATTTTAGGTGAGAGCTTTTTTTGGAGCAAAATAATACGACATGCCAAATTTCGTAAGGATCGGCCGACTAAATCTCAATGCTGCCATATAACTGAACGATCGGAAATGACCCAACTTTCGTGTTTTTGAAGATAGAAAGCTGGAACTTGGTACAGATTATATTTTTGGTCAGTTGATTCGACCTACCAAATTTTATTAGGATCGGTTGACTATATCCAAGGGCTGCCATATAACTGAACGATCGGAAATGGTATTTGGTAGAAATATCAACTTTCGTATTTTTGAAAATAGAAGTTTGGGACTTTTTTTAGATTTTGTATTGTAATAAATTGGATTATATATTCCTTTTCCCATAAGGATCGGCCGACTATATCCGATGTTTGCGATATATATCCGGTTTTAACTGCAAGGGTATATAAACTTCGGCTACGCCCGAAGTTAGCTTTCCTTTCTTGTTTAATAAAACTTTGTCACCTACTGATATATCTATATCCCTTTCTTTATAATCATATAGTAGTTTATTTATATTCTTATTTGCTTCTAACATAACTCTAGCTCTTTTATAGGCTACTTCTAATCTATACTTACTCTCCTTAGCATAGTCATCTATAGTATATAGTGCTTCTACACTATCTATGCTATTAAAATGTTATGGCAAATTACTTGTTTTACCGAATACTAGCTCATATAGAAAAAATGTATGTGCCATAGAGGGGGTCGTGTTGAAACAGAAGACAAAATATTGAAGCCATACGTCCCAATCAGTTTTATCAATTTTATCAGTTTTATCAGTTTACCGATATGTAAGATCGTATGTTTTCATTGAAAGTTCTATGACTTCTTTCTATTGTTCCAACTGTCTGGTGGTGGTGTGCTGTGGATGTAAAATTTTCAATATTTAAATATTTGCACAAATAGTCTATAATTGAATTCTTATATTCTGTTCCCATGTCCGTAATGAACGTCTTCATTGGACCGTACTTTAGGATAAAAGATTCATATATTGCTCATATATATATGAGCATATATGATATCATATATATTGCTCAATTCATATAAATGCCAATAGCGACAGTATTGGCATTTTTATTCGGAACAGGTATGGCAACTAAATACTTAGTTAAATCACATATTAAAGTGACTGCATACTCATTGCCATTTTCTGATTTTGGCAGTGGACCGATAGTGTCCGCTATCACTCTGTCGAAAGCATTTATTGGTGTGTCTGTAATTGTTAAAGGGGTCTTTGTGTGTTTAGTTATTTTGGATTTCTGGCATTTTTGACATTTTCTTACGTACTCAGTTATATCTTTAGACATGCTTTTCCAGTAATAGTGTCTTTTTACTTTGGCCAAAGTTTTTGATATGCCAGTATGACCTCCTTGAATTGGATCATCATGAAATGTAGACAAAATTGCTTATTTTTCTTTTAAATTTGTTATTTGGGTCACCGGGTTGAGTAGCGCTACTCTTAATGTTTTCAATATTTTATTGCCCATTAATTTAAATTTATCTATTGAAGTATATTCAAAAATATTTTCCCACGGTGCTACTTTGAGTTGGCTGATTTTATGTATACCGGCTTGCATTTCAAGCCTTTGAAAAAATTGATCTAAATCAATAACTCCATTAGTATATAATCGCTGCCTTGCTTAAATAAACATTACATATTTTTTATCTGCAAGGTCACTACTTTACGTACTTCATCATTGTTTATGACGTCGTATACGTTGGGCTTAGAAGCTTTTAAGATTGCATTTGCAATTTTTGTTCTTGGTTTTCCGCGCGGAATTTTTTTGTCAGTTTGGAACTAGGATTGGTCATTGAGAAAAGGTATATTAAAGGTCTATGGTCTGTTCTTATTAAGAAATGTGTTCCATATATATATGGTCTGAAATGTAATATCGCCCAGTGAATTGCAGCTAATTCCTGCTCAGTAGTACATTTGTTACTTTCACCCTTTGTAAATTCTCTTGATGCGTACGCAATGGGAAGTTGGAGAGCATTATGATTTTAAGTTAAAACCGCTCCACATGCTTGCTTACTTGCATCTGTTATTATACAGAATTCTTTAGTGAAATCTGGGTATTGTAGCAAGGTAGGTTCCATAAGTTTTGTTTTTAAGTATTGGAATGCATTTTCACACTCATCCGTCCATTTAAAAGGAACATTCTTTTTACATAATCTTGTTATGTGCCGTGAATAATCGGCGAAATTTTTTATAAAACGTCTATAATAGTTACAGAATGCTACAAAACGTCTAGCACTGTCCGCGTCGTGCGGAACTGGGTAGTTCATAATGACATCGTATTTCTTGTCATCTGGAAGTATTCCTTTATCAGTGCATTTATGACTTAGAAAAGTCACTTCATGCATAAAAAATGAACATTTTTCTGGATGTAGCTTTAGGTCGTATTTTCTACATTTCTTAAAAATATCTGTTAAGTTAAGTGTAAACATCTGTTTTCGGAACAACCGATTACTATTAAGTCATCCATATAAAGGAAGGCTTGAGAAGGTTCTAGACCAGAGAACGCAATAGTCATCATTCTCTGAAACGAATTAGGAGCTATTTTTAATCCGAAGGGTAATCGCGTGAAGCGATATGAGCCGTTGCTCGTTGAAAAAGACGTTATATCTCTTGAACCTTTTTCTAGTTCAATTTGATGGAATCCTGACATTAAGTCAAGACATGAAAAGTATTTTGCTCGACTTAGTTGATCTAAAATATCATCGATTCTAGGTAATGGGAATTTATCAGATAGTAATTTTTTATTAATCTGGCGATAGTCAATTACTAATCGCCATTTCTTTGCATTTGATCCGGGGGATGATTTCTTAGGAACAAGTAACAATGGGCTAACAATGGGATATTCGAATACTGACGGTTCGACAATCCCGTCTGAGATAAATTTTTCTACTTGTTTTTGTATTTCGTTCACCTGACTATGTGGGCTTCGATAGTTCTTTATATAAACTGGTTCATCATCTTTTAATCTCAGTTTCTGTTTATAAAAATTATTTGTGGTTATTGTTCGGTTTCCAATCCGAATATATCGCTATACTGGGTGCATAGGCTAGTAAGCTGAGACTTGAACTGTGGAGGGAAGTTTTTTGACAGTTGTGATAGTACGGATTTTTTTCTATTGTCTGGATTTGTGTTGACTACATCGTAGTTCGAAAGTGATTCATATATTAGATTATCTGTACTCACTACTTGGTCGTTATTTGTTGTGTTTAATAATCTTATGAAGGCATTATTGGATGTTGCTATGGTATTTGCAACGTAAATACCATGTTGAATTTCCTGATTTGGAATTAATACACTGTCTGCTGTTGAATTGAGTTCAATTTTCCGAATAACTTGGGATCTTGCTGGCAGAAGTATTGAATTATTGCCAGAACTATGAGCTATTGGTACTTTAATAGGGAATTTTAAATTATTGGGTCTAATTATAAGCCAATCTTCAGATGGCTTGAAGTCTAATTGACAGTTGTATTTTTTGATAAAGTCGATGCCTATTATTCCATCGCATGGAATTGGGAAATGTGAATTTAAGATATGAAAATCGTGTGGAATTATGTAATTGGTGGTCTGTATCTCTATAGAAACTAAACCTTGGGATTTTATTATTTCTTGACTTATGCCTTTTATGTCTATGATGTAATCATTTTGGATGTTTTGGAAATTATCCGAAGTTTCTTTTAGAATGGAAATGGTTGCACCTGTGTCTATTAAAAATATAAGTTCTTTCCCTGTAGCTACATTAAAAAATGAAACGAATATATTTTGGCTGAGATTAATAGTGTGAACTCTTACTTCATTTATTGTTGAATATTTAAAGGGTTTTGGGAGTTTTCCGATGTGTTTTGGTTATTATTTTGTGTCAATCTTACATTGCCTTGGTTATTGCTATTGTGGCCTCGGTTTGAGTTACCACTGCCTCTATAATTTCCGCTATATGGACCTCGCCCTCTATTGTTATTCTGATAATTATTGTTATTCTGATAATTGTTGTTATAATTACCGTTGTTGTAGTTATTGTGATTGTAGTTATTGTGATTACCACGAAAACTACCTCTATAGCTGCCACGTCCGCGATTTGAGCCGCGCTGTGGATAATTCTTATAATATAGGACAGTGTTTGACTGCCCAGTTGCTTCAGTGCAACTATTAACGAATTTGGAAACGGCTTCGTTCATCGTACTGAATGTTCCAGCTTGCATGATAAGTTTTACCTTATCGATTGTGCAGTTTTTAGTCATTGCTTTGACTGCATGCTGCATGGAATAATTCCTGGCTAGCTCTAAAGATAAACCATCTGATATATATGCACCTTCTAAGGCTTTCGTCATCTGCTCAATTTCTTGTGTGTATTGGTTAGCAGTTTTATTGCGCTGCTGTAGATTCATCAGCTTCGCTGATAATACCTCAACAGTTTCGCCTTTGACGTTGCTTCTTAGTCTAGCAATCACCTCAGTAATTGTTGTTTCATTACCGATTAGATTCCTGGCGACACCTTTTAGCTTTGTTTTAATAATGGAAACAGCTAATTCTTCGTGCTCGCCTTTTATTGATTGTATTATTTGTAAAGCATCAATGAAACTTGTTAAATTTTCAGCCTTACCATCAAAAACTTGTATAAGCTTAGATGCTGTATTAATAAAATCAATATTCGATTGTGCCATTGTGATGGATTTATCTATCTTGTATTCTATGACACTCGAAGTATATGAATCTGTAGAGTTATCCAGATCAGTGTATACCGCCGGAATAGTAAGATTATTTAAATCTGTATCTTCTATTTTGGGGTTTACTTTGGGAAGCTCTTCTGACTCAGATTCGTTCGTTTCTGTTGATTCCGAGTGAGGTGCAGTGTCAACTGCTATTGGAGTGTTTAGAACGGTTGGTAATGATATTTCTAAACTGAACTTTTGTTTAATAAATATTACATTAGATCGTAGTCGTATCAAAAGTTTCGATACCTGTGACCAATGATCTTGATTTAATCTTTCCCTATGATCATGTATTAGCATACGCGCTTCTACTAATATTTCAACGTGCTTCCTAACCGTATTCTTTTGAATGGGTCTATTCTGAGTTAGAGACTTGTACGATCTGTCAAAATTATTTTTAATTATTGATAACTCCTCGTACAATTTGTTCCAATTCATGCCTTTAGTTTAGCCATTCTTTTGTAAAGAGAATTACGTAATATATTTTAATATTTATTTTCTGTTATTTCATTTTCTTAGATTTTAGGTGTTTACATTTGTGTATAATAATTTTTGTTTTTTCTGGGTTTTTTTTTTAGATTTTGTCCAGGTAATTTGCTTGACTCTGGAATTTTTTCTTCAAACATTTGTTGTGTAATTTATATAATTTTAACAATACGCTTGCTAACATTATAATAACGATTATCATTAACAATATTGTAATTGTTTGAAGATCGATTTTTTCGGATTCAATTTTATTAACGACATTTGCCGTGGAATCTACAACTTTCGTGTCTACTAAACCCATTTTAGATATTATACATGTTTTTATTTTTTCAATTTCTATTATATTTTTCTCTGAGTCATATTTTGTAATGTTACTTAATTTTTCTGGGAAGTAATAGTCAGAATCATTTATTTGATCTGTTTTACTTATGCTATTACTTCTCATTAAAAAGGTATTAAAATGTTTCATAAATTTTAGGAATTTATGCTATTTTTGAATTTATTTTTTTTTTCTCATTAGAAAGGAATTTAAATTTTACACACATTTTAGGAATTTATGCTATTACGTCCTTTAAATTAAAATTTTTTTTTTAAATCTGAGTTTTTATCTAACATCTTTTCCTACCTATTATTTGTACAGCTATACAGGCCATACTTTCAAATTGGGAAAAAGAGGTTCCGCTCAATTTTTCAAAACATATTATATAATGTAAAAAAAATATGCATCACAGTGCATTCAAAAAAAATTATGCAACGCAGTGCATGGGTTAAAAAAAAATTTTTCTTCTCAGTTGATTTTCTTTTTTTTTCCCACGTCAGCTGGTCGTCGCCGGTTTGGATACGCTGACGTTCCCTCAGTGGCGCAGGAGGTGGCGTATTCCCGCACTCTATTTGCTGCTGCTGCTGTCCGGGGCCTTTTGGACTCAGGCGTTACCGGTGCCGGTCCTCGCACAGGTGCGGTTGCAGTGGGGGCTGTCCAGTGGTCCAGGGCAATCCTTCGGGCACGTCTTTTTTAGTTTCGGTAATGGCTTGGGTGATAGAGGTTTTGTTATTATTTTTTCATTAATTTTCCTTATCGGTACTGAGTGAGTGGCGGCAGTTTTTGGGCATTTATTTTTGTTACTCATTAATTTTTCTTTCAGAAAATCTAGTTCTGATTGAAGTTTTTGGGCTGTATCCCACGCGGGAGGTGAAGTGTTTACGTAGAGTAGCCACTTTAGGTGTGCTACTCTTTTTTTATTTTTTTCGCAACTCCTCCGCGATTGCCCATTGCTTTCACTCTACTCACTCAGATTTTTTGTCGATTTATTTTTCATTTTCGATTTTCCAGTAATTTTCCAGTTTATCCAGTTTATCCGGCTTTTTTTTTTTGGTTATGCGTATCCTCCTGGGTATATCCCTTTTAATCCCTCGATGTCCTTCGATGTTCCATCGCTGTCACGGTCGCCATGTGATGAAGGATATTACCAAGAGATGAGTTTGGTTGGTTTTTATTTGGAAGGAGCAGGTGAGGTGCCGCTATAACGATCAAAATGTCTCTGTTCTTTTAAGGGGTTATATACAGTTGTGATATATGAAAAAATCGATTTTTTTTTTATTGCATATTCTTTAAGTATATTTTATTGGAAATACTCTCACAAAAATTCATAACGATCGGAGAATTAGAACCAAAGCTGTAGCTATTTATAGCGCACTATCTGCATATAAATCTTGAACAAACTTGAAACTTTAAACGCGATTATCTCAGAATCTTTTTTTTGGGAAATTACCTTTGCGGTGGACACGATTACTAAAAAACTACTAATCCGATCAACACCAAATTTTGACCACTTATTTATTATGATATTAGCTAGTCCGTGAACGAGGGATTTTCAATTTTTTTGAAAACTCCTTTTTTAAAGCACAAAAAACGAAAATCTTCTACATTGAAAAAGTACATTTTTTGTTAAAACCTCGCCATTTTTTTTTTAATCAAAATTTTTTAAAATCCCTCGTTTACGGACTAGACAATACAATATACTAACTAAACTTTTTTGAATTTTGGATTTCGGATGAACCGTTTTCGAGAAATCTTGTCCACCGCAAGACACCATCGAAAAAAGACGATCCGGGAATTCGGCTATAACATTTTTGTTATGTAATATTTTTTTATGAAAAAATTTAATTAAGTACCCAGAAACATGTACTAAACAACGTCGGTAAAACATTTTTCATAAATATTTTCTATGGTGTCAAAAAAAAATAGATAAAAATCCATATTTTTGCGCGGTACAACTGTATATAACCCCTTAAAATATTTCTTAAGTCTATGTAAGGCTAAGTCTCGTAGCAGCGCTGCTCGCAGGCGGCGGCAGAGAGACGGCTATGTACTTATGTATAAAGGAATATAATAATATACGTTGTTATGCGCTCTCAAGTGGAGGCACGAGGGGTATGCATATGCTGACCGTTTGTTACGATTATGCTGACACTAGCACTTTCTGTGTGCGGGCTAAGCCATAACGATCGGTTCATATTTCGGCCACTTAGGGTTTATGACCGGGACTTTGGATTATCTAAACACTGCAACAAAGTGTTACAGTGCGCACCCTTTAAGTACTCTCGGTACAGTGGGTATTCAATATATGTGCATACTACACTACAATTACTCTATCGAAAGCTCTTTGCGGAGTTTCGTTTATGGTTAATGGGGTCTTTAGTTTAGTCGTTTTAGACTTTTGGCATTTAGGACATTTCTTTATGTACTCTTTTATGTCTTTGGACATATTTTTCCAGTAATAGTGTCTCTGGACCTTGGCCAAGGTTTTTGTAATGCCTGTATGACCACCTTGTATAGGATCATCATGGAATGTAGACAATATAGCTTCTTTATCTTTATTATTTTTTATTACGGTCACTGGGTTGAGTAGCGCTACTCTTAATGATTTCAGTATATAATTGCCCATATTTTTAAAATTATCAATTGAAACATGTTCAAAGATATTTTCCCACGGTGCCACTTTGAGTTGGCTGATTTTGTGAATGCCGGCCTGCTTTTCAAGCCTTTGGAAGAACTGACCTGAGTCAAGGGTTCCATTAGTATACAAATCGCTAACATCATATCTTGCTGTAATTTTTTTTCCGCACTTAAATAAACACATCTTATTATTTACATGCAAGGTCACTTTACGTACCTCATCATTTTTAATGACTTCATATACGTTGGGCTCTGAAGCTTTTTCAATAGATTGCTTATGCAATTCTTTTTGTTCTTTTCCTGCGCAGGATTTTTGTCTACTTTGGTTTCTGGTAGTGACTTTAAGAATATTTAACTGTATATTTTTTAAGTCAGTGATTGTTATTCTGGAGAGCGCGTCGGCTAAATAATTATCTTTGCCCTTTAGGTACTCTACCGTAAAATTATATTCCTCTAACTCAAGTCTCATTCTTGTTAGTTTGGAACTAGGATTTATCATTGAAAATAAGTAAATAAGTGCTATGTGGTCTGTTTTGACAGTGAAATGTGTACCATAAATATATGGTCTGGAGTGTATTATTGCCCAATGAATAGCTGCTAGTTCTTGTTCTGTAGTGCTCTTGTTGCTTTCACCTTCCGTAAAGGATCTTGATGCGTATGTAACCGGAAGCTGAAGTCCAATTTTGTTTTGAGTTAGGACTGCTCCAAAAGCGTATTTGCTAGCATCTGTGATTATGCAAAATTCTTTGCTTAAATCTGGGTATTGCAACAGAGTTGGATTTTTTAATGCTGATTTAAAATGTTCAAAGGCGTTTTAACATTCTGCTGTCCATTCGAATTTTACATTTTTCCTACATAATCTTGTTATGTGACGGCAGTATTCTGCAAAATTCTTTATGAAACGTCTGTAATAATTGCAAAATGCGATGAATCTTCTAGCGCTGTCCGCATCATGTGGGACTGGATAAATTTTAATGACGTCGTATTTTTTGTCGTCGGGCAAAATTCTTTTATCTGTGCATTTATATCCCAGAAAAGTGACTTCATGCATAAAAAATGAACATTTTTCTGTATGTAACTTTAGGTTGTGCTGCCTACATTTCTCGAAAACATCAGTTCAGTTTTTGAGCATGTGTTTTTCAGAGCAACCTATGACTATTAAGTCATCCATGTAAAGGAATGCTTGCGAAGGTTCTAATCCAGAGAAAGGTATAGTCATCATTCTCTGAAAAGAGTTTGGCGCTATTTTTAAATCGAATGGTAATCGCGTGAAGCGATATGAACCATTGTTTGTTGAAAAGGATGTTATATCGCGTGAACTTTTTTCGAGTTCAATTTGGTGAAAACCCAACATTAAGTCAAGGCATGAGAAATATTTTGAATTTTGACATGTTTTTGAATTTCGTCTTGTTGACTATGAGGATTTCTATAATTTTTTATATACCATACGGGTATATACCATACCATACCATATGGTATACGGGTTCATCATCAGTTAATCTCAGTTTTTGTTCATAGAAATTATTGGTAGTGATTGATTCGGTTTCTAGTCCGAACACATCTTTATACTGGGTGCATAATGTTGTGAGTTGTTCGTTGAATTGAGGAGGGAAGTTTTTGGAAAGTTGGGATAATACAATTTTTTCTCGGGTGAACTTCTTGATTCGGAATTAATACACTGTCATTATCTGAATTCATTTCAATTTTTCGGACGACTTGGGATTTTGCTGGGAGAATAAGAGAGTTATTGCCAGAGCTATATGTTATTGGAACATAAATAGGATATTGAAGGTTATTTGGTCTTATTATAAGCCAATCTTCAGACGGCTTGAAGTCTAATTGACAGTTGTACCTTTTAATTGCAAATTTACGATATGGAAATCATGTGGAATTATGTATTTAGAAGTTTGAATTTCAATAGAAGTTAAACCTTTTGATGTGGTAACTTCTTGACTTATACCCTGTATGTTTATTATTTGATTATTTTTGATGTTTTGAAAAGCATCAGAATTTTCCTTTAATATGGATATTTCCGCACCTGCATCTAATAGAAAAACTAATTCTTTTCCTGTTGCTACGTTTGTTAGTTTCAAATGTACTTTAACTGAGATTTATGATGTGAACTTTGGTGTTTCTTACTGTTGTGTACCTAACGGCGTCTGGGAGTTTCCCGAATCTGTATGGACTACCCTGACGTTATTGTTATGGTTGTTATTGCCATTATTATTATGGTTTCCACCACGGCCGTGTCCGCCACGATTGTTTCCACCACGGTTGTTGTTGTTCGTTTTTGTCGGCCAAAACGTTTTTGTTTTAAGTATTGTAGGCAAAACGTAGCCCCCGACGTTGTGGACCAATTTTTTACCATGTGGATCTCACCGTCGCATTCAGCTATCACGCTATCCTCCAGTCTGAGTATGGTGCCGTGATGCGACACGGAGAAAACGGTGGTTTTGTTGCAGGCCGACTTGATTTTTGGAAACTTAATAATAAAGAGTAAGATGTTATCGGATTGTAGGATCTAACGGACGTCTGGCGTTCCCCCCCCTACTCTCAACGAAGTCTAAGCTGTCTCTAGGAAGTCTAAGCTTCTGGCTACTCTATGATGGACGCTCAATGAGTCGCGGAGATGGACAATCAAGAAATATGCAGATATGTGTGACTGAGGAAACATGTTGTTCATTCCATCGGTTTCTTCTATAATGCGCCTAAATTCCGAGAAAATTCGACCATCAACGATGGGAATGTACTTAGCCCTAAAATAGTCCGTGACGTGTGCCGATGTTACGGCTAAAAGGAAAATTAGGGGTATGGTTGTAAACTTGTAAGTCGGATGTGCTGTAATTTTTGTTGAAATCGGGTAGCCCACCACCAAAGCATGATTAAATTATAATAGTAGTAAAAAATGTATGCCAAGTGGCTAGGAACAAAGATAATACAAAATGAAAAATTATCAGGCGAGCGATAATATAGTCACGCTCGGCCTACCTAAGGTTGTCTTTGTGGACCACCTTCCCCTTAATGAGGACTGTGGTCCCCATGTCCGCTTCAACGGTTTTCTCTTTACATAACGGTGAGAGTTTGTTTCCTAGACGTCTGTTGACGACTTCACTAGGACTTTTTCGCCAACCTCGAATACTCCATTTTGGCGGAAAGCGTTTTCCCTGTCCCGGATCTTGTCTTGGGCGAGTTTTATCCTGCCCTGTATTTTGTTTTGTGGCTCATTTTATTGTGTCTGAACCACGTCAGACGGCCTCTTGTCGATGATCGAATGGATAGATTTGTTATATCTGGCCGTAGCCAGAAGGATCAGCTCTACGGTATCGCTGATGCCTTTATCGATCTTAAGACATCTAGCAAGCTCTACCAAAGTGCTGTGGAAGCGCTCCACTTGTCCTTTGGAGACACTGTGTATGTAGGGGCGGAGCATTTGAGATGCTAACGCCGAAGTGGTTTTCCAGCATGGCCACGATGGTGTGCGAGTTCAACGATGGTTCGTTGTCGCAGTATACAACCTTCGCCTTAGGGAAAATAGTCATCAGCTGTAGTAGTGCTGGTTTGAGATCCACTATAGTTCTAGAGGGAACTGGTTGGACAACGGCAAATTTCGAGAATTTTTCGATGCACGTAAGGAAATATGGTACTTTTTATTCGTGGAGAAGATACTTTGCAGTGGTACTGTTTATGTGAGGGGCCGTTGGGCCGCTGAACTAAAGAGCGCATCCGCGCTGAAGAGCGCATCCGCACTCGCCCCTCTATGCATTCTCCCTCTCTCGTCGGCCGTCGTCGATCGTCCGCTCTGGCTTATATTTACGTTTAGCGTTTATTCTTTCTAAGTTAAGTTTTTAGTATCATGTAAACAGCCAAATAAAGCTGAACGCGTTGTTTTGATTTTACCAAAGACGCCCCCGACTTCTCATTTAATTCTTACTCCTGGAACCTTTTGCGTCAACAACGCCCCCTACAATCATTTGGTCCTTCGTGCCGGATAATTCCTGGATTTTTTTGGTTTTTTGCCAGCAGTTCCCGGCATTGTTCCGCCAAAAGATAAGTATATTTTTCCGCCTTCTTCTCTCTGCAAGATTGTCTTTCCCTCCGTGTTAACTCCAAGTCCGAGTTTTCCGACACAATGGTAGTTTGAGATTTTCTTCAAATTCTTCAATATTTTCCATCCGCTTCGGTTTTGTTTGCTGCCCATATTCCTCGCCGTTTTCGGCCTCTCCGTTATCCATTTGCTTGCCAACGGTCGAGGCATATGTGCATCCACATCATACATACACACTTACATATTTTTTTGGTGCACTTAATCCGCAAAACATTCGCAAGTGAACAGTGAAATTGTGTGGTGACAAAAAGAAGGCATAATTAATATTGGCCAGCCGGTGTGAATTAGTTCCGGAATTTCTAAATTCACCGAACAGTCCGCCGCTGTCGTAATATTTGTTTTTTATCTTCCTCAATCAGTGTCATTTTTTACACCACATAAATTTTCTGTTCCCCCAATTATACAGTCCACTTATCAAAACTCCACTGTGCCAACATATGCCCACATGCCCTTACATATATCCGTACCTCATGCATGTTCATATATTTTCTGCCTTCAATTCCAGGAAATATATAACCGATAAAATTTAACATATAACAGAGGTCGGCACGGCCCTATCTCGGGGGCATAGGAAATTTCTCTGCCCGAGCTCTGCCACACACACACAGTATACATGTGTGAAACGTCATGCTCACAGCCTACTTTCTGCTATTCGTTACTAACACTAATGCGGTAAAATCATATCAATGTATTGGGGTGCCGACCACTGACATATACAGTCCACTTATCGACGTTCCACTGTGCCATCATATGCCCCATATGCCCTTGCCCTACTTGCATGCATGTCCACATATTTCCAAATATTTTCTGCCTCCAATTTCAGGATATAACCGATAAAATTATAAAAAAAATTTTTTTAATTTCCTAAAACCAACATTTATAAACCGCCAATTATAAAACGCCATTTCACTCAAAATCCATGATTGTGTCGCTTAAATTCAGACCTAGCCGTGTTGTGTTTTTTGCTGCTGTTTTTTTTTCCTTTGGGGTACGTACAGGGTGCCGACGGCATAACCGGCTGCGTAATAACTCACTTCAACCAAAAAATAAGTTAATTATAAATTTATATATTTATTTAATTAATATTTCCGTTCGAGCGAAGTTTCGTTTTAAGTCTCCTTTCCGGCCACTCAACAATTAAAATTAAAAAAAAAAAATTAATAAACGAAAATTATTAATAATTTAATTATCAACCTTCTGTCCGAATAGAGCCGCAAATAAGGTTCGTCATCAATTTGTTTTTCGAACGAGCACGAATTTTTCCATTTTCCGGATCTTCAACGCTGCTTCTACTCCGCATCAGGCAACATCCGCCTACAATCTGAGAAAACCTCGTCTCCTCTTTGGTTTTTCTGGTGCCTGAATTTTTTCTTTCCACATTCGAATTGGGCTGCATACGACTTTCCTTTCGACATCGGCGCCACTAGTTCGCACTAGTGCTCCTTGTAATTGCATTTCATCCGCGATCTCACCGTTCTCATCACATTAGTGCGACCGGCCACCACTTCGTACGAGGTACCTGTTGCACCAGTCAGTCGACAAGCGCTGACCAGCGAATTGGACTCTGAGAATGCCCACGGGAGACGACAAAAAGCCGCGTTCGATCCCAGCTATCCGTTTGGACAGATCTCAATCCGCATCTCCGCGGACGCCTCTTTTGAAGCCTAAGGCTACCAGTGCTAGTCCAAGGGCAAAGAGTGACGAATCCGTCAATACAATCCCCGGTCCTTCACAGAGGCAGACTCGCTCCGTTGCAAAAATGGCTCCAAGTGCGGTCGAAGTGGCGTTGAAAAAGTTCATCACCACAACAGATCGAATTAGCCAATTTGAGGCTAACATAAATACTCCGGGCGCTCCAGAAACGGAAATAGGCTCCCAATACATGTGCGAGGTCCATCGGGACCTGTGGAGATCTGTATCAGCAGCGAAGAGCGACGGCAGAGATGGGATTGACGCGCTGTCTCAAAAGAAGTGAAGGACGTAAGAAGAAGAAAAGTATTACTGTTCACCATTCGATCGGAGTTAGTTGACGAGTAACGCCCGCTGTGCCGTGACTAATAAAGGAGCTGAAATATCGTATTTGGAACTTTTGTTTAGATTGGGGATTTGGAGTCGTTACACTGGCGACGAGGAGAAATACTGGAGTATAAATACAACGGCCAAGTTAAAGAACAAAAAAAGAAAAAAACTAAATAAAGAAGTAACGAAAAATGGCGCGTGCCTCGCCGTTACATATATATATATGTAGGAGGCGCAAAAAAAGGAACGGTAAGAAAAGAAAACTTGGACAGCACAAGCCGATCAAATTCCGGCGGCTGCACTAAGAGAGTCTGTTCCTAAGAGAACGAGAGCAAAATAAGAGCGAATGCAATATGTAATTTTCGCATTAAGAGAATCTTTTCCAAATGGAACGAAAAGCAGCGTTAGCCCATTAAATTCCGGCTGCTGCATTAAAGGAGTCGGTTCCAAAGGGAATGCGATCCAGAGGAAAAAGAGCAGCGCTAGCGGAATAAATTCTTGCTGTTGCATTAAGAAAGCCGGTTCCAAAGGGAATGCGGAGAGAAAAAAAAAATAAGAAGAGCGAAACATAATTTGAGATGTTCGCATAAAGAGTCTATTCAAAATGGAATGAGACCAATAACACAAAAAAAAAAAACAAGAAAGGAAAGCTAACTTTGGGCGGAGCCGAAGTTTATATACCTTTGCAGTTAAAACCGGGTATATATCGCAAACGTCGGATATAGTTGGTCGATCCTTATGATTACATCATAATAAAACCAATTAACTAAAATACAAAATCTAAAAAAAGTCCCAAACTTCTATCTTCAAAAATACAAAAGTTGATATTTCTACCAAGTAACATTTCCGATCGTTCAGTTATATGGCAGCTATAGGATATAGTCAACCGATCCTAATGAAATTTGATAGGTTGGATCAACTGGCCAAAAATAGAATTGTATAGAATCTAGAATAGAATAGAATAGAATCTGTATTAAGTTTCAGCTTTCTATCTTCAAAAACACGAAAGTTGGGTCATTTTCGATCGTTCAGTTATATGGCAGCTATAGGATATAGTCGGCCGATCCGGGCCGTTCCTATACCCGATCCGGCCGATCCGGGCCGGACTTATATACTGCGTGCAAAGGAAAGAAGGGTGTGTGCAAAGTTTCGAGACGATAGCTTCAAAACTGAGAGACTAGTTCGCGTAGAAACGGACAGACAGACAGACGGACAGACAGACGGACAGACGGACATGCTCATATCAAATCAGGAGGTGATCCTGATCAAGAATATATATACTTTATAGGGTCGGAGATGTCTCCTTCACTGCGATGCACACTTTTGGACAAAATTATAATCTTATAATAAGAGATTGCTAATGGCCATCTTATTTTAATTACCTTTCAGGTTATACTAATCACGACGGAGTTAAAGCCATTCCTGTGCCAGGGAATGGATAAAGCGCTATGGAGGGAGTGGGAGGCGTGGTTCCGCGCGTTTAATATATATATTGACACGGAGGAGATCACATCCGTATGTAAGAAAAGAAACAAGCTTCTCCACCTGGGTGGACCGCAGCTCCTGGCTGTAGTCTACAGCATTCCGGGAGCATTAATTCCTTTTGTCGAAGAGGAGCAAAATGATGTCTTAACACCTCTTATTACCAAATTGAACGAGTATTTTTCACCGCAGTTTCGATTGATGACCCCAATAGAGGGAGAATGTTTCACAGAATTTTTTATGAGACTTCGCCGCCAAATAGTTAAATGTTCATTTGGAGAGACCAAAGAACAGATAGAGGATATCTGTCTAAAAGATAGGATCATCGATGTCTGGGCTTCGTTCGAGCTAAAAAAGAAGCTATTGGAAAATGAATTTACTTTGGAGGAGGTCATAAAAACATGTAATATCGACGAACAAGTTAATAAACAAACGCAATATATGATCCCGCAATCGAATGCAAATAGCATCAACAAAAATAGTTCAGCGCAGCGCGAGTTATAATTGTGGCAGATGTGGCCAAAAAGGGCACCAAGAAAATAGTTCGGACTGCCCAGCCAGAAACGCGAAATGCAGGAAATGCGAAAGGATTGGACATTTTCATCGGAAATGCCGTGCAAGGAAAAGGAAGCCATACGACAAATGGGAGGGACCACATAGAAAGCGACGACAACGTGATCATTCTATAATCAAGTCCATATCTAGTGGCTCTAAAAGTTACTCAGAGTGGAACATGGATCATCACGAGAATAAGAAATTCCATGTAAAATAGGGGGCGATGCAGTCAATATGATAATTGATTCGGGCTCGAAGTACAATCTAATAAGTCAGTCGGATTGGCGGCAATTGTGCGAGAAAAGGGCAGTAATGTTTAACTCGCGCGCGGAATCAGCCAACCAGTTTCGCGCATATGCTACTGATCATCTGCTTGAAGTGCTACAAGTTTTTGAAGCCCCGATTTCGGTGCTAAGCGATCCTGAACTGATTGCTACTTTTTACGTCATTGAAAATAGTAGACAATCGCTGTTGGGACGTGACACAGCAATCAAACTCAAGGTTTTAAAACTGGGTTTAGACGTACATCGAGTTGAAAAGAGAAACGCCACTTGAATCAATCTTTAAACCAACTTCGCGACCCCCGGCCAGGATTGAAAGGTGGTTGCTGCGATTACAATCTTACCGATTCCGTGTGGTATATAAGGCAGGAAAGGAGAATATTGCCGACTCACTATCAAGACTTTGCGAAGTAACCGATGCAGACCCTTATGACTGGGCTGGTGAGGAACACATATTTCGCGTGGTGTCAACCTCAATTCCTAGATCGCTCTCCATATCGAAGGTCACAGAGATGAGCACCCAGGATGAGGAAATAATAGATGTGATGACATGCCTTGGTCAGGATTCATGGAACTCAAATATGTCGAGCTCGTACTATCCATTTCGTTTAGAACTCTCGATTGTGGGAAATAGTCTATTGCGGGGCACAAGACTAGCAATTCCACGGAAGTAACGTGGACCAGTACTTGAGCTCGCTCATGAAGGGCATCCCGGGATAAGCGCTATGAAACGGAGACTTCGTTCCAAAGTTTGGTGGCCGTGTATGGACAAGGACACAGAACAGTATGTTAATGAGTGCCGCGATTGCCTGTTAGTATCAATGCCATCAAATCCGGCCCCCATGAAAAGACATCCGTTTCCGAATGGACCCTGGAGATGCGTAGCGACCGATCTTTTGGGCCCTTTACCAAATGGTGAGAATGTACTCGTATTAATAGACTATTACTCGCGGTATATGGAATTCAAACTCATCAAGTCGATATCATCGAAAACCATTATTGAGGAAATGGAAGAGATCTTTTCCAGATTGGGATTCCCGGAATCATTAACAACTGATAATGGGAGGCAATTTGTCAGAGTCGAATTTAAAAATTTTTGTGAAAGCAGCGGCATTACGCTAATGCCAACTCCCCCATACTGGCCCCAGGCCAACGGCGAAGTAGAAAACATGAACAGATCTCTGGAGAAACGCCTAAAGATAGCTCATGCCAATAACGACAATTACAAAAAAGAAATTCAAAAATTTGTATTTATGTATAACGTCACTCCACACGGGACCACGGGCGCACCACCAACAGAGCTAATGTTTAACAGAGTGATAAGGGACAAAATTCCTGGCATACAGGACCTCGTGGGCGAAACGGTTGATTCAGAAGAGAGAGACAGGGACGTCTGGAAGAAAGAGAAAGGGAAAGAGTTAGCCGACAACGCTAGGAAAGCGGGAGTGATCGATATAAAAGTAGGTGACAAGGTCCTCCTAAAAAACGTAATATTCCCGCATAAGCTGACGCCAACATTCGGTACGACCACATATGAAGTAACTAACCGAGAGGGAAATGTTGTTCAAACTTCTGGTGGTGGTAAGTCGTATACTAGGAATGTAAGCCACTTGAATAAGATCATCGGCGCAGACTCATCGAAATCGTCTAACTCGGTGAGCCCCGATGTTGAGATATCTCCCTCAGCTATTCCTTTACAGCCGGTTGCCGAAACTCTGACGCCACAGGAAACTCCGACATCAAAGGACCTCCCTGACCCGAACGAGAACCTGAAGCTCCGTCTGGAGAAAAAAGAAGGGGTGTGGAGATCCGTATCGGCAGCGAAGAGCGACGGCAGAGATGGGATTGACGCGCTCTCTCAAAAGAAGTGAAGAACGTAAGAAGAAGAAAAGTATTACTGTTCACCATTCGATCGGAGTTAGTTGACGAGTAACGCCCGCTGTGCCGGGACTAATAAAGGAGCTGAAATATCGTATTTGGAACTTTTGTTTAGATTGGGGATTGGAGTCGTAACAGGACCAAATTCGGGCACTATGGGAGAAGGTGGAGAAGAGCTATGAGAGCTGATCCGATTTGCTTGCCGTGTCCGACGACACTCAGGCTTCCGTCAATGTCCACACGCCCGCGCCTACAGTCTGCCGGTTACCTCCGGTGGATACCGAGGTCTTCGCGGGTGATTATCTTCGGTGGCACAGTTTCAGAGACTTGTTTACGGCCATTTACATCCAAAACTCGCGGCTCACTCCGGTAGAGAGGTTGTTCCACTTACTGTCCAAAACAAGTGGTGACGCCCACGCCATTGTCTCTAAGGCTCCGCTTACCCATGAGGGGTTTGTCGTCGCTTGGCAAAGCCTCACAGACCGCTTTGAGAACCGGCGGCTATTGGTCAATAGCCAGTTGAAAATCCTTTTCAACCTCCAGGCTATTTCACAAGAGTCCGCGGTCGCGCTGAAGGAGCTGCAAGCCACTATTCAGAGTTGTCTGACAGCCCTAGCAATGTCCGCCATCAATGTTGAGGCTTGGGACTGCCTCCTGGTGTTTATGATTTCGTCAAAGCTCCTCAAAGTCACACTTCCCATGTGGGAGCAATCCGTCCATAATAAGGCCGCAATTCCAACATGAAAGTAATTAGACAACTTCCTGACAGAGCGCCATCGCACTCTGGAAGCAATCGACGACGTCAGGCCTAGTGGCTCCGGGCAACCTCCGCCAAGGTCGGGAACTCCTACTGCCCCTGCTCGAAGGCTCAATTCATACGAGACTCGAGTGGTTCCGGGCCCCAAGGGTTGCGATCTCAGTTCGAGGGAGAACCACCCCATTCGCTTATGTCCGCGGTTCCTGGAAATGGGCGCTCTGACTACATAAGGAGGAAACAGTTATGTTTAAACTGTTTTGCCCGAGGGCACTAGCAGCGAGACTGCACGAGCGCCCATACCTGCTTCACATGCCACAGCCGACACCACACCCTACTGCACCGCGGCAATCCGTTCGCCAGCGCCCCAAGTCCGCCTACGCCAGCAAACGGCTCAGAGGATCAGTCGAATGTGCAGGTGTGTTTCGCTTCTGGGTCAGGAGCAGTCCTACTGGGCACGGCCCTTATCAACGTGTGCCATTTGGGGTGCACCGTCCAGGCACGAGCTCTGATAGACTCAGGGTCCGAAGCGACTTTCATAACGGAACGACTGTTCAACCTTGTCAAGTTTCCCTTCAAGACGATTCACGCACAAGTTTCCGTCCTTAATCAGACCATTTCCGCGCAGTCTACTAAATTGTGGCATTTCTCCATTCGGTCGCCGTCTAGACCCGGGCTACAATTAGAGAAGCGGCTTACGTTCTTTCGCAGTTGGCAGGAAATCTGCCATCATATCCGATTTCACGAGATCGTCTCAAGGGGCTGCCCGACATTCCCCTGGCGGACCCCAACTTCTTTAAGAGCTCCCAAGTCGATGTGTTATTAGGAGCTGACATTCTTCCGTCCATTTTCCTCGGTAATTCCAAGGCTAACATCTGCGGGTCACTTCTGGGTCAGGAAACCATTTTCTGATGGGTGCTGACAGGCCCATTATCTCCAGCCAACCCCCGCAGCGTGTCTGTTTTTTCCGCACGAGTTGCCCGCAGCCTCGGTGACTCACTGGATCAGGGAGAGGTGCCCACACGGATCAGTTTCGAATCGGATTCAGGTTATGAGTACAATTCTGTCTCGACTCCATTTTTAATTTACGCATCGCATCACGCTGCACGGTGGCAATCAGCTGATGATCCGTCTGATCCGGGCCAAATTCTGAATTCCAAGATCATATTCAGCACGATGTCGTCACGCCCACGCAACGCCCAGTCACTGGAGAGCAGATGTACTCGAGGTACACAATCCTACCGATGCCGAGTCTGCAATGGGATCCATCCATTGAAGATGTGTCGGCGCTTCCTACGCGCCGAGAAGCGGCTCCGAGCGGTTCTTGTGAACCGCTATTGCTCGAGCTGCCTGGCCCATGAGCACTCCGACGGATCCTGTCGGCGTGGGGACGGCTGTAAGACGTGTGGTCAGGATCACCACACGCTGCTGCACCCCGTGACCAAGGAGCACCGGGCACGGAGCGCGGGAGACAATACACGGAGTGTCTCGCTCTCTCGTCGGCCGTCGGACCCTGCAGATGCGTAGCGACCGATCTTTTGGGCCCTTTACCAAATGGTGAGAATGTACTCGTATTAATAGACTATTACTCGCGGTATATGGAATTCAAACTCATCAAGTCGATATCATCGAAAACCATTATTGAGGAAATGGAAGAGATCTTTTCCAGATTGGGATTCCCGGAATCATTAACAACTGATAATGGGAGGCAATTTGTCAGAGTCGAATTTAAAAATTTTTGTGAAAGCAGCGGCATTACGCTAATGCCAACTCCCCCATACTGGCCCCAGGCCAACGGCGAAGTAGAAAACATGAACAGATCTCTGGAGAAACGCCTAAAGATAGCTCATGCCAATAACGACAATTACAAAAAAGAAATTCAAAAATTTGTATTTATGTATAACGTCACTCCACACGGGACCACGGGCGCACCACCAACAGAGCTAATGTTTAACAGAGTGATAAGGGACAAAATTCCTGGCATACAGGACCTCGTGGGCGAAACGGTTGATTCAGAAGAGAGAGACAGGGACGTCTGGAAGAAAGAGAAAGGGAAAGAGTTAGCCGACAACGCTAGGAAAGCGGGAGTGATCGATATAAAAGTAGGTGACAAGGTCCTCCTAAAAAACGTAATATTCCCGCATAAGCTGACGCCAACATTCGGTACGACCACATATGAAGTAACTAACCGAGAGGGAAATGTTGTTCAAATTTCTGGTGGTGGTAAGTCGTATACTAGGAATGTAAGCCACTTGAATAAGATCATCGGCGCAGACTCATCGAAATCGTCTAACTCGGTGAGCCCCGATGTTGAGATATCTCCCTCAGCTATTCCTTTACAGCCGGTTGCCGAAACTCTGACGCCACAGGAAACTCCGACATCAAAGGACCTCCCTGACCCGAACGAGAACCTGAAGCTCCGTCTGGAGAAAAAAGAAGGGGTGTGGAGATCCGTATCGGCAGCGAAGAGCGACGGCAGAGATGGGATTGACGCGCTCTCTCAAAAGAAGTGAAGAACGTAAGAAGAAGAAAAGTATTACTGTTCACCATTCGATCGGAGTTAGTTGACGAGTAACGCCCGCTGTGCCGGGACTAATAAAGGAGCTGAAATATCGTATTTGGAACTTTTGTTTAGATTGGGGATTGGAGTCGTAACAGGACCAAATTCGGGCACTATGGGAGAAGGTGGAGAAGAGCTATGAGAGCTGATCCGATTTGCTTGCCGTGTCCGACGACACTCAGGCTTCCGTCAATGTCCACACGCCCGCGCCTACAGTCTGCCGGTTACCTCCGGTGGATACCGAGGTCTTCGCGGGTGATTATCTTCGGTGGCACAGTTTCAGAGACTTGTTTACGGCCATTTACATCCAAAACTCGCGGCTCACTCCGGTAGAGAGGTTGTTCCACTTACTGTCCAAAACAAGTGGTGACGCCCACGCCATTGTCTCTAAGGCTCCGCTTACCCATGAGGGGTTTGTCGTCGCTTGGCAAAGCCTCACAGACCGCTTTGAGAACCGGCGGCTATTGGTCAATAGCCAGTTGAAAATCCTTTTCAACCTCCAGGCTATTTCACAAGAGTCCGCGGTCGCGCTGAAGGAGCTGCAAGCCACTATTCAGAGTTGTCTGACAGCCCTAGCAATGTCCGCCATCAATGTTGAGGCTTGGGACTGCCTCCTGGTGTTTATGATTTCGTCAAAGCTCCTCAAAGTCACACTTCCCATGTGGGAGCAATCCGTCCATAATAAGGCCGCAATTCCAACATGAAAGTAATTAGACAACTTCCTGACAGAGCGCCATCGCACTCTGGAAGCAATCGACGACGTCAGGCCTAGTGGCTCCGGGCAACCTCCGCCAAGGTCGGGAACTCCTACTGCCCCTGCTCGAAGGCTCAATTCATACGAGACTCGAGTGGTTCCGGGCCCCAAGGGTTGCGATCTCAGTTCGAGGGAGAACCACCCCATTCGCTTATGTCCGCGGTTCCTGGAAATGGGCGCTCTGACTACATAAGGAGGAAACAGTTATGTTTAAACTGTTTTGCCCGAGGGCACTAGCAGCGAGACTGCACGAGCGCCCATACCTGCTTCACATGCCACAGCCGACACCACACCCTACTGCACCGCGGCAATCCGTTCGCCAGCGCCCCAAGTCCGCCTACGCCAGCAAACGGCTCAGAGGATCAGTCGAATGTGCAGGTGTGTTTCGCTTCTGGGTCAGGAGCAGTCCTACTGGGCACGGCCCTTATCAACGTGTGCCATTTGGGGTGCACCGTCCAGGCACGAGCTCTGATAGACTCAGGGTCCGAAGCGACTTTCATAACGGAACGACTGTTCAACCTTGTCAAGTTTCCCTTCAAGACGATTCACGCACAAGTTTCCGTCCTTAATCAGACCATTTCCGCGCAGTCTACTAAATTGTGGCATTTCTCCATTCGGTCGCCGTCTAGACCCGGGCTACAATTAGAGAAGCGGCTTACGTTCTTCCGCAGTTGGCAGGAAATCTGCCATCATATCCGATTTCACGAGATCGTCTCAAGGGGCTGCCCGACATTCCCCTGGCGGACCCCAACTTCTTTAAGAGCTCCCAAGTCGATGTGTTATTAGGAGCTGACATTCTTCCGTCCATTTTCCTCGGTAATTCCAAGGCTAACATCTGCGGGTCACTTCTGGGTCAGGAAACCATTTTCTGATGGGTGCTGACAGGCCCATTATCTCCAGCCAACCCCCGCAGCGTGTCTGTTTTTTCCGCACGAGTTGCCCGCAGCCTCGGTGACTCACTGGATCAGGGAGAGGTGCCCACACGGATCAGTTTCGAATCGGATTCAGGTTATGAGTACAATTCTGTCTCGACTCCATTTTTAATTTACGCATCGCATCACGCTGCACGGTGGCAATCAGCTGATGATCCGTCTGATCCGGGCCAAATTCTGAATTCCAAGATCATATTCAGCACGATGTCGTCACGCCCACGCAACGCCCAGTCACTGGAGAGCAGATGTACTCGAGGTACACAATCCTACCGATGCCGAGTCTGCAATGGGATCCATCCATTGAAGATGTGTCGGCGCTTCCTACGCGCCGAGAAGCGGCTCCGAGCGGTTCTTGTGAACCGCTATTGCTCGAGCTGCCTGGCCCATGAGCACTCCGACGGATCCTGTCGGCGTGGGGACGGCTGTAAGACGTGTGGTCAGGATCACCACACGCTGCTGCACCCCGTGACCAAGGAGCACCGGGCACGGAGCGCGGGAGACAATACACGGAGTGTCTCGCTCTCTCGTCGGCCGTCGGACCCTGCAGATGCGTAGCGACCGATCTTTTGGGCCCTTTACCAAATGGTGAGAATGTACTCGTATTAATAGACTATTACTCGCGGTATATGGAATTCAAACTCATCAAGTCGATATCATCGAAAACCATTATTGAGGAAATGGAAGAGATCTTTTCCAGATTGGGATTCCCGGAATCATTAACAACTGATAATGGGAGGCAATTTGTCAGAGTCGAATTTAAAAATTTTTGTGAAAGCAGCGGCATTACGCTAATGCCAACTCCCCCATACTGGCCCCAGGCCAACGGCGAAGTAGAAAACATGAACAGATCTCTGGAGAAACGCCTAAAGATAGCTCATGCCAATAACGACAATTACAAAAAAGAAATTCAAAAATTTGTATTTATGTATAACGTCACTCCACACGGGACCACGGGCGCACCACCAACAGAGCTAATGTTTAACAGAGTGATAAGGGACAAAATTCCTGGCATACAGGACCTCGTGGGCGAAACGGTTGATTCAGAAGAGAGAGACAGGGACGTCTGGAAGAAAGAGAAAGGGAAAGAGTTAGCCGACAACGCTAGGAAAGCGGGAGTGATCGATATAAAAGTAGGTGACAAGGTCCTCCTAAAAAACGTAATATTCCCGCATAAGCTGACGCCAACATTCGGTACGACCACATATGAAGTAACTAACCGAGAGGGAAATGTTGTTCAAATTTCTGGTGGTGGTAAGTCGTATACTAGGAATGTAAGCCACTTGAATAAGATCATCGGCGCAGACTCATCGAAATCGTCTAACTCGGTGAGCCCCGATGTTGAGATATCTCCCTCAGCTATTCCTTTACAGCCGGTTGCCGAAACTCTGACGCCACAGGAAACTCCGACATCAAAGGACCTCCCTGACCCGAACGAGAACCTGAAGCTCCGTCTGGAGAAAAAAGAAGGGGTGTGGAGATCCGTATCGGCAGCGAAGAGCGACGGCAGAGATGGGATTGACGCGCTCTCTCAAAAGAAGTGAAGAACGTAAGAAGAAGAAAAGTATTACTGTTCACCATTCGATCGGAGTTAGTTGACGAGTAACGCCCGCTGTGCCGGGACTAATAAAGGAGCTGAAATATCGTATTTGGAACTTTTGTTTAGATTGGGGATTGGAGTCGTAACAGGACCAAATTCGGGCACTATGGGAGAAGGTGGAGAAGAGCTATGAGAGCTGATCCGATTTGCTTGCCGTGTCCGACGACACTCAGGCTTCCGTCAATGTCCACACGCCCGCGCCTACAGTCTGCCGGTTACCTCCGGTGGATACCGAGGTCTTCGCGGGTGATTATCTTCGGTGGCACAGTTTCAGAGACTTGTTTACGGCCATTTACATCCAAAACTCGCGGCTCACTCCGGTAGAGAGGTTGTTCCACTTACTGTCCAAAACAAGTGGTGACGCCCACGCCATTGTCTCTAAGGCTCCGCTTACCCATGAGGGGTTTGTCGTCGCTTGGCAAAGCCTCACAGACCGCTTTGAGAACCGGCGGCTATTGGTCAATAGCCAGTTGAAAATCCTTTTCAACCTCCAGGCTATTTCACAAGAGTCCGCGGTCGCGCTGAAGGAGCTGCAAGCCACTATTCAGAGTTGTCTGACAGCCCTAGCAATGTCCGCCATCAATGTTGAGGCTTGGGACTGCCTCCTGGTGTTTATGATTTCGTCAAAGCTCCTCAAAGTCACACTTCCCATGTGGGAGCAATCCGTCCATAATAAGGCCGCAATTCCAACATGAAAGTAATTAGACAACTTCCTGACAGAGCGCCATCGCACTCTGGAAGCAATCGACGACGTCAGGCCTAGTGGCTCCGGGCAACCTCCGCCAAGGTCGGGAACTCCTACTGCCCCTGCTCGAAGGCTCAATTCATACGAGACTCGAGTGGTTCCGGGCCCCAAGGGTTGCGATCTCAGTTCGAGGGAGAACCACCCCATTCGCTTATGTCCGCGGTTCCTGGAAATGGGCGCTCTGACTACATAAGGAGGAAACAGTTATGTTTAAACTGTTTTGCCCGAGGGCACTAGCAGCGAGACTGCACGAGCGCCCATACCTGCTTCACATGCCACAGCCGACACCACACCCTACTGCACCGCGGCAATCCGTTCGCCAGCGCCCCAAGTCCGCCTACGCCAGCAAACGGCTCAGAGGATCAGTCGAATGTGCAGGTGTGTTTCGCTTCTGGGTCAGGAGCAGTCCTACTGGGCACGGCCCTTATCAACGTGTGCCATTTGGGGTGCACCGTCCAGGCACGAGCTCTGATAGACTCAGGGTCCGAAGCGACTTTCATAACGGAACGACTGTTCAACCTTGTCAAGTTTCCCTTCAAGACGATTCACGCACAAGTTTCCGTCCTTAATCAGACCATTTCCGCGCAGTCTACTAAATTGTGGCATTTCTCCATTCGGTCGCCGTCTAGACCCGGGCTACAATTAGAGAAGCGGCTTACGTTCTTCCGCAGTTGGCAGGAAATCTGCCATCATATCCGATTTCACGAGATCGTCTCAAGGGGCTGCCCGACATTCCCCTGGCGGACCCCAACTTCTTTAAGAGCTCCCAAGTCGATGTGTTATTAGGAGCTGACATTCTTCCGTCCATTTTCCTCGGTAATTCCAAGGCTAACATCTGCGGGTCACTTCTGGGTCAGGAAACCATTTTCTGATGGGTGCTGACAGGCCCATTATCTCCAGCCAACCCCCGCAGCGTGTCTGTTTTTTCCGCACGAGTTGCCCGCAGCCTCGGTGACTCACTGGATCAGGGAGAGGTGCCCACACGGATCAGTTTCGAATCGGATTCAGGTTATGAGTACAATTCTGTCTCGACTCCATTTTTAATTTACGCATCGCATCACGCTGCACGGTGGCAATCAGCTGATGATCCGTCTGATCCGGGCCAAATTCTGAATTCCAAGATCATATTCAGCACGATGTCGTCACGCCCACGCAACGCCCAGTCACTGGAGAGCAGATGTACTCGAGGTACACAATCCTACCGATGCCGAGTCTGCAATGGGATCCATCCATTGAAGATGTGTCGGCGCTTCCTACGCGCCGAGAAGCGGCTCCGAGCGGTTCTTGTGAACCGCTATTGCTCGAGCTGCCTGGCCCATGAGCACTCCGACGGATCCTGTCGGCGTGGGGACGGCTGTAAGACGTGTGGTCAGGATCACCACACGCTGCTGCACCCCGTGACCAAGGAGCACCGGGCACGGAGCGCGGGAGACAATACACGGAGTGTCTCGCTCTCTCGTCGGCCGTCATCCGCCACCTCCCGGCGCGGTTCGGGTGCTTCTCGTCCTGCGTCCGCCAGTTTCCGGCATTCCCAAACCGATCCACGGCCGCCGACTTCCCGGCACTCTTCGATAACTCCTCGGCATTTTTCCGCCACTGGCCGGCAGTCGTCAAGCGCTCCACTGCTTTCGTCCGCCACTCATCGGGTACTGTCCACCGCTCGGCCGCCCGCGTCATCCGCCTAGGCAATTTTCCGCTACTCCTCGAGGGCCCCTGCAGAACGCGGTCGCTGCGCCCACCCTCTCGTCGCTGCTGAAGCGGAACCGCGTCAATACCGGGATCCGGATCCTCGACACGGGGGCCTTCGTCGACCCGTGTACGCCCTCGAGCTGCCGTGACGCATCGCTAACGACGAGGGACCTGTTGCAACCCAAGTGATTGCAAGGGGGGCGGGATGTTTATGTGAGGGGCCGCTGAACTAAAGAGCGCATCCGCGCTGAAGAGCGCACCCGCACTGAAGAGCTCATCCGTGCTAAAGAGTGCATCCGCGCTCGCCCCTCTATGCATTCTTCCTCTCTCGTCGGCCGTCGTCGATCGTCCGCTCTGGCTTATATTTACGTTAAGCGTTTATTCTTTCTAATTTAAGCTTTTGTACCATGTAAACAGCCAAATAAAGCTGAACGCGTTGTTTTGATTTTACCAAAGACGCCCCCGACTTCTCATATAATTCTTACTCCTGGAACCTTTTGCGGCAACAACGCCCCCCTACAATCGTTTGCACATAGGTGCAGCATTTCTCCTTCTTAAGATGGGATTGGTATTTCGCCAAGCTCATGTTTCTTTGGATGTCTTCCGTATTTAGCCTTGGCGCAAGTCTTGCACGAAGCGGCTATTTCTTTCGCTAGCTTGGTCATTTTCGGGAAGTAGTACTCAGAAAGTACTTGCTTCACGTTCTCTTGGGCAGATCTGTGAGCTCTGTGGTGCTCGACAGTGAGAATTTCCCGCCTTTTATCAATTGCATAAATTTCCGTTTTTGCAGTGCCAAAATTTGGTGGCAGGGAATTGCCGAACCAGTTTGTCCTGTATCACTGCTAGCGTGTGAAAATCGCAATGAATGGCGTTTACGCCTTTAGGAACTACATATTATGTCTGCAAGCTCCTCCAGCAACGACTCCTCGCAAATGAAGTCAATAATATGCCGTCTCTTGTTTCCATAGAGAACGAAGCTGCGCTTTGACGGAGAGCGTGCTTCTTCCAGAATTATCTGGTTCTGAAAGCAATTGAGAGGCTTGTCTGTGGATTGGATGGTATTGGTGGCCTATCACTGTGAATTGTAGCCGCGCTTGAGAACGCTTCCTTTTCTTCCACAACGTAAAGTTGTTGTCTTGAGAGAGCATCCGCATCGAGGTCGTCTTTGCCAGGCTTGTAACAGACTTCGGCACCGCACTCGTCGATATGTTCTTTCTACCTTTTGATTTTTGTGTTCGGATTGGAATCCGACACCGCGTAGGTTAGCGGTTGGATATTTATATCTTTACCTGCATATAAGTACTGATGCACCTTTTCTAGCGCCCAGACTATGGCTAGTAGTTAACATCGTTGTCCTTAAAGGTTCTAGAGATTATAGTAATGGGTCGCCCTTCTTGGGAAAGCACTGCGCCAATGCCGTGTGCTGAGACATCTGTCGTTAGATCAATTGCCTTTTTGTAATCGGGGTATCTAAGGATGACATACTCAGAGGCCAGGAAGTTACACAGCTTTTGGAAAGGCAGTCGTTGCGGCTCGCTTAGATGTACCTGAAGGTTCCGGGATTTTAGTCTACTGACACTACCGAATTTCCCTTTCACAATTTTCGTAATTAGCCTAGCTATTGACGTAAAATCTTTTATAAAGCATCTTTACTGCCTAGATAAGCTCATAAACGATCTGACATCAAGTATGGTTTTAGGCTCCGGGAATTCTTGGATGGCCTTGACCTTTTCTGGGTCTGTGGTAGTTTAGTTGTTGGAGACTATAAACCCTAAAAAGCTAACGATTTTTTTGAATAAAACATACTTTTGCGATGAAACCCTCATGTTGGCATCATGCAGGCTCAAAAGAATCCAGTCCACGTGACGGATGTGGGAGCTTAGCAAAGTAGACGTAGCAAAGTTTGCTGATCTGCTCTCTTGTTCCTCCTTTACTCCTTTACCTAAATTCCCTAGTGTAATGGTGATATTTGGCATGGGATAACGATCGGGTTTTATCCTCGTATTCAAGTTGCGAAAGTCCAACACTAGTTGTATTTTGCGGTTTCCCATTTCGTCAGTGTCCATTTTATTTAACACCCATATTGGGTTATTGTTGGGGGACTTCGATTTTTGTATTATGCGCTTTTTTAACAAATTTTTGATTTTGCCATTGACAAAATCGGCTGCTACCATTAGAAATTGGTGAAGTTTAGCATAAATGGGATCCTCATAAACTATCTTGATGGTGGATACCTCCGAAGTGTTGTACGGTAGGGCCTCATTTGGGTTTGGGAAGACATTTTTCCTGTCGCTTAGCATTTTCGAGAATGCTTTCCTGACTGAAGGTGGTGCATTTAAGGAGTCCACTTTTTTACTGAAAGATAAGCGTCAGATACACGTAGAGCAGGAGATGAGTACTCTCAGGCAGGAAAATCTGTCGCTCCTGCAAAACTATGACGAGGTCGAGAAAAATCACCTCCTTAAATGCACCTCCTTCCACCTGTCGCTGTTCTTGCGTCGGATAGTGTTTCTCATCCCTGTCCTCCTGGCTTCTCGTGAATGAAGGTGGGAAGGAGTATCTTTCGTGGTTGGACTCCACTTCATGAGCCAAAGCGAGGGCTGATGGCATATCCATCGGCTTCGCCGAAAAGAGGACATCCGTGAGGCTGCGTTTGAGTCCCGAGATAAAAACTCGGGAGTGCGTCATCCCGGAATTTGTCACACAGGATTTTTCCGCCGAGGCTTTGTACGATATGGTTTGTTTGCTTTGTTTGCGAGCATGGTGAGATTTTTCTCGACCTCGTCATAGTTTTGCAGGAGCGACAGATTTTCCTGCCTGAGAGTACTCATCTCCTGCTCTACGTGTATCTGACGCTTATCTTTGTACGTAAAATCGAGTCGATTTATGATCGCTTCGAAATTAAGCACAGTGCCAAACGAGGACAGAACGGCCTCATCAGAGACGCCTGATAATGGCGTGAGCTATTAACATAATTTCGAAAGATATAATATGCGGCTACTGCTGCTTGCCGCCAGGAGACACATGCGTCCTGCGCTCCCGTAGATTCCAGCAGGCACTTGGTGGAATTTAGGGGCTCGTCACATTTGACGTTGTCTCTAATTTCTATGGGCCCCTTATTTCTATAGACCATAATTTTTTTTTTTTTTTTTTTTTTTTTTTTTTTTTCGCGGTCTTTCAGAATTGGGAAATGGCTTGTGCATCAATAAGAGCATCAGCTAGCATTCCTGTATTCATCATAAAGCTTAGAGGCCCAGACGACCGAGGGGCGCTCAAGAAACGATTTGTTAGAGTATATTAAGTTATTTGTTAATTATTAAGCTAAGAGGAGTTAGTAAGGAAATTTAAAATTCTATATTTTAAATTAGAGGGACAGGAAAGAGATGTAATAGAGTAGAGACCATTGTAGTTCGAACATAATACCCTAAAAGGGTCATGCAGTGCATATGTCGAACTACAACGGCTAAGGAACAGAGGACTAAAGTTTCGAGTCCTTCTATTAGGAATGTTGAAATTTAAGCGTGTTAGTAAATGCTGGCTATCTACATCCCCGTTAATAAGGTTATGCAGAAAAACTACACCGAGCATTGTCCTACGATTTGTTAAGCTAGGTAAGTTAATAAGTAAAAGTCTGCTACTGTAGGATGGAAGCTGAAGATTTGCATCCCAGTATAGACCTCTAAGTGCAAATATTAAAAAGTTCTTTTGTACGGATTCTATGCGGTCCTTATGTACTCCATATTGGGGACTCCAGACACATGAACCGTACTCTAGTATCGGACGGACCAAAGAAATGAATAAAGTTTTGGTTATATAGGGGTCATTAAATTCTTTTGACCACCTTTTAATAAAACCAAGGACTCCTTTAGCCTTATTAACCATTAAGGAAATATGGTCGGCAAATTTAAGTTTTATGTCTAATAGGATGCCAAGATCATTAACTTGGGTTAATTTTTCTAAGGCAATCCCATTAATGGAATACGTAGCTTGCAGAGGGCAAGAACGATAAAAAGACATATGCTTGCATTTTGATCCATTAAGTATTAGATCATTAGCCAAACACCATTTTTGAAAGTTATCAAGGTCAGACTGAAGACTGCATTGGGCAGAGATGGATTTATACTGAAGACAAAGCTTTACATCATCTGCATACATACGAACTAGAGAGTTCGTTAAAGCAGGGGGCAAGTCGTTTATAAAAAGCGTAAATAATAACGGGCCAAGATGACTTCCTTGAGGGACGCCGGATGTAGCACGGACCAGACGGGACTGTATGTTTTTAAATAAGACTCTTTGTGTCCTTCCATCTAGGTAGCTGGAGATCCACGTTAAGAGGTCTTTAGGAAAACCCAGCATATTCAGTTTACTCAACAAAAGTGAGTGATTAACTGAATCAAATGCTTTGCTGAAGTCTGTGTAAATTACATCGGTTTGATATCCCTTACAAAAGCTGTCTATGACAAAGGATGTCAACTCCAATAAGTTTGTGGTGGTGGAGCGACGCTTAATAAAGCCATGCTGACAAGGAGTGATGATCAAAGAGCAAAGGTGTTGCAAATGAGGGGTAATTAATTTTTCAAATAACTTTGGAATTGCCGACAACTTAGAGATGCCTCTGTAGTTGGCAGCCTCGGACTTTTTCCCTTTTTTATGTAGGGGAATTATAAATGATTCCTTCCACTTAAGGGGAAAAATTGAGGTTTCCAAAGATAAGTTGAAAAGTCTTAGAAGAGGTTTGCACAGAGCCCTGGCGCAGTATTTTAGCACACACCCTGGTACTCCGTCGGGGCCCGGCGAATAAATGGGTTTTACCCTTAAAAGACCAGATAATAAGTTGTTCTCCGAGAAAAACGGACAGAAAATAAGATTTGCTGCTTGAATGTTATATGCGTAAGGCTGATCAGTCAATTTAGGAGGAGAATAAGTTGTTTTAAAAAATTCTGCGAATAGATCGGAAATGGCCTGATCCGAAGTCGCAGAGGAATTTTCATACGAAAAATTCCGTGTTTACGCTTAGTTTTTACAAAATTATAAAACTGCTTTGGATCCTGAGTAAATTGAATCCGGCAGCGGTTAATATAATTCCTATAACATTCAGCGTTATGCACGGTAAAATTCGACCGAGCTAGTAGGTATTTTGAGAAATCAACACTACTGCAGGTTTTTTTATATTTAAGTAAAAGCTTATTTTTTTTATTTTTTAGGTTAGTGAGGCACCTTGTATACCAAGGAGGATTTGTTGAAACGGACGGATGTTTCCAAGGCACACATGAGTCAAAAAATGTATTTAAAGTAAAATAAAATTTTTCTAAAGTGACATTAAGATCAGTGCACGCCAGAATATCAGACCAGTCATATGTATCGATAAGGCTATTAAGTTTCTGAAAATCAGCTTTACGGAAACAGCGAATCTTATTTACCACGCTCGGAGACATCTGATCGATACCAGGAGTGGTTTCGATTGAGACCTCCAGCGTGGGGTGATATGGATCCTCTGGGGCTGAAAGGGGAAAAGCTCTGGAGAGAGCGGTACCATCCGGATCAGATACAAAACATAAGTCTAAGAGCCGACCTAGCGAATTTCTAACATGATTGATCTGACCTAGGGACATGTCAAACATGCCCGCGGTGAAGTCATGGTAAGTTATAAGTGACAAAGATGGTGAGTTATCGACGTTGGACCACTTTAATTCTGGGATATTAAAGTCGCCCACCTCTACGAGTTGGTCACGATCCGTCATAAAATTAGAGACGTATCGAATGGCGGACAAATGCTGCCAATATGTAGGCGGTTCAGACATAGGAGGTATATATGAACATGTGATGTATAAAGCTTTAACGGACATAGTGATTTTAACGCAAATAAATTCTATGTCACCAAACTCATGGGATTTCACCTCTTCAGAAGAAAGAGTAGAGTCTACCGAAATGAGGACTCCACCTCCTCTTCGCTGAGATCGATCCCGTCTAAAAGTGGTGTACTTACTTGGAAAAACTTCGGAGCTAAAGATCTCCGGATTTAACCAAGTTTCTGTAAATGCTATTATATGGGATGCAAAGAAAAAACTATCAGAATATAGCTTGGGGAGCTTGCTACGTAGCCCCCTAGTATTCTGATAGGTAAGAGTTAGTGAGGAAATTAGTTTTTTGGGTTAGTGGCCAAAGAAGAGGTGGAGGGTTGGTCAGTGGTTCCGATATTGGGAAGTCTCACTCCCACTGGTTTATTAACTTTTTTTTTACGGAACTAGGCTAATGTTCTTGGACGAAAAGATTCTCTGGCCAAAAACTGGGAGAACAAATCGTCTTGAACATCAGCGCGGGCACACGAATCTTGAAAGAAGACGTGCGCCTTGTATAATTGTATTTAAATTTTTGTATGTCCTCCAACTTTATATCGGCTTTTGTTTTGGCTTTGATATAAGCCGAGATATCAATCTCTGAAGTATCAGGGGCAAGCCGAGAAACAAATATATGTTTCGATGGAGGAATCACCTGTAAGGGTTTTGGTGTCGCAGGTACAAGAACTGCAGCATCAGTCGGTGCCGGTGGTCCCTTTTGGGTGACCCTAATGGGGGTTTCGTTCCCTAGGACCTGTGGCATCACTTGAAGGGATGCCATGGCGGACATATCGGACAATTGCTCATTATCCCTGAGAAATTCTGACGAATTTTTCTCAGTTAAGGCCCTTGGGGTGGCCAGAGATATAAGCGGCTGCATTAATGTCGGCTGAGCAGGCTGAGGCGGATCAGAAACAGCGGATTTCTTACGCTTAGGGGACTCATTTAGCAGCTGAAGGCCACTAAACTGAGTGTCAAGCGCACAGAGCTGTTCATTAATTTTACGAAAACCAGTGATCAGCTCTTTAAATCCATTTTTGGTCTGTCTCATGAACGACCTCATTTCGCCTTGCACAGCACGACAATTTTCGCAACATGTATAAATAATGTACAATTTTCGCAATAATGTATCCCAGACCTACGGGAAATGGCATCCGAAACTGATGCAGTGAAACCGGCACACTTGGCATGCACGACGTTTTCACATAACCAGCAATGGATACTAGGCTGGGATGTGGAAATTGTCTTGTTGCAAGAATTAATGGCACAGACCAGTTTAAATTCCATTTTATTTATTATTTTTTTTTTTTTTTTAATTTAATAAGACAAAAATTAATATTTAAAAAGTTAAAAAACACAATACCTTGAACCACTGTGCCAAACAAGAAGCCGAAGCGGGAGCTTTGAAAGAGTGCACAAGAAAAATGCAGAAAATATAGATAAGCCGGGGAAGAAGCAGAGCTGAGCTATGCTTGGAATAGAATTTAGACAAATTATTAATTCGATTCCAAATATACCAAAGCACTCGCGAAGCGATACGGTTTAGGCTTTAAGATTGTTATGATTCACAAGATTTAATTCACAAAGTATGTAAACACCGGTTTACCAATATTTATCAAAAACGCAGTGCGCACAAAAAAAACACGACCGTTCGCTTGAAAGAAAGAGAGGGAAGTGAAAGAAAGAGAGGGAAGTGAGCTTTCGCGTGGGCGGGAGCGATTTGCACTGCATTGACCTGTGCGGTTAGATGCTGTATAGCCAGGCGCAGTTAATTAGGGAACTACGCTGGCTTTCGAGATTGGCTTTCTGAACGGCATGGCTAACGGCCGCCTGTATAGTGGCCGTCATTTGTTCCATGCTGAAAGCCATATTCGCAGATGTTCGTGCGCTAGCGTTTGGCTGCAGAAAATCCAGGCCTTCGGTCTCGGACTCAGAGTCACTTGAGAATCGCCTTGTATTCCTATACTGGTGGGAGGGATTGCTCATGTGGAGCTATAGCTATAAAAAGGCCCAAAAAAATTAATGCATGCTTGAATTGCATGCCCACAGAAGGCATTGGGCTAGTGAGGGCATCGCGGGGGCTGAGCCGCCGCTTCAGTTATGTTTCGAGCTTGTCAAACCCCGCTGTTGCCTTGCCAAGTAGAAACAAGGTGAGGGGTGCGCGGGGACTGTGCTTCCGATAGGGCAAACAAAGAAAAATAAAAACAACAAAGTGCCACACAATACATGCGCGGCCGTGTTCCCGAAAATGGAGTGAGAAAACAAAACGGAAAAAAAATATATAACCAAGACTGCGCAGCTAACACCAAGAATTCTTATATAACAAAAGACACATATAAAAGCTGGATTAAATGCAAACAATTAGCTAGCGGTTATTTTTTGCCCGGGTTAAAAATTTTTTAGTTCCGCAACTTTCTGTGCTGTTGTATAAAATATTTATTTATTTATTCACAAAAAAAGGAAATGCCAAGAATGTGGGAAAGTAAATATCCCGAAATGGCTTATATAAAATTATATTAAAATAAAAAAACCATATACAATTTAATATGTTAATATTAAACCGCCAAACATTTAATGAGAGTAATTAATTTTTATGAATTGTTAGTGGGGCTGCAGATTTTGGGGTGTTGCTTCTCCTTGTAGGAAGTAAGCTATGATTGAGTTCCCTGGCAGTTGCCGAGGGAGATTCCTTCTATGACAGGAATTGTGGTATGGAATGGAATTTAAACTGGTCTGTGCCATTAATTCTTGCACAGCACGACAATTTTCGCAACAATAATGTATCCCAGACCTACGGGAAATGGCATCCGAAACTGATGCAGTGAAACCGGCACACTTGGCATGCACGACGTTTTCACATAACCAGCAATGGATACTAGGCTGGGATGTGGAAATTGTCTTGTTGCAAGAATTAATGGCACAGACCAGTTTAAATTCCATTTTATTTATTATTATTTTTTTTTTTTTTAATTTAATAAGACAAAAATTAATATTTAAAAAGTTAAAAAACACAATACCTTGAACCACTGTGCCAAACAAGAAGCCGAAGCGGGAGCTTTGAAAGAGTGCACAAGAGAAATGCAGAAAATATAGATAAGCCGGGGAAGAAGCAGAGCTGAGCTATGCTTGGAATAGAATTTAGACAAATTATTAATTCGATTCCAAATATACCAAAGCACTCGCGAAGCGATACGGTTTAGGCTTTAAGATTGTTATGATTCACAAGATTTAATTCACAAAGTATGTAAACACCGGTTTACCAATATTTATCAAAAACGCAGTGCGCACAAAAAAACTCGACCGTTCGCTTAAAAGAAAGAGAGGGAAGTGAAAGAAAGAGAGGGAAGTGAGCTTTCGCGTGGGCGGGAGCGATTTGCACTGCATTGACCTGTGCGGTTAGATGCTGTATAGCCAGGCGCAGTTAATTAGGGAACTACGCTGGCTTTCGAGATTGGCTTTCTGAACGGCATGGCTAACGGCCGCCTGTATAGTGGCCGTCATTTGTTCCATGCTGAAAGCCATATTCGCAGATGTTCGTGCGCTAGCGTTTGGCTGCAGAAAATCCAGGCCTTCGGTCTCGGACTCAGAGTCACTTGAGAATCGCCTTGTATTCCTATACTGGTGGGAGGGATTGCTCATGTGGAGCTATAGCTATAAAAAGGCCCAAAAAAATTAATGCATGCTTGAATTGCATGCCCACAGAAGGCATTGGGCTAGTGAGGGCATCGCGGGGGCTGAGCCGCCGCTTCAGTTATGTTTCGAGCTTGTCAAACCCCGCTGTTGCCTTGCCAAGTAGAAACAAGGTGAGGGGTGCGCGGGGACTGTGCTTCCGATAGGGCAAACAAAGAAAAATAAAAACAACAAAGTGCCGCACAATACATGCGCGGCCGCATTGTGTTCCCAAAAATGGAGTGAGAAAACAAAACGGAAAAAAAATATATAACCAAGACTGCGCAGCTAACACCAAGAATTCTTATATAACAAAAGACACATATAAAAGCTGGATTAAATGCAAACAATTAGCTAGCGGTTATTTTTTGCCCGGGTTAAAAATTTTTTAGTTCCGCAACTTTCTGTGCTGTTGTATAAAATATTTATTTATTTATTCACAAAAAAAGGAAATGCCAAGAATGTGGGAAAGTAAATATCCCGAAATGGCTTATATAAAATTATATTAAAATAAAAAAACCATATACAATTTAATATGTTAATATTAAACCGCCAAACATTTAATGAGAGTAATTAATTTTTATGAATTGTTAGTGGGGCTGCAGATTTTGGGGTGTTGCTTCTCCTTGTAGGAAGTAAGCTATGATTGAGTTCCCTGGCAGTTGCCGAGGGAGATTCCTTCTATGACAGGAATTGTGGTAGGAGCTACTGGCTCCGTTATCACGGCCCTTAAGGCCCAGTGACCAATTCAATAAAATGAATTAACTTTTCGGCTGTGCCGGACTATTGGTACGAATACTTCTTTATTGAGTTTAGCTCGAATGCGAACTGAAACTTAAAGCTTACAAAAATGGATCTCATAGCGGCCACGCATATATGAAGTGTTCGCCGGCTATGTATGAGCTATCGGCTATGTATCCGGCCAGACGCTGTGTCAGCAGTTTGGGCAGAGCGATCTCTTAGATATTCGGACATTACTTTTGCGCGGCTAACTTCAGTTAACTTGTATAAGTAAAATATACTGCCGACGCTCTGCCGCTGCCCTCTGCAGCAGCGCAGCCTTTTTATGGAAGGTTTAGAATAAGTAAAACTGTACCAAAATGACACTTAAGAAAAACCCAGAGCAGCGACACGACATGTCGCTCTCCTGAAATAAATACATATAAAATGAAATCAAACCAAAAAGGTTCTCTTATTATTATTGGAAAAGGATCCATTCTTTTCAAAGGGGCTTTTCTTAACTGAAAATTTTTTTCTAGTTTGTTCATCTGTTTGTTGGTTTGTTTCTTCTTTAGAATAATCTGAAAACAATTCAGAATGTATATTATCAATTTTCAACCATTTTTTGTTCTAGAAAGCTTATGATACTTTACAATTATCGATTAACAATTAACGCGTGTGAGTACTGGGGAAATACGTTTGTTTGATTGAGTCGACTAAGACTGTGCAATATATGCAAAATTTGGAGTTTTTAGGCCTAGTAACTCACCATTTACGAGTCCTGTATTAGTAAAGAAGAAAAACAGCTCAGCAACACTTTGTGTTGAATAAAGAGACTTGAATAAAAATACCGCAGCTGATACGTTTCCATTACCGTTTATATCGCATCAAATAGCTTGAATTAGGGTAGCTAAATATTTAATTTCTCTTGACATGACTAGCGGGTATTACCAGATTTCATTGCACCCTGAGTCTTTCAAATATATAGCTTTTGTTTCCCCTGATTAGATTACTAAACGCACTTTTAATGTTTCAAAAAGCTGTATTAAAGACACTCGTCAGTCTTGCTCATTCTTTTGTAATTGTTTACATGGACGATATATTTATTGTTTCAGAAATGAAGGAAGAATCGTATGAGCGTTTGAAACATGTATTAGATGTTTTAGTAAAGGCAGGATTCCTTTTTAACATTTCAAAGTACTTTTCTTGAGAACTACAGTTTGCTACCTGGACTATCAGATACAAGCGGGGGAGATAAGTTCAAATTTTAACATAATAGAATCACTAGTGGCGTTGCCTTCACCAAAGTCAGTTGCTTTTTTAACACAGTTTGTTAGCGCTAGCGCTTTTCCCATCAATTCATTCCGGACTTTTCTCAACTGACGAAGCCTTTATATTTTATCACATCTGAAAATAATCTGAATATACCTCAAGTATACATCATATGAATTAGAAACGTTGGCTGTCGTGGATGCTGTAAAACATTTTCGTCTCTATCTCCATGGGAGAAAATGCTTGATTTTTACTGACTGTAATTTAATCGAATCTTCTCGAAATAAGGGGAAGTTGTCACCCTGAATATTTAATCCCTAAGGTGGGAGTTTCAAATGTGGACTTTCTATCTAGAAACCCGGTGTGTCTAAAGAATAAGTCAGTACCAAATAAAATAGAAGAAAATCGAATTGACTTAACAAAAATATCGGAGAACTGGATGATGGTAGAATAACAAAAGGATCCAGAAATATCCGATATCTAAGTTGAAGAATGACGATTGACATTAGTTGCCACTTATGAAATTAGGTCAAATGTCTGGTATAGAAAGATTCAGAGAAATTCATAAACTCGTTGCTTACCTGTAGTTCCTCGTAATTTTTCGCTGGTCATTAGTCTATTATGCATCTAGATAGGGAGAACACACTGGATAAAGTGTACGACCATTACGAGTGTTCGGGTATGGAAAAAAATATTCGAAGATTTGTGGAGAACTGCAGAGTTTCTAAGGAAACGTCAGGAAAACCTCAAATCAAATTATACCATACCCAATTCCAAAAATAAGCATTCCTTGGCACACTGTTCTTATAGATCAGTGGTCGGCACCCCAATACATTGATATGATTTTACCGCATTAGTGTTAGTAACGAATAGCAGAAAGTAGGCTGTGAGCATGACGTTTCACACATTTATACTGTGTGTGTGTGGCAGAGCTCGGGCAGAGAAATTTCCTATGCCCCCGAGATAGGGCCGTGCCGACCTCTGTTATAGATATATCAGGGAAAATTGAGCGGAAAAAGTTATCGAAAAGAATATATTAAAATAAAAATCGACGCTTTTACAAAATACGTTTATCTATTTTACATCTTTTTCCTGGATATTATCACTTGTATAAACGCAATGAAATCTTCGATTAGCATTTTTGCCATGTCAACACGTTTAATTAAAGAGTAGATTCATGGGCATAAAGTTTATGCAATTTTGTTGTAGCCAAAAAATACAAGGTTAAAGGGTCATGGGTACAAGCTCTAGATCGTGGTAGAATGCACTGGGGAAGTACAGTTAGCTCTTAACTGTACAGTTCATCGTAACACTAAGTGAAGTCCTTTAGAATTTTTTATTGGTAAAGTTGGGCGATCACTGGGGTTGATATCTATTAGTAATATCGAAGATGGAATAGACAAGATTGAATCAAGGGAGATGGCCGCTAAGAACATGAAGGAGGCTGCTAGATATGAGAATAAAAATTTTTGATAAAAATATAGCTAAAATAACAAGGTTCTTTGTGGGTGACTTTTTGCTGCTAAGAAACATCGAGAGACAGCAAACGAAATTGGATTTTAAGTTCATAGGACCCTTTTTTGGTGGTCAAGGTATTGGACGGATACCGATACTTTTTAAAGCAGTGGTCGGCACCCCAATACATTGATATGATTTAAACGCATTAGTGTTAGTAACGAATAGCATAAAGTAGGCTGTGAGCATGACGTTTCATACATTTATACTGTGTGTGTGTGGCAGAGCTCGGGCAGAGAAATTTCTTATGCCCTCGGGATAGGGCCGTGCCGACCACTGTTTTAAAGTCTACACGTTACCATTGGTAATGGATAGTAAGGGGCTTGAGTACGGGCGAGACGGCCGGTAGGTATTGCTTCGCCCGCCGCAGGGCGAACTTTCCACCCTACCGCCTCTCCTGCTTTATGCTTCTGGGCCTCTGCATTGTCGCTGCAGCTAAAGATGCTACTGCGTCCCAGAGCATCCAATTCTCTAGCATTACCTTCACGAGGTTTCTCACGTGCAAACCGGCGGCACTCGAAGACTACGTGCTTGACGTCCTCGACGATAGATCTCCCGCACTCCGGGCACCAGTCCTCCTCCGTGTGGCCGAAACGCTTCAGGTATTGCCGTGGGCATTGCCATGCCCACTCAGGACCTGGGTTTGGTAAAAGTCAACTTGCCCGTGGCTGGGAATAAGGGTGTACGTCCAGCGTCCCTTCGTCGATGTGTCCCACCAATTCTGCCAGGCTGTGAGAGACCTCTCCTCTCTTTCCTTCTAGTTTTATCGAGGACGCCGCCAGCACCACTACTTTTGGAGCCACTACTCCATTGCCTCAATCGCCTCGTTTGCCGCTCTCTCCGCTTCCTCCCTATGCTTGGCCAGAACCACCAACGCAACGTCGTCCGCGAAGCCGAATACGTCGCATCCCGCTGGGAGCTGAAACCTCAGGATGCCGTCGTACATGACGTTCCACAGCAGCGGTCCTAGGACCGATCCTTGGGGCACACCCTCCGTAACGTCGTAGGACTCCGTGCCCATGTCCGTGTCAACAAGTAGCATTCTGCAGCTGAAGTAGCTACTGACAACGTTCATTATGACACTGGGAACGTTGAAGCCCCTTAGGGCTGCCAGTGTTTTGTCCAAGTCCACCCCCTGACATCCTTGGTAAACCTCTACTTCCGCCCTATGGCCGCCCTATGGTACCTTTCTCCACAGCGAAAGTAGCAGCCCCTCTTGTCCTTCGAGCTCTTGCAAGCGTTTGCGATGTGCCACATCCCTAGGCACCTGTAGCAGCTAGCAATTACATCCTTCTCCTTCATATGGCATACTGTCTACCCAACCTTCACAATGCCCACAGCAATGATGGCCTTGGCAAGGCTCGAGGGAAAAGCCACGATAACGATCTGTGTCTCACCATAGATCATCTCTCCATAGATGGTGCACCATAGCACTATCTCATAGTTTCTTGATTTTTAAGGCGCCCTGGCCCCCCACTGCATGCTGCTCAAAAGGCGCGGTGATGTCCTCCGAAGAGGCCAGTGCGTCGAGTCCTCGAAGTTCGATGAGCGACTCCTTGGTCTCCTTCGAGTACGCCGGCACCTCTACCTTGCTCCTAAGAAGTTGCGGGACAGACGCGTAATGTGTTTGATGAATTCGTAAAGTCAAGTTATAGGCGATGGACGAGTAATGTGGTTGATGAATTCGTGAACAAATGTTTTTGGTCGACGAAAAATTTAAATTGTTTGAAAATGTGTGCAGTCATTGTGGTTGGCAAAGAATTTAAAAGTTGGCTAGTAAAAGTCTAGTTATGTATTTTGGATTACGAATCAACAATTTGAACTGATTAATGTATACTTTGAAAAAATTGTATTGATCTCTTTTTTGGAAATAAAAATGAATAAATGGTTTATAAAAGAATATATCAGAGAAATGTTAAAATAGACTACATGTTAAAAGTATAAGTTAAGTTATTTTAATGAACATTATATGAACTTTACATTCAGTAAAAATTATAAAATGGAATGATATTCAGATGTTTATTATAGACACGAGCACGTGTATATGGCAGGATGGTCATCGAAGAGGAGGTAATTCAGTCTATTGTTAGTTGCTTTGTTGTGTTCCTAGATATGGTCTCTCTCTTCACTCGTTCCGAACTTTAGCGTGGTATTCGGTTGAGGACTGCTAAATGGTTAATTAGTATGAGCAACAAAGGCAACGAAAAATATGGAACAACAACAAGCAATCGATCAAGCGACTAATGAGGACCTGCGTGGAGAAGGCTTCAATTCTCCGACATATAGATAAAGAAGCGTAGAAAGTAATTAATTACTCTACGACGTACTATACTAGGCTGGACTTACTTTCTACATCTTTTTAAAAAGGAGATTTCTATGCAAATTTTTACTGTTGATACGATTTACTTTAACGTATGACTACGAAGGCCACACGAAGGAACTTTTAAGATTTTACTACACACAGTACAAACTCCACAGATTACTATTCATGGCAAAAGATGGATCAGTTTATTGTTATACCTTTGCAGAGGGTATTATAATATTGGTCAATAGTGAGCACCGCAGTGAAGGAGACATCCCTGACCCTATAAAGAATATATATTCTTGATCACGATCACCTCCTGAGTTGATATGAGCATTTCCGTCTTTCCGTCTATCTGTTTCTAACTAGTCTCTCAGTTTTAAACTTATCGACTTGAAACTTTTCACACACTCTTCTTTTCTTTGCACGCAGTATATAAGTCGGAATGCCTTGGATCGGCCGACTATATTCTACAGCGGCCATACAACTGATTGATCGGAAATGCGATTGCTTTAGTGGTTTTAGAGTTAGAGAATTCTGAGTTTGTATGAATGATAAATTTGGCAAAATAATACGACCCACCAAATTTCATAAGGGTCGGCCGACGGATATCCTATAGCTGCCATATAACTTGTTAAGACAGATAGCCGGTGGCAAAGGGGGGGCGGGGCTGAGGAGACGCGAAGCGGAAAAATGGGGTCAACCACCATTTATCAACCTGGCAGCCTGGCAGGGGGTTGGGGGAATGTGGCAGACAGTTATCATAGGTTCCCGCGAAAGGCGAATAATGGTGCCCGGGGGAAGATGGAATCGACGTGGAACGTAACGGTTCCCGGAGCAACGATGGAAAAACAGTCCAGTGGGAGAATCAGCTCGATGCGCAGGCGTGCCATAGAAAGTGTGGCGGAGTGAGCAGCAAAGGAGCGGCAAGGAGAAAAGGGAGGTTGCGACGCTGAGTGCAGCGGGCCCTGGAAACCCACCGGTGCACCACATACCAGCAGCAGAGATCCGTGGCCGAAAGAAACGTGGGGCCACGGACAGCGACCCGCCAACGGGAAAGTGGCGTGATTCTGGAAGCAGGATTAACGGCAGGAGCAAAATCCAGGAAGATTAATGGGCGCTCCAGTCAGTATAAAAGGAGGCCCATTGGAGCAGCTCGGGACGAGTCTAAGGAAAGGAGGAAAGGATCCATTGCTAGACTTTCCTCTAAAAACCAAGGGTCGTGTAGTCGAGTTGGTCCATTCCCGAACACGGCAGGTAGCCTTGCAAGGAAGTGAGGAAAGGATACGTCTGGCATACGCCTTACCGACTCCTGAAATCGCAACTAAGAGGCGTAGTCCTGCGAAACAAGGATAGACGAACTCGGGATCGCACACCCGGGGTACACGAAACGTAAAAGACGAGACACAAGAAAAAACCAGGGTGGGGAGATCGAGTTGAGCCACTCCCGAACACGGCAGGTAGCCTTGCAAGGAAGTGAGGAAAGGATAAGTCTGACGTATGCCTAACCGACTCCTGAAATTACAACCAACAGGCGTGGTCCTGCGAAACAAGGAGGCTGACTTGGTATCTCACGCCCGGTAGTCACGAGACGTACAGGACAAGGGAGACAAGGACACGTTGCTGGACGATTTCCTCTACGAGCCCGTATTTTGAACAACCCGCAGAGGATGCCGACGACGGAGCCGGCAGAAGCGGAAGGAGCAACGAGGAAGAGAGAAAGAAAACCTTTTGTAGTGTAAAGAGGTCTCGAAATAAAGAGTCTCGAGAGAAGAGTCGAATCTGTAAATTCGGTGGAACGGATCCGCGAAACTCTGTGAGCTAGCCGCGGAAAATTGTGGCGAGCGGAAGCAAAAAAGACAGTTCGTTACAAACTGAACGGTCGGAAATGACCCAACTTTCGTGTTTTGGAAGATAGAAAGTTGGAATTTTATACATATTATATATTTAGTCAGTTGACCTGACCTACCAACTTTGGTATTTTTGAATAATTGGTATTGTGAATAATCATAAATTGGTGATGATGATATTCTCATAATGATCGGCCAACTTAATCCGAAATTTGCGATATATATCCGGCTTTAGCTGCAAGCTATCAGCTATCATCATATCGGGCACCTCCCGAAGTTTGCATTTTTTTTTCGCGGCACCAGCTAGCAATTCTGCAATTATCATAAAACTTATAGGCCCAGATGACCAATGAGCTCTCGGAAAACGATTTATTATTATTTTTTGTTTTGCTGAGAAGCTAAGAGGAATCAGTAGAAAAATTTAAAATATTTTATTTTAAATTTGAACGACAGGAAAGAGAGTTGATAGAGTAGAGACCATTGTAGCTCAAACGTAAAACCCTAAGAGGGTCGTGTTGTGCATTTGTCAAACTACAATGGCTTAGGAAAAGATGACTTAAGTTTCTAGTCCTTCTATTAGGAATATTGAAGTTTAAGTGTGTTAGTAAATGCTGGCTATCTACATCACCAAAAATGAGGTTATATAGAAAAACAACCCCCTCCTACTATTATTCAGTCTGCTACTGTAGGAGAAAAGATGAAGATTTGCAATCCAGTCCAAATGCCAACTCTCAGTGCAAATGTTGAGAAATTCTTTTGTACGGATTTTATGATGTTTTGATGTACTCTACATATATTGGGAACTCCAGACACATGAACAAATTCTGACAATTTTTTTGAACAATAAAATGCTAGAGTTACCTTCCAAATCTGCTAGAAACGGCTTGATCAAATTTAAAGAAAACCAGAAAAAATTCCATTTTAGTTTTTATGTAGTTTTAAATTAATAATGAACAATGAATATAATGAATAATTATGAATATATTGTTAACTGAACATTGATACACCTATCGAGCTCAATGAAATCAATATTTCCCTCAGAAGTGTACGAGTCGTTTGTACCAATTATGTTATGTACTTTTGAGGCACTTCGAAATTGTGCCAACATTTATAATAGAATATAAAAAAGTTTTTCATTAGTTGTGGCAGCGTGTTTGCCTACAACATTCTCCACCTGCACAGCTCTTGCAGGAGGGTTCCACCATGGCACGTGCTGCTCACCGAATTGTGGGTTCTGACGAAACCAATGCGGCAAGTTGCTGCCCACAACGGCCCGTCACTTTGTAGATGTCTCTGCACTCCTGTAATGATGCAGGGCACCGATGAAGACCAGGTGGCGGCCACGATCAGTGACGATGATACTGCTGATCCTCTTCTTGTAAGCAGGTAGCCGGGTGGCTCCAGTTATTCCTCCAACGGTGATTAGAAATAAAACACAAGACTTGGAAAAGGTGCCTTTATTCTTCGGCTGTCAGCTCGGAACTAATTAACATAAGAGAAGGAACGCCCGTCGTAAGACCATATGCGTCTTCCGTCTTTGTGTCCTTATCTTAGATCACCGTTGCATTGTTAACTACTCTCCTTTTCAAAACATGGACTTCCTCGGCCATATTCATGTTAGCAAGGATTTGAGTCACCACTATCGAGGTTCTGCTTCGCCGCCCGATAAATTTTTATCTTTATCAATACGCAGAACGCGAAGCAATTAAGCGCTGCTGCAGCTGGCATTTGGATGTAAGCAATTGCAACTCCGTTATATGCTGCGGGTTTTTTTCGTTTAGTGAAAAAAGGACAGGCTTAAAAGGGAGTGGAGACTGAGAGCGTTTCGTTGCGGTGGCAAGCCTGCATGGGTTATCCTTAAATCGCTGCGAATGGTAAGTCGTATCCTATGACGTGAAAGCGTGTGATATCTGGCGTATGGTATGGGTGCGATTGGAAAAGATACATATGATCTACCATTCAAACTAAATATTGATTTTACAAAATTCAACAATTTCTTACTAGCTAGTATTTTTATCTAAATATTAATACAAACCAAATATTAATTCTACAAATTTCAACAATTTCTTAATATCTAGTATTTTTATCTTAGCCACATTAAGCAGCAAGTTAGCCTTTGTGAAACCCTCTTTCAGAATCGTCTTTAGGACATTAGTGTTAACTTTAAATGATTTACAACATTTACTTTTGAAAGAGTGAGACCAGATACGTTATCTCCAGTTATTCCTCCAACGGTGATTAGAAATAAAACACAAGACTTGGAAAAGGTGCCTTTATTCTTCGGCTGTCAGCTCGGAACTAATTAACATAAGAGAAGGAACGCCCGTCGTAAGACCATATGCGTCTTCCGTCTTTGTGTCCTTATCTTAGATCACCGTTGCATTGTTAACTACTCTCCTTTTCAAAACATGGACTTCCTCGGCCATATTCATGTTAGCAAGGATTTGAGTCACCACTATCGAGGTTCTGCTTCGCCGCCCGATAAATTTTTATCTTTATCAATACGCAGAACGCGAAGCAATTAAGCGCTGCTGCAGCTGGCATTTGGATGTAAGCAATTGCAACTCCGTTATATGCTGCGGGTTTTTTTCGTTTAGTGAAAAAAGGACAGGCTTAAAAGGGAGTGGAGACTGAGAGCGTTTCGTTGCGGTGGCAAGCCTGCATGGGTTATCCTTAAATCGCTGCGAATGGTAAGTCGTATCCTATGACGTGAAAGCGTGTGATATCTGGCGTATGGTATGGGTGCGATTGGAAAAGATACATATGATCTACCATTCAAACTAAATATTGATTTTACAAAATTCAACAATTTCTTACTAGCTAGTATTTTTATCTAAATATTAATACAAACCAAATATTAATTCTACAAATTTCAACAATTTCTTAATATCTAGTATTTTTATCTTAGCCACATTAAGCAGCAAGTTAGCCTTTGTGAAACCCTCTTTCAGAATCGTCTTTAGGACATTAGTGTTAACTTTAAATGATTTACAACATTTACTTTTGAAAGAGTGAGACCAGATACGTTATCTAAACTTTAAACAATTTAAACTATTGACTACGGTTGTGTGAGCATTCTTCTGAGCCTGCAATTCGACATCGATGGTAAGACTCTACCTCTGCAAGTTTTCAGAGCTTGGGGTACCTACCACAATTTGGTACATTAAGCCTGGGAAACAATATTTTTTTGGTGGCCCTTATCGAATATTGTCCTTGTGGACCGCCCTCCCATTAATTAGGACCGTTGTCCCAGTATCAGCTTCGACCCTGTTCTCGACATACAAAGGAATAAGCTTATCTCCCAATCTCTTGTTGGTTTTTACTAAAATTTTCTCACCTACGTTAAATACCCTATTCTGTCGAGCTGGATTGTCACGATTTAACTGCTCCTGCTGTGCCTTTTCAAGGTTCATAATAATGTCCGGGGCAGAGTCAGCGCTAGCATGGATGATCTCAATAGGTTTTCTATTAATGACAGAGTGAAATGACCTATTGTACTATATAGTTGCCTGAAGGAATAATTGCGTGACATCGTCTTTTTTCCTCTCCAATTTTAGACACCTAGCAATTTCTATAAGAGTACTGTGGAATCTTTCCACCTGTCCATTTGATGTACTGTGGGCACCTTAAGGGCAGTTGCTATATCGATATCGTAATGATTTTTCAGCGTATAGTTTTGGAGTTAAACGATGCCTCATTATCACAATAAATCGATCTAACATTAGAAAAGAGATTCATCAGTTGAAGGATTGGAATTTTCACATCTAATATGGCGCGCTATGCTATTGGCTGGATCACCGCAAACTTTCTGAAATTATCGACAGCAGTGAGAAAGTATTTTCCCTCTGTTGAGAAGATGTTCATGTGTAACATCTCTCCCACCCGCGATGGTATTGGCAAAATTCCTAATTCCTGCTTTAATGGGTGCCTATTATATTTTGCTTTCTGACAAATCTTGCAGTTTAGAACGATTTCAGTTTCTATTTTTCCCATTTTTTGAAAATAATAATCAAGCAGCACATGTTTAATATTTCCCTGGGCAATTTTGTGAGCCCTGTTATGCCCTGTTATGCAACTAGTATTTCTTTTTTCTCGTCCGGTCTGATAAAGTCCGACATCCAATACTTACAGTACCAAACTCTAGTGGCCGGGAAGAGCCGAACCAGACTATCTTGAATACGGCCCAAAACTGGAAGCCAAAACGTTGGACTTTACTACGTCTTTCACTAAGTCCACCAATGTCTCCCAATCAGAAAAATCAATTTGATGGCGAGTCTTAGTACCAAACACAATAAATAGTCGCTTATTTGACGTGGACGCCTCCTCCAACATGATTTGGTTTTGAAAACAGTTAACTGGCTTTCCCGTGGCCTCAAAAACAAGTGTTGATGACTCTTCACTGTGAATAGTGGCTCGATCCGACTCCGCTGAACTTTGCGAATACGAATGTGAAAACGTTGTGGCGACAAAGCGTCCGCCACAAAGTTTTCCTTTCCTGGCTTATACATGAGCTTTGCACCACTTTCTTTAATGCGGGCCTTCCAGCGCTTGAGTTTTGAATTTGTATTCTTATCAGAAACCGCAAATATAAGGGGCTGATGGTCCGTAAATATGTTTATGTCTTTTTTTCTATGAGATAGTGACGAAGATTATCCAAAGCCTATACAATTGCTAGTAATTCCCTTTCATTCGTGGCATAATTTAATTCCCTTTCCTTCAACGTTCTGGATATCATCGTTATAGGCCTATTTCCCTGAGACAAAACTGCACCTATGCTAAAGGATGAAGCATCAGTTGTCAGATCAAATGGTCGCGTAAAATTTTGGGTAATGGAGGATAACGTCCTCTGAAGCAAGAATATTTCTGAGCTTGTCAAATGCGCTTAACTGGGACTCATCAAAGCTCACCGGAATGCCTTTTGAACGGTATTCGCTGACCCTGCCACCTTCGCCCTTTAGTAACTCTGTCATAGGTCTCGCAATTTATGCGAAATATTTGATGAAGCATCGATAGTAACTCGCTAAGCCCATGAACGATCTCAGCTCGAACAAATTAATTGGCTGTTTAAAATCCTTGATGGCTTTTGCCTTTTCCTGGCTTGTCTAGTACCCTCCTTTGTCACAACAAAACCGAGGAAGTCGACACTTTCTTTAAAACAAGTGTGACTTTTGCCTGGACACTCGCATGTTGGCGTCCTGCAGGCACTTTAAAACATCCGCAATATGGTCAACATGAGATTCTTCAGTTTCTGAAAAGACAATAACGTCATCCACATAGACTTAACAGATCCTTCCTATTTTCTCTCGGAGGACATCGTCTGGCAGAACTAGCTGGCAGAACTTGTTTTCATTGACCGAAAAAGAAGTTTTCTCCCAGTTCCGTAAGGTCTATCTGGCGGTCGAGGGTAGTGCCCTTCCCAGATCCGATAGTATCATATTTAATGATTTAATTATTCAGTAGCAATAGTTTTAAAATTTAATCTTTTAAATTCGACTATTAAGCGTTTATTGGGCGATCCCGAAGCGTCGGAGCCCTTTTTACCTACAACCCACATGGGGTTATTGTAGGGAGACCGAGATGGTCGAATACTGTCATTTTTTGGTAAGTCCTTGATCTCCTGATTGACAAAATCGGCAGCACCCATCGGAAACGGGTTCAGTTTTGAATAAACTGGCTCATTATCCTCTGTCCGAATAGTCGCTACAACATTTGTGTTGAACGGCAACTTCTTATTTGGGTCATCAAAGGCCCCTGAGTATTTAGACATCATCTTCTGAAAACATCCTTGCATTGTTGGGAACAATATCGTCAATATTCGTAAAGTTAAACTGAGCGCAATTTTGAAAGTGCAGATCCTCACGTCCCCCATTAAATCTAATAGAATTGCTTTTAAGATCAATGGTCGCACCTACTTGAGCTAAAAGGTCAAGGCCAATTATGCCGTCAAAAGTTGGCATTTGTGTTTTATTTTTTCGACCCCACGAAGCGACTTGGAAGTAAATGGAGAATCAACGGGAATTGAAGTCGGCCACCCAATCTCTCTCTTGATATAGCTTTTAAAAGCTCCCGTGTCAACTAGAAACTTTCGTGGTTCCCCCGCTACTGTTCGTTGGACGAACGGAAGCAGGGACGATCCCCCTTAAAAATGCACGACATTACTTTCATAGCCCGTTTTTTCTTCATCGTCTATGTCATCTACCGCTTCAATAGAAATCTGATTATAAAAATCCTCGGTTTGGCCACCCTTATCTTCTTCAAACAAATGATTAACCTTTTGACGCCTAAAGTCAGACAACCTTTGAGAGTTCATCGGTCTCTTGTATAAAATTCTGTGGCTGTGCATCCAGTGCCTGCAGCGCGGAAGAACCTTGAGAGCGCTAAAAAGCTTGTCGCTTGACGGAATTTAGACTGTTGAATCTACGTCAATCTTATCTAAAGGACTACTATTAACAGCGGTTCTTCGACCTTAATCCCTCGTAAAATATGGATTTTTCCACCCCTTTTTATACCCTTGCAGAGGGTATTATAATTTTGTCCAAAAGTGTGCAACGCAGTGAAGGAGACATCTCCGACCCTATAAAGTATATATATCCTTGATCAGGATCACCTCCTGAGTTGATATGAGCATGTCCGTCTGTCCGTCTGTCTGTCTGTCCGTTTCTACGCGAACTAGTCTCTCAGTTTTAAAGCTATCGACTTGAAACTTTGCACACACCCTTCTTTCCTTTGCACGCAGTATATAAGTCGGAACGACCGGGATCGGCCGACTATATCTTATAGCTGCCATATAACTGATTGATCGGAAATGGTATAACTTTGGTGTTTTTAGAGTTAGATAGTTATAATTTAACATGAGAGCTATTTTTGGCAAAACAATACGACGTGCCAAATTTCATAAGGATCGGCCGACTATATCCTATAGCTGCCATATAACTGAACGATCGGAATTGACCCAACTTTTGTGTTTTTGAAGATAGAAAGCTGAAACTTGGTACAGATTTTATTTTTGGTCAGTTCATCCAACCTACCAAATTTCATAAGGGTCGGCCAACTAAATCCGATGTTTGCGATATATATCCGGTTTTAACTGCAAGGGTATATCAACTTCGGCTCCGCCCGAAGTTAGCTTTCCTTTCTTGATAGGTATCTGTTTGCGGTTGGAATCGGGTATCCCTTGTAACGGACTACTCTGGGCCTGCCTAAAGAAATAAATTACTCTAACTTCTTGACTTTAATGCCGACACTGTTTTCAAAAATAAATGTTTTATAAGCAATAACAAAATTTAAATATATTCTTTTCTTATCGTTTCTTTTAATTTTTTCTAGCGATTCATACAAAAAGGCTTCACTTACATGGATCTCTAGAAGTTTTCCTTCTTCTCTTTCTTCTGTGCGGTCCGGTTTTAATGTACCAGTCTTAAGCTGATGATTTCGTTTTTCCACGTATCTTCGTGGCCTCCACGTGGCTTTGAGATGGCTTTCTATGGCTTTCTATGAAGATTCGTGGAGCAAGCAATGCATTCGGAGTGGTGAAGAAGGTTATAGTACAGACAACGAGGGAGAGGAAGAGTTTAATAAACCAACAATTGTAACCTAATCGATATAAACAAACCTTCATTAATTTGAAATTGAATAAATTAATTAAGTGAAATGCATATACCTCTGGCTTTTCGTTTGGATTTGAAAGTCTTCCGAGCAGAACTGTGTTCAACTATGACATTCCGACTATGAATGGCATTTGTAACAACAGGTAGCTAAAGGACATAGACGGCCACATAAATCCACAGGAAATCCCAACTGTCAAACTCCAAAAACACCAAATTTATGACATAACTTTCCAATCGATCAGATATACGGCAGCTATGGGATATATTCGGCCGCTGTCAGCCGTTTCAACTTATATACTGCGTGCAAAGAAACTGAGAGACTGAAAATTGAGAGACTAGATGTCTCTGTCTTCAAACAGATGATTAACTCTTTGACACCTTAAGTCAGATAATCTGTGTTATCTTTGCTGTGCGTTGCTGTGCATCGAATGCCTGCAGCGCGGAAGAACCCTTAGAGCGCTGGAAGTTTGTTGATTGGTGGAATTTAGACTATGTTGGATCTACGTCCATCTTATCCAAAGGACTACTATTAACCCTTTTTAGGTATCTGTTTGTGGTTGGAATTGGGTGTCCCTTGTAACGGACTACTCTGGGCCTGCCTAAGATGGTTCTCATCTTTGGTCCTGGCATACTGTGTGGCAAAGGCATGCCTCTCGTGGCTTGCCTCTATTTCCTGAGCCATTGCCAAGGCTGATGGCAAGTCCCTAGGCTGAGCAGCAAAGAGCACGTCCGTTAAGTTTCTCTTCAGCCCGGAAATAAATACACGTAGGGCGTCAGCCATATACTTTTCATTCATATATCGAGCATGGTCAGTTTCATATGTCATAGTTGTCTTATTTGTTAGGAGTGTCAGCTTCTTCCCAACCTCCTCATAAAACTGTGTAGTAGACAACTGCCCCTGACTTAGTGTTGTGAGCTCTCGTCAAGCAAGTATAATGGACGCTTATCAGAATAGGTAAAGACAAGGCGGCTTATAATAGAATAAAAATTAAGAACTGTATTAATTAGGATTAAAGGATGAAAGGATAGTATCAGCAGATTCCCTATCTTGTTACGGATTATGAGAACAGCCTGATCATTTTTAGAACTATAGGAGTTCTAAAATTAGTTCTAATTTTAAGGAACTCATCCCCAGCTGATTCTCTTATAGAAGGATCAAACCGTATACCGAGGTATACCGTCAAACCGTCTGAACAATTCATATGATGCTAGTGCTGCCTGTTGCCAAGAAACATATTTATCCTGTGACCTATCAAACTCTGGCAATAATTTTACCACATCCAGGCCTTCGTCACAAGGCACATTACCGGATACAGTAACAGGCAAGAATACTGTAATGTCAGGAGAGGGACTTGTCACAGCGCTAAACCTATCAGTGACAAGGCGGCCCTCAATTTCTCTTCGAACTCTTGTTTCTGCATCTGCAATGCGGCCTAAACCGCTGCATTAATGATTGCCTGTAGTTTTTGTGGATCTATACTTTGTTCCTGTACCATGCGTTCGGCGGCCTCTTCTAATAAAGCGAGGTTGCTTAGCTGAACAACCAAGTTCTCAGACTCTGAGTCGCTCATACAATCGCTATCAAGTCTCAACAATATTGAACCTTCGCCAAGCTAGTCGTTAAACAAAGCGCTTTTCTTTTTACCGTACTCTTCTCCGCGAATTGATTTTACTGATTTGAGAAAAGAAAAACACCGAAAAGAATAACACAGAGAGAAATAAATCACTCTAATTTCTTGACTTTAATGCCGCCACTGTTTTCAAAAAGAAATGTTTTATAAGAAATAACACATATATAAACATGTTATTTTTTTAAACGATTTTTTTTAATTTTTCCTGGCAATTCACTAAAGGGTTTCTTTTACATGAATCTATGAAAGTTTTCCTTCCTTTTCGCAGTCTTCTGTGTGACCCAGACCAGTCCGTCCTAGGTTACCAGTTTTAAGATTATGATTTAATTTTTCCTCGTGTTTTCGAGGCTTGGAGATTTCGTCAGAGTTTTCGACTTAGTTGGGCGCCAAATAAGGTTTTCTTTAGTTGTGGCAGCGTGTTTGCCTACAACATTTTCCACCTGCACAGCTCTTTTTATACCCTTGCAGAGGGTATTATATCGGCCGACTATATCCTATAGCTGCCATATAACTGATTGATCGGAAATGATATAACTTTGGTGTTTTTAGAGTTAAAGAGTTCAAATTTGACACGCTATTTTTGGCAAAATAATACGACTTACCAAATTACATAACGATCGGCCGACTATATCTTATAGCTGCAATATAACTGAACGATCGGAAATGGTTTTTGGTAGAAATACCAACTTTGGTGTTTTTGAAGATAGAAACTTGAGACTTTTTTTAGATTTTGTATTGTAATATTGTATTGTATTTTCATGCTGCCTTTCTGGCCAAATTATATAAATTAGGTATTCATTCCTGCCTATTAAGTTGGTTCGAGTCTTATCTGGCTGACCGACCTTGCCACGTTACTGTTGGAGATGCTATCTCAAGTCCATTTGTCACCTCCTCTGGTCTTCCACAAGGCAGCTCTCTTGAACCTCTTCTATTTATCATTTTCATTAATGACATCTCGTCATGCTTTCGTCATTCGCACTTTTTAATGTATGCGGATGACCTTAAAATCTATGAAGAGATTAGCTGCATTAGTGACAGTTACTTGTTACAGGAGGATATATCCAGAGTTTACTCATGGTGCTCCCGCAATCTTCTTCCATTAAACTTATCTAAGTGTATGTTTACCCGTTACAGTAGGCGGTTTTTTGAAATCTGTACGGGTTATTCCATCAATAATTATAATTTGGCAGCTAAAGAAGAGGTGTTAGACCTTGGTGTCTTATTCGACAGCAAATTTAAATTTTCTGGTCACTTAGACTATATTTTACCTAAAGCGTATGCTATGCTGGGCTTTGTTAAGAGGCACGTGAACCAGTTCAAAAGTCCATACTCGAGCCTCAGCGTCTATGCTGCATTCATTCGGTCGAGGCTGGAATACGCCTCAATCATTTGGAATCCGGAGTGTAAAGTTCGTTCCAACCGAATTGAGCGACTCCAGAAAAAATTTTTAAAATTTGCACTTCTGCCTCTAAGGCTTCAGGATCCTGTTCCTTCATACCAGAGCCGTTGCCTTCTTTTGAACGTTTGCACGTTGGAGGATCGGCGTAAACTGGCAGCGTTAACTTTTTTTAAATAATTTAATTGTTAATAACATTGATTGTCCTTTTTTGTTGGGACTCGTTAATTTTAATGTTCCTCAAAGGGATCTTCGTACCTTTGCCCCCTTTCGGGTCAAGTGTAATAGGGCCAATTATCTTTTAAATGAGCCGTTAGAGCGGGCTCTTTCTTATTTTAATTCTTTGCCGCCTAGCCTCCGAATTGAGTGGGGCTCTGATAAGGGTGTGTTAAAACGCAAGGTAATACGGCATTTATTAAGTTTTTGTTAATTTTGTAGTTTTATTTATTAGGTGTAAGTTGTTATTATGTAGCCATGTAAGGATTTGTCCGTTGGCGAAATAAATAAATAAATTAATAAATAAATTTGATTATATATTCATATTCCCATAAGGATCGGCCAACTATATCCGATGTTTGCGATATATATCCGGTTTAAACTGCAAGGGTATATAAACTTCGGCTCCGCCCGAAGTTAGCTTTCCTTTCTTGTTTTATTATTATTTATTTTTTTTTTTCGTGGTCTTTCAGATTTTGGATATCGCTTGTGCATCAATAAGAGCACCAGCTAGCATTCCTGTATTCATCATAAAGCTTAGAGGCCCAGAAGACCGAGGGGCGCTCGAGAAACGATTTGTTAGTACATATTAAGCTATTTGAAATTTGTTATGCTAAGAGGAGTTAGTAAAGAAATTTAAAATTCTATATTTTAAATACGTGGTACAGGAAAGAGATATCTTAAAGGAGGGTTCCACCGTGGCATGTGCTGCTCACGGAATTGTGGGTTCTGACGAAACCGATGCGGCAAGTTGCTGCCCACAACGGTCCGTCATTTGTAGATGTCTCTGCACTCTTGTAATGATGCAGGGCACCGATCAAGACCAGGTGGTGGCCACGATCAGTGACGATGATGCTGCTGATCCTCTTCTTGTAAGCAGGTAGCCGGGTCGTGGCTCCAGTTATTCCTCCAACGGTGATTAGAAATAAAACACAAGACTTGGAAGAGGTGCTTTTATTCTTCGGCTGTCAGCTCAGGACCTATTAACATAAAAGAAGGAGAGATTAATCGTAACCCTAACTCGCACAGATCACAGCCGTCGGCCAACGCCCGTCGTAAGACCATATGCGTCGTCCGTCTTCGTGTCCTTATCTCAGATCACCGTTGCATTGTTAACTAATATATTAATTAATGTATAATAAGAAGTTTTTCGGGTAATTAGTTTAAAAAATTAATTATTAACTTAAGTATTGTTGGTCGCAAGCCGACTCCCTTTTGGACGCTTGGCTTTAACTAATTCGGCATCTTAACCTATAGAGCATCCGCTCAGCTTATTATCGAAGGTTGGCGTCACTCTCGTTCGTTGTCTGATTGCGCTCGCGCCCTTTATTGGATTTCACACAGATAGATCCCAAATTCATACGCGGCCAAATAAAGTGTAACGAGCTGTTTTTCTGCTTCCGCTCGCCACAATTTTCTGCGGCTAGCTCACAGAGTTTGCGGGTCTGTTCCACCGAGTTAATAGATTCGACGTGATTGCCCGAGCCCAAAAAATAATACAAATAGCTAGAGATTTTCACACTCTTTATATAGAGATTTCTTCCACAATACAAAGGCTTGCTCTCAATCCCGCTCCGTATTCTCGACGCTCCTCCTGGTTCTGCTGGCTCCGTCGTCGACGTCCTGTAACGAACTGTCTTTTCTGCTTCCGCTCGCCACAATTTGCCGCGGCTAGCTCACAGAGTTTCGCGGATCCGTTCCACCGAATTTATAGATTCGACGTGATTGCCCAAGCCCAGAAAGTAATACAAATAGCTTGAAGTTTCCACACTCTTTATTTTGAAACCTCTTTACACTACATAAGGCTTTCTTTCTCTTTTCCTCGTTGCTCTTTCCGTTTTTGCTGGCTCCGTCGTCGGCGTCCTCTGCGGGTTGTTCAGGATATGCCGCCGCTACTCCGTTGCCGATGGTACTCCTGTTTCCCGCGCTCCGATACCCTCCGCCCATTTGCCTTGAGAAACACCCCCTTGGGTCGACTACGACTGGTCAGACGATTGACAGTGATCTTTCGCCCCCCTACTCCCGAGAACCTCCGTGCATACGCGCCGGCGGGCCGGGATTAGAGGTTAGCTGCGGTCTGTCGTCTCCACTACACCGGGACACCGTGCATAAGCTCCAGTGCCAGGTTTGGAAGTTGCCCAAGCGTGTCGCCTTCGCTACACCGGGACACCGTGCATACGCTCCGGCGCCAGGTTTGGAAGTTGCCGTGTATACGCTCCAGGCAGGGCCGTAGCTAGCATGGGGCAGGTGGGGCGGTGCCCCAGGGCCCCCGAAAGGAAGGGGCCCCGCCGGGATCACAATAGTCTAACAAAATAAAAAAATTCTAAATTTTTTACAGTTTTACTAGATAATATACAAAACATGTTTTCGCTTTAGTTCAACATATGTCATTTGGTAAATACCATTAAAAACGCCGCTTTCTCCCTTTGCAAGCCGCAAATTCGTCGATGGCTTGGCTGAAATCGATCTTTCTTGCTCGCTCATTTTCAATCGATAATAGGGCCAATCCACACAATCGCTCTTGCCCCATAGAGCTTCTCAAATAATTTTTAATCAATTTCAATTTCGAAAAAGATCTTTCCGCCGTTGCAACTGTGACAGGAAGTGTCAGAAACATCATACAAGCAGTGCATACATCAGAGTAACTTGACGTTAAGGAACTGTTTTCAATTATGATCATTTCAGCTAGTTGTTTCACACTATCAATCAGACCGATTTCTTTTCTGAACGCTGAACGCAACGAGAGTAATTGCGATGGAAATGTGGAAGAAATGTGATCACGGAAATTTTTCATGAATTTTTCGGCTTCTAACGAAATTTCCTTGTCAGTGGCATTAATTATGAATTTTGGTTGAACAATTTTGTAGACATCCAGAACAGATTTCATACCTTCAAATCGCTACTTCAATTGGAAACAAATTATGTCCACCAAAGGATAAAAAACAGTTTTTTATCCAAACACTGCGAAGTTTTCCTTAGGATTCGAAAGTCTTTCGTCTACACATAGTTCATCAAAATGTTTTTTCCGTTTTCTGCGCACTTTTTTCTCTGAAAACTGTAAAGGGATGCCAAGTTTTGAACATAAATCGCATGCTTCCTTTAAAAATTCTTCGAATGATTGCCGCATAGAAGAAACTTCAATGTGTTCATTTTCCAATAACTCGTGTGCTTTCATCAAATCTGTCGTTTCTGTTTGAAAAGCTTTTGATACAATATTAATTTTTTCCAAAACTTTGCACAAAATAACCAAGCAACTAACAAAATCCAGTGATTCAACACGTTTTTGAAGTCCCAACGCTTCGTTTCTTTCGCTAGAAGTTTTACTAGTCAAAACAATACGTGATAAATTGTTCTTAAAATCAGGCAATCTTTTCTTCAGCGCGTAAATCGAGTCATGAGTTCCTGAAAAACGTGTGGGATTCAATGTTTTTATGGTTGTTTTGGAGACATTTTTTTCTTCTGTAGGTGTTTGCAAATTTTGCCATCGTACAATACTGTTGCCGAAAAAATTGTAAATATCTTGTACAATATCATAGAAACGAGCGATTTCTGAATTTTCGCGAACAGCATCTTTTAACACAAGATTCAAATTGTGAGCGGCGCAATAAACGAACAAAGCATGAGGTGCTTAGTGATTTTTTTTTTGAACGCCTAAACGTCCACTCATAACGGCTGCGCCGTCGTAGCCTTGTTCAAGCAATTTCTGAATATTCAATCCTTTTTTCTTAATCGATGATATGATGAGGTTAGAATGGCCGTCAGCAGATTGATTTCTTACTTCAGTGAAAGATGTAAAAGTTTCAAAAATTTCTAATTTGGACGGTTTTCCTCTCTCATCAGACACAATTTTAACATAACGAAAAACTTCGCTCAATTGATCTATCTTGCTACTATATTGAGTTGTGTCCATAATCCCCGAGAAAAAAAGAGCTTCTTGCAACTCAGAAACAATGGAATCATTAACTTGTTTAGCAAGAAGAGCAATGAGTTCATTTTGAATACAAGGGCTCAAGTATGTTACGGATTGATCAGGCATCTCCAATAGATTTTAGGTCGTATTTTGCTAATAATTCTATTACAGACAAGAAATTTCCCTTATTACTATCTAAGAATTTGTGACATTGTCCTCGAAAAGCTAAATTGCACGTGGCAAGCATCAACGTGACATCTAAAACTCTTTCGAGTATCTTGCGCCAAAAATTATGATTTTTCTTCAAATCCTCTTCAAGAACCTCATCCGATGTACCGTGTTTTTGCCATTGCTCGTAAACAACGCTCGTAAAAATTTTTCGAGAAAAGGCGTCCGTCCTGTTTTTCATCTTTTGGGAAAGGACCCGGAGGTTGTTTTGGGCCAGACAAAATAATAGCGTGTTTGATGATTGAGTCCGTAATGACGTCAGGAAAAGTGTTCCCTGTTTTTGCACTGATAGGAGGAAGTGAATCTGTTTTTGTTATAGCGCTCGCGCTACTCGCATCGAACGAAGGAACCTCGCAATCTCTTTCATTTTGGGATGATTCTGGCAGTGGTTGTGGTTCTGTGGCCAATGGATATAAATTCCGTATAAATAATTAATTTTATATTGTCAGCCTGGATCATTCATAATTTATGAAATATTTTAAAATTGTAAATTGATTGATTATTTCAATTCATATACCTTGAACAGTTCCCGTATCAAGAGACGATGCAGGCGTGGATGATAACCACTTAACGAATTTCCCGGAAATCTTTTTTGCTTCATTCTCTTTCTTTAATTTTGCCCCTCTTTTTTTCGCTCCGCTGGGATAAATACGTTTCATCGCGCAAGTTAACAATTATATAATTGTAAGCAGAATAATTATGCAATTGTCCGATCCTATTGTTTGTCAATAGCACCTCAATTGAGCAGCTGATTCGCGTCAATCGAGGTATCGAACAGTGTTCGCGACCACTATACGCGCGGGAAATTCAAACGTTTCACACATAGACAACCCTAAGCGTACTTTAAAATTTGACAAAAGACTTCCGTATAGGGGGCCCCAAATTTTCTTGTTGCCCCAGGGCCCCCGAGGCTCTAGCTACGGCCCTGGCTCCAGGTGTGGAAACCGCCGTGTGACTGACCGTATGTCGCGCTCCGGCTACACCGGAACACCGTGCAAGTTAAATTGTTTGTATTTCGGTAAATTAAAAAAATGTAAATTTTATTTTTTAATTATACAACTTGGTGTTAAACCTCTATTTATTAAACTTAATTATTACAAGACACTTTTTATTCTTAATTATTTTCCGTCAACCGTTCGCGGTCTTGGTCAAAATAGGTATGACTTCTTAATTCTAAATCTGATCCAAAGAACCTCGGCCATCAGTTGTGTTTAGATTAGAGGCTAAAGATGAAACTGTCGCATCTTATTGTTAAATTCGATTAAGCTTATCGATGCAATTTGGTGGGTACTTGAAACGCAAAAGGCGTAATTGATTGGGCTTCGGAGGGAAGCTGATGTTTACTTTTGATCTTAATTTGTTTTGATCGGACCTCAGAGCCAAAGACAAAGCCGAAAGCAAATGCAGAGTTTGAAAATATTGTTTATAAGATTCATAAGTGGAAAGCCATAAGTGGCCTGGATTTATGGGTTGGATAATTGAGCCAAAGACAAAGCCAAAGACAAATGCAGAGATTGAAAATATTGTTTATAAAAGCCATAAGTGGCCTGTATTTACGAGTTGAATAACTCTCCCCCTTCTAAAATGGATCGTCCCGATTCAATATGAAATTCGTTTAAATGATCTCTTAATTCTGTTAAAAAATTTATTTGGTTAATAGATTTTTCTGCTTCAGGCCGATGTTTTTTGGTTACAAATAATATAGCATTTTTGTATTTTATAATAAATGAAAAAATCAAATATATAATGATTCAAATTTATAATGTCAAGGTAAGTGATATTAAAGTATTCTTAATTTTAACGAATGGGTTTAAAATGTTTATACTATCTAAAGAAAGATCAGAGTTATTTGATAATATGTAATCGGATATTTCATAATTTTTAAAGTGGTTCGTAGTTACGTATTCAAGAATTTTATTTTCCAAATTGGTATATGAGATATTATTAATTTTAGTTGTACCATTAAATGTTATTAAAAACGAACCGTTTAAATGGGAGTTGTTAACAATATTGTTCCCATTTATAAGAATGGCACCATCTTGTATGATGTCTATTTTTTTATTTTTTTCTCTTATTTTTGTACAGGTTGATTTCTCACCATTTAATAATCGGGTAAAACACGTTTTTTTGTTACTTAGAGTGCAATAATTATTAAAAAGTTCGTTTTTCAAATTAGACATTTCGTAAAAATCATTTTCGCATTTTGCGACTTGATTGCTTAATACTAGTTTTCCATCGATTTGGGAAATCGCTCTAGCGTGATATATTTTAGATCTGTTTTTTATTATTGGGTATTTTATATAAATTATTAAAAGTTCTTTATGCAATGCGATTTTAAAAGAAGAGATGTCCATTAAATCAGCTATAATTATTGGTTTTTGTTCATGTTTTAATATTTCCAAGATGTCATCATTGTTTAAAATTTTGGTATTAAAAACGTCTATTTTTGCTAGAGTGATTGTGTCAATTAAATTTTGCAGATCAAATGTTAATAATCGCAAGCGATGTTTTCGAAGTGGTAGATCTTGATCAATAAATACTTTTTTAAAATCATCGAAAAGAGATTCTATTTCTTTGAATAATCGGGAGTTGATAATAGACTGCTTATTATTGTTTTCAATTAATTAATTAATTTTATTCTGAACTGTAATAAAATCATCATGGTCCGGAGTTCCAGCTAACCATTTCCACACGGTGCCTAACTTTATCCCTCTTTTTGATCTAGTTGATATTAATTGTGATAAAATTAGTTCTATTACTTTTATGTCATATTTAATTTCCCATTGTGACCTTTTATTAGCATCCCTTTTAATATTATCTGATTCCAAATTTATTATTTCTTTATAAAAGCTTAAGTTAGTTACATGGAATAAATCTGCGTATGAATCGTACGTCAATACGTCTTTATTGTCCTTAAATAGAAGATATTCGTGACTTGTATAGTCAATTATTTCTGATTTTGTTAATAAAATAAGGTGTAGTATGAGCACCTGATAAAACATTTTCTGGGAAAGGAAAGAAAAAAAGGATGATATATAAATACTTAGAATTTTATATTATCTTTGTGAATAATTATATTTCTATTGTTGGTTATTATTTTGTTGGGTAACAATTATTATTTTCTTTAACTATTTGTTATACCCTTGCAGAGGGTATTATAATTTTGTCCAAAAGTGTGCAACGCAGTGAAGGAGACATCTCCGACCCTATAAAGTATATATATTCTTGATCAGGATCACCTCCTGAGTTGATATGAGCATGTCCGTCTGTCCGTCTGTCCGTCTGTCTGTCTGTCCGTCTGTCTGTTTCTACGCGAACTAGTCTCTCAGTTTTAAAGCTATCGTCTTGAAACTTTGCACACACCCTTCTTTCCTTTGCACGCAGTATATAAGTCGGAACGGCCCGGATCGGCCGACTATATCCTATAGCTGCCATATAACTGATTGATCGGAAATGATATAACTTTTGTGTTTTTAGAGTTAGAGAGTTCAAATTTGACATGAGAGCTATTTTTGGCAAAACATTACGTCATGCAAAATTTCATAAGGATCGGCCGCCTATATCTTATAGCTGCCATATAACTGAACGATCGGAAATAACCCAACTTTCGTGTTTTTGAAGATAGAAAGCTGGAATTTGGTACAGATTATATTTTTGGTCAGTTAATCTGACCTACGAAATTTCATTAGGATCGGCCGACTATATCCTATAGCTGCCATATAACTGAACGATCGGAAATGGTATTTGGTAGAAACATCAACTTTCGTATTTTTGAAGATAGAAGTTTGGGACTTTTTTTAGATTTTTTATTGTAATTAATTGGTTTTATTATGATAAATCATAATCATAAGGATCAGCCAACTATATCCGATGTTTGCGATATATATCCGGGTTTAACTGCAAGGGTATATAAACTTCGGCTCCGTCCGAAGTTAGCTTTCCTTTCTTGTTTTTTATATCTGTTTAAGTTTATTTCTAAGTTTATTTAAGGGGACCCCCCCCATTCTCGGTTTTAAAAAATCGATTTTTTTTTTTTAATTTAATTCGAACTTGTAACTATTCAAGAATGTTCCCTGAAAATTTCAAGTAAAAATTTCAAAAACTCTTAAAGATATATCCGATTTATGGTGGAAGCCTCAGGCGACGGCGAGAGCCATCTCAAAACTTTAAACGCGTTTTTCTCGAAACAGTGTTTTTACGACTGGCGCATGAGGTTACTCAAAAACTATTAATCCAATCGGTTCCAAATTTTAACACGTTATTCTATACATATATAGCTCTCGTATGAACTAGGATAAATCGAATCGGTGAAGATCTTCCTTACTTTTCAACTCGATTTGTGGCGGAAAAAAATGGAAATTTCCAAAAAAAATTTCAAAGGTCCACCATTTTGTTAATTTTTGAGCGAATTTAATAATCCTAGTTCATACGAGAGCCAAACATGTACTTTTTCTAATCCCGTTGGAATTTTTGGATTCAGATGTTCCAGTGAGCGGAAATCACATGCGCCGCCGAAAAGAAGGACTTTTCTTTGATCACAAAAAACAACAACAAAAACAAAACAAAAAAAAATTCTGTGAAATGATTTTCTTCCTTTTTGTGTCTTAATATATGTAAGCACAGTTACAACCCTAAAAAATAATTTATGTTCATTTGCCAGCCCATTGAAAATCGTCAAAATTTAAAATCGAGAATGGGGGGGGGTCCCCTTAAGGGGTTATATACAGTTGTACCGCGCAAAAATATGGGTTTTTATTGATTTTTTTTTGACACCATAGAAAATATTTATGAAAAATGTTTTACCAACGTTGTTTAGTACATGTTTCTGGGTACTTAATTAAATTTTTTCATAAAAAAATATTACATAACAAAAATGTTATAGCCGAATTCCCGGATCGTCTTTTTTCGATGGTGTCTTGCGGTGGACATGATTTCTTGAAAACGGTTCATTCGAAATCCAAAATTCAAAAAAGTTTAGTTAGTATATTGTATTGTCTAGTCCGTGAACGAGGAATTTTTAAAAATTTTGATTAAAAAAAAAATGGCGTTTTAAACAAAAAATGTACTTTTTCAAGGTATAAGATTTTCGTTTTTTGTGCTTTAAAAAAGGAGTTTTCAAAAAAATTGAAAATCCCTCGTTCACGGACTAGCTAATATCATAATAATTAATTGGTCAAAATTTGGTGTTGATCGGATTAGTAGTTTTTTAGTAATCGTGTCCACCGCAAAGGTAATTTCCCAAAAAAAAGATTTGGATTTCTTTTACTACTAGAAATTTTGAGTAAGCGTCAATACAAGTTATGAAAGTAAGACCTTGCGCGTAATATATGTCAATGTGTAAATTTTCTCCTTCTTTACTTGGAATTGTGGTTTCCCCAATTGGAATTTTTATTGGTTGCCTGTTATATTTATTTTCGTTACAAATCACACAATTTTTAATATATTCTTTTAATTTTTTAAAACAGTTTTTTAAAACAATTAAACGTATTTCATTTTTCTCCTCATTATCATAATATTTTAACTTCTCCTGTTTCCCATTATATTCCAAGATTCCCTTATCTATATTATTATAGCTCAAAGTTTTCTTAATAAATTGAATCCAATTAGAATATCAGATTCTAAACCTCCGATTTCATAAAATAATTGTTTTGTTTCAAATATATTTATAATGTGGTAATACATAATAATTGAGTAGCCATGAACTGTTATTACCTTTTTGTATATTGGTAGCTCGTTTTTTTTTTCAAAAATTCCCCTTTTTATGTAACAAGCAGTGGCTCCTGTATCTATTAAATTTTTTAGCAGCTTCTTGGTTTTTCGATCTATTCTATTTAAATAAGGCATTCCTCTGTAGGGCTCTGGTCTAAAAAATGGTCTTCATTGATATTATTTAATCTGGTTACTTTATTAGCTGGCTGACTTTCTGTTCCATCTGATTCCCATTTTTGAGCTTGGGTTTGCTCTCTATTTTGATTTGTGTTATAGAAATTTGAACGATTTTTATTTTGATAATAAATATTATTATATCTACCTTGATTATCGTTTGTCTACCAATTATTATATCTTCCTTGGTTACTGTTTGCCTGCCAATTTTGGCTCGGCTGCCGATTGTTATTAGATTTATTCTGGAGTTGAATCGGTGGATCAACATCCATTGGCTCGATAACTTGTTGCTTATGATTATTATTTTGCCAAACATTTCCCTTTTGTGGCCAATTGTAATTTTGGTTATGATTAAAATTATTTCCCATTTTAGTGGAATTATTATTTTGTCGTATTTGATTAAATCGTAAGTTGTTTCCCCGATATTTACTTTCATTTTTAAATCTATTAAACCTATTTGCGAATTGAGCACGGAAGTTGTTTGATTCTAATTCTTGGACCTTTGCCAAAGCATTGGGCAAATCTGGTGGATTTAATGAGAAAAGAGTTTCTGAAATAGATTCATTAAGTCCGGATATAAATACTCGTAGAGCATTTCTCCTTATTGAATTGTTTGTTTCTTTGGTAATTACACTGTCCTTTCCGTATGTCATTATGGTTTTGTTTATTAGTAAGGTCATTTTTTTATTGACTTCGTTATAGTACTCAGTAATTATCATTCGTCCTTGCCTGAGGATACTTAGTTCTGACTCGAGAATATGTATTGGTCGTTTGTCACTATATATAAAGTCCAATCGGGATAAGATTGCTTTAAAGTTTAAAATTGTGCCATGATTGGTAAGAGCATCATGGGCAGCTCCCATAATTTTATTTCGTAAAATGGTTAGGGCGATAAAATATTGTTCACTTTCAATTTTATAGAGACTCATTGCAGTTTCTGCAGCTTCCATCCAACCTACATATTGTGTTGGTTCCCCTGTGAAATTTGGTAAGGATTTTACCACTTCCAGTGTTGTATCGCATTTTATAGCTGGGTCAATTGTTTGTATTTTATAATCTTCCACAGTTTTTGCATCGGTGGCTAGCCTTCCTTCTAAACATTCTACTTTCCTGCGAACTTCATTCAACTGAGCGTTTATTAATCTGTTTATCAATTCTACTGTTAAACCGGCGGCTGTGGCTACACTGCCTGCAGAAAAATTTGGTGCTGAACCTTCGGTTACCATTGTTAGATTTAGTTCACAAAAGCTATTTATCAAATCTTCCAGATTTATTCTATATATTATTTGTTAAATCGCGTATCTTACTTTTTGCAATATATAAATCTTATATTATTTTTCTTAAATTCACTGATCTTAAATTATAATCATTAATTTTTTTTTATTTTAAATGAATTCCTCACGATATTGTCCCGTTGGGGTCTTCCTTCTGTGTGGTTGGCGGTTGATCGTCCTTCCTGGATACAGTTGATTAATGGATAGAGAATGTCCTGTCTTCCTTCCTTGGTTTTTCTTGTTGGAGCGAGTTGTTGTTTTTATTTGGGAATGAGAATTCTCAAATAAATGAAAATGAAAAGAAAAGAGAATTCTTTTCTTTGTGTTTCTTGTTGGAGTTGTCGTTTTATTTGTTTTTGTTGTTCTGTTTTTTTTTTTGTGCGTTGATTTTTTTAAGTTTTGTGTTCTTGTAATTGTTTGGTTTAAAATTTCGGTCCACCTTTGTTTTAATTCACTCTTTATGGATTATTTCATTTATTAATTTCCATTTTCTTTGTTGTTAACGATCACTGTCACTTGGTAGTGTCGTTTGGTGGATGTTTTAATTTTTCCACTAAAAATGTTGAGTTGTTGACCGCGCGAGTTCCGTTTATGTTTAACTTATTTTTCATTAAAAAATTTTTTTGGAGCTTTATGTGACGCGGCCCCACGACTTGGGCGCCAGTTAAATTGTTTGTATTTCGGTGAATTAAAAAAATGTAAATTTTATTTTTTAATTATACAACTTGATGTTAAACCTTTATTTATTAAACTTAATTATTACAAGACACTTTTTATTCTTAATTATTTTCCGTCAACCGTTCGCGGTCTCGGTCAAAATAGGTATGACTTCTTAATTCTAAATCTGATCCAAAGAACCTCGGCCATCAGTTGTGTTTAGATTAGAGGCTAAAGATGAAACTGTCGCATCTTATTGTGAAATTCGATTAAGCTGATCGATGCAATTTGGTGGGTACTTGAAACGCAAAAGGCGTAATTGATTGGGCTTCGGAGGGAAGCTGATGTTTACTTTGATCTTGATTTGTTTATGGGGAACCGAGATCGGACCTCAGAGCCAAAGACAAAGCCGAAAGCAAATGCAGAGTTTGAAAATATTGTTTATAAGATTTATAAGTGGAAAGCCATAAGTGGCCTGGATTTATGGGTTGGATAATTGAGCCAAAGACAAAGCCAAAGACAAATGCAGAGATTGAAAATATTGTTTATAAAAGCCATAAGTGGCCTGTATTTACGGGTTGGATAACTTGCATACGCGCCGGCGAACCCGAGTTTGTAGTGGCGGGGCTGGTGACCAGAGTGTTCTCACTCGGTCTGTGACTTGTGCGTGAGTTCTTGAGTCGGCCGATCCTTGTTTCGCAGGACCACACCTGTTGGTTGCGATTCCAGAAATCGGTAAGGCGTACGCCAGACTTATCCTTTCTTCACTTCCTTGCAAGGCTACCTGCCGTGTTCGGGAATGGCCCTACTCGACTCTGACGCCCCGGGCTCGTAGAGGAAATCGTCCAGCAACGGGTCCTTGTCTCCCTTGTCCTGTACGTCTCGTGACTACCGGGCGTGCGATACCAAGTCGGCCTCCTTGTTTCGCAGGACCACGCCTGTTTGTTGTGATTTCAAGAGTCGGTAAGGCATACGCCAGACTTATCCTTTCCTCACTTCCTTGCAAGGCTACCTGCCGTGTTCGGGAGTGGCTCAACTCGATCTCCCCACCCTGGTTTTGTCTTGTGTCTAGTCTTTTACGTTTCGTGTACACCGGGCGTGCGATCCCGAGTCGGTCTATCCTTGTTTCCCAGGATCACGCCTGTTTGTTTCGATTTCAGGAGTCGGTAAGGCATACGCCAGACGTTTCCTTTCCTCACTTCCTTGCAAGGCTACCTGCCGTGTTCGGGAATGGCCCAACTCGATTTCCCCACCATAAAAAGACTCGTTTCGAGCCGCTCCAATGGGTCTCCTTTTATACTTGCTGGAGCGCCCATTAATCCTCCCGGATTCTGCTCCTGCCGTTAATCCAGCTTCCATAATCACGCCACTTTCCCGTTGGCGGGTCGCCGTCCGTGGCCCCTCGTTTCCCCCGGCCACGGATCTCTATGGTGCACCGGTGGGCACCCGACCACGGTATGTGGTGCACCGGTGGGTTTCCTGGGCCCGCTGCACTCAGCGTCGCAACCCTCCCTTTGCTCCTTACCGCTCCTTTGCTGCTCACTCCGCCACACTTTCTAAGGCACGCCTGCGCATCGTGCTGTTTCCCCCTTTGGACTACTCTCCCCACGTTGCTCCGGGAACCGTTATGTTCCACGTCGATTCATTCTTTCCCCGGGTGGCGGCGTTTACCCTTTCACCGGCCACCGTTACGTTCCACGTGGGTTCGGTCCTCCCACGGGTAGCCCTTCGCCGGAACCCACGGTAACTGGCTTTCACCTTTCCCCCAACCCCCCGTACTGATCCTGGCCACATTCCCTTGGGCTGCCAGGTTGATGACCGGTGGTTGACCCCCTTTTTCCGCCTCCTCGGCCCTGATTAACTTGCGTTTTAACACACCCTTATCAGAGCCCCACTCAATTCGGAGGCTAGGCGGCAAAGAAATAAAATAAGAAAGAGCCCGCTCAATCGGCTTATTTAAAAGATAATTGGCCCTATGACACTTGACCCGAAAGGGGGCAAAGGTACGAAGATCCCTTTGAGGAACATTAAAATTAACGAGTCCCAACAAAAAAGGACAATCAATGTTATCAACAATTAAATTATTTAAAAAAGTTAACGCTGCCAGTTTACGCCGATCCTCCAACGTGCAAACGTTCAAAAGAAGGCAACGGCTCTGGTATGAAGGAACAGGATCCTGAAACCTTAGAGGCAGAAGTGCAAATTTTAAAAATTTTTTCTGGAGTCGCTCAATTCTGTTGGAACGAACTTTACAATCCGGATTTCAAATGATTGAGGCATATTCCAGCCTCGACCGAATAAATGCAGCATAGACGCTGAGGCTCGAGTATGGACTTTTGAACTGGTTCACGTGCCTCTTAACAAAGCCCAGCATAGCATACGCTTTAGGTAGAATATAGTCTAAGTGACCAGAAAATTTAAATTTGCTGTCGAATAAGACACCAAGGTCTAACACCTCTTCTTTAGCTGCCAAATAATAATTACTGATGGAATAACCCGTACAGATTTCAAAAAACCGCCTACTGTAACGGGTAAACATACACTTAGATAAGTTTAATCGAAGAAGATTGCGGGAGCACCATGAGTAAACTCTGGATATATCCTCCTGTAACAAGTAACTGTCACTAATGCAGCTAATTGCTTTATAGATTTTAAGGCCATCCGCATACATTAAAAAGTGCGAATGACGAAAGCATGACGTGATGTCATTAATGAAAATGATAAATAGAAGAGGTCCAAGAGAGCTGCCTTGTGGAAGACCAGAGGAGGTGACAAATGGACTTCAGATAGCGTCTCCAATAGTAACATGGCAAGGTCGGTCAGCCAGATAAGACTCGAACCAACTTAATAGGCAGGAATGAATACCTAATTTATATAGTTTGCCCAGAAGGGCAGCATGACACACTTTGTCGAAGGTTTTGGAGAAGTCGGTGTAAATGGCATCAACCTGAAATCGGTTTTCAAAAGCTTCAAAGCAGTGCTTAGAGAAGACAGCTAAATTAGTGGTAGTGGACCTCCCAGGCAAAAAACCATGCTGGTTGGGCGATATAAAATTGCGAGCCAGAAAAGTCAATTTTTTAGTTACTATCCGCTCCAGTATCTTAGCGACGTTGCAAATTTTGGCTATAGGTCGATAGTTGGTAACATCACACCTACTGCCACCTTTGTGAATAGGCGTTATAGAAGTTATCTTCCACCGGTGGGGGAATCTACCAGATGAGAGCGAAAAGGAGAACAGCAGTTGAAGGGGAGTAGAAAGAGAAGCGATACTCCTCTTAAGAAAGAATGGGGAGATACCGTCCACGTCAGGTGTGATCGAATCGGTCAAATGTCCAGTGGCTTCAACTAGGTCACCGTCCAAAACGGCCATGATACTCAAATTAAGAATAGGTTCAATGCTAAGAAGAGTTTCATGATCACTTCAAGGAACCTTCGGCTCCAAGTTAGAGGCAAAGTATTTTGCAAAAAGATCAGAAACGCCCTGATCCGAGTCGGCTGCTAAATTACCATAACATATGGATGAAGGTATGTCCGATTTTGACTTTTTGCTGTTAACAAACCGCCAAAAAGCTTTAGGATTGGATCGAAGGCTAGCTTCAACTTCGGATATATACTGATTGTAGAGGAACTTATTAAGGAAATCAAATTCCCGCTTAAATTTCCAGTACAGCTCTCCTGCTCGAGTCTCACCTGTCATTATAAATCGTTTGTAGTGCTTATCCCTTCTATTCTTTAAGTTTTCATACCTTTTGTATACCAGGGAAGCCTATAGGATCTCGTACCCTCACAGGGGCATAAGTATAAATAATATTAAAAAGGGCAACCAAGAACTTAGTATAACAATCATCGATTGAGCCATCCGAAAAAAGGGAAACCCAATCAAATGCTGAAATAGAGGCATTAATAAGTGACAAGTTAGTATCAGTCAGATGATAATATGGAATGGGGGAAGCAGAAGGCGAAAAACTATAAAACTCAATATTAATTACCAACGGCTTGTGGTGCATATCACAAGGACTTAATGGTACATTGCATAATTCTACTTTACTATTAACCAAATTATTTAAGAATATAAGATCAAGAATTTTGGATATATCATTAAAAATATTATTTACTTGGGAGAGGCCCAGACTAAAAATATCATCTAAAACTAAAATTTCATGACTCTGGTGAACGTTGCTGGGTAGCATGCAGGGAGATTCCGGGTCCCAAGACCAGACAATGGAGCTCAGGTTGAAATCGCCAGCTACCATCAAAGCGGTAGGGTCCGACGTTCTGGCACAGACACTAGTGATGTTTTCCATATGCGCATGATATATACTAAATGCGCTGTTCGGAGGGATGTATGATGCAATGATGACGAACGGGCCATGGACGCCCTGGATTGAAACCGCAAGCTGATCCAGTAAAGGGTCGGCCACCGGAAGGCGCAGTAGCCTGAAGAGATCGACGGATAGCGATGATCACACCTCCACCTCGCACTGGGTACTGAATGCATCTCGGTCCTTCCGAAATACATGGTACAAATTAGGCTCGAAGAACTCAGAGGAGCTGAATTTGTCATTGAGCCACGTTTCCACAAGGATGATTACATCAAAATCGCAGGCAGAAGAATTGAGGAATACCATCCGGGTCTTGGTTCTCATTCCCGATATATTTTGGAATAGAACTTTTAGGCTTTTATTGGGGTCCGATGACGACGAGTAGCTACAGTCCAATCTGGAAATTGGACGGCAAGGCGGCAATGATGAAAGTGCACTCCTGGTACTGGTGCATGTGGAGGCATATCCAATACGCATAGCTTGCAAAATTGCCGACAAGGACACATAGAAATTTCCATTAGACTCATCAGTAGACCTGCGAGAGTCCAGTTGCATGGAAGATCCAGTGCCAGGTGAAAACATTGAGCGTTCATAGTCACACGTCCAAAACGTAAATAAACATTTTCCATCGACATACATCTTCCCAACAGTCTTCAATGACGATTTTTGGCTTTACCGACATAGGCCAAAAATCGTCATTGAAGACTGTTGGGAAATTTTGCTCCGGAACTCCCAATTTAAAATTGACGAACTTGAGGGCGTTGATGTCAGCATCCTTTTTGATCAGCCTATCACAGACTAAATCATTGGGCTCCACGTTCAGCTTATCTGCGACAAATTTGCACAGTGCATGTGGTTCGGTAGACGTCGCGAATTTACCAAAATGAAGGTATTTCGAAGTGGGAAGAACTTGAAGTTGAGCGCAACTGGGTGCTTGTCCCACAATGCGCCTATTAGGGTTGATCCGCTTCTTCTTCGGGACAGCCCCCTTAGATGCCGTTGGGGCCTGCCCCAGAGTAGCTTTTATGCTCCCAGTGGTGGTGGGCATAGCAGGGGGAGCAGCAACATGCACCCCAGCCGAAGAGGCGCGTCCAGCGGGCACAGCCGCTCCATTTACCAGGGCAAGGTCAACTTTGGCATTAAGGCTTTCGAAGCGGGACTCAAGATCTATAACTGTATGATTTAGCTCATCAATTTTGGAATGCGAATCATTTCCAATGACGCAGCTATCACATTGCCACATTAATTTCGGAATGTTAATAAGTAGTTTTATAGCCTCCGAGGGCAAATCAACACAAGCGGTGTGATAGGCACGCCGGCAGATCGACGCGCACCGAACGGCCTCACACCCACGAAGTTGGGTAGCAGTAACTTCTGCACTGCACTCGGTGCAAACGAGAGGCGACATGAGCGAAAAAGTAGACGTCCGAACTCAAAGAAAGCTAGATGAAGACTTATCCTTTCCTCACCTCCTTGCAAGGCTTCCTGCCGTGTTCGGGAATAGCCCTACTCGACTCGGCCCTGGGCTTATAGAGGAACCGTCCAGCAACGGATCCTTGTCTTCCTTATCCTGTATGTCTTATGAATACCGGGCGTGCGATCCCGAGTCGGCCTATCCTTGTGTCGCAAGTCCACGCCTATTCTTTGCGATTTCAGGAGTTTGTAAGGCGTATGCCAGACTTATCCATTCTTCACTTTCTTGCAAAGCTACCTGCCGTGTTCGGGAACGGCTCAACTCGACTTCTCTACCCTGTGCTTGTATTATGTCTTGTCCTTTATGTTTTACGAATACCGGGCGTGCGATCCCGAGTCGGCCCAAGAGTCCCAAGACCACGCCTGTTGGTTTCGATTTCGATTCACTGGTGGGCTTCCAGGGCCCGCTGCACTCTGCGACGCACCTCGGTTCTTTCGGTTAATTATCATTTTATAACGTTTTATCTAATACAAGTTGCTTTTTATTTTACTGGCATTGAAAGTTATCAATGACCAAACAAATTTAAAGTTTTTATTATTGTGCTAAAAATAATAATAACCGTATGTGTTATACCGAATTAAGTGTTTCAAAGTTCCTCAGCTTGGATTTTACAATGTTCATCTGGCTAAAAACTCGTTCGACTTCCGCGTTTGACAAAGGCAGCGATAGTAATGTAATCACAAACGAAGCTAACGCTTTAAATCGGTGATTACTTCCCGAATCCACACGTTTAAGGAGTGCTGTTCAAATTTTAAATAATATTTTAGGTGGCTAGTTTAATATTAAACAAGAAAGAAAAGCTAACTTCGGGCGGAGCCGAAGTTGATATACCCTTGCAGTTAAAATCGGATATATATTGCAAACCGAAAAACCATTCCCGATCGTTCAGTTCTATGGCAGCTATAGGATATAGTCGGCCGATTCTAATGAAATTTGGCAGGTTGGATTAGCTGACCAAAAATAGAATATGTACTAAGTTTCAGCTTTCTATCTTCAAAAACACGAAAGTTGGGTCATTTCCGATCGTTCAGTTATATTTCAGTTGATATTTCTACCAAATACCATTTCCGATCATTCAGTTATATGTCAGCTATAAGATATAGTCAACCGATCGTTATGAAATTTGGTAGATCGGATTAACTGACCAAAAATAGAATGTGTACCAAGTGCCAGCTTTCTATCATCAAAAACACGAAAGTTGGGTCATTTCCGATCGTTCAGTTATATGGCAGCTATAGGATATAGTCGGCCGATCCTTATGAAATTTGACATGTCGTAATGTTTTGCCAAAAATAGCTCTCATGTCAAATTTGAACTCTCTAACTCTAAAAACACCGAAGTTATACCATTTCCGATCAATCAGTTATATGGCAGCTATAGGATATAGTCGGCCGATCCGGGCCGTTCCAACTTATATACTGCGTGCAAAGAAAAGAAGGATGTGTGCAAAGTTTCAAGACGATAGCTTTAAAACTGAGAGACTAGTTCGCGTAGAAACGGACAGACAGACAGACGGACATGCTCATATCAACTCAGGAGGTGATCCTGATCAAGAATATATATACTTTATAGGGTCGGAGATGTCTCCTTCACTGCGTTGCACACTTTTGGACAAAATTATAATACCCTCTGCAAGGGTATAAAAATGCAAAATTTCCTGCCAGCAGCTAGCTCGAAATTTTTTCTGCATTTGACGGTTTAAAAATGCCAGATCTGGCCGGTAAAAGGCTAAGATGGCAGCACTGCATATGAATCGTATCAGATGGACCCAAGAAATAAAAAAACTTTTATTAATATAGAGGTCGTCAAATTCTTTTGACCACCTTTTAATTAAGCCAAGGAAACCTTTCCCATTTCCAACAGGCAAAGGCTGGAGTAAGGCTGGAGCCGAAGAAGCAGGCTGGAGTAGGCTCTTCGAAGGAAATCGCGCAAAGTGTCAAAAAGTAAAGGTCTACAGAAAGAGAAGCGCCCCAAGCGAAGGAAAAGAGGTCCAGCCGCAGCCGTCCGTTTGTTCGCCGAGATCACGAAGGGAACAGCGCTCCTTGGAGTCCTGGACAAAGGATCTAAGGATGGCCTGATCCCTAAGGACTTTTGGCGATAGGTGGTAAACAAGTGCTGAAGTGCGGGGGACCCCCACCGCAATGCGAAGACGCAAGCGGGTTACAGGTAGCGTGAAGGTGATAGCATGCCAAGACGCGCGTTCGGTAGAATTATTTAAGCGTATGATAGCCTCGCTTGGAGAAGTCTACCCTGCTGCAAAACTGATGGCGGTTAACTGGGCTCAGATCCCAAGCAAGCCGAGTATGGCTCACCGAAAAGCTTGCCGCCCCTAACACGGTGATAAAGATGCGCAACCCAACGCTTCCTGGACACTGGAGAGTCGGACTGGAGAGTCGCAAAGATGGAGGATAGGACTGCGGAGACAGGTTGTCCTCACGAGATCGCGAAGATCCTGGAGGAGACGGGGCACCGTATAAAGTACGGCTTTAAACACGTTTTAAACATACAAGTCTTATGTCTGGCACAAAACTGGAGGCATCGAGCTGGAGGCAGACGCAAAAGAGCCAGACTTAGAGGAGCTGACCGAAGAGGTGCCCCCAGAGAGTACATCTCGAAGGAGAGCGACTTGGCAAGGGCCGGGACGGAAGCAGAGATTAATGTGGTGGAGAATCTGAAGAATGTTTCTGACGATCTTGCAGATAAACCTTCACCACAGTAATGCGGCGTTAGCTGCCCTCCTACTCTACCTCGCCGAGAGTGGAGCTGATGTGGCCCATTGTCAGGAACTCTGGACCTTTGGAGTATAGGCTCTGTAAAGCCAATACAACAGGTAAAAGGCGAGCCTGCATCCTCGCAAAAAAGGACCTTAACCTCTTTTTGCTACCTAATTTTAGCAATAAAGATTATGTAGCCGCAGCAATAGACGGAATAGGGGGCCTTTCATGGTATGCTTGGCGTACATGGGCCACGACAATGATGCCCTCCCCCCGCATTCGCTACTTAAACAGCTGGTGGAAGACAACGAAAAGCAGTATATCGGTTTTCGATTTTATTCTAAATTTTATCAAATCTTCTAGTGGGTAACATGGGCACAGAACCCACTTTCATCGTCAAGAAACTTAACATTAAGGTACTTAACATTAGTCTTTACTCAAAATTTCTAGCAGACACACTGTAATATGTTCCAAGATGAAGTAAGAACTATCCGGGAAGCACTTAGATCGCTAGCTCTTGCTGGCAATCAAGAAAATATTTGTTTCATCTTACATAGTCAAGCGACACTCAGAGCTCTTGACCGGTTTTTACCTAATTCTAACAAAAAAACACTGGTTCAAAATTAGAACATGGTAAAAAAGTTGCTCGTAGCACAACAGTCTAAATAATCAGTCTAAAATATGCAGACTCTAAGAATATCAATGTAGAGGAACAGACTTCTCGCTACAAATCTCTAAAGTGTCTTCCAGCCAAATCCCTCCTCTACTTCATTTCTCCTGCCACTATTTCAGTCAGAATATACCCATCTGCCAACTACGCCTTCATTCGGGACGAACGAAATCAAAAAAGTCATAAGGGAGCTAAAAACAAAAAAGGCTTCCTGTGGTGACTTACTAACGCCAAAGATTTTATTCCAACTTCAGAAATGCGATGACGTCTTTAAACTTTTTAATGGGATTATTAATTGTGGATATTTCCCAAAAAAGTGTAAGAAATCCATTATGATAGCTAAGCCTGAAAAAGACCACACAGTTCATATCTTTGTCTTTTATGTTTGTCTATGTTAAGTCATAGCATTTTATATTATATTACAAAATGTTATAAACAATAACCAACACATAAGATTAAGTATGGAATCAAGTCCAGGAAATCTCATGACTGTCTATGAGAAACATGAATATCCAATAAACAGTAGATACAACAAACAGGGATACCTTAAGCTACAATCAGACGTACAGAACGCCCTTATGCCCAGATAAATATTCCAAAGTTAGATGGAAATTTCGAGTTTGGATCTTTGAAGTGAAAACAAATTCCCCGATCCAATATTCTGCATGGTCCATGAAACTATCATGGATGCGTTCCTGGTTGTTTTGCTTACTGAGCTCAATATCACCAATAGGGGCCTATTTGAGCAAATAATAGGAAACTTAGTAGAAGTCCAGCCTAGCAGGCAATGCTTGAATTGCTATAGCAAAGAATCAGAGTCATAAGCTCAGGAAAGGCAACGCCTTCTCCCAAATAGGAGGAAAAGACTATGGCCTACGCATCCGGTATATCCACCAGCATCGTGCTACTTTTGCAAAGCAAAGACGCGCTCGTTATATAAATGTGATGAGTTCCGCGCTTAAACAGTATCCAAAAGACTAAATTGGGTACAAAAACCATCAAAAAGCATAATACAATGTTAAATTTAGAAACTAAAAGACGTCAAGCTCCAGCAGTATGTGCTGCAAGAAATAAAAATTTCAACCTTCTTGCCACAGCAAAGGTAGCAATCCAAGCAGATAACGGACAATCAGCGAAATTTCTAGTACTGCTGGATTCATCGAATCGAACGATGGAATCAAAGGTATTGTTGGACAACCATGGAGTGAGCAGAGCACCAATAACTGTTATAGTGAGGTCTCTTTATGGGGATTATAGCCAGCGGATAAAACTCTAGGTCCTTCCGCACATTATAGCTGACCAACCAGCTCAACCATTCTCTCATTGCGAGTTGGAAATACCAAATGCATATGCATTAGCAGATCCCAAGTTCGACAAACCTGGGAGAATTTATCTACTAATAGGAACCGAACACTACTATTCGTTGCTCCTTTTGAATCCACAAAAAATTTGCTCCAACAAACAAAGCTTGGATGGATTTTTGCTGGAAGAATACGATCCAAATCCCAATTGGCCGTGTCTTGTCGAGTCAGCGTTGGGGAAGAAACTGAAGAATTGATTGAAAGGTTTGGAAATTGGATAGCCTGGAGATTCAAACGAAAAATCGATCTCCGACAGAAGTATATTTTGAGAAACACTTTGTAAAAAACCTGAAAAGAGCAGCCGATGCAACAACCTTCTGCCAACCTTCTGCCCTAGGAGAGTCAAAGACATTGCTATCAGCAATCTAGTTTCTAGCACCAGAGCGACGCTTGACCGGTGACGTTTGAAGTCAGAATAAACTTCATCAAAGAGTACGAAGCATTGGGACATATGAAACTGGTGCTATCAAGCCGCGAACGACGTGTTACAAATGGGTTCTACAGTTTAGAGCAAGCTTCTGCTTGAACTGCTATGGTGCCGCACCCATAAGTATGCATTCACGACGAACAAAAAAAAGATGCACCATTAAGTATTGATCAACCCGGATGATGAATTAAATCAACTCATAGCTTGGCGAAATGATCTGGCAAAAGATCTCAGATACTACCGACTTAAAACAGTCACCTATGGCACCAAGACAGCCCCTTTCCTGGCAACAAAATGGCTATGATACTGTTATACTTGATCCGAAAGGGGGCAAAGGTACGAAGATCACTTGAGAAACATTAAAATTAATAAGTCCCAGTAAAAAAGGGCAATCAATCAATGTTACCAGCGACTACATTATTTACAAAAGTCAAAGCTGCCAGTGTTCACCGACCCTCCAACGTGCAAACATTGAAAGGAAGGCAGCTGCTCTGGTATGAAGGTAGACGACAATGAAACCTTAGGGGCTGTAGGGATCGGGGCGAGGTTGTTGCACGATTCTTTAAGCAAACATGGATTTGGTTGTTCTTTCTTTTAATTAACTCAAATCATTGGCGCGCGCTAAAAAACTTCGTGGTTTACCCTCGCCTCGTTAGCTTCACCTAGCGATCGCAGACGCCTCGTTCTTCCGCCATTTTTCCATCGATAGCATTTTTCAAAATTAATTCTAAACATTATTCAACACTAATTCTAACGATTTCCTTTTTTTTTAAATACAAACTTAATTCTATGACGGCGGTAACATTCCTTCCCCCGTAATTGATCCCGATCCGTGGTCAGTTACCATTCTCTAAGCCGACATCCAGAACTGCTACCTTAGTTGCTGGTCTTTTATAACACCATTCTGCATCTTGATGGTCACCCGCCGAACTTTTTTATCGTTGGCCACCATTGCGTCAGTCAGGCGACCTTTTAGCCACAGGTTCCTAGAAAGAAGCTCATCCACGACTACGACAACGCTTCCGATGGTGATTGGCGGTACCTTCTCAAACCATTTGGTGCGCCTGGTTATTACGGGTGCATACTCCTTAACCCATCGTTGCTAAAAGCGGTCTCCGAAGCGCTGAGTCTCGTTCCATCTACGCTTCAGATTCATTCTCTCTTTTGGCAGCGGCTTGTATCCGTTCGCTAATCCTAGCAGCAGGTGGTTTGAAGTCAGCGCAGCGTCATCCTCGGAATCCAGACTTACGAACGTGAGAGGTCGCGAGTTGATGATAAATTGTGCCTCCATCAATCCGTTTCTTAACCCCTCGTCGTTGAAAGAGTAACTTGGGAAAATGTTCTTCAAGATTCCTTTTGTTGTCCGGACGAGTCTCTCCCATCCTCCACCCATGTGCGGTGCTCCTGGTGAGTTGAATTGCCACTTTATGCCGTCGAACTTAATGGTGATCTTATCGTGCTCGATCTTTTTCAGCGTTCAATCTGCCTCTAGTTCGTAGTACTCCATCGTTGTCCAGGTATACGTTCAATCCGGCCAATCTGCTTCCCTTGAGGAGCGCCGGTCTTGCGGATAACGCCTTCAGTTCTTTTGCGAAGGCGATGGATGAGATTGTTTGTATAGCAGCATCTTTTTCTTGCTTACATGAGCCATTGTCGTGGTTGTTGGCATGTCTTGTCCGGCACATTTCGCTCGCAGTCGATCAATGAATAGGGGTACTAGCGCCACTTCTCTATATAACCGCCGCCAATTTGAGAAATCGTGTGCGTTGAACATAACCACTGATTTTGTATGCGTCGTCATCACATGCTTCCGGATCTCCGAGGTACCGATCATGCTCTCCTGCTTCTTGGATATTGGCCAGTTGCTTTCAACGGTCTTTAGGAGCTCCGGGCCTGTTATTCACGTCTCTTGCTGGGTTTGCCCGGTGACCTTGGTAGCTCCATCTGTTACGTTCAACTTTGAAGGAATCCACCGCCATAGCTCGACCAGTGTTGTTTCCAGAATTTCGGTGACTCTGTGCATCACGAACTGATGAAAGTTGCGGGGGTCCATAGTTAGGTTGCGTGTGCTCATCATCTTGTGGGCTAAGCGTGCTCCCATAACTGGTGCCTGCAGCTCCATACGCGGAATCGAACGTGGTTTTAAAGGTACCACCTTAGATTTCGCTATCACCAGAGATACGACGACTCTGTCATCCGTTGCCACGCGCAAGTAGCAGACTGTAGAATACGCTTGCTCGCTGGCGTCGACGAATGTATGGAGCCCAATTTGACATGGCTCCGATTTGGCTGCGGAAAAGCATCTAGGGACCTCGAAAGTCCTTATTTTTTACAAAATGGTTTTCCATTGGCGCCATTCGTCTAGCATTCTCTCAGGTAGCTCCTGATCCCATTCAATTTTTTGCCGCCATATAAACTGGAGGAGTATTTTTAGTCGAATCGTTTGGCATGATAATAATCCCAATGAATCGAAGATCGACATCAGAACTTGTAATACTTCTCGCTTGGTAGGGACTGCGTTTTCCGCCAGCACATCACGCTTCAGTCTTGAAAATCTGCAGATAAATTTGAACATATAATTATGTGGGTCCCAGGACATACCAAGTATCTTTTCTGTTCAACAAAAATTCACGGGCTTTTGGCTTCCAACGTTGGCATTATCCTGCAAGCTTTCAAGTACTTCTTCCGAATTCGACGACCAGTTACGGATCTCGAATGTACTTCTGCGATGTACTTCCATTACTTGTGTGGTGATCTGGATCGCTCGATGCTCATGCTATCGATGAAGTCGTCAACGTAGTGCGCCCTTTGGATGGCTTTTAGGGCCAATGGGAACTGTTCTTGGTGGGTTTCCGCGTTCTTGTCTCGAATAAAGTGCGCTATAAACGGCGCGCAGCTAATCCCAAAAGTCATAACTCAAATGACACAGGGGTCTATTTTGTCGCTGCCTTTGTCGTACCACAAAAATCGGTGCGCCTGCATATCTTCCTCGCGAATGTTAATCCTGTGAAACATTTCCGCAATGTCACCACAAATCGCTATTTTGTTGACCCGAAAGGCTAGTAAGACGACTATAAGTGGGTTCAGGCAATCTGGTCCCCTGAGTAAGTAGTCATTTAGCGCGAATCCGTGAGCCTTTGCGGCTGCATCCTATACGAGCCTTATCTTTTTTGGCTTTTTTTGATTCAGCGCTATAAATATCGGCAAAACCATGTACGGCTGTTCTCCCGGCTGGTCCTCGGAAGAATCCTCGGATAGCTTATCCGCGTATCCTTTGTCTAGGAGGTTCCTGATTTGGGCGTCAATCTTTTCGAACAGATCGGGTTTCTGAGAGACTTTTTTCCTCATGCAGGCAAGGCGCTTCAGAGCGTTACCCCGGCTCTCAGGGAGTTTGTCCACCGCGCCACGGAAGTCCAACTTCATATTTTCCGGACTTCTTTTAGCAGGTGCTTTCCAGAATCTTCACTGCCAGCTTATCTTCAGCTGAGTATAGCTTTCGTGGTACGAGTGCATCAAGGTTGAAATGTTCCTTGATGTTGTCATGAAATACTTGCCAGTCGCAGTCGCAGTGGTGCATGAAAATGGATCGTTGTGGGTTCGCCGATTCTTGGATGCTCCATCCTAGCATGCACTACGATGCTTTCGGCTCCTTCCATTTTCCTTCGCGGATCTTGCGAGGGACTGCCAGCTTTCAGTTATTTGTTCCGATTAGCAAAGTCGGCTGGGCAGAGTAGGACTGTAGCGGCAAGTCTCTCAAATGCTGGAATCTATCGTATAGCTCTTTCATATTGACTGTCTGTCTCGGTAATGATAGGTTCAACCAGTAAACCTTATCGCAGTTCATTTCCGAGATTTGGACGGATGCTTTTACGGATCCACTCTCAAATCGAGTCGTCTCTCCGGTCCACTGCAAACACATTGGCGCTGCCTGGCCTTGTATTCTCAGTCTTTGGAATTCCAATGCATCTGCTAAGGTCACGGATGATTCTTCATCTAGAACGGTCTGTCTTGACCGATTGTGTTGGGAACATATTCTGTATGAAGTAACTTATAGTGTCTCCTTGTACAGCCATTAATTAAACAGTTCCCGGTTCGGCATCTATTCCGGTGCACCTTGAGGAAGCAGAAACAGGCTTCGTTTTTCGTTTAAACCGTTTTTTTCGCAATCAATCAAGATTTGAGGGTGTAGGAAAAATTTCAAACATGGTTTTATACTATACTCGACCTAATGAACAATTCCTACTAGGTCTCTTCAAAAGTTCTAAATCACTGTCGCACTGTGTAATTTGTTATTGTAATTGCCTTTGCCGATGCTGGGAGCAACACACGTATATGAAATTTCATTTCCCATATGAAACAGCAATTCCAACAACAAAGGAGCACCGAGGGCAATGGGCATCACTGGCTTAGAGTCTTGACAGTCGATCCGATAAACAAAAGCATGAAAATTTAAATCGTGATGGAGAGTAAAACTTATCTTAAATAAAATATGAATTAAATTAGTAGTTTAGAGTATGTTATAAATATAATGTTAAATAACATTTAAATTTCCTAAAAAACTATTAATGAAAATTCCTAAACTTAAATTGGTAATGAAAATGTAAAAATAATGTTAAAACAAAGTAGGTTCAATAGATATTTAAAAAATTGTTTTCGTTTTTTAGGATTTTGACAATTCAGTGAAGACTTACTTGATCTGTATGAGTTATCTTTCAGCGACTTCCACCTGCTTAACCATATATCGGTTAAAGTTCTTACAAAGCTGATGATTAAAACTAAGCGTCTGAATAATTTCTTGTTCCTGTTGATGGCTTCCTGCGCCATCTGCAAAGGGTGAGGTTTCGTGGGGGATGATGGATGCTGTTGATCGCTCGTGTTTGCTAATGTGTAGGGGGCTGCTGGCGCACCACTATAGAAAATTTGACCATTTTTTGGCCATTTTTAAAATAAGATCAAAAACCATTTTTTTAAGTAAGATCATTAAAATAATTTTAAGTGCAAAGAATCATCAATGGCGTCAATAGATGACGGCACTTTAACGTTATGGGCTTTCAAAGACAGCCATTCCGATAGCCAAGAAAATGAATGTGAAATAAATAAATGTGAGTGAATCGACCTTCTTATCGGAGCCAGTCTGTTTTATGAGCTGCTGTGTGTTTGGCAAATTAAGCTATCAGCCGGCCTGCCATTGCTGCAGAGAACCTGACTTGGATGGGTCGTGTGTGGAGACGGTTTATATGTCCAGAGATCCAGAGAAGATCACTCGTTTTCACTGCTCCCAAGGATGTTCCGAAGAGCGTAACTATGCTGGATTATCTACTCCGCCGGTTTTGGGAAATCGAAGACTGCTCCGAGCCTATTGTGAAGCGGACAAAGGAGGAGCTTGATTGCGATGCGAATTTCATGCAACATGTTGCTCGGCTGGATTCCGGCGCTTACGCTGTGAGGCTTCCGTTAAAATGCGGTTCTAAGTTGCAGGGAGAATCTTACCCCCAAGCCGTTCGACGGTTTCTTTCCCTCGAAAGGAAGCTCTGTTGCCGTCCTCAATTGAAGGAGCAATATACTGCCTTCATAAAGGAGTATTTGGAGTTGGGTCACATGTTTCCAGTCCCTGCTGATGCGAGCGTCACTGGCCAATACCTGCCACACCATTATGTTTTAAAGGAGGACAGTTTAACAACCAAGCTCAGGGTTGTTTTTGATGGATCTGCTGTCACCACTTCTGGATATTCATTGAATGACGTGTGGATGTCTGGCCCAGTTATTCAGCCAAAGTTACTGCATATTCTATTAAGGTTCCGATGCCATCGGGTGGCCATTACTGGAGATATTTGTAAAATGTATCGTTGCGTCATGGTTTTTCCTGAGGACAGCTATCTTAAGTGTATTCTTTGGCGGGATTCCACCCAGGATGAGTTACAGTTAAGCTGGATACTGTCACCTATGGACCGAAGCCTGCCTCATTTTTAGCAGTTCGGACAATGCATGAATTGGCAGATGATGAGCCATTAATGTTTCCAAAGGGGACCGAAATTCTGCGTCGCGACTTTTATGTGGACTGATCGCTTGCTATTTTCTTTTTAAGAGATTTAGTCAATCTCAAAGCCCACTAGGGGCATCGTTCTTTCTTCAGACGCTCGGCTTTATGACCCATTAGGCCTTGTCGGTTCTGTAATTTCAAAGGCGAATTTCTTTCTCCAGAAACTGTGCCGTGAGAAGTTGTCCTGGGATGAAAGTCTTCCTCACGCTCTTCACTGCGACTGGAATATGATTTGTAGCAGCTTTGTTAGAACGCAGCGCACCGAATTTCTTAAATGGGCGCTCGAAGTCCATGGTGGAGATCCATGGATTCTGTGACGCCAACATTGAGGCGTATGGGGCATGCGTTTATGTCGTGTCCAAGGGCGCAGGATTTGCAAGATATTTACTCTCTTCGAAGTCCCGAGTTGCGCCGTTAAAGACTGTAACAGTGCCGAAGCTGGAGTTATCGGGAGCCGAGTTGTTGGCTCGACTTATATCGGAAGTAGCACAGTTGAAGGTCTACGTTGGAAAGTATTTTTGCTGGTGCGATTCTGCTGTGGCTCTGTCTTGGATTCGAGAAGAACCCTCTCGATTTAATGTTTTCGTCCCCAATCGAGTTCAGAAGCTAACTAGAGAAATGGAGTGGCGGTATGTTCCCACTTGCTTGAACCCAGCAGACATCCCGTCGCGTGGTGCTCTTCCCAATGAATTGGTTAAGAATAAGCTGTGGTCTCACGGTCCTCCGTTTCTCATTGGATCTCAAGAGGCGTGGCCAACCGCGGTCTCATCTGAGAGATTGACTCTGGAGTTACGTGCAAGGCTCCTGCTTTTTCAGTCTCCGTACGTGGATATAACAGCGGTTTCTAAGTATGCTAATTTGTTTCCAGCGCTGCAGAGGGTATTCGCTTACGTATACAAGCTTTCTAAATGAATTCGCCACAACGGTGTCACGGCAAGCACTATAAAATCTGGAACACAGCTGTAATTGCGACTAGTTCAGCATGTGCATTTTTGGGAGGACATAAAGGCGCTTCAAAATGGAAAAGAGATCCATCCAGCGGCATCCAGTGCTCTTGCCTCATCCTCTCCCTTCTTGGATAAATTTGGTCTGTTGCGCGTAGACGGTCGGCTAAAAAATTCGTCGTTGGATTTTGATAGTCAGCTCCAATTATACTTCCAAGAAGCCATCCAGTTACGCTGGCTATAATTGTTGACTTCCATGAGCGGAATTTACATACGGGAAATCATTCGGTGACGAAGGCAATACACAAATGCATCCGATGCTTCTGGGCAAAGCCTCGGTTGTTGGAGCACATTATGGCTGATCTCCCGGAGCAAAGAGTCAGCGGCTGCCAAATCTTTAGAGTCACTGGTGTGGATTTTTGTGGGCCTTTCTATTATAAGCCGGAAGTGCGTAATAAGTCTCCAGTAAAATGTTACGTCAGTGTTTTCATTTGTTTTGCTACCAAAGCCGTCCACCTGGAGCTTGTATGGGATCTGTCCACCATTTCGTTTCTACAGGCTTTGAAGCGGTTTATATGCACCCACCGAAGCCCTCAACATATTTGGTCTTTCAACGCAACCAACTTCGACGGAGCCAAAAACGAGCTAAAGGAGCTGCTCCGATTATTTCTAAGCGATGAGCATCAACGGGCACTGCTGGAGTTTTGCTCTATGGAATGGCATTTTATTCCTCTTCTATCTCCGCATTTCGGTGGTCTGTGGGAAGCGGCTGTTAAAACCGCCAAGCACCAATTTTACCGAGCTGTCGGATCTGCAGTTCCTGGATTTGAGGAGCTGCCAACGCTGCTGTGCCATATTGGGGCTGTCATAAATTCACGACCCTTATTATTTAATTCAGAAAATCTGACCCTGATGTTCTGACCCCAGCTCATTTTTTAACTGGTGGTAAGTCAGCCAGCTTTATTGAGCCCGATGTCACAAAGCTGAACTTCAACCGGTTGGACAGCTGGCAGCGTGTGTCTTTCCTGCAGCAGTTTTTCTGGTCCCGATGGAAGGAGGAGTACTTAAACCTTCTCCAGCAGCGCTCCAAATGGCGTGCCTCCAGTCCTGCCTTGGCCCCGAACGATGTGGTGCTAGTAAAGGACGAAAACCTATCTCCGATGAAATGGCCGATAGATGGAATCTTTCGAATGGCGGTGATAAAAACCTCATCTGGAGTCACCAAGCGAGCAGTGTCTAAGCTGTGCCTGTTGCCCCTTAAGGATGAAGTTGGGGTAGAAGCCCCAACTGGGGGGAGAATCTCGGGTCAAGCAGCAAGCAACTAGTTTATATATAACAAGAAAGGAAAGCTAACTTCGGGCGGAGCCGAAGTGTATATACCCTTGCAGTTAAAACCGGATATATGTCGCAAACATCGGATATAGTTGGCCGATCCCTATGATTACATCATAATAAAACTAATTAACTAAAATAAAAAATCTAAAAAAAGTCCCAAACTTCTATCTTCAAACATACCAAAGTTGGTATTTCTACCAAATACCATTTCCGATCGTTCAGTTATGGCAGCTATAAGATATAGTCGGCCGATCGTTATGAAATTTGGTAGGTCGGATAAACTGACCAAAAATATAATCTGTACCAAGTTCCAGCTTTCTATCTTCAAAAACACGAAAGTTGGGTCATTTCCGATCGTTCAGTTATATGGCAGCTATGGGATATAGTCGGCCGATCCTTACGAAATTTGGCATGTCGTATTATTTTGCCAAAAATAGCTCTCATGTGAAATTTAAACTCTCTAACTCTAAAAACACCGAAGTTATACCATTTCCGATCAATCAGTTATATGGCAGCTATAGGATATAGTCGGCCGATCCGGGCCGTTCCGACTTATATACTGCGTGCAAAGGAAAGAAGGGTGTGTGCAAAGTTTCAAGACGATAGCTTTAAAACTGAGAGACTAGTTCGCGTAGAAACAGACAGACAGACGGACAGACAGACGGAAAGACAGACGGACAGACAGACGGACAGACGGACATGCTCATATCAACTCAGGAGGTGATCCTGATCAAGAATATATATACTTTATAGGGTCGGAGATGTCTCCTTCACTGCGCTGCACACTTTTGGACAAAATTATAATACCCTCTGCAAGGGTATAATAATTAATTATTAACTGATGTATGAATTGTTGGTCGCAAGCCGACTCCATTTCGGCCGCTCGGCTTTACTTCTTCGGCATCTAAGGCTAGCGAGCATCCGCTCAGCCTATACTGGAAGGATGGCGTCAGTTGATTTTTATTTACGGTCATTGAAAATTATCAATGACCAAACAGAAGGGTTTTTCAAAGCTGGCGATCCTGACTGCTGGCAATGGTGCCTTCTGCGGTGCTGTTGGGGATGCTGCGTCGTTTTTACATTTCTGGCACTGTTTTCCTACGGTCTTATAGAACATCTCTGGTATATCTTCACAGACTGCTATGTTGCCGACTCTGAATGCCATTAAAACGTCAGACAAAGGATGTTTGTTGTGTTGATGTTCCGCTGAAGGAATCGCCATGAGATTTAGCTGCGGCATCCCAAAGTAGTCAAATCTTATTTGGTTTGCTCGGGTTATGAGCTATGAAACTTGGAAGGTACCGAATCTGACTCGACGGGGTAGCCTTTATCCAGGAGATTGTCAATTTGGTACCGAATTTTCCTCGTAGATCTGGCTTTCTCTCAATTTTAGCTTTAAGCCAATTATGTCGCTTAAGCGCGTTTGTGTTTCTCTCAGAAAGAACGGTGTCCTTACGTCCCCTCAGGAAAGCCAATTTTAAATCATCCGTCGATTTTTACGCACGTTTTCTGAATGATTTGAAAGCTTTTTCTTCATCGTTAGACCTTTTGTTAGACCTTCCTTGGAATGACGGATTCCACGTTGAAGCTTTACTTAAAGGCCTTGTCAGTTATAGTCCAGTTGCATTGACAGTGGTGCATAGAAAAGTGTGGATGCGATGGGGTCTTTTCACCTTCCATCTCTTATTATCCGTGGAACGGCTAGCTTCCAATTGTCTATTCCAATTAGCACCATTCAGCAACAGTGTATGATACAATCGGTAATCGTTGCAGATAGGTGTTATTACTGGTCAACTCCTTCATGTCCAGCGTTTGTTTTGGTAGTCCCAAATTCTTAACTGTGTGTATTTTTTTAGTTTCCAGTAGGTTCTGTTGTTGGCTATGCGGAAGGAAACGGATTCGTTCCCCCTCCGTATCTGTTGATTTGTTCACTACATGCAGATTGGATTCGGACTTTTTTGGATGTTTAACCTTTTGAAGAAATTTTCGTATAGGTGTTAGCAGTGTATATTTTTATCGGTACGAAACAAAAATATTGTTCTCCTACGGATGGATTAGTTTGGTGTGAAGAGACGATTTTAGGATTTGCACGACCTGTGTGCAGCAGAGTCAGGCGTCTTGATTCGCCTCCACCGATCCCTCATAGCTTAGTTGAGAAGCAGCTGCGACCATGGATCTTGAATCATTTAAAGCAAAGCCTGTATTTTCAAACAATTTCCTGTTTCTCTTCTTTAGACAGCTTTTGGAATACCTCGCATTCGGTGATAGGATGGAGTGCACTGCTGCAGACGATGCAATGGGAAACTTCTTTTTGTGAAGCGTTATACGTTGGTGGATTGTATTCCGTGCTGCTTCCGTACGGTCAATGCTATACTGGAAATGGGTTTGTTAGTTGCTGGATCTGGAGTATGTTGATGGTAAACATGAAGTACTGTTTAACTGGTTTACTGGCTCTTCAATAGAACGGCTTATTAACTGATCCGGACGCTTAACAGTCAGCGACTGCCGGACGCTTGTTGCGCCTGACCGAGTTAGGTGTCATCGACGCGTGAGGACGAACTGTAGTAGCAATGGATACCGTGACGTCACTGCCCAGTGGCATTGCCGGTAACTCGTTCTGCGATCCCGGATTGTCATCTGGGTTAAAGGTAAGATTGATGTGGAGGCTGATTAGTCTCTCCAATGTCTTGCGGACGAAGGACGACATGCCTATAGGTCTAAAGTCCTTAGGGGTTCAGTGCGATGGTTTTCCCGCATTGAATACGATGGGTACGAGGCTAATTCTGAAAATTGCTCGGAAAACTTTCATAACCCATGACCACAGATTGGATTCGGCGTTGATTAATTGTGCCGGAAAAAGGCCATCTGGGCCTGGAGATTTGAAGGGCTTGAAGCAACTAAAGGGCTATCGCCCAACTGAGATACTTTTTACTCAAGAGGTATTTGAGTTTGCTTAGGATGGAGGGGCTGTCCCCCTGGCTCTGTTTCCTGGGTTATTTCTTCCTTTGAAAACCCTGGGAAGTGTGCATTTGTGAGAGCCTTTAAGGTTTTTCTACTGGACGTGGTCCAGCTACCATCCAATGTTTTTATGTATCTTACGTTACCTGCAGTTGTTGGGAGCACCTTCCTAAGTCGGGAGCCTCCGACGTTTCTTGAATGTTCGTGCAGAACTTGGTCCAGGCATTTCTCTTTGCCCTACGCAGTTCTTTGTTGTACTGCTTGAAGTCCGCTATGAGCGCCTACCAGGCTGCCTCTGTGTTTGCCTTACTGGCGAAATTAAAGGCTCTGCGGGCCTTGGTTTTTGACTTGCTACTGCCCAAACTGCTTTTGGGGAAAGCTTTATTAAATGCCCTGGCGCAAGCCGCCGTTAGCGTGCCCACCATGGCGTCTAAGTCTTCCCCGTTGTTAACGTTTCTCGTTGGAGGTTCCCCCAAGGATCTGTCAAATTTTTTCTCGTGTAGCTCCCAGTTCGATTTTCTAGGAATGCGCAGTGTTAGTCGAGTGAAGTTATCGAACTAGTTGACCACTAGTTCTATGTATCGATGGTCCGAGAAGGAGTGCTTCTCTAGAACTCCCCATCTAATAATCCTGCCTGCTAGAGAGTCAGAGTATAGAGTAATGTCAAGTACTTCCCTTCTATTCTTGACTATGAAGGTGGGTTATGTACCCCTGCTACCCACCAGAAGATTGGAGCGTAGGATAAAATCGAATATGGACTTACCCTTGTTTGTGTCAGTGCTTCCCCACTGATGATGATGGGCGTTGGTATCGCAACCTATGATCAGGTCGATCTTTTGCTTCCCGCTGTCTTCCACCAGCTGTTTAAGTAGCGGGTGCGGGGGGACTGCGTCCTGGTCGTGGCCAATATACGCCGAGCATACCCTAAGAGGTCCTTTTGGTCTCTTTTTGGCTGCGGCTACGTAGTCTTCATTGCTCAAATTGGGTAGCAAAAAGAGGTTAAGGTTAACTGTTGTATCGGCTTTACAGAGCCTGTACTTCGACGCCTCCAACCCAAGAATCCTGCCTCCAAGGAGCCAGGGTTCGTGGATGGAGGCCCCACGAGCTCCACTCTCGGCGAGGTGGAGAAGTAGGGAAGCTGAAGCCGCCTTACTTAGCTTTATCTGAAAGATTGTCAGTGATTCTCATAAAGATTGTCTGTGGAAAGTCTCTGTGGAGCTTTATGTGAAAGATTGTCAGAGATTCTCCACCACAGTAACCTCTGCTTCCGTCTCGGAGGTCAGCAGAGAGTCCTCCTACATCCCGACGCCTCTAAGTGCCCTTGCCAAGTCACTCTCCTCTGAGGTTGGACGGCTGCAACTGGACCTTCTTTTTCTTCGCTTGGGGCGCTCATCCTTCTGTAGACCTCTACCTTTCTGCACTCTGTGCGATCTTCTTGGTACAGCCTACTCCAGCCTGTTTCTTCGGCTCTAGCCTCACTCCCGCCTTTGCCGGTTGAAATCCCACCTTATGATCTCGGCCTGGTCAGGGCTGGCTTCTGCCGATGATTCCGCCCTTATGAGGATGCAGGCTGCTCTTTTTTTGTCTTTATAGGAGCTTTTCAGCTACGTCGAGTGAGCACTACTGAACCAGGGCTTGCCTTAGGGGCCCCACCGGTTGGTTTAGAGGTTGACCCTGGGGTTTCCACGCCGTTCGGTGGTCTCATGGCTTGCCCCGCTTTAGAAGAAGATGCCTTGGCATCCCCCCCCGCACCGGCGCATCCCGACTCCGGATGTTGCCCCTCTTTAGGAAGCTTCTTCATCTCAGCAAGTCCATTACTTTTGAGGTTCTTGGAGTTTGACGGGTTATTTTAAGTCAGAAGAGTTAAAAGAATCTTAAAGCGGTTTGGAGTCAAGCATGTACGCACAGCAAGTTATTCAGCGCAAGCTAACGCAAGTAAACGTGTGAATTAATACTGGCAGCAATAAGGCCGTATATGTATTTAAAACGATCATACAAAGTAGGATTGAAACAACAGGAGTGCAGGCTTTTTGCCGTATTTTCTATGTTTTGGTCAAAATATGATTGTAGATGGACGAGATTATGAGTTCATTCGCTCTATTTACTTAAAAGAAGAAGTTATGCACTTACCTTTACGCAAAGCAATGTGGCGAAGAAGTAAGCAGAAGAAGTAAGCTAGCTCGAGTATTAATCAAAGCAAAGATCAAGAGGAAGATAAGCCCGATTTATTGCAAATTAGTTAACGAAATGGAAACCCTAGGCGTCTACCATTTGAAAGGCATCAAAACATACCAGATAATAAAGCAGGTTAAAACCTAGATCACCCATTTTTACAGTTCCTATGAATGCATCCTATGATGAGCTTTGGTTTTATTAACTTTGATTACGGGGCCCAAGAGCAGGAAAATTCCAAAATTTATTTTGTAAAATTATTCGCCAAGAGTAAAAGGAAATGCCTTATGCGAAAGTGAAAGTAACATGTGCAAAAAAATGCAATTAACGAAAGTACAATTCTTACTTCCACTTTCTGGCATACTCAGTGCGAAAGCACTGAGAGACAGATATAGAGGAGATTAGGAAAAGTCCCGCTACTGGAAGTTTTGCAGACTCTTACGTTTGCGTAGCAATGAATATTATCTTAAAATTTGTGGTTCATTTTAAATTGCGATCGAAAGAGCATTTACGCATTCATATAAGTGATTTGTGAAAATTATATAGCAACAGCGTCCAAGCGCCAAAAAAGCTGGTGGAATTTTCTACGTCTATTGAACGAAGCTCAGAAGTAGGGAACATTAATATTGCTAAAAGGTAAATATAGTGAATAGATAATTAACAGTTCGGTGAAACATATTTGTGTTACAGAGAGGGAGTGACCTGTAGTGTGATCACCACTAGCCGGTTAGCCTCGCGCGTGTCGCGAGGCGCGTTCACGCTTTAAAGGGAAGGAGTGAGTAAAGCTCGTAGTAGAGAAGCCATATACACGTGCGAAGCTAACTTCAACATGATGAGGAAAAACTCATTAATGTGCCTGCGATACCATCATATACCACCATCATATAAATTGAAACGCGGCGCATATGCAGCACTGACCTACAGCCAAACGAATTTCCACTAGGATGACAGAAGCTTAATACGTTTTATCAATTGGAATTTAGAATTAAGGAAATAATTATTTTAAAGAGACTTTTATATGGGTTAATTTCTATTTTTATTAAACCGTTCCATGTGACTGCTCATGCACCACACAGCCACCTCATTCCTTCACTTGAAACACAACGAACCTGCATGGCCGGAAACGAGTTGAAGTCCGTAAAACAAAGTGTAAAGGTTTAGATATATGTATGTATATATTATATACATAAGAAAATGCGGCGACAACTTACATTGCAGATAGGCTAAAATAAAGTAAGATAAATTTGCGTTAGTATTTTTGTTGAGTTTTTTTTGATTCTGATTTCCAATTTTGATTTTCTGATATGGGACAAAGGCATATGAAGTGAATTTTGAATTTAAAATTAAAAAAATAATATTAATAAAAGATAATAGTATAGACGGTTATTATTTGGGTCTGTTGCTTATTGTGATGCAGGTAAAGATAGTGGCCCAAACGACAGCCCCTCAATAGCACCATATTTGCCCAATCATTAACGAGCAGTGAAGTGCACTTCAATAATTTTTAGGGCACAGTGGTGTTATTTAGGCGAGAAAGAAGAATCCTCGCCATTCCGACGTGCTTAGAACAAGGACACGCAAAAAGTGCACGCCCCCTAAATCTTCTAAACACTGTGGGTAAAGACAAGCTCTTGATCCCAGGGTAAACGCCGACAGTATTACCATTCGCAGCCAGGCTTCATTCATTAATGTGGTAAAGCGAAAGGGAGCAGCAGCGTAGGCATAGGGATGTTGTTTAAGAGTGTAGTTTTTGAGTGTCGAGTGAGAGTACACCTGTACACCCTCGCAAGTGTGATTCTTCGCCTAATCTCCAGGCTGATATATTTTGTGTGTTATAGCAGTGCCGCGATAAATAAATTTCTCGTCGGATTCAAAGCTATACTTCTTCGCAGTCAGGTGAGAATCTGGACGCCTTGATTCTCTGCTAGAGCACTCCACCAACTTTGCTTTTCCAATATTAACTGCTAGGTAGGACCTTAGCGTGACATTATGCTTGGTGTGCCCAATGATCTTAATATCATCTCAATATCAGGGAGTTGGACACAACTGTTGGTTAATATCATGCACGTTCGATGGACTAAGTCGCCCGACGGTGGCACGACAGATGTCTTCTTGTCGTATATTGGCATTAAAGTATCAGAGGAGAGCTTTCATGGAATAGGAAGGACAGAGGGCATAAGGCATAAGTTCTTTCGGTTGTTGGCCAAAATTGATACCTCGGCGCCGTAGCTTTGCGTCACCAACGAAGCCACAAAAGACTCATGCCTTTTGGATGATAGCTGTAGTAGATCTTATCCGTTGCATTTCCTGGATTGCAGTAACGTCAGCGATACATTTATTGAGGGTATGGATGGAATTCAAAGTCTCAAAGTCAGCCTGTATTTCCTTTCACTTGCACTGCGTGGATCTATTCACCTTTTGCAACAGCACCTGTACAATGTTGCAGTTGACTATCTGCTGAGTTATAACCATGCCCTTATACCCCTTATAAAAATAAATAAATAAAGTAAGATTTGGGTATAAAATTTGTCTTAAAGTTCGTGAATAAGGTTTCTATGGACCTCAGCTTCATTATTACATTTACATGATCTTGAGAGTTCAGGCGAATACTAAACCTTGTTTTAAGCAGCTCTAAGGCGATGTCGAAATTCTTGTCTGGCAGCTCCAGCGAACAAAGTTTACAAGGCCGACTCACGAAGACACGACCGCAGCCGCTGAAACTTCTCAACCCGACACTTCTCAACCATAAAGTCCGCAACGATGTCTTCCAAATCTCCAAGTTTGACGTTTAGCATTGTTTCGGGAAAAGTCTCCCCCGCTTTTAAGACGGAGAGAACACCTTAAAGATTCTCAACAGCACTTTGGCTCAGAACGAGCTTCTTTCAGAAGAGGCGGTTCAAAAAAGCGGATTCTATTTCGCAACAAAAGATATATTTTATTTGGTTTACTTATTGATGGTTCACGATAGTTTAAGTGCAACTGCTATAAAACGTATGCAATATGCGTATGTAAGTTAATAGAAAATAATATCTCGCGCACAAATCACAATTTAAATAATGTTTTTTAATGTTTTCTTCGCTGCTTAAATTTTTAATGGAAAATAATTCAATTAATTATTTATTTATGTTAGCTCACCGAGCGTTTTCGGATAGCTTTAATTAATGTTCAGAATTCTCTTTCTTAGTAGAATATAAATTCGGTTCGATTGAATGAATGAATTTATTAAATCAGATTCAAGGCTACAGAGAGATATTACGAAAAAGCGAGACAACGCTAGCTCATGAATGCCATTACTCTTTCCACAAACTTACGTAATCAAAGGCTTTTTCTATTCTCCTAGACAAATCATGTTTGTGTCTAATTTGTGTGAGGCCCCCTTCGTCTAAAAGATGGAACGTTGTGTTACTCTAGCTCTATTTGATCTAAGGATCAATTTATATGTAGAAAGATAACTAATTTTGACAATCCAGTAAGTTTAAGAGATGTTACATAATTGTTATTAAGGTTATCTTCTTGCTTGTTTCAGTGGCTCGTTCCGCAGCACTGAAAAAAACACCATAAAAGTATATATACAAATTATTTTTTTTTCATTTTAGAATAAGTTAAATTGCCAATTTTAAGAAAAAGTTTCGGTTGTATTGCTGTTTTTTCTTTTTTTCCTTTAATAAAATGATTCAAAAATTTAACACAATTTATAATATAAAGCATTTTTTTTTGTATATTAAGCATCTGTAATATTATTTTAATCGCAGTAGATCCTGACGTTAAAATCAAATCAGTAAAGGTAGACTCTTTCCTGTTATTAAAATTATTACTCCGAAAATCAAAGATTTAATGAAAAATGAACAATAAACAAGTATATGATGTGACTGACCCTAGCGTCCATGCGCTTCGAACATCAGCTTTTATGCAAAATGGTCCGGTGAAACAAGTTCGAGGCCTTGAAGATCTCGACCGTTGGGTCCGTTCTCAAGCCTATTATGATACTATTGCATATATAAGCAACACTAGCATGGCCATACAGGGTCGGCGGCTAACCCGAGACTTTCCTATATCAGAGCAAATGCGCAAATTGTGTCAAATTTTTGATGGATTAGAGCACCTTCTTGTTGAACATTCTCCAAAGTCGGAGGATTTTGATGCTTCGATTTCAATCAGTCAAATTAAAAGTCGAGCCTACCGCGTCTGGATGCGACATATGTTTCAACATGTTTTTTTTAAGCTTGATGAAGCAATCAAAGCAAAGTGCAAGCATGTAAACGAGCTAGGACAATATCTTAGGCGCTCATTTGGAAATGCAACTAGTCTTGATTTTGGTCCTGGTAATGAGCTAATGTTTCTTTTCTTTTTAAGTGGTCTATTTCGGTCGGAAATATTATTAGCCAAAGACACAGTTGCAGCGGCCTTAATGCTCTTTGGTCGCTATATACACCTTGTCCGTCGTTTGGTTACAACGTATGCACTGCCTATAGCCAAAAACCCGAGGTGTTTCATCGATGACTATTATGTTCTGCCTTATTTATGGGGAGCTGCTCAGCTGTCATCAGAAGAATCTTTTTCTCCAATACAGTGCGAGCAGCCTAAAATTATAGAGAACTACCGTCAAGATTATATGATGATGGAACTGATTGAACACCTTCAAAAGACACGTGGCGGCCAACTCAGCCATGTTGCTTTTCAACTATGGTGCATTTTGTCAATACCCAGTTGGTCGCAGGTTTACCGAGGTCTTGAGCGTAACTATATTAGTCATGTGCTTTCTTCATTTGAGACCGTGGAAAACGCTATATTTTGCGAGCTTATGTCCTTCGAAGCATTAATATCACCAAATCCATTGGCGCGTGCGTACTTGAATCCATATTATAATACTTATCAGGAAAATAAAGAACCCACGAACCAAATTGAAAATCAAGCCATTGATTTGAAATCGATTTCGCCCGTTAGCCTATACCTTAGCATGGAGCCCGACATTTTTCTGGGCTATCAAAATGCCAAGAAGCACTATAATAAAAAATCCAGTGATAGCTTGGAAAATCGGCTTTGCATGGTGAGGCAGGTCGTGGATGAAAATGATGCAAGCTCCGCTCTATTTTTTGCGGGACAAAAAAATATCCAAAATGAATCGGTTAACTCGTCGCCTAATGACCACCCGTAAAGAAATGACATCAATTCGAAGATAATTAGTATTTATACATATATTTTTTAAATAACAATTCATGTGGGCCTTACTTCTATATATTGATAAGGATATTGATCCCAACTAAATTATGAACTTTATAAACTAGTAAGGAAAATATTAACGTAGTTATATATATGTGTGATATATAATTCTATTGTATTTAATAAGAATCATGACTTATTACAATATTAAAAAGCAAGTTTATATGCATGAACAATAAAGAATTTTTAACTTAATGCAAAATAATGATTATAATATTGTAACAAACAACTAACTTTTTTCAAATTTTAAATCCATATACAATTTTATTAATGAAAATATTATTACCTGTTTTTGATAATCCAACGATTATAAAATACATAGATGTGACATATTTATACCCTTGCAAAGGGTATTATATTTTGGTCAAAAGTGTACAGCGCAGTGAAGAAGACATCTCCGACCCCAAAAATGATACAGTTGATAACGGCATGTCCGTCTTTCTGTCTGTATGTCTGTTTCTGCGCGACTAGTCTCTCAGTTTAAAAGCTATCAACCTGCAACCTAGCACACTCCCTTCTTTCTTTTGCACGCAGTATAAGAGTCGGAATGAACGCGATCGGCCGACTATTTCCTATAGCTCCCATTTAACCGATTTAAACTCGTTTTAAACTCGGTACACGTAGAGTACAAGGGTATGTTGTAGTCGTGTGAATGTGTGTAACATAGAGATAATCATCATAATCATCTAGGACCCCATAAAGAACAGATATTCTTTATCAGTATCAAGATTTGAGTCGATATAGCCATGTCCGTCTGTCCGAATGAACGCGTGGATCTCAGAGACTTTAAGAGATAGAGCTATAGGATTTGGCATGGAGAATCCTACAATGCTCACACAGTTCAAGTTTGTTTCAAAAATTTTTCACGCCCCCTCCCACCTTCACTGCGAAACTCTGTAGCACAAGGACAGAAAGACTTTTGATGCCAAATTATTTTTATAGTTAATATACCTGAAAATCTGAAAAACAAATTTCATCGAAATCGGCCGATTTTCAGAGAAGAAATACCCATATATATACAATTTCCCATACAAACGGGCTATAGTTTTGAACGCGTGGATTTCAAAGACTATAAGACAGGGGTGCCCAGCCCCATTGCTCTCGGTGCTTTTTTGTTGTTGAAATTGCTCTTTCATATGGGAAATGAAATTTCATATACGTGTTACTCACAGTATAGGCAACGGGCAATTACAAAACAATTTTTCGTGTTTTCCCTGTTCTCCTCATTCGTCTTAATTAGAACTTTTTCCCTGTTTCGTGTTTTCCCTGTTCTCCTCATTCGTTCTAATTCGAATACATTTTGTTGTTGGAGTGCCGAAAACTTTGTACTGCAAGACATTCATTCTTGTTTTTCTTTCTGCCAAAATGGTCGACTTGAAGTGATACATTTCTTCTTCGCAGAAAGTTTTTTTTAAGTGTCTGGGATCGATTGTGGATAGTTTAGTACTTAGAATTTAATATTGAAATTTGATATTTTGCCCTCATGAAGAGATTGGGCACGCTAGATAAATAACTATGGCGTGCTCGTGGTGAGTTTGTCGTCGAAAGCCATGGAGTGTGGGAGGTTATACTGCGGTAAGATATTTTTATTAGGATCATCCTTTTTTTTTTATAACTTGTACTTCCACCAGAATAAAACATACATACATGCATATACACGCATATACACTTTTGGCTTGTGTACTAAAGGCGGGTAGCCCCATCGCCGCCGTATGTTTAAGGCAACTCCCACCCGAGTGACGACAGATTTTGCGCTACCGGCACTACGGTTCCAGCACATGGTTTTGGGCTACACAATGAAGTGGTCGGCGAAACGTCGGTACGAGCGCCTTCTTCTAGAGACGGTGCTTGGGCGACGAGTATTGGAGGAAATACAAACTGGGCGCCACGAAAGCTTCCTGAGCTGCCTACGTAAGGGGGGAAGCAAGAGGATTGGTCCATCTTCTATTGCGCGTTTACGGAAACGACGCAAGCGTATGGTTGTACGGAACTGGAGAAAAACCAAAGGCTACTGAAGGCGTTAAAGGATGACGCGCGTGAGACGGTGAAATCGTTGTTGATTTACCCCAGCAATGCGAATTCAGTGATGGAGGAACTGCGTTTCAGATATGGCCGACCGGAGCAACTAATACGCAGCCAGCTAAACAGCATTCGAGATGTGCTCGCAATTACGGAAACCAATCTAGGAAAGCTCGTCGCATTCGCCACACATGTGAGTAACCTCAAGGTCTTCTTGCAGTCAGCGAAGGCAGAGCAGCATCTGGGTAACCCTACCCTGATGGAAGAGCTTGTGGCCAAGCTTCCGATAAGTAAACGAGTGGAGTAGCAAGGCACGCTGCAACTATTCAGCCCTTTCCGACTATTGTGGACTTTAGTTCGTGGTTGACGGAACTAGCGAATGTGGTCTGCATGGTGGCGGACATTGATGGAAAGGAGCCAAGGCGTCGATTGCTTTATGCCAGCATCGACCATGAGCAGGACGAGCAACAGAAGAGCTTCCTCAGGAATATTCCAATATGTGGAGGTCTTGGACAACATGCAGTTTGGGACTGCCAACGATTTATTGGAGCCACGACTACTGAGAGGGTGAGGCTCGCAAAAAGATATCGCTTATGTTTTATGTGCTTGGAGAAGCTACAACCGGGCCCGACAGGTAGTCGTACCGAGGGAAGCCGTCCGATTAAATGAAGGAGCAGCGTCATCCCTGGATGCTCCTGCGACGTCGGAAGAGAATTTGAGCTGTGTCGCCGAGAACGACTACTGTTCCGCGTATTGCCGGTGACGCTATACGGAGGTGGGAAGCAGGTGGATACGTACGCTCTCCTGGATGAAGGTTCTTCGGTGACGATAGTCGATAACGAGCTGGTTGCAGAGCTAGGCATGCAAGGAGTACTTCGTCAGCTGAATATTCAATGGTTCGGAGGCATGACCACAAGAGAGCCTACTAACGTGGTACGTCTGCAGATTACGTACGCCAATCCGAAATTGAGTTTGCCGATGCAGAGCCTGCACATAAGAGATGTTAGGAGCGTGAACAAGGACGCTGGATTACCGATGAAGCCCTACGAAAATGCAGTGCCGAAACTGCTTATTGGATTGTGGACCATGGGCATTTAGGATTGCCATGGAAAACGAGACGGTTTGCCAGAGAGGGACCGTACGCGGCCGCAACCGCATTAGGATGGGTCGTTTTTGGGCCTGTAGAAGGACGACGAGACACGCCATCTCCGAAGCCTTGCCTGCTAGCCACGTCGATGGATGATAATGTGAAACGGATCGTCGAGGACTACTTCGAGATCGAGAACTTCGGTGTGAAGGCAGCACCAGCGGCAGCAGCCAGCGGCGACGTGGGGGCTCAGAAGATCTTGGAGGACACTACGGTGCGAGTTGGCTGCCGATACCAGACGGCGGGATTATTGTGAAAAACGGATAACAATGTGCTGCCACGTAATTATGATATGGCGTACAATAGGTTGATCAATATCGAGAAGAAAATAAAGTGAGACTGGCAGTTCGCAATTCGGAACATTCACGGATTATGAAGGATTATGTCGTCAAGGGGTACGCTCGGCGTCTGAAACGACAGGAGAAGCTATGGGAAGCGATAGGACATGGTACTTCCCACATTTTGGAGTGGAGAATCCCAACAAGCCAGGGAAGATACGATTGGTATTCGATGCAGCGGCACGAGTTGGAGAAGTATCGCTGAATTCTGCACTGAGCAAGGGGCCGCAACACCATAAGGCCTTGGCATCTATCCTCTTCCATTTTAGGGAAGGTACAGTCGGAGTCTGCAGTGACATTAAGGAGATGTTTCACCAGGCGCTGATCCGACCCTTAGATAGATGTGCGCAACGATTTCTGTGGAGAGATGGGGATGACCATCGGGACCCCGACGTTTATGAGATGTGCGTGATGACGTTTGGAGCTGCATGTTCACCGAGTGCGGGGCATCAAGTGAGGACAGTGAATTCCAAGCGATTCCTGGATTCGGATCCCAGAGCAGTCAAGGCCATCGTGGACTACCACTACGTGGATGACTACGTGGACAGCTTTGCCACAGAGAACGAAGCTATCGAAGTATCTACTAGAGTGAAGGAGATTCATGCAGAAGGCGGTTTTGAGCTTTGCAAGTTTTCGTCCAGTTCGCCTACAGTAGAGAGAATGCTCGGACCCAGTGATCACGCCCAGAGTATTGGATGGGGTGAGGCCGAGCAAAAGATTTTGAGAATGCGGTGGCAGCCAGACACGGACGACTTCAGGATTCGAGTGAAGAACCACAATGTTGCCACATCGTGTCCGATGGGAAGAGAATTGCCACAAAAAGGGAATTCTTGAGTATGGTCATGGCAACGTTTGACCCCTTGGGATTTCTATGTTGCCTGATGGTAACAGCAAAGTTATTGTTGCGAGAGGTCTGAAGAAGGAGGATCCCATGGATCCATGGGACGAGACACTACCGGCTGAGATGTACAACGCCTTTATGGATTGGCGTAAGGATATGAATAAAGTGGAAAATTTTCGGAGCCCACATCACTATGCACGTGTTTGTGGATGCGAGTCAGTCGGCATTCGCGGCAGTGGTCTACTGGAGGATCACGTATGAGGACGGCGACGTGCAAGTGAGGTTCGTGTGCGCAAAGACGAAGTGTGCACCTATGCGAACGATGACGATTTCACGGTTGGAGCTGCAGGCAGCAGTTCTAGGAACGAGATTGATGGACACAGTCAGGCAGGACCATAGTGTGCCCATTGCAAAGATTGTGCTATGGACGGACTCAAAGACAGTGCTGCGTTGGATTGGCAGCACGCACAGGCCCTACAAGCAGTTCGTAGGGAACAGAGTAGCAGAGATTCTGGAGTCAACGAAGGTGGCCCAATGAAGATGGCTACCGTCCGCCGACAACGTGGCGGATGATGCGACTCGGGCGCAACGCAGCGTAGACCTGAGCGAGGAATCACGCTGGTTAAAAAGACCGGAATTCCTGAGGAGATCAGCGGGCAGCTGGCCGGCAACTGCACCTGCCGGCGAAGCGGATGCAGAAGATGAAGAGGAGATGCCGAGTGAGTTTGTGCTCGTTGGCACGAGTGACACGTTTATATCGTTAAAGAGATTCTCAAGCTACAGGCGATTGTTGAGGACTACGGCCTGGGTCCTAAGGTTCACACGTCGATGCCGGGGACAACGAGATGAGCTTGAGAACTACGGCCTCACTGTAGCTGAGAGTGAAGCAGCTGAGGACTTGTTAGTCCGCGTAGCACAACGTGAGGCGTTCCCCGACGAGATGCAGGCCGTGGAGAATGGCCTGGATGTCGCTAAAGGAAGCGACATATGTGGACTGGCGCCATACCTAGATGGTAATGGAGTCAGTATGGCAGAATGGATTCGGCGCTATGTATACCGTACAGCGCAAGGAGGCCAGTGATCCTCTCCCACCGGCACGATCTCACGGAGATGATTGTGCGCGATGCCCATGTGAGAATGAAGCATCAAAACGTGGATGCTACGATGACGGTAATCCGGACCAGGTTCTGAATTACGAGGTTGCGGAGAGTGCTTCGCAGTATGATCTCGGGATGCAGCGAGTGTAAGTTGCGCAGAGCACGGCCGATGCCGCCGATTATGGGACCCCTGCCAGAGAAACTGTGGGTGGCCTTGTTTACGTGCCTGACGATCAGGGCGATTCATTTGGAACTGGCACATGACCTGTCCACGGAATTTCATCTGCCGTCATGGGCCTGTAAATAGACTGCGCAGCGACAACGGCAAGAGATTCGTTGGAGCGGACAGGGAGGCCAAGAGATTTGCGGAGATCTTCGAACCCCAGAGGATCCAGTCGGAACTGTCAAGTAAGGGCATTGAATGGATCTTTAGTTGCTCAGCGAACCCGTCAGAGGGTGGAGTCTGGGAGCGAATGGTGTGGTGCGTGAAGAGGGTGCTGCGTCACACAGTGAAGAAAATGGCGCCGGAGGAGCACGTACTGGAGAGTTTCCTGATAGAGGCGGAGAATATTGTTAATTCTCGTCCGCTCACCCATTTGCCAGTGAGTGCGGACCAGGAAGCCCCTCTTACGCCAAACGATCTACTCAAGGGAGAAGCTTTCCCACCGGATACCTCCGGCCTGGATGGAGGCCTCATTAAGGAAGGAGCTACGCGGAAGCAGTGGCGCGTGGCAAGAATGTTGAGGAACCGTTTCTGGAAAAGGTGGGTCTTGGAGTACCTACCCACGCTGACACGGAGAGAGAAGTGGTGCCGCAGAGAGAAGCCGATTCAACGAGGTGACATCGTCTTCGTTTGCGATCCAGCCGTTCCCCGTCGAGACTGCCGGAAAGGCGTCGTGGAGGAGGCCTTTGCTGGAACGGATGGTGAGGTCAGACGAGCCCGCGTTGGAATCATGGATGGAGATCGGACTCGCTGGATAATGCGCCCCGCTTCAAAGTTGAAGGCTTTGGACTTGAGTGAAGGGGTTCTTCACTGAGGTGGGGATGTCGCGGATCGATTATCGATAGCTTAATATTTAGTATTTAATATTAAAATTGTTATTATGCCCTCATGAAGGGATTGAGCACACTAGATAGATAACTATGGCGTGCTCGTGGTGAGTTTGTCGTCGAAAGCCATGGAGTGTGGGAGGTTATACTGCGGTAAGATATTTTTATTAGGATCATCCTTTTTTTTTTATAACTTGTACTTCCACCAGAATAAAACATACATACATGCGTATACACGCATATACACTTTTGGCTTGTGTACTAAAGGCGGGTAGCCCCATCGCCGCCGTATGTTAAAGGCAACTCCCACCCGAGTGACGCCATTAAGTAGGAAGCTCTGAATTATTTTTCATAGTATAATGAAAAACCTTATTATTATATTATATAATAATAAGGTTTAAGGTGTTGTGTTTTGAAGGTGTTGTAAAAAATAGAGATCCTTTTCTAAATTTCTATAACAAAATTTATACTTTATAAAATTGATTTTTTTAAGCCCCTTGTGAATGTTACAATAATTTTTTTTTTCAGTGCACCCACGTGAATGGGAAAAAAAATTCTCGCACCAAAGTATTGGTGATTTTTTTGCAGTTGTATGGAAGTTTGCTTTCCCGTGTGCAGAGCTTGGGCACCCCTGAGAGATAGAACTATCAGATTTGGAATCGTTTATTATCCGCGAAGATCAAATTAGCGTCAAAATTTTGCCACGGCCACTTCCGTTAAACTGTTCCAATGGCTAATCTAGACCTTCAAATAAAAAAGCAGCTAAATCGGATAATTTTAGAGGAGTTATAGACTTTTTAATCTGATTCCCTACTAAATCGGTAGTATGGCCGTAGGTTGGTTGTTGTTGTCTTGCCGAAGCGCAAAAGTATGCAACAAAAATTTGTTGCTGAGAAACTATACCTTTAAAGTTTAAACTAGGTAACTTAAATTGTGGGTGAAAAAGATGAGTACCGGGTATAATCACTAACCATACAGCATATAGACAACCCATTTCATACAACGAAAATGGACGCGAAAATTTCTTGCGACAGGCCCCAGCAGGCCCCAGAGCGGATTTCTTACGCTCTTTTACGCTCATCGTTCGTTCATCTTACGCTCATTCTCGCATTAAATGTTTTCTGTTTCTCAGTCTCTAAACGGAGCGCGATGAAGAAGGTTGGCCTGCGCTTCGGTTGATCTTTGTGTGTATGCGTGTCACACATTCACATACACGGGTGTATGTGTGCGTGCGATTTCGTTTCGAAGCCAGCGCACAAAATTTTGATTTTTCTTACTTTTCAGGCTTGCTACCCTAACCAAATTCGGGTATTCGTTATTTGATGAAATGACGAAAGAAATTATATTATTTTTTATATTATATTTTTTATTATTTCAGCATACATTTTTAATTTATTTAGGAATAAGATTGAGTGTTAGTAGTAAATGATTACTGTATATATATTTTTACGAATCATTAAAAATGAATATGAGAAAATGAGAAATGAGAAAATTTCAGAGTATATTTCAGTCGGAGTCACTTAAAACGCCGATTGCTTTTAAGTTTTTGTTGTTCTGCAAGAGGCTTGTGCATGCCTACTCTAACGATGGAATGATTTTTAGGGGAGGGTGAAGACACGAAAACAGCTGATGGAATTGTTTACCTTTTTTGTTTACAATTTTTCAGGCACTTGTTATTAATTTGGGTTATTGTGAGATTTAATTAAATTATTGTCGTCAATTTAATAATTTCCTTATATATTTTGGAACTTTAAAAAAGTCGCCGCTCGAATTTTTTACAGATATACATATATTTGTATATATATACATACATATTTACATTGGTTTTCTGATACCTCTTGCAGAACAAGAAAAACTTAAAGGATATAGGCGTTTTGAGTAACTCCGACTGAAATATACTCTGAAATTTTCTCATTTCTCATTTTCTCATATTCATTTTTAATGATTCGTAAAAATATATATACAGTAATCATTTACTACTAACACTCAATCTTATTCCTAAATAAATTAAAAATGTATGCTGAAATAATAAAAAATATAATATAAAAAATAATATAATTTCTTTCGTCATTTCATCAAATAACGAATACCCGAATTTGGTTAGGGTAGCAAGCCTGAAAAGTAAGAAAAATCAAAATTTTGTGCGCTGGCTTCGAAACGAAATCGCACGCACACATACACCCGTGTATGTGAATGTGTGACACGCATACACACAAAGATCAACCGAAGCGCAGGCCAACCTTCTTCATCGCGCTCCGTTTAGAGACTGAGAAACAGAAAACATTTAATGCGAGAATGAGCGTAAGATGAACGAACGATGAGCGTAAAAGAGCGTAAGAAATCCGCTCTGGGGCCTGCTGGGGCCTGTCGCAAGAAATTTTCGCGTCCATTTTCGTTGTATGAAATGGGTTGTCTATATGCTGTATGGTTAGTGGTATAATATAGTTGGGAAACTCAACTATAGCCGTCCATTCTTGTTAGAGTTGGAAACTTACGATTTTCTATGGATTTTATTTTTGGCCGATCAATTTGATCGGCCGACCGATCAGAAATGTACTAATATTCGTGTTTTTGAAGGTTTTATCTTTCTACAGGTTATAATTTTTACCAATTAATTCGTTCTACCAAATTTCAGAAAGATCGGCCTTCTTTATCCTATAGCTGCCATATAATTGAACTATCAAAAATGGTATTTAGTAAAAATACCAACTTAAACCTAAAAACTAAAAATGTTGAATAAGACAAAAAATCCATCGGTCAATATATAAATTATCAAAACCCACTACAAAACACCTAAATAAATTTTCTAAAAATGTTTAAGCGATTAATGTATTATTATAAAGTACTATTGAATGAATTTAGTATTTAAGTGAACCGTCAAATCGGTCAAATCAATATGAATGAAAAATTCTTTGAATGTATATTTTGGGGAAAATTATATTATATGTACATACATATATGTCTCGGAACATACTGCTAGCACCCACAGCTAAAAAAAAAACAATTGGACTTATTTTGGACAGGATGTTGGAATGCCCGTTGCCGAACGTGAAGAGCTTGACTTCGTGTTCTTTTTATTAGAACATTTTTCCAAGACTTTTATCTTTGAAATTATTTTCGTTTTCCTGTTGTTCCCAAACTTTAAGCACTTTTACAGTTGGCTTTATAGCGATGGGAGACTCATATTTTTCTTTCATTTGTAGTTACTGTAGAAGATCAACCAATAATATTTTTCACTTCAGCTTACGTTCTCCCTTTCTGTAAAAACTTTGAAATCACATTTCGCCTCTCGTCAGGACAGTTTTTGTACGCTCTATCACTTACAATACAACATAAAGACTACTCATTTCATACAACAAAAATAAACGCAAACACCTCTTGCATCAGGGAGCATCTTACTCTTTTTCTTACGCTCATCTAACGTGTTAGGGTTTTACCTGGAGTTATACATACATATAATCAAATCCAGATCGAACGACCGAAAAAAACACGCAGGTTTTTGACTTTGTATTTTGTCTGTCTTTGTATTATTTCACATATACTTATAGACTTATTATTTGGTGTAACCATTCTTATTTTATAATCAATCTTTTTGGAACTTAGTTGTTACGTATTTTTGAACACTGTCTTTTTCAGTTGTAATCTTTTTAAATTCAAATAATAAGAAATAGTAATATTAATATATTTATATATAATAAATATATATATGTGAGGAGAATTTTTAACTCCACTCAGTTTTATTAGAGATAGTTATGTGTATTAAATGTTACAGGTTCTGATATCTTATATTTTAAAATTAGAATAATTTCTGCTGCTGCTTTCCGTCGTTTTCTCTGCTGTTGCTGCTTCCTCGATGCTGCCCTCTCGACCCCTTTTCCTCTAAGTTGCCATACTGCTGATCTTCATACTGCTGCCATACTGCTGATTTCTAACACTGCTGCCATACTGCTGATTTTCACAATGCTTCCATACTGCTGATTTTCATATTGTTATACTGCTACTGTTACATCTTCCACTCTCTTACATATATAATATATTTAATGAGAAATGCTTATATTCTCATTAAATGTTTTATGTTTTTTAGTCTCTGAAAGAAGCACCCATAAAGAAGGGTATACTGCGCTTCGATTGATCTTTATATGTCACGTGCCACAGATTCACATACACGGGGGCATGTGTGCAAGTGATTTCGTTTCGAAGCTAGCACAAAATTTTAGATTTTCGTAACTTTTTAGGCCTTAGAAAATTGGGGTATGGTTGGTGGTGAGTGGTTATACAAACCGTGTCACTGTCACTTTTTTTAGGTGATAGCCCGGCAACTTAGTTTTTAAATTTAGCCCAGGGACGCAAAAATGGTTGACGAGTGCACAGGTAACATTTACAAAAAAAGAAAATAAATTTGAGGTGGGTGCTATATAAAATGTTGTGACGTTATAGTTCGCCTTTACTAAGATTAAGCCTAACTTATATATTTCTGAAAGGCGTGGGCTACTCGCACAAGAGCGAATATGAGATTTCGCTTCCGCTCCGCTCTAAGTTACCTTATACTAGATTTCAATAACTAACAAATTCAAATTAAAACCAATTAAAAATTCGAATTAACCGACAATAATAAACTAAATTTAGTAATACGGCATATCCGCCTACAACTTCGATAAAAATATTTGGTATTATGACAAAAAAGACAATGAATGCCAGAATAAGTTGTCATAGGATAACTCCGTGGTTTGATTATTTTAAGGTTTTTATTTAGAAGGAGCAGCTGAAGTGCCGCTCTAACGATCAAAATGTCTCTGTTCTTTTACAATATTTTTTAAGTCTAAGTAAGGCTAAGTCTCGTAGCTGCGCTGATCGCAGGCGGCGGCAGAGAGACGGCTTTGTACTTATGTATAAAGGAATATAATAATATACGTTTTTTCGCACTCTCAAGTGGTGGCGCGAGGGGTATGCATATGCTGACCGTTTGTTACGATTATGCCGACACTAGCACTTTCTGTGTGCGGGCTATGCCATAACGATCGGTTCATATTTCGGCCACTAAGGGTTTATGACCGGGACTTTGGATTATGTAAACACTGCAACAAAGTGTTACAGTGCGCACCCTTTAAGTACTCTCGGTAGAATGGGTATTCAATATATGTGCATACTACATCTCCCTCCTTTTGAAAAATAACGTAATATAATGAAGTTATTTTTATAATAAAAACTTCTAATTAATACATCATTTTTTTATTATTATTTTTTGTTGTTGTTTTATGTTATTAGAATCAAAGAAAATGAAATTATTATATCCTATAGCTGCCATATAACTGAACGATCGGAAATGACCCAACTTTCGTGTTTTTGAAGATAGAAAGCTGGAACTTGGTACAGATTATATTCTTGGTCAGTTGATCCGACCTACAAAATAACGATCGGCCGACTATATCTTATAGCTGCAATATAACTGAACGATCGGAAATGGTTTTTGGTAGAAATACCAACTTTGGTATGTTTGAAGATAGAAGTTTGGGACTATTTTTAGATTTTGTATTGTAATAATTTGGATTATATATTCATATTCCCATAAGGATCGGCCAACTATATCCGATGTTTGCGATATATATATATATATTAACTGCAAGGGTATATAAACTTCGGCTCCTCCCGAAGTTAGATTTCCTTTCTTGTTTAATAAAACTTTGTCACCTACTGATATATCTATATCCCTTACTTTATAATTGTATAGTAGTTTACTTCTATTCTTGTTTGCTTCTAACATAACTCTAGCTCTTTTATAGGCTACTTTTAATCTATACTTACTCTCCTTAGCATAGTCATCTATATTATATAGTGCTTCTACACTATCTATGCTATTAAAATGTTATGGCAAATTACTTGTTTTACCGAATACTAGCTCATATGGACAATATGTATGTGCCATAGAGGGGGTCGTGTTGAAACAGAAGACAAAAAATTGAAACCAATCAGTTTTATGGACATGGACATACACATACATATGGACAATAAGTATGTGCCATAGAGGGGGTAGTGTTGAAACAAAAGACAAAATAGTGAAACCATACGTCACAATCAGTTTTATCAACCGATATGTAAAATCGTTTGTATGATCGTATTTCCGAGCGGAATTTTTTCTCTACTTTGATATCTAGTAGTGACTTTTAATATATTTCTAGTTATATTTTGTAGATCTTTGATGGTTATCCTTGATAACGCATTATGGTTTTGAGTTAAAACCGCTCCACATGCTGGCTTACTTGCATCTGTTATTATACAGAATTCTTTAGTGAAATCTGGATATTGTAGCAAGGTAGGTTCCATAGGTTTTGTTTTTAATTATTGGAATGCATTTTCACACTCATCCGTCCATTTAAAAGGAACATCCTTTTTTTATAATCTTGTAATGTGCCGTGAATAATCGGCGAAATTTTTTATAAAACGTCTATAATAGTTACAGAATGCTACGAAACGCCTAGCACTGTCCGCGTCGTGCGGAACTGGGTAGTTCATAATGACATCGTATTTCTTGTCGTCTGTCATCTGTATTCCTTTATCAGTGCATTTATGACCTAGAAAAGTCACTTCATGCATAAAAAATGAACATTTTTCTGGATGTAGCTTTAGGTCGTATTTTCTACATTTCTTAAAAACATCTGTTAAGTTAAGTGTAAACATCTGTTTTTGGAACAACCAATTACTATTAAGTCATCCATATAAAAAAATGCTTGAAAAGGTATTAGACCAGAGAACGCAATAGTCATCATTCTCTGAAACGAATTAGGAGCTATTTTTAATCCGAAGGGTAATCGCGTGAAGTGATATGAGCCGTTGCTCGTTGAAAAAGACGTTATATCTCTTGAACCTTTTTCTTTTTCAATTTGATGGAATCCTGACATTAAGTCAAGACATGAAAAGTATTTTACTCGACCTAGTTGTTCTAAAATATCATCAATTCTAGGTAATGGGAATTTATCAGATAGTAATTTTTAATTAATCTGGCGATAGTCAATTACTAATCGCCATTTCCTTACATTTGATCCGGGGGATGATTTCTTAGGAACAAGTAACAATGGGCTATTATATTCGGATACTGACGGTTCGACAATCCCGTCTGAGATTAATTTTTCTACTTGCTTTTGTATTTCGTTCACCTGACTATGTGGGCTTCGATAGTCCTTTATATAAACTGGTTCATAGTCTTTTAATCTCAGTTTCTGTTTATAAAAATTATTTGTGGTTATTGATTCGGTTTCCAATCCGAATATATCGCTAAAGTAAGCTAAGACTTGAACTGTGGAGGGAAGTTTTTTGACAGTTGTGATAGTACGGATTTTTTTCTATTGTCTGGATTTGTGGTTACTACATCGTAGCCTGAAAGTGATTCTGAGATTAATTTTGGATTATGGATTTCACTTTGGATTATGTAAACACTGGTATCTCGGTACAGTGGGTATTCAATATATGTGCATACTACAATACCTCCGGTATAGTAAGATTATTCAAATCTTCATCTTCTATTTTGGGGTTTACTTTGGGAAGCTCTTCTGACTCCGATTCCGGTTGGTAACGATATTTCTAAACTGAACTTTTGTTTAACAAATATTAAATTAGATCGTAGTCGTATCAAAAGTTTCGATACCTGTGACTAATGATCTTGATTTAATCTTTCCCTATGATCATGTATTAGCATTCGCGCTTCATTAAAGCACTCTACTAATATTTCAACATGCTTCCTAACCGTGTTCTTTTGAATAGGTCTATTCTGAGTTAGTGACTTGTACGATCTGTCAAAATTAGTTTTAATGTTTGATAACTCCTCGTACAATTTGTTCCATTCCATGCCTTTAGTTTAGCCATACTTTGTAAGAAGAATTACGTAATATATTTTTATACCCTTGCAGAGGGTATTATAATTTTGGTCAAAAGTGTGCAACTCAGTGAAGGAGACATCTCCGACCCTATAAAGTATATATTCTTGATCAGGATCACCTCCTGAGTTGATATGAGCATGTCCGTCTGTCCGTATGTCTGTCAGTTTCTACGCGAACTCAGTTTTAAAGCTATTGACTTGAAACTTTGCACACACCCTTCTTTCCTTTGCACGCAGTATATAAGTCGGAACGACCGGAATCGGCCGACTATATCCTATAGCTGCCATATAACTGATTGATCGGAAATGGTATAACTTCGGTGTTTTTAGAGTTAGAGAGTTCAAATTTTAGGTGAGAGCTTTTTTTGGCAAAATAATACGACATACATTTCGTAAGGATTGGCCGACTATATCCTATAGCTGCCATATAACTGAACGATCGGAAATGACCCAACTTTCGTGTTTTTGAAGATAGAAAGCTGGAACTTTGTACAGATTATATTTTTGGTCAGTTGATCCAACCTACCAAATTTCATAAGGATCGACCAACTATATCCGATGTTTGCGATATATATCCGGTTTTAGTTGCAAGGGTATATAAACTTCGGCTCCGCCCGAAGTTAGCTTTCCTTTCTTGTTATATTTATTTTCTGTTATTTCATTTTCTTAGATTTTAGGTGTTGACATTTAAGTGTAATAATTTTTGTTTGTGGTCATTTGCTTGACTCTGGAATTTTTTCTTCAAACTTTTGTTGTGTAATTTATACAATTTTAGTAATAAGCTTGCTAACATTATAATAACGATTATCATTAAAAATATTGTGATTGTTTGAAGATCGATATTTTCGGATTAAATTTTATTAACGACATTTGCCGTGGAATTCACAACTTTTTTATCAACCAAACCCATTTTAGATATTGGATCTATTTTTCTTTTTTCAATTTCTATTTTATTTTCCTTTGTGTCATTATCATTATTAATTATTATCATTGTTTTGGTAATTGTGTATATCTGCTGCTGCTGCTCTGTATGTAACAGTTGACCTTATATTAAATAATCTCAACAAACACAGGTAAAATACATTTTTTTGTTGTTGTTGTTGTTTTCAATTATTGCTCTAGGGTCCCTTTATAAGGACATAGGACATATTGGCAATATCTTTAAAGGATCAAAAGTTTTTGCTTGGTGAGTTTTATTTTGATCAAAAAAAATAAAAATCACGAATAATCATTATTTTTGAGTTTTATTTTTTTTGTTCAAGCTTAATGATTATTTGTAATTTTTATTTTTTGGCAGTGTGTGCAGTTTCAAGTCAATAGCTGAAAAACTGAGAGACTAGTTTGCGTAGAAAAAGACAGACAGACAGGCAGACATGCTCATATCAACTGAGGAGGTTATGTGGTTAAGAATATATATACTTCATAGGGTCGGAAATGTCTCCTTCACTGCATTGCACACTTTTGGACAAAATTAAAATACCCTCTGCAAGAGTATAAAAAAATGTATCTTTGCGTTTAATTTTTCTAGTTTTATTTTTAAAAAGTTTAAGAATTTTTAAACAAGTTCCTAAAGAGTTTTTAAACAATTTCCTTCGTTACACCTGGCGCCCAAACTTCGTGATTTCATTCAGTCTAGAAAATAACATAGCAGAGAAATGGGAAAAAAAATTGGATTTACTCATTGAGAAAGGAGGAGCTGAGCGAAGTGTGTAGAGAGCTCGGCCTCTCTGGCATTAACGCACGGACTCGAGGAAAGGTTTGAGCAAAGATCCACCCCGCAACCAGCGAAACCGAGATGTTTATAGAGAGCTTGGCGGTACCGGAGCCAAGAATAGGAAGGAGCAGGAATCAAGGAAATATGTCCCGGCCCCGGTGGATTACGCCAAAGTGGCCAGACTGGTCGTTTCGTTTCGACGGAATAGAGGACCCGTTAAAGTTCCTCGACCTAGTGACGTGGTCTGCAAAAACATATGGATTAGACATAAATACGATCCCCAGGGCCATGCCAGAACTACTGCAGGGCATGGCTCAAAGATGGTTGATCATGAATGATGAAGAATGGCCAACATGGGCGAGGTTCAAGGCAAGCTTTGAAAACTTTTTCTTGCCGAAAAGGATATGTAGACGAGAGGCGGCAAAGAAAAGAACTGCAGCATGGTGAGGCAGCGAGGTACCAGAGGGACCAATGGACCCAGAAAGCACAAAGGGACGAGTTCCACCACCCGGCCGAGAACCGCGCCAAGGCCCGCCGGAGCGCAGAACATCACAGGTCAAAGTTGGATGCCAAGATGGCATCCTGAGACCCAGCACAGGTCGCCACCGCAAGAACCAAAGCAGCAGTGGACAGCAGGGCCAAGACAGGGTCCTGTCGAGAATCCAGGACAAGCGTGCAACAGATGCGGTGGCATAGGCCTTTGGGCCAGCGGGTGCAGGAACCCAAGGTTGTTGTTCTGCAAGATGTGCGGCGCGACAGGAGTAAGAAGCACAGAATGCTGGCGGAGCAACAGGAAGGAGATCAGGGATCGCACGGTGCTGCCTCTCAAAACTAATAGGAGGACTATCCGGAGAAGAGCAGCAGTTGACGGCAACCATCGAGGTCGAGGGCGACGGCGAGCTTTATTTCTGAGGAACTAGCATCGAGCCCGGAAATCACCAGGCAACACATCGCGATAAGGAGACGGGTAAAGTTAGCCAATGGAAGCCATTCGGAGACACGCGCCGCATTGGAAAAAGGATGCATTGAGCCCTCGAATAGCGCATACAGTTCACCCATTGTAATGGTGAAGAAAAAGACGGGTCAATGGAGTATGTGCGTGGACCGACAGATCAACGCAAAATCAATAAAGGATGCGTACCCAATGCCACGGATAAATTTCATTTTGGAGCAGCTGAGGGAGGCAAGATTCTTCAGCAGCCTCGACTTGAAGGACGGTATTGGCAGATCCCTCTAGAGGAAGGAAGCAGAAGTACACCGCCTTCACCTTTCCAGGGAAGGGTCTGTACCAATGGAAGGTGATGCCGTTCGGGTTGCACTCAGCCTCGGCAACGTTTCAAAGGGGCCTTGACCAGGTCATATGGCCGGACATGGCTCCACACGCCTTTGCATATCAGGATATTATCGTGAGCCACCAAGGAGCACATGGCGAACCTAAAAGAGGTGCTCAAAAGGTTGAAAGCAGCAAACCTGCGGATAAACACGGAAAAATGTCATTTTTTCAGGCAGGAACTGCTATACTTGCGATACCGAGTAACGAGCCAAAGGATCGCCATAGATCCGGAGAAGGTCGCTGCAATTACAGAGCTACAACCCCCGACAAACGTCAAAGGAGTACGCCAGTTCATAGGAATGGAATCGCGAAGCCCTTGAACGATCTGCTACTAAAAGGGACAAAATGGGAATGGACACCCAAGCACCAGGAGGCGTTTGAGACGTTAAAATCACGGCTAGCGGAGGATCCAGTGCTGGCGTGCCCAGATTTCGAAAAAAATTTGTCCTGCAAATGGACACCAGCGACTACGGCGTCGGGTTGGTACTGACTCAGGACACCGTGAAGGTGTCGAACGTTGATTGGGGCTGAAAAGAATTACTCAGCGACGGAGAAGGAGTGCCTGGCCATAGTGTGGGCGATCAGGCAAATGGACTCTGCCTGGAGGGGTATCAGTTCAACGTAATCACGGACCATATGGCACTGAAGTGGCTCAACAACATCGAGAGGCCGCTTGGAAGAATAGCAATAGGGTGTTCGAGCTGCGGCAGTATGACTACGTCATCTCGCCAGCCAGTGTTGGAGAAATTAAGAAGAACCGTGGGGCTGGAAGTCAAAGAGTGCGAGTGGATAAGCCCATTGAAGAAAAAGGGAAAAACAAAAATTCCTCGGGGAGCTCGGCGTGCGCCACTAGTTTACCGCACCATATACGCCGTTAGAAAATACCACAGAGAGAGCGAACAGAACAGTCAAGACGATGATCGCCCAGTTCGCTGGGAAGGATCAGAGGACGTGGGACGAGCACTGGCCAGAGCTAATGCTGGCAGTGAACTCGGCAGTATCGTAGTCGACGGGATATTCGCCATGCTTTATAACGCAAGGCAGGAAGTCAAGGATGCCGCGAGCTTTGTTCGATGAAAACGCTTTAGGCACAGGAGTTGGGCAAGGAACGCCCACGGAGAACGCGACGAAGCTGAAGGAAGTCTTCGAAATAGTGCGGAGGAACATGGAGCGAGCAGCCCAGGACCAAGCGAGGCATTATAACTTAGATTATAACTTAGATTCGCAGCAAAACTAGCGCCACGGTATGATGGGCCCTATACTGTCGTCGATTTTGTGTCGCCGGTAATTGTCATCTTACGGCATAAAACGACAAACAAAGAGAAGAGGGCACTCGTGAGTGAGCTAAAGTGCCAAGATATGGAGTCAACGGCAAACGAAGAGTGAAACGAGAACATCAAAGCCGCACAAGTGTACAAAAGGCATGTACAGAAAGAAAGGGGAACCGAAGAAGAGGAAAAACGGGAGCCTTAGAAGAAGCGAAAATCAGAAGCGAAAATGATGTTCTCATTGGACGAGAGTGACCAGGAGGTGGTCGGCGATCCGTCCTGGAACGGGAAGAAGATGAAAGTAGAGTGGGCGATCGCGTGGGCAGCAGGAGGAAGGAGGAGTATACCCGTCGGTCGCGCCATGGTGGAGGAGCGGCGCCGGAGCGAATGGCTGGAGCTACGCTTGAGAGGAGAAAGGTGCCGCCGGCGTTTGCAGGTGATGTATGCGGTTGCGGACATGGCCAAGACGAGGGCCAAGCTGGCGGAGCCGCTCCGGGAGAAGAACGCCCGGGAATGGAAGGAAGTTATGAGAGACGGGCGCGAGCGAGCAATGAGGAGGGCGATGGGAATGAGGTCACGGCGTTTGGTAGAGGGAGTATAGCAGAAGGCGGCCGCGGAGAACATGCGGTCAGCGACGCAATGGCCCGCGGCGGCACCAACGCCACGCCCTAGGCCGGAACGCGCGGAGGAGCAGAAGGTGGCGACTAATGGAAGCAGGGAGCGGCAGGAGACGCCATGGCCTGTGGCACCACCAACGCCACGCCCAAGGAAGGAACAAGAAGAGGAGAAGCCTTGGACGAAGGGGCCGTGGGTGTGGCCGGCACCAAAGAGGCCGGCGCTGGGTCGGCAGACATCATGCTCGGAGAAACGGCCGATGAGGCCGGTTTTACAGCGGTCGGCGTCGGACGCAGGCGGAAGGGAGGTTCCGGAGTCGAGCTGGCCATCGGAGTTCAGCGCCAGGGTGGCGACTGAGGTGGAGAGACGGCCGTATGCACGGTGTTCCGGTGTAGCGGAGGCGACAGTCCACAGACAAATTCTAATCCCGGCCTTCTGGCGGTGGTTCCCTGGAGTTGTGGAGCGAAAGTGCACAGCCAATCGTTTGACCAGTCGCAGTCGACCCAAGGGGGTGATTCTCAGAGGTAGGAAACCCCGCGTGTGGCCAGCGAAAGGGCGACGGTTAGCGGAGCGCAGCAAGAGGAGTAGCATCGGCGACGGGGTAGTGGCGGCCTGTCCCGAAAAAACCCGCAGAGGACGCCGACGACGGAGCCGGCAGAAACGGGAGGAGCAACGATAAAGAAAGAAAAAAAACCTTTTGTACTTTGAAGAGATCTCTAAATAAAGAGTGTGGAAATGTCTAGCTGTTTGTATTATTTTCTGGGCTTGGGCAATCACGTCGAATCTATAAATTCGGTAAATTGTGGCGAGCGGAAGCAGAAAGAACAGTTCGTTACAGTTTAAGGGTAAAATTTTGTTTGTTTGGAGCTCGCCCATTTAAGCGCAAAGGTTTCGCCACAAATTCTTCATCGTATTCATTGAGCCGTCGTCGCCAAGGATAAATATTCCGTTGGAAAAATCGACGTTTTTCCTTCATATGTCGTGATTTATTTAATGGTATCATTTTTTAAACACATCAATATTGTCCTTCTCCCTTTCGGCCGCTCGGCTTTAAGTAATTCGGTATCTACAGCTATCGAGCATCCGCTCAGCCTATTATCGAAGGTTGGCGTCACTCTCGTTCGTTGTCTTATTTCTCTCGCGCCCTAAATTGAATTTCACACATACATATACATAGATCGCAATTTCATATGCGGCCAAATAAAGATTTTATAACGTTAAGTTAATACAAGTTTTTATTTTACTGGCTTTGAAAATTATCAATGACCAAACATTGGGGACCCCGACGTGATCGTTAATATATTTATATATAAAAAAAATTACTAAAACAAAAACAAAATAATTTCGTAATAAGGGAACATTTTGTTTATAATAATAAACAAATTATAATATATTATGTATTATACATACATACAGACATAAACGGCAGTACGCAAGTGCATATACACACTTACGTTCCAGTTCCAGAACGCAAGTTCATTCGCCCGCGCATAGACTTCATACAAACATACGTTCCACAACGCAAGTGCATTCGCTCGCACATAACTTCATACATATAGACGTTCCACAATTCCGCTACGGTTCTGAGCGCACAGTGGGACAAATCGTGTACGCCGCGAGCAAATAAATTTTGGCGCCGGAATTATCTACTTCGGGTTGGTTGGAGCTTTATATAATCAATCATGAACTCCAGCGGCGCAGACACAGGAGCACCCACTCCAACCCGTAGTGCTATTTTAAAATGCAAGGCCCTGGGTATTTTCCAGGACTTACACAGGATCCAAGGGGCTCTTTAAACTATTTCAAGGTGGATGATGCCATGCTCCACGTGCTACATGGCCAGATAGTCACCAAGTTCACGGGGAGCTTAAGGATTCGGACATTTTGCAGATTAGTAGTGACCTCCGGTGGACTGTTTCGGACCTCGTAGAGACGACCCTTCGCTCTTTTCAAATTGCTGCCCACTCCACCTTGCCAACGGGATGTCCACCATGCAGGCTGACCCAGGCTTAGGTCAAAGTTTTCAAGCGTTGCCTGCTCTTCCTCTCCCTTCCTTCAGCAAAGAAAACTCGGAATGGGCTGAATTTTACTCGATCTTCTCTACAATCGTCGGCAGCAATCCTCGTATTAGTAAGGTGGAAAAGTTTCAAAGGTTGCGATCTTGACTTCGGGAGTCCGCTTTCGAAGCAGTTCGTTCCTTGAAAGTCGCCGACGAGAATTATGATGTCGCGCTGAATTTACTGGAGAAACGATTTCACAACCGTCGTTTAATAATTCAGGCATACGTGAACGAGATTCTGGGCCTCAGTCTGTTGGAAAGTGGCTTCATAGCAGCTCTTTGAGGTCTTTCGAACAAATTCAATGCCCATATGCGAGCTTTAATGAATTTGGTTTCATATCAGATCGCCAGCTGCATCATCGTCCAGGTTCTGCTTCAAAGGTTGGACCCAGATACCCAGGCTAAGTCGGAGGAGAGCTAAAACTCCTCAGGTTCAGACACCATTCCTACTTGGAAGTCGATGGCCGAATTTTTGGAGCAGCGATGTAGGACGCTGGAGGCTATGGACGTGGGCATGACTGCATACGCCCCGGGCGCTCACTTGGGAAGGCGTCGAGGTGATAACAACAGTAGATCATCCTTTACTGTTACTAATTCGCTTCCATCTGCCTGTGCTTTATGCGGTGGATGGTCCCATGTAATGGTCCCATGAGATCCGCCTTGGTGTCGGAAGTGTCTAAAACGGGCCATCACATGCGTAAGTATTTCGCTGCTTTCTTTGCTTGCTACAGCGAACATTCTTGTTCGTAGTCGCGCTGGATCCCTTGTTCCATGCCGAGTTCTGTTGGATTTTGGGTCGCAGGTGCACGTAATCACTTCCCGGCTGGCAAATCAGCTTCAGCTCCAGGGGTGCAAATCATTCATGGCGGTGTCTGGTATTGGCGATACCAGCTTTGCGACAGACGGATTCTCTGTTGATGTTCTCCTGAAGTCCCACTGCTCCGAATACTCAGTCATGGTTAACGCCGTCATCGCCGCCAATATCACGGACCGGCAGCCTAGCTTCAGTTTGGATGTCACCAGTTGGAATATTCCTGGCAATCTTTCTTTGGCTGATCCTAATTACAGTCAACAGCGCATTGATCTTCTTATCGGAGCCAGTCTTTTTTTGAGCTGCTGTGTGTTGGGCAAATTAAGCTCTCAGCTGGCCTGCCGTTGCTGCAGAAAACCCGACTTGGATGGGTCGTGTGTGAAGGCGGTTCACATGTCCAGAGAAGATCACTTTTATCCACTGCTCCCAAGGATGTTCCGTAGAGCGCAACTATGCTGGATAATCAGTTGGATTCTCTACTCCGCCGGTTTTTGGGAAACTTTCGAAGACTGCTCCGAACCTTTTGTGAAGCGGACTAAGGAGGAGCTAGATTGCGATGCGCACATCGTTCTAAGTTGTTCGACGAGTACTTTCCCTCGAAAGGAAGCTCTGTCGCCGTCCTCAATTAAAGGAGCAATATGCTGCCTTCATAAAGGAGTATTTGAAGTTGCGTCATATGTCTCCAGTCCCTGCTGATGCGAGCGTCACTAGCCAGTACTTTCTGCCACACCATACTGCATATTCTGTTAAGGTTCCGATGCCATCGGGTGGCCATTACTGGAGATATTTGCAAAATGTATCGTTGCGTCAGAATTTTTCCTGAGGACAGCTATCTTCAGTGCATTCTTTGGCGGAATTCCACCCACCAAGATGAGTTACAGGTTTATATGCGGGATACTGCCACCTATAGACCGAAGCCTGCCCCATATTTGGCATTTCGGACAATGCATCAGTTGGCAGAGGATGAGCAATTAATGTTTCCAAAGGGGCCGAAATTCTGCGTCGCGACTTTTAATAGGATGATCTACTTTCCGAAGGCGACTTTATTGATGAAGCTATTAGCATAATGCAGCAAACATCCGGGATCCTTGCCAAAGGCCAATTTCGGTTAAGGATGTGGTGCTCCGATATTGCTGACGTGCTGGATAAGGTGCCTGAAGAAGATCGGGAGTTTTTCCTAAGGTTCGATGATGGCAGCAATTTCACAAAGACACTGGGTCTTGCTTGGGATCCTGCAAGTGACCACTTTTTTTTTTCTTTTGAAGGGATTCGTGGGTCCATTTCCTAGGTCGAAACATGGAAATAAAATGGTATTGGCGATAGTGCCGCTGCGAAAAGCAACAACCGAGGCGCTACAGAAAGCAATCAGATAAAGAATTGTCGCTCGGTATGGAGTACCGAAGCGCCACCAGTTTACCGCACCATATACGCCGTTGGAAAATACCATAGAGAGAGCGAACAGAACAGTCAAGACGATGATCGCCCAGTTCGCTGGGAAGGATCAGAGGACGTGGGACGAGCACTGGCCAGAGCTAATGCTGGCAGTGAACTCGGCAGTATTCGAGTCGACGGGATATTCGCCATGCTTTATAACGCAAGGCAGGAAGTCAAGGATGCCGCGAGCCTTGTTCGATGAAAACGCATTAGGCACAGGAGTTGGGCAAGGAACGCCCACGGAGAACGCGACGAAGCTGAAGGAAGTCTTCGAAATAGTGCGGAGGAACATGGAGCGAGCAGCCCAGGACCAAGCGAGGCATTATAACTTAGATTATAACTTAGATTCGCAGCAAAACTAGCGCCACGGTATGATGGGCCCTATACTGTCGTCGATTTTGTGTCGCCGGTAATTGTCATCTTACGGCATAAAACGACAAACAAAGAGAAGAGGGCACTCGTGAGTGAGCTAAAGTGCCAAGATATGGAGTCAACGGCAAACGAAGAGTGAAACGAGAACATCAAAGCCGCACAAGTGTACAAAAGGCATGTACAGAAAGAAAGGGGAACCGAAGAAGAGGAAAAACGGGAGCCTTAGAAGAAGCGAAAATCAGAAGCGAAAATGATGTTCTCATTGGACGAGAGTGACCAGGAGGTGGTCGGCGATCCGTCCTGGAACGGGAAGAAGATGAAAGTAGAGTGGGCGATCGCGTGGGCAGCAGGAGGAAGGAGGAGTATACCCGTCGGTTGCGCCATGGTGGAGGAGCGGCGCCGGAGCGAAGGGCTGGAGCTACGCATGAGAGGAGAAAGGTGTCACCGGCTTTTGCAGGTGATGGATGCGGTTGCAGACATGGCCAAGACGAGGGCAAAGCTGGCGGAGCCACTCCGGGAGAAGAACGCCCTGGAATGGAAGGAAGTAATGAGAGACGGGCGCGAGCGAGCAAAGAGGAGGGCGTTGGGAAAGAGGATGCGGCAGCGATGGTTACTGCGTTTGGTGAAGGGAGCAAAGCAGAAGGCGGCCGCCGAGAGGATGCGGTCAGCGACCCTATGGCACGCAGTGCCACCAACGCCACGCCGTGCCGGAACGAGGAGGAGCTGGAGGTGGCGACCGACGGAAGGAGGGTGCGGCAGGAGACGCCATGGCCTGTGGCACAACCAACGTCACGCCCAAGAAAGGAGCTAGAAGAAGAGGAGCCGTGGACGAAGGGGCCGTGGGTGTGGCCGGCACCAAAGGTCCCGGCAGACATCATGCCCGGAGAAACGGCCGATGAGGCCGGTTGTGCAGCAGTCGGCGTCGGACGCAGGCGGAAGGGAGGTTCCGGAGTGGAGCTGGCCACCGGAGTTAGCGCCAGGGTGGCGACTGAGGTGGAGAGACGGCCGTATGCACGGTGTTCCGGTGTAGCGGAAGCGACAGTCCGCAGACAAATTCTAATCCCGGCCTTCTGGCGCGTATCCACGGTGGTTCCCTGGAGTTGTGGAGCGAAAGTGCACTGCAAAGTCGCAGTCGACCCAAGGGAGTGATTCTCAGAGGTAGGAAACCCCGCGTGTTGCCAGCGAAAGGGCGACGGTTAGCGGAGCGCAGCAAGAGGAGTAGCATCGGCGACGGGGTAGTGGCGGCCTGTCCCGAAAAAACCCGCAGAGGACGCCGACGACGGAGCCGGCAGAAACGGGAGGAGCAACGATAAAGAAAGAAAAAAAACCTTTTGTACTTTGAAGAGATCTCTAAATAAAGAGTGTGGAAATGTCTAGCTGTTTGTATTATTTTCTGGGCTTGGGCAATCACGTCGAATCTATAAATTCGGTAAATTGTGGCGAGCGGAAGCAGAAAGAACAGTTCGTTACAGTTTAAGGGTAAAATTTTTTTTTGTTTGGAGCTCGCCCATTTAAGCGCAAAGGTTTCGCCACAAATTCTTCATCGTATTCATTGAGCCGTCGTCGCCAAGGATAAATATTCCGTTGGAAAAATCGACGTTTTTCCTTCATATGTCGTGATTTATTTAATGGTATCATTTTTTAAACACATCAATATGGTCCTTCTCCCTTTCGGCCGCTCGGCTTTAAGTAATTCGGCATCTAAAGCTATCGAGCATCCGCTCAGCCTATTATCGAAGGTTGGCGTCACTCTCGTTCGTTGTCTTATTTCTCTCGCACCCTAAATTTAATTTCACAATTTCACAATTTCATATGCGGCCAAATAAAGATTTTATAACGTTAAGTTAATACAAGTTTTTATTTTACTGGCTTTGAAAATTATCAATGACCAAACATTGGGGACCCCGACGTGATCGTTAATATATTTATATATAAAAAAAATTACTAAAACAAAAACAAAATAATTTCGTAATAAGGGAACATTTTGTTTATAATAATAAACAAATTATAATATATTATGTATTATACATACATACAGACATAAACGGCAGTACGCAAGTGCATATACACACTTACGTTCCAGTTCCAGAACGCAAGTTCATTCGCCCGCGCATAGACTTCACACAAACATACGTTCCACAACGCAAGTGCATTTCCTCGCCCATAACTTCATACATATAGACGTTCCACAATTCCACTACGGATCTAGTCGCGCTGCTTCCCTTGTTCCATGCCGAGTTCTGTTGGATTCTGGGTCGCAGGTGCACGTGATCACTTCCCGGCTGGCAAATCAGCTTCAGCTCCAGGGGTGCAAATCATTCATGGCGGTGTCTGGTATTGGCGATACCAGCTTTGCGACAGACAGATTCTCTGTTGATGTTCTCCTGAGGTCCCACTGCTCCGAATACTCAGTCATGGTTAACGCCGTCATCGCCGCCAATATCACGGACCTGCATCCTTGCTTCAGTTTGGATGTCTCCAGTTATAATATTGTTGGCAATCATTCTTTGGCTGATCCTGATAACAGTCCACAGCGCATCGATCTTCTTATCGGAGCCAGTCTTTTTTTGAGCTGCTGTGAGTTGGGCAAATTAAGCTCTCAGCTAGCCTGCCGTTGCTGCAGAAAATCCGACTTGGATGGGTCGTGTGTGGAGGCGGTTCAAATGTCCAGAGAAGATCACTCTTTTCCACTGCTCCCAAGGATGTTCCAAAGAGCGCAACTATGCTGGATAATCAGTTGGATTCTCTACTCCGCCGGTTTTTGGGAAACTTTCGAAGACTGCTCCGAACCTTTTGTGAAGCGGACTAAGGAGGAGCTAGATTGCGATGCACATATCGTCGAAATGTTGCTCGGCTGGATTCCGGAGCTTACGCTGTGAGGCTTCCGTTGAAATGCGGTTCTAAGTTGTTCGACGATTTCTTTCCCTCGAAAGGAAACTCTGTCGCCGTCCTCAATTAAAGGAGCAATATGGTGCCTTCATAAGAAGTATTTGAAGTTGCGTCATATGTCTCCAGTCCCTGCTGATGCGAGCGTCACTAGCCAGTACTTTCTGCCACACCATACTGCATATTCTGTTAAGGTTCCGATGCCGTCGGGTGGCCATTACTGGAGATATTTGCAAAATGTATCGTTGCGTCAGAATTTTTCCTGAGGACAGCTATCTTCAGTGCATTCTTTGGCGGGATTCCACCCACCAAGATGAGTTACAGGTTTATATGCGGGATACTGTCACCTATAGAACGAAGCCTGCCCCATATTTGGCATTTCGGACAATGCATCAGTTGGCAGAGGATGAGCAATTAATGTTTCCAAAGGGGCCGAAATTCTGCGTCGCGACTTTTAATAGGATGATCTACTTTCCGAAGGCGACTCTATTGATGAAGCTATTAGCATAATGCACCAAACATCCGGGATCCTTGCCAAAGGCCAATTTCGGTTAAGGAAGTGGTGCTCCGATGTTGCTGACGTGCTGGATAAGGTGCCTGAAGAAGATTGGGAGTCTTTCCTAAGGTTCGATGATGGCAGCAATTTCACAAAGACACTGGGTCTTGCTTGGGATCCTGCAAGTGACTACTTTCTATTTTCTTTTGAATGGATTTAGTCAACCTCAAAGCCCACTAGGCGCATCGTTTTTTCAGTCGCTCGACCTTATGACCCATTAGGCCTTGTCGGTCATGTAATTGCAAAGGCGAACATCTTTCTCGAGAAGTTGTGCCGTGGGAAGTTGTCCTGGGATGAAAGTCTTCCTCACGCTCTTCACTGCGACTGGAATATGATTTGTAGCAGCTTTGTTAGAACGCAGCGCACCGAATTTCTTAAATGGGCGCTCGAAGTCCAAGGTGGAGATCCATGGATTCTGTGACGCCAGCATAGAGGCGTATGGGGCTTGCGTTCATGTATGGGGATCCATGTGTCCAAGGGCGCAGGATCTGCAAGCTATTTACTCTGCTCGAGGTCTCGAGTTGCGCCTTTAAGGACTGTTACGGTGACGAAGCTGGAGTTATATAGAGCCGAGTTGTTGGCTCGACTTATGTCGGAAGTAACACCGTTGAATGTCTAGGTCGCAAATCGAGTTTCGACCATTCAGAAGCTAACTAGAGAAATGGAGTGGCGGTATGTTCCCACTTCCTTAAACCTAGCAGATATCCTGTCACGTGGTGCTCTTCCCAATGAATTGATTGATAATAAGCTGTGGGCTCACGGTCTTCCGTTTCTCATTGGAGCCCAAGAGGCGAGGCCAACCGCGGTCTCATCTGAGAGATCGACCCTGGAGTTACGTGCAAGGGTCCTGCTCATTCAGTCTCCGTAGGTGGATATAACAGAGGTTTCTATGTACGCTAATTCGTTTCCAGCACTGCAGAGGGTATTCGCTTACGTATACAAGTTTTCTCAACGAATTCGCCACAACGGTGTCACGGCTAGCGATATCAAATGTGGAACACAGCTTCAATTGCGACTAGTGTAGCTTGTGCATTTTTGGGAGAACATAAAGGCGCTTCAAAATGAAAAAGATATAGCGGTGCCCTTGCCTCATCCTTTCCCTTCTTGGATAAATTTGGTCTGTTGCGCGTAAACGGTCGACTAAAAAATTCGTCGTTGGATTTTGATAGTCAGCATCAATTTATACGTCCTAGAAGCCATCCCAGGGCTGTAATTGTTGAATTTCATGAACGGAATTTCCATACGGGACCTCGCGCGCTGTTGGCAATCATTCGGTCCCAATATTGGCCAATTGGGGGGAGAAAAACGGTGACGAAGGCAATGCACAAATGCATCCGATGCTTCCGGACTAAGCCACGGTTGTTGGAGCACATTATGGCTGATCTCCCGGAGCAAAGAGTTAGCCGCTTCCAGGTCTTTGGAGCCACTGAAGTGGATTTTTGTGGGCCTTTCTATTATAAGCCGGAATAATGCTCTAGTAAAATGTTACGTCAGCATTTTCATTTGTCTTGCTACCAAACCTGGAACTTGTCAATTGTCATTTTGTCCACCTGGAACGTGTAAGCGATCTGTCCCAAATTTCTTTTCAACAGGCTTTGAAGCGGTTTATATAAGTTAACACGCGCAGGCAGAATTTAGGAAAAGTGCCAAATTGCACACCGGATCCGGTGGCCCGCACGCATAACGAAAGGGGTGCTAACTACGCATTCCAAAGGCAGCTGTCCGCGGACCGGCTCGGGCCCGGATAGTATTTTAGTTCAGTCGGCCTTAGCTCGCGTTATATTTTATCTTTGTGAGTAACACTAATCCTAACGGACTTGTGCGAAACAAATGATCAATAAATATTGTAGAACTCCGCAGCCTTAGCTCGCGTTATATTTTATCTTTGTCAGTAACACTAACCCTAACGGGCTTGTGCGAAACAAATGATCAATAAATATTGTAGAACTCCGCAGCCTTAGCTCGCCTTATATTTTATTCTATCTTTATCAGTAACACTTACCCTAACGGGCTTGTGCGAAACAAATGATCAATAAATATTATTTGTAAAACCCACACACAAATAATCTATTATTAACTGGCGCCCAAGCGTGATAAAGAACCCTCACCCAATTCGGAAAATTACGTAAATAGAAACGTTATAGTTTATACAAGTGCAAAATTCGGCTACAGGAAAAAAGTAGTTGAAAATAAAAGAAATAAAATAAACATACAAGTGAAAAAAAAGAAGCTGAGAAAAAAACCCATCCTCAAAAAGCTTCTAAGACATTCCGGACAAAAATATATTTTTTCTACACAAAAAGTTATAGAAATAGTGAAAAATAATAAAAAAAAACGAAAAGTTCTAAAATAAAAAATCATATGCAAGATTTTATTCAGTTAGATCTTGCATAAAACTCAAAAAACCAACGAAACAGTGATAAAGGGAGCTGTAGGGACAACCCTCGCCCCCCTCCGCGGGAATAATCCAAGTAAAGGGAACTGTATGGATACCCCTCGCCCCCCTCCGTGGGAGCAACTTAAGTAAAGGGAGCTGTAGGGTAACCCCTCGCCCCCCTCCGTGGGAGCAACTAAAGTAAAGGGAGCTGTGGGGTAAGCCTTGCCCCCCTCCGTGGGAATTAACAAGCTGAAGCGACGGAAGGCCGACGGCAACTTGCAGCATATCTTAATAAATAAATATAAGAAAATGTAAGTAGGCTGTTTGTGGTGATGCTTATCGTGCAAGAAAAATAATACAGAAAAAAAAAAGTTTTTTAAACAAATATAAAGGATTTGCTAGGCCTGTAGTAACACATGATTTAAAGCAAAAAAAAGGAGAAAATATTTATATTTTGTTTCTTTTCTTCTCTTAAAATTTTTTTTCTTCCTTTCCTAAAAGGCTTAAAACTTATCAAACTTATTGTGCAAGAGAAATAAAAAATTAATACAATAGAAAATACATGATTTAAAAAATATATTGATTTTTTTTCTCTGAAAACTGAGTATGAAGAAATAAATTTTTCTCTGAAATTTGAGTACGAATAAAAGCATTTGCGCAGCTAACTCATGTTTACTATTCATAAAAAAGTGCACTGACAATTTTTTTTTTAATAAAAACAAACAAAATATTACGAAAAATAAATAAATAATTTAAAATTTTTTCAACGAAATATTGTAAAATTATATGGGCTTTCATATTATTATACCCTTGCAGAGGGTATTATAATTTTGGTCAAAAGTGTGCAACGCAGTGAAGGAGACATCTCCGACCCTATAAAGTATATATATTCTTGATCAGGATCACCTCCTGAGTAGATATGAGCATGTCCGTCTGTCCGTCTGTCCGTCTGTCCGTCTGTCTGTCCGTCTGTCTGTTTCTACGCAAACTAGTCTCTCAGTTTTAAAGCTATCGTCTTGAAACTTTGCACACACCCTTCTTTCCTTTGCACGCAGTATATAAGTCGGAACGGCCCGGATCGGCCGACTATATCCTATAGCTGCCATATAACTGATTGATCGGAAATGGTATAACTTTGGTGTTTTTAAAGTTAGAGAGTTCAAATTTTAGGTGAGAGCTATTTTCGGCAAAATAATACATGCTAAATTTCGTAAGGATCGGCCGACTATATCCTATAGCTGCCATACAACTGAACGATCGGAAATGACCCAACTTTAACCCAACTCGTGTTTTTGAAGATAGAAAGCTGGAACTTGGTACAGATTATATATTTGGTCAGTTGATCCGACCTACCAAATTTCATTAGGATCGGCCGACTATATCCTATAGCTGCCATATAACTGAACGATCGGAAATGGTACTTGGTAGAAATATCAACTTTCGTATTTTTGAAGATAGAAGTTTGGGACTTTTTTTAGATTTTGTATTGTAAAAAATTGGATTACATATTCCTATTGCCATAAGGATCGGCCAACTATATCTGATGTTTGCGATATATATCCGGTTTGAACTGCAAGGGTATATAAACTTCGGCTACGCCCGAAGTTAGCTTTCCTTTCTTGTTATACCCTTGCAGAGGGTATTATAATTTGGGTCAAAAGTGTGCAACGCAGTGAAGGAGACATCTCCGACCCTATAAAGTATATATATTCTTGATCAGGATCACCTCCTGAGTTGATATGAGCATGTCCGTCTGTCCGTCTGTCCGTCTGTCTGTCCGTCTGTCTGTCCGTCTGTCTGTTTCTACGCGAACTAGTCTCTCAGTTTTAAAGCTATCGTCTTGAAACTTTGCACACACCCTTCTTTCTTTTGCACGCAGTATATAAGTCGGAACGGCCCGGATCGGCCGACTATATCCTATAGCTGCCATATAACTGATTGATCGGAAATGGTATAACTTTTGTGTTTTTAGAGTTAGAGAGTTCAAATTTGACATGAGAGCTATTTTTGGCAAAACATTACGTCATGCCAAATTTCATAAGGATCGGCCGACTATATCCTATAGCTGCCATATAACTGAACGATCGGAAATGACCCAACTTTCGTGTTTTTGAAGATAGAAAGCTGGAATTTAATACAGATTCTATTTTTAATCAGTTTATGCAACCTACCAAATTTCATTAGGATCGGCCGACTATATCTCATAGCTGCCATATAACTGAACGATCGTAAATGGTATTTGGTAGAAATATCAACTTTCGTATTTTCGAAGATAGAAGTTTGGGACTTTTTTAGATTTTGTATTGTAATAAATTGGATTATATATTCCTATTCAGATAAGGATCGGCCAACTATATCCGATGTTTGCGATATATATCCCGTTTTAACTGCAAGGGTATATAAACTTCGGCTCCGCCCGAAGTTAGCTTTCCTTTCTTGTTTTTATTATTACTTTTGACCCATGTCTACGGGAAACTACGCGTCATCAGACGAAGAACTTTTGGAAGAGTATAGGAAATCTTGGGGGTCAAGGGAATCACCAAAAGGATCCATCAAAGGACCAAAGGATCCTTTTATCCATCAACTAGTAGGGCCGCAACTAACACCCTCGCTCGAAAGAGCGTCCTTGAAACTAGAACCTCTGAATTTTCCAGTCAAGAAATGTCTCATGAACAGCTTCTAGCCATCGAGAACGCCATGAAAGGCAACTCGAAAGGCAACAACGAGAACTTGATGAGAAGGTAGCCACATTGATGGCAGAAATAAACTCATTAAAAATCAAAACTCCAGATATCAAAACGTATCAAAATTGTTCCAGGAATAGAATGTTCCAAACCGATATAGTAAAATTCGTCCCAGAATTTGAAGGGAAACAGGAGAATTACGTCTCCTGGAGGCAAGCTGCCACAGCAGCATACAGGGTATTCAAGCCTTATGAAGGCAGCTGTCGATTCTATCAAGCAGTCGAAATCCTCAGAAACAAAATAAGAGGACCAGCGTCCGCTGCATTGTCTTCATATAATACAGTGTTAAATTTCCATGCCATACTGGCATGTTTAGATTTCACGTATGCGGATAAAATTCCGACACATGTAATTTTCAACAAGATTTAAGTTTATTAAGGAGATTTACCCTTACTTAAATACTACGATAAAGTAGAGCGGAAGCTAACGCTTTTAACAAATAAAATTATTATGACCCACGACGTTGTAAATTAAAAATTCTGAAACGACGCCCTGCATGCGTTCATACCCGGCCTAAAAAAATCATTAAAGATGGCCGTATTTTCCGCGCAACCACAAGATTTGCCATCGGCATTGGCTTTGGCCCAAGAAGCCGAATCGAGCAACGAACGAAGTGTTTTTGCGGCTAGTTTTGCTCGACACAGCGAGGAAAAAGTGAGTAAACCAAACTACCAGCGACAAGCGGGTTGGAAGAATTGGTCCACAGACCAAGAACAAAGTCGAAATTTGGGGGCAATGCAAAAGACCCCTTACTTTGCCAGACCTCAAAAAGAAGGCAATAATCAACCCGATTCTTTTAAACAAAGACCATATAGTAATACGGGAAACGCCCAAAAACAAACAAGGGCGGAGCCAATGGATTTGGATACCTCATCCCGTTTTAGACAGCCTTTGGCATGGGTAGAAGGGCAATCGACAAGGACCCAACAGAAAATCAACTTCATGCCCGAGGAACAGTCCGACGAAGAAGACTACGATTCCATTGCGCAAGCATGCGCCTCAGAAATAGAGGATGTCTTGGATGCAGAGGACTCTATTAATTTTTTAGGGTAAAGTCCCTTCTCCCGTACATTACGCGTACGCTGGCAGGAAGGAAAATAAAGCTTTTAATCGATACAGGTACCTCAAAAAATTATATAACCCATTTAACGTAAATTCAATCCATGGCTTTACAAAAATCGAGAAGAAATGTTTTGCTTCTTCTCGAGTTCTGAAAGATTTTAACGGTATTATCGGTCTCGACTTGCTTAAACAAGTGAATGCGAAACTCGATTTTACTGCAAATATTTTCCACACTAATAATGGATCCGAAAAGATCCAGTTCGCTAAGGCAGAAAATGTCAACATTATTAAAATAGATGACGAGGACGTTCCCCCCGCAGTAAAAGCTGCCTTTGACAAAATGATAGGGGAAAATTACAAAGCCTTCGCTGATCCTGACGAAGAACTTCCTTTCAATATAAAAACTGTTGCTAAAATTAAAACAGATGGGGAGCCGGTGTACTAAAAGTCGTACCCGCACCCCATGGGTGTAACTGAGTTCGTCAACGCAGAGATTAAACAACTTCTAGCGGACGGCGTAATAAGGCCATCCAAGTCTCCTTATAATAACCCAACGTGGGTTGTTGACAAAAAAGGAACCGACCAGAACGGGGCTAAGAAGAAGCGACTCCTTATCGACTTTAGAAAGCTAAACGAAAAAACCGTAGACGATAGATACCCTATCCCTGCGCTTACGACAATATTGTCGAACCTGGGCGAGTCAAAGTTTTTTACAACACTCGACCTTAAAGCCGGCTTCCACCAAATTGAGCTGGCAGAGAGAGAGCGACAGAAGACGGCTTTCTTATTAAACAATGGTAAATACGAATTCTGCAGATTACCATTTGGACTAAAAAATGACATAAGATGGGTCCTAGGAAAACTTTCCGACGCAGGTATGAGAGTATCTCAAGAAAAATCAAAGTTCTTCAAAAAGAGCGTTGAATACTTGGAATTCATAGTGATGCAGACATCACCCGAAAAGGTCAGGGCCATCAAGCAATTTCCCCAGCCAAAGACCCTTTTCGAGCTGAGATCTTTCATAGGGTTGGCTAGCTACTACAGATGCTTTGTTAAGAATTTTGCAGCAATTGCTAGGCCTCTTACTAGCATTCTTAAGGGCGAAAACGGTAAGATAAGCAAATACCAATCAAGAAAAATAAGCATTGAAGTGAACAAGGAACAGATGGACACATTCTGCAGACTAAGAGAAATCCTAGCATCAGAAGATGTTTTACTTTCCTACCCAGACTATAAGAAACCGTTCGATCAAACAACGGACGCGTCAGATTTTGGTCTAGGGGCGGTTCTATCGTAGGATGGTCGCCCAATTACAATGATATCACGCACTATGCGTGATAACGAAAAGAATTATGCAACCAACGAGCGGGAACTCCTCGCCATAGTCTGGGCACTACAAAACCTCCGCAATTATTTGTATGGAGTACAAAATTTACAGATCTTGACCGACCACCAGCCACTACCTTACGTCGTCTCTGATAAAAATCCTAACGCTAAACTAAAGCGCTGGAAAGTAATTATTGACGACCACGGTGCAAAGGTGATTTATACACCTGGCAAAGAAAACTTTGTCGCTGACGCGTTGTCCCGTTGTCAAAACGTAAAAGCTTTAAAGGAAGAACAGGACTCCGATATGGCTACCATACATAGCAAGGAATCGCTAACGTATACCATAGCCCCAACGGACATCCAGGTTAACTGTTTCAGGAATCAAATAATAATTGAAGAGATTAACAGCTCATCCGTAGACACGTTCATTCTATTTAAAAGCAAAGTTAGACACATAGTAAAAATAAATGACCGCAGTAACCTACTGAATACCTTGCAAGAGGTAGTTAATGCTGAAGTGGTAAACGCAATGCATTGCTTCCTACCAATCCTGGCATTTATTCAACTCGTGCAGCTATTCCCGAACACTACGTTCAGACAAAAAGCTTTGTACAGGACATAACGGACGGAACCGAACAGAATGAGATCATGGTAACCGAACACAATAGAGCGCAAAAATGTTCCGACTAGCAACCGATGTAGCATCAAACTACAAAATCTGTTCCGTGGCAAAGTACAAACGCCACCCATCCAAACAGGCAGTAGCAAGAAGTTATTCTTCTTGCAACTAATAAATACAATAAATCCATTCACTCGGTGACTAACGAAAAACCCATAGACATTTTACACTCAAAATCCGCGGAATTCGAGGCAGAAATTAGAAAAAAAATTCAACAGGCTCAGAAGAAAACTCTCGAACACGTAAACAAAGATAGGACTTATAAAACTTACAAAGTGGGCGATAAGGTTTTCCTGAAAGCAAACAAACGCCTGGGGAACAAGCTTACACCACCATGTTTGGAAGAGGTTATTGATGCAAACCTAGGGACCACGGTCCTTATTAAAGGGAGGGTGGTCCACAAAGACAATCTACGTTAATCATTCTCACAAGATTTTGACCTACCCCTTTGTTCCTTTCTATATTCGTTCTAAGTTACAGAAATATTTTTTAATTTTATACTAACGGCTATTAGGACGGACGCGACATTAAGACTTAACAATTATTCGAACGCAGACCAGACAGACAGAACACTAGTTATAGCAACGGACCATAGACGGACCATATTCCCAAGTTGGTGACCTAAAGGTTCCACCACAGGGCTACTAGAAGTTTTAATTTAATTGGTAGGGCTCTCAAGGTTATTGCAGGTACGCCTGACTTTAATGATTGAGAGCAGGTAAGATTTAATCAGAACCGGTTAACGAGGGCAGATGAACGTCAGACACAATTAAATATAAAATTTCAAGAACGTCTAAATGAGCTCGCTAACGCAATGAATCAGATTCAGAAATACGAAACAAATAAAGAAACACACTTGTAAGAAATCATTTTAGCAAAGAATAGAATCATCATTACATACCTAGAAAACATCCTTATGGGCCTAACCCTAACAAAATTAAATATTGTAAGCCCAGCTATTCTATATGGTGCCGACGTAAGCGAATTCAGAGTCAAAAGGCTTATTAATATTAATATTAGTTTGGTAGAAATATTAGAAGTATCTAGCATAAGCTTTTTTGAAAATTGTGACATTCTGCACTTTTTCATAAAATTTCCTAATCCTAAGCTCGTATGTAAGAGAATAACAGTCTACCCGGTTCAACGCCATAATAGAATCCTGTGCATTGGCAAATATCACTTAAAGGCCAATCGCCGCAAGAAATCGTGGGCCGACGACGATGTAGAACGAGTGGGTCCCCGGGACGACGACCATTTGAAGGAGGGAGGAGTTAACACGCGCAGGCAGAATTTAGGAAAAGTGCCAAATTGCACACCGGATCCGGTGGCCCGCACGCATAACGAAAGGGGTGCTAACTACGCATTCCAAAGGCAGCTGTCCGCGGACCGGCTCGGGCCCGGATAGTATTTTAGTTCAGTCGGCCTTAGCTCGCGTTATATTTTATCTTTGTGAGTAACACTAATCCTAACGGACTTGTGCGAAACAAATGATCAATAAATATTGTAGAACTCCGCAGCCTTAGCTCGCGTTATATTTTATCTTTGTCAGTAACACTAACCCTAACGGGCTTGTGCGAAACAAATGATCAATAAATATTGTAGAACTCCGCAGCCTTAGCTCGCCTTATATTTTATTCTATCTTTATCAGTAACACTTACCCTAACGGGCTTGTGCGAAACAAATGATCAATAAATATTATTTGTAAAACCCACACACAAATAATCTATTATTAACTGGCGCCCAAGCGTGATAAAGAACCCTCACCCAATTCGGAAAATTACGTAAATAGAAACGTTATAGTTTATACAAGTGCAAAATTCGGCTACAGGAAAAAAGTAGTTGAAAATAAAAGAAATAAAATAAACATACAAGTGAAAAAAAAGAAGCTGAGAAAAAAACCCATCCTCAAAAAGCTTCTAAGACATTCCGGACAAAAATATATTTTTTCTACTCAAAACGTTATAGAAATAGTGAAAAATAATAAAAAAAAACGAAAAGTTCTAAAATAAAAAATCATATGCAAGATTTTATTCAGTTAGATCTTGCATAAAACTCAAAAAACCAACGAAACAGTGATAAAGGGAGCTGTAGGGACAACCCTCGCCCCCCTCCGCGGGAATAATCCAAGTAAAGGGAACTGTATGGATACCCCTCGCCCCCCTCCGTGGGAGCAACTTAAGTAAAGGGAGCTGTAGGGTAACCCCTCGCCCCCCTCCGTGGGAGCAACTAAAGTAAAGGGAGCTGTGGGGTAAGCCTTGCCCCCCTCCGTGGGAATTAACAAGCTGAAGCGACGGAAGGCCGACGGCAACTTGCAGCATATCTTAATAAATAAATATAAGAAAATGTAAGTAGGCTGTTTGTGGTGATGCTTATCGTGCAAGAAAAATAATACAGAAAAAAAAAAGTTTTTTAAACAAATATAAAGGATTTGCTAGGCCTGTAGTAACACATGATTTAAAGCAAAAACAAGAAAGGAAAGCTAACTTCGGGCGGAGCCGAAGTTTATATACCCTTGCAGTTAAAACCGGATATATATCGCAAACATCGGATATAGTTGGACGCAGGGCCGTAGCTAGAGCCTCGGGGGCCCTGGGGCAACAAGTAAATTTGGGGCCCCTATACGAAAGTCTTTTGCCCCGCGGGGCCCCTTCCCTTCGGGGGCCCTGGGGCACCGCCCCACCTGCCCCATGCCAGCTACGGCCCTGGTTGGACGATCCTTATGGGAATAGGAATATATACTCCAATTTATTACAATACAAAATCTAAAAAAAGTCCCAAGCTTCTATCTTCAAAAATACGAAAGTTGATATTTCTACCAAATACCATTTCCGATCGTTCAGTTATATGGCAGCTATAGGATATAGTCGGCCGATCCTTATAAAATTTGGCATGTCGTATTATTTTGCCAAAAATAGCTCTCACCTAAAATTTGAACTCTCTAACTCTAAAAATACCAAAGTTATACCATTTCCGATCAATCAGTTATATGGCAGCTATAGGATATAGTCGGCCGATCCGGGCCGTTCCGACTTATATACTGCGTGCAAAGGAAAGAAGGGTGTGTGCAAAGTTTCAAGACGATAGCTTTAAAACTGAGAGACTAGTTTGCGTAGAAACAGACAGACGGACAGACAGACAGACGGACAGACGGACAGACGGACATGCTCATATCAACTCAGGAGGTGATCCTGATCAAGAATATATATACTTTATAGGGTCGGAGATGTCTCCTTCACTGCGTTGCACACTTTTGGACAAAATTATAATACCCTCTGCAAGGGTATAAAAAGGAGAAAATATTTATATTTTGTTTCTTTTCTTCTCTTAAAATTTTTTTTCTTCCTTTCCTAAAAGGCTTAAAACTTATCAAACTTATTGTGCAAGAGAAATAAAAAATTAATACAATAGAAAATACATGATTTAAAAAATATATTGATTTTTTTTCTCTGAAAACTGAGTATGAAGAAATAAATTTTTCTCTGAAATTTGAGTACGAATAAAAGCATTTGCGCAGCTAACTCATGTTTACTATTCATAAAAAAGTGCACTGACAATTTTTTTTTTAATAAAAACAAACAAAATATTACGAAAAATAAATAAATAATTTAAAATTTTTTCAACGAAATATTGTAAAATTATATGGGCTTTCATATTATTATACCCTTGCAGAGGGTATTATAATTTTGGTCAAAAGTGTGCAACGCAGTGAAGGAGACATCTCCGACCCTATAAAGTATATATATTCTTGATCAGGATCACCTCCTGAGTAGATATGAGCATGTCCGTCTGTCCGTCTGTCCGTCTGTCCGTCTGTCTGTCCGTCTGTCTGTTTCTACGCAAACTAGTCTCTCAGTTTTAAAGCTATCGTCTTGAAACTTTGCACACACCCTTCTTTCCTTTGCACGCAGTATATAAGTCGGAACGGCCCGGATCGGCCGACTATATCCTATAGCTGCCATATAACTGATTGATCGGAAATGGTATAACTTTGGTGTTTTTAAAGTTAGAGAGTTCAAATTTTAGGTGAGAGCTATTTTCGGCAAAATAATACATGCTAAATTTCGTAAGGATCGGCCGACTATATCCTATAGCTGCCATACAACTGAACGATCGGAAATGACCCAACTTTAACCCAACTCGTGTTTTTGAAGATAGAAAGCTGGAACTTGGTACAGATTATATATTTGGTCAGTTGATCCGACCTACCAAATTTCATTAGGATCGGCCGACTATATCCTATAGCTGCCATATAACTGAACGATCGGAAATGGTACTTGGTAGAAATATCAACTTTCGTATTTTTGAAGATAGAAGTTTGGGACTTTTTTTAGATTTTGTATTGTAAAAAATTGGATTACATATTCCTATTGCCATAAGGATCGGCCAACTATATCTGATGTTTGCGATATATATCCGGTTTGAACTGCAAGGGTATATAAACTTCGGCTACGCCCGAAGTTAGCTTTCCTTTCTTGTTATACCCTTGCAGAGGGTATTATAATTTGGGTCAAAAGTGTGCAACGCAGTGAAGGAGACATCTCCGACCCTATAAAGTATATATATTCTTGATCAGGATCACCTCCTGAGTTGATATGAGCATGTCCGTCTGTCCGTCTGTCCGTCTGTCTGTCCGTCTGTCTGTTTCTACGCGAACTAGTCTCTCAGTTTTAAAGCTATCGTCTTGAAACTTTGCACACACCCTTCTTTCTTTTGCACGCAGTATATAAGTCGGAACGGCCCGGATCGGCCGACTATATCCTATAGCTGCCATATAACTGATTGATCGGAAATGGTATAACTTTTGTGTTTTTAGAGTTAGAGAGTTCAAATTTGACATGAGAGCTATTTTTGGCAAAACATTACGTCATGCCAAATTTCATAAGGATCGGCCGACTATATCCTATAGCTGCCATATAACTGAACGATCGGAAATGACCCAACTTTCGTGTTTTTGAAGATAGAAAGCTGGAATTTAATACAGATTCTATTTTTAATCAGTTTATCCAACCTACCAAATTTCATTAGGATCGGCCGACTATATCTCATAGCTGCCATATAACTGAACGATCGTAAATGGTATTTGGTAGAAATATCAACTTTCGTATTTTCGAAGATAGAAGTTTGGGACTTTTTTAGATTTTGTATTGTAATAAATTGGATTATATATTCCTATTCAGATAAGGATCGGCCAACTATATCCGATGTTTGCGATATATATCCCGTTTTAACTGCAAGGGTATATAAACTTCGGCTCCGCCCGAAGTTAGCTTTCCTTTCTTGTTTTTATTATTACTTTTGACCCATGTCTACGGGAAACTACGCGTCATCAGACGAAGAACTTTTGGAAGAGTATAGGAAATCTTGGGGGTCAAGGGAATCACCAAAAGGATCCATCAAAGGACCAAAGGATCCTTTTATCCATCAACTAGTAGGGCCGCAACTAACACCCTCGCTCGAAAGAGCGTCCTTGAAACTAGAACCTCTGAATTTTCCAGTCAAGAAATGTCTCATGAACAGCTTCTAGCCATCGAGAACGCCATGAAAGGCAACTCGAAAGGCAACAACGAGAACTTGATGAGAAGGTAGCCACATTGATGGCAGAAATAAACTCATTAAAAATCAAAACTCCAGATATCAAAACGTATCAAAATTGTTCCAGGAATAGAATGTTCCAAACCGATATAGTAAAATTCGTCCCAGAATTTGAAGGGAAACAGGAGAATTACGTCTCCTGGAGGCAAGCTGCCACAGCAGCATACAGGGTATTCAAGCCTTATGAAGGCAGCTGTCGATTCTATCAAGCAGTCGAAATCCTCAGAAACAAAATAAGAGGACCAGCGTCCGCTGCATTGTCTTCATATAATACAGTGTTAAATTTCCATGCCATACTGGCATGTTTAGATTTCACGTATGCGGATAAAATTCCGACACATGTAATTTTCAACAAGATTTAAGTTTATTAAGGAGATTTACCCTTACTTAAATACTACGATAAAGTAGAGCGGAAGCTAACGCTTTTAACAAATAAAATTATTATGACCCACGACGTTGTAAATTAAAAATTCTGAAACGACGCCCTGCATGCGTTCATACCCGGCCTAAAAAAATCATTAAAGATGGCCGTATTTTCCGCGCAACCACAAAATTTGCCATCGGCATTGACTTTGGCCCAAGAAGCCGAATCGAGCAACGAACGAAGTGTTTTTGCGGCTAGTTTTGCTCGACACAGCGAGGAAAAAGTGAGTAAACCAAACTACCAGCGACAAGCGGGTTGGAAGAATTGGTCCACAGACCAAGAACAAAGTCGAAATTTGGGGGCAATGCAAAAGACCCCTTACTTTGCCAGACCTCAAAAAGAAGGCAATAATCAACCCGATTCTTTTAAACAAAGACCATATAGTAATACGGGAAACGCCCAAAAACAAACAAGGGCGGAGCCAATGGATTTGGATACCTCATCCCGTTTTAGACAGCCTTTGGCATGGGTAGAAGGGCAATCGACAAGGACCCAACAGAAAATCAACTTCATGCCCGAGGAACAGTCCGACGAAGAAGACTACGATTCCATTGCGCAAGCATGCGCCTCAGAAATAGAGGATGTCTTGGATGCAGAGGACTCTATTAATTTTTTAGGGTAAAGTCCCTTCTCCCGTACATTACGCGTACGCTGGCAGGAAGGAAAATAAAGCTTTTAATCGATACAGGTACCTCAAAAAATTATATAACCCATTTAACGTAAATTCAATCCACGGCTTTACAAAAATCGAGAAGAAATGTTTTGCTTCTTCTCGAGTTCTGAAAGATTTTAACGCTATTATCGGTCTCGACTTGCTTAAACAAGTGAATGCGAAACTCGATTTTACTGCAAATATTTTCCACACTAATAATGGATCCGAAAAGATCCAGTTCGCTAAGGCAGAAAATGTCAACATTATTAAAATAGATGACGAGGACGTTCCCCCCGCAGTAAAAGCTGCCTTTGACAAAATGATAGGGGAAAATTACAAAGCCTTCGCTGATCCTGACGAAGAACTTCCTTTCAATATAAAAACTGTTGCTAAAATTAAAACAGATGGGGAGCCGGTGTACTAAAAGTCGTACCCGCACCCCATGGGTGTAACTGAGTTCGTCAACGCAGAGATTAAACAACTTCTAGCGGACGGCGTAATAAGGCCATCCAAGTCTCCTTATAATAACCCAACGTGGGTTGTTGACAAAAAAGGAACCGACCAGAACGGGGCTAAGAAGAAGCGACTCCTTATCGACTTTAGAAAGCTAAACGAAAAAACCGTAGACGATAGATACCCTATCCCTGCGCTTACGACAATATTGTCGAACCTGGGCGAGTCAAAGTTTTTTACAACACTCGACCTTAAAGCCGGCTTCCACCAAATTGAGCTGGCAGAGAGAGAGCGACAGAAGACGGCTTTCTTATTAAACAATGGTAAATACGAATTCTGCAGATTACCATTTGGACTAAAAAAGGACATAAGATGGGTCCTAGGAAAACTTTCCGACGCAGGTATGAGGGTATCTCAAGAAAAATCAAAGGTCTTCAAAAGAGCGTTGAATACTTGGAATTCATAGTGATGCAAGGGGGCTTGCAGACATCACCCGAAAAGGTCAGGGCCATCAAGCAATTTCCCCAGCCAAAGACCCTTTTCGAGCTGAGATCTTTCATAGGGTTGGCTAGCTACTACAGATGCTTTGTTAAGAATTTTGCAGCAATTGCTAGGCCTCTTACTAGCATTCTTAAGGGCGAAAACGGTAAGATAAGCAAATACCAATCAAGAAAAATAAGCATTGAAGTGAACTGCAGACTAAGAGAAATCCTAGCATCAGAAGATGTTTTACTTTCCTACCCAGACTATAAGAAACCGTTCGATCAAACAACGGACGCGTCAGATTTTGGTCTAGGGGCGGTTCTATCGCAGGATGGTCGCCCAATTACAATGATATCACGCACTATGCGTGATAACGAAAAGAATTATGCAACCAACGAGCGGGAACTCCTCGCCATAGTCTGGGCACTACAAAACCTCCGCAATTATTTGTATGGAGTACAAAATTTACAGATCTTGACCGACCACCAGCCACTACCTTACGTCGTCTCTGATAAAAATCCTAACGCTAAACTAAAGCGCTGGAAAGTAATTATTGACGACCACGGTGCAAAGGTGATTTATACACCTGGCAAAGAAAACTTTGTCGCTGACGCGTTGTCCCGTTGTCAAAACGTAAAAGCTTTAAAGGAAGAACAGGACTCCGATATGGCTACCATACATAGCAAGGAATCGCTAACGTATACCATAGCCCCAACGGACATCCAGGTTAACTGTTTCAGGAATCAAATAATAATTGAAGAGATTAACAGCTCATCCGTACACACGTTCATTCTATTTAAAAGCAAAGTTAGACACATAGTAAAAATAAATGACCGCAGTAACCTACTGAATACCTTGCAAGAGGTAGTTAATGCTGAAGTGGTAAACGCAATGCATTGCTTCCTACCAATCCTGGCATTTATTCAACTCGTGCAGCTATTCCCGAACACTACGTTCAGACAAAAAGCTTTGTACAGGACATAACGGACGGAACCGAACAGAATGAGATCATGGTAACCGAACACAATAGAGCGCAAAAATGTTCCGACTAGCAACCGATGTAGCATCAAACTACAAAATCTGTTCCGTGGCAAAGTACAAACGCCACCCATCCAAACAGGCAGTAGCAAGAAGTTATTCTTCTTGCAACTAATAAATACAATAAATCCATTCACTCGGTGACTAACGAAAAACCCATAGACATTTTACACTCAAAATCCGCGGAATTCGAGGCAGAAATTAGAAAAAAAATTCAACAGGCTCAGAAGAAAACTCTCGAACACGTAAACAAAGATAGGACTTATAAAACTTACAAAGTGGGCGATAAGGTTTTCCTGAAAGCAAACAAACGCCTGGGGAACAAGCTTACACCACCATGTTTGGAAGAGGTTATTGATGCAAACCTAGGGACCACGGTCCTTATTAAAGGGAGGGTGGTCCACAAAGACAATCTACGTTAATCATTCTCACAAGATTTTGACCTACCCCTTTGTTCCTTTCTTTATTCGTTCTAAGTTACAGAAATATTTTTTAATTTTATACTAACGGCTATTAGGACGGACGCGACATTAAGACTTAACAATTATTCGAACGCAGACCAGACAGACAGAACACCAGTTATAGCAACGGACCATAGACGGACCATATTCCCAAGTTGGTGACCTAAAGGTTCCACCACAGGGCTACTAAAAGTTTTAATTTAATTGCTAGGGCTCTCAAGGTTATTGCAGGTACGCCTGACTTTAATGATTGAGAGCAGGTAAGATTTAATCAAAACCGGTTAACGAGGGCAGATGAACGTCAGACACAATTAAATATAAAATTTCAAGAACGTCTAAATGAGCTCGCTAACGCAATGAATCAGATTCAGAAATACGAAACAAATAAAGAAACACACTTGTAAGAAATCATTTTAGCAAAGAATAAAATCATCATTACATACCTAGAAAACATCCTTATGGGCCTAACCCTAACAAAATTAAATATTGGCCGTATTTTCCGCGCAACCACAAGATTTGCCATCGGCATTGGCTTTGGCCCAAGAAGCCGAATCGAGCAACGAACGAAGTGTTTTTGCGGCTAGTTTTGCTCGACACAGCGAGGAAAAAGTGAGTAAACCAAACTACCAGCGACAAGCGGGTTGGAAGAATTGGTCCACAGACCAAGAACAAAGTCGAAATTTGGGGGCAATGCAAAAGACCCCTTACTTTGCCAGACCTCAAAAAGAAGGCAATAATCAACCCGATTCTTTTAAACAAAGACCATATAGTAATACGGGAAACGCCCAAAAACAAACAAGGGCGGAGCCAATGGATTTGGATACCTCATCCCGTTTTAGACAGCCTTTGGCATGGGTAGAAGGGCAATCGACAAGGACCCAACAGAAAATCAACTTCATGCCCGAGGAACAGTCCGACGAAGAAGACTACGATTCCATTGCGCAAGCATGCGCCTCAGAAATAGAGGATGTCTTGGATGCAGAGGACTCTATTAATTTTTTAGGGTAAAGTCCCTTCTCCCGTACATTACGCGTACGCTGGCAGGAAGGAAAATAAAGCTTTTAATCGATACAGGTACCTCAAAAAATTATATAACCCATTTAACGTAAATTCAATCCACGGCTTTACAAAAATCGAGAAGAAATGTTTTGCTTCTTCTCGAGTTCTGAAAGATTTTAACGCTATTATCGGTCTCGACTTGCTTAAACAAGTGAATGCGAAACTCGATTTTACTGCAAATATTTTCCACACTAATAATGGATCCGAAAAGATCCAGTTCGCTAAGGCAGAAAATGTCAACATTATTAAAATAGATGACGAGGACGTTCCCCCCGCAGTAAAAGCTGCCTTTGACAAAATGATAGGGGAAAATTACAAAGCCTTCGCTGATCCTGACGAAGAACTTCCTTTCAATATAAAAACTGTTGCTAAAATTAAAACAGATGGGGAGCCGGTGTACTAAAAGTCGTACCCGCACCCCATGTGTGTAACTGAGTTCGTCAACGCAGAGATTAAACAACTTCTAGCGGACGGCGTAATAAGGCCATCCAAGTCTCCTTATAATAACCCAACGTGGGTTGTTGACAAAAAAGGAACCGACCAGAACGGGGCTAAGAAGAAGCGACTCCTTATCGACTTTAGAAAGCTAAACGAAAAAACCGTAGACGATAGATACCCTATCCCTGCGCTTACGACAATATTGTCGAACCTGGGCGAGTCAAAGTTTTTTACAACACTCGACCTTAAAGCCGGCTTCCACCAAATTGAGCTGGCAGAGAGAGAGCGACAGAAGACGGCTTTCTTATTAAACAATGGTAAATACGAATTCTGCAGATTACCATTTGGACTAAAAAATGACATAAGATGGGTCCTAGGAAAACTTTCCGACGCAGGTATGAGAGTATCTCAAGAAAAATCAAAGTTCTTCAAAAAGAGCGTTGAATACTTGGAATTCATAGTGATGCAAGGGGGCTTGCAGACATCACCCGAAAAGGTCAGGGCCATCAAGCAATTTCCCCAGCCAAAGACCCTTTTCGAGCTGAGATCTTTCATAGGGTTGGCTAGCTACTACAGATGCTTTGTTAAGAATTTTGCAGCAATTGCTAGGCCTCTTACTAGCATTCTTAAGGGCGAAAACGGTAAGATAAGCAAATACCAATCAAGAAAAATAAGCATTGAAGTGAACTGCAGACTAAGAGAAATCCTAGCATCAGAAGATGTTTTACTTTCCTACCCAGACTATAAGAAACCGTTCGATCAAACAACGGACGCGTCAGATTTTGGTCTAGGGGCGGTTCTATCGCAGGATGGTCGCCCAATTACAATGATATCACGCACTATGCGTGATAACGAAAAGAATTATGCAACCAACGAGCGGGAACTCCTCGCCATAGTCTGGGCACTACAAAACCTCCGCAATTATTTGTATGGAGTACAAAATTTACAGATCTTGACCGACCACCAGCCACTACCTTACGTCGTCTCTGATAAAAATCCTAACGCTAAACTAAAGCGCTGGAAAGTAATTATTGACGACCACGGTGCAAAGGTGATTTATACACCTGGCAAAGAAAACTTTGTCGCTGACGCGTTGTCCCGTTGTCAAAACGTAAAAGCTTTAAAGGAAGAACAGGACTCCGATATGGCTACCATACATAGCAAGGAATCGCTAACGTATACCATAGCCCCAACGGTCATCCAGGTTAACTGTTTCAGGAATCAAATAATAATTGAAGAGATTAACAGCTCATCCGTAGACACGTTCATTCTATTTAAAAGCAAAGTTAGACACATAGTAAAAATAAATGACCGCAGTAACCTACTGAATACCTTGCAAGAGGTAGTTAATGCTGAAGTGGTAAACGCAATGCATTGCTTCCTACCAATCCTGGCATTTATTCAACTCGTGCAGCTATTCCCGAACACTACGTTCAGACAAAAAGCTTTGTACAGGACATAACGGACGGAACCGAACAGAATGAGATCATGGTAACCGAACACAATAGAGCGCAAAAATGTTCCGACTAGCAACCGATGTAGCATCAAACTACAAAATCTGTTCCGTGGCAAAGTACAAACGCCACCCATCCAAACAGGCAGTAGCAAGAAGTTATTCTTCTTGCAACTAATAAATACAATAAATCCATTCACTCGGTGACTAACGAAAAACCCATAGACATTTTACACTCAAAATCCGCGGAATTCGAGGCAGAAATTAGAAAAAAAAATTCAACAGGCTCAGAAGAAAACTCTCGAACACGTAAACAAAGATAGGACTTATAAAACTTACAAAGTGGGCGATAAGGTTTTCCTGAAAGCAAACAAACGCCTGGGGAACAAGCTTACACCACCATGTTTGGAAGAGGTTATTGATGCAAACCTAGGGACCACGGTCCTTATTAAAGGGAGGGTGGTCCACAAAGACAATCTACGTTAATCATTCTCACAAGATTTTGACCTACCCCTTTGTTCCTTTCTTTATTCGTTCTAAGTTACAGAAATATTTTTTAATTTTATACTAACGGCTATTAGGACGGACGCGACATTAAGACTTAACAATTATTCGAACGCAGACCAGACAGACAGAACACCAGTTATAGCAACGGACCATAGACGGACCATATTCCCAAGTTGGTGACCTAAAGGTTCCACCACAGGGCTACTAAAAGTTTTAATTTAATTGGTAGGGCTCTCAAGGTTATTGCAGGTACGCCTGACTTTAATGATTGAGAGCAGGTAAGATTTAATCAAAACCGGTTAACGAGGGCAGATGAACGTCAGACACAATTAAATATAAAATTTCAAGAACGTCTAAATGAGCTCGCTAACGCAATGAATCAGATTCAGAAATACGAAACAAATAAAGAAACACACTTGTAAGAAATCATTTTAGCAAAGAATAAAATCATCATTACATACCTAGAAAACATCCTTATGGGCCTAACCCTAACAAAATTAAATATTGGCCGTATTTTCCGCGCAACCACAAGATTTGCCATCGGCATTGGCTTTGGCCCAAGAAGCCGAATCGAGCAACGAACGAAGTGTTTTTGCGGCTAGTTTTGCTCGACACAGCGAGGAAAAAGTGAGTAAACCAAACTACCAGCGACAAGCGGGTTGGAAGAATTGGTCCACAGACCAAGAACAAAGTCGAAATTTGGGGGCAATGCAAAAGACCCCTTACTTTGCCAGACCTCAAAAAGAAGGCAATAATCAACCCGATTCTTTTAAACAAAGACCATATAGTAATACGGGAAACGCCCAAAAACAAACAAGGGCGGAGCCAATGGATTTGGATACCTCATCCCGTTTTAGACAGCCTTTGGCATGGGTAGAAGGGCAATCGACAAGGACCCAACAGAAAATCAACTTCATGCCCGAGGAACAGTCCGACGAAGAAGACTACGATTCCATTGCGCAAGCATGCGCCTCAGAAATAGAGGATGTCTTGGATGCAGAGGACTCTATTAATTTTTTAGGGTAAAGTCCCTTCTCCCGTACATTACGCGTACGCTGGCAGGAAGGAAAATAAAGCTTTTAATCGATACAGGTACCTCAAAAAATTATATAACCCATTTAACGTAAATTCAATCCACGGCTTTACAAAAATCGAGAAGAAATGTTTTGCTTCTTCTCGAGTTCTGAAAGATTTTAACGCTATTATCGGTCTCGACTTGCTTAAACAAGTGAATGCGAAACTCGATTTTACTGCAAATATTTTCCACACTAATAATGGATCCGAAAAGATCCAGTTCGCTAAGGCAGAAAATGTCAACATTATTAAAATAGATGACGAGGACGTTCCCCCCGCAGTAAAAGCTGCCTTTGACAAAATGATAGGGGAAAATTACAAAGCCTTCGCTGATCCTGACGAAGAACTTCCTTTCAATATAAAAACTGTTGCTAAAATTAAAACAGATGGGGAGCCGGTGTACTAAAAGTCGTACCCGCACCCCATGGGTGTAACTGAGTTCGTCAACGCAGAGATTAAACAACTTCTAGCGGACGGCGTAATAAGGCCATCCAAGTCTCCTTATAATAACCCAACGTGGGTTGTTGACAAAAAAGGAACCGACCAGAACGGGGCTAAGAAGAAGCGACTCCTTATCGACTTTAGAAAGCTAAACGAAAAAACCGTAGACGATAGATACCCTATCCCTGCGCTTACGACAATATTGTCGAACCTGGGCGAGTCAAAGTTTTTTACAACACTCGACCTTAAAGCCGGCTTCCACCAAATTGAGCTGGCAGAGAGAGAGCGACAGAAGACGGCTTTCTTATTAAACAATGGTAAATACGAATTCTGCAGATTACCATTTGGACTAAAAAATGACATAAGATGGGTCCTAGGAAAACTTTCCGACGCAGGTATGAGAGTATCTCAAGAAAAATCAAAGTTCTTCAAAAAGAGCGTTGAATACTTGGAATTCATAGTGATGCAAGGGGGCTTGCAGACATCACCCGAAAAGGTCAGGGCCATCAAGCAATTTCCCCAGCCAAAGACCCTTTTCGAGCTGAGATCTTTCATAGGGTTGGCTAGCTACTACAGATGCTTTGTTAAGAATTTTGCAGCAATTGCTAGGCCTCTTACTAGCATTCTTAAGGGCGAAAACGGTAAGATAAGCAAATACCAATCAAGAAAAATAAGCATTGAAGTGAACTGCAGACTAAGAGAAATCCTAGCATCAGAAGATGTTTTACTTTCCTACCCAGACTATAAGAAACCGTTCGATCAAACAACGGACGCGTCAGATTTTGGTCTAGGGGCGGTTCTATCGCAGGATGGTCGCCCAATTACAATGATATCACGCACTATGCGTGATAACGAAAAGAATTATGCAACCAACGAGCGGGAACTCCTCGCCATAGTCTGGGCACTACAAAACCTCCGCAATTATTTGTATGGAGTACAAAATTTACAGATCTTGACCGACCACCAGCCACTACCTTACGTCGTCTCTGATAAAAATCCTAACGCTAAACTAAAGCGCTGGAAAGTAATTATTGACGACCACGGTGCAAAGGTGATTTATACACCTGGCAAAGAAAACTTTGTCGCTGACGCGTTGTCCCGTTGTCAAAACGTAAAAGCTTTAAAGGAAGAACAGGACTCCGATATGGCTACCATACATAGCAAGGAATCGCTAACGTATACCATAGCCCCAACGGTCATCCAGGTTAACTGTTTCAGGAATCAAATAATAATTGAAGAGATTAACAGCTCATCCGTAGACACGTTCATTCTATTTAAAAGCAAAGTTAGACACATAGTAAAAATAAATGACCGCAGTAACCTACTGAATACCTTGCAAGAGGTAGTTAATGCTGAAGTGGTAAACGCAATGCATTGCTTCCTACCAATCCTGGCATTTATTCAACTCGTGCAGCTATTCCCGAACACTACGTTCAGACAAAAAGCTTTGTACAGGACATAACGGACGGAACCGAACAGAATGAGATCATGGTAACCGAACACAATAGAGCGCAAAAATGTTCCGACTAGCAACCGATGTAGCATCAAACTACAAAATCTGTTCCGTGGCAAAGTACAAACGCCACCCATCCAAACAGGCAGTAGCAAGAAGTTATTCTTCTTGCAACTAATAAATACAATAAATCCATTCACTCGGTGACTAACGAAAAACCCATAGACATTTTACACTCAAAATCCGCGGAATTCGAGGCAGAAATTAGAAAAAAAATTCAACAGGCTCAGAAGAAAACTCTCGAACACGTAAACAAAGATAGGACTTATAAAACTTACAAAGTGGGCGATAAGGTTTTCCTGAAAGCAAACAAACGCCTGGGGAACAAGCTTACACCACCATGTTTGGAAGAGGTTATTGATGCAAACCTAGGGACCACGGTCCTTATTAAAGGGAGGGTGGTCCACAAAGACAATCTACGTTAATCATTCTCACAAGATTTTGACCTACCCCTTTGTTCCTTTCTATATTCGTTCTAAGTTACAGAAATATTTTTTAATTTTATACTAACGGCTATTAGGACGGACGCGACATTAAGACTTAACAATTATTCGAACGCAGACCAGACAGACAGAACACTAGTTATAGCAACGGACCATAGACGGACCATATTCCCAAGTTGGTGACCTAAAGGTTCCACCACAGGGCTACTAGAAGTTTTAATTTAATTGGTAGGGCTCTCAAGGTTATTGCAGGTACGCCTGACTTTAATGATTGAGAGCAGGTAAGATTTAATCAGAACCGGTTAACGAGGGCAGATGAACGTCAGACACAATTAAATATAAAATTTCAAGAACGTCTAAATGAGCTCGCTAACGCAATGAATCAGATTCAGAAATACGAAACAAATAAAGAAACACACTTGTAAGAAATCATTTTAGCAAAGAATAAAATCATCATTACATACCTAGAAAACATCCTTATGGGCCTAACCCTAACAAAATTAAATATTGTAAGCCCAGCTATTCTATATGGTGCCGACGTAAGCGAATTCAGAGTCAAAAGGCTTATTAATATTAATATTAGTTTGGTAGAAATATTAGAAGTATATAGCATAAGCTTTTTTGAAAATTGTGACATTCTGCACTTTTTCATAAAATTTCCTAATCCTAAGCTCGTATGTAAGAGTATAACAGTCTACCCGGTTCAACGCCATAATAGAATCCTGTGCATTGGCAAATATCACCTAAAGGCCAATCGCCGCAAGAAATCGTGGGCCGACGACGATGTAGAACGAGTGGGTCCCCGGGACGACGACCATTTGAAGGAGGGAGGAGTTAACACGCGCAGGCAGAATTTAGGGAAAGTGCCAAATTGCACACCGAATCCGGTGGCCCGCACGCATAACGAAAGGGGTGCTAACTACGCATTCCAAAGGCAGCTGTCCGCGGACCGGCTCGGGCCCGGATAGTATTTTAGTTCAGTCGGCCTTAGCTCGCGTTATATTTTATCTTTGGCAGTAACACTAATCCTAACGGACTTGTGCGAAACAAAAGATCAATAAATATTGTAGAACTCCGCAGCCTTAGCTCGCGTTATATTTTATCTTTGTCAGTAACACTAACCCTAACGGGATTGTGCGAAACAAATGATCAATAAATATTGTAGAATCAATATTGAATTAATAATATTGTATTTCGGTGGTCTGTGCAAGCGGGTATTAAGGATGTAGTCTCATGTGCCGGCCTACTTTTTAGAGGTTATTTCAAAAAATTTTTTTTGTAATAAAAAATAATGCGATCGTTTCAATTTTCAAATATGTTTTTATAAGCATCATAAACGATTTGAAAATATTTTGTTTAATTTATTCTTGTGTAGTTTAATACACTTTATAGCATGCCAAAGTATGCATATAAAAAAAAAAGATAGGTCCCTGGCGCAGGTGATTTCGACTGCTAGAGTCATCCGAAACAAAAAATTAGAATAGATTATTGTTTTGTAAGCTAATGGCTCTGTCCCGTACTAGAATGAAATATTTTCATCAATAAACAACAAAATGGCGAACTCACAAAACAAAAAATTAAAAAAAATTAAAAAAATTTATCTTAAATTAATGATAAAAAAAAAACTAATGATTAAAAATAAATGATTCTAGTACGGGACAGAGGTGTTACTTTTTAGAACAACATATCCAAATTTCAGCTAGATCGGTACCATAGAATTTTGTGAATCACCTGCGCCGCACACAAAAATGTCGTTTCGAGAAAAACGCGTTTAAAGTTTAGACGCTACCGAGAAACTCATACTTTTCGGTGTAGGCGCGCTCCCGATTATGGGCTGTATCTCTGTCATTATTTGATATTTTTATTTGAAACTTTAACAGTACATTCATAATAAACAATACTATCAAAATATAAAAAAAAAAAAAATTGATTTTTTCAACCTCACACATGAGACTACATCCTTAAAACCGCCAAGCTTCATTTTTACCGAGCTGTTGGATCTGCAGTTTTTGGATTCGAGGAGCTGCGAACGCTGCTGTGCCATATAGGGGGTGTCATAAATTGACGACCTTCATTGTCTCTTTCAGAGAATCCTGCAGACCTTGATGTTATAACCCTGGCTCATTTTTTAAAAGCTGAACTTCAGCCGGTTGAACAGCTGGCAGCGCGTGTCTCTTCACCAGTGCGTGTCTTTCTGGTCCCATTGGAAGGAGGAGTACCTTAACCTTCTCCAGCAGCGCTCCAAGTGGCGTGCCTCCGGTCCTGCCTTGGCCCTCAACAATGTTGTGCTAGTAAAGGACGAGATGAGATGAAATTACCGCTTGCGAGAATAAGGGAGTTAATCCCTGGTCGACTTGGAGTGTTTCGAGTGGCGGTGATTAAAACCTCATCTGGAGTTACCAAGCGAACAATGTCTAAGCTTTGCCTGTTGCCCCTTAAAGATGAAGTCAGAGTAGAAGCCCTAACTGGGGGGAGAATGTTGGGTCCAGCAGCAAGCAACTATTTAAAACAATTAATTATTAAATAAAATATTGTTGGTCGCAAGCCGATTTCCTTTCGGCCGCTCGGCTTTGACTAATTCGGCATCTAAAGCTAGCGAGCATCCGCCCAGCCTATTATGGAAGGTTGGCGTCAATCTCTTTCGTTGTCTTATTTCGCTCGCACCCTAAAATGGATTTCACACATAAATATAGATCCCAATATATGCGGCCAAATAAAGATTATATAACGTTTAATTAAATATTACAATATTAAATATTACAATACAAGTTGGTTTTTATTTTAGTGGCATTGAAAATTATCAATGACCAAACAGCAACCTTGCTAGCGTTCCGGAGAAAAAATGTGCCCTTATATTGTGCTTATTCCTTTCTTTTACACACTGTTACTCCGAAGCGCTAGCAAAATTGCACTGACTTGTTTTGGGAAAGCGTTGTAACTTCAACAATTTTCATAATTTTGTAATTTTTTACCCTACCTCTTTCGGCTTATGTCTTTTAACGCATGTCTTTTAATTTAAGGGCAAGAGTAAATTAGAGAAATAAAAGATTAAACAAATTATTAATAATCGAGTCCACTAATGGAGAGATCGTGCCTTTTAGCCGTTACTCAGGATGACGCTCTGGAGAAGACGGTCAGCGATAACTTCACAATAGAAAACTTCGGAATGAAGCCAGTGCCACCGAGCGCAGCCAGCGACGATACACGTTCCACTTCCGGCTGTCTTCTTCCACTTTAAGAAAGGAGCCATTGGAGTTTGTGCGCACATCAAGGAGATGTTACATCAATGTATTTTTACGTCAATACAAAAGTATTGGGCATGTATTAGCATCCGAACATAAAGGACTGATGATGATTCAGCGTCAAAAACCACCAGGTTCTTAGCACCGTGATGACTAGAAAACGTCCCTACCAAGACCGTACTGGCGGGGCACCTACGCAAATGTAGATGTGCAGGGTGTTTCGTTTATTCCAAAACGAAATGTGCTCTGATGAAAACGATGTCAATCCCGAGACTAAAACTCGGGGTAGCACGGCAAGCGGCCGTGCTAGAGACAAGGCTGATGAACACTATGAAAGAGGAAACCAGTATGGAGATTAACGAATGCGTACTTTGGACGGATTCCAAAACTGCGCTGCACTGAATAAGCAGTACCAACGGTACAAGCAGTTGTAAATCCTGGACTCGACGGAAGTATCCCAAAGGAGATGGGTACCAACTGAAGAAGAAGTTCTGGATACCGAGCTTACGGAAGGTGGCGGCTAACTGCCGCATTTGCAAGTTGCGGAGGACACAGCCGATGCAGCCAATAAATAGTTCATCCAATAATAAATTTATGTGCAGATTCCTGCATCATCGCAATGAGGAACTTCATGAGCCGGTGAGGACCGGTGGTCATGATAAGGAGCGATAATGGGCAAAACTGGAGCCATTGAGAGGCCGAAAGATTCAAAGAGGTTTTTGAGCTATAGAAGAAACCACGACGAAAGTGGAGACGAGGCCCAGACCAGCGGCGGTACGGACTGACCATCGAGCAAGGATTATTCGTCACGCTTCGAAGTTAGTTATCTTGTATATGGTGAATGCGGCTGCTTCACGAAGGTGGAGATGTCACAGAACAGATCAGGTAGTCTGTTAGGTATCGAAAGTCAGTCAGTCAGTTTGAATTACGCGCCACTAAGGTGCACTTTTAATGAAGTATTTTATTCGCAATTTACACTAAAATTTTATCTGGCTACACTGATTGTGGCCAAAATTTACGTTAAGTTTGGCCCCACAGACACTCCGATCAGCGATCTCTGAGAAAGAGGGAGGAGATGCGGCGTTAGGCCAATATATATTAATTTAAGACTAAATCTTAGTTGTATTTCCCCAACAGAATAAAACGAGCGCATATCCATGCGCATTTACACGCTTATGTCCTAGTTTGGTTACACTTAGAGATCTGGTATTTTCATGTTTCGGTAAAGTGCTAAGTGTTAGAGGCAACTGTTAATTAATATTAATTAATATAATAATATCCAGCTATCTTTCAGATAGGACACTGCTGTACGACACCGACGAAGGACCAAAATCCTATGAGGTGACTGCGGGGGTACCGCAAGGATCGGTCCTCGGGCCACTTCTTTGGAACATAATGTACGACGAAGTACTCAGGATCCAACTACCGACGGTATGTAAACTCATCGGCTTCGCGGACGACCTGGCGCTGCTCGTGGTGGCGAAGGAAACCAAGGACGTGGAAACCAATGCGAATGAAGCAATACAGAGAATTTCAACATGGATGACTGACTCTGGACTGGACCTAGCAGCACATAAAACGGAGGCAGTTCTCTTCACGAGCAGGAAGAAGGTGGAGTACATTACCATCCAGGTGGGAAATTGCTACATCACGTCAAAGGAGGCCTAGGGGTAATGCTGGACAACAGGATATCCTACGGAGCGCACGTGGAGTACTCCACCATAAAAGCTGCAAGGATCCAAGGAGCACTTTCAAGGATTCTGCCCAACGTGGGAGGCCCAAACGAAGGCAGGAGACGTCTTCTAGCCAGTGTCGTCACGTCGGTCTTGCTTGGGCTGCGTCAGTCAGAACACAACAGGGGCTTAAGAAAAAGCTAGGGGCATCGCACCGACTAGCGGCCCTACGCGTCATATCCGGCTTTAGAACAGTGGTCGGCACCCCAATACATTGATATGATTTTACCGCATTAGTGTTAGTAACGAATAGCAGAAAGTAGGCTGTGAGTATGACGTTTCACACATGTATTCTGTGTGTGTGTGGCAGAGCTCGGGCAGAGAAATTTCCTATGCCCCCGAGATAGGGCCGTGCCGACCTCTGCTTTAGAGACATATCCGAGGAAGCCGCCCTCGTTGTAGCCGGAATGATCCCAATTGATATACTGGCAAATGAAGCGGAGGAAATCTACGCATCCAACCGGCAACGGGGAAGGAATTCATACCGAGAGGCCATCAGGAGGTCAGCACGACAAGCGGCATTATCCTCATGGCAGGAGAGGTGGGATTCTACGACCAAAGGAAGATGGACCAACGGAAGAACCAATGGTCAGGTTAGTTACCAGCTTACCCAGTTTCTTACAGGTCACGGGGGGTACAGAAAATACCTCCATAGATTCGGACACGACGAAAGTCCAGTGTGCCCCAACTGCCCAGGAGCAGACGAGGACCCAGAGCACATTTTGTACAATTGTAGGAAATATCGTGCCGTCGTTGGATCGCTACCAGATCCGGAGCAGCTTGTGGAATACATGTGCAGCTCACAGGAGCAATGGGACTGGGTAAGCCAGTTGATAGCTTATACACAGAGCGACTTAAGAAGACTTGAAAATGAACGTCGCTTAAGGGAGAATGCCTAGATTAGGCAACCCTTCCCTGCGAAGTAATACTTTGCAGTGGTACCGCGGAGTCTGTGGTGTATGCGGGGGTGTCTTTAGTACGTAGGCGCCGGCTAGACATGAATCCGGTGAATCGTGCATGCTATTGATACGGGTCAATAGTATCTAGGATAGATTTTCACCTCAATGGCCCAATCCAAAAAAAAAAATATATATGTACACGGTTTCTTTTGGTGTGTTAGTAAACGCACTGCCATAAGACGAATTTGAGCACCCCTGCTTTAAAGTATAAATATTCTTGATTGGGATAACCTTCTGAGTTGATATGAGCATGTCCGACTGTCTGTCTATTTCTACGTAACCTAGTATCTCAGTTTAAAATCTATCCATTTCAAACTTTGCCCACACCCTTCTTTCCTTTACACGCACTTTCCAGTGGTCAAGTGCGACCTACCTCGATCAGCCCCTAAACGTGCACGGAACCGGACCTGGCTAGAGCCGCGTCGGCGAGAAGTTCCTGCAGCTTCCGGGAAGTGTGCGTGATTGGGGCAGCATAGGATTAGGAGAAGGGTCGAAACCTTGCGGAATGAGAACCTAAAAGGGAACCTCATGTCTACATAACCTCACTACCTTGGGCGAACCTCATGTCTACCTAAGCTCGCATTGGCCATGTGCAAGCCAGACTCCTCCTCTTTTGCATAGTAGCCATATTTAAGAATCAATATCACCCATGTCTACCTAAGCTCGCATTGGCCATGTGCAAGCCAGACTCCTCCTCTTTTGCATAGTAGCCATATTTAAGAATCAATATCACCCACAACGATGGAAGAAGCGTATCGAAGAATCGTGGAGCATTAAGTTGAACAGAATACTTATGATTTTTTATTTTTGCTTAAATAATTCTTGTTGAATCAGAGCTGTACTCATACCCTTTTTCTATAGAGCATAATTCGTTTCTTGGCATCATGGTTAGCGAGACCCCATAATTTTAATTTGAATTTGTCCCCATTCATCAAGCCATACAGCGCTCCAGTCTACAGGCCTGCAGACGTCGAGGGATTGGTTTGTGAGTACCCATATAATCTGATTGCCTAACTATGCTATTATAAAAGAAAGCGTATGAAAAATTAGTCTACAAAAACTATTAAACTAACTTGATGAAGATTCCAAAACATTCATTCTTAATCTACCCCATTTAACTTTTAGTTTTTGTATTCAAACTTTATTAAACATCTAGCGGTTTAGACAAATTAATTTTAATTGATTAGGATTAAAGAAAACCAATATCAGTAAAGATTTAGACTAAGTAGATTGTAAGGAGAAAGAAAGATACAAATTAGAGTAGTTAAATAATGGATTGTGAACTGAAGAACAGTTAAAATGAAGTAAATTAGATTATTTTTATGGGCACCTGACCTAAACGATTTCTCTTTATATGGGTAAAGGCAGCAATAATTAATAAGTCTTTACAGGAAGGGCGGGCCAAGCAGAAGAACTATCCCACCTCAGTTCTTCAATAACAAAGGCTGTTTGTCGCATATTCATGTCCACCCGAAATAACTGTATCCCCTCCTAATCCTTTCCAACTCTGTCTACAAAATTTTATTGTGTGGCGGTGATCCTGATTAGGAAGTTACCCAACCCCCTGGACTCTTCACTGAGCTAGGCCGGTCCCTTAGGCAGAGTATGCTACCAATCGGTATCCACTTCACCGTGTTCGTCACAGAATAAATGGCGCCCAACGTGGGGTGAGCAAGCAAGTGAAAGCAAAAGAACAACAAGAACACCACTATGCTTATCCGAGCTTTCCCCAACATACCCTAACAGTCATCCATCTAGAAAAGTTGTTTCAGTTTCCGTAATCCTTTGCTTATTCTTCTAGGATTGCTGCGTTTCGGGAAACACCTCAAAAGCAGACCAGGAAATAAACTAAAGGTGTAGAACATTAGATCCTATATATTTATTCAAGTCAAAAGAAATCGAGATTGTATTCATTGGAAAATTAGTGGTAACTCTTTCTTAAACACTTGAAACCCTAATACAACCCATTAATATTTCTAGGAGTCAGAGAATCGTAGTTGTTGGAAAATTCAGCAGTACCTCATTCCAGAATATTATGGTTTCAATTATTGTCACAATAAATTTGGTCAGTTAAGGATGTAGTCTCATGTTCCGGCCTACTTTTTAGAGGTTATTTCAAGAAATTTTTTTTGTAATAAAAAATAATGCGATCGTTTCAATTTTCAAATATGTTTTTATAGGCATTATAAACTATTTGAAAATATTTTGTTTATTTTATTATTGTGTAGTTTAATACACTTTATAGCATGCCAAAGTATGCATATAAAAAAAAAAGGTAGGTCCCTGGCGCAGGTGATTTCGACTGCTAGAGTCATCCGAAACAAAAAATTAGAATAGATTATTGTTTTGTAAGCTTATGGCTCTGTCCCGTACTAGAATGAAATATTTTCATCAATAAACAACAAAATGGCGAACACACAAAAAAAAAATTTGTTTTCATTTAAAAAATTTGTCTTAAATTAATGATAAAAAAAAACCTAATCATTAAAAATAAATGATTCTAGTTCGGGACAGAGGTGTTACATTTTAGAACAACATATCCAAATATCAGCTAGATCGGTACCATAGAATTTTGTGAATCACCTGCGCCGCACACAAAAATGTCGTTCCGAGAAAAACGCGTTTAAAGTTTAGACGCTACCGAGAAATTCATACTTTTCGGTGTAGGCGCGCTCTCGATTATGGGCTGTATCTCTGTCATTATTTTATATTTTTATTTGAAACTTTAACAGTACATTCTTAATAAACAATACTATCGAAATATGTGAAAAAAAAAATCGATTTTTTCAACCTTACACATGAGACTACATCCTTAAGTTTCTTAAACAATAGCTTCTTAAAAGCTATTGTAATATCTAAAAGGAAATCGTTATAGCAATGGATAAGACCCAGATTATCAACTTAAAATTCAGGCTTCTGAATTTTGTTAGAAGTACTAATTAGTAGTAGTTAGTAGTATTAGTAACTGCATATAAATATCCTTTGTTGTGGTAAAATATTGAAAACGAAATACTGTCAGTCAGGCGCAGTCGTGAAAATACTTCGAGATTGCCCGTTGAGTCGGTGCAATGCTCCGTATGCAATGAATCCAACGCGGATACAGAATTTGTGGAAACACCTTTTTTTTTTTTTTTTTTTTTGGAAATGGCTTGTGCATTAATAAGAGCATCAGCTAGCATTCCTGTATTCATCATAAAGCTTAGAGGCCCAGACGACCGAGGGGCGCTCAAGAAACGATTTGTTAGAATATTAAGTTATTTGTTAATTATTAAGCTAAGAGGAGTTAGTGAGGAAATTTAAAATTCTATATTTTAAGTTAGAGGGACAGGAAAGAGATGTAATAGAGTAGAGACCATTGTAGTTCGAACATAATACCCTAAAAGGGTCATGCAGTGCATATGTCGAACTACAACGGCTAAGGAACAGAGGACTAAAGTTTCGAGTCCTTTTATTAGGAATGTTAAAATTTAAGCGTGTTAGTAAATGCTGGCTATCTACATCCCCGTTAATAAGGTTATGCAGAAAAACTACACCGAGCATTGTCCTACGATTTGTTAAGCTAGGTAAGTTTATGAGTAAGAGTCTACTACTATAAGATGGAAGTTGAAGATTTGCATCCCAGTTTAGACCTCTAAGTGAAAAAGTTAGGAAATTCTTTTGTACGGATTCTATGCGGTCCTGATGTACTCCATATTGGGGACTCCAGACACATGAACCGTACTCCAGTATAGGACGGACCAAAGAAATGAATAGTGTTTTGGTTATATAGGGGTCATTAAATTCTTTTGACCACCTTTTGATAAAACCAAGGACTCCTTTAGCCTTATTAACCATTAAGGAAATATGGTCGGCAAATTTAAGTTTTATGTCTAATAGGATGCCAAGATCATTAACCTGGGTTAATTTTTCTAAGGCAATCCCATTCATAGAATAAGTAGCTTGCAGAGGGCAAGAACGATAAAAAGACATATGTTTGCATTTAGATCCATTAAGTATTAGATCATTAGCTAAACACCATTTTTGGAAGTTATCAAGGTCAGACTGAAGACTGCATTGGGCAGAGATGGATTTGTACTGAAGACAAAGCTTTACATCATCTGCATACATAAGAACTAGAGAGTTCGTTAAAGCAGGGGGCAAGTCATTTATAAAAAGCGTGAATAATAACGGGCCAAGATGACTTCCTTGAGGGACGCCGGATGTAGCACGGACCAGACGGGACTGTATGTTTTTAAATAAGACTCTTTGTGTCCTTCCATCTAGGTAGCTGGAGATCCACGTTAAGAGGTCTTTAGGAAAACCCAGCATATTCAGTTTACTCAACAAGAGTGAGGGATTAACTGAATCAAATGCTTTGCTGAAGTCTGTGTAAATTACATCGGTTTGATATCCCTTACAAAAGCCATCTATGACAAAGGATGTCAACTCCAATAAGTTTGTGGTGGTGGAGCGACGCTTAATAAAGCCATGCTGACAAGGAGAGATAATCGAAGAGCAAAGGTGTTGCAAATGAGGGGTAATTAATTTTTCAAATAACTTTGGAATTGCCTACAACTTAGAGATGCCTCTGTAGTTGGCAGCTTCGGACTTTTTCCCCTTATTATGTAGGGGAATTATAAATGATTTCTTCCACTTAAGGGGAAAAATCGAGGTTTCCAAAGATAAGTTGAAAAGTCTTAGAAGAGGTTTGCACAGAGCCCTGGCGCAGTATTTTAGCACACAGCCTGGTACTCCGTCGGGGCCTGGCGAATAAATGGGTTTTACCCTTAAAAGACCAGATAATAAGTTGTTCTCAGAAAAAGACGGACAGAAAATAAGATTTGCTGCTTGAATGTTATATGCATAAGGCTGATCAGTCAATTTAGGAGGAGAATAAGTTTTTTGAAAAAATTCTGCGAATAGATCGGCAATGGCCTGATCCGAAGTCGCAGAGGAATTTTCAAACGTAAGCAGAGGTGAAAAAGATACGTGTTTACGCTTAGTGTTTACAAAATTATAAAACTGCTTTGGATCCTGAGTAAATTGAATCCGGCAGCGGTCAATATAATTCCTATAACATTCAGCGTTATGCACGGTAAAATTCGACCGAGCTAGTAGGTATTTTGAGAAATCAACACTACTGCAGGTTTTTTTATATTTAAGTAAAAGCTTATTTTTTTTATTTTTTAAGTTAGTAAGGCACCTTGTAAACCAAGGAGGCTTTGTTGAAGCGGACGGATATTTCCAAGGCACACATGAGTCAAAAAATTTATTTAAAGTAAAATAAAATTTTTCTAAAGTGACATTAAGATCAGTGCACGCCAGAATATCAGACCAGTCAAATGTATCAATAAGGCTATTAAGTTTCTGAAAATCAGCTTTACGGAAACAGCGAATCTTATTTACCACGCTCGGAGACATCTGATCGATACCAGGAGTGGTTTCGATTGAGACCTCCAGTGTGGGGTGATATGGATCCTCTGGGAATGAAAGGGGAAAAGCTCTGGAGAGAGCAGTACCATCAGGATCAGATACAAAAAACAAGTGTAAAAGCCGACCTAGCGAATTTCTAACATGATTGATCTGACCTAGGGACATGTCAAACATGCCCGCGGTGAAGTCATGGTAAGTTATAAGTGACAAAGATGGTGAGTTATCGACGTTGGACCACTTTAATTCTGGGATATTAAAGTCGCCCACCGCTACGAGTTGGTCACGATCCGTCATAAGATTAGAGACGTATCGAATGGCGGACAAATGCTGCCAATATGTAGGCGGTTCAGACATAGGAGGTATATATGAACATGTGATGTATAAAGCTTTAACGGACATAGTGATTTTAACGCAAATAAATTCTATGTCACCAAACTCATGGGATTTCACCTCTTCAGAAGCAAGAGTAGAGTCTACCGAAACGAGGACTCCACCTCCTCTTCGCTGAGATCGATCCCGTCTAAAAGTGGTGTACTTACTTGGAAAAACTTCGGAGCTAAAGATCTCCGGATTTAACCAAGTTTCTGTAAATGCTATTATATGGGATGCAAAGAAAGAACTATCAGAATATAGCTTTGGGAGTTTGCTACGTAGCCTCCTAGTATTCTGATAGGTAAGAGTTAATGAGGAAACTAGTTTTTTGGGTTAGTAGCCAAAGAAGAGGTGGAGGGTTGGTCGGTGGTTCCGATATTGGGAAGTCTCACTCCCACTGGTTTTTTAACTTTTTTCTTCACGGAACTAGGCTGATGTTCTTGGACGAAAAGATTCTCTGGCCAAAAACTGGGAGAACAATTCGTCTTGAACATCAGCGCGGGCACACGAATCTTGAAAGAAGACGTGCGCCGTATATAATTATGCTTAAATTTAGCTATGTCCTCCAACTTTATATCGGCTTTTGTTTTGGCTTTGATATAAGCCGAGATATCAATCTCTGAAGTATCAGGGGCAAGCCGAGAAACAAATATATGTTTCGATGGAGGAATCACCTCTAAGGGTTTTGGTGTCGCAGGTACGAGAACTGCAGCATCAGTCGGTGCCGGTGGTCCGGACTGTGGAATACCCTTTTGGGTGACTCTAATGGAGGTTTTGTTCCCTAGGACCTGTGGCATCACTTGAAGGGATGCCATGGCGGACATATCGGACAATTGCTCATTATCCCTGAGAAATTCGGACGAATTTTTCTCAGTTCTAGACCTTGGGGTGGCCAGAGATATAAGCGGCTGCATTAATGTCGGCTGAGCAGGCTGAGGCGGATCACAAACAGCGGATTTCTTACGCTTAGGGGACTCATTTAGCAGCTGAAGGCCACTAAACTGAGTGTCCAGCGCACAGAGCTGTTCATTGATTTTACGAAAACCAGTGATCACCTCTTTAAATCCATTTTTGGTCTGTCTCATGAACGACCTCATTTCGCCTTGCACAGCACGACAATTTTCACAACAATAATGTATCCCAGACCTACGGGAAATGGCATCCGAAACTGATGCAGTGAAACCGGCACACTTGGCGTGCACGACGTTTTCACATAACCAGCAATGGATGCTAGGCTGGGATGTGGAAATTGTCTTGTTACAAGACTTAATGGCACAGACCAGTTTAAATTCCATTTTATTTATTTTTTATTTTTTTTTTTTTTATTTAATAAAACAAAAATTAATATTTAAAAAGTTAAAAAACACAATACCTTGAACCACTGTGCCAAACAAGAAGCCGAAGCGGGAGCTTTGAAAGAGTGCAAAAGAGAAATGCAGAAATATAGATAAGGCGGCGAAGAAGCAGAGCTCAGCTATGCTTGGCATAGAATTTAGGCAAATTATTAATTCGACTCCAAATATACCACAGCACTCGCGAAGCGATACGGTTTAGGCTTTAAGATTGTTAAGATTCACAAGATTTAATTCACAAGTATGTAAACACCGGTTTACCAATATTTTTAATAAAACGCAGTGCGCACAAAAAAAAACACGACCGTTCGCTTGAAAGAAGAGAGGGAAGTTTACCCTGTAAACACCGTTTTCATCGCACGTGTGTAACTACGTGGTTACAGCAGAATGAAACATGTCCCAATTGTCGTGAGCTATGTCTACCCTCGCAGCTAACTAATAGCGCAAGGGAAACACAGGACGCTATTTTCGAAATTCCACGGGTCCAAAACGGATCTACTTCAAACTCGCGAACAGGTGCCATCCCAAGAAATCGCCCCAATACTAGACCTACCACAAGATCAACAACTACTGGATCCAATAGTCGTCCAAGCACAAGTTCGCAAGCTCAGCGCTCATCACGTGTAGGAGGTTCGCAAAGAACAAATAGCCTTTCAGAAGGGCGAACTCAGGAACTCATAGCAAATGCATTAGAATCTTACCAAGCCCAACTCTCTTCAACGTTATCAGAACAAATTAGTCTGGCGATCCAAAATCTTAACATACCGTCCTCCCAAAGACAATCCCTTGAATGGGATACGGAACTGCCTCCAGCAGACCCCCTAATAAATCAGCCTTTTGATCATCACGTGTCCGTTAACCATTATATCTCAGGTAACGACCAGACCAAATTTCAAGCTTATTGGTTCACTGGAAACTACAGTTTTCTGGTTCACCAAAAGACATTTTTGTCGATGACTTTATATACCGGGTAAGCACATTAACGCGACGATCGTTGAATGGAAACTTCGATCTCTTGTATGAATACGCAAATTTATTGTTTGTAGGCCCAGCATAAACATTCTTTTGGAGATTCCATAGAATTCAGAGCAGATGAATTGGCATGTACTTTGTTCGCAATGCGAGACGTAATGCGTAGAAGGAAGCAAAGAAATAATAAATGTTTTGATGATTTTCTTGACTCAATCTTGGCCATTGCGGATGCCTTATCCGAGCCTATGACAGACTCTGATTTAGTTCAATCAGTTAGGAACAACTTAAGATCGGACATAGGACACGACATCTTGCATATAGAAACCCCAACTATAGCCGCGTTACGCAGACACTGTCACCGTCACGAAGAGTTCTTCAATTCTCTAAGAACTAAGAACAACTTCCGTAACCCAGTTGTAAGGCGAAACATAAGAAAACGAGAAAAGGAACCACAGATTTCGGCGATTCGAAATGAGAATCGAACGAAATGTTGGAACTGTGAGACTATAGATCATAGATTTAAAGATTATCCCCAGCCGCATAGAGTATTTTGCTATGGTTGTGGCGCAGTAAATATGTATAAGCCATCATGTCCAAAATGTTCACAAAAATCGGGAAACTTCCAAGCGGACAATCGTGCCAGTCCGAGAACGGATGCCCGAATGTAGACTCGGACGAAGACAAGAATAAAACGACTGAACATATATCAATCCGCAAAAGATTAGTACAGTCACCTGACCATTCTAACACCCGGTCTTTTCAGCCTTATCATGTTCGACTAAAAGAATATAACGAAACGAGGCGAAGAATCTTTACAAACGATACCGATAGAAAAACTAGAAGTCGTTCAGCAACAAGACAGCGGGACTTCTGGAAATCAAAGCACTAATACAACAGTTGTTTAATATCAGCGATAAGCAAAGTAAGCAGTGACATTCGTCCTTTCGCAAATCTAGTTTTACTCGATGAACCGTATTTAGCTTAACTAGATAGTGGAGCTTATAAAAGCGTAATCGGAGGAACTTTAGCTAAAAGTATTGTTTCGGGAAAATATAAGTTCTCTAGGGCGCGCGGCAACGTACGAACGGCAGACGGAACGAAACAATCCACTTTTAGCATTATAACCAATCCAATTAATTATAAAAACACAAAAAAAAATATGGAATTATTTATAGTACCATCTATTACACAAGAAGTTATTTATGGGATGGACTTTTGGGAAAAATTCGGAATCTCCGTCTCCTTAGGAGGCAGGGTGAATGAACGGAACTTTGAAGAAGAATCCACAAAGCTCAATTTATCGGAAGTCCAGAAATCCAGACAAAAAAGTGTAATAGATTTCTTCCCGTCATCCGACAGAGATGGTCTTGGCATGACAAACTTAATCGAACATTCGATTGATACCGGCAATGCCAAGCCGATAAAACAGAGGCATTACCCTTTGTCACCCGCGCGTGAAAAACTTCTATGTACGGAGATTGACAGAATGATAAAACTAGGAGTTGTCGAAGAAGCCCTAACATCATCGTGGTCTTCTCCTGTCGTTTTAATAGTCAAGCCAGATAAAGTTAGGTTTTGCTTAGATTCTAGAAAGGTAAACGATGTTACAATAAAAGACTCACACCCAATCCCAAACCAGATGGACTTTTGAGCCGCCTTCCACAAGCTTGCTGCATTTCAAAAATTGACTTGAAGGATGCTTTTTGGCATATCAATTTAGACCCCCAGTCTTGACCAAAAACCGCATTCACAGTTCCCAATAGGCAATTATACTAATTTAGGCGTACGCCATTTGGACTGTGCAACGCCCCTCAGACGATGTGTCGTCTTATGGATCAGGTCATACTCTACCAACTTTGTCTATTTGGACGACCTTCTGGTTATGTCATCAAGCTTTGACGATCATTTAAAGAACCTCTCAGAAGTTGCGACTCGTTTACGGCATGCCGGCCTAACGATCAATATCAAAAAGAGCCAATTTGGTCTTCGGAAGGTCGTATATTTAGGTTACGTTGTAGGAGAAGGAACACTACAAGTAAACCCGAAAAATATCAGTGCGGTATCTGAGTTTCCTGTCCCCAAAAGTTAAACGCAACTAAGACGCTTCCTTGGTATGTGCGGATGGTACCGTCGATTTATATCTCACTATTTAACAATAACATTCCCACTTACAGACCTACTTCGTGGAAAGACTTTCACTTGGAACGAGGACGCACAAAGGGCATTCGACGAAATCAAGCATAAGCTTTGTTCCGCCCCGTTTCTAGTTCATCCAGACTATGAAAAGCCGTTTCTTATACAATGCGATGCATCTAAATTCGGAATCGGGGGAGTCTTAGCGCAGTGCGACGAATTAGGCAACGAGCGTCCTATCGCATATATGTCTCAAAAATTGAATGGAGCTCAATGTAACTATACAGTTACAGAGTTAGAATGTCTTGCCGTCGTGTTCGCAATCCAGAAGTTTCGTATGTATGTAGAAGGTCACAGTTTTACGATCATAACCGATCACTCAGCCTTGCGATGGTTAATGAAACAAACAGACCTCAGCGGGAGACTAGCCCGTTGGGCTATTAAGTTACAAGGCTTTGTTTTTAAAATCGAGCATCGCAAGGGGGTGCAAAATGTTGTACCAGACGCCTTGTCACGGTCGTTCGAGGACTCGACAAAAATCGCAGAGATAGATGTTGACATCCTGCCAGAGATCGATTTGCAATCAGACACATTCCAATCGGACGAATACCGTCAGTTAAGAGACCGTGTAAAAAATGCAAAAGTACCGGGATTTAGGGTCGTGAATATCTATATATTCTATATAGAGCAGGCTTTGCCAGCGGAAACCCACAAATTGACGAGGGCGACTACAAACTCTGGGTCCCAAGTGAATTGAGAGCAGGCGTAATTCAGTCTGCACATGATCAACCATCATCGGCACATGGTGGAGTAGCCAAATGTCTTGAGCGAATTCGAAGAAACTTTTATTGGCCGAATATGGTAACCGATGTTCGAAATTATGTAGCTCGTTGTGATATATGCAAAACCTGCAAACATCCGACGCAACGTCTTCGCCCGCACATGGGTTGTCAAGCCACTAGTGAAAGACCGTTTCAACGGATCTATGTAGACTTTATCGATCCATTTCCCAGAACCCGGAACGGGAACATAGGGATATTAATTCTCCTAGACCATTTTTCTAAATTCACTTGGCTTAAGCCGGTTAAGAAATTCACTTCAAAGGTAGTGATAGACTATTTAAAGGACGATATTTTGGTGTGTTTTGGAACTCCGGAAATTTTGGTGAGCGATAATGACACTCAGTTTAAAAGCCAGGACTTCGCAGCCTTTATTGCTAAGCACGGAATCCAACATATTATCACAGGCGCGTACTCCCCGCAGTCAAACGCGGCGGAGCGTGTAAATCGTTCAATAAATGCTACTCTCAGAAGCTAGATTCAATCAGATCAAAGATTGTGGGATAGTTATAAAGGAAGTATAAACTCTGCATTGAGGAATGGTATACACCAATCCATTGGAAAATCACCATACTATGTAGTCTTTGGCCAGCACATCCTCACGCATGGCAAAGACTATAAGTTGCTACGAAATATCCATATGTTGTCCGAAGGATCAGCAAAGATCGCTAGATTAGACGAATTCCCGAGAATCCGAGCGGATATCGCCAAGCGAATGGCAAAAGCATACCAGAAAAACAGAGATGAATATGATTTACGTTCCGACATCGAACCTTTGAGGTAGGGCAGGAAGTGATAAAAAGAAATTTTGTCTTAAGCAACCAGGCTTCGCATATTAATGCCAAATTAGCACCTGTAGGAATAAAAGCTAGAATAAAAGAGAAGCGAGGACAGTCGTTATATTTACTCGAAGACAAAAACGGAAAAGAGTTAGGAACCTTCCATGCCAAGGATCTCTGGTGATGTACCCTTTTTCAGCTCTCATCTCCGGTAATATCACGTCGATGATACCTGTGGTGTGAGGGTACGACTTAAAATTGGACAAAACAAAATTATGAAAATAAATTTAAGTTATTTTAACTAATATTAAGTTGATAAAATAAGTCGATAACAGCTGCACTGTTATCCAAATAAGAGCTGTTAAGCGCGAACTTTCTGGCACCTCGATCACCTCTCAAATGAGATAAGGCAACCTCTTTCACTGCCATTTTAAGATGCGCCGGATACAAATGTTCTATTTAAACTTAGGAAAAGAAAGACGCATATTAAAAGAGTGCATCTCAAGTTAAACCAGGGAAAAATAATAAACCCCAAAGTAAGGTGACAACGCAGTCGAATCAGTGGCGCAACAGCAAACCAGAATTGGCCGTGTTGTGGTCAAGTGGTCAAGTGTCGATCAACCCCTAAACGTGCACGGAACCGGACCAGGCTAGAGCCGCGTCGGCGAGAAGTTCCTACAGCTTCCGGGAAGTGTGCGTGATTGGGGCTGCATAGGATCAGGAGAAGGGTCGAAACCTTGCGGAATGAGAACCTAAAAGGGAACCTCATGTCTACATAACCTCACTACCTTGGGCGAACCTCATGTCTACCTAAGCTCGCATTGGCCATGTGCAAGCCAGACTCTCCCTCTTGCATAGTATCCATATTTAAGAATCAATATCACCCACACCGATGGAAGAAGCGTATCGAAGCATCGTGGAGCATTAAGTTGAACAGAATACTTATGTTTTTTTTTATTTTTGCTTAAATAATTCTTGTTGAATCAGAGCTGTACTCATACCCTTTTTCTATAGAGCGTAATTCGTTATTCATCAAGCCATACAGCGCTCCAGTCTACAGGCCTGCAGACGTCGAGGGATTGGTTTGTGAGTACCCATATAATCTGATTGCCTAACTATGCTATTATAAAAGAAAGCGTATGAAAAATTAGTCTATAAAAACTATTAAACTAACTTGATGAAGATTCCAAAACATTCATTCTTAATCTACCCCATTTAACTTTTAGTTTTCGTATTCAAACTTTATTAAACATCTAGCGGTTTAGACAAATTAATTTCAATTGATTAGGATTAAAGAAAACCAATATCAGTAAAGATTTAGACTAAGTAGATTGTAAGGAGAAAGAAAGATAAAAATTAGAGTAATTAAATAATGGATTGTGAACTGAAGAACAGTTAAAATGAAGTAAATTAGATTATTTTTATGGGCACCTGACCTAAACGATTTCTCTTTATATGGGTAAAGGCAGCAATAATTAATAAGTCTTTACAGGAAGGGCGGGCCAAGCAGAAGAACTATCCCACCTCAGTTCTTCAATAACAAAGGCTGTTTGTCGCATATTCATGTCCACCCGAAATGACTGTATCCCCTCCTAATCCTTTCCAACTCTGTCTACAAAATTTTATTGTGTGGCGGTGATCCTAGCTAGGCCGGTCCCGTAGGCAGAGTATGCTACCAATCGGTATCCACTTCACCGTGATCGTCACAGGTTTTTAAAATAAAAAATTTAAATGCGTTCATTTGGACGGACGGACAGACGGACATGGCTATATCGACCCGGCTGTTGATCAAGAATGAAAATATTTTATGGGGTGGTGATTTTATGGGGATGATTCCTTTTCTATGTTACATACATTCACACAAATACAATATACCTATTTACTCTACGAGTACCAGGTACATCAGATCGCTAAAGGTGCCCCAGTGATTGTTCTCAAGATTTTTGATTTTGCTCGCTGTATGATGTCTGTTACTGCTGGGAGCCATACGTCGAGATTGGCTTTAGAACTGAATTGTAGAGTAATAACTTTTAGTCCAGTCACTGTGGCGATCGTGAGTTCATGATCCAGTGGAGGATGCTAGCTTTTAGTTTAAGGTGTATCTTTTTGCATTCAATATGCTTACGCTAGGTCAGTCGTCTTTTAAGGTGGACGCCAAGGTACGCCAAGGGGGGCACAACATGACCTCCAAAATTTTTCGGCTTCATTATGCTTAGTGGACTTTTTTCCGATGCTCCGAGGTGGCAGCCCCACCTCTGGTATTTGTCGCACCTGGCTAGTCACCGGATCGACTGAAAAACAATGATTAACGAAACTAATACAAGAGAAGAAACCAACCACTCCCCCCCAACCCGTTGACGACCAGTCGCATATCGAATCGGACACGAATTGGACACTGGAACGTGAAGACATTAATGGAACCAACCAGACTGGCGCAGTTTGAAGGAGAAAATGCTGATCGCAATCGCAGGCATCAGTGAGATGAGATGAAGAGGTAACGGGACAACAACAACATCAAATGGCAATCTAGTGATGCACAGCGGGACCAATGATGGAGGCAGGAGCGGAGTCGGGATATATGTGTCCAAACAGTACAAACAGGCACTAATTTCCTGGAGCCCAGTATCCGACAGAATCATCATTGCCAGATTCCGATGCCATGCTAGACACATCACCATCGTGCAGTTCTATGCCCCAACAGAAGACGTCAGCGATGACATCTAAGACGACTTCTACAACGCCCTCACATCCGCACTCACTAGGATCGAAAGAGGTGACATAAAAATTCTTATGGGAGATTTCAATGCGAAAATCGGCCCCAACTACAACGGATTGGAACCAATCATGGGCCGATATGGTGTTGGCACACGCAGCAATAATGGTGACAGGCTAATCGACTTATGTCAGACCTTCCAACTGGTTATTGGTGGCACTGTATTCCCCCAAAAGGAAATCCATAAATACACACGGACCTCTCCGAATGGACATACTCGCAACCACATTGACCACATCTGCATAAGTAGGAAATGGAGACGCTCGATAATGGATGTTAGGAATAGGAGAAGTGCGTCTATCGACAGAGACCACGGGCTGATAATCGGAGAGCTTTTAATCAAGCTCAGACGAAATAGCAACACGGTTGCTATAGCAACACAGGACCACAAGAAGACCGCCTGCCCTTAACGTACATCGGATGTGACTCCAACCTATCCACCAGAATGGCCACAACGTTGCGTGAACAGCTGACATCACAACCGGAAAATCACTCATGGGAACAAACATCCAGTATACTGAGGAGCACCGCGTAGGAGATGCTTGGCACCCGACAACGCAGGCGCACGGAATGGATATCAGCGCACACTTGGGAACTTATCAGCAAATGGAACAGCCTAAAGTCGAAAGCAGATCATGTCTGCAGAGCTCGCGACGAACACAAAGAGCTATGAAAGTTGGTGAAGAAACAGCAAGAAACGAAAAAAGAAAATTTCTGGACAGGCTCGCTGAAAATGCAGAAAGCGCAGCCAACATGAACAACATGCGCTCATTGTACCAGATAATTAGTCAACTGAACGGAAGCTGCCATAGGCGAACCCAACCAGTGCGGGACCCAACCTTACAAATGATGAGGCACAACTCCAGAGATGGCGACAGCACTTTATGGAGATCAGCTGCACAGAATAACCGAGCAGCACGCAAGAAAACTTCAGTAGTATTGTACCGAGCAATAACTTCAGAATATCGCCCACGGCACCATCAATTGGAGAAATAAAGGATGCTATCAGGAAATTAAAACACAACAAAGTGGCTGGAGTTGACGGCATACCGGCCGAACTTCTCCAGATTAAGACGCAATGGCCGAAACACTGCATCCACATTTCAATAATATATGGGAAAGTGAGCGGATCCTAACATCCTCGAAAAAAAGTAGCCATCATCAAGCTACCGAAGAAAGGAGACCTCAGTGACTGCAACAACTGGCGAGGTATTACCCTGTTGAACACAAGTAACAAGGTACTAGCCTTGCCTCTACTAAACGAACGTCTTCAGGAAAAGATCGAGCCAAGACTACGAGATCAGGCAAACAACCGAGCAAACTGGAATGGAATGGCGCTCGCCGCTGTACCTCTTGTTCATAGGTTTCCAGAAGGCATTCGATTCGGTAGACAGAGCAGCTATATGGAGGGCACTTGCAAGAAAGGGAGTGCCAGTGAAAATCATAAACATAGTGAAAGCTATGTATGATGATGCTGACCTGGCGGTACTGCACAACGCCAAAATTAGTGCACCCTTCCAGACAAACACAGGCGTCAAGCAAGGATGTCCTTTATCACCACTTCTGTTCAACTTGATAGTCGACGAAATCATGAGAGAAGTATGCATGGACAGACGCGGAATCACTTGGAACTTCACCCGACATCTAAAAGACTTGGATTACGCGGATGACATATGTCTCTTGGTTCACAAATTCAAAGACATACAAGCCAAAGCTAGGGACCTCGAGATCCGAGCCAGCGCAGTAGGTTTAAAGATCAACGCAACAAAATCAAAAGCTATGCGGATCAACAACTTCAACAGAACCAACATCACAATCGGAGATAAAACCATCGACTTCGTCGACAGCTTCACCTACCTCGGTACTATCATAACATCAAATGGTGGAGTGGAAAGTGATGTGGAGATCCGACTGCGCAAAGCGAGGTCTGCATTTGGAAGACCACACCGAGTATGGAGAAACCAGCAGATAAACAGAAAAAAAAAGCTGCGCATATTCAACTCGTGTGTAAAGTCCATACTGCTATACGGATCGGAGACGTGGCTGACCTCTCAAAGGATATTGATGAAGCTGCAGGCTTACATCAACAAGTGCCTGAGAATAATAATTGGGGTATTCTGGCCAGACAGAATATCCAATGAGGACTTATGGCACGGCACAGGAGCGGTCCCAATACAGAAACAAATAAAGAAACGGAAATGAAAATGGTTTGGCCACGCTGTGAGGAAGGAACCAGGAAGCATCGTAAGAATGGCTCTGGAATGGAACCCACAAGGAAGCAGAAGAGTGAGTCGCCCAAAGATGACCTGGCGCCGTACAGCACTCCTAAAAATATGCCAGGAAAACAACAGCGGAACACGATAAAACAAACAGCGCCAAATAAAGTTAGGTGGAGAGCCCTTGTAGAGGCCCTAAGCTCCCGAAAGTAGTAATAAGGAAACAAAAAAAGGTACGTTACTTCGTTAGCTTAAAGGATCTGCATAGCGTTTAGTGAAAGCGGAGGGCATGTTTGTCTATTGAGAGTAACCGTTACATGTTTACACTTTTTTTCGTTTATTTCAATGCGCCAGTCGGACAGCCACCTTTCCATTACTCTAAGGTGATAAGCGAGGAGCGCCTAAGAATAGCGGTATCGTCGGCGAATTTGTTCCTTCGTAGGAGTATCCGCAGTATATAAAACGCCCGAAGTAGCTACGTTGCACAATTGTAGAGGTAGGAAATATTCAACTGTAGAGGTATGATTTCAGTAGTTTGTGGGTGTATGTTGGCAAATACGTTTTAGCCAAACTCGGTCGAGGAAAAAAACGCTACAGTATTCTCGATGTTCGAAGGCTAAGCGTATTTTGGATGTTATTCTATTCAGTTGCTCGATTGTTCCATAGTTTCTTTGAAAGCCAAATTGGTGTGCCGGGATGATATTTCAAGCTTCCAGATATATTATTAGGCGAGTTAACAAGCATTTTTCAAAAATTTATGACAAACAAGATAGAAACAAGATTGGTCTGTACGATGTCGGAACTGTGTGGTCTTTACCAGTTTCCGATATCTTTATTATAATGGATTTTTCCACTTTTTTGGAAAATACCCAAGATTAATGATCCCATTAATAGTTTACAGACCACCTATATAATGCATTTTGAAAGTTCGATCTACATCTTTGGCGTCAGTAAGTCATCACCGGAGACCATTTTTGGTTCAAACCCTCTTATGACTTTTTCGATTTCGTGCGGAATGAAGGTGTGGTTGGCAGAGGGTAGCCTCTGGCTGAATTATTGGCAGGAGGAATGAATTCGAGGCTGGGTTTGGCTGGAAGAGACTTTGGAGATGTTCACTGCATCCCGGGCCCAGCATCCCGAGGAGTTCCTCATCGTTTTGCCAATCATGACGCGAGCGCCTTTTTTCTCTTTTCTCGTTCAGTTTTTTGATTGTTTTGTAGTATTTTTCTACTAATACTTCTACTTCCTTTGAGGAGTAGAGAAGCTGCCGCAACGAGTACTTCTTCCTGAGGGCTCGTAGTGTAGTCGATGTTCGATTCCATGTTAAGCTCCCGGGCGAGTTCGATGTGGGTTTAGAAAGTTCTCATGTAATTTTTGTAATTAAGCCAGTTCGTTTTTGGCGACGTCAGAGTCTAGATGTGTTCGCCTACTTCTGGCGAAATATATATAGTCCAGTTTATTCCTCACATTTAAATTTCATTTTAAAATTGCTTTTTTTGGGAGTCACTAGACGTGATCCCTAGTGCGAATAATTGGCATCATAGTCTTCTGCGGCTATAAAACGATCCCCAAGTGAATTGTAGTAGCCCATAAATTGTCACTCTGAGAGAGAGAAACGAGAAGGGGAGTTAACGGCAGCGATTAAAAGGCTTCCGTTACTTGACTGAATTTGTATCGATGTGGTCTGCAAGAAGTTTGATGAAAACCTTTTGTGAAAATGCTGTTTGATTCGTTCTCTGACACCGGTTCCGCCGTGGGCTTTTCCATCCGGATGATCTGTGCGACAGATTGTAAAGCCTCTTATTTGAAAGTTCTAATTGGTTGTAAGATGCATTTCCATCAGTAGCATAACGTCAATACGGTGTCAATTCTAATTTATGCCGTGAGACACCATTAGCGTTCCACATTGATATTCATAGAGTCTGAATAGATTATTTAGACTGCTGTGCTACGAGCAACTGTATTACGCACTTTGAAAGTCACCCAATAAATGTTTGATATTCTCCGAGGTGTCGCAGGTGTTGGGTATCGCAGTCACTTGGAATGACTAGGCCATCATCACCCCACCTCCGAATCGCGCTAATGCGTCTTTAGATTAGGCCCGAGTAAGTGCTCACCCAATGAATCCTGAAGCCTCCAGTTGCAAATGCTATTAGTGCTCTTGTAAAAATTCGACACAATAGAATTTCGTTGGCTTAAATAGTTATTATGACATTTGAATATTTTGTCCTAAAATAGGCTTAGTTAATTATTTTGTATAATTATTTTTTAATATCAAAAATTGTTTTGAAACCCTAATTTTTACTAATAAGTTTTTAATAGTAGTATGTCCTAAAAATATTAGTTTAATTTTAATATTTTCATATATTTTCTTCTTTAAGGGGAGGTTCTTTTGGATTTTTCCGAAAATTAAGCAAACTTTGAAAATGGATTGCGAGAAAATGAAAAGACATACGAACTTATGCTTTTGAACTTTTGATTCGTTGTTTATTAACGATTAAAAAAAAAATTCAATATTCAGGAAATTCGAAATGGCGGCTTCAAAATGGAGGATCTCGTAGACCTCTATTTTTCTGCTTTGTCGAGTGTAGGGCCGCTGGTTTTTTTAAGCGTTAAGAAACAACGAATCAAAATTTTAAAAGCATAAGTTCGTATGTCTTTTCATTTTCCTGCAATCCATTCTCAAAGTTTGCTTAATTTTCGGAAAAATCCAAAAGAACCTCCCCTTAAGCTTCATGATCTCTTGATATCCATGATATTTTACAATATTTTCAGATCTCCACAATTGATACCCAGTTTCCGTATTTACAAAACAAAAGGAGGGAAAATTGGTCGTTTTAAATGCTGTGAGACCTGTCAGAACTATTTAAAAATCTTTAAATCTTTAAAAATACTGATCGATTAATGAGATTTTTATGACTTATAAATAGGTCATTACTAAAACATCAATCATTTCTAAGTACCGTTCTATAAAAATAATAAGGAATATAAACTACAATCAAATTCTTCGAAGCGAAATCGGTACTATTTATCATACAAAATTAAAAAAGTATATTTGCTATATTGAATGACTAAATTAGTGATTTACTTTTCAAATTTACATCAAAAGGTCCAGATTTAACTGAATTAGAGTTGGGATTTGTGCCAAAGAGCCGAGGGCGGATGCCAGACTGCGGGGAAGGCGAGCAAGTTCAAATGCCCGAGCGCTCTGCTTCATAATTTCCAATTATTTAAGCAGAAAGGTCACAAAATGACCTTTGTATGGTCGTATGGTCATTCTTTGTAAGAATGTATGGTCGAGCAAAAAATATTTTGCAATGGTTGTGAAAAGGCAGATACGTATAAGCCTATATAAGTATATAGTTCTATAGTTCCAATTTTCAACCTACATTACTTACAAAAACGATACAGAAAAACCCTTCCTTTTTATGTAGTTTCATCTTGAGTGAAGGACTTATATATGGGAATTGACTTTTGGACCATGTGGAAACCGGTGCCAGAGAGCGTCTCTGAGTTCCCCAGAGAGAAAGGCGGTGGTCCGTGCTCTGATGCGGATGAAGCGGACGGACATTAGAAAGGGAGCAACAACCGAGAGTAGACGTGTGCTAATATACTTAAATATCCACCATAGACTAAGAAAATGGTTAATAAACTATAAGAAGTGAAACAGGACTATACATGTAGTTAGTTACGAGCTAATACATTGGCGACGAGGTAAAAAGGAAAACAAAAACAACAGTGTTAACGTTTGAAATAAAACAAAGTGTTGTGCCGAAATAATTTGTGTTATTTCGAAATAATAATAATAAACATCTTTATTTTTGTTTGTAAGTACTGTAGTATACACACTTGAGAGTGCACAACAACGTATATTATTATATTCCTTTATACATAAGTACATAGCCGTCTCTCTGCCGCCGCCTGCGAGCAGCGCAGCTACGAGACTTAGCCTTACTTAGGCTTAAAAAATATTTTAAAAGAACAGAGAAATTTTGATCGTTGGAGCAGCACCTCAGCCGCTCTTTTTAAATAAAAACCTAAAAATAATCAAACCACGGAGTTGTTCTGTGACATGGCGACCGTGACAGCAATGGAAGGACATTGAGGAACTAGAAGGATACACCGCGAAGGATATACCCAGGAGGATAAAAAAAAACTACAAAACAAAAAAAACTTAAACTAGAAAATGCGAAATAGATAAATCGAAAAAATCTGAGTGAGTAGAGTGAAAACAATGGGCAATCGCGGAGGAGTTGCGAAAAAAAATGGGAGCGCACCTAAAGTGGCTACTCTACGTAAATACTCCACCTCCTGCGTGGGCTACGGCCCAAAAACTGCAAACAGAACTTGATTTTTTGCAAGAAAAATTAATAAGTAATAAAAAAAAACGTCCGAAAATTGCCGCCACTCATTCAGTGCCAATAAGAAAAATTAATGAAAAACTAATAACAAAAAAACCTCCATCACCCAAGCCATTACCAAAACTTAAAAAGACGTGCCCGAAGGATTCCCCTGGACCACTGGACAGCCCCCACTGCAACCACACCTGTGCGAGGACCGGCACCGGTAACGCCTAAGCCCAAAAGGCCCCGGACAGCAGCAGCAGCAAATAGAGTGCGGTAATACGCCACCTTCTGCGCCACCGAGGGAACGTAAGCGTAGCCAAACCGGCGACGACCAACTGACGTAGAAGGAAGATAGAAACCAACCGAGCTGGAAATTTTTTTTTTACCCATGCATAATTTTTTTGATTGCACTACGATGCATATTTTTATACCCTTGTAGAGGGTATTATAATTTTGTCTAAAAGTGTGCAACGCAGTGAAGGAGACATCTCCGACCCTATAAAGTATATATATTCTTGATCAGGATCACCTCCTGAGTTGATATGAGCATGTCCGTCTGTCTGTTTCTACGCGAACTAGTCTATCAGTTTTGAAGCTATCGTCTTGAAACTTTGCACACACCCTTCTTTCCTTTGCACGCAGTATATAAGTGGGAACTTATATTCATATATTATATATATAATATATTATATATATTAGAGTAAGAGAGTTCACATTTGATATGAGAGCTATTTTTAGCAAAACATTAAGACATGCCAGATTTCATAAGGATCGGCCGACTATATCCTATAGCTGTCATATAACTGAGCGATCGGAAATGACCCAACTTTCGTGTTTTAGAAGATAGAAAGCTGGAATTTAGTATATATTTTATTTTTGGTCAGTTGATCCAACCTACGAAATTTCATTAGGATCGGTCGACTATATCCTATAGCTGCCATATAACTGAACGATCGGAAATGTTTTTTGATAGAAGTTTGGGACTTTTTTTTAGGCTTTATATTATAATAAATTGGATTATATTATTATATTCTCATAAAAATCGGCCAACTATATACGATGTTTGCGATATATATCCGCTTTTACTGCAAGGGTGTATCAACTTCGGCTCCGCCCGAAGTTAGCTTTCCTTTCTTGTTTTTATATATTATTTTAAGTTTTTGAGGTTATGTCGTAACCCTGACATTCTGGAGTGAAAACATATAATAAACATGGTCTGACCCACGCACTCGAATATAATTTTGTATGAGGTTTTTGAGGTTATGTCAGAACCCTGACGTGCTGGGGTTTTTTGGACCTCGGATTCGGATTCAGCAACCCCGAAAACATACAGTAAACATGGTCTGACCTCCAGACCCGAAAAAATATTTTTTCAAACCACGGAGTTATCCTATGACAGTACGAAGGGAGCAACTCATTTGCAAAAGAGTGTAACAAAAATGTAAAATATTGGTGATGCAAATCAAAGAGTACGAAGTAATTGGTGTTTCCTTTTTTATCATTGTTTTTATTGCCGTTGACGCTGCTGAAAAAAAGAGTGCAGCGGCAAAAACAGAAACTACTTTAAAAAAAAAAAAATTAATTGATATGCAGAAATAAAGCAGAAGTAAGAGTACGTGGCGAATTAAAGCGTATGAAGCTGACTCCATCAGGGGTGTTAAGAGGAGCCCCAAGTAAAGGTCTTACTCCAACGAATTCCGTTTTAAAACTGATTTTATTTTGTAAAATTTTCTTATAAGTAAGATACATGAAAATCTTAAATCTATTTAAAACTACTTATCAACGCACTGCACGCTGACCTGCTATGCGACCCTTTCTTAAGTGCGATAAGCGCACCAGGGGATCGGTTTTAGTCCATGCTGTTTGTCTCATGATATACGAGACAATACGAGGGTCCGATTCCTTGAAATAGTTCCTAAAGGCGTAAACGGCATTCATTGCGATCTGCATACGCTAGCAGTGATACAGGACAAACTATGGTAATTCGGCAAATTCTGGCACTGCAAAAACCGAGTAACGGACATTTTTGCAGTTGATGAAAGGCGGGAAATTCTTACTGTCGAGCACAACAGAGCTCACAGATCTGCCCAAGAGAACGTGAAGCAGGTACTCTCCGAGTACTACTTCCCGAAAATGGCCAAGCTAGCGACGAAATAGTCATTTCATGCAAGACTTGTGCCAAGGCTAAATACGACAGACATCCAAAGAAACAAGAGCTTGGCGAAACTCCGATCCCATCTCAAGTAGGAGAAATGCTGCACATAGACATCTTATCCACGGATAAAAAGTATTTCCTTACGTGCATCGACAACTTCTCGAAATTTGCCGTAGTCCAACCAGTTCCCTCTAGAACCATAGAGGATCTCAAACCAGCACTACTACAGCTGATTTCTATTTTCCCTAAGGCCAAGGTCGTATATTGCGACAACGAACCATCGTTGAACTCGCACACCATCGTGACCATGCTGGAAAACCATTTCGGCGTTAGCATCTCAAATGCTCCGCCCCTACACAGTGTCTCCAATGGACAAGTGGAGCGCTTCCACAGCACTTTGGTAGAGCTTGCTAGATGTCTTAAGATCGATAAAGGCATCAGCGATACCGTAGAGCTGATACTTCTGGCCACGGCCAGATATAACAAGTCTATCCACTCGGTCATCGACAAGAGGCCGGCTGACGTGGTTCAGGCACAATCAGGTGAGCCACAATATGAAATACAAGATAAAATTAAACTCGCCCAAAACAAGCTCCGGGACAGGGAAAACGCTTCCCGCCAAAATAGAGTATTCGAGGTTGGCAAAAAAGTCCTAGTGAAGTCCAACAGACGCCTAGGCAACAAACTCTCACCATTATGTGAAGAGAAAACCGTTGAAGCGGACATGGGGACCACAGTCCTCATTGAGGGGAGGGTGGTCCACAAAGACAACCTTAGGTAGGCCGAGCGCGACCATGTTATCGCTCGCCTGATAATTTCGCTTTTTATTTTTTTTTTCCTAGCCACTTGGCATAAGTTTTGCACCCTTTATTATTTTAATCAGGCTTTGGTGGTGGGCTACCCAACTTCAACAAAATTCATAACACATCCAAATTACAGGTTTTCAACCATATCCCTGATTTTCCTTTTGGCCACAACATCGGCACGCGTCACGGACTATTCTAAAGCCAAATACATTCCCATCGCTGATGGGCGAATCCTGATATGGGAGGAAAATGCTTTTGTAAAACGCTCAGCAAATCTCTCGGAATTTAGGCGCGTCATCGAAGAAACTAATGGGATGACCTTCATGTTCCCGCAATCCCACATGCAGAAACTCCTAGTTGTGGATGTCGCCCACCTACGCGACATGCTCGACTCTTTGAGCATCCATCATAGGGTAGCAAGAAGTTTAGACTTCTTAGGGACTGCGCTAAAGGTGGTGGCAGGAACGCCGGACGCAGAAGATTTTGAAAGAATTAAATTTAATGAATTTCAATTAACGAATGCAAACAACAGGCAGGTTAATATTAACAATAAAAAACAAATTCAAATCAATAAAATTTCCGTTACCGTCAACCAACTTTTGAGGTTAGCAAAAAAATCCTAAATTGATACTGGGCACCTTTTCGAGATGCTTTTAACTCGAAATAGGATGATAGCAATAGAGCTGCAGGGTTTGATGCTAGCAGTGGCACTTGCCAAAGTTAATATTGTTAGCCCCAGCATCCTAGATCATGCAGACCTGGAAGGTGTGTGGATGGAAGAGCCCACCGAGACCGCGATTAGAGATGTTTTGTCCGTATCGTCCGTTAAGATCTTACAGTCCGATAACATATTACATTTTATTATTAAGTTTCCAAAGATAAAGTCGGCCTGCAGCAAGATCGCCGTTTTCCCAGTGTCACATCACGACACCATGCTTAGGCTGGAAGACAACGCCATTGCCGAATGCAACAGTGAGATCCACACCGTGGAAAAATGCTCCCCGACATCAGGAGCTACATTTTGCCGATTGGCTCACAGAAGATCATGCGCCCAAGAGCTTCACGCTGGAGGCACGGCGCAATGCGAGATCCAGCAAAGCGATTTACACCCCATCACTTACGTTGATGAAAGAATAGTATTTGTAAATGATCGCTCGGCTCACGTGTGTGTGGACAATGGCACATGTGCCCATATAAAAGGCACGTATCTCACCTTTTTTGAAAAGAGTGCCATGGTCAACGAAACCCGATTAGTCAATCATGACACAGCCCAGAAGAGGGCTCCAGGAGTGGCCAGCTCACCTTCCCTGAACGTCACCATGGAACGTAACGTTCTTAGCCTTCCTTACCTTCACCGACTGAGTGAACGTAATCTGGAGCACATCAAAGAGTTCGGGAAGGAGATTAACCACCATCAGTTACATCAGTTGGTGTTCATACCGGGAGCAATATGCTGCGCTTTAATTGGCATCGGCTTGACCTATCGGCGAGTCACTCAGGCCCGAAAAACCGCGGCCCAGCTGAAGGAGATGATTGACCAAATAGGGTCGGCCGAGGGCGGCCTCATTCTTGAAGGGGGAGTAGTTAACTGAAGTTAACCAGGCAGCGGCAATGTCCGATTATTTAAGAGCTCGCTCTGGCCAAACTGCTGACATAGCGTCTGGCCGGAAGCCCATGCATAGCGGCAAGCACTGCACATTTGCGTGGCCGCTATGAAATACTTTTTGTTAGCTTTAAGTTTGAGTTTGTGTCAGAGTCTCATACAATAAAGAGCACCATAAAACCAATCTCCGGCACTGCCGTTAACTTGTAAATTCATTTGTTGAATTGGTCACCGCGCCTCAAGGGCCGTGACAACGGGGCAAGTGCTCCCATCATAGCTCCCGTCACAGAACGGATCTCCCCTCGGCAACCGCAAGGGACCTCAACCACTACCTACAAGGAGTAGCAACACCCCCCGGCAACCGCCAGGGGTAATTACCTGAAAACATATCTCCAGCGTCTGCGGCATCACCGACTGCAGCGAGGGATAACCAACAACAACATTATTACACAAACCCAATTTATATTATTTGGCGCCCAACGTAAAAAACCATGTCAGTGAGCGCTTTTATTTACACAGTACTTCTAAGTCAGCATGAATTCTTTTTGTGTATTTAAAAAAAAAGAAAGAAAGACAAGAAGAGTAAAATATTGTGCCTTACACTAACATAAAACTGCAGCCCCATAAAATTTTTAAAATTTAAATAATCTTCATTAGTTGGCTGACGGTTTAGCATTAACATTTTTTATCTATTATAAAATGTTTAAACCATTTTATTATGTAAACCAATTATTGTTCCCATATTGTTTGCATTTTTTTTTTGTGTTTTTTGTGAATAAATAAATGAATATTTTTATATAACACAAAAAGTGCGGAATAAAAATTCCTAACCAAAACCAAAAAATCGATGGCAGAAAATTTTAAATTTCAATCGGAAATAATTTATATAATCGCGTGTATTTAATTCAGCTTTTATATGTCTTTTTTATTACACAAGAATTCTTGGTATTAGCCGCGCAGTTTTGGTTATTTATTTTTCTTTTCCGTTTTGTTTCCCCACTCCATTTTCGAGAACACGATACGGAACACTTTGTTGTTTTTATTGTGTTTTTCTCTGTTTGCCATAAGCGGAGGCTCAGTCCCCGCGCACCCCTAACCTTACCGCTACTTGACACAGCAAAAGCTTGACGGGCCCGCACACATAATTAAAGCGGCAGCTCAGCCCCCGCGGCCCTTTACCAGTAATATTTTTTTCTTTCAGGCGACTTTATAGTCGCAGCTCCACATGAGCAATCCGTTTCAACAATATAGAAACATAATACAACTCTCTAGCGATTCTGAGTCGGAGACCGAAGGGCCGGCCAGATTTTCCACCCCTAAAAGCGCTAACGCTAGCGCTCCCATACTCGCGAACATGGCTTTCAACATGGAACAGATGACAGCCACCATACAGGCGGCCGTTCAACATGCTGTTCAAGAAGCCAATATCGAACACCAGCGTAGAGAAAACGAAATGCGCCTGGCTATACACCGTCTGACCGAACGGGTCAACGCAAAAGAAATCGCTCCCGCCCAAGCGGAGGCTCCCCAAATAAAAAAATATGAGCCTATAGAAATAAGGAATGACGTCACGAGCCCTTAGACGCCGTTAAGTCCCTGCCCGAATTTACGGGAGCACAGGACGCATACGTCTCCTGGAGACAAGCAGCAGTAGCCGCATATTATATTTTCAGAAATTACGAACATAGCTCGCGCCATTATCAGGCGGTTATTATTATTAGGAATAAAATAAGGGGCCCTGTCGATGCCGTACTGTCTTCGTTTGGCACTGTACTAAATTTCGACGCTATTATAAATCGACTCGATTGTACGTACAATGATAAGCGGCAGATGCACGTTATCGAGCAGGAAATGGGTACTCTTAGGCAGGGAAATATGACCCTTCTACAATACTATGACGAGGTCGAGAAAAAACTCACCTTGCTTACCAACTATGTCGTACGAAGCCTCGGTGGCAAAGGTCTTATGTGACGAATTCCGGGATGACGCACTCCGAGTATTTATCTCGAGGCTTAAGCGCAGCCTCACGGATGTCCTTTTTTCGGCAAAGACGATAGATATGCCTTCAGCTCTCGCTTTGGCACAAGAAGTGGAATCTAACCACGAAAGATACTCCTTCGCGGCATCATTTGCCAAAAGCCAAGAGGACAAAGACAAGAAAAATCACGCAAAAGCGCAAGAATACCGACAGGCTTCTGCGCAGGCAAATGCACAAACAAACGCTGGAAAAAATCCGTACTACGTCAAACAACACAAGGCGCAAGTACACTCCGCCCCACACAGTGGAGGCACTCCTGAACCCATGACATCGACCCATCGCTGTCCAAGATGCTTAGGCCATCCCAAGCCTCGGCATACCAAAACATGAAGCCAGCTGAGTCCGATCGATCTGCCCCACACAAATGGCAGAGGGTTAATCACGTCGCGCAGGGCGCGAGCAAAACCGGAAGCAAATATACCGCCGCAGCTTCAAGCGCGGCTCAGGAAATTGACGACGACGCTATTAAAGATTACGATTTGGACGTCATCAATTTTTTAGGGGAAAGTCCCTGCTACCCGTCATCAGACGAAGAGTAGCAGGTGTAGAAATGAAGCTTTGAATATGGTAGACACGGGCGCGTCAAAAAATTTTATCCGTCCATACGAAGGGTTAAAAGGCGGCCGCCCAGTAGATTTGCCATTCTCGGTACATTCCATCCATGGCGTTACCACAATAACAAAAAAATGCTTTGTATCCATGTTTTACTTGAAGGCTACGTTCTTCATCCTACCAGATTTGTCCTCCTTTGATGCCATCATCGGACTTGACCTGCTAAAACAAGCAGGGGCATCACTTAACCTAGCTTCCGGTCACCTCAGATGGGGCACCGAGACGGAAAAGCTAGAGTTCCAGTCATGTCCCAATGTAAATTTCACTGAGGTGGACTGCAGCAGGGGACTGCAGGACTCCAGCGCACCACCTTTGGTCAGAAGAGCATTTTCAAAAACGCTAAGCGACAGAAAAAACGCCTTCGCAAGCCCAAATGAGGCGTTACCTTACAACACGTCTGTGGTAGCCACCATCAGGACAGTTGATAAGGAGCCCATTTATGCCAGACCCTATCCGTATCCGATGGGAGCGGCAGATTTCGTCAATGACGAAATCCAAGGCCTACTAAAAAACGGTAAATTCAGAAGTCGAGATCCCCCTACAATAACCCAATATGGGTAGTAGACAAAAAGGGCACCGACGAATCTGGAAACCGTAAAATGCGGCTAGTATTAGACTTTCGAAAATAAAACGAAAGTCTAAAAGAGGACAATACCGGATGTCCTCTAAAAGAGGACAATGCTACCCTATGCCAATTATCCTTATGATACTAGGAAATTTAGGCAAAGCCAAATTGTTTATGAATAGTGGACTGTATTATGGTTTTTATTATAGTTTTATGCATTTATTTTCACTATTTAGCGGGTTTACAATGTTTTTCAGCGGGGTTGCTATCAGCGAGCGGTTGCGGTTAATGTCAACAAGAGAATGCGGCCGGCTTGCAAAACGTTCAGAAAAAGAACTGAAAAACGATCGCGTGATGTTCTAATACTAACGCATTGCACTGCAATTTCGGCTATGCGTGTGAGCTTAAAGCTCCCAAATGGTTAACAAGACAATGATATGCGCAAAAATAGGTACGATAATAAGAAATTAATTAACAAGTAAAGAAACAAATGTAATACTATTTAAATGCAAAATAAAGACGAACTATTTCTCAACATACCGGCCCCCCTGAACGACGGTTCAGTTCAAAGGAAGCACAGCAATTTTCGTAATAGGGCGCTTGTAGATTCCCTTGGCGGTTTTAACGGTGACCACCCGGACCCTCTGATCCTGGCCAGGATGAACTTCTGTGACTCGTCCTAGCATCCACTTGCTTGGCGGTTGATTGGGCTCCTTCAGCACAACCAGTGTGTCCACGGCAACATTTGAAGCATCTTGATGCCATTTCGTGCGAGGTTGAAGCGTGCTGAGTTACTCGAGATTCCAACGTTTCCAGAAACCTTGAACCTTGGCCTGTAGTTGTCTCCAGCGCTGCAGTCTGTTGATGTTTACATCCAGGAAAGATGGTTCTGGTACCGAAGTGAGAGGCTGACCTGTTAGAAAATGAGAAGGAGTTAGCGGGTTAGGACTGTGATCGCTAGGTGCGCATAAAGGGCGAGAGTTCAGAAGCCCTTCAATCTGAATTAACAGGGTCGAATACTCCTCGAATGTCAAGGCACTGCTGACAATGACTCGTTTTAAGTGCAGCTTTATGGATCTCACACCAGTCTCCCAAATGCCTCCGAAATGGGGAGCAGATGGCGGAATGAAATGCCAATTAATCTCGTGGCTGGCCATGAAGCTTGAAATTTCTTCATCTTGACTTTGAGCTATTGCCATTCGTTGCATTTCAGCTAAATATCTTTTGGCTCCATGGAAAGTCGTTCCATTGTCCGAGTATAAATCCGATATAGGTCCACGTCGAGACCAAAAGCGTTTGAAAGCGGCTATAAAGGCGGATGTCGTTAAATCGCTGACCAATTCTATGTGAATCGCTTTTGTAGATAGGCAGACAAAGATCGCAAACCAAGCTTTGCCAAATCTTGGTGTCCGGCCTGTCGATGTTTTGATTGACACAGGTCCAGCATAATCCAATCCAGTGTGCAGGAAACAACGGGCGGGTTGAGCTCGAAACTCCGGTAAATCAGCCATAAGTTGAGAACTCGTGTGTCTTCGCTGCAGTAAGCAAGTTCTGCAATTGAATACAGTTTTTCGGACGAGGTTCCGAGCTCCTAGAATCCAATACCTTTGGCGTAGACTATGAAACGTGTATTCGACTCCAGCGTGTAACAATGCAGCATGTTGATAGCGAACTAGCAGACCAGCTATTGGAGATTCCTAAGGAAGGAGAATGGGATGCTTTGCGTCATAAGTAGCTATAGAATTATCGATGCGACCACCAACACGCATTACTCTCTGCTCGTCTAAAAAGTGTGTAGCGAATCAACTTCGATTTCTTCGACAATGGCTGTCCGGTAGTTAACTGCTTGTACTCCACGTTGAAGAACTCCTCTTGAGCGTGCGTAAAGATCTTAGCTCGTGCATATTGTAGCTCCCACGCCGATAGGAATGGTGAAATTCGATTCCTCTCACGAAGACAATGAACGAAGCGAAGGCAGTAGCTGACTATCCTTAATAAACGGGACCATGAGGAGGATTTGTTGATCATACAAGATAGCGAATTTCCGTCGTCGGAAATGTGTAGATTAACTTTCGTTTCAGCCTTTATCTCTAGGCAGGCCTCTTCTTCTGTCGACAGAACAAACTTAGCTTTAACAGGTGGTCAAGCTGAATCTAAGCTGACTGAGATAGCCAAGGTGGTCCATTCCACCATATTTGATGATCCACGAGGTCTTTTGGCAGTACTCCTCGCGATGCGCAGTCTGCGGGATTATTACCACTTCGAATATGTTGCCAGCAGCTGCGTGGGCAAACCTCTAGAATTTCAGCAGTGCGGTTGCAAACATAGGTGTTCCAAGAGAAGATAGCCAATGCCGGACTATTTCAGAGTCTGACCAACAATTGATTCTGGAAATAGGAACAGTTAATGATTGCTTGACCAGATAAATCAGTTTAGAGAGTAAATGAGCTGCGTTTAACTCTAGTCGCGGAATAGAGATAGGCTTAATAGGGGCTACGCGAGTTTTAGCCATAATCAGTTTGACAGCATATCCATTGTTGACTTCGACGCGGCTATAGATGACGGCAGCATACGCTTGAGATGATGCATCAGCAAATCCGTGCAGTTCTATTCCTTGGTGTGGTGCAGATATTTAGCGAGGAACTCGACAAGTTTCCAATAAATGCATTTCCGATACAAACTGTTGCCATCGTGTACATAATTGCTGCGGTAGTACTTCATTCCAATTGACAGAACTTAGCCAACTATCTTGAAATAGGATCTTTAAAAAAACAACAGTTGGCGAAAACAAACCCAGCGGGTCGTAGATCTTGGCTAGTTCTGAAAGCAATATGCGTTTAGTAAGAGCAGTTGTAAAAGCGGGGGTTTCTAATTTGAAGAAAATATAGTCCGGTTTTGGTTCCCAACACAATCCCAGGACTTTAACAAATCGAAATGAGCGGTCTTCCTCTAAATCCTCTGGTGGATACTCACAAATCTCCTTTGGCAACGACTTTAAAAGGGCGTAACAGTTTGAGCTCCACTTTCGCAATTTGAATTGAGCTTCGCTAAGAAGCAGAATCAATTCATCTTTGAGTGAAATGAGATCCTTGATGTCGCATCCAGTAAGAATATCATCAACGTACGCGTCTCTGTTGAGCACGACAGCAGCGGTGGGATACCATTCGGCATAGTCATTCGAGAGCTGTTTAAGAACTCGAACTGCAATAAACGGCGATGAAGCTAATCCATATGTTACTGTCAACAGTCGATAATGATCCAGCGTAGCTTTTTCATCCTTCCTCCAAACTATGCGTTGGTACTGTGTATGTTCGTCCGACACCAAAATGCCTCTAAACATCTTCTCGATGTCTGCACAAAATACATAACGATGCTGACGAAATCGAAGGCATACTCCAATTAAGTCCCTTTGAATAGGCGGTCCTATATGCAGTCGCGAATTAAGAGAATGACCCGTGGAATCCATTCCAGAGCCGTCAAATACCACTTGGTAACGTGTGGTAGTACTATCTGGCTTAAAAACTGCATGGTGTGCCAAATAGTTGTAGCGTGCGGGATCCTCACCGCCTGCAGCAGCCGGAATCAATTCCATATGTCCTCGATTTAAATAATCATCCATGAAATCCACATATTGTTGTTTGAGTGCGGGGAATCTTCTAAATTTCTTTTCCAAAGCGGCGAAGCGGTTTAAAGCCTGTGGCAAAGTGGAGCCAATTGGCGTGCGGGGCTCCTTGAATGGGTATTGAACAATATAAACACCATCTTCTCTACGAGCATGTGCATGTGTCCATAAATGAGCGAACTAAGGAATCCAAATCTTCATAAGCGTGATGAACTTGTGCGTGCGTAGATGCTTCGTTACAATCAGTATAGCTGCCTGTAATAACCCAACCAAAATTAGTATGCAGTGCGATGGGGTATTCGATACCAAACTCTCGGCGATGTCCAGTATATAAGTTCCACAGCTGATCAGCGCCTAAGATAACGTCGATTTTGCCCGGAGATCCAAACGTCGGGTCAGCTAGCGGTAGGCTGCGAATCTTGGTCCAAATAGTTGCATTTGATTTGACCTGCTGAGCTGGAATCGTAGAAGTTAGAGAACTCATAATTAGACAAGAGACTTCCACTGATGCAGTCGTGGTTCTTGAGAGTAAGGTGAAGCTAGCGCGACCTCGGCTAATACCAGCCGGGTTAGCACCTAAACCAACTACCGAAATGCGGGCATGCGTGCGAGGAATTCCGATCCTTTGGATAAAGGACTCAGATACCATGGTTATTGTTGATCCAGTATCGAGCAATAACCTACATGAGGTCTCGTTTCCCCATGTGTCAATTACATTGGCGACAACAGTTGGAAGTAGGGCTGGATTGTTGGCCCTCTCCAAAATATGATGGCTAACAGCGGCAGTATTCGTATCAGCGGCAGTCGAGTGCGCAGGTGCCACAGGAACCGATCTTGCTTCAATCGGGTGTACTAACGTGTGATGCTTAGCGTTGCACTGACGGCAAGTGTTCGATGAATTACAATCCCTGACTTGATGCGATCGACTCAAGCAGTTGAAGCATAATTTTATATCCTTGGCGAAGGTGCGGCGGCTGACTACATCCACTGCCTTGAATTCATTGCATGAATATATAGAATGCTGTCCTTGGCAATATATACATTCGCGAGACGACTGAGTTGATCCACTGGCATGAAAGGTGGCCTGGCGGCGTCTACTCTGGGCTGGTCTTGAGGGTTGCATTGCGGGTAAATCCTGACAAGACTCCAAAGTATCACAATGAGCGAAAAGAAAGGCGAACAGATCATCTATGGTGACGTCTTCAGTGGCCGATATACTGCAGTTGGCCCAAGCTTGTTTAATTTCTGAACCTAACTTTAACAGCAAAATATGAATGAGCCATACATCGCAGCTGTCACAGTTCAGCGCATGTAAGCCTCGAATGCATTCGTCGGCCGAGTCAATTACCTTGCGTAATTCTGCAATATTCGAATTGTTAGCGGTTGGCAACGATAAAAAATTCTGAACAAACGATCGAGCGATGAGCGACCTTTTATTATAACGATTTTCTAATTTTTCCCATGCGTCTTGGTAAGACGATTACAGATGATTACAGAGATTACAGACGGCAATATGTTTAATTAGGGTCAGTGCTTCTCCCTCCAGATATGATTTGAGATAATGAAACTTTTGGCACTTGGAGAGCTTTTCGTTAATATTTACTGAGCTTAAGAACAGATCACTAAACTGGCTCCAATCCTCATATTTACCAGAAAATGTGGTAATCCGAATTTTCTCAAACCTTAAATCAGCAGTTCCCGATGAAGTATGAATTTTCTCCAAAAGGTTGTTTTGTCCCTCAAATAGGCGTTCCACTGTACTTGAAAGTACAATGTTCGACTGGTCCTGTCCATGATCTTGACCTCCCATGTCCTTGATGGCGTTACTAAAAATAGCATGCGCGGCGTAGAACTTGTCTTCGTATTCGGGTATGTCCAATCCAGGGTCTTCATATGCCTCCTCCAAGTGAAATTCCATTAAATCATCTGAGAGCTCCATAAAGTGGTTGAAAGTGGCGACCAAACGCTCCAGCTTGAATTGCAATGTTTCCACATTTTCACATCTTTGTGAAAACTCCACAGCACTGTTGAGGGTGCGCGTTATTTGCCCCTTGCAGGCACCACGTTGTTGAATCGTTCTATGCATTATCGCGTTCATGACGAAAAAGAGGTAAATTTGTCTCAAATGTTCACAAAAGTAAATGCACAAATAAACGCGGGTATCCGGCTCTCGAAGGACCAAAATTTGTTATGTTTATGACTAGTGGACTGTATTATGGTTTTTATTATAGTTTTATGCATTTATTTTCACTATTGAGCGGGTTTACAATGTTTTTAAGCGGGGTTGCTATCAGCGAGCGGTTGCGGTTAATGTCAACAAGAGAATGCGGCCGGCTTGCAAAACGTTCAGAAAAAGAACTGAAAAACGATCGCGTGATGTTCTAATACTAACGCATTGCACTGCAATTTCGGCTATGCGTGTGAGCTTAAAGCTCCCAAATGGTAAACAAGACAATGATATAGTTTAGTGTTGATTGCCAACTTTCTCAGTTGGTACAAAAATGTCTCATGACACTTGTAATTTGTTGTTTAATTATAATACGCGGGTTTATGTTTATAGTATAATTAATAACTTTATTAATTCTTCAATTAAACATCCGCTCTGAGTCGTGATCAGCTTAAGACTAACTTATGATCTAGGCTTTCGAAGCTGTGAAATTCTGCGAGGTAAAAGCTCACTTATACAGCATGTGTACATACATATAGGATTTCTGTGTGTATGCATGTAAGTATATATGACACCCCGCGCGCAAGTTTCGACAATATCTTTGTTGAAAATTAATTGTATCTTACAATGTTTTTATCGAGCTTACATATTAACGTCTTGGTGGTTATATATTCGTTTAACTTGATCCTTATAAATTTTATGATTCGGATTTTCGACAGATACGAGATAATTACCCTGTTGCTCATAACCTTCGATACGTTTATATTTTGGTTGTGATTTACCTACTTTATTATTTTTGACAAAATCGTTCTTAAAATTATCATTAGATTCTATAGGTTGTTTTGACATAAGCTTTATTTTATTGTCTGCTATCTTTTTAGATAGTTTTTCGATGTATTCAGAAGAGAGTAAATTATTTAGAATATCGATTGGCCTAATGTTAGTTGTATTATGGATTGTGTTGTTGTATGATATTATTGCCTTTAAAACTTTGTCTTTCAGGCTATCTTTATTGTTAGGATCCGCATTGAATAACCGTATGTGTTCGTTTAAAGTTAGATGAAGGCGTTCAATATCTGAATTTCCAGTTTTTTTGTATGGGGTCGTGAAATGGATCTGGACATCATTGTCCTGGAAGTATTCCCTAATTGTTAGTATATTAAATTCATTGTCCGTAACAATTTTCTTAGGTTTTCCTAGATATTGGAGTCTTAGTTTAATTGCGTTAAGCAGAGAAATCCATGATCGGTCTTTTAAAAAATGTGTTGTTGCATATTTACTTAATTTATCGATTGTAGTAAGGTACATGATATTTCGTTGTGGAAACCATATCCATATGAATTATATCATTCAGTTTTTCAGATGATTCGGTTATACAATAATTATATCTAATTGGGCGGCGATCATATTTAGCTGTGTTGCATATATTGCAGTTATTTATATACTTTTGAATTTCTTTTAACAAATTAGGGTAATAATATTATTGCTTAATTTCTAACAAAATTTCATTTATGCCCCTGTGGTTGTTTTTTAAGTGTTCATTTTCTATAATTTTTAACATTTTCTCTCTATCTGTAACGTCTTTTAATAGTATACATGTTTTTAGTACTTTTAAATTTGTATTGTTGGAGAAATATTGTCTATAATTTTCTTGGAACATTAAATATAATTTTGTGTCTTCGCAATAAATTACAACTAGTCCTTTTTCGCGTATTATTTCTTGCATGACTTTTAACAATTTTTCAGCATCGCCTTTTGTTTTAACAATGTGTCTAACTTTCTTTTTGTACAAGATCTTTGTGGATCGTGAATCATTTTCACCAATGTTAAGTATTATTTGATTTCTAAAAATATTTAGACATTTTTCGGTAATTGGGATAAAGTTTCGATCGTCCGATATTGCAGTGTGGATGGTTTCAATATCATCCAATTCGCTATTGAATAATTTTATTAGCTGTTCGGAGAAATCCTGGTTTTCATCTACGACGTTTAAGACGTTGATGCGGAGATTGTTGTCTATTTCGGCCAAAAAAATATCTTCGCTATCTATCTCGAGGCTGTCTTCGTCTGCTTTTGCGCTATTGGAGCTTGGGTTTCTACTGAGGCCATCCGCCAGAGCGTTTTTTTTTCCTTTGATAAAGCTTATATCGAAATCAAACTCATTTCACTGAATTTTCCAACGTTAAAGTTTTAGATTTGGCTCTTTTAAATTGTTTAGCCAAACCAAAGGTTTATGGTCTGTTTTTATCACAAATTTCCTTCCGTACAGGTAATGCTTAAAATATCTGGTTGCCCAGTAAATGGCTAGGAGCTCTTTCTCGATCGTACTATAGTTTAGTTCGTGAGTTTTGAGCATTCGACTCGCATAGTAAATGACTTTATCATCTTGCATTAAGACGGCTCCTAACGCATAGTTGCTTGCGTCCGTGACGAGAGTAAATAGTTTTTTAAAGTCGGGGTATACTACAATTGGTTTGCTTGTGATTAGTAATTTAAGTTTATCAAATGCCTCTACGAAGTCTTCATCTTCTAAGTTTACTCTCGAATTTTTCTTCAAATTTTATAAGGGGCTGTGCAATTTTTGAATAATCTTTTATGTACCGTCTTAAATACCCTGTCATGCCCAAGAAACTTTTAATCTCTTTTTGATTTGATGGTAGTTTGATTTTGTTAATTGCTTCGATTTTGGTTTTAGTAGGTTTTAGCCCTTCTTGATTCACTATGTGCCCTAAAAACTCGATTTCTTGTTTTGCAAATTGACACTTGTCAATTTGTAGTTTTAGGTTTGATTTCAATAGACAATCAAATATGGCCTTGATATGTTCAACATGTTCTTCTATGCTCTTAGAAAAAATGAGAACATCGTCCATATATACCAAACATATGTGTCCTATGAATGGCCTAAGTACGTTATTCTTAAGGCGTTGGAATGTGGACGGAGCGTTTCTTAATCCGAATGGCATACGCAAGAATTCGTAGTGCCCACTGGATGTAGAAAATGCTGTCTTATGTATGTCATCCGGATCCATCTCGATTTGGTAAAACCCTTTAGCGAGATCTAAGCTTGTGAAAAACTTACATCCACCTAATTTGTCAAAAATCTCGTCAATATTGGGTATAGGAAAACGATCCTCGATTGTCTCTTTATTTAATTTACGGTAGTCTATAACTAACCGCCACTTCTTGAGATTTGAGGCATCTGTCTTCTTCTGGACCACCCATAACGGACTATTATATGGACTATTAGAGTGTCTAATTATTGTTTGCTCGAGCATCTCGTCTATTTGTCTGTCAACCTCCTCAGTATGGATCTCAGGATATTTGTAAGCTTTTGAGTAACATGGAATATCGTTTCTTGTTTTAATGCTATGTTTGACTTCGTTAGTAAAGGTCAGATTTTGATAATTCCTATAAAAGAGGCAATCATTTTCATGTACAAGCTCTTCTAGCAAAGTTTTTGATTCCTGATTGATATCGATTTTTTGGATTGAGTTATTAAGAGTTATAAGTTTGTGTGTTATATTAATGTCGTCTTGTATAAAAAGTTTTAGAGTTACGTTATTAATTATTAACTTCTTGTTAGGATAATCTATGACGGCATTTAAATCGTTTAGAAGGTTCCCTCCTATTAGCCCGTCGAAATTTTGATGGAAATTATATTCGAGGAATTTACACCAATAATTTTTTATATTAAATTCCTTAAATGATGGGAATCTACATAATTTTTTTATTTTTATTTCGTTTCCTAGAGCTCGTATTTTTATATCAACATTGGTTTTCCATTTTGGGTTACAGACGTTTTCGTTAATGATGCTGAACTCTGCTCCAGTATCTATAACGAAAAGTAGTGTCCTAACGTGAGTTTTAATTTCTAGGGTCTTATAGGGTAATCTTCTGACCCTACCGATTGAAAATTTCCACTCGATTGATTAATTTCCATTGGTTCCGAAAACAGTTTATTTTGCCCAGAGGACTAGCTGTTTCGGCTATTTGTTGACATTTTTGAGCATGCGCTAGCTGAAGTGTCTTTTGCCAGTTTTTGGTTATCCTGGAACCTTGAGTTGGTACTGAGTTTATTATTGCCAGGTTTGAAGTGGGTTTGCTGGCCTTTATTAGAATCGTCCGTCTCAGATACTAGTTGCTCATTAGAATTTTTATTATCATCGCTGAAATTTGACCTATAGTTTGGTTTACTATTTTTATTAGTTTTCCGGAAAGGTCCGTAAAACGTATAATTCTGATGTCTAGCATCCTCGATGATTTTATAGGCCTCATCTAATGTTTCGGGGTTTCTAGCAAAAATCATAGTCTAAGTCGGCTTTGGCAAGTTATCTCTAAATACTCGCAAGGCAATTCGGTTTACTTCGCCTGTGCTGTATGTCTCGTCGTTGTGTGTAAGTATACGATTATGCAAGCGATTTGCAACGTCGTTAATTTTATCATAATATTGTTCTATTGTACCGTCTACCCTACACATTTTAAGCATGTCCATTAAGTTATCGCTGCTTTCTTTTTCTCCGAAGTTTTTTAGCAAAATTTCTTTGAGTGTATCCCAATTTTCGATTTTACCGTACCTGTGAATAACTGGTCTTGATATTCCTACACATTTATTTCGTACAAAGCCGAATAAGATTTTTCCCGTTGCATCGTCGAAACCGGCGAGCGTTGGCATAATTGCTTCAATTTGCGAAATAAAGTCTGGCAATTGGTTAACGTCGGTACCATCAAAGTCTTGTAAATTTTTCAAGCAGTTCAAAGTTAAATTAAAGGCGTTAATACTAGTAGCATCCATTTTTCACTTAGCTTAACTTAACTTATGTGTAAATTACCCAGACAAGAAAAAGTTTTAATTTATGTTTAGAACCACGGTTTGTCAATTGCTGCTTCGCACCGATCGCCTTGTTCACAGTTTCCAGTCGTAGCGGTAAGAAAAGCTTGTAGTTTACCTTCTCCACGTTCGTCTTAGTTTTTCGTTCTTCCTTCTTATCTTGTTCTGCGTGTTACGTAAGGTGCTTTAACCACGTGTGCGCTTTGTATTTAGCGATGTCCAATACTATATTTTTCCCTCTGTTAATGTAAAATATTGTACTGGAACACGCAATTTTAGAATTTATAATTGTCGATATTAGGTAGCTGTAGTTTTATGTTTTAAATCTTCGTCGCCAGTTTAGTGTTGATTGCCAACTTTCTCAGTTGGTACAAAAATGCTCTCATGACACTTGTAATTTGTTGTTTAATTATAATACGCGGGTTTATGTTTATAGTATAATTAATAACTTTATTAATTCTTCAATTAAACATCCGCTCTGAGTCGTGATCAGCTTAAGACTAACTTATGATCTAGGCTTTCGAAGCTGTGAAATTCTGCGAGGTAAAAGCTCACTTATACAGCATGTGTACATACATATAGGATTTCTGTGTGTATGCATGTAAGTATATATGACAATATGCGCAAAAATAGGTACGATAATAAGAAATTAATTAACAAGTAAAGAAGCAAATGTAATACTATTTAAATGCAAAATAAAGACGAACTATTTCTCAACACCAAATACTTTACAACGCTCGATTTGAAGTCTGGCTACCACCAAATTATTCTGGCAGAACGTGACCGTGAGAAAACTTCCTTTTCCGTAAACGGGGGAAAATACGAGTTCCGCCGACTGCCATTCGGGTTAAGAAATGCTGCCAGCATCTTCCAAAGAACCATCGACGACGTACTGCGAGAACAGACTGGAAAATTTTGCTACGTCTATGTCGATGATGTTATCGTCTTCTCAGAGGACGAAAACGCCCACATACGACACGTGGACTGGGTTCTAAGGAGCCTACACGACGCTAACATGAGAGTGTCAGCGCAGAAATCGGTCTTCTTCAAAAAAAGCGTAAAATTTTTTGGGTTTGTAGTCACCAACGAGGGGACCACGACAGACCCGGAAAAGGTCAGGGCCATTAAAGAATTCCCTGAGCCCAAAAACGTTTTCGAAGTAAGATCATTCATGGGATTGGCTGGCTTTTATAGGTGCTTTATTAAAGATTTTGCATCAATAGCTAAGCCCATTTCGAGCATTATAAAAGGGGAGCTCGGAAATGTCAGCAGACACAGATCCAGAAGCATCCAGGTACAGTTTACCGAGCCGCAACGGCAAGCTTTTGAAAAGCTACGTAACATCCTGGCCTCTGAGGATGTCATCGGCGTTTGATCTAACGACAGATGCCTCAGCGTATGGCATTGGCGCGATGCTTTCACAAGAGGGGCGTCCCATCACTATTATCTCTAGGACCTTAAAAGACAGAGAAGTTACCTATGCTACCAACGAAAGGGAACTGTTAGTCATAGTTTGGGCGCTAGAGAACCTGCGCCACTACCTTAATGGGGTCAAAGATTTAAACATCTACACTGACCACCAACCGCTGACCTATGCGGTATCGGATTCCAATCCGAATACAAAAATTAAAAGATGGGAAGAACGCATCGATGAGTGTGGTGCCAAAGTCCAATACATGCCTGGCAAGGCCAACCTAGTTGCGGATGCCCTCTCGAGGCAACAACTCAACGTTGTAGAAGAAGAAGAGGCATTCTCAAGCGTGGCCACAATTCACAGTGAGCTGTCGCTAACCCACACAATCCAATCCACGGACAAGCCCCTCAATTGCTTTCAAAACCAGATAATTCTGGAGGAAGCACGCTCTCCGTCAAAGCGGAGCTTCGTTCTCTTTGGAAACAAGAGACGGCATATTATTGACTTCACTCACGAGGTGTCATTGCTGGAGGAGCTCGCAACCATAATAGTTCCTAAAGGCGTAAACGCCATTCATTGCGATCTGCATACGCTAGCAGTGATACAGGACAAACTAATTCGGCAAATTCTGGCACTGCAAAAACCGAGTAACGGACATTTTTGCAGTTGATGAAAGGCGGGAAATTCTTACTGTCGAGCACAACAGAGCTCACAGATCTGCCCAAGAGAACGTGAAGCAGGTACTCTCCGAGTACTACTTCCCGAAAATGGCCAAGCTAGCGACGAAATAGTCATTTCATGCAAGACTTGTGCCAAGGCTAAATACGACAGACATCCAAAGAAACAAGAGCTTGGCGAAACTCCGATCCCATCTCAAGTAGGAGAAATGCTGCACATAGACATCTTCTCCACGGGTAAAAAGTATTTCCTTACGTGCATCGACAACTTCTCGAAATTTGCCGTAGTCCAACTAGTTCCCTCTAGAACCATAGAGGATCTCAAACCAGCACTACTAAAGCTGATTTCTATTTTCCCTAAGGCCAAGGTCGTATATTGCGACAACGAACCATCGTTGAACTCGCACACCATCGTGACCATGCTGGAAAACCATTTCGTCGTTAGCATCTAAAATGCTCCGCCCCTACACAGTTTCTCCAATGGACAAGTGGAGCGCTTCCACAGCACGTTGGTAGAACTTGCTAGATGTCTTAAGATCGATAAAGGCATCAGCGATACCGTAGAGCTGATACTTCTGGCCACGGCCTGATATAACAAGTCTATCCACTCGGTCATTGACAAGAGACCGGCTGACGTGGTTCAGGCACAATCAGGTGAGCCACAATATGAAATTCAAGATAAAATTAAACTCGCCCAAAACAAGCTCCGGGACAGGGAAAACGCTTCCCGCCAAAATAGAGTATTCGAGGTTGGCAATAAAGTCCTAGTGAAGTCCAACAGACGCCTAGGCAACAAACTCTCACCATTATGTGAAGAGAAAACCGTTGAAGCGGACATGGGGACCACAGTCCTCATTGAGGGGAGGATGGTCCACAAAGACAACCTTAGGTAGGCCGAGCGCGACCATGTTATCGCTCGCCTGATAAATCAAATATGGTCTTGATATGTTCAACATGTTCTTCTATGCTCTTAGAAAAAATGAGAACATCGTCCATATATACCAAACATATGTGTCCTATGAATGGCCTAAGTACGTTATTCTTAAGGCGTTGGAATGTGGACGGAGCGTTTCTTAATCCGAATGGCATACGCAAGAATTCGTAGTGCCCACTGGATGTAGAAAATGCTGTCTTATGTATGTCATCCGGATCCATCTCGATTTGGTAAAACCCTTTAGCGAGATCTAAGCTTGTGAAAAACTTACATCCACCTAATTTGTCAAAAATCTCGTCAATATTGGGTATAGGAAAACGATCCTCGATTGTCTCTTTATTTAATTTACGGTAGTCTATAACTAACCGCCACTTCTTGAGATTTGAGGCATCTGTCTTCTTCTGGACCACCCATAACGGACTATTATATGGACTATTAGAGTGTCTAATTATTGTTTGCTCGAGCATCTCGTCTATTTGTCTGTCAACCTCCTCAGTATGGATCTCAGGATATTTGTAAGCTTTTGAGTAACATGGAATATCGTTTCTTGTTTTAATGCTATGTTTGACTTCGTTAGTAAAGGTCAGATTTTGATAATTCCTATAAAAGAGGCAATCATTTTCATGTACAAGCTCTTCTAGCAAAGTTTTTGATTCCTGATTGATATCGATTTTTTGGATTGAGTTATTAAGAGTTATAAGTTTGTGTGTTATATTAATGTCGTCTTGTATAAAAAGTTTTAGAGTTACGTTATTAATTATTAACTTCTTGTTAGGATAATCTATGACGGCATTTAAATCGTTTAGAAGGTTCCCTCCTATTAGCCCGTCGAAATTTTGATGGAAATTATATTCGAGGAATTTACACCAATAATTTTTTATATTAAATTCCTTAAATGATGGGAATCTACATAATTTTTTTATTTTTATTTCGTTTCCTAGAGCTCGTATTTTTATATCAACATTGGTTTTCCATTTTGGGTTACAGACGTTTTCGTTAATGATGCTGAACTCTGCTCCAGTATCTATAACGAAAAGTAGTGTCCTAACGTGAGTTTTAATTTCTAGGGTCTTATAGGGTAATCTTCTGACCCTACCGATTGAAAATTTCCACTCGATTGATTAATTTCCATTGGTTCCGAAAACAGTTTATTTTGCCCAGAGGACTAGCTGTTTCGGCTATTTGTTGACATTTTTGAGCATGCGCTAGCTGAAGTGTCTTTTGCCAGTTTTTGGTTATCCTGGAACCTTGAGTTGGTACTGAGTTTATTATTGCCAGGTTTGAAGTGGGTTTGCTGGCCTTTATTAGAATCGTCCGTCTCAGATACTAGTTGCTCATTAGAATTTTTATTATCATCGCTGAAATTTGACCTATAGTTTGGTTTACTATTTTTATTAGTTTTCCGGAAAGGTCCGTAAAACGTATAATTCTGATGTCTAGCATCCTCGATGATTTTATAGGCCTCATCTAATGTTTCGGGGTTTCTAGCAAAAATCATAGTCTAAGTCGGCTTTGGCAAGTTATCTCTAAATACTCGCAAGGCAATTCGGTTTACTTCGCCTGTGCTGTATGTCTCGTCGTTGTGTGTAAGTATACGATCATGCAAGCGATTTGCAACGTCGTTAATTTTATCATAATATTGTTCTATTGTACCGTCTACCCTACACATTTTAAGCATGTCCATTAAGTTATCGCTGCTTTCTTTTTCTCCGAAGTTTTTTAGCAAAATTTCTTTGAGTGTATCCCAATTTTCGATTTTACCGTACCTGTGAATAACTGGTCTTGATATTCCTACACATTTATTTCGTACAAAGCCGAATAAGATTTTTCCCGTTGCATCGTCGAAACCGGCGACGTCGGCAAATTCTGGCACTGCAAAAACCGAGTAACGGACATTTTTGCAGTTGATGAAAGGCGGGAAATTCTTACTGTCGAGCACAACAGAGCTCACAGATCTGCCCAAGAGAACGTGAAGCAGGTACTCTCCGAGTACTACTTCCCGAAAATGGCCAAGCTAGCGACGAAATAGTCATTTCATGCAAGACTTGTGCCAAGGCTAAATACGACAGACATCCAAAGAAACAAGAGCTTGGCGAAACTCCGATCCCATCTCAAGTAGGAGAAATGCTGCACATAGACATCTTCTCCACGGATAAAAAGTATTTCCTTACGTGCATTGACAACTTCTCGAAATTTGCCGTAGTCCAACTAGTTCCCTCTAGAACCATAGAGGATCTCAAACCAGCACTACTAAAGCTGATTTCTATTTTCCCTAAGGCCAAGGTCGTATATTGCGACAACGAACCATCGTTGAACTCGCACACCATCGTGACCATGCTGGAAAACCATTTCGGCGTTAGCATCTCAAATGCTCCGCCCCTACACAGTGTCTCCAATGGACAAGTGGAGCGCTTCCACAGCACGTTGGTAGAACTTGCTAGATGTCTTAAGATCGATAAAGGCATCAGCGATACCGTAGAGCTGATACTTCTGGCCACGGCCTGATATAACAAGTCTATCCACTCGGTCATTGACAAGAGACCGGCTGACGTGGTTCAGGCACAATCAGGTGAGCCACAATATGAAATTCAAGATAAAATTAAACTCGCCCAAAACAAGCTCCGGGACAGGGAAAACGCTTCCCGCCAAAATAGAGTATTCGAGGTTGGCAAAAAAGTCCTAGTGAAGTCCAACAGACGCCTAGGCAACAAACTCTCACCATTATGTGAAGAGAAAACCGTTGAAGCGGACATGGGGACCACAGTCCTCATTGAGGGGAGGGTGGTCCACAAAGACAACCTTAGGTAGGCCGAGCGCGACCATGTTATCGCTCGCCTGATAATTTCGCTTTTTATTATCTTTTTTCTAGCCACTTGGCATAAGTTTTGCGCCCTTTATTATTTTAATCATGCTTTGGTGGTTGGCTACCCAACTTCAACAGAATTCATAACAAATCCAAATTACAGGTTTTCAACCATATCCCTGATTCTCCTCTTGGCCAAAACTTGAAAGGGCCACAAAAAGGTATGTGTTGTTTAGATTAACATATTATTTAACATAATCAATCTTTACTTTACATATTTTGAAATATGAGCCGAAAGATTATGTTATAGCTGACCGCGGTCTGACTGAGTCTGTGGCAGTTTGACAAATAACAAAGATTTATTTTCTCATTTCAAACATAGCTAGCAATAATAAAGGAAAACGTTATTAAGTAATTTCTCTGCGAAACCATGGAAAAGTCTATTTTGCGCGTTGAGTAGGAAAAGTGCCCGAGGGCTTTTGAGATTTATCTCATTGCGGAAAAAAATTGATACCCATACGTAAGAGGAGTTGTTATTTGTATGTTGTTGGGCCACAGCTTTAAAGTTCAGCAGTCTCCTTACCCGTCGCTATTATAGATGATGATGGGGATGAAGATATAGATATCTATATGGTACTGGTCGAAAAATTAAATGAATATTTTTTTCTAAAGCAGAATATCTGTCCTACAGAAGGAGAAGGTTTTGCCAATTTGTGTTAAGATAACGTAATCAAATTCAAAAATGTGACTTTGGGGCCACTGAAGCAGAAATACAGAAGTATTTGCTAAAGGACAAGATAACAGCCAGCTTCGCCGGGGTGGAGCTTAAATGGAAATTTATGAAGAAAGAGTACACTTTGTCTCAGGTGATCTCTGAAACATCTCTGAGGCAACATCTCTGAAAGGCACATCTCTGAAAGGCACGTGAACCTAAATAAACGACTTGAATGTGGAAGATGAAGTCGTAAAGGTCACACTAACAGCAGCCCATCATGTCCAGCCATTAATCAAAAGTACAATAAGTGCACACGGGTTGTCCATTTTGCAATTTAGACAAATCTAAAACGACAACGATCCTATAATAAAAATGATACTAGTAAACGTCAACGCAGCGAAGTACTTTCGGTAGAAGGGCTTGAACGCAAACCTTAATCAATTTGTTCAATCAAAAATCCAAAGCGGTGATGAGGATGAGATTATTAAATGTCGAGTGGGTGGGTGCAAACTGTCAGTGATAATTGATTTCGGATCCCGCTATAACCTAATAAACTCAAAGGACTGGTCACATCTTCCGATGAATAAAGCAACTGTATTCAATTTTCGGCTGCAAGTAATTGGCGTTTTCAAAGGTCCTATATCAATAAATCAAAATCCCGAGGTGTGTGCTTCACTTTTCGTAACCAAAAACGAAACGCAGTCACTACTCGAACAGGACACAGCACTCAACGTCATGGGCTCGAAGATAGGAAAATATAAAAATTAACTCCATTTCCAAAGTGGAAAGGATTACTGGTGAAGTTATCCATAAATTCAAATGTTAAGCCAGTTCAGCAACTGATAAGGCGAATAGCAATTGCACTGGAGGATAAAGTAACATCAAAATTGGATGAAGATCTTGCTCTTGATATCATTGAACCAGTAACAGGCCATCCTCCCTGGATATCGGCCATGGTGATTGCATTTAAAGAAAATGGTGACGTCAGAATATGCATAGACATGAGGCTGGCAAATAAAGCAATGTTGAGGGAGAGTTACCCACTACCAGTATTCGACACCTTTATGACCAATTTGAAGGGCGAAAAATATTTCACACGACTAGACCTGAAGAGTACATATCACCAGTTAGAGTTACATGAGAGAAGCAGGAGTACCACTTTCAGTACCCCACTCGGGGTGTACTTGGCGTTAACTCTGCTCCTGAAATTTTTCGAAGAAGACTTGAGGATCTCTTAGCATCATGTAATAATGTGATGAGCTACATAACATGTGAGAAGGACCATGACGAAGCAGTTCAGAAAGTCAAAGATGACCTCAGGAAAAGTAACGTTCACCGGGGTGGAGCTAAAATGGAAACTTCTGAAAAAAGAGTACACCCTATCTCAGGTGATCGATGTACGAAATAATGCGCTCAAAGTCAAAAGCCGAAACAATAAGGAAAATCTTTGAAATGCATGTGAACCCAAATAATCGACTTGAATCTGGAAGATGAAGTCGTAATGGTCACAACAACAGCAGCCCATCATGTCCAGCCATCAATCAAAAGTACAATAAGTACACACGGATTGTCCATTTTGCAATTAAGACAAATACAAAACGACAACGATCCTATAATCGTTATGATACTAGTAAACGTCAACGCAGCGAAGTACGTTCGGTAGAAGATGGGATTGAACGCAAACCTCAATCAAATTGCTCAATCAAAAATCCAAAGTGATGATGATGACGATGAGTATATTAAATGTCGAGTGGGTGGGCGCGAACTGATTAAATCAGATTAAGTGAAGCTTTACTGATTAAATCGCTCTTTCTATCAACCACTTATGATTAACCTGGGTAGAATTAAATTAACCTGATTAATCACAAAATTTCACGAGATTAGGTCGAGCCATTTCCGAGGAGTATAATGACTTACACCGTTACATGAGAATTTTGGATTTATTATATAATGATAATACTGCGTATTTAATTCATTGTATTGATTGACGCCCTAAAAAGTTATTTTAAAAAAGTGGATGTGTGAACGCCCTCAACGCCCCAAGAAACGTAAAAAATCAAATATATATGCCACTTTTTAAGGTTGACCTTCCCATTTTAATTGGTTACATTTTTATATATGTACCCTTGCAGACGGAATTATAATTAAGGCCAAAAGTGTGCAATGCTCCGCCCGAAGTTAGCTGTCCTTTCTTGTTTTGTATAGCTCTGTAAAGTACATTTTTATTTTTATACCCTTGCAGAGGGTATTATAAATTTGGTCAAAAGTGTGCAACGCAGTGAAGGAGACATCTCCGACCCTATAAAGTATATATATTTTTGATTGGGATCATCTCCTGAGTAGATATAAGTGTGTCCGTCTGTCCGTCTGTCTGTTTCTACTCAAACTAATCTCTCAGTTTTAAAGCTATTGACTTGAAACTTTGCACACACCCCTCTTTCCTTTGCACGCAGTACATAAGTCGAAACGACCGGGATATCCTATAGCTGCCATATAACTGATTGATCGGGAATGACCCAACTTTCATGTTTTTGAAGATACAAAGCTGGAACTTAGTACAGATTATATTTTTAGTCAGTTAATCCGACCTACCAAATTTCATAACGGTCGACCGCCTGTATCTTATAGCTGTCATATAACTGAACGATCGGAAATGGTTTTTGGTAGGAATACCTACGTTGGTATTTTTGAAGATAGAAGTTTGGGACTTTTTTTAGATTTTGTGTTATAATAAATTAGGTTATATTATCATATTCTCATAAGGATCGGCCAACTATATCCGATGTTTGCGATATATATTAACTGCAAGGGTATATCAACTTCGGCTCCGCCCGAAGTTAGCCTTTCTTCCTTTTTTTTTTATTGTTTTGAGTTACAGAATAAGTGGTTTTTGACTGTGAACCTCATTTTCGTGCTCTTTTATCGACGACTTAAATTAACCCCTTTCCCTTTTTTTTGGCATTGTTGACTGTAGAGCCTTTCAAAATCATGGTATTAATGATATTTTTCATAAATTTCCTAATTACTAATCGTGGACCATTTCACAGTGTATATACATACACCACTGGAAATAGCGTCGGAAAGTGTGTGTTTAGGTGAGGGGCAGTGGTGCCGCTCAGCTGTGGATGAGAGCGCATCCGCTCTGAAGAGCGCACCCGCGCTGAAGAGCGCACCCGCGCTGAAGAGCGCATCCGCACTCGCCCCTCTGTGCACTCTCTCACTCGTTGGTTGTCGTCGATCGTCTTTTTTTTGTACTAGTTAAGTTTAAATCCTCTGTAAGCAGACAAATAAAGCTGAACGCGTTCCTTCTGAATTTATGAAAAGACGCCCCCGGCTTCTTACTTCAATACATTTCTGGGATCTTTTGCGGCAGCAACGCCCCCTTACAACTTTTTGGTCCTTCGAGACGGATATTTTGGATATTTTCTACCAGCAGTCCAGGCATTGTTCCGTCAAAGATAAGTACGACATTTTTACCGTCTCCGTCTCTTTGCCGGTTTTCAGCAGTGGTCCGAACATTAAATTTCGTTCACACTGCTGCAAGATTTGTTGTTTTTTCTACGTGTCAACTCCAAGTCCGAGTTTTCTGACACCATGGCACCTTGAATTTTTCTAAAAAAAACAAAAAAAAAACACTACAAAATTTTCCATCCATCTCCGTTTTGTGTGCCTCGCCATATTCCTCGCGAATTTTGGCCTCTCCGTTATCCATTCGCTCGCCAACCGTCGAGGCATATATGCATCCACATATATACACACATACATATATTTTTTTTCGGTGCAATTAATCCGCAAAGAGAAAAAAAAAATCCGCAAGTGAACAGTGAAATTGTGTGGTGACAAAAAAGGGCATATTTAATATTGGCCAGCCGGTGTGAAGTGGTTCCGGTAATTTCCAAGTTCACCGAACAGAAATTATATTATTATTATTGGTGTTTTTATAGCTAGAGAATTGAGATGGCAAGATTGGTTAAAATGCGATTTTTGGCAAAATAATACGACATCCCAAATTTTATAAGGATCGGTCGACTAAATCCTATAGCTGCCACATAGCTGAACAATCGGAAATGACCCAACTTTCGTGTTTTGATAGATATAAACTTGGAACTTTGTACAGATTCTATTTTTGGTCAGTTGATCCGACCCGACAAATTTCATTAGGATCGGCCGACTATATCTTATAGCTGCCATATAACTGAACGATCGGAAATGGTATTTGGTAAAAACAGTTTGGTGTTTTTGAAGATAGAAGCTTGGGACTTTCTTTAGATTTTGTTTTGTAATGAATTGATTATATTATGATATTCTCATAAGGATCGGCCAACTATATCCGATTTTTGCGATATATATCGGGTTTTAACTGCAAGGGTATATCAACTTCGGCTCCGGCCGAAGTAAGCTTTCCTTCTTGTTTTTATTTACTATCAACATTTTACTGCTCCTAATGTCATTTCATTACAACTTTCAATAACATAGTGCGACCAAAAAAATATTTTGAGGAACTTTTAAAGTGTATGTTGGGATCGGGGCGAGGTTGCTACACGATTCCTTTATTCATACTCAAATCAATGATGTGTGGCGCGCGCTAAAAAACTTCGTCCGTTTCCCTCACGTAGCTAGCTTGACCTAGCGATATTCCGCCATTTGACAAATATCGAATAGCTTAACATCTAGCATTTTTCAAAACTAGCTTTAAACATTATTCAACCCTAATTTTAACGTTTTCATTATTCAAATATAAACTTAAATCTATGACGGCGGTAACATTCCCTCCCCCGTAATTAATCCCGATACGTGGTCAGTTACCATTCACCAAGCCGACGTCCAGAACTCCTACCTTTGTTGCTGATCTTTCCATAACGCCATGCTGCGTCTTGATGGTCACGCGTCGAACTTGTCCATCCTTGGCCATCCATGAGCACGTCGTTGTCGTAGATGAGCTCTACGTAATCAGTTACGCGTCCTTTTAACCACAGGTTCCTATGGAGAAGCTCATCTACGACTACGAGGTGCTTTCGATGGTGATTGGTACCTTCTCAAGCCATTTGGTGCGCCTGGTTAATACGAACGCATAGATTTATCCTCTCTATGGGCAGCGGCTTATATTCGCTCGCTGATCCTAGCAGCAGGTGGTTTGGAGTCAGGTCGGCGTCATCCTCGGAATCCAAACTTACGAACGTGAGAGATCGCGAGTTGATAATAAATTGTACCTTCATCAATGCGTATGTCAGCCCCTCGTCGTTGAAAGAGCAACTTGAGCAAATGTTCTTCAAGATTCCTTTAGTTCTCCGGACGAGTCTCTCCCATGCTCCACCCATGTGCGTCTGACAGGCGAACAAAGCCACCTACCTTTCTATTTGCGCCGGCCGTTCACCAATTACGGGCCAAAATAGTCAACGCCTGTATAGGTGAACGGCCTCTCGAAGTTTCCAACTCTTGCCCTCGGGATCGGTGCCATATGGGGTGGTCTGGGAACTGCTCTATTAATCTTGCATCGTTGGCATGTGTTTCGCACAGATTTGTGCAGTACTCGTAGCCGGCTGATATAAGATGAATTTTTAATGTCGTTTATTATAGTCTCATGAGCGAGGTGGTGATACTTTTCGTGGAAGCTCCTAACTATGAGGTTGGTTATCCGGCATCCATGAGCTAGTGTGATGGCGTCCTCAGCTATGTCAACTGCGTTCAATCTGCCTCTTGTTCGTAGTACTCTATCGATGTCCAGGTATGCGTTCAATCCGGCTAATCTGCTTCCCTTGGGGAGCGCCGTTCCCGCGGATAACGTTTTTAGTTCTGCTGCGAAGGCGATGGATTGAGATTGCTTGTATAGCAGCATCTTTGCCTTGCTCACATGAGCCTTTGTCGCGGTTGCTGGCATGTCTCGTCCGGCACATTTCGCTTGCAGCCGATCAGTAAACAGGAGTACTAGCGCCACAGCTCTGTATAACCGCCGCCAATTTGAGAAATCGTTCGCGTTGAACATAACCACTGATTTCGTATGCGTCGTCATCACATGCTTCCGGATCTCCGAGGTATCGATGATGCTCTCCTGCTTCTTGGATATTGGCCAGTTGCTCGCATCGTTCTTCAGGAACTGCGGGTCCGTTATCCACGTCTCTTGTTGGGTTTGCCCGGTGACCTTGGTAGCTCCATCTGTTACGTTCAACTTTGAAGGAATCCACCGCCATAGCTCGACCAGTGTTGTTTCCAGAATTTCGGTGACTCTGTGCATCACGAACTGATGAAAGTTGCGGGGGTCCATAGTTAGGTTGCGTGTGCTCATCATCTTGTGGGCTAAGCGTGCTCCCATAACTGGTGCCTGCAGCTCCATACGCGGAATCGAACGTGGTTTTAAAGGTACCACCTTAGATTTCGCTATCACCAGAGATACGACGACTCTGTCATCCGTTGCCACGCGCAAGTAGCAGACTGTAGAATACGCTTGCTCGCTGGCGTCGACGAATGTATGGAGCCCAATTTGACATGGCTCCGATTTGGCTGCGGAAAAGCATCTAGGGACCTCGAAAGTCCTTATTTTTTACAAAATGGTTTTCCATTGGCGCCATTCGTCTAGCATTCTCTCAGGTAGCTCCTGATCCCATTCAATTTTTTGCCGCCATATAAACTGGAGGAGTATTTTTAGTCGAATCGTTTGGCATGATAATAATCCCAATGAATCGAAGATCGACATCAGAACTTGTAATACTTCTCGCTTGGTAGGGACTGCGTTTTCCGCCAGCACATCACGCTTCAGTCTTGAAAATCTGCAGATAAATTTGAACATATAATTATGTGGGTCCCAGGACATACCAAGTATCTTTTCTGTTCAACAAAAATTCACGGGCTTTTGGCTTCCAACGTTGGCATTATCCTGCAAGCTTTCAAGTACTTCTTCCGAATTCGACGACCAGTTACGGATCTCGAATGTACTTCTGCGATGTACTTCCATTACTTGTGTGGTGATCTGGATCGCTCGATGCTCATGCTATCGATGAAGTCGTCAACGTAGTGCGCCCTTTGGATGGCTTTTAGGGCCAATGGGAACTGTTCTTGGTGGGTTTCCGCGTTCTTGTCTCGAATAAAGTGCGCTATAAACGGCGCGCAGCTAATCCCAAAAGTCATAACTCAAATGACACAGGGGTCTATTTTGTCGCTGCCTTTGTCGTACCACAAAAATCGGTGCGCCTGCATATCTTCCTCGCGAATGTTAATCCTGTGAAACATTTCCGCAATGTCACCACAAATCGCTATTTTGTTGACCCGAAAGGCTAGTAAGACGACTATAAGTGGGTTCAGGCAATCTGGTCCCCTGAGTAAGTAGTCATTTAGCGCGAATCCGTGAGCCTTTGCGGCTGCATCCTATACGAGCCTTATCTTTTTTGGCTTTTTTTGATTCAGCGCTATAAATATCGGCAAAACCATGTACGGCTGTTCTCCCGGCTGGTCCTCGGAAGAATCCTCGGATAGCTTATCCGCGTATCCTTTGTCTAGGAGGTTCCTGATTTGGGCGTCAATCTTTTCGAACAGATCGGGTTTCTGAGAGACTTTTTTCCTCATGCAGGCAAGGCGCTTCAGAGCGTTACCCCGGCTCTCAGGGAGTTTGTCCACCGCGCCACGGAAGTCCAACTTCATATTTTCCGGACTTCTTTTAGCAGGTGCTTTCCAGAATCTTCACTGCCAGCTTATCTTCAGCTGAGTATAGCTTTCGTGGTACGAGTGCATCAAGGTTGAAATGTTCCTTGATGTTGTCATGAAATACTTGCCAGTCGCAGTCGCAGTGGTGCATGAAAATGGATCGTTGTGGGTTCGCCGATTCTTGGATGCTCCATCCTAGCATGCACTACGATGCTTTCGGCTCCTTCCATTTTCCTTCGCGGATCTTGCGAGGGACTGCCAGCTTTCAGTTATTTGTTCCGATTAGCAAAGTCGGCTGGGCAGAGTAGGACTGTAGCGGCAAGTCTCTCAAATGCTGGAATCTATCGTATAGCTCTTTCATATTGACTGTCTGTCTCGGTAATGATAGGTTCAACCAGTAAACCTTATCGCAGTTCATTTCCGAGATTTGGACGGATGCTTTTACGGATCCACTCTCAAATCGAGTCGTCTCTCCGGTCCACTGCAAACACATTGGCGCTGCCTGGCCTTGTATTCTCAGTCTTTGGAATTCCAATGCATCTGCTAAGGTCACGGATGATTCTTCATCTAGAACGGTCTGTCTTGACCGATTGTGTTGGGAACATATTCTGTATGAAGTAACTTATAGTGTCTCCTTGTACAGCCATTAATTAAACAGTTCCCGGTTCGGCATCTATTCCGGTGCACCTTGAGGAAGCAGAAACAGGCTTCGTTTTTCGTTTAAACCGTTTTTTCGAAATAAATCAAGATTTGAGGGTGTAGGAAAAATTTCAAACATGGTTTTATACTATACTCGACCTAATGAACAATTCCTACTAGGTCTCTTCAAAAGTTCTAAATCACTGTCGCACTGTGTAATTTGTTATTGTAATTGCCTTTGCCGATGCTGGGAGCAACACACGTATATGAAATTTCATTTCCCATATGAAACAGCAATTCCAACAACAAAGGAGCACCGAGGGCAATGGGCATCACTGGCTTAGAGTCTTGACAGTCGATCCGATAAACAAAAGCATGAAAATTTAAATCGTGATGGAGAGTAAAACTTATCTTAAATAAAATATGAATTAAATTAGTAGTTTAGAGTATGTTATAAATATAATGTTAAATAACATTTAAATTTCCTAAAAAACTATTAATGAAAATTCCTAAACTTAAATTGGTAATGAAAATGTAAAAATAATGTTAAAACAAAGTAGGTTCAATAGATATTTAAAAAATTGTTTTCGTTTTTTAGGATTTTGACAATTCAGTGAAGACTTACTTGATCTGTATGAGTTATCTTTCAGCGACTTCCACCTGCTTAACCATATATCGGTTAAAGTTCTTACAAAGCTGATGATTAAAACTAAGCGTCTGAATAATTTCTTGTTCCTGTTGATGGCTTCCTGCGCCATCTGCAAAGGGTGAGGTTTCGTGGGGGATGATGGATGCTGTTGATCGCTCGTGTTTGCTAATGTGTAGGGGGCTGCTGGCGCACCACTATAGAAAATTTGACCATTTTTTGGCCATTTTTAAAATAAGATCAAAAACCATTTTTTTAAGTAAGATCATTAAAATAATTTTAAGTGCAAAGAATCATCAATGGCGTCAATAGATGACGGCACTTTAACGTTATGGGCTTTCAAAGACAGCCATTCCGATAGCCAAGAAAATGAATGTGAAATAAATAAATGTGAGTGAATCGACCTTCTTATCGGAGCCAGTCTGTTTTATGAGCTGCTGTGTGTTTGGCAAATTAAGCTATCAGCCGGCCTGCCATTGCTGCAGAGAACCTGACTTGGATGGGTCGTGTGTGGAGACGGTTTATATGTCCAGAGATCCAGAGAAGATCACTCGTTTTCACTGCTCCCAAGGATGTTCCGAAGAGCGTAACTATGCTGGATTATCTACTCCGCCGGTTTTGGGAAATCGAAGACTGCTCCGAGCCTATTGTGAAGCGGACAAAGGAGGAGCTTGATTGCGATGCGAATTTCATGCAACATGTTGCTCGGCTGGATTCCGGCGCTTACGCTGTGAGGCTTCCGTTAAAATGCGGTTCTAAGTTGCAGGGAGAATCTTACCCCCAAGCCGTTCGACGGTTTCTTTCCCTCGAAAGGAAGCTCTGTTGCCGTCCTCAATTGAAGGAGCAATATACTGCCTTCATAAAGGAGTATTTGGAGTTGGGTCACATGTTTCCAGTCCCTGCTGATGCGAGCGTCACTGGCCAATACCTGCCACACCATTATGTTTTAAAGGAGGACAGTTTAACAACCAAGCTCAGGGTTGTTTTTGATGGATCTGCTGTCACCACTTCTGGATATTCATTGAATGACGTGTGGATGTCTGGCCCAGTTATTCAGCCAAAGTTACTGCATATTCTATTAAGGTTCCGATGCCATCGGGTGGCCATTACTGGAGATATTTGTAAAATGTATCGTTGCGTCATGGTTTTTCCTGAGGACAGCTATCTTAAGTGTATTCTTTGGCGGGATTCCACCCAGGATGAGTTACAGTTAAGCTGGATACTGTCACCTATGGACCGAAGCCTGCCTCATTTTTAGCAGTTCGGACAATGCATGAATTGGCAGATGATGAGCCATTAATGTTTCCAAAGGGGACCGAAATTCTGCGTCGCGACTTTTATGTGGACTGATCGCTTGCTATTTTCTTTTGAAGGGATTCAGTCAATCTCAAATCCCACTAGGCGCATCGTTCTTTCTTCAGTCGCTGGGCTTTATGACCCATTAGGCCTTGTCGGTCCTGTAATTTCAAAGGCGAAGATCTTTCTCCAGAAACTGTGCCGGGAGAAGTTGTCCTGGGATGAAAGTCTTCCTCACGCTCTTCACTGCGACTGGAATATGATTTGTAGCAGCTTTGTTAGAACGCAGCGCACCGAATTTCTTAAATGGGCGCTCGAAGTCCATGGTGGAGATCCATGGATTCTGTGACGCCAACATTGAGGCGTATGGGGCATGCGTTTATGTCGTGTCCAAGGGCGCAGGATTTGCAAGATATTTACTCTCTTCGAAGTCCCGAGTTGCGCCGTTAAAGACTGTAACAGTGCCGAAGCTGGAGTTATCGGGAGCCGAGTTGTTGGCTCGACTTATATCGGAAGTAGCACAGTTGAAGGTCTACGTTGGAAAGTATTTTTGCTGGTGCGATTCTGCTGTGGCTCTGTCTTGGATTCGAGAAGAACCCTCTCGATTTAATGTTTTCGTCCCCAATCGAGTTCAGAAGCTAACTAGAGAAATGGAGTGGCGGTATGTTCCCACTTGCTTGAACCCAGCAGACATCCCGTCGCGTGGTGCTCTTCCCAATGAATTGGTTAAGAATAAGCTGTGGTCTCACGGTCCTCCGTTTCTCATTGGATCTCAAGAGGCGTGGCCAACCGCGGTCTCATCTGAGAGATTGACTCTGGAGTTACGTGCAAGGCTCCTGCTTTTTCAGTCTCCGTACGTGGATATAACAGCGGTTTCTAAGTATGCTAATTTGTTTCCAGCGCTGCAGAGGGTATTCGCTTACGTATACAAGCTTTCTAAATGAATTCGCCACAACGGTGTCACGGCAAGCACTATAAAATCTGGAACACAGCTGTAATTGCGACTAGTTCAGCATGTGCATTTTTGGGAGGACATAAAGGCGCTTCAAAATGGAAAAGAGATCCATCCAGCGGCATCCAGTGCTCTTGCCTCATCCTCTCCCTTCTTGGATAAATTTGGTCTGTTGCGCGTAGACGGTCGGCTAAAAAATTCGTCGTTGGATTTTGATAGTCAGCTCCAATTATACTTCCAAGAAGCCATCCAGTTACGCTGGCTATAATTGTTGACTTCCATGAGCGGAATTTACATACGGGAAATCATTCGGTGACGAAGGCAATACACAAATGCATCCGATGCTTCTGGGCAAAGCCTCGGTTGTTGGAGCACATTATGGCTGATCTCCCGGAGCAAAGAGTCAGCGGCTGCCAAATCTTTAGAGTCACTGGTGTGGATTTTTGTGGGCCTTTCTATTATAAGCCGGAAGTGCGTAATAAGTCTCCAGTAAAATGTTACGTCAGTGTTTTCATTTGTTTTGCTACCAAAGCCGTCCACCTGGAGCTTGTATGGGATCTGTCCACCATTTCGTTTCTACAGGCTTTGAAGCGGTTTATATGCACCCACCGAAGCCCTCAACATATTTGGTCTTTCAACGCAACCAACTTACGAACGTGAGAGATCGCGAGTTGATAATAAATTGTACCTTCATCAATGCGTATGTCAGCCCCTCGTCGTTGAAAGAGCAACTTGAGCAAATGTTCTTCAAGATTCCTTTAGTTCTCCGGACGAGTCTCTCCCATGCTCCACCCATGTGCGTCTGACAGGCGAACAAAGCCACCTACCTTTCTATTTGCGCCGGCCGTTCACCAATTACGGGCCAAAATAGTCAACGCCTGTATAGGTGAACGGCCTCTCGAAGTTTCCAACTCTTGCCCTCGGGATCGGTGCCATATGGGGTGGTCTGGGAACTGCTCTATTAATCTTGCATCGTTGGCATGTGTTAAGTTCAAATTTATTCAGTACTCGTAGCCGGCTGATATAAAACGAATTTTGGATGCCGTTTATTAAAGTCTCATGAGCGACATGGTGATACTTTTCGTGGAAGCTTCTAACTATGAGGTTGGCAGTACTCCATTGTTGTCCAGGTATGCGTTTAATCCGGCCAATCTGCTTCCCTTGAGGAGCACCGGTCTCGCGGATAACGATTTTAGTTTTTCTGCGAAGACGATGGCTTCAGATTGGTTGTTTAGCAGCATCTTTGCCTTGCTTACATGAGCCATTTCGATTGCAGCCGATCAATGAACAGGAGTACTAGCGCTACTCGCCGTATAATCGCCGCCAATTGGAGAAATCGTGCGCGTTAAACGTAACCACTGATCTCGTATGCGTCGTCATCACATGCTTCCGTATCTCCGAAGTACCCATGATGCTCTCCTGCTTTTTGGATGTTGGCCAGTTGCTTGCATCGGTCTTCAGGAACTCCGGGCCCGTTATCCACGTCTCTTGCTAGGTTTGCCCGGTGACCTTGGTAGCTCCATCTGCTACGTTCAGCTTTGAAGAAATCCACCGCCATTGCTTGACCAGTGTTGTTTCCAGAATTTCGGCGACTCTGTACATCACGAACTGATGAAAGTTGCGGGGGTCCATAGTTAACCACTGCAACACTGTCTTGGAGTCCGACCAGTATGTGGCTTTGTCGATTCGTAGGTTGCGTGTGCTCATCACCATGTGGTCTAAACGTGCTCCCAAAACTGCTGCCTGCAGCTCTATACGCGGAATCGATAGTGGTTTTAAAGGTGCTCTCTTGGATTTCGGTATAACCAACGACATGACGACTTTGTCATCCGTTGCCCCACGCAAGTAGCAGACTGCAGAATACGCTTGCTCGCAGGCGTCGAAAAATGTGTGGAGTCCAACTTGACCTGGCTCCGAGGTGGCTGGGGCAAAGCATCTAGGGACCTCGATAGTCCCTATCTCTTGCAAAATGGTTTTCCATTGGCGCCATTCTTCTAGCATTCTTTCAGGTAGCTCTTGATCCCATTCAAAATTGTGCCACCATATGTGCTGGAGGTGTATTTTTAGCCCAATCGTCTGGCATGATAAAAATCCCAATGGATCGAGAATCCACATCAGAACTTGTAGTACTTCTCGCTTGGTAGGGACTGCGTTTTCCGCAAGCTCTTCACGCGTCAGCTTTGAAAATCTGAAGATAAACTTGAACATATCATTATGTGGGTCCCAGGGTATGTCCTTTTCTGTTGAATAAAAATCCACGGGCTTTTGGCTTCCAACGTTGCCATTATCCTGCAAGCTTTTAAGTACTTCTTCCGAATTCGACGACCAAATACGGATCTCGAATCCGCCTCTGTGATGTACTTCTATTACTTGTCTGGTGATCTGGATGGACTTATGTTCGTTCCTCATGCTATCGATGAAGTCGTCAACGTAGTGCACCCTTTGGATGGCGTTTAAGGCCAATGGGAAATCTTCTTGGTGGGTTTCCGCGATCTTGTCTCGAACAATGTACACTATAAACGGCGCGCAGCTAATCTATTTGTCGCTGCCTTTGTCATACCACAAAAATCGTAGGTGAATCTGTGGCTCGAAACATCCCAGCAACCGCTACGTCAGCGGGGTTCATCTGCATGAGATGGTCTTTTCTCCATCTTTAACAATAGATGGTTCTTGTTCATGTCCGGATTGCCTTCCCGCACATGTTCTCTCCGTTGCCGGCTATACTGATTAGCGTATCGATGGCTATCGCTTTGCCGTGCCGTGGCTGCAACCCGCAAGACAGCAATCGCAACTTCAATCCTTGCTCTCAATGTCGTCTACGCCTGCACACTCGAAATGATACCACCTTTCGCAAACGTCACACTGTATCCAATTTTCCGACGCTTTCTCGTTTTTGTGGCTGCTGTGTCTGCTATCCTGTGGCTGCTAGGGACGCGACGCCTCACCTCTGCCTTTATCCGCAAGAGTCTTTTCCTCTGCCCAGGTCCACAGGAGTTCTGGTTTTCCTCAAAAATGAGGTGCTCCACTTAACATAGATCTGGCTGCTAGGGACGCGATGCCTTAGTTTTTTTTAGACATTTTTCGCCTCCAGTCGTTTAGCTGTTTTCCGCCTGCGACGCGACGCTGTTTCTCCCCCCTAATCCTCTGGTAACGAAGTTATTGGAGAAATTTTTTTTAGTAATTTTGTGATCGGGGCGAGTTTGCTACACGATTTTTTTAAGCCAACATTGGTTGGGTTTGGTTTATTTTTCCTTTATTCTTACTCAAATCAATGCTGTGTGGCGCGCGCTAAAAAACTTCGTCCGTTTCCCACCCCTCGCTTGCTTCACCTAGCGATGACAGACTCCTTGTTTTTCCGCCATTTTACAAATATAGAATAGCTTAACATCTAGCATTTTTTAAAACAAATTCCAAACATTATTCAACACTAATTCTAATGTTTTCGTTATTCAAATATAAACTATAATTCAAATATAAAATTTATGACGGCGGTAATAGTGATATAGAAGGAATTGTTTATCAGGTCGAATATTGAGTGTGGCGAGCAAAATTTAGTGTATGTTCACGACTCAGACATTCGTCACCCATAATAACATAATCACACAACCAAATCCAAAAATTGTTTTGACAATGATGATACAGAAGAATTCAAGGAGATATAAATTAAAAACAAACAAATCCCACATAAACTAAATTTTGCACGTTACAAAAAGTTTTAATTTCCAAAAAAATATTAATATTTTGTCCAAAGAAATTTATTTGAGATGACTTCCTGTACAACTTCAGGCATGCTCTCTACAAATTTCTATTATATCTTTGGCAATACGTATCCATTCAGCTACAACACGCTCCCAAAATTTTTACCTGTTTTATGGAACTGTTTTGTACTGCCCGAGCCGTCTTTTCATGATTGACCAAAGATTTTCAATTGGATTGAGGTCGGGACATTGTGCTGGGCATCCCATTTATTTAAATGGTTGCCTTCCAATCCATTCCTTAACAATTTTCGAAGTGTGCTTCGGATCCCCATCTTTTTGAAAAACCATTTCTTTTTCAAAACAAGCACATTTTTCAATAAAAAATGCCTGAAATGAGGAGAAACAAGGTCCTAACCTAACACTAAAGGAAGATTTCAAAAGCTACAACATTTAACAATTGAAAAACGTTGGAAATTTTAAAATCGGCTTAAAATTACGCGTTTAGGAATTTTTAAGCGCAAAAATGTCTTGAAAAACGGTTTTTCTAAATAAATCAAGATTTTGAGGGTATTAAATATTTCAAACACGGTTTTGTGCTATATTCGACTTAACAATTTCTACTATGTCTCTTTATATATATTAAATATTTTTAGAAATAATAAAAATAAATAAATTATATATCATATTTTTAATATATTTGGTGGGTCAATAAGACTTCTCCTTTATTTTCAATTTACCTTGGGAGTTTTTTACAAATATTTCCCAAGAACTCTATTGAGATTTCTTTGCATGAATTCGTGTTAAGGGGGGACATCTGAGTAACAGGCGAAAAAAAAAAGATTTTCTGGAATTTTTTTTGGCCAAATAAAAACAATTAATCGAAAATTCGTAACTGAGGTTTTATTATATTATATTTAAACTACACAATACAATTTTTTTTTTAATAAATCGAAAACAAAATGCCGGCCCTGCAGCCCTTATTCGTGGGCCCTATTTTTTTAAAGGGGGTCCATGGCCGAACACCTAACGTCCGTAATTTTTTATCTAGAACAAAAAATCAAGTTTGGTTAGTTTCTGTATCTCAACGGCGAAAGTTTCAAATAAAAATATCAAATAATGACAGAGATACAGCCCATAATCGTAGCGCGCCTACACCGAAAAGTATGAGTTTCTCGGTAGCGTCTAAACTTTAAACGCGTTTTTCTCGGAACGACATTTTTGTGTGCGGCGCAGGTGATTCACAAAATTCTATGGTACCGATCTAGCTGAAATTTGGATATGTTGTTCTAAAAAGTAACACCTCTGTCCCGTACTAGAATCATTTATTTTTAATGATTAGTTTTTTTGTATCATTAATTTAAGATAAGTTTTTTAAATTTTTTAAAATTTTTTTTTTGTCAGTTCGCCATTTTGTTGTTTATTGATGAAAGTATTTCATTCTAGTACGGGACAGAGCCATAAGCTTACAAAACAATAATCTATTCTAATTTTTTGTTTCGGATGACTCTAGCAGTCGAAATCACCTGCGCCAGGGACCTAATTTTTTTTTTATATGCATACTTTGGCATGCTATAAAGTGTATTAAACTACACAAGAATAAATTAAACAAAATATTTTCAAATAGTTTATGATGCCTATAAAAATGAAAATTGCATATGTGAAAATTGGACCGATCGCATTTATTCCAAAAAAAATTTTTTACTAAAAAGTAGGCCGGAACATGAGACTACATCCTTAAGTACTGTGGGATATACCTGTGAGGCATCGCCGCAGAATGGAAAATTTCGACACTACGTGTCGATACGTGTGTCGATAGACATATGTATTCTGAGTATACTGTCAAAATTTTAGATCGATAGGTTAAGAGTTGTTCGAGTTACGTGTTCGGCCAACTCAAAAAAAGTGGTTTCGAGAAAATCGCGTTTAAAGTTTAAAGTACTGTGGGACATACCTGTAAGGCATCGACGCAGAATGGAAAATTTCGACACTTAGACACTTTGGCCGCACTCTATCTTATGAAATGTTATTTTAAAGACCCAAAAAAATTTTTTTTAGCGAAAAAAAAAATTTCTGATTTTTTCAAAACTCTACTCAGATGTCCCCCCTTAAGCAATCACACAAATGGAAGCATTATAATACACTAAACATTATAAAAACCTATATTACTGGTGTCCTATATTATTGGTGTCCACAGCTCACGTTAACAATCGATAGCACTTACTGATAATTATCATTCGTGGTATTGAGTGTTACGAAGCTATATAATTGCATAAAAAAAACTGATAAATTGATGTTTGATAAAAATATTTAATACCACAAAAATGGCCAAATTCTCCATAGTGCAATGTAGCCCCAAGCGATCCGAACATGCAGAGGATACCAAAATTTCCAATGCTGGAAAATTTTGGTTCCACGCCTTGTACCGACTTTCATTAAGACTGCTCATGGAGACCAATTACATTCAAAAACCATAGAGGGACTTCGACGATGTTATTTCTAGCCTTTGTTTAAAACCCTTTGTCAATACTGGTTTTACTATTATTAAGGCCACGAAAAACCCTAACCGCTTATAGGAAACACTTGAATACCCCAGCGTTTCTTTTAGAAATTATTTTTTTGATATTTTGGAGCATTTGTGGAGCCAAGTTCCACCTCACCAAGTTCTCCTTTCCGAAACCTGTCCGCAAGTTCACCGCCGCTTCAATAGCGCGATATTTAAAGGAAGATTTTTATACCCTTGCAGAGGGTATTATAATTTTGTCCAAAACGCAGTGCTTGTGAAACGCAGTGAAGGAGACATCTCCGACCCTATAAAGTATATAAATTTTTGATCAGGATCACCTCCTGAGGTCATATAAGCATGTCCGTCTGTCTGTCCGTCTGTCTGTTTCTACGCAAACTAGTCTCTCAGTTTTAAAGCTATCGTCTTGAAACTTTGTTACACCCTTCTTTTTTTGCCAGGTTCTATTCCAGGGCCATTCACCTTTCCGGCCACTCACTAATGATAGTCGACAATTTAATTATCGAAAAATTATAATTAAATAATTTAATTGTCAACCTTCTGTCTGAATCGAGCCGCGGTTTCAATTCCACCATTCCAGCTTCGTGATAATTAACCTCAATTTATTCAAAATTAAGATTTTCAACTCCTCCCTTCCAACTCCATAATAATTAAATCCGACAATTAGGCAAAAATTAGTTATTTAGTTTTTTTTTTGTGTTAAATCCTAACCAAGGTCAAGTCCAGGAATTCAATATTTACGTACGAGCCATACTGATCGAAATATACATATGTATATAGACAGTCATCAATTTTTTTTCCAAACAAGCACGAATTTTCCGGTACTTGTTCATTTTCCGTTCCGTCATTTTCTTAGCGCCGCTTCTACTCCGCATCAGGCAACATCCGCCTGGAATCTCAACAAACCTTTGACGAATGAGGCTCTGTCAAGCTATTGGTCAATAGCCAGTTGAAAATCCTTTTCAACATCCAGGCTATTTCTCAAGAGTCCGGGGTCGCGCTGAAGGAGCTGCAAGCCACCATTCAGAGTTGTCTGACAGCCCTAGCAATGTCCGCCATCAATGTTGAGGCTTGGGACTGCCTCCTGGTGTTTATGATTTCGTCAAAGCTCCCCAAAGTCACACTTTCCATGTGGGAGCAATCCGTTCATAATAAGACCGAAATTCCAACATGGAAGGAATTAGACAACTTCCTGACAGAGCGCCATCGCACTCTGGAAGCAATCGACGACGTCAGGCCTAGTGGCTCCGGGCAACTTCCGCCAAGGTCGGGAACTCCTACTGCCCCTGCTCGAAGGCTCCATTCATACGAGACTCGAGTGGTTCCGGGCCCCACGGGTTGCAATCTCTGTTCGAGGGAGAACCACCCCATTCGCTTATGTCCGCGGTTCTTGAAAATGGACGTAAATGGGCGCTCGGACTACATTAAAAGGAAGCAGCTATGTTTGAACTGTTTTGCCCGAGGGCACCAGCAACGAGACTGCACGAGCGCCCATTCCTGCTTCACATGTCACAGCCGACACCACACCCTTCTGCACCGCGGCAATCCGTTCGCCACCGCTCCAAGTCCGCCTACGACAGCAAGGGCTCGACCCGCACAGACTGCCAGAAGCACAAACGGCTCAGAGGATCAGTCGGATGTGCAGGTGTGTTTCGCTTCCGGGTCAGGAGCCGTCCTACTAGGCACGGCCCTTATCAACGTGTGCCATTTGGGGTGCAGCTTCCAGGCACGAACACTGATAAACTCAGGGTCCGAAGCGACCTTCATAACGGAACGACTGTTCAACCTCGTCAAACCACCCTTCAAGACGATTCAAGCCCAAGTTTCCGGCCTTAATCAGACCATTTCCGCGCCATCAGACCACAAAATTGTGCCATTTCTCCATTCGGTCGCCGTCTAGACCCGGGCTACAATTAGAGACTGCGGCCTACGTTCTTCCGCAGTTGGCAGGAAATCTGCCATCATACCCGATTCCGCGAGATCGTCTCAAGGGGCTGCCCGACATTCCCCTGGCGGACCCCAACTTCTTTGAGAGCTCCCAAGTCGATGTGTTAATAGGAGCTGACATTCTTCCGTCCATTCTCCTCGGTAATGCCAAGGCTAACATATGCGGGTCGCTTCTCGGTCAGGAGACCATTTTTGGATGGGTGCTGACAGGCCCATTATCTCCAGCCAATCCCCGCAGCGTGTCGGTTTTTTCCACACGAATGGCCCCCAGCCTCGGTGACTCAATGGATCAGCTCCTCACCAAATTCTGGGAGGTGGAAGATGTGCCCACACAGATAAGTTCGGAATCGGATTCAGTTTGCGAGCACAATTTTGTCCAGACGACGAAAAGAGACGAGTGTGGCAAGTACGTTGTGACGCTCCCCTTACGCGACTCCGGGCAGAAGGGTTCCGGGCTAGCGGCTTCACGGTCCTTTGCCCTTGCTCAGTTCCTGCGTAATGAGAAGCGCCTGAAAAGGGACCCGCCCCTTAAGGACCGCTATGACTCGGTAATTCAGGAGTACATCGACTTAGGCCACATGACCGAGGTCTCTCCCGCAAGCAATTCCGCTACCTACTATCTTCCACATCATGCCGTCTTCAAGCCCGAAAGCATGACCTTGGCGGGTGGTCTTCAATGCTTCGAGCCCGTCCGCAAACGGGACCAGTCTGAGCCACATTCTTACGCGGGCGCGGTCTTACAATCCGAACTGACTATTCAAAATCCTAAAGTGGCGATACTTTAGGTTTGTCTTCAACGCAGACATCGAATGATGTATCGGCAAATTTGGGTAGACCCCAAGCAAAGGGTCCGCTCCAACGTATTTTGTTTCGCAGTCCCGATGGGGATATCCGCGACTACGAGTTGAAAACGGTCACCTTCAGTTTCAATTATGCCCCGTTCCTGGCGATCCGTGCGCTGCAACAGCTCGCTTACGACGAAGAGTCGAAGTATCCGCAGGCAAGCCAAATTATCCGGCATTTTACGTTCGGGCAAAAATGTTCATGCAAGACATTTGGCTTCTGGATCTAGGGTGGGACAACGCCCTCCCTCAAGATTTCTGTCAGCGATGGGTTGACTTCCTAAAGAATTACTCGGTGCTCGATCAGATTCGTGTTCCTCGGTGGGTCGCGTTCCGACCACACCTAAAGGTCGAAACCCACGGGTTCTGCGACGCTTCACAGAAGGCGTACGGCGCAGCAATTTACGTTCGTGTCGAGGTTGGGTCCACGTTAATAGTGACCCTGCTGACTGCAAAGACTCGAGAGGCCCCAGTTAAAACGGTGTCGCTCCCTCGGCTAGAACTGTGCGGTGCCTTGTTGTTGTCCGAAATGGCCACCGCTGTTCTGCCACAAATGCCAGGGGCCGCGTCTGTCCTATACTGTTGGACCGACTCGACTATTGTCCTCGCATGGCTGCATAAGCCAGCGTGCCAGTGGACAACGTTCGTGGTCAACCGGGTGACCAAGATCACCCAGTTCACCGACGTGCAGAAATGGGCACATGTCCGCTCCGAGCAGAACCCTGCGAATCTCGCTAGCCGGGGCGGAATTCTCCAAGATCTTGCAGATAACCAGTAGTGGTGGCACGGTCCTGACTGGCTGCAAAGGTCTCGCAGCGACTGGCCCACTCATGGCAATGATGCCCCCGCGACTGAACTCGAGAAGCGAGTACTCAAGGTCCTTGTCCCGTACGGCCCCCACGGAGATCTTCTTGAACGTTTTTCCACACTCGACAAGGCATTACGAGTCCTTGCCTATGTTAATCGCTTCATCCAGCGCACGCGGAAGATTCGATCCTCGTTTGAAGAGCACCTGACCGCTAATGAGGTTTCGTCGGCTAAACGTCTTCTAGTTTCCGTCACTCAGCGCAGACACTTCGTCTCTGAGATGGGCTGCTTCAGCGAAAAGCGTCCAATATCGGCATCCAGTCCGATTCACAATCTGAACCCCTTCGTGGATTCGCAAGGCCTTATGAGAGCCTGCGGCCGGGTCACGTACTCTGATCTTCTCCAATATGACTAACGGCACCCTATTATCCTTCCGTACGACTGCCATCTGTCTCGACTCCTGGTTCAATTTACACATCGCATCACGCTGCACGGTCAGCTGATGATCCGTCTGATCCGGGCCAAATTCTGGATTCCAAGGGTGAGGAAGTCCGTCGTCTATTCTTGTAAGGTATGTGTCATCCACAAGAAGAAGTTGCAGACGCAACTCATGGGAGAGTTACCCAAGGGAGAGCGCCCATTCACGTACACCTGTGTGGATTATGCCGGTCCTTTCGAGATAAAAAACTATACGGGGAGAGCCTGTCTCATCACAAAGGGTTATGTGTTGGTGTTTGTGTGCTTCTTCACTAAGGCCATCCATTTAGAGCCTACGTCGGACCTTACGACCGAGAAATTTCTGGCCGATTTTCTCCAGAGCCTAAAAGGGGCTGTGACCGGTGCCTATAGTCACCAGCAGCTTCTCTGGCATTTCATTCCTCCGGGAGCTCCCCACATGGGGGGCCTGTGGGAAGCAGGCATCAAGAGTTTACAGACCTTGTTCTACAAGTCCACCGCCACGCGGAAATACACCTTTGAGGAGCTGGCTACTCTCCTGGTTGGCCTGAATTCGCGGCCACTCGCGCCAATGTCCGAAGACCCTGCTGATCTGTTGGCTCTTACACCCGGGCACTTTCTTGTGGGAAACCCACTTCTCGCCACGGTCGAGCCCAAGATAAAGGGGGACACCACTTCCATCATTAATCGCTCGCAACACCTCAAGGCTCTTCAGCAGCAATTTCGGCTGCGATGGAAGGAAGAGTACCTCAAGGAGTTCCATAAGAGGAATAAGTGGCAAGCCCCTACGAGGGATCTCCGCGTTGGGGATATAGTCGTCATCAAGGAGGACAACCTTCCGTCTAATGAGTGGCGTTTTGGCAGGGTTGACGCGGTGTATCCAGGATCCGATGGCCATGTCCGCGTGATCGACATCCGCACCGCGCGAGGGCTCGTCAAGCGGCCCTTTTCTAAGGTCGTGCTTCTTCCGTTGGAAGCGTCCGCCTACCCACAGTAATTAACATTTCTTCCGCTCCAATGTTCCTGTCCATTGTGTTGTCTCGTAGCTCTGCCCGTAGTTCCGAACCTTCCGTCACACCGATTCTGATAATGTTATGTGTTCCTTCACCATATTTCCGTCAGCCATAGCCAACACGATGTCGCCACGCCCACGCAACACCCAATCGCTGGAGAGCAGATGTACTCGAGGTATTCCATCCTACCGTTGCCGAGTCTGCAATGGAATCCACGCCTTGAAGAAGTGTCGGCGCTTCCTACGCCTTAGTGCCGAGAAGCGGCTCCGAGCGGTTCTCGTGAACTGGTATTTCTCGAGCTGCCTGGCCCACGAGCACTCCGACGGATCCTGGATCGGCTGGGTGACGGCTGTAAGACGTGTGGTCAGGATCACAACACGCTGCTGCACCTCGTGGAGAAGCCGCGGGCTCGGAAGGAAGTCCTCGGCGAAAGGCACGCCAAGAGGAGCACCGGTCACGGAGCGCGGGAGACAGGACACGGAGTGTTTCGTCTGGCGCCCGGCCGTCATCCGCCAACTCCCGTCGTCCTGGGCGCGAATATGTACCCGCGGATTATGCAACCGGGCTTCCTGAAGATCCAGGACGGGCTGCCAGTGGCCCAGTGCACAGTTTTTGGATGGGTCGTGCCCCGAGCCTGTCACCAGCCATAACAACGAGGGACCTATTGCAACCCGAGCGATTGCAAGGGGGGCGGAATGTTAAGCTGTGGATAAGAGCGCATCCGCGCTGAAGAGTGCGTCCGCGCTGAAGAGCGCACCCGCGCTGAGTGCATCCGCACTCGCCCCTCTGTGCACTCTCTCACTCGTTGGTTGTCGTCGATCGTCTTTTTTTTGTACTAGTTAAGTTTAAATCCTCTGTAAGCAGACAAATAAAGCTGAACGCGTTCCTTCTGAATTTATGAAAAGACGCCCCCGGCTTCTTACTTCAATACATTTCTGGGATCTTTTGCGGCAGCAACGCCCCCTTACAACTTTTTGGTCCTTCGAGACGGATATTTTGGATATTTTCTACCAGCAGTCCAGGCATTGTTCCGTCAAAGATAAGTACGACATTTTTACCGTCTCCGTCTCTTTGCCGGTTTTCAGCAGTGGTCCGAACATTAAATTTCGTTCACACTGCTGCAAGATTTGTTGTTTTTTCTACGTGTCAACTCCAAGTCCGAGTTTTCTGACACCATGGCACCTTGAATTTTTCTAAAAAAAACAAAAAAAAAACACTACAAAATTTTCCATCCATCTCCGTTTTGTGTGCCTCGCCATATTCCTCGCGAATTTTGGCCTCTCCGTTATCCATTCGCTCGCCAACCGTCGAGGCATATATGCATCCACATATATACACACATACATATATTTTTTTTCGGTGCAATTAATCCGCAAAGAGAAAAAAAAAATCCGCAAGTGAACAGTGAAATTGTGTGGTGACAAAAAAGGGCATATTTAATATTGGCCAGCCGGTGTGAAGTGGTTCCGGTAATTTCCAAGTTCACCGAACAGAAATTATATTATTATTATTGGTGTTTTTATAGCTAGAGAATTGAGATGGCAAGATTGGTTAAAATGCGATTTTTGGCAAAATAATACGACATCCCAAATTTTATAAGGATCGGTCGACTAAATCCTATAGCTGCCACATAGCTGAACAATCGGAAATGACCCAACTTTCGTGTTTTGATAGATATAAACTTGGAACTTTGTACAGATTCTATTTTTGGTCAGTTGATCCGACCCGACAAATTTCATTAGGATCGGCCGACTATATCTTATAGCTGCCATATAACTGAACGATCGGAAATGGTATTTGGTAAAAACAGTTTGGTGTTTTTGAAGATAGAAGCTTGGGACTTTCTTTAGATTTTGTTTTGTAATGAATTGATTATATTATGATATTCTCATAAGGATCGGCCAACTATATCCGATTTTTTGCGATATATATCGGGTTTTTAACTGCAAGGGTATATCAACTTCGGCTCCGGCCGAAGTAAGCTTTCCTTCTTGTTTTTATTTACTATCAACATTTTACTGCTCCTAATGTCATTTCATTACAACTTTCAATAACATAGTGCGACCAAAAAAATATTTTGAGGAACTTTTAAAGTGTATGTTGGGATCGGGGCGAGGTTGCTACACGATTCCTTTATTCTTACTCAAATCAATGATGTGTGGCGCGCGCTAAAAAACTTCGTCCGTTTCCCTCACGTAGCTAGCTTGACCTAGCGATATTCCGCCATTTGACAAATATCGAATAGCTTAACATCTAGCATTTTTCAAAACTAGCTTTAAACATTATTCAACCCTAATTTTAACGTTTTCATTATTCAAATATAAACTTAAATCTATGACGGCGGTAACATTCCCTCCCCCGTAATTAATCCCGATACGTGGTCAGTTACCATTCACCAAGCCGACGTCCAGAACTCCTACCTTTGTTGCTGATCTTTCCATAACGCCATGCTGCGTCTTGATGGTCACGCGTCGAACTTGTCCATCCTTGGCCATCCATGAGCACGTCGTTGTCGTAGATGAGCTCTACGTAATCAGTTACGCGTCCTTTTAACCACAGGTTCCTATGGAGAAGCTCATCTACGACTACGAGGTGCTTTCGATGGTGATTGGTACCTTCTCAAGCCATTTGGTGCGCCTGGTTAATACGAACGCATAGATTCATCCTCTCTATGGGCAGCGGCTTATATTCGCTCGCTGATCCTAGCAGCAGGTGGTTTGGAGTCAGGTCGGCGTCATCCTCGGAATCCAAACTTACGAACGTGAGAGATCGCGAGTTGATAATAAATTGTACCTTCATCAATGCGTATGTCAGCCCCTCGTCGTTGAAAGAGCAACTTGAGCAAATGTTCTTCAAGATTCCTTTAGTTCTCCGGACGAGTCTCTCCCATGCTCCACCCATGTGCGTCTGACAGGCGAACAAAGCCACCTACCTTTCTATTTGCGCCGGCCGTTCACCAATTACGGGCCAAAATAGTCAACGCCTGTATAGGTGAACGGCCTCTCGAAGTTTCCAACTCTTGCCCTCGGGATCGGTGCCATATGGGGTGGTCTGGGAACTGCTCTATTAATCTTGCATCGTTGGCATGTGTTAAGTTCAAATTTATTCAGTACTCGTAGCCGGCTGATATAAAACGAATTTTGGATGCCGTTTATTAAAGTCTCATGAGCGACATGGTGATACTTTTCGTGGAAGCTTCTAACTATGAGGTTGGCAGTACTCCATTGTTGTCCAGGTATGCGTTTAATCCGGCCAATCTGCTTCCCTTGAGGAGCACCGGTCTCGCGGATAACGATTTTAGTTTTTCTGCGAAGACGATGGCTTCAGATTGGTTGTTTAGCAGCATCTTTGCCTTGCTTACATGAGCCATTTCGATTGCAGCCGATCAATGAACAGGAGTACTAGCGCTACTCGCCGTATAATCGCCGCCAATTGGAGAAATCGTGCGCGTTAAACGTAACCACTGATCTCGTATGCGTCGTCATCACATGCTTCCGTATCTCCGAAGTACCCATGATGCTCTCCTGCTTTTTGGATGTTGGCCAGTTGCTTGCATCGGTCTTCAGGAACTCCGGGCCCGTTATCCACGTCTCTTGCTAGGTTTGCCCGGTGACCTTGGTAGCTCCATCTGCTACGTTCAGCTTTGAAGAAATCCACCGCCATTGCTTGACCAGTGTTGTTTCCAGAATTTCGGCGACTCTGTACATCACGAACTGATGAAAGTTGCGGGGGTCCATAGTTAACCACTGCAACACTGTCTTGGAGTCCGACCAGTATGTGGCTTTGTCGATTCGTAGGTTGCGTGTGCTCATCACCATGTGGTCTAAACGTGCTCCCAAAACTGCTGCCTGCAGCTCTATACGCGGAATCGATAGTGGTTTTAAAGGTGCTCTCTTGGATTTCGGTATAACCAACGACATGACGACTTTGTCATCCGTTGCCCCACGCAAGTAGCAGACTGCAGAATACGCTTGCTCGCAGGCGTCGAAAAATGTGTGGAGTCCAACTTGACCTGGCTCCGAGGTGGCTGGGGCAAAGCATCTAGGGACCTCGATAGTCCCTATCTCTTGCAAAATGGTTTTCCATTGGCGCCATTCTTCTAGCATTCTTTCAGGTAGCTCTTGATCCCATTCAAAATTTTGCCACCATATGTGCTGGAGGTGTATTTTTAGCCCAATCGTCTGGCATGATAAAAATCCCAATGGATCGAGAATCCACATCAGAACTTGTAGTACTTCTCGCTTGGTAGGGACTGCGTTTTCCGCAAGCTCTTCACGCGTCAGCTTTGAAAATCTGAAGATAAACTTGAACATATCATTATGTGGGTCCCAGGGTATGTCCTTTTCTGTTGAATAAAAATCCACGGGCTTTTGGCTTCCAACGTTGCCATTATCCTGCAAGCTTTTAAGTACTTCTTCCGAATTCGACGACCAAATACGGATCTCGAATCCGCCTCTGTGATGTACTTCTATTACTTGTCTGGTGATCTGGATGGACTTATGTTCGTTCCTCATGCTATCGATGAAGTCGTCAACGTAGTGCACCCTTTGGATGGCGTTTAAGGCCAATGGGAAATCTTCTTGGTGGGTTTCCGCGATCTTGTCTCGAACAATGTACACTATAAACGGCGCGCAGCTAATCTATTTGTCGCTGCCTTTGTCATACCACAAAAATCGTAGGTGAATCTGTGGCTCGAAACATCCCAGCAACCGCTACGTCAGCGGGGTTCATCTGCATGAGATGGTCTTTTCTCCATCTTTAACAATAGATGGTTCTTGTTCATGTCCGGATTGCCTTCCCGCACATGTTCTCTCCGTTGCCGGCTATACTGATTAGCGTATCGATGGCTATCGCTTTGCCGTGCCGTGGCTGCAACCCGCAAGACAGCAATCGCAACTTCAATCCTTGCTCTCAATGTCGTCTACGCCTGCACACTCGAAATGATACCACCTTTCGCAAACGTCACACTGTATCCAATTTTCCGACGCTTTCTCGTTTTTGTGGCTGCTGTGTCTGCTATCCTGTGGCTGCTAGGGACGCGACGCCTCACCTCTGCCTTTATCCGCAAGAGTCTTTTCCTCTGCCCAGGTCCACAGGAGTTCTGGTTTTCCTCAAAAATGAGGTGCTCCACTTAACAAAGATCTGGCTGCTAGGGACGCGATGCCTTAGTTTTTTTTAGACATTTTTCGCCTCCAGTCGTTTAGCTGTTTTCCGCCTGCGACGCGACGCTGTTTCTCCCCCCTAATCCTCTGGTAACGAAGTTATTGGAGAAATTTTTTTTAGTAATTTTGTGATCGGGGCGAGTTTGCTACACGATTTTTTTAAGCCAACATTGGTTGGGTTTGGTTTATTTTTCCTTTATTCTTACTCAAATCAATGCTGTGTGGCGCGCGCTAAAAAACTTCGTCCGTTTCCCACCCCTCGCTTGCTTCACCTAGCGATGACAGACTCCTTGTTTTTCCGCCATTTTACAAATATAGAATAGCTTAACATCTAGCATTTTTTAAAACAAATTCCAAACATTATTCAACACTAATTCTAATGTTTTCGTTATTCAAATATAAACTATAATTCAAATATAAAATTTATGACGGCGGTAATAGTGATATAGAAGGAATTGTTTATCAGGTCGAATATTGAGTGTGGCGAGCAAAATTTAGTGTATGTTCACGACTCAGACATTCGTCACCCATAATAACATAATCACACAACCAAATCCAAAAATTGTTTTGACAATGATGATACAGAAGAATTCAAGGAGATATAAATTAAAAACAAACAAATCCCACATAAACTAAATTTTGCACGTTACAAAAAGTTTTAATTTCCAAAAAAATATTAATATTTTGTCCAAAGAAATTTATTTGAGATGACTTCCTGTACGACTTCAGGCATGCTCTCTACAAATTTCTATTATATCTTTGGCAATACGTATCCATTCAGCTACAACACGCTCCCAAAATTTTTACCTGTTTTATGGAACTGTTTTGTACTGCCCGAGCCGTCTTTTCATGATTGACCAAAGATTTTCAATTGGATTGAGGTCGGGACATTGTGCTGGGCATCCCATTTATTTAAATGGTTGCCTTCCAATCCATTCCTTAACAATTTTCGAAGTGTGCTTCGGATCCCCATCTTTTTGAAAAACCATTTCTTTTTCAAAACAAGCACATTTTTCAATAAAAAATGCCTGAAATGAGGAGAAACAAGGTCCTAACCTAACACTAAAGGAAGATTTCAAAAGCTACAACATTTAACAATTGAAAAACGTTGGAAATTTTAAAATCGGCTTAAAATTACGCGTTTAGGAATTTTTAAGCGCAAAAATGTCTTGAAAAACGGTTTTTCTAAATAAATCAAGATTTTGAGGGTATTAAATATTTCAAACACGGTTTTGTGCTATATTCGACTTAACAATTTCTACTATGTCTCTTTATATATATTAAATATTTTTAGAAATAATAAAAATAAATAAATTATATATCATATTTTTAATATATTTGGTGGGTCAATAAGACTTCTCCTTTATTTTCAATTTACCTTGGGAGTTTTTTACAAATATTTCCCAAGAACTCTATTGAGATTTCTTTGCATGAATTCGTGTTAAGGGGGGACATCTGAGTAACAGGCGAAAAAAAAAAGATTTTCTGGAATTTTTTTTGGCCAAATAAAAACAATTAATCGAAAATTCGTAACTGAGGTTTTATTATATTATATTTAAACTACACAATACAATTTTTTTTTTAATAAATCGAAAACAAAATGCCGGCCCTGCAGCCCTTATTCGTGGGCCCTATTTTTTTAAAGGGGGTCCATGGCCGAACACCTAACGTCCGTAATTTTTTATCTAGAACAAAAAATCAAGTTTGGTTAGTTTCTGTATCTCAACGGCGAAAGTTTCAAATAAAAATATCAAATAATGACAGAGATACAGCCCATAATCGTAGCGCGCCTACACCGAAAAGTATGAGTTTCTCGGTAGCGTCTAAACTTTAAACGCGTTTTTCTCGGAACGACATTTTTGTGTGCGGCGCAGGTGATTCACAAAATTCTATGGTACCGATCTAGCTGAAATTTGGATATGTTGTTCTAAAAAGTAACACCTCTGTCCCGTACTAGAATCATTTATTTTTAATGATTAGTTTTTTTTGTATCATTAATTTAAGATAAGTTTTTTAAATTTTTTAAAATTTTTTTTTTTGTCAGTTCGCCATTTTGTTGTTTATTGATGAAAGTATTTCATTCTAGTACGGGACAGAGCCATAAGCTTACAAAACAATAATCTATTCTAATTTTTTGTTTCGGATGACTCTAGCAGTCGAAATCACCTGCGCCAGGGACCTAATTTTTTTTTTATATGCATACTTTGGCATGCTATAAAGTGTATTAAACTACACAAGAATAAATTAAACAAAATATTTTCAAATAGTTTATGATGCCTATAAAAATGAAAATTGCATATGTGAAAATTGGACCGATCGCATTTATTCCAAAAAAAATTTTTTACTAAAAAGTAGGCCGGAACATGAGACTACATCCTTAAGTACTGTGGGATATACCTGTGAGGCATCGCCGCAGAATGGAAAATTTCGACACTACGTGTCGATACGTGTGTCGATAGACATATGTATTCTGAGTATACTGTCAAAATTTTAGATCGATAGGTTAAGGGGTTATATACCTTCTTTTTCGAAGAAAAAGAGGAAAGTTTGAATTTTTTTTTAGGTATGTAGCAATTATTTAATTACACGGATGTTTTAATATTTTAATAGTACACTTTATTAAGAATGTTTTTACAAAATTTGGTGAAAAAATATTGAATAGTTTTTAAGGGGTGGCTGTTTTCCTTAGAGGCCTTTTTTTTTTTAGAGCCTTGCGGTGACAGTTCCCCAGGTCAAACAGGTCAACTTAAATCATAAAAGTAAAAAAATTTCATTAGTTTAGAGTAATCTCTTGTGCTTGAACGATCGATTTTAAAATTTTTTGTTTTTGTTTCGATATGGCAGCGTTTTATGCTAAAAATGAACGTTTTGGTCTCTAGAAATTTCACTAAAAAATTTATTTCGCCGAAAAAAAATTTTGCGCGTGAAAAGTCGATCGTTCAAGCACAAGAGAATTTCATTACGAACATTTTAAAAAAAATTTGAAGTAAATCGGTTCAGTAGTTTTCCGTCAATCATTGTCACCGCAAAGTCATTTTTCAAGAAACACCATTTCGAGATATTCGCGTTTAATGTTTCAAGTTCAGTTCAAGACCGCAATGAGGCGCGCGGTTAGGAGCGCTGTAACTTTTTTTCTACTGCTCCAATCTCTATGAAAATTTGGGAAAATGTTCTCAAGGAATTGTTCTTTAAGATAAAGCAATAAAAAAATTTTCGATTTTTTGAAAATAAAAAAGGTATATAACCCCTTAAGAGTTGTTCGAGTTACGTGTTCGGCCAACTCAAAAAAAGTGGTTTCGAGAAAATCGCGTTTAAAGTTTAAAGTACTGTGGGACATACCTGTAAGGCATCGACGCAGAATGGAAAATTTCGACACTTAGACACTTTGGCCGCACTCTATCTTATGAAATGTTATTTTAAAGACCCAAAAAAATTTTTTTTAGCGAAAAAAAAAATTTCTGATTTTTTCAAAACTCTACTCAGATGTCCCCCCTTAAGCAATCACACAAATGGAAGCATTATAATACACTAAACATTATAAAAACCTATATTACTGGTGTCCTATATTATTGGTGTCCACAGCTCACTTTAACAATCGATAGCACTTACTGATAATTATCATTCTTGGTATTGAGTTTTACGAAGCTATATAATTGCATAAAAAAACTGATAAATTGATGTTTGATAAAAATATTTAATACCACAAAAATGGCCAAATTCTCCATAGTGCAATGTAGCCCCAAGCGATCCGAACATGCAGAGGATACCAAAATTTCCAATGCTGGAAAATTTTGGTTCCACGCCTTGTACCGACTTTCATTAAGACTGCTCATGGAGACCAATTACATTCAAAAACCATAGAGGGACTTCGACGATGTTATTTCTAGCCTTTGTTTAAAACCCTTTGTCAATACTGGTTTTACTATTATTAAGGCCACGAAAAACCCTAACCGCTTATAGGAAACACTTGAATACCCCAGCGTTTCTTTTAGAAATTATTTTTTTGATATTTTGGAGCATTTGTGGAGCCAAGTTCCACCTCACCAAGTTCTCCTTTCCGAAACCTGTCCGCAAGTTCACCGCCGCTTCAATAGCGCGATATTTAAAGGAAGATTTTTATACCCTTGCAGAGGGTATTATAATTTTGTCCAAAACGCAGTGCTTGTGAAACGCAGTGAAGGAGACATCTCCGACCCTATAAAGTATATAAATTTTTGATCAGGATCACCTCCTGAGGTCATATAAGCATGTCCGTCTGTCTGTCCGTCTGTCTGTTTCTACGCAAACTAGTCTCTCAGTTTTAAAGCTATCGTCTTGAAACTTTGTTACACCCTTCTTTTTTTTGCCAGGTTCTATTCCAGGGCCATTCACCTTTCCGGCCACTCAATAATTATAGTCGAAAATTTAATTATCGAAAAATTATAATTAAATAATTTAATTGTCAACCTTCTGTCTGAATCGAGCCGCGGTTTCAATTCCACCATTCCAGCTTCGTGATAATTAACCTCAATTTATTCAAAATTAAGATTTTCAACTCCTCCCTTCCAACTCCATAATAATTAAATCCGACAATTAGGCAAAAATTAGTTATTTAGTTTTTTTTTTGTGTTAAATCCTAACCAAGGTCAAGTCCAGGAATTCAATATTTACGTACGAGCCATACTGATCGAAATATACATATGTATATAGACAGTCATCAATTTTTTTTCCGAACGAGCACGAATTTTCCGGTACTTGTCCATTTTCCGTTCCGTCATTTTCTTAGCGCCGCTTCTACTCCGCATCAGGCAACATCCGCCTGGAATCTCAACAAACCTTTGACGAATGAGGCTCTGTCAAGCTATTGGTCAATAGCCAGTTGAAAATCCTTTTCAACATCCAGGCTATTTCTCAAGAGTCCGGGGTCGCGCTGAAGGAGCTGCAAGCCACCATTCAGAGTTGTCTGACAGCCCTAGCAATGTCCGCCATCAATGTTGAGGCTTGGGACTGCCTCCTGGTGTTTATGATTTCGTCAAAGCTCCCCAAAGTCACACTTTCCATGTGGGAGCAATCCGTTCATAATAAGACCGAAATTCCAACATGGAAGGAATTAGACAACTTCCTGACAGAGCGCCATCGCACTCTGGAAGCAATCGACGACGTCAGGCCTAGTGGCTCCGGGCAACTTCCGCCAAGGTCGGGAACTCCTACTGCCCCTGCTCGAAGGCTCCATTCATACGAGACTCGAGTGGTTCCGGGCCCCACGGGTTGCAATCTCTGTTCGAGGGAGAACCACCCCATTCGCTTATGTCCGCGGTTCTTGAAAATGGACGTAAATGGGCGCTCGGACTACATTAAAAGGAAGCAGCTATGTTTGAACTGTTTTGCCCGAGGGCACCAGCAACGAGACTGCACGAGCGCCCATTCCTGCTTCACATGTCACAGCCGACACCACACCCTTCTGCACCGCGGCAATCCGTTCGCCACCGCTCCAAGTCCGCCTACGACAGCAAGGGCTCGACCCGCACAGACTGCCAGAAGCACAAACGGCTCAGAGGATCAGTCGGATGTGCAGGTGTGTTTCGCTTCCGGGTCAGGAGCCGTCCTACTAGGCACGGCCCTTATCAACGTGTGCCATTTGGGGTGCAGCTTCCAGGCACGAACACTGATAAACTCAGGGTCCGAAGCGACCTTCATAACGGAACGACTGTTCAACCTCGTCAAACCACCCTTCAAGACGATTCAAGCCCAAGTTTCCGGCCTTAATCAGACCATTTCCGCGCCATCAGACCACAAAATTGTGCCATTTCTCCATTCGGTCGCCGTCTAGACCCGGGCTACAATTAGAGACTGCGGCCTACGTTCTTCCGCAGTTGGCAGGAAATCTGCCATCATACCCGATTCCGCGAGATCGTCTCAAGGGGCTGCCCGACATTCCCCTGGCGGACCCCAACTTCTTTGAGAGCTCCCAAGTCGATGTGTTAATAGGAGCTGACATTCTTCCGTCCATTCTCCTCGGTAATGCCAAGGCTAACATATGCGGGTCGCTTCTCGGTCAGGAGACCATTTTTGGATGGGTGCTGACAGGCCCATTATCTCCAGCCAATCCCCGCAGCGTGTCGGTTTTTTCCACACGAATGGCCCCCAGCCTCGGTGACTCAATGGATCAGCTCCTCACCAAATTCTGGGAGGTGGAAGATGTGCCCACACAGATAAGTTCGGAATCGGATTCAGTTTGCGAGCACAATTTTGTCCAGACGACGAAAAGAGACGAGTGTGGCAAGTACGTTGTGACGCTCCCCTTACGCGACTCCGGGCAGAAGGGTTCCGGGCTAGCGGCTTCACGGTCCTTTGCCCTTGCTCAGTTCCTGCGTAATGAGAAGCGCCTGAAAAGGGACCCGCCCCTTAAGGACCGCTATGACTCGGTAATTCAGGAGTACATCGACTTAGGCCACATGACCGAGGTCTCTCCCGCAAGCAATTCCGCTACCTACTATATTCCACATCATGCCGTCTTCAAGCCCGAAAGCATGACCTTGGCGGGTGGTCTTCAATGCTTCGAGCCCGTCCGCAAACGGGACCAGTCTGAGCCACATTCTTACGCGGGCCCGGTCTTACAATCCGACCTGACGATTCAAATCCTAAAGTGGCGATACTTTAGGTTTGTCTTCAACGCCGACATCGAATGATGTATCGGCAAATTTGGGTAGACCCCAAGCAAAGGGTCCGCTCCAACGTATTTTGTTTCGCAGTCCCGATGGGGATATCCGCGACTACGAGTTGAAAACGGTCACCTTCAGTTTCAATTATGCCCCGTTCCTGGCGATCCGTGCGCTGCAACAGCTCGCTTACGACGAAGAGTCGAAGTATCCGCAGGCAAGCCAAATTATCCGGCATTTTACGTTCGGGCAAAAATGTTCATGCAAGACATTTGGCTTCTGGATCTAGGGTGGGACAACGCCCTCCCTCAAGATTTCTGTCAGCGATGGGTTGACTTCCTAAAGAATTACTCGGTGCTCGATCAGATTCGTGTTCCTCGGTGGGTCGCGTTCCGACCACACCTAAAGGTCGAAACCCACGGGTTCTGCGACGCTTCACAGAAGGCGTACGGCGCAGCAATTTACGTTCGTGTCGAGGTTGGGTCCACGTTAATAGTGACCCTGCTGACTGCAAAGACTCGAGAGGCCCCAGTTAAAACGGTGTCGCTCCCTCGGCTAGAACTGTGCGGTGCCTTGTTGTTGTCCGAAATGGCCACCGCTGTTCTGCCACAAATGCCAGGGGCCGCGTCTGTCCTATACTGTTGGACCGACTCGACTATTGTCCTCGCATGGCTGCATAAGCCAGCGTGCCAGTGGACAACGTTCGTGGTCAACCGGGTGACCAAGATCACCCAGTTCACCGACGTGCAGAAATGGGCACATGTCCGCTCCGAGCAGAACCCTGCGAATCTCGCTAGCCGGGGCGGAATTCTCCAAGATCTTGCAGATAACCAGTAGTGGTGGCACGGTCCTGACTGGCTGCAAAGGTCTCGCAGCGACTGGCCCACTCATGGCAATGATGCCCCCGCGACTGAACTCGAGAAGCGAGTACTCAAGGTCCATGTCACGAAGGCGCCCCCCGAAGATCTTCTTGAACGTTTTTCCACACTCGACAAGGCATTACGAGTCCTTGCCTATGTTAATCGCTTCATCCAGCGCACGCGGAAGATTCGATCCTCGTTTGAAGAGCACCTGACCGCTAATGAGGTTTCGTCGGCTAAACGTCTTCTAGTTTCCGTCACTCAGCGCAGACACTTCGTCTCTGAGATGGGCTGCTTCAGCGAAAAGCGTCCAATATCGGCATCCAGTCCGATTCACAATCTGAACCCCTTCGTGGATTCGCAAGGCCTTATGAGAGCCTGCGGCCGGGTCACGTACTCTGATCTTCTCCAATATGACTAACGGCACCCTATTATCCTTCCGTACGACTGCCATCTGTCTCGACTCCTGGTTCAATTTACACATCGCATCACGCTGCACGGTCAGCTGATGATCCGTCTGATCCGGGCCAAATTCTGGATTCCAAGGGTGAGGAAGTCCGTCGTCTATTCTTGTAAGGTATGTGTCATCCACAAGAAGAAGTTGCAGACGCAACTCATGGGAGAGTTACCCAAGGGAGAGCGCCCATTCACGTACACCTGTGTGGATTATGCCGGTCCTTTCGAGATAAAAAACTATACGGGGAGAGCCTGTCTCATCACAAAGGGTTATGTGTTGGTGTTTGTGTGCTTCTTCACTAAGGCCATCCATTTAGAGCCTACGTCGGACCTTACGACCGAGAAATTTCTGGCCGATTTTCTCCAGAGCCTAAAAGGGGCTGTGACCGGTGCCTATAGTCACCAGCAGCTTCTCTGGCATTTCATTCCTCCGGGAGCTCCCCACATGGGGGGCCTGTGGGAAGCAGGCATCAAGAGTTTACAGACCTTGTTCTACAAGTCCACCGCCACGCGGAAATACACCTTTGAGGAGCTGGCTACTCTCCTGGTTGGCCTGAATTCGCGGCCACTCGCGCCAATGTCCGAAGACCCTGCTGATCTGTTGGCTCTTACACCCGGGCACTTTCTTGTGGGAAACCCACTTCTCGCCACGGTCGAGCCCAAGATAAAGGGGGACACCACTTCCATCATTAATCGCTCGCAACACCTCAAGGCTCTTCAGCAGCAATTTCGGCTGCGATGGAAGGAAGAGTACCTCAAGGAGTTCCATAAGAGGAATAAGTGGCAAGCCCCTACGAGGGATCTCCGCGTTGGGGATATAGTCGTCATCAAGGAGGACAACCTTCCGTCTAATGAGTGGCGTTTTGGCAGGGTTGACGCGGTGTATCCAGGATCCGATGGCCATGTCCGCGTGATCGACATCCGCACCGCGCGAGGGCTCGTCAAGCGGCCCTTTTCTAAGGTCGTGCTTCTTCCGTTGGAAGCGTCCGCCTACCCACAGTAATTAACATTTCTTCCGCTCCAATGTTCCTGTCCATTGTGTTGTCTCGTAGCTCTGCCCGTAGTTCCGAACCTTCCGTCACACCGATTCTGATAATGTTATGTGTTCCTTCACCATATTTCCGTCAGCCATAGCCAACACGATGTCGCCACGCCCACGCAACACCCAATCGCTGGAGAGCAGATGTACTCGAGGTATTCCATCCTACCGTTGCCGAGTCTGCAATGGAATCCACGCCTTGAAGAAGTGTCGGCGCTTCCTACGCCTTAGTGCCGAGAAGCGGCTCCGAGCGGTTCTCGTGAACTGGTATTTCTCGAGCTGCCTGGCCCACGAGCACTCCGACGGATCCTGGATCGGCTGGGTGACGGCTGTAAGACGTGTGGTCAGGATCACAACACGCTGCTGCACCTCGTGGAGAAGCCGCGGGCTCGGAAGGAAGTCCTCGGCGAAAGGCACGCCAAGAGGAGCACCGGTCACGGAGCGCGGGAGACAGGACACGGAGTGTTTCGTCTGGCGCCCGGCCGTCATCCGCCAACTCCCGTCGTCCTGGGCGCGAATATGTACCCGCGGATTATGCAACCGGGCTTCCTGAAGATCCAGGACGGGCTGCCAGTGGCCCAGTGCACAGTTTTTGGATGGGTCGTGCCCCGAGCCTGTCACCAGCCATAACAACGAGGGACCTATTGCAACCCGAGCGATTGCAAGGGGGGCGGAATGTTAAGCTGTGGATAAGAGCGCATCCGCGCTGAAGAGTGCGTCCGCGCTGAAGAGCGCACCCGCGCTGAGTGCATCCGCACTCGCCCCTCTGTGCACTCTCTCACTCGTTGGTTGTCGTCGATCGTCTTTTTTTTGTACTAGTTAAGTTTAAATCCTCTGTAAGCAGACAAATAAAGCTGAACGCGTTCCTTCTGAATTTATGAAAAGACGCCCCCGGCTTCTTACTTCAATACATTTCTGGGATCTTTTGCGGCAGCAACGCCCCCTTACAACTTTTTGGTCCTTCGAGACGGATATTTTGGATATTTTCTACCAGCAGTCCAGGCATTGTTCCGTCAAAGATAAGTACGACATTTTTACCGTCTCCGTCTCTTTGCCGGTTTTCAGCAGTGGTCCGAACATTAAATTTCGTTCACACTGCTGCAAGATTTGTTGTTTTTTCTACGTGTCAACTCCAAGTCCGAGTTTTCTGACACCATGGCACCTTGAATTTTTCTAAAAAAAACAAAAAAAAAAACACTACAAAATTTTCCATCCATCTCCGTTTTGTGTGCCTCGCCATATTCCTCGCGAATTTTGGCCTCTCCGTTATCCATTCGCTCGCCAACCGTCGAGGCATATATGCATCCACATATATACACACATACATATATTTTTTTTCGGTGCAATTAATCCGCAAAGAGAAAAAAAAAATCCGCAAGTGAACAGTGAAATTGTGTGGTGACAAAAAAGGGCATATTTAATATTGGCCAGCCGGTGTGAAGTGGTTCCGGTAATTTCCAAGTTCACCGAACAGAAATTATATTATTATTATTGGTGTTTTTATAGCTAGAGAATTGAGATGGCAAGATTGGTTAAAATGCGATTTTTGGCAAAATAATACGACATCCCAAATTTTATAAGGATCGGTCGACTAAATCCTATAGCTGCCACATAGCTGAACAATCGGAAATGACCCAACTTTCGTGTTTTGATAGATATAAACTTGGAACTTTGTACAGATTCTATTTTTGGTCAGTTGATCCGACCCGACAAATTTCATTAGGATCGGCCGACTATATCTTATAGCTGCCATATAACTGAACGATCGGAAATGGTATTTGGTAAAAACAGTTTGGTGTTTTTGAAGATAGAAGCTTGGGACTTTCTTTAGATTTTGTTTTGTAATGAATTGATTATATTATGATATTCTCATAAGGATCGGCCAACTATATCCGATTTTTGCGATATATATCGGGTTTTAACTGCAAGGGTATATCAACTTCGGCTCCGGCCGAAGTAAGCTTTCCTTCTTGTTTTTATTTACTATCAACATTTTACTGCTCCTAATGTCATTTCATTACAACTTTCAATAACATAGTGCGACCAAAAAAATATTTTGAGGAACTTTTAAAGTGTATGTTGGGATCGGGGCGAGGTTGCTACACGATTCCTTTATTCTTACTCAAATCAATGATGTGTGGCGCGCGCTAAAAAACTTCGTCCGTTTCCCTCACGTAGCTAGCTTGACCTAGCGATATTCCGCCATTTGACAAATATCGAATAGCTTAACATCTAGCATTTTTCAAAACTAGCTTTAAACATTATTCAACCCTAATTTTAACGTTTTCATTATTCAAATATAAACTTAAATCTATGACGGCGGTAACATTCCCTCCCCCGTAATTAATCCCGATACGTGGTCAGTTACCATTCACCAAGCCGACGTCCAGAACTCCTACCTTTGTTGCTGATCTTTCCATAACGCCATGCTGCGTCTTGATGGTCACGCGTCGAACTTGTCCATCCTTGGCCATCCATGAGCACGTCGTTGTCGTAGATGAGCTCTACGTAATCAGTTACGCGTCCTTTTAACCACAGGTTCCTATGGAGAAGCTCATCTACGACTACGAGGTGCTTTCGATGGTGATTGGTACCTTCTCAAGCCATTTGGTGCGCCTGGTTAATACGAACGCATAGATTCATCCTCTCTATGGGCAGCGGCTTATATTCGCTCGCTGATCCTAGCAGCAGGTGGTTTGGAGTCAGGTCGGCGTCATCCTCGGAATCCAAACTTACGAACGTGAGAGATCGCGAGTTGATAATAAATTGTACCTTCATCAATGCGTATGTCAGCCCCTCGTCGTTGAAAGAGCAACTTGAGCAAATGTTCTTCAAGATTCCTTTAGTTCTCCGGACGAGTCTCTCCCATGCTCCACCCATGTGCGTCTGACAGGCGAACAAAGCCACCTACCTTTCTATTTGCGCCGGCCGTTCACCAATTACGGGCCAAAATAGTCAACGCCTGTATAGGTGAACGGCCTCTCGAAGTTTCCAACTCTTGCCCTCGGGATCGGTGCCATATGGGGTGGTCTGGGAACTGCTCTATTAATCTTGCATCGTTGGCATGTGTTAAGTTCAAATTTATTCAGTACTCGTAGCCGGCTGATATAAAACGAATTTTGGATGCCGTTTATTAAAGTCTCATGAGCGACATGGTGATACTTTTCGTGGAAGCTTCTAACTATGAGGTTGGCAGTACTCCATTGTTGTCCAGGTATGCGTTTAATCCGGCCAATCTGCTTCCCTTGAGGAGCACCGGTCTCGCGGATAACGATTTTAGTTTTTCTGCGAAGACGATGGCTTCAGATTGGTTGTTTAGCAGCATCTTTGCCTTGCTTACATGAGCCATTTCGATTGCAGCCGATCAATGAACAGGAGTACTAGCGCTACTCGCCGTATAATCGCCGCCAATTGGAGAAATCGTGCGCGTTAAACGTAACCACTGATCTCGTATGCGTCGTCATCACATGCTTCCGTATCTCCGAAGTACCCATGATGCTCTCCTGCTTTTTGGATGTTGGCCAGTTGCTTGCATCGGTCTTCAGGAACTCCGGGCCCGTTATCCACGTCTCTTGCTAGGTTTGCCCGGTGACCTTGGTAGCTCCATCTGCTACGTTCAGCTTTGAAGAAATCCACCGCCATTGCTTGACCAGTGTTGTTTCCAGAATTTCGGCGACTCTGTACATCACGAACTGATGAATGTTGCGGGGGTCCATAGTTAACCACTGCAACACTGTCTTGGAGTCCGACCAGTATGTGGCTTTGTCGATTCGTAGGTTGCGTGTGCTCATCACCATGTGGTCTAAACGTGCTCCCAAAACTGCTGCCTGCAGCTCTATACGCGGAATCGATAGTGGTTTTAAAGGTGCTCTCTTGGATTTCGGTATAACCAACGACATGACGACTTTGTCATCCGTTGCCCCACGCAAGTAGCAGACTGCAGAATACGCTTGCTCGCAGGCGTCGAAAAATGTGTGGAGTCCAACTTGACCTGGCTCCGAGGTGGCTGGGGCAAAGCATCTAGGGACCTCGATAGTCCCTATCTCTTGCAAAATGGTTTTCCATTGGCGCCATTCTTCTAGCATTCTTTCAGGTAGCTCTTGATCCCATTCAAAATTGTGCCACCATATGTGCTGGAGGTGTATTTTTAGCCCAATCGTCTGGCATGATAAAAATCCCAATGGATCGAGAATCCACATCAGAACTTGTAGTACTTCTCGCTTGGTAGGGACTGCGTTTTCCGCAAGCTCTTCACGCGTCAGCTTTGAAAATCTGAAGATAAACTTGAACATATCATTATGTGGGTCCCAGGGTATGTCCTTTTCTGTTGAATAAAAATCCACGGGCTTTTGGCTTCCAACGTTGCCATTATCCTGCAAGCTTTTAAGTACTTCTTCCGAATTCGACGACCAAATACGGATCTCGAATCCGCCTCTGTGATGTACTTCTATTACTTGTCTGGTGATCTGGATGGACTTATGTTCGTTCCTCATGCTATCGATGAAGTCGTCAACGTAGTGCACCCTTTGGATGGCGTTTAAGGCCAATGGGAAATCTTCTTGGTGGGTTTCCGCGATCTTGTCTCGAACAATGTACACTATAAACGGCGCGCAGCTAATCTATTTGTCGCTGCCTTTGTCATACCACAAAAATCGTAGGTGAATCTGTGGCTCGAAACATCCCAGCAACCGCTACGTCAGCGGGGTTCATCTGCATGAGATGGTCTTTTCTCCATCTTTAACAATAGATGGTTCTTGTTCATGTCCGGATTGCCTTCCCGCACATGTTCTCTCCGTTGCCGGCTATACTGATTAGCGTATCGATGGCTATCGCTTTGCCGTGCCGTGGCTGCAACCCGCAAGACAGCAATCGCAACTTCAATCCTTGCTCTCAATGTCGTCTACGCCTGCACACTCGAAATGATACCACCTTTCGCAAACGTCACACTGTATCCAATTTTCCGACGCTTTCTCGTTTTTGTGGCTGCTGTGTCTGCTATCCTGTGGCTGCTAGGGACGCGACGCCTCACCTCTGCCTTTATCCGCAAGAGTCTTTTCCTCTGCCCAGGTCCACAGGAGTTCTGGTTTTCCTCAAAAATGAGGTGCTCCACTTAACATAGATCTGGCTGCTAGGGACGCGATGCCTTAGTTTTTTTTAGACATTTTTCGCCTCCAGTCGTTTAGCTGTTTTCCGCCTGCGACGCGACGCTGTTTCTCCCCCCTAATCCTCTGGTAACGAAGTTATTGGAGAAATTTTTTTTAGTAATTTTGTGATCGGGGCGAGTTTGCTACACGATTTTTTTAAGCCAACATTGGTTGGGTTTGGTTTATTTTTCCTTTATTCTTACTCAAATCAATGCTGTGTGGCGCGCGCTAAAAAACTTCGTCCGTTTCCCACCCCTCGCTTGCTTCACCTAGCGATGACAGACTCCTTGTTTTTCCGCCATTTTACAAATATAGAATAGCTTAACATCTAGCATTTTTTAAAACAAATTCCAAACATTATTCAACACTAATTCTAATGTTTTCGTTATTCAAATATAAACTATAATTCAAATATAAAATTTATGACGGCGGTAATAGTGATATAGAAGGAATTGTTTATCAGGTCGAATATTGAGTGTGGCGAGCAAAATTTAGTGTATGTTCACGACTCAGACATTCGTCACCCATAATAACATAATCACACAACCAAATCCAAAAATTGTTTTGACAATGATGATACAGAAGAATTCAAGGAGATATAAATTAAAAACAAACAAATCCCACATAAACTAAATTTTGCACGTTACAAAAAGTTTTAATTTCCAAAAAAATATTAATATTTTGTCCAAAGAAATTTATTTGAGATGACTTCCTGTACGACTTCAGGCATGCTCTCTACAAATTTCTATTATATCTTTGGCAATACGTATCCATTCAGCTACAACACGCTCCCAAAATTTTTACCTGTTTTATGGAACTGTTTTGTACTGCCCGAGCCGTCTTTTCATGATTGACCAAAGATTTTCAATTGGATTGAGGTCGGGACATTGTGCTGGGCATCCCATTTATTTAAATGGTTGCCTTCCAATCCATTCCTTAACAATTTTCGAAGTGTGCTTCGGATCCCCATCTTTTTGAAAAACCATTTCTTTTTCAAAACAAGCACATTTTTCAATAAAAAATGCCTGAAATGAGGAGAAACAAGGTCCTAACCTAACACTAAAGGAAGATTTCAAAAGCTACAACATTTAACAATTGAAAAACGTTGGAAATTTTAAAATCGGCTTAAAATTACGCGTTTAGGAATTTTTAAGCGCAAAAATGTCTTGAAAAACGGTTTTTCTAAATAAATCAAGATTTTGAGGGTATTAAATATTTCAAACACGGTTTTGTGCTATATTCGACTTAACAATTTCTACTATGTCTCTTTATATATATTAAATATTTTTAGAAATAATAAAAATAAATAAATTATATATCATATTTTTAATATATTTGGTGGGTCAATAAGACTTCTCCTTTATTTTCAATTTACCTTGGGAGTTTTTTACAAATATTTCCCAAGAACTCTATTGAGATTTCTTTGCATGAATTCGTGTTAAAGGGGGACATCTGAGTAACAGGCGAAAAAAAAAAGATTTTCTGGAATTTTTTTTGGCCAAATAAAAACAATTAATCGAAAATTCGTAACTGAGGTTTTATTATATTATATTTAAACTACACAATACAATTTTTTTTTTAATAAATCGAAAACAAAATGCCGGCCCTGCAGCCCTTATTCGTGGGCCCTATTTTTTTAAAGGGGGTCCATGGCCGAACACCTAACGTCCGTAATTTTTTATCTAGAACAAAAAATCAAGTTTGGTTAGTTTCTGTATCTCAACGGCGAAAGTTTCAAATAAAAATATCAAATAATGACAGAGATACAGCCCATAATCGTAGCGCGCCTACACCGAAAAGTATGAGTTTCTCGGTAGCGTCTAAACTTTAAACGCGTTTTTCTCGGAACGACATTTTTGTGTGCGGCGCAGGTGATTCACAAAATTCTATGGTACCGATCTAGCTGAAATTTGGATATGTTGTTCTAAAAAGTAACACCTCTGTCCCGTACTAGAATCATTTATTTTTAATGATTAGTTTTTTTTGTATCATTAATTTAAGATAAGTTTTTTAAATTTTAAAAATTTTTTTTTTTGTCAGTTCGCCATTTTGTTGTTTATTGATGAAAGTATTTCATTCTAGTACGGGACAGAGCCATAAGCTTACAAAACAATAATCTATTCTAATTTTTTGTTTCGGATGACTCTAGCAGTCGAAATCACCTGCGCCAGGGACCTAATTTTTTTTTATATGCATACTTTGGCATGTTATAAAGTGTATTAAACTACACAAGAATAAATTAAACAAAATATTTTCAAATAGTTTATGATGCCTATAAAAATGAAAATTGCATATGTGAAAATTGGACCGATCGCATTTATTCCAAAAAAAATTTTTTACTAAAAAGTAGGCCGGAACATGAGACTACATCCTTAAGTACTGTGGGATATACCTGTGAGGCATCGCCGCAGAATGGAAAATTTCGACACTACGTGTCGATACGTGTGTCGATAGACATATGTATTCTGAGTATACTGTCAAAATTTTAGATCGATAGGTTAAGAGTTGTTCGAGTTACGTGTTCGGCCAACTCAAAAAAAGTGGTTTCGAGAAAATCGCGTTTAAAGTTTAAAGTACTGTGGGACATACCTGTAAGGCATCGACGCAGAATGGAAAATTTCGACACTTAGACACTTTGGCCGCACTCTATCTTATGAAATGTTATTTTAAAGACCCAAAAAAATTTTTTTTAGCGAAAAAAAAAATTTCTGATTTTTTCAAAACTCTACTCAGATGTCCCCCCTTAAGCAATCACACAAATGGAAGCATTATAATACACTAAACATTATAAAAACCTATATTACTGGTGTCCTATATTATTGGTGTCCACAGCTCACTTTAACAATCGATAGCACTTACTGATAATTATCATTCTTGGTATTGAGTTTTACGAAGCTATATAATTGCATAAAAAAACTGATAAATTGATGTTTGATAAAAATATTTAATACCACAAAAATGGCCAAATTCTCCATAGTGCAATGTAGCCCCAAGCGATCCGAACATGCAGAGGATACCAAAATTTCCAATGCTGGAAAATTTTGGTTCCACGCCTTGTACCGACTTTCATTAAGACTGCTCATGGAGACCAATTACATTCAAAAACCATAGAGGGACTTCGACGATGTTATTTCTAGCCTTTGTTTAAAACCCTTTGTCAATACTGGTTTTACTATTATTAAGGCCACGAAAAACCCTAACCGCTTATAGGAAACACTTGAATACCCCAGCGTTTCTTTTAGAAATTATTTTTTTGATATTTTGGAGCATTTGTGGAGCCAAGTTCCACCTCACCAAGTTCTCCTTTCCGAAACCTGTCCGCAAGTTCACCGCCGCTTCAATAGCGCGATATTTAAAGGAAGATTTTTATACCCTTGCAGAGGGTATTATAATTTTGTCCAAAACGCAGTGCTTGTGAAACGCAGTGAAGGAGACATCTCCGACCCTATAAAGTATATAAATTTTTGATCAGGATCACCTCCTGAGGTCATATAAGCATGTCCGTCTGTCTGTCCGTCTGTCTGTTTCTACGCAAACTAGTCTCTCAGTTTTAAAGCTATCGTCTTGAAACTTTGTTACACCCTTCTTTTTTTTGCCAGGTTCTATTCCAGGGCCATTCACCTTTCCGGCCACTCAATAATTATAGTCGAAAATTTAATTATCGAAAAATTATAATTAAATAATTTAATTGTCAACCTTCTGTCTGAATCGAGCCGCGGTTTCAATTCCACCATTCCAGCTTCGTGATAATTAACCTCAATTTATTCAAAATTAAGATTTTCAACTCCTCCCTTCCAACTCCATAATAATTAAATCCGACAATTAGGCAAAAATTAGTTATTTAGTTTTTTTTTTGTGTTAAATCCTAACCAAGGTCAAGTCCAGGAATTCAATATTTACGTACGAGCCATACTGATCGAAATATACATATGTATATAGACAGTCATCAATTTTTTTTCCGAACGAGCACGAATTTTCCGGTACTTGTCCATTTTCCGTTCCGTCATTTTCTTAGCGCCGCTTCTACTCCGCATCAGGCAACATCCGCCTGGAATCTCAACAAACCTTTGACGAATGAGGCTCTGTCAAGCTATTGGTCAATAGCCAGTTGAAAATCCTTTTCAACATCCAGGCTATTTCTCAAGAGTCCGGGGTCGCGCTGAAGGAGCTGCAAGCCACCATTCAGAGTTGTCTGACAGCCCTAGCAATGTCCGCCATCAATGTTGAGGCTTGGGACTGCCTCCTGGTGTTTATGATTTCGTCAAAGCTCCCCAAAGTCACACTTTCCATGTGGGAGCAATCCGTTCATAATAAGACCGAAATTCCAACATGGAAGGAATTAGACAACTTCCTGACAGAGCGCCATCGCACTCTGGAAGCAATCGACGACGTCAGGCCTAGTGGCTCCGGGCAACTTCCGCCAAGGTCGGGAACTCCTACTGCTCCTGCTCGAAGGCTCCATTCATACGAGACTCGAGTGGTTCCGGGCCCCACGGGTTGCAATCTCTGTTCGAGGGAGAACCACCCCATTCGCTTATGTCCGCGGTTCTTGAAAATGGACGTAAATGGGCGCTCGGACTACATTAAAAGGAAGCAGCTATGTTTGAACTGTTTTGCCCGAGGGCACCAGCAACGAGACTGCACGAGCGCCCATTCCTGCTTCACATGTCACAGCCGACACCACACCCTTCTGCACCGCGGCAATCCGTTCGCCACCGCTCCAAGTCCGCCTACGACAGCAAGGGCTCGACCCGCACAGACTGCCAGAAGCACAAACGGCTCAGAGGATCAGTCGGATGTGCAGGTGTGTTTCGCTTCCGGGTCAGGAGCCGCCCTACTAGGCACGGCCCTTATCAACGTGTGCCATTTGGGGTGCAGCTTCCAGGCACGAACACTGATAAACTCAGGGTCCGAAGCGACCTTCATAACGGAACGACTGTTCAACCTCGTCAAACCACCCTTCAAGACGATTCAAGCCCAAGTTTCCGGCCTTAATCAGACCATTTCCGCGCCATCAGACCACAAAATTGTGCCATTTCTCCATTCGGTCGCCGTCTAGACCCGGGCTACAATTAGAGACTGCGGCCTACGTTCTTCCGCAGTTGGCAGGAAATCTGCCATCATACCCGATTCCGCGAGATCGTCTCAAGGGGCTGCCCGACATTCCCCTGGCGGACCCCAACTTCTTTGAGAGCTCCCAAGTCGATGTGTTAATAGGAGCTGACATTCTTCCGTCCATTCTCCTCGGTAATGCCAAGGCTAACATATGCGGGTCGCTTCTCGGTCAGGAGACCATTTTTGGATGGGTGCTGACAGGCCCATTATCTCCAGCCAATCCCCGCAGCGTGTCGGTTTTTTCCACACGAATGGCCCCCAGCCTCGGTGACTCAATGGATCAGCTCCTCACCAAATTCTGGGAGGTGGAAGATGTGCCCACACAGATAAGTTCGGAATCGGATTCAGTTTGCGAGCACAATTTTGTCCAGACGACGAAAAGAGACGAGTGTGGCAAGTACGTTGTGACGCTCCCCTTACGCGACTCCGGGCAGAAGGGTTCCGGGCTAGCGGCTTCACGGTCCTTTGCCCTTGCTCAGTTCCTGCGTAATGAGAAGCGCCTGAAAAGGGACCCGCCCCTTAAGGACCGCTATGACTCGGTAATTCAGGAGTACATCGACTTAGGCCACATGACCGAGGTCTCTCCCGCAAGCAATTCCGCTACCTACTATCTTCCACATCATGCCGTCTTCAAGCCCGAAAGCATGACCTTGGCGGGTGGTCTTCAATGCTTCGAGCCCGTCCGCAAACGGGACCAGTCTGAGCCACATTCTTACGCGGGCCCGGTCTTACAATCCGACCTGACGATTCAAATCCTAAAGTGGCGATACTTTAGGTTTGTCTTCAACGCCGACATCGAATGATGTATCGGCAAATTTGGGTAGACCCCAAGCAAAGGGTCCGCTCCAACGTATTTTGTTTCGCAGTCCCGATGGGGATATCCGCGACTACGAGTTGAAAACGGTCACCTTCAGTTTCAATTATGCCCCGTTCCTGGCGATCCGTGCGCTGCAACAGCTCGCTTACGACGAAGAGTCGAAGTATCCGCAGGCAAGCCAAATTATCCGGCATTTTACGTTCGGGCAAAAATGTTCATGCAAGACATTTGGCTTCTGGATCTAGGGTGGGACAACGCCCTCCCTCAAGATTTCTGTCAGCGATGGGTTGACTTCCTAAAGAATTACTCGGTGCTCGATCAGATTCGTGTTCCTCGGTGGGTCGCGTTCCGACCACACCTAAAGGTCGAAACCCACGGGTTCTGCGACGCTTCACAGAAGGCGTACGGCGCAGCAATTTACGTTCGTGTCGAGGTTGGGTCCACGTTAATAGTGACCCTGCTGACTGCAAAGACTCGAGAGGCCCCAGTTAAAACGGTGTCGCTCCCTCGGCTAGAACTGTGCGGTGCCTTGTTGTTGTCCGAAATGGCCACCGCTGTTCTGCCACAAATGCCAGGGGCCGCGTCTGTCCTATACTGTTGGACCGACTCGACTATTGTCCTCGCATGGCTGCATAAGCCAGCGTGCCAGTGGACAACGTTCGTGGTCAACCGGGTGACCAAGATCACCCAGTTCACCGACGTGCAGAAATGGGCACATGTCCGCTCCGAGCAGAACCCTGCGAATCTCGCTAGCCGGGGCGGAATTCTCCAAGATCTTGCAGATAACCAGTAGTGGTGGCACGGTCCTGACTGGCTGCAAAGGTCTCGCAGCGACTGGCCCACTCATGGCAATGATGCCCCCGCGACTGAACTCGAGAAGCGAGTACTCAAGGTCCATGTCACGAAGGCGCCCCCCGAAGATCTTCTTGAACGTTTTTCCACACTCGACAAGGCATTACGAGTCCTTGCCTATGTTAATCGCTTCATCCAGCGCACGCGGAAGATTCGATCCTCGTTTGAAGAGCACCTGACCGCTAATGAGGTTTCGTCGGCTAAACGTCTTCTAGTTTCCGTCACTCAGCGCAGACACTTCGTCTCTGAGATGGGCTGCTTCAGCGAAAAGCGTCCAATATCGGCATCCAGTCCGATTCACAATCTGAACCCCTTCGTGGATTCGCAAGGCCTTATGAGAGCCTGCGGCCGGGTCACGTACTCTGATCTTCTCCAATATGACTAACGGCACCCTATTATCCTTCCGTACGACTGCCATCTGTCTCGACTCCTGGTTCAATTTACACATCGCATCACGCTGCACGGTCAGCTGATGATCCGTCTGATCCGGGCCAAATTCTGGATTCCAAGGGTGAGGAAGTCCGTCGTCTATTCTTGTAAGGTATGTGTCATCCACAAGAAGAAGTTGCAGACGCAACTCATGGGAGAGTTACCCAAGGGAGAGCGCCCATTCACGTACACCTGTGTGGATTATGCCGGTCCTTTCGAGATAAAAAACTATACGGGGAGAGCCTGTCTCATCACAAAGGGTTATGTGTTGGTGTTTGTGTGCTTCTTCACTAAGGCCATCCATTTAGAGCCTACGTCGGACCTTACGACCGAGAAATTTCTGGCCGATTTTCTCCAGAGCCTAAAAGGGGCTGTGACCGGTGCCTATAGTCACCAGCAGCTTCTCTGGCATTTCATTCCTCCGGGAGCTCCCCACATGGGGGGCCTGTGGGAAGCAGGCATCAAGAGTTTACAGACCTTGTTCTACAAGTCCACCGCCACGCGGAAATACACCTTTGAGGAGCTGGCTACTCTCCTGGTTGGCCTGAATTCGCGGCCACTCGCGCCAATGTCCGAAGACCCTGCTGATCTGTTGGCTCTTACACCCGGGCACTTTCTTGTGGGAAACCCACTTCTCGCCACGGTCGAGCCCAAGATAAAGGGGGACACCACTTCCATCATTAATCGCTCGCAACACCTCAAGGCTCTTCAGCAGCAATTTCGGCTGCGATGGAAGGAAGAGTACCTCAAGGAGTTCCATAAGAGGAATAAGTGGCAAGCCCCTACGAGGGATCTCCGCGTTGGGGATATAGTCGTCATCAAGGAGGACAACCTTCCGTCTAATGAGTGGCGTTTTGGCAGGGTTGACGCGGTGTATCCAGGATCCGATGGCCATGTCCGCGTGATCGACATCCGCACCGCGCGAGGGCTCGTCAAGCGGCCCTTTTCTAAGGTCGTGCTTCTTCCGTTGGAAGCGTCCGCCTACCCACAGTAATTAACATTTCTTCCGCTCCAATGTTCCTGTCCATTGTGTTGTCTCGTAGCTCTGCCCGTAGTTCCGAACCTTCCGTCACACCGATTCTGATAATGTTATGTGTTCCTTCACCATATTTCCGTCAGCCATAGCCAACACGATGTCGCCACGCCCACGCAACACCCAATCGCTGGAGAGCAGATGTACTCGAGGTATTCCATCCTACCGTTGCCGAGTCTGCAATGGAATCCACGCCTTGAAGAAGTGTCGGCGCTTCCTACGCCTTAGTGCCGAGAAGCGGCTCCGAGCGGTTCTCGTGAACTGGTATTTCTCGAGCTGCCTGGCCCACGAGCACTCCGACGGATCCTGGATCGGCTGGGTGACGGCTGTAAGACGTGTGGTCAGGATCACAACACGCTGCTGCACCTCGTGGAGAAGCCGCGGGCTCGGAAGGAAGTCCTCGGCGAAAGGCACGCCAAGAGGAGCACCGGTCACGGAGCGCGGGAGACAGGACACGGAGTGTTTCGTCTGGCGCCCGGCCGTCATCCGCCAACTCCCGTCGTCCTGGGCGCGAATATGTACCCGCGGATTATGCAACCGGGCTTCCTGAAGATCCAGGACGGGCTGCCAGTGGCCCAGTGCACAGTTTTTGGATGGGTCGTGCCCCGAGCCTGTCACCAGCCATAACAACGAGGGACCTATTGCAACCCGAGCGATTGCAAGGGGGGCGGAATGTTAAGCTGTGGATAAGAGCGCATCCGCGCTGAAGAGTGCGTCCGCGCTGAAGAGCGCACCCGCGCTGAGTGCATCCGCACTCGCCCCTCTGTGCACTCTCTCACTCGTTGGTTGTCGTCGATCGTCTTTTTTTTGTACTAGTTAAGTTTAAATCCTCTGTAAGCAGACAAATAAAGCTGAACGCGTTCCTTCTGAATTTATGAAAAGACGCCCCCGGCTTCTTACTTCAATACATTTCTGGGATCTTTTGCGGCAGCAACGCCCCCTTACAACTTTTTGGTCCTTCGAGACGGATATTTTGGATATTTTCTACCAGCAGTCCAGGCATTGTTCCGTCAAAGATAAGTACGACATTTTTACCGTCTCCGTCTCTTTGCCGGTTTTCAGCAGTGGTCCGAACATTAAATTTCGTTCACACTGCTGCAAGATTTGTTGTTTTTTCTACGTGTCAACTCCAAGTCCGAGTTTTCTGACACCATGGCACCTTGAATTTTTCTAAAAAAAACAAAAAAAAAACACTACAAAATTTTCCATCCATCTCCGTTTTGTGTGCCTCGCCATATTCCTCGCGAATTTTGGCCTCTCCGTTATCCATTCGCTCGCCAACCGTCGAGGCATATATGCATCCACATATATACACACATACATATATTTTTTTTCGGTGCAATTAATCCGCAAAGAGAAAAAAAAAATCCGCAAGTGAACAGTGAAATCGTGTGGTGACAAAAAAGGGCATATTTAATATTGGCCAGCCGGTGTGAAGTGGTTCCGGTAATTTCCAAGTTCACCGAACAGAAATTATATTATTATTATTGGTGTTTTTATAGCTAGAGAATTGAGATGGCAAGATTGGTTAAAATGCGATTTTTGGCAAAATAATACGACATCCCAAATTTTATAAGGATCGGTCGACTAAATCCTATAGCTGCCACATAGCTGAACAATCGGAAATGACCCAACTTTCGTGTTTTGATAGATATAAACTTGGAACTTTGTACAGATTCTATTTTTGGTCAGTTGATCCGACCCGACAAATTTCATTAGGATCGGCCGACTATATCTTATAGCTGCCATATAACTGAACGATCGGAAATGGTATTTGGTAAAAACAGTTTGGTGTTTTTGAAGATAGAAGCTTGGGACTTTCTTTAGATTTTGTTTTGTAATGAATTGATTATATTATGATATTCTCATAAGGATCGGCCAACTATATCCGATTTTTGCGATATATATCGGGTTTTAACTGCAAGGGTATATCAACTTCGGCTCCGGCCGAAGTAAGCTTTCCTTCTTGTTTTTATTTACTATCAACATTTTACTGCTCCTAATGTCATTTCATTACAACTTTCAATAACATAGTGCGACCAAAAAAATATTTTGAGGAACTTTTAAAGTGTATGTTGGGATCGGGGCGAGGTTGCTACACGATTCCTTTATTCTTACTCAAATCAATGATGTGTGGCGCGCGCTAAAAAACTTCGTCCGTTTCCCTCACGTAGCTAGCTTGACCTAGCGATATTCCGCCATTTGACAAATATCGAATAGCTTAACATCTAGCATTTTTCAAAACTAGCTTTAAACATTATTCAACCCTAATTTTAACGTTTTCATTATTCAAATATAAACTTAAATCTATGACGGCGGTAACATTCCCTCCCCCGTAATTAATCCCGATACGTGGTCAGTTACCATTCACCAAGCCGACGTCCAGAACTCCTACCTTTGTTGCTGATCTTTCCATAACGCCATGCTGCGTCTTGATGGTCACGCGTCGAACTTGTCCATCCTTGGCCATCCATGAGCACGTCGTTGTCGTAGATGAGCTCTACGTAATCAGTTACGCGTCCTTTTAACCACAGGTTCCTATGGAGAAGCTCATCTACGACTACGAGGTGCTTTCGATGGTGATTGGTACCTTCTCAAGCCATTTGGTGCGCCTGGTTAATACGAACGCATAGATTCATCCTCTCTATGGGCAGCGGCTTATATTCGCTCGCTGATCCTAGCAGCAGGTGGTTTGGAGTCAGGTCGGCGTCATCCTCGGAATCCAAACTTACGAACGTGAGAGATCGCGAGTTGATAATAAATTGTACCTTCATCAATGCGTATGTCAGCCCCTCGTCGTTGAAAGAGCAACTTGAGCAAATGTTCTTCAAGATTCCTTTAGTTCTCCGGACGAGTCTCTCCCATGCTCCACCCATGTGCGTCTGACAGGCGAACAAAGCCACCTACCTTTCTATTTGCGCCGGCCGTTCACCAATTACGGGCCAAAATAGTCAACGCCTGTATAGGTGAACGGCCTCTCGAAGTTTCCAACTCTTGCCCTCGGGATCGGTGCCATATGGGGTGGTCTGGGAACTGCTCTATTAATCTTGCATCGTTGGCATGTGTTAAGTTCAAATTTATTCAGTACTCGTAGCCGGCTGATATAAAACGAATTTTGGATGCCGTTTATTAAAGTCTCATGAGCGACATGGTGATACTTTTCGTGGAAGCTTCTAACTATGAGGTTGGCAGTACTCCATTGTTGTCCAGGTATGCGTTTAATCCGGCCAATCTGCTTCCCTTGAGGAGCACCGGTCTCGCGGATAACGATTTTAGTTTTTCTGCGAAGACGATGGCTTCAGATTGGTTGTTTAGCAGCATCTTTGCCTTGCTTACATGAGCCATTTCGATTGCAGCCGATCAATGAACAGGAGTACTAGCGCTACTCGCCGTATAATCGCCGCCAATTGGAGAAATCGTGCGCGTTAAACGTAACCACTGATCTCGTATGCGTCGTCATCACATGCTTCCGTATCTCCGAAGTACCCATGATGCTCTCCTGCTTTTTGGATGTTGGCCAGTTGCTTGCATCGGTCTTCAGGAACTCCGGGCCCGTTATCCACGTCTCTTGCTAGGTTTGCCCGGTGACCTTGGTAGCTCCATCTGCTACGTTCAGCTTTGAAGAAATCCACCGCCATTGCTTGACCAGTGTTGTTTCCAGAATTTCGGCGACTCTGTACATCACGAACTGATGAAAGTTGCGGGGGTCCATAGTTAACCACTGCAACACTGTCTTGGAGTCCGACCAGTATGTGGCTTTGTCGATTCGTAGGTTGCGTGTGCTCATCACCATGTGGTCTAAACGTGCTCCCAAAACTGCTGCCTGCAGCTCTATACGCGGAATCGATAGTGGTTTTAAAGGTGCTCTCTTGGATTTCGGTATAACCAACGACATGACGACTTTGTCATCCGTTGCCCCACGCAAGTAGCAGACTGCAGAATACGCTTGCTCGCAGGCGTCGAAAAATGTGTGGAGTCCAACTTGACCTGGCTCCGAGGTGGCTGGGGCAAAGCATCTAGGGACCTCGATAGTCCCTATCTCTTGCAAAATGGTTTTCCATTGGCGCCATTCTTCTAGCATTCTTTCAGGTAGCTCTTGATCCCATTCAAAATTTTGCCACCATATGTGCTGGAGGTGTATTTTTAGCCCAATCGTCTGGCATGATAAAAATCCCAATGGATCGAGAATCCACATCAGAACTTGTAGTACTTCTCGCTTGGTAGGGACTGCGTTTTCCGCAAGCTCTTCACGCGTCAGCTTTGAAAATCTGAAGATAAACTTGAACATATCATTATGTGGGTCCCAGGGTATGTCCTTTTCTGTTGAATAAAAATCCACGGGCTTTTGGCTTCCAACGTTGCCATTATCCTGCAAGCTTTTAAGTACTTCTTCCGAATTCGACGACCAAATACGGATCTCGAATCCGCCTCTGTGATGTACTTCTATTACTTGTCTGGTGATCTGGATGGACTTATGTTCGTTCCTCATGCTATCGATGAAGTCGTCAACGTAGTGCACCCTTTGGATGGCGTTTAAGGCCAATGGGAAATCTTCTTGGTGGGCTTCCGCGATCTTGTCTCGAACAATGTACACTATAAACGGCGCGCAGCTAATCTATTTGTCGCTGCCTTTGTCATACCACAAAAATCGTAGGTGAATCTGTGGCTCGAAACATCCCAGCAACCGCTACGTCAGCGGGGTTCATCTGCATGAGATGGTCTTTTCTCCATCTTTAACAATAGATGGTTCTTGTTCATGTCCGGATTGCCTTCCCGCACATGTTCTCTCCGTTGCCGGCTATACTGATTAGCGTATCGATGGCTATCGCTTTGCCGTGCCGTGGCTGCAACCCGCAAGACAGCAATCGCAACTTCAATCCTTGCTCTCAATGTCGTCTACGCCTGCACACTCGAAATGATACCACCTTTCGCAAACGTCACACTGTATCCAATTTTCCGACGCTTTCTCGTTTTTGTGGCTGCTGTGTCTGCTATCCTGTGGCTGCTAGGGACGCGACGCCTCACCTCTGCCTTTATCCGCAAGAGTCTTTTCTTGGTGGGTCATAACCTTATATTTGGTGGGTCAATAAGACTTCTCCTTTATTTTCAATTTACCTTGGGAGTTTTTTACAAATATTTCCCAAGAACTCTATTGAGATTTCTTTGCATGAATTCGTGTTAAGGGGGGACATCTGAGTAACAGGCGAAAAAAAAAAGATTTTCTGGAATTTTTTTTGGCCAAATAAAAACAATTAATCGAAAATTCGTAACTGAGGTTTTATTATATTATATTTAAACTACACAATACAATTTTTTTTTTAATAAATCGAAAACAAAATGCCGGCCCTGCAGCCCTTATTCGTGGGCCCTATTTTTTTAAAGGGGGTCCATGGCCGAACACCTAACGTCCGTAATTTTTTATCTAGAACAAAAAATCAAGTTTGGTTAGTTTCTGTATCTCAACGGCGAAAGTTTCAAATAAAAATATCAAATAATGACAGAGATACAGCCCATAATCGTAGCGCGCCTACACCGAAAAGTATGAGTTTCTCGGTAGCGTCTAAACTTTAAACGCGTTTTTCTCGGAACGACATTTTTGTGTGCGGCGCAGGTGATTCACAAAATTCTATGGTACCGATCTAGCTGAAATTTGGATATGTTGTTCTAAAAAGTAACACCTCTGTCCCGTACTAGAATCATTTATTTTTAATGATTAGTTTTTTTTGTATCATTAATTTAAGATAAGTTTTTTAAATTTTTAAAAATTTTTTTTTTTGTCAGTTCGCCATTTTGTTGTTTATTGATGAAAGTATTTCATTCTAGTACGGGACAGAGCCATAAGCTTACAAAACAATAATCTATTCTAATTTTTTGTTTCGGATGACTCTAGCAGTCGAAATCACCTGCGCCAGGGACCTAATTTTTTTTTTATATGCATACTTTGGCATGCTATAAAGTGTATTAAACTACACAAGAATAAATTAAACAAAATATTTTCAAATAGTTTATGATGCCTATAAAAATGAAAATTGCATATGTGAAAATTGGACCGATCGCATTTATTCCAAAAAAAATTTTTTACTAAAAAGTAGGCCGGAACATGAGACTACATCCTTAAGTACTGTGGGATATACCTGTGAGGCATCGCCGCAGAATGGAAAATTTCGACACTACGTGTCGATACGTGTGTCGATAGACATATGTATTCTGAGTATACTGTCAAAATTTTAGATCGATAGGTTAAGAGTTGTTCGAGTTACGTGTTCGGCCAACTCAAAAAAAGTGGTTTCGAGAAAATCGCGTTTAAAGTTTAAAGTACTGTGGGACATACCTGTAAGGCATCGACGCAGAATGGAAAATTTCGACACTTAGACACTTTGGCCGCACTCTATCTTATGAAATGTTATTTTAAAGACCCAAAAAAATTTTTTTTAGCGAAAAAAAAAATTTCTGATTTTTTCAAAACTCTACTCAGATGTCCCCCCTTAAGCAATCACACAAATGGAAGCATTATAATACACTAAACATTATAAAAACCTATATTACTGGTGTCCTATATTATTGGTGTCCACAGCTCACTTTAACAATCGATAGCACTTACTGATAATTATCATTCTTGGTATTGAGTTTTACGAAGCTATATAATTGCATAAAAAAACTGATAAATTGATGTTTGATAAAAATATTTAATACCACAAAAATGGCCAAATTCTCCATAGTGCAATGTAGCCCCAAGCGATCCGAACATGCAGAGGATACCAAAATTTCCAATGCTGGAAAATTTTGGTTCCACGCCTTGTACCGACTTTCATTAAGACTGCTCATGGAGACCAATTACATTCAAAAACCATAGAGGGACTTCGACGATGTTATTTCTAGCCTTTGTTTAAAACCCTTTGTCAATACTGGTTTTACTATTATTAAGGCCACGAAAAACCCTAACCGCTTATAGGAAACACTTGAATACCCCAGCGTTTCTTTTAGAAATTATTTTTTTGATATTTTGGAGCATTTGTGGAGCCAAGTTCCACCTCACCAAGTTCTCCTTTCCGAAACCTGTCCGCAAGTTCACCGCCGCTTCAATAGCGCGATATTTAAAGGAAGATTTTTATACCCTTGCAGAGGGTATTATAATTTTGTCCAAAACGCAGTGCTTGTGAAACGCAGTGAAGGAGACATCTCCGACCCTATAAAGTATATAAATTTTTGATCAGGATCACCTCCTGAGGTCATATAAGCATGTCCGTCTGTCTGTCCGTCTGTCTGTTTCTACGCAAACTAGTCTCTCAGTTTTAAAGCTATCGTCTTGAAACTTTGTTACACCCTTCTTTTTTTTGCCAGGTTCTATTCCAGGGCCATTCACCTTTCCGGCCACTCAATAATTATAGTCGAAAATTTAATTATCGAAAAATTATAATTAAATAATTTAATTGTCAACCTTCTGTCTGAATCGAGCCGCGGTTTCAATTCCACCATTCCAGCTTCGTGATAATTAACCTCAATTTATTCAAAATTAAGATTTTCAACTCCTCCCTTCCAACTCCATAATAATTAAATCCGACAATTAGGCAAAAATTAGTTATTTAGTTTTTTTTTTGTGTTAAATCCTAACCAAGGTCAAGTCCAGGAATTCAATATTTACGTACGAGCCATACTGATCGAAATATACATATGTATATAGACAGTCATCAATTTTTTTTCCGAACGAGCACGAATTTTCCGGTACTTGTCCATTTTCCGTTCCGTCATTTTCTTAGCGCCGCTTCTACTCCGCATCAGGCAACATCCGCCTGGAATCTCAACAAACCTTTGACGAATGAGGCTCTGTCAAGCTATTGGTCAATAGCCAGTTGAAAATCCTTTTCAACATCCAGGCTATTTCTCAAGAGTCCGGGGTCGCGCTGAAGGAGCTGCAAGCCACCATTCAGAGTTGTCTGACAGCCCTAGCAATGTCCGCCATCAATGTTGAGGCTTGGGACTGCCTCCTGGTGTTTATGATTTCGTCAAAGCTCCCCAAAGTCACACTTTCCATGTGGGAGCAATCCGTTCATAATAAGACCGAAATTCCAACATGGAAGGAATTAGACAACTTCCTGACAGAGCGCCATCGCACTCTGGAAGCAATCGACGACGTCAGGCCTAGTGGCTCCGGGCAACTTCCGCCAAGGTCGGGAACTCCTACTGCTCCTGCTCGAAGGCTCCATTCATACGAGACTCGAGTGGTTCCGGGCCCCACGGGTTGCAATCTCTGTTCGAGGGAGAACCACCCCATTCGCTTATGTCCGCGGTTCTTGAAAATGGACGTAAATGGGCGCTCGGACTACATTAAAAGGAAGCAGCTATGTTTGAACTGTTTTGCCCGAGGGCACCAGCAACGAGACTGCACGAGCGCCCATTCCTGCTTCACATGTCACAGCCGACACCACACCCTTCTGCACCGCGGCAATCCGTTCGCCACCGCTCCAAGTCCGCCTACGACAGCAAGGGCTCGACCCGCACAGACTGCCAGAAGCACAAACGGCTCAGAGGATCAGTCGGATGTGCAGGTGTGTTTCGCTTCCGGGTCAGGAGCCGTCCTACTAGGCACGGCCCTTATCAACGTGTGCCATTTGGGGTGCAGCTTCCAGGCACGAACACTGATAAACTCAGGGTCCGAAGCGACCTTCATAACGGAACGACTGTTCAACCTCGTCAAACCACCCTTCAAGACGATTCAAGCCCAAGTTTCCGGCCTTAATCAGACCATTTCCGCGCCATCAGACCACAAAATTGTGCCATTTCTCCATTCGGTCGCCGTCTAGACCCGGGCTACAATTAGAGACTGCGGCCTACGTTCTTCCGCAGTTGGCAGGAAATCTGCCATCATACCCGATTCCGCGAGATCGTCTCAAGGGGCTGCCCGACATTCCCCTGGCGGACCCCAACTTCTTTGAGAGCTCCCAAGTCGATGTGTTAATAGGAGCTGACATTCTTCCGTCCATTCTCCTCGGTAATGCCAAGGCTAACATATGCGGGTCGCTTCTCGGTCAGGAGACCATTTTTGGATGGGTGCTGACAGGCCCATTATCTCCAGCCAATCCCCGCAGCGTGTCGGTTTTTTCCACACGAATGGCCCCCAGCCTCGGTGACTCAATGGATCAGCTCCTCACCAAATTCTGGGAGGTGGAAGATGTGCCCACACAGATAAGTTCGGAATCGGATTCAGTTTGCGAGCACAATTTTGTCCAGACGACGAAAAGAGACGAGTGTGGCAAGTACGTTGTGACGCTCCCCTTACGCGACTCCGGGCAGAAGGGTTCCGGGCTAGCGGCTTCACGGTCCTTTGCCCTTGCTCAGTTCCTGCGTAATGAGAAGCGCCTGAAAAGGGACCCGCCCCTTAAGGACCGCTATGACTCGGTAATTCAGGAGTACATCGACTTAGGCCACATGACCGAGGTCTCTCCCGCAAGCAATTCCGCTACCTACTATCTTCCACATCATGCCGTCTTCAAGCCCGAAAGCATGACCTTGGCGGGTGGTCTTCAATGCTTCGAGCCCGTCCGCAAACGGGACCAGTCTGAGCCACATTCTTACGCGGGCCCGGTCTTACAATCCGACCTGACGATTCAAATCCTAAAGTGGCGATACTTTAGGTTTGTCTTCAACGCCGACATCGAATGATGTATCGGCAAATTTGGGTAGACCCCAAGCAAAGGGTCCGCTCCAACGTATTTTGTTTCGCAGTCCCGATGGGGATATCCGCGACTACGAGTTGAAAACGGTCACCTTCAGTTTCAATTATGCCCCGTTCCTGGCGATCCGTGCGCTGCAACAGCTCGCTTACGACGAAGAGTCGAAGTATCCGCAGGCAAGCCAAATTATCCGGCATTTTACGTTCGGGCAAAAATGTTCATGCAAGACATTTGGCTTCTGGATCTAGGGTGGGACAACGCCCTCCCTCAAGATTTCTGTCAGCGATGGGTTGACTTCCTAAAGAATTACTCGGTGCTCGATCAGATTCGTGTTCCTCGGTGGGTCGCGTTCCGACCACACCTAAAGGTCGAAACCCACGGGTTCTGCGACGCTTCACAGAAGGCGTACGGCGCAGCAATTTACGTTCGTGTCGAGGTTGGGTCCACGTTAATAGTGACCCTGCTGACTGCAAAGACTCGAGAGGCCCCAGTTAAAACGGTGTCGCTCCCTCGGCTAGAACTGTGCGGTGCCTTGTTGTTGTCCGAAATGGCCACCGCTGTTCTGCCACAAATGCCAGGGGCCGCGTCTGTCCTATACTGTTGGACCGACTCGACTATTGTCCTCGCATGGCTGCATAAGCCAGCGTGCCAGTGGACAACGTTCGTGGTCAACCGGGTGACCAAGATCACCCAGTTCACCGACGTGCAGAAATGGGCACATGTCCGCTCCGAGCAGAACCCTGCGAATCTCGCTAGCCGGGGCGGAATTCTCCAAGATCTTGCAGATAACCAGTAGTGGTGGCACGGTCCTGACTGGCTGCAAAGGTCTCGCAGCGACTGGCCCACTCATGGCAATGATGCCCCCGCGACTGAACTCGAGAAGCGAGTACTCAAGGTCCATGTCACGAAGGCGCCCCCCGAAGATCTTCTTGAACGTTTTTCCACACTCGACAAGGCATTACGAGTCCTTGCCTATGTTAATCGCTTCATCCAGCGCACGCGGAAGATTCGATCCTCGTTTGAAGAGCACCTGACCGCTAATGAGGTTTCGTCGGCTAAACGTCTTCTAGTTTCCGTCACTCAGCGCAGACACTTCGTCTCTGAGATGGGCTGCTTCAGCGAAAAGCGTCCAATATCGGCATCCAGTCCGATTCACAATCTGAACCCCTTCGTGGATTCGCAAGGCCTTATGAGAGCCTGCGGCCGGGTCACGTACTCTGATCTTCTCCAATATGACTAACGGCACCCTATTATCCTTCCGTACGACTGCCATCTGTCTCGACTCCTGGTTCAATTTACACATCGCATCACGCTGCACGGTCAGCTGATGATCCGTCTGATCCGGGCCAAATTCTGGATTCCAAGGGTGAGGAAGTCCGTCGTCTATTCTTGTAAGGTATGTGTCATCCACAAGAAGAAGTTGCAGACGCAACTCATGGGAGAGTTACCCAAGGGAGAGCGCCCATTCACGTACACCTGTGTGGATTATGCCGGTCCTTTCGAGATAAAAAACTATACGGGGAGAGCCTGTCTCATCACAAAGGGTTATGTGTTGGTGTTTGTGTGCTTCTTCACTAAGGCCATCCATTTAGAGCCTACGTCGGACCTTACGACCGAGAAATTTCTGGCCGATTTTCTCCAGAGCCTAAAAGGGGCTGTGACCGGTGCCTATAGTCACCAGCAGCTTCTCTGGCATTTCATTCCTCCGGGAGCTCCCCACATGGGGGGCCTGTGGGAAGCAGGCATCAAGAGTTTACAGACCTTGTTCTACAAGTCCACCGCCACGCGGAAATACACCTTTGAGGAGCTGGCTACTCTCCTGGTTGGCCTGAATTCGCGGCCACTCGCGCCAATGTCCGAAGACCCTGCTGATCTGTTGGCTCTTACACCCGGGCACTTTCTTGTGGGAAACCCACTTCTCGCCACGGTCGAGCCCAAGATAAAGGGGGACACCACTTCCATCATTAATCGCTCGCAACACCTCAAGGCTCTTCAGCAGCAATTTCGGCTGCGATGGAAGGAAGAGTACCTCAAGGAGTTCCATAAGAGGAATAAGTGGCAAGCCCCTACGAGGGATCTCCGCGTTGGGGATATAGTCGTCATCAAGGAGGACAACCTTCCGTCTAATGAGTGGCGTTTTGGCAGGGTTGACGCGGTGTATCCAGGATCCGATGGCCATGTCCGCGTGATCGACATCCGCACCGCGCGAGGGCTCGTCAAGCGGCCCTTTTCTAAGGTCGTGCTTCTTCCGTTGGAAGCGTCCGCCTACCCACAGTAATTAACATTTCTTCCGCTCCAATGTTCCTGTCCATTGTGTTGTCTCGTAGCTCTGCCCGTAGTTCCGAACCTTCCGTCACACCGATTCTGATAATGTTATGTGTTCCTTCACCATATTTCCGTCAGCCATAGCCAACACGATGTCGCCACGCCCACGCAACACCCAATCGCTGGAGAGCAGATGTACTCGAGGTATTCCATCCTACCGTTGCCGAGTCTGCAATGGAATCCACGCCTTGAAGAAGTGTCGGCGCTTCCTACGCCTTAGTGCCGAGAAGCGGCTCCGAGCGGTTCTCGTGAACTGGTATTTCTCGAGCTGCCTGGCCCACGAGCACTCCGACGGATCCTGGATCGGCTGGGTGACGGCTGTAAGACGTGTGGTCAGGATCACAACACGCTGCTGCACCTCGTGGAGAAGCCGCGGGCTCGGAAGGAAGTCCTCGGCGAAAGGCACGCCAAGAGGAGCACCGGTCACGGAGCGCGGGAGACAGGACACGGAGTGTTTCGTCTGGCGCCCGGCCGTCATCCGCCAACTCCCGTCGTCCTGGGCGCGAATATGTACCCGCGGATTATGCAACCGGGCTTCCTGAAGATCCAGGACGGGCTGCCAGTGGCCCAGTGCACAGTTTTTGGATGGGTCGTGCCCCGAGCCTGTCACCAGCCATAACAACGAGGGACCTATTGCAACCCGAGCGATTGCAAGGGGGGCGGAATGTTAAGCTGTGGATAAGAGCGCATCCGCGCTGAAGAGTGCGTCCGCGCTGAAGAGCGCACCCGCGCTGAGTGCATCCGCACTCGCCCCTCTGTGCACTCTCTCACTCGTTGGTTGTCGTCGATCGTCTTTTTTTTGTACTAGTTAAGTTTAAATCCTCTGTAAGCAGACAAATAAAGCTGAACGCGTTCCTTCTGAATTTATGAAAAGACGCCCCCGGCTTCTTACTTCAATACATTTCTGGGATCTTTTGCGGCAGCAACGCCCCCTTACAACTTTTTGGTCCTTCGAGACGGATATTTTGGATATTTTCTACCAGCAGTCCAGGCATTGTTCCGTCAAAGATAAGTACGACATTTTTACCGTCTCCGTCTCTTTGCCGGTTTTCAGCAGTGGTCCGAACATTAAATTTCGTTCACACTGCTGCAAGATTTGTTGTTTTTTCTACGTGTCAACTCCAAGTCCGAGTTTTCTGACACCATGGCACCTTGAATTTTTCTAAAAAAAACAAAAAAAAAACACTACAAAATTTTCCATCCATCTCCGTTTTGTGTGCCTCGCCATATTCCTCGCGAATTTTGGCCTCTCCGTTATCCATTCGCTCGCCAACCGTCGAGGCATATATGCATCCACATATATACACACATACATATATTTTTTTTCGGTGCAATTAATCCGCAAAGAGAAAAAAAAAATCCGCAAGTGAACAGTGAAATTGTGTGGTGACAAAAAAGGGCATATTTAATATTGGCCAGCCGGTGTGAAGTGGTTCCGGTAATTTCCAAGTTCACCGAACAGAAATTATATTATTATTATTGGTGTTTTTATAGCTAGAGAATTGAGATGGCAAGATTGGTTAAAATGCGATTTTTGGCAAAATAATACGACATCCCAAATTTTATAAGGATCGGTCGACTAAATCCTATAGCTGCCACATAGCTGAACAATCGGAAATGACCCAACTTTCGTGTTTTGATAGATATAAACTTGGAACTTTGTACAGATTCTATTTTTGGTCAGTTGATCCGACCCGACAAATTTCATTAGGATCGGCCGACTATATCTTATAGCTGCCATATAACTGAACGATCGGAAATGGTATTTGGTAAAAACAGTTTGGTGTTTTTGAAGATAGAAGCTTGGGACTTTCTTTAGATTTTGTTTTGTAATGAATTGATTATATTATGATATTCTCATAAGGATCGGCCAACTATATCCGATTTTTGCGATATATATCGGGTTTTAACTGCAAGGGTATATCAACTTCGGCTCCGGCCGAAGTAAGCTTTCCTTCTTGTTTTTATTTACTATCAACATTTTACTGCTCCTAATGTCATTTCATTACAACTTTCAATAACATAGTGCGACCAAAAAAATATTTTGAGGAACTTTTAAAGTGTATGTTGGGATCGGGGCGAGGTTGCTACACGATTCCTTTATTCTTACTCAAATCAATGATGTGTGGCGCGCGCTAAAAAACTTCGTCCGTTTCCCTCACGTAGCTAGCTTGACCTAGCGATATTCCGCCATTTGACAAATATCGAATAGCTTAACATCTAGCATTTTTCAAAACTAGCTTTAAACATTATTCAACCCTAATTTTAACGTTTTCATTATTCAAATATAAACTTAAATCTATGACGGCGGTAACATTCCCTCCCCCGTAATTAATCCCGATACGTGGTCAGTTACCATTCACCAAGCCGACGTCCAGAACTCCTACCTTTGTTGCTGATCTTTCCATAACGCCATGCTGCGTCTTGATGGTCACGCGTCGAACTTGTCCATCCTTGGCCATCCATGAGCACGTCGTTGTCGTAGATGAGCTCTACGTAATCAGTTACGCGTCCTTTTAACCACAGGTTCCTATGGAGAAGCTCATCTACGACTACGAGGTGCTTTCGATGGTGATTGGTACCTTCTCAAGCCATTTGGTGCGCCTGGTTAATACGAACGCATAGATTCATCCTCTCTATGGGCAGCGGCTTATATTCGCTCGCTGATCCTAGCAGCAGGTGGTTTGGAGTCAGGTCGGCGTCATCCTCGGAATCCAAACTTACGAACGTGAGAGATCGCGAGTTGATAATAAATTGTACCTTCATCAATGCGTATGTCAGCCCCTCGTCGTTGAAAGAGCAACTTGAGCAAATGTTCTTCAAGATTCCTTTAGTTCTCCGGACGAGTCTCTCCCATGCTCCACCCATGTGCGTCTGACAGGCGAACAAAGCCACCTACCTTTCTATTTGCGCCGGCCGTTCACCAATTACGGGCCAAAATAGTCAACGCCTGTATAGGTGAACGGCCTCTCGAAGTTTCCAACTCTTGCCCTCGGGATCGGTGCCATATGGGGTGGTCTGGGAACTGCTCTATTAATCTTGCATCGTTGGCATGTGTTAAGTTCAAATTTATTCAGTACTCGTAGCCGGCTGATATAAAACGAATTTTGGATGCCGTTTATTAAAGTCTCATGAGCGACATGGTGATACTTTTCGTGGAAGCTTCTAACTATGAGGTTGGCAGTACTCCATTGTTGTCCAGGTATGCGTTTAATCCGGCCAATCTGCTTCCCTTGAGGAGCACCGGTCTCGCGGATAACGATTTTAGTTTTTCTGCGAAGACGATGGCTTCAGATTGGTTGTTTAGCAGCATCTTTGCCTTGCTTACATGAGCCATTTCGATTGCAGCCGATCAATGAACAGGAGTACTAGCGCTACTCGCCGTATAATCGCCGCCAATTGGAGAAATCGTGCGCGTTAAACGTAACCACTGATCTCGTATGCGTCGTCATCACATGCTTCCGTATCTCCGAAGTACCCATGATGCTCTCCTGCTTTTTGGATGTTGGCCAGTTGCTTGCATCGGTCTTCAGGAACTCCGGGCCCGTTATCCACGTCTCTTGCTAGGTTTGCCCGGTGACCTTGGTAGCTCCATCTGCTACGTTCAGCTTTGAAGAAATCCACCGCCATTGCTTGACCAGTGTTGTTTCCAGAATTTCGGCGACTCTGTACATCACGAACTGATGAAAGTTGCGGGGGTCCATAGTTAACCACTGCAACACTGTCTTGGAGTCCGACCAGTATGTGGCTTTGTCGATTCGTAGGTTGCGTGTGCTCATCACCATGTGGTCTAAACGTGCTCCCAAAACTGCTGCCTGCAGCTCTATACGCGGAATCGATAGTGGTTTTAAAGGTGCTCTCTTGGATTTCGGTATAACCAACGACATTGACTTTGTCATCCGTTGCCCCACGCAAGTAGCAGACTGCAGAATACGCTTGCTCGCAGGCGTCGAAAAATGTGTGGAGTCCAACTTGACCTGGCTCCGAGGTGGCTGGGGCAAAGCATCTAGGGACCTCGATAGTCCCTATCTCTTGCAAAATGGTTTTCCATTGGCGCCATTCTTCTAGCATTCTTTCAGGTAGCTCTTGATCCCATTCAAAATTTTGCCACCATATGTGCTGGAGGTGTATTTTTAGCCCAATCGTCTGGCATGATAAAAATCCCAATGGATCGAGAATCCACATCAGAACTTGTAGTACTTCTCGCTTGGTAGGGACTGCGTTTTCCGCAAGCTCTTCACGCGTCAGCTTTGAAAATCTGAAGATAAACTTGAACATATCATTATGTGGGTCCCAGGGTATGTCCTTTTCTGTTGAATAAAAATCCACGGGCTTTTGGCTTCCAACGTTGCCATTATCCTGCAAGCTTTTAAGTACTTCTTCCGAATTCGACGACCAAATACGGATCTCGAATCCGCCTCTGTGATGTACTTCTATTACTTGTCTGGTGATCTGGATGGACTTATGTTCGTTCCTCATGCTATCGATGAAGTCGTCAACGTATTGCACCCTTTGGATGGCGTTTAAGGCCAATGGGAAATCTTCTTGGTGGGTTTCCGCGATCTTGTCTCGAACAATGTACACTATAAACGGCGCGCAGCTAATCTATTTGTCGCTGCCTTTGTCATACCACAAAAATCGTAGGTGAATCTGTGGCTCGAAACATCCCAGCAACCGCTACGTCAGCGGGGTTCATCTGCATGAGATGGTCTTTTCTCCATCTTTAACAATAGATGGTTCTTGTTCATGTCCGGATTGCCTTCCCGCACATGTTCTCTCCGTTGCCGGCTATACTGATTAGCGTATCGATGGCTATCGCTTTGCCGTGCCGTGGCTGCAACCCGCAAGACAGCAATCGCAACTTCAATCCTTGCTCTCAATGTCGTCTACGCCTGCACACTCGAAATGATACCACCTTTCGCAAACGTCACACTGTATCCAATTTTCCGACGCTTTCTCGTTTTTGTGGCTGCTGTGTCTGCTATCCTGTGGCTGCTAGGGACGCGACGCCTCACCTCTGCCTTTATCCGCAAGAGTCTTTTCCTCTGCCCAGGTCCACAGGAGTTCTGGTTTTCCTCAAAAATGAGGTGCTCCACTTAACAAAGACCTGGCTGCTAGGGACGCGATGCCTTAGTTTTTTTTAGACATTTTTCGCCTCCAGTCGTTTAGCTGTTTTCCGCCTGCGACGCGACGCTGTTTCTCCCCCCTAATCCTCTGGTAACGAAGTTATTGGAGAAATTTTTTTTAGTAATTTTGTGATCGGGGCGAGTTTGCTACACGATTTTTTTAAGCCAACATTGGTTGGGTTTGGTTTATTTTTCCTTTATTCTTACTCAAATCAATGCTGTGTGGCGCGCGCTAAAAAACTTCGTCCGTTTCCCACCCCTCGCTTGCTTCACCTAGCGATGACAGACTCCTTGTTTTTCCGCCATTTTACAAATATAGAATAGCTTAACATCTAGCATTTTTTAAAACAAATTCCAAACATTATTCAACACTAATTCTAATGTTTTCGTTATTCAAATATAAACTATAATTCAAATATAAAATTTATGACGGCGGTAATAGTGATATAGAAGGAATTGTTTATCAGGTCGAATATTGAGTGTGGCGAGCAAAATTTAGTGTATGTTCACGACTCAGACATTCGTCACCCATAATAACATAATCACACAACCAAATCCAAAAATTGTTTTGACAATGATGATACAGAAGAATTCAAGGAGATATAAATTAAAAACAAACAAATCCCACATAAACTAAATTTTGCACGTTACAAAAAGTTTTAATTTCCAAAAAAATATTAATATTTTGTCCAAAGAAATTTATTTGAGATGACTTCCTGTACGACTTCAGGCATGCTCTCTACAAATTTCTATTATATCTTTGGCAATACGTATCCATTCAGCTACAACACGCTCCCAAAATTTTTACCTGTTTTATGGAACTGTTTTGTACTGCCCGAGCCGTCTTTTCATGATTGACCAAAGATTTTCAATTGGATTGAGGTCGGGACATTGTGCTGGGCATCCCATTTATTTAAATGGTTGCCTTCCAATCCATTCCTTAACAATTTTCGAAGTGTGCTTCGGATCCCCATCTTTTTGAAAAACCATTTCTTTTTCAAAACAAGCACATTTTTCAATAAAAAATGCCTGAAATGAGGAGAAACAAGGTCCTAACCTAACACTAAAGGAAGATTTCAAAAGCTACAACATTTAACAATTGAAAAACGTTGGAAATTTTAAAATCGGCTTAAAATTACGCGTTTAGGAATTTTTAAGCGCAAAAATGTCTTGAAAAACGGTTTTTCTAAATAAATCAAGATTTTGAGGGTATTAAATATTTCAAACACGGTTTTGTGCTATATTCGACTTAACAATTTCTACTATGTCTCTTTATATATATTAAATATTTTTAGAAATAATAAAAATAAATAAATTATATATCATATTTTTAATATATTTGGTGGGTCAATAAGACTTCTCCTTTATTTTCAATTTACCTTGGGAGTTTTTTACAAATATTTCCCAAGAACTCTATTGAGATTTCTTTGCATGAATTCGTGTTAAGGGGGGACATCTGAGTAACAGGCGAAAAAAAAAAGATTTTCTGGAATTTTTTTTGGCCAAATAAAAACAATTAATCGAAAATTCGTAACTGAGGTTTTATTATATTATATTTAAACTACACAATACAATTTTTTTTTTAATAAATCGAAAACAAAATGCCGGCCCTGCAGCCCTTATTCGTGGGCCCTATTTTTTTAAAGGGGGTCCATGGCCGAACACCTAACGTCCGTAATTTTTTATCTAGAACAAAAAATCAAGTTTGGTTAGTTTCTGTATCTCAACGGCGAAAGTTTCAAATAAAAATATCAAATAATGACAGAGATACAGCCCATAATCGTAGCGCGCCTACACCGAAAAGTATGAGTTTCTCGGTAGCGTCTAAACTTTAAACGCGTTTTTCTCGGAACGACATTTTTGTGTGCGGCGCAGGTGATTCACAAAATTCTATGGTACCGATCTAGCTGAAATTTGGATATGTTGTTCTAAAAAGTAACACCTCTGTCCCGTACTAGAATCATTTATTTTTAATGATTAGTTTTTTTTGTATCATTAATTTAAGATAAGTTTTTTAAATTTTTTAAAATTTTTTTTTTTGTCAGTTCGCCATTTTGTTGTTTATTGATGAAAGTATTTCATTCTAGTACGGGACAGAGCCATAAGCTTACAAAACAATAATCTATTCTAATTTTTTGTTTCGGATGACTCTAGCAGTCGAAATCACCTGCGCCAGGGACCTAATTTTTTTTTTATATGCATACTTTGGCATGCTATAAAGTGTATTAAACTACACAAGAATAAATTAAACAAAATATTTTCAAATAGTTTATGATGCCTATAAAAATGAAAATTGCATATGTGAAAATTGGACCGATCGCATTTATTCCAAAAAAAATTTTTTACTAAAAAGTAGGCCGGAACATGAGACTACATCCTTAAGTACTGTGGGATATACCTGTGAGGCATCGCCGCAGAATGGAAAATTTCGACACTACGTGTCGATACGTGTGTCGATAGACATATGTATTCTGAGTATACTGTCAAAATTTTAGATCGATAGGTTAAGAGTTGTTCGAGTTACGTGTTCGGCCAACTCAAAAAAAGTGGTTTCGAGAAAATCGCGTTTAAAGTTTAAAGTACTGTGGGACATACCTGTAAGGCATCGACGCAGAATGGAAAATTTCGACACTTAGACACTTTGGCCGCACTCTATCTTATGAAATGTTATTTTAAAGACCCAAAAAAATTTTTTTTAGCGAAAAAAAAAATTTCTGATTTTTTCAAAACTCTACTCAGATGTCCCCCCTTAAGCAATCACACAAATGGAAGCATTATAATACACTAAACATTATAAAAACCTATATTACTGGTGTCCTATATTATTGGTGTCCACAGCTCACTTTAACAATCGATAGCACTTACTGATAATTATCATTCTTGGTATTGAGTTTTACGAAGCTATATAATTGCATAAAAAAACTGATAAATTGATGTTTGATAAAAATATTTAATACCACAAAAATGGCCAAATTCTCCATAGTGCAATGTAGCCCCAAGCGATCCGAACATGCAGAGGATACCAAAATTTCCAATGCTGGAAAATTTTGGTTCCACGCCTTGTACCGACTTTCATTAAGACTGCTCATGGAGACCAATTACATTCAAAAACCATAGAGGGACTTCGACGATGTTATTTCTAGCCTTTGTTTAAAACCCTTTGTCAATACTGGTTTTACTATTATTAAGGCCACGAAAAACCCTAACCGCTTATAGGAAACACTTGAATACCCCAGCGTTTCTTTTAGAAATTATTTTTTTGATATTTTGGAGCATTTGTGGAGCCAAGTTCCACCTCACCAAGTTCTCCTTTCCGAAACCTGTCCGCAAGTTCACCGCCGCTTCAATAGCGCGATATTTAAAGGAAGATTTTTATACCCTTGCAGAGGGTATTATAATTTTGTCCAAAACGCAGTGCTTGTGAAACGCAGTGAAGGAGACATCTCCGACCCTATAAAGTATATAAATTTTTGATCAGGATCACCTCCTGAGGTCATATAAGCATGTCCGTCTGTCTGTCCGTCTGTCTGTTTCTACGCAAACTAGTCTCTCAGTTTTAAAGCTATCGTCTTGAAACTTTGTTACACCCTTCTTTTTTTTGCCAGGTTCTATTCCAGGGCCATTCACCTTTCCGGCCACTCAATAATTATAGTCGAAAATTTAATTATCGAAAAATTATAATTAAATAATTTAATTGTCAACCTTCTGTCTGAATCGAGCCGCGGTTTCAATTCCACCATTCCAGCTTCGTGATAATTAACCTCAATTTATTCAAAATTAAGATTTTCAACTCCTCCCTTCCAACTCCATAATAATTAAATCCGACAATTAGGCAAAAATTAGTTATTTAGTTTTTTTTTTGTGTTAAATCCTAACCAAGGTCAAGTCCAGGAATTCAATATTTACGTACGAGCCATACTGATCGAAATATACATATGTATATAGACAGTCATCAATTTTTTTTCCGAACGAGCACGAATTTTCCGGTACTTGTCCATTTTCCGTTCCGTCATTTTCTTAGCGCCGCTTCTACTCCGCATCAGGCAACATCCGCCTGGAATCTCAACAAACCTTTGACGAATGAGGCTCTGTCAAGCTATTGGTCAATAGCCAGTTGAAAATCCTTTTCAACATCCAGGCTATTTCTCAAGAGTCCGGGGTCGCGCTGAAGGAGCTGCAAGCCACCATTCAGAGTTGTCTGACAGCCCTAGCAATGTCCGCCATCAATGTTGAGGCTTGGGACTGCCTCCTGGTGTTTATGATTTCGTCAAAGCTCCCCAAAGTCACACTTTCCATGTGGGAGCAATCCGTTCATAATAAGACCGAAATTCCAACATGGAAGGAATTAGACAACTTCCTGACAGAGCGCCATCGCACTCTGGAAGCAATCGACGACGTCAGGCCTAGTGGCTCCGGGCAACTTCCGCCAAGGTCGGGAACTCCTACTGCTCCTGCTCGAAGGCTCCATTCATACGAGACTCGAGTGGTTCCGGGCCCCACGGGTTGCAATCTCTGTTCGAGGGAGAACCACCCCATTCGCTTATGTCCGCGGTTCTTGAAAATGGACGTAAATGGGCGCTCGGACTACATTAAAAGGAAGCAGCTATGTTTGAACTGTTTTGCCCGAGGGCACCAGCAACGAGACTGCACGAGCGCCCATTCCTGCTTCACATGTCACAGCCGACACCACACCCTTCTGCACCGCGGCAATCCGTTCGCCACCGCTCCAAGTCCGCCTACGACAGCAAGGGCTCGACCCGCACAGACTGCCAGAAGCACAAACGGCTCAGAGGATCAGTCGGATGTGCAGGTGTGTTTCGCTTCCGGGTCAGGAGCCGCCCTACTAGGCACGGCCCTTATCAACGTGTGCCATTTGGGGTGCAGCTTCCAGGCACGAACACTGATAAACTCAGGGTCCGAAGCGACCTTCATAACGGAACGACTGTTCAACCTCGTCAAACCACCCTTCAAGACGATTCAAGCCCAAGTTTCCGGCCTTAATCAGACCATTTCCGCGCCATCAGACCACAAAATTGTGCCATTTCTCCATTCGGTCGCCGTCTAGACCCGGGCTACAATTAGAGACTGCGGCCTACGTTCTTCCGCAGTTGGCAGGAAATCTGCCATCATACCCGATTCCGCGAGATCGTCTCAAGGGGCTGCCCGACATTCCCCTGGCGGACCCCAACTTCTTTGAGAGCTCCCAAGTCGATGTGTTAATAGGAGCTGACATTCTTCCGTCCATTCTCCTCGGTAATGCCAAGGCTAACATATGCGGGTCGCTTCTCGGTCAGGAGACCATTTTTGGATGGGTGCTGACAGGCCCATTATCTCCAGCCAATCCCCGCAGCGTGTCGGTTTTTTCCACACGAATGGCCCCCAGCCTCGGTGACTCAATGGATCAGCTCCTCACCAAATTCTGGGAGGTGGAAGATGTGCCCACACAGATAAGTTCGGAATCGGATTCAGTTTGCGAGCACAATTTTGTCCAGACGACGAAAAGAGACGAGTGTGGCAAGTACGTTGTGACGCTCCCCTTACGCGACTCCGGGCAGAAGGGTTCCGGGCTAGCGGCTTCACGGTCCTTTGCCCTTGCTCAGTTCCTGCGTAATGAGAAGCGCCTGAAAAGGGACCCGCCCCTTAAGGACCGCTATGACTCGGTAATTCAGGAGTACATCGACTTAGGCCACATGACCGAGGTCTCTCCCGCAAGCAATTCCGCTACCTACTATCTTCCACATCATGCCGTCTTCAAGCCCGAAAGCATGACCTTGGCGGGTGGTCTTCAATGCTTCGAGCCCGTCCGCAAACGGGACCAGTCTGAGCCACATTCTTACGCGGGCCCGGTCTTACAATCCGACCTGACGATTCAAATCCTAAAGTGGCGATACTTTAGGTTTGTCTTCAACGCCGACATCGAATGATGTATCGGCAAATTTGGGTAGACCCCAAGCAAAGGGTCCGCTCCAACGTATTTTGTTTCGCAGTCCCGATGGGGATATCCGCGACTACGAGTTGAAAACGGTCACCTTCAGTTTCAATTATGCCCCGTTCCTGGCGATCCGTGCGCTGCAACAGCTCGCTTACGACGAAGAGTCGAAGTATCCGCAGGCAAGCCAAATTATCCGGCATTTTACGTTCGGGCAAAAATGTTCATGCAAGACATTTGGCTTCTGGATCTAGGGTGGGACAACGCCCTCCCTCAAGATTTCTGTCAGCGATGGGTTGACTTCCTAAAGAATTACTCGGTGCTCGATCAGATTCGTGTTCCTCGGTGGGTCGCGTTCCGACCACACCTAAAGGTCGAAACCCACGGGTTCTGCGACGCTTCACAGAAGGCGTACGGCGCAGCAATTTACGTTCGTGTCGAGGTTGGGTCCACGTTAATAGTGACCCTGCTGACTGCAAAGACTCGAGAGGCCCCAGTTAAAACGGTGTCGCTCCCTCGGCTAGAACTGTGCGGTGCCTTGTTGTTGTCCGAAATGGCCACCGCTGTTCTGCCACAAATGCCAGGGGCCGCGTCTGTCCTATACTGTTGGACCGACTCGACTATTGTCCTCGCATGGCTGCATAAGCCAGCGTGCCAGTGGACAACGTTCGTGGTCAACCGGGTGACCAAGATCACCCAGTTCACCGACGTGCAGAAATGGGCACATGTCCGCTCCGAGCAGAACCCTGCGAATCTCGCTAGCCGGGGCGGAATTCTCCAAGATCTTGCAGATAACCAGTAGTGGTGGCACGGTCCTGACTGGCTGCAAAGGTCTCGCAGCGACTGGCCCACTCATGGCAATGATGCCCCCGCGACTGAACTCGAGAAGCGAGTACTCAAGGTCCATGTCACGAAGGCGCCCCCCGAAGATCTTCTTGAACGTTTTTCCACACTCGACAAGGCATTACGAGTCCTTGCCTATGTTAATCGCTTCATCCAGCGCACGCGGAAGATTCGATCCTCGTTTGAAGAGCACCTGACCGCTAATGAGGTTTCGTCGGCTAAACGTCTTCTAGTTTCCGTCACTCAGCGCAGACACTTCGTCTCTGAGATGGGCTGCTTCAGCGAAAAGCGTCCAATATCGGCATCCAGTCCGATTCACAATCTGAACCCCTTCGTGGATTCGCAAGGCCTTATGAGAGCCTGCGGCCGGGTCACGTACTCTGATCTTCTCCAATATGACTAACGGCACCCTATTATCCTTCCGTACGACTGCCATCTGTCTCGACTCCTGGTTCAATTTACACATCGCATCACGCTGCACGGTCAGCTGATGATCCGTCTGATCCGGGCCAAATTCTGGATTCCAAGGGTGAGGAAGTCCGTCGTCTATTCTTGTAAGGTATGTGTCATCCACAAGAAGAAGTTGCAGACGCAACTCATGGGAGAGTTACCCAAGGGAGAGCGCCCATTCACGTACACCTGTGTGGATTATGCCGGTCCTTTCGAGATAAAAAACTATACGGGGAGAGCCTGTCTCATCACAAAGGGTTATGTGTTGGTGTTTGTGTGCTTCTTCACTAAGGCCATCCATTTAGAGCCTACGTCGGACCTTACGACCGAGAAATTTCTGGCCGATTTTCTCCAGAGCCTAAAAGGGGCTGTGACCGGTGCCTATAGTCACCAGCAGCTTCTCTGGCATTTCATTCCTCCGGGAGCTCCCCACATGGGGGGCCTGTGGGAAGCAGGCATCAAGAGTTTACAGACCTTGTTCTACAAGTCCACCGCCACGCGGAAATACACCTTTGAGGAGCTGGCTACTCTCCTGGTTGGCCTGAATTCGCGGCCACTCGCGCCAATGTCCGAAGACCCTGCTGATCTGTTGGCTCTTACACCCGGGCACTTTCTTGTGGGAAACCCACTTCTCGCCACGGTCGAGCCCAAGATAAAGGGGGACACCACTTCCATCATTAATCGCTCGCAACACCTCAAGGCTCTTCAGCAGCAATTTCGGCTGCGATGGAAGGAAGAGTACCTCAAGGAGTTCCATAAGAGGAATAAGTGGCAAGCCCCTACGAGGGATCTCCGCGTTGGGGATATAGTCGTCATCAAGGAGGACAACCTTCCGTCTAATGAGTGGCGTTTTGGCAGGGTTGACGCGGTGTATCCAGGATCCGATGGCCATGTCCGCGTGATCGACATCCGCACCGCGCGAGGGCTCGTCAAGCGGCCCTTTTCTAAGGTCGTGCTTCTTCCGTTGGAAGCGTCCGCCTACCCACAGTAATTAACATTTCTTCCGCTCCAATGTTCCTGTCCATTGTGTTGTCTCGTAGCTCTGCCCGTAGTTCCGAACCTTCATTCACACCGATTCTGATAATGTTATGTGTTCCTTCACCATATTTCCGTCAGCCATAGCCAACACGATGTCGCCACGCCCACGCAACACCCAATCGCTGGAGAGCAGATGTACTCGAGGTATTCCATCCTACCGTTGCCGAGTCTGCAATGGAATCCACGCCTTGAAGAAGTGTCGGCGCTTCCTACGCCTTAGTGCCGAGAAGCGGCTCCGAGCGGTTCTCGTGAACTGGTATTTCTCGAGCTGCCTGGCCCACGAGCACTCCGACGGATCCTGGATCGGCTGGGTGACGGCTGTAAGACGTGTGGTCAGGATCACAACACGCTGCTGCACCTCGTGGAGAAGCCGCGGGCTCGGAAGGAAGTCCTCGGCGAAAGACACGCCAAGAGGAGCACCGGTCACGGAGCGCGGGAGACAGGACACGGAGTGTTTCGTCTGGCGCCCGGCCGTCATCCGCCAACTCCCGTCGTCCTGGGCGCGAATATGTACCCGCGGATTATGCAACCGGGCTTCCTGAAGATCCAGGACGGGCTGCCAGTGGCCCAGTGCACAGTTTTTGGATGGGTCGTGCCCCGAGCCTGTCACCAGCCATAACAACGAGGGACCTATTGCAACCCGAGCGATTGCAAGGGGGGCGGAATGTTAAGCTGTGGATAAGAGCGCATCCGCGCTGAAGAGTGCGTCCGCGCTGAAGAGCGCACCCGCGCTGAGTGCATCCGCACTCGCCCCTCTGTGCACTCTCTCTCACTCGTTGGTTGTCGTCGATCGTCTTTTTTTTGTACTAGTTAAGTTTAAATCCTCTGTAAGCAGCCGAATAAAGCTGAACGCGTTCCTTCTGAATTAATGAAAAGACGCCCCCGACTTCTTACTTCAATATATTTCTGGGATCTTTTGCAGCAGGAACGGCCCCCTACAACAGTGTGTATAGATCAGTTCATCCGCTATTAAGGCTTACCATACATAGATCCAAGTCAGAGTACGAAAAACTTAGTAGCATTAACTGTCGCTCTACGATATGGAGTTCACCAAAAACCCGATACCGTATAAGCCTACGTTTGGTCAAAATTTTCATCTACAACGAGAACTAGGTATACTAGAAGATCAAAGATATTTCAAAATAAATAAATACCAAAATGAAAGGTCTACAACACACGAACTAGAGAAGTTTATTTTCAAATGGGTCAAGAGATTCTGATGCAATTTCCTATGAAGCGATTTCGCTAAAGGTTTTAGCTCCAAGCAGGATCCCAATTTTATCAAAGGGCGAATTTTATCAAAGTTTATCAAGGGCGAGTGCGAATGTAAAGTGGGGAAATGTAATACGCTTGTTGTTGTGGCTGCTAAAATAAACGCATCGCTCGTAGATTAATTAAAAAGTATGTTGTAGGGGGCGTTGTTGCCGCAAAAGACTCTAGGAGTAAGAATTAAATGAGAAGTCGAGGGCGTCTTTTGTAAAATCAAAACAACGCGTTCAGCTTTATTTGGGTGCTTACATGCTACTGAACTTAACTTAGAAAGCATAAACGCTAAACGTAAATATAAATCAGAGCGGACGATCGACGACGGCCGACGAGAGAGGGAGAATGCATAAAGGGGCGAGCGCGGATGCGCTCTTCAGCACGGATGAGCTTTTAAGCGCGGATGCGCTTTTCAGCGCGGATGCGCTCTTTAATTCAGCTGAGCGGCACAACGGCCGACCAGAGAGGGAGAATGCATAGAGGGGCGAGCGCGGATGCGCTCTTCAGCACGGATGAGCTTTTAAGCGCGGATGCGCTTTTCAGCGCGGATGCGCTTTTCAGCGCGGATGCGCTCTTTAATTCAGCTGAGCGGCACAACGGCCGACGAGAGAGGGAGAATGCATAGAGGGGCGAGCGCGGATGCGATCTTCAGCACGGATGAGCTTTTAAGCGCGGATGCGCTCTTTAATTCAGCTGAGCGGCACAACGGCCCCTCACCTAAACATCCTGCCCCCCTTGCAATCGCTCGGGTTGGAACATATCCCTCGTCACTAGCTATGCGTCGCTGCAGCTAAAGGGCGTACACGGGTACACAAGATCCGGGTCCCGATGTTGACGCTGTTCCGGTTCAGCAGAGACGGTAGGGTGGGCGCAGCGACCGCGTCTTGCGGGGGCCTTCGAGGAGAGGCGGAAAACTGCCTAGGCGCGGATGACGGGGGCGGACGAGCGGTGGACGGCACCCTATGAGTGGCGGACGAAAGCAGTAGGCTTGACGACTGCCGGCCAGTGGCGGAAAAATGCCGAGGAGTCATCGAAGAGTGCCGGGAAGTCGGCGGCCGTGGATCGGTTTGGAAATGCCGGAAACTGGCGGACGCAAGACGAGAAGCACCCGAACCGCGCCGGGAGTTGGCGGATGACGGCCGACGAGAGAGCGAGACACCCCGTGTATTGTCTCCCGCGCTCCGTGACCGGTGCTCCTTGGTCACGGGGTGCAGCAGCGTGTGGTGATCCTGACCACACGTCTTACAGCCGTCCCCACGCCGACAGGATCCGTCGGAGTGCTCGTGGGCCAGGCAGCTCGAGCTATAGCGGTTCACGAGAACCGCTCGGAGCCGCTTCTCGTCGCGTAGGAAGCGACACATCTTCAATGGATTGATCCCATTGCAGACTCGGCATCGGTAGGATTGTGTACCTCGAGTACATCTGCTCTCCAGTGACTGGGCGTTGCGTGGGCGTGGCGACATCGTACTGAATATGATCTTGGAATTCAGAATTTGGCCCGGATCAGACGGATCATCAGCTGATTGCCACCGTGCAGCGTGATGCGATGCGTAAATTAAAAATGGAGTCGAGACAGAATTGTGCTCACACCCTGAATCCGATTCGAAACTGATCCGTGTGGGCACCTCTCCCTGATCCAGTGAGTCACCGAGGCTGCGGGCAACTCGTGCGGAAAAAACAGACACGCTGCGGGGGTTGGCTGGAGATAATGGGCCTGTCAGCACCCATCCGAAAATGGTTTCCTGACCGAGAAGGGACCCGCAGATGTTAGCCTTGGAATTACCGAGGAGAATGGACGGAAGAATGTCAGCTCCTATTAACACATCGACTTGGGAGCTCTCAAAGAAGTTGGGGTCCGCCAGGGGAATGTCGGGCAGCCCCTTGAGACGATCTCGCGGAATCGGGTATGATGGCAGATTTCCTGCCAACTGCGGAAGAACGTAGGCCGCAGTCTCTAATTGTAGCCCGGGTCTAGACGGCGACCGAATGGAGAAATGGCACAATTTTGTGGTCTGATGGCGCGGAAATGGTCTGATTAAGGCCGGAAACTTGGGCTTGAATCGTCTTGAAGGGTGGTTTGACGAGGTTGAACAGTCGTTCCGTTATGAAGGTCGCTTCGGACCCTGAGTTTATCAGTGTTCGTGCCTGGAAGCTGCACCCCAAATGGCACACGTTGATAAGGGACGTGCCTAGTAGGACGGCTCCTGACCCGGAAGCGAAACACACCTGCACATCCGACTGATCCTCTGAGCCGTTTGTGCTTCTGGCAGTCTGTGCGGGTCGAGCCCTTGCTGTCGTAGGCGGACTTGGAGCGGTGGCGAACGGATTGCCGCGGTGCAGAAGGGTGTGGTGTCGGCTGTGACATGTGAAGCAGGAATGGGCGCTCGTGCAGTCTCGTTGCTGGTGCCCTCGGGCAAAACAGTTCAAACATAGCTGCTTCCTTTTAATGTAGTCCGAGCGCCCATTTACGTCCATTTTCAAGAACCGCGGACATAAGCGAATGGGGTGGTTCTCCCTCGAACAAAGATTGCAACCCGTGGGGCCCGGAACCACTCGAGTCTCGTATGAATGGAGCCTTCGAGCAGGGGCAGTAGGAACTCCCGACCCTTGCGGATATTGCCCGGAGCCACTAGGCCTGATGCGTCGATGGCCTCCAACGTGCGATGGCGCTCTGTCAGGAAGTTATTTAACTCCTTCCATGTTGGTATTTCGGCCTTATTATGTACGGATTGCTCCCACATAGAAAATGTGACTTTGGGAAGCTTTGAGGAAATCATAAATACCAGGAGACAGTCCCAAGCCACAACATTGATGGAGGACATTTCTAGGGCTGTCAGCCAACTCTGAATGGTAGCTTGCAGCTCCTTCAGCGCGACCCCGGACTCTTGAGAAATAGCCTGGATGTTGAAAAGGATCTTAAACTGGCTGTTGACCTATAGCCACCGGTTTTTAAAGCGGTCTGTGAGGCTTTGCCACGCTGCGACAAATCCCTCATGGGTAAGTGGAGCTTTAGAAGCAATGGCGTTGGCGTCACGGTGGAACAACTTCTCTACCGGGGTGAGCCGCGAGTTTTGGATGTAAATGGCCGTAAACAAGTCTCTGAAGGTGGGCCACCGAAGATAATCACCCCCAAAGACCTCGGTATCCACTGGAGGTAACCGGCAGCCTGAGAGGATTGGGAGGCAATTTTCTCCCGAAGCTGGGCTTTACACCTCGATAAGAAGGAGTAACAGTAGCTGTACTTCGATTCCAGCACTGTCGAGGTGGCCGCATTGTCGTCGGACACGGCTAGCAAATCGGAGCAGCTCTCATAGCTCTTCTCCACCTTCTCCCACAGTGCCGAATTTGGTCCCGATGGACTTCGCACATGTATTGGGAGCCTATTTCCGTTTCTGGGGCGCCCGGAGTTTAGCCTCAAATTGGCTAATTCGATCTGTTGTGGCGGTGAACTTTTTCAACGCCACTTCGACCGCACTTGGAGCCATTTTTGCAACAGAGCGAGTCTGCCTCTGTGAAGGACCGGGGATTGTATTGACGGATTCGTCACTCTTTGCCCTTGGACTGGCACAGGTAGACTTAGGCTTCAAAAGAGGCGTCCGCGGAGATGCGGATTGAGATCTGTCCAAACGGATGGCTGGGATCGAACGCGGCTTTTTGTCGTCTCCCGTGGGCATTCTCAGAGTCCAATTCGCTGGTCAGCGCTTGTCGACTGACTTGCGCAACAGGTGCCTCGTACGAAGTGGTGGCCGGTCGCACTAATGCGGTGAGATCGCGGATGAAATGCAATTACAAGGAGCACTAGAGCGAACTAGTGGCGCCGATGTCGAAAGGAAAGTCGTATGCGGCCCAATTCAAATGTGGAAAGAAAAACTTCAGGCACCAGAAAAACCCAAAAGGAGACGAGGTTTGCTCAGATTGTAAGCGGATGTTACCTGATGCGGAGTAGAAGCAGCATTGGAGGCCCGGAAAATGGAAAAATTCGTGCTCGTTCGAAAACCCAAAAGGAGACGAGGTTTGCTCAGATTGTAGGCGGATGTTACCTGATGCGGAGTAGAAGCAGCATTGGAGGCCCGGAAAATGGAAAAATTCGTGCTCGTTCGAAAAACAAATTGATGACGAACTATATATGTATATGTATACAAGTGTGGTTCCTACGTAGATATTGAATCCTTAAATCTTTTCGAACTTGCGGAGTCGGAAAGGTGGACTTGACCTTGGCTTGTATTTAACACAAAAAAATAAATAATCAATAATAATTAATTTTTTGCTAATTGTCGGATTTAATTATTAGTTGAAAGCCTTAGTTGAAACCTTAATCTTTAATTAATTGGATTTAATTATCCCGAAGCCGGAATGGAATTAAATTAAATTAAATTAAATGGAATTAAAACCGCGGCTCTATTCGGACAGAAGGTCGATAATTAAATTATTAATAATTTTCGATTATTAATTTTTTTGTTAAAATAATTTTAATTGTTGAGTGGCCGGAACGGTGACTTAAAACAAACCTGGCCCTTCGCTCGAACAGAAGTAATAATTAAATAAATTGTGGTGGTTAAAATTATAAATATAAATTTATAATTAATTGATTAATTTTTTTGAAGGTAGTTGTTACGCAGCCGGTTATGCCGTCGGCACCCTGTACGTACCCCAAGGAAAAAAAAACCATCACCAAAAAATCACACACGGCTTCTAAGGCGGCTAGCTCAAGAGTTTACGCGACACAATCACGGTGAAATGGCGACACAATTTGTAGTGAAATGGCGGTATAAAATTGTGGGTTTTAGGAACTTACATTTTTTTTTTTTTTAATTTTTTCGGTTATATATTTCCTGAAATTGGAGGCAGAAAATATTTGGAAATATATGGACATGCATGCAAGTAGGGGAAGGGCATGTGGGGCATATGATGGCACAGTGGAACGTCGATAAGTGGACTGTATATGTTACATCTTATTGGTTATATATTTCCTGAATTTGGAGGCAGAAAATATATGGACATGCATGCAGGTACGGATATATGTAAGGGCATGTGGGCATATGATGGCACAGTGGAGCGTTGATAAGTAGACTGTATAATTGGGGGAACAGAAAAGTTATGTGGTGTAAAAAAATGACACTTATTGGGAAAGATAAAAAACAAATATTACGACAGCGGCGGACTGTTCGGTGAATTTGGAAATTCCGGAACTAATTCACACCGGCTGGCCAATATTAATTATGCCTTCTTTTTGTCACCACAAAATTTTACTGTTCATTTGCTTATTATTAATTGCACCAACAAAATATGTACGTGTGTATGTATGTATGTGGATGCACATATGCCTCTACCTTTGGCAAGCGAATGGATAACGGAGAGGCCTTAAACGGCGCGAAATATGGGCAGCACACAAAACGGAGGCGGATGGAAAAATTTGAAGAATTTGAAGAAAATCTCAAACTGCCGTTGTGTCGGAAAACTCGGACTTGGAGTTGACACGGAGGGAAAAACAATCTTGCAGCAGTGTGAACGAAATTTAATGTTCGGACCACTGCTGAAGACCGGCAGAGAGAAGAAGACGTAAAAATGTACTTATCTTTTGGCGGAACAATGCCGGGAACTGCTGGCAGAAGAAAATCCAGGAATTATCCGGTTCGAAGGACCAAAATGTTGTAGGGGGGCGTTGTTGCCGCAAAAGACTCTAGGAGTAAGAATTAAATGAGAAGTCGAGGGCGTCTTTTGTAAAATCAAAACAACGCGTTCAACTTTATTTGGGTGCTTACATGCTACTGAACTTAACTTAGAAAGCATAAACGCTAAACGTAAATATAAATCAGAGCGGACGATCGACGACGGCCGACGAGAGAGGGAGAATGCATAAAGGGGCGAGCGCGGATGCGATCTTCAGCACGGATGAGCTTTTAAGCGCGGATGCGCTCTTTAATTCAGCTGAGCGGCACAACGGCCGACGAGAGAGGGAGAATGCATAGAGGGGCGAGCGCGGATGCGCTCTTCAGCACGGATGAGCTTTTAAGCGCGGATGCGCTCTTTAATTCAGCTGAGCGGCACAACGGGCCCTCACCTAAACAAAGTATATAATTAACCCCGGGAAAAATAAGACCACGTGTGCCGAATTTTACATTATTTTACATTTTACATGAATGGTGCTATTTTTGGTGGTGCCAATTCGAGGTAATTAAAACTTTTTAAACGAGTTAATTAATTAAACGAAGCCCATGCAATTTGTTTTTGTTGTTCGAACATGTCGCCAGGAAAAGTCGGGGAAGGAATTTTGGTACTGAAGGGCTGTGAGCATGACGTTTCACACATTTATACTGTGAGTGTGTGGCAGATCTCGGGCTGAGAAATTTCCTATGCCCGCGGGATAGGCCCGTACCGATCACTGCTCTAGAAAAAAAAATTAAAGTTCAATTAGACTTTATTAATTAACAATTCAAATCATAATAGCAAACCTTCCAGCTGTCTATTGGGCTAATACTTGGCGATACGTGGGGATTTTTTAAATACTGCCGTACGGCAATGGGCATCCGACCTTGGCGTTTTTAAGTTACTTGCTATTATTGAATGCATAAATGAAAAGAACGTCACGCTTTCAGTGTGTATTGGTGGCTTGGATGAATCCAGGGTGGGCACTGAAGTTTTGGCCATTCCTGCAAGTTCATTTTCGATGGATCGATTCCCTAAAAAAAGATTCGAAAGCGAAAACGCTCATCCAAAAAAAAAAACGATTAAATCGATATAAAGATCGAATTGTTTATTAATATTGTTACAATTATTATACAACTATCGAATAATTATTTAATATAACTCATAAGGATATAAAATCTTATATGTATAAATATTTTTCAATACGATTGAAGACATTTTTGTAATAACATATCTACTTAAATCTATTTAATCAAAGCTGCGAGGTCCTCATTCGGTCCCCTAAGCATCACCAACGGCTTCTGCTATGCCAATGATTTACGATCTGGAATGGAAAATCCAATTCAACATAATTCACAAAGCCCTCAACACCCCCAGAACAGCCACATAATAAAACGGAAACTATGATGTATACCCCCCAACAAAGTATGATGGGGCTAATGTCATTCATAAAAACGACCATGCAAAACACTTGTTCAAAACCAGTCTAAATAATCTATGTAGACTCTACGAACATCAATGTCAAACGCCAATGATGTCTCACGGCATAAACTAGAATTGTCACGATTCCTGAACGAAATCCATATTGACGTTCTGCTACTGGTGGAAACTCATCTTACAAGCAAATACAACTTTCAAATAAAAGGCTATACATTCTACCGCACAGATCATCCGAATGGGAAGTCCACTGCGCAACCGGAGGTATAATCACAGAACAAATTAAAAACAGTTTTCACAAAAGGTTTGCAATAAACTTCTTGTTTCAGACAGAGCTGAAACATTTTCTAAGCATCTCGAAAGTGTCTTCCAGCCAAATCCCGCCTCAAATTCACTCCCCCTGCCACTATTCAGCCAGAAGCTACCCCTCTGCCAACTACACCATCATTCCGGCCGAACGAAATCGAAAAATTCATAAGAGGGCTATAGTCATAAGAAAGTCATATAGAGAATGTCTGTAAACTATTTAATAGAATCAATAATCTTTTAATTTGTTTGTCTAAATTGTTTGAAAAATGCTTGCTAACTCGCATAATGCCATATCTGGAAGCTTGCAATGTTATCCCGTCACCCCAATCGGGCTTTCAAAGAAACCATGAACTATCGAGCAAGTGAACATATTATGGTAATATAAGAAATACCCTGCCTTTGAACAGCGAGAATACTGTAGCGCTATTGGTGTGCTTTCGACCAAGTTTGGCTTAATGGACTCATGCAAAAATTTAAACGCATTTACCATCATACACCCACAATCTACTTGAGTCATACAACAAAAACATCATACGAGACCAATTAAAAATCTTGAAAACTATCACTCGGGCACCTTGGTATGTTCGCAACGAAAACATCAAGCAGGATCTGGGCGTCCTCGCAGTGAAAGACGAAATGCAGAAGCAAAAAGAGTCCTACAAAGAAAAACTGTCTTCGTACACAAACTTCCCCGTTCGGGTTTGACTTGGGTTTCCGGCGGATTCCTTCTGCAACGCAACGACCTCCAAACCCACCAATCGACTTTTAGGGCCGTCTAACTCCGTATCAGTCAATATAGTCATATAGTTAGTTAAGTTAAAAATGGGAGATTTAATACCCCTCTTCTTAGTCTCGCAAAGAGAACATTCAAGAAATAAAAATAAGGTTTAACAAAAAACAAAAAAAAACTATTTAGTTGTCTACTTACTTTAAATTTCTTTTTCCCTTTTTTTCCTTATGCATAAAAATCATAAATAAATTTCATAATGTTTAAAATGAATATACTGGATAAAGATGGCTACCTCTTAAAATCTCCGAGATCCACGCGTTTAAACATTTACCATTTTAGTACCATCTTTAAAAATCTGACGATTTGGCTGAATTTTGTTTTCCGGGTATAAATTTCCAGTATTCCAGTACATACATCCATTTTTTCACGTACAGCAAACTTTTCCATCGCCAATATCTAACAGTTGTATAGAGAAAGTTTTGGCGGATGGATCCCGAAGCATTTGAACGCGCATATGACAACGAAGTTGGAATTTTTCAACATTGCGCCGCAGTCGCGAAGATTTAAGGCAATCATTAATTTAATCAACGTACGTTGAACGTGAAATAACGAGAAGAGTTGTCTGAAATCACCTGAAAGAAGTAACAAAGAGCCGCTAAATAGTTTATCATTGTTATGTACCCCTAAATGTCCAATCCAATACCTCCAGCGAGAGATTCAGTGTTTGAATGAGCTTTTCTGTCTTCATCTAATAAAGTGTCTGCAATGCCAAAAGATGCTGTGGCCTATGTGATGCCATTTTTCTATCGTATCTCGGCAAGAAGAAGCAAAATAAGGAATGTTTGGCCAATTTCACCTGGTCCATCAAAACAAAAACTTCTCCTTGTCCTGCCGCATCTGTGAGCATAATGCGATCATAAATAATTTTTTGTTCGTCATTACGTAGTGGAACATTGCGACTAACAATGCCTGTAATTTTTACAGTACTGTAGTTCACGATTCATATCTGTGTTGAGTAAAAACGATGTCATTTGCAAGCATGAATTGAATGTAAGAATTGACTTCAAGGGACAGGGTAGAATCAGGATCTGTACCGAGAAGTAAACCGCGCGATGGTTCAGACGGTGTTTGATTTCGGATTAGCTGTACATTTCCAGATAAACAACACATCCCAACTGGCTCATTTTTAAATTTAAGTGCATGAAATACGGGCATTCTTTTTCCAAAGTATCAATAATCACTTTGAAATGAGCAGAAAATTTAACATCAGGTTCGTACTGGAACGTTTGTCGAAGAAATTGCCCTGATTGCCCAGTTGTCTTTGTTGATTACGTTCTCGTGCCTCTCGTACCCCTTTCGATCCTTTACTCCTTTCGACTATCCCTTATCCTTATCCCTTTCCGATTTTAATTGTCTTCTTCAATTGGTTCTCCTGATCTTCGTGCTCTTCTTTCTTGCGCGGCTCTAGAACCATTCGACGACTCGAATTGGCTCTTTTGCGGTTTTTAATCATTGCTGACTGTAGATCAGCTAGGGCAGGGCCCTAGTTTAGGGGCATATGATACACACATAAATGAACTATACTTCACGCTCACAGCCTACTTACTGTTATTATTAATTTACATTTCAAGGATTATTACATTTCAAAGGAGTATAATTTAATTAATTATTAAATCCCGCTCTTAACAATTAGAGAGATAAACAAAAAAGGAAAGCTAACTTCGGGCGAAGCCGAATTTTATATACCCTTGCAGTTAAAACCGAATATATATTGCAAACATCGGATATAGTTGGCCGATCCTTATGGGAATATGAAAATATAATCCAATTTATTACAATACAAAATCTAAAAAAAAGTCCCTAACTTCTATCTTCAAAAATACCAAAGTTGGTATTTCTACCAAAAACCATTTCCGATCGTTCAGTTATATGGCAGCTATAAGATATATTTGGCTGATCGTTATGAAATTTGGTAAATCGGATTAACTGACCAAGAATATAATCTGTACCAAGTTCCAGCTTTCTATCTTCAAAAACACGAAAGTTGGGTCATTTCAGATCACTCAGTTATATGGCAGCTATAGGATATAGTCGGCCGATCCGGGCCGTTCCGACTTATATACTGCGTGCAAAGGAAAGAAGGGTGTGTGCAAAGTTTCAAGTCGATAGCTTTAAAACTGAGAGACTAGTTTGCGTAGAAACAGACAGACGGACACACAGACGGACAGACAGACGGACATTCTCATATCAACTCAGGAGGTGATCCTGATCAAGAATATATATACTTTATAGGGTCGGAGATGTCTCCTTCACTGCGTTGCACACTTTTGACCAAAATTATTATACCCTCTGCAAGGGTATAAAAATAGACGGTGTCCGATTCTCAGCCCTGACAGCCCTACACAATATTTCACATAAATCGGTCGAGTCATTTCGGGTAGAATGAATAACAATGGCCATGCTGCAGCGCGCTGTCGAGTGAGATAAAACTATCCCAAATCTGTTCTGCCGTTCTTTAATTATAAGTGGTGTAACAAACACGACTTTCTTTTATATATAAATCTATATAGATAAAGATATAGTGTAATAACTTAATCAATTTTAAAATATTTAATATATTCAAATTTAAATGAAACAAGAAAGGAAAGCTAACTTCGGGCGGAGCCGAAGTTTATATACCCTTGCAGTTTAAACCGGAAATATGTCGCAAACATCGGATATAGTTGGCCGATCCTTTGGGAATATGAATATATAATCTAATTTATTACAATACAAAATCTAAAAAAAGTCTCAAGCTTCTATCTTCAAAAGTACCAAAGTTGGTATTTCTACCAAAAACCATTTCCGATCGTTCAGTTATATGGCAGCTATAAGATATAGTCGGCCGATCGTTATGAAATTTGGTAGGTCGGATTAACTGACCAAGAATATAATCTGTACCAAGTTCCAGCTTTCTATCTTCAAAAACACAAAAGTTGGGTCATTTCCGATCGTTCAGTTATATGACAGCTATAGGATTTAGTCGGCCGATCCTTACAAAATTTGGCATGTCGTATTATTTTGCCAAAAATAGCGCTCGTGTAAAATTTTATTACTCTAACTCTAAAAACACCGAAGTTATACCACTTCCGATCAATCAGTTATATGGCAGCTATAGGATATAGTCGGCCGATCCGGGCCGTTCCGACTTATATACTGCGTGCAAAAGAAAGAAGGGTGTGTGCAAAGTTTCAAGTCGCTAGCTTTAAAACTGAGAGACTAGTTCGCGTAGAAACAGACAGACAGACGGACAGACGGACATGCTCATATCAACTCAGGAGGTGATCCTGATCAAGAATATATATACTTTATAGGGTCGGAGATGTCTCCTTCACTGCGTTGCACACTTTTGACCAAAATTATAATACCCTCTGCAAGGGTATAATAATACAGTCCATTAACTATCGAAAGAATCAAATGTATTAACAAAATACAAGAACAACAAGAAAGGAAAGCTAACTTCGGACGGAGCCGAAGTTTATATACCCTTGCAGTTAAACCCGGATATATATCGCAAACATCGGATATAGTTGGCCGATCCTTATGATTATGATTTATCATAATAAAACCAATTAATTACAATAAAAAATCTAAAAAAAAGTCCCAAACTTCTATCTTCAAAAATACGAAAGTTGATGTTTCTACCAAATACCATTTCCGATCGTTCAGTTATATGGCAGCTATAGGATATAGTCGGCCGATCCTAATGAAATTTCGTAGGTCAGATTAACTGACCAAAAATATAATCTGTACCAAATTCCAGCTTTCTATCTTCAAAAACACGAAAGTTGAGTTATTTCCGATCGTTCAGTTATATGGCAGCTATAAGATATAGGCGGCCGATCCTTATGAAATTTGGCATGACGTAATGTTTTGCCAAAAATAGCTCTCATGTCAAATTTGAACTCTCTAACTCTAAAAACACAAAAATTATACCATTTCCGATCAATCAGTTATATGGCAGCTATAGGATATAGTCGGCCGATCCGGGCCGTTCCGACTTATATACTGCGTGCAAAGGAAAGAAGGGTGTGTGCAAAGTTTCAAGACGATAGCTTTAAAACTGAGAGACTAGTTCGCGTAGAAACAGACAGACGGACAGACAGACGGACAGACGGACAGACGGACATGCTCATATCAACTCAGGAGGTGATCCTGATCAAGAATATATATACTTTATAGGGTCGGAGATATAACAAGAAAGGAAAGCTAACTTCGGGCGGAGCCGAAGTTTATATACCCTTGCAGTTAAAACCGGATATATATCGCAAACATCGGATATAGTTGGCCGATCCTTATGGGAATAGAAATATATAATCCAATTTATTACAATACAAAATCTAAAAAAAGTCCCAAACTTCTATCTTCAAAAATACGAAAGTTGATATTTCTACCAAATACCATTTCCGATCGTTCAGTTATATGGCAGCTATGGGATATAGTCGGCCGATCCTAAGGAAATTTGGTAAGTTGGATCAACTGACCAAGAATTAAATCTGTACTAAGTTCCAGCTTTCTATCTTCAAAAACACGAAAGTTGGGTCATTTCCGATCGTTCAGTTATATGGCAGCTATAGGATATAGTCGGCCGATCCTTATGAAATTTGGCACGTCGTATTATTTTGCCAAAAATAGCTCTCATGTCAAATTTGAACTCTCTAACTCTAAAAACACAAAAGTTATACCATTTCCGATCAATCAGTTATATGGCAGCTATAAGATATAGTCGGCTGATCCTGGCCGTTCCGACTTATATACTGCGTGCAAAGGAAAGAAGGGTGTGTGCAAAGTTTCAAGACGATAGCTTTAAAACTGAGAGACTAGTTCGCGTATAAACAGACAGACAGACGGACAGACAGACGGACAGACGGACAGGCGGACATGCTCATATCAACTCAGGAGGTGATCCTGATCAAGAATATATATACTTTATAGGGTCGGAGATGTCTCCTTCACTGCGTTGCACACTTTTGACCAAAATTATAATACCCTCTGCAAGGGTATAAAAAGACACATGAACATGCAGTCCACTAAATATTGTAATCGAAGAAAATGTGAAGGTAAATAAAATTTATTATGAAAATTTGTATCTAAAAAACATAAAATTGGCACTTTTTTGTGGCCTTTTGCAAACTTTTTAATCATTGAACACGATACACAATATGAATTCTAAGACCGAGTTTTAAGGGATCGGACCCATGGAAATGCGAAATAAACACGGAGCTTTTGAAACGGAGCTCTATTTGGGACTTCTCTTACCAGATTTAAAAAAAAAACCATCCCAATGATACGCGGAAACCCAGAGTACGATGCCTACGTGATTTTACTGTGACACAGAGGTATAGCACCGAAAGGTATAGCCAGCGTCAACTTGGGCTGATCTTGGCAAGTTCAGCATCGTGTGATGACGTTGATTACAGATCTCGCATCTTTTGTTACTGGTTTACATGGGAAGAGTATGAGACTTGCTGAGCCAACTAAGGCATAGCCTCGCCCTTCCCAACATTTCTTTGCGCCTTCATGCCTTCATAGCTAGAATCACTGGGGACCGACAACGAATTTGACGACCATTGCATAGCGTCCTATAGCGTCCTGAGTCGTCCCGCACGTTATCCTAACCCGTCTCACAATCAGAGACCAGAATTCGTGTCGTACGATGAGCTTCAGTTCTCGATTGCATTCATGATTACGATTGCAAAATACATCATGTTTGAGTATCTTTATTGGTTCAAAAGTTTTTTAAGCTTTTTAACATAGTTTAAGGCATTTTGAAAAAGTGTAGAACAAATGTTCTTTAAGTAACAAACATCTACATTTTTTTTAAGTATTCGGGAAAAATAAATAGTGCAAACAGACAAATAGGACACATAAGGTTTCATTTTGAACAAGAATAACTGGTTTTTCTTGTATAACGTCTAAACAAATAGGATGATTAAGGCCTCAATCGACGCGTATTCATAATAATAATGTTATTAGAAAAAATATTTTGTCTTGAGACTCCAATAGCCCCAATTTAATGAATCTAAATCATTTACGCAAATTCCAAACTGATGGCAAGACTTGTAGCAAATTTTTTGACGAGAATTTTCAAAATATACCAATACTGTTCGTTTGAAATCATTCAGATCAGACGCAGATCAGAAAATGTATTATTCTGCGGATTTATATAGTGTTTTCACGCGCACGCTAAGGCATGCGGCTCGCCACCATGTGCACTTACCTTGGTCCATTATCGAAAACAGAAAATGGCAATGAGTATGCAGTTACTATAATATGCGATTTAACCAAATACCTCGGTAAATTACCAATAACAGATAAAAGCGTAAACACTGTAGAAATATTTTAATTTTTTGTACTAAAGGACAGTCCAATAAAGACGTTCATACCAGACAGAGGTACACAATACAAAAACTTACTTCTAGATCAGAGGTCGGCACGGCCCTATCTCGGGGGCATAGGAAATTTCTCTGCCCGAGTGAAACGTCATGCTCACAGCCTACTTTCTGCTATTCGTTACTAACACTAATGCGGTTAAATCATATCAATGTATTGGGGTGCCGACCACTGTTCTAGATGTACGATGTACTTCTCGTATTACAAAGATAAGTATTATGATAAGTAGATAAATATTATAAGATAACTAATATACAGTCAACAGCTCATCACCGCCAGAAATAAGGTACTACCATTGAAAGGAGTCACCAAACTTTCAATCAATATATTCGTTTTTACATTTCGGTTGGTCAAAACGATTGGGACATAATGGCTGACCTACTACACCTACTCTATTAATACTATACCATATCTTCACCGGTACATGATTATTGTCCTTACGAACTTATCCATGGCAGAACCCCAAAAAAATTTGATGAATTCAATAAGTCAAAAATAATATAAATAGGTCTTAGACGATTATTAAATTATTAATTTAAACGATTTTGTAAAATAATGCGGCCAAAAATACTTCAAGTTTAGGTAGGACTTGAAACTTGGCACAAAAGTGCACAAAAAAAAATTTTTATATTTATCCTAAATTAATATGTTAAAATCTGCCAGATCGGACAACTATATCATATAGCTGCCACATAAGCAATCGATCTGATATTCAGTTTTTATATGAAAATTTATTGTTCTTCATTTTGATGCAACAATACTTTGAAAATTTTCTTATATAACCTGGGAAACTTCAGTAAAAATCTGGATACTATAGGTTATAGCTGCCATAGAAACAATCAGTGTAAAACGCATAAGGAGATTAGTTTTTTTTGCCGGGAAACTATTTCGCCTTAAAATAATAATGACAAAAATTATAAATGTATATAACAAAAACGACTATAATATGGTATAAATCAATTTTTTAAATTAACATGCTTACACAAAAGCACGTGCTTTTTATACCCTTGCAGAGGGTCTTATTATACCCTTGCAGAGGGTATTATTATACCCTTGCAGAGGGTATTATTATACCCTTGCAGAAGGTATAATTATATCCTTGCAGAGGGTATTATTATACCCTTGCAGAGGGTATTATCATACCCTTGCAGAGTGTATTATTATACCCTTGCAGAGGGTATTATTATACTCTTGCAGAGGGTATTATTATACTCTTGCAGAGGATATTATTATATCTCTGCAGAGGGTATTATAATTTTGGTCAAAAGTGTGCAACGCAGTGAGGGAGACATCTCCGACCCTAAAAAGTATATATATTTTTGATCAGGATCACCTCCTGAGTTGATATGAGCATGTCCGTCTGTCTGTCTGTTTGTTTCTACGCAAACTAGTCTCTCAGTTTTAAAGCTATCGTCTTGAAACTTTGCACACACCCTTCTTTCCTTTGCACGTAGTATATAAGTCGGAACGGCCCGGATCGGCTGACTATATTCTATAGCTGCCATATAACTTATTGATCGGAAATTGTATAACTTTGGTGTTTTTAGAGCTAGAGTTCAAATTTTGTTCAAACTTTTAGCAAAATAATACATGTTAAATTTCATAAGGATCGGCGGACTATATCCTATAGCTGCCATATAACTGAACAATCGGAAATGACCCAACTTTCGTGTTTTTGAAGATAGAAAGCTGGATTCGTGAATTCGTATAGATTCTATTTTTGTTTAGTTGACCCACCCTACCAAATTTCTTAAGGATCGGCCGACTATATCCTATAGCTGCTATATAACTGAAGGATCCGAAATGGTTTTTGATAGAAATACCAACTTTGATGTTCTTGATTGTAATGAATTGATTATATTATGATATTCTCATAAGGATTGGCCAACTATTGTATATCCGATTTTTGCGATATATATACGGTTTTAACTGCAAGGGTATATCAACTTCGGCTCCGCCCGAAGGTAGCGTTCCTTTTTTGGATTAAATTGAGGTTAGGTTACCTTTTCGTATATTTTAAGTCGCACGGCACCTTACGGCACTTGAACTAAATTTTCTTATATTCTTAAAATGCTTAAGAATATTATACAAAAAGATTTGTTTATGCCAAAGTGTGCCATAACAACTAAAACTCTAAACAAAACACAGAAAAGACAAACTAAGAACGTTCACAATTATGTACTATGTAAATACAATAATGATTTACAAAAATATATATAAACATAGTTAATATACTTTTTGCTGTAAAAAGAAAGTTAATGCCTTATTATAATAATACCTAAGACAGGAGGTGTGCGACTGTCTCTTCCTCTTCTTCATCGCCACAGCTCCTGCAGTAATCATAGTGTGGCACCTATTAAGCAGTGTCCCGTGATGGCCTTGAACGCCAGACTGCAGTCCTGCCTATTGAGGGTGATAAGCATCATTGATCTTTTCCTAGAGCGGATAGGCCATATCATGCGCGAATTCCTGCAGTTTTGGAGATTTATCCATTTCCCCAGTGATGCGCGGTCAAAGTGATCCCTGCATTTTAGCCTACATGTAGCTAAGGGGATGCCTACTGGTTCCTTCTCCGGGAGGAGAGGATTTGTAGTACCTGCTCTTGCTAGTTCGAGGGCAATTACCCTCGTGGTCCCTATGTCTGGGTACCCATATGAAGTGGATGTCATACTGCTCTGCCATCTCGTTAAGAGATCATTTACTGTCCTGGAGTTGGATGAAAATCCGTCAAGGGCTTTCAGTGCCGCTTCTGAGAAGACTGTCTGAGAAGATACAAATAGTTCTTGATTGCCAGTTAATGCTGGAGATCTAAGTGTTTCCCCGATAGCTATCACTTCTGCTTGGAACACACTACAATGGTCGGGGAGTCTGAAGGACTCATTTAGACACAGCCGCTCGCAGTGGAAACCGCCTCCCACCTGGCCATTCAATTTTGAACCGTCTGTGGATGGGTTTACACCTAGTCCGTTCCTAACTGCCCATGTTGAGAGAACTCTAAGTTTGTCCGTCATGCGGTTTCCAGAGAAGGCAATTGCCACATAATCTGCATAAGCGATAACCTTCTAGGGATCGCAGTAGGCTATTAACCGCCACGTTCCACAGTAGGGTTGAGAGTACGCCTCCTTGAGGACGTATCTATAAATAGATTCTCCTCCTAATCACGCCTCAACAGTCCTGTTTACCAAGATCTGCTTTATAAGGCGTGCGGATTGATCGTCTTTTCCTAGTCTCGTCAGCGCATTGATTATCGAACATGGCAGGATGTTGTTGAACGCACCTTCTATGGATAAACGAACGTTCTATATAAGTATTGTAACGAACTGTTATTTCTGCTTCCGCTTGCCACAATTTGCCGCGGCTAGCTCACAGAGTTTCGCGGATCCGTTTCACCGAATTTATAGATTCGACGTGATTGCCCAAGCCCAGAAAATAATACAAATAGCTTGGGATTTTCACACTCTTTATTTCGAGATCTCTTTACAATACAAAAGGTTTTCCTTCTCTCTTCCTCGATGCTTCTTCCGTTTCTGCTGGCTCCGTCGTCAGCGTCCTCTGCGGGTTGTTCAGGATATGCCACCACTACTCCGACGCCGATGGTATTCTGTTGCCGCGCTGCTAGCGATTCCGCTACCCTCCGCCCTTTTGCCTTGAAAACACCCCCTTGGGTCGACTACGACTGGTCAGACGATTGGCGGTGCTCTTTCACCCCCCTACTCCCGGAAATCACCGTGCATACGCGCCGGTGACCGGGATTAGAAGTTGGCTGCGGACTGTCGCCTCCGCTACACCGGGGCACCGTGCATACGCGCCGGTGCCAGGTTTGGGAGTTTGTTTGCTGACTGCCGCTCCGCTACACCGGGGCACCGTGCATACGCGCCGGTGCCAGGTTTGGGAGTTTGTTTGCTGACTGCCGCTCCGCTACACCGGGACACTGTGCATTCGCGCCAGTGCCAGGTTCGAGAATGCCTATGCGTGTCGCCTTCGCTACACCGGGACACCGTGCGTACGCGCCGGTACCAGGTTTGGAAGTTGCCGTGTGACTGACCGTGCGTCGCGCTCCCGCTACACCGGGACACCGTGCATACGCGTCGGGGAACCCGAACCGGGGAGGAACGGGGAACCGTTTGTAGTGGCGGGGCTAGTGACCGGGGTGTTCTCACTCGGTCTTTGAGTTGGGCGTGAGTTCTTGAGTCGGCCGATCCTTGTTTCGCAGGACCACTCCTGTTGGTTGCGATTCCAGGAATCGGTAAGACGTACGCCAGACTTATCCTTTCTTCACTTTCTTGCAAGGCTACCTGCCGTGTTCGGGAATGGCTCTACTCGACTCTGACGCCCCGGGATAGTAGAGGAAATCGTCCAGCAACGGGTCCTTGTTTTCCTTGTCCTGTACGTCTTGTGACTACCGGGCGTGTGATACCGAGTTGGCCTCCTTGTTTCGCAGGACCACGCCTGTTGGTTGTGATTTCAGGAGTTGATAAGGCATACGCCAGACTTATCCTTTCCTCAATTCCTTGCAAGGCTACCTGCCGGGAATGGCCCAACTCGATTTCCCCATCCTGGTTTTGTCCAATAGCCCCAATTTAATGAATCTAAATCATTTACGCAAATTCCAAACTGATGGCAAGACTTGTAGCAAATTTTTTAACGAAAATTTTCGAAATATACCAATACTGTTCGTTTGAAATATGACTCATTCAGATCAGACGCAGATCAGAAAATGTTTTATTCTGCGGCTTTATATAGTGTTTTCACGCGCACGCTAAGGCATGCGGCTCGCCACCATGTGCACTTACCTTGGTCCATTATCGAAAACAGAAAATGGCAATGAGTATGCAGTTACTATAATATGCGATTTAACCAAATACCTCGGTAAATTACCAATAACAGATAAAAGCGTAAACACTGTAGAAATATTTTAATTTTTTGTACTAAAGGACAGTCCAATAAAGACGTTCATACCAGACAGAGGTACACAATACAAAAACTTACTTCTAGATCAGAGGTCGGCACGGCCCTATCTCGGGGGCATAGGAAATTTCTCTGCCCGAGTGAAACGTCATGCTCACAGCCTACTTTCTGCTATTCGTTACTAACACTAATGCGGTTAAATCATATCAATGTATTGGGGTGCCGACCACTGTTCTAGATGTACGATGTACTTCTCGTATTACAAAGATAAGTATTATGATAAGTAGATAAATATTATAAGATAACTAATATACAGTCAACAGCTCATCACCGCCAGAAATAAGGTACTACCATTGAAAGGAGTCACCAAACTTTCAATCAATATATTCGTTTTTACATTTCGGTTGGTCAAAACGATTGGGACATAATGGCTGACCTACTACACCTACTCTATTAATACTATACCATATCTTCACCGGTACATGATTATTGTCCTTACGAACTTATCCATGGCAGAACCCCAAAAAAATTTGATGAATTCAATAAGTCAAAAATAATAGAAATAGGTCTTAGACGATTATCAAATTATTAATTTAAACGATTTTGTAAAATAATGCGGCCAAAAATACTTCAAGTTTAGGAAGAGACTTGAAACTTGGCACAAAAGTGGACAAAAAAATTGTTTATATTTATCCTAAAATAATATGTTAAAATCTGCCAGATCGGACAACTATATCATATAGCTGCCACAAGAGCAATCGATCTGATATTCAGTTTTTATATGAAAATTTATTGTTCTTCATTTTGATGCAACAATACTTTGAAAATTTTCTTATATAACCTGGGAAACTTCAGTAAAAATCTGGATAGTATAGGTTATAGCTGCCATAGAAAAAATCAGTGTAAAACGATTAGTGTTTTTGCCGGGAAACTATTTCGCCTTAAAATAATAATGACACAAATTATAAATGTATATAACAAAAACGACTATAATATAAATCAATTTTTAAATTAACATGCTTACACAAAAGCACGTGCTTTTTATACCCTTGCAGAGGGTATTATTATACCCTTGCAGAGGGTATTATTATACCCTTGCAGAGGGTATTATTATTTTGGTCAAATGTGTGCAAGGCAGTGAGGGAGACATCTCCGACCCTATAAAGTATATATATTCTTGATCAGGATCACCTCCTGAGTTGATATGAGCATGTCCGTCTGTCCGTCTGTCCGTCTGTCTGTCCGTCTGTCTGTCTGTTTATACGCGAACTAGTCTCTCAGTTTTAAAGCTATCGTCTTGAAACTTTGCACATACCCTTCTTTCCTTTGCACGTAGTATATAAGTCGGAACGGCCCGGATCGGCTGACTATATTCTATAGCTGCCATATAACTGATTGATCGGAAATTGTACAACTTTGGTGTTTTTAGAGCTAGAGTTCAAATTTTGTTCAAACTTTTAGCACAATAATAGATGTTAAATTTCATAAGGATCGGCCGACTATATCCTATAGCTGCCATATAACTGAACAATCGGAAATGACCCAACTTTCGTGTTTTTGAAGATAAAAAGCAGGATTCGTGAGTTCGTATAGATTCTATTTTTGTTTAGTTGACCCACCCTACCAAATTTCATAAGGATCGGCCGACTATATCCTATATCCTATATCCTATTTTCGTATATTTTAAGTCGCTTAAATGCTTAAGAATATTATACAAAAAGATTTGTTTATGCCAAAGTGTGCCATAACAACTAAAACTCTAAACAAACACAGAAAAGACAAACTAAGAACGTTCACAATTATGTACTATGTAAATAAAATAATGATTTACACAAAACATAGTTCATATACTTTTTGCTGTAAAAAGAAAGTTAATACCTTTCTTTAAAATATTTATCAATTCCATTACAGAAACACTTAATTACACAAACACAAATAAGTTTAACAAATTTTTTGCAAAAAGCTTCCCTTGCACGTTACTTACGCTGCAATACACAATGAATATCATGCTATCTCTTTCGATGCTATTCTTTAAGAGCACAGATAGAGCAAAACAAAAAGATGAATAAATTTAAATAGCTAGACCAATTATAAATAAGAATTGGTACATTTAAAGTCAAAATTTTATTTGGTTTTTTTATTTTTGGCCTACGAGAGGGACCACTGTGCAACGGCTGGCGCGGATGTAGTCCAATCTGGGCGTCCAATTTTCCATGACTTTTACCAACATTTGTGGTCGTATATCGGCAATAACACGGCGAATTTGTTCGTCCAAATGGTCAAGCGTTTGTGGTTTATCCGAATAGACCTATTACTTTACATAGCCCCACAGAAAGTAGTCTAGCGGTGTTAAATCCCAAGATCTTCGAGGCCATTACACATGTCCAAAACGTGAAATTAAGCGGTCACCAAACGTGTCTTTCAATAAATCGATTGTTTTGGGCCCATTCGAGGAATTTACGCTTTGCTTGACGATCGTTTAGCTTCAATTCTTGCACGAGTTGAATTTTGTATGCCTGTAAACTAAGATCCTTTTTTCCGCAAAATCTTCCATAAAGTGGATGGACACAAATTTAATTCCTGTGCTCGATGGCGGATGGACTTATTCGGGTCTTCCCCAACGCTACGCTCTACAGCAGCAATAGCTTTTTCTAAGCGCACCGTACGGCGTCTCTGGGGATGCAGGTTATCAATAAAAGTAAACTTGGTGCGAAACCGTTCCATGGTTAATCAAATTAACTGCTCTAGTGGACGATTTTGTCGACGATAAAATGGACGTATTACGCAATACGTATTCTACACAGAAACATTATTTTCGAAATAAAATTGCACTATTCGCAAGCGTTGCTTAGTCGTGAGTCTTTTCATGATGAATTGCCAAATAAAACTGAGAATGTGATTACATGACAGCTGTTAAGTCGGTCGCCATCTTGCGATTTGTAAATACAAATAAATAATAAACAATTTAAAACAAACAAACAATCTATACATATATAAAAATGCTCTGTTCGTATCTACGTCATTTATAGACTTGAAAAGTTCTGAACCGTTTAAGCCCAAATTTTTACCCAACATGCGTTGAGGTTCCAGTTCGGTTTATGTCTACTTTTGATGTTGATAGCTTATCTGCGTTTGCGAATATATCAGTTTTTTCGCGTTTCCCCGTGCCCCTACTTTTCTATTTAGGCAGACAGCTAAGTAGAAAATGTCAAATGAAATTGTCAAAATGTCAGAAACGAAGTCATTAGAAACGAAGTCATGCCACCCAAGAAGTCGAATTTTGGTAGTCTTACTCACAATACAAAAGCAAAAAGGCGTAACATTTCAAATAGGACTAATGAAGAGCGGGCCTCCATTCGAGAGACTGAGCGGCTGAGAGCCATGCGGATGCACAACGCGGAGACAGCAGAAACGCGAGCAGCTAGGCTTGAGCGAACACGATTGAGAGTTAGGCAGTCGCGTTCTGCAGCAATCGATTTGATTCGGTCTCAAAATAATGAACGCGACAGGGCAAGGGTAGCTGAAGCGCGTTTACAGCTTACAACAGATCGAAACCTGCAATACAATCGACGGAAAGCTGCCAGTCAATGAGACGTCGAAAAAAATAGCATTGCCCGAAAATTTGTGTAATTTAGTTACATCGAAGGAAGGACTTATCCAAAAAGTGTTCCCCGATATCAGAATAAATTATAGGAATCACGATTGGCTTAGTGGACGAGCGATCCTCGCTGCCAAGAACAATGATGTCTACCAGCTCAATCATGTAATCCAATCCAGCATAGAAACTGACGAAATTACATATAAGTCGATAGACACGGTTGTGGAGGCAGAGGAAGCAGTTAATTACCCTACGGAGTTTCTAAACTTACTTGATCTGCCTGGAATACCACCACACATATTGAAATTAAAAATAGGTGTGCCGATTATCATGCTCCGGAATATGAATCAGCCGAAACTCTGCAACGGTACGCGACTCGCAGTCAAGAAATTGATGAACAACGTTGTAGAAGCAACGATCATAAGTGGTCCTTTTAAAGGTGAAGATGTCCTCATTCCTAGGATTCCTATGTTCCCGACTGATACACCGCTCCAGTTCAAGAGATTGCAGTTTTCCACTCGTTTGGCGTTCGCAATGACCATCAATAAAGCTCAAGGTCAATCACTGGAGTTTTGTGGTTTGGATTTGGATGAAGATTGTTTTTCACACGGACAATTATATGTTGCGTATTCCCCCTCCACTTGGAGCAGGGCAGTAAGACAGGAGGTGTGCGACTGTCTCTTCCTCTTCTTCATCGCCACAGCTCCTGCAGTAATCATAGTGTGGCACCTATTAAGCAGTGTCCCGTAATAGCCTTGAACGCCAGACTGCAGTCCTGCCTATTGAGGGTGATAAGCATCATTGATCTTTTCCTAGAGCGGATAGGCCATATCATGCGCGAATTCCTGCAGTTTTGGAGATTTATCCATTTCCCCAGTGATGCGCGGTCAAAGTGATCCCTGCATTTTAGCCTACATGTAGCTAAGGGGATGCCTACTGGTTCCTTCTCCGGGAGGAGAGGATTTGTAGTACCTGCTCTTGCTAGTTCGAGGGCAATTACCCTCGTGGTCCCTATGTCTGGGTACCCATATGAAGTGGATGTCATACTGCTCTGCCATCTCGTTAAGAGATCATTTACGGTCCTGGAGTTGGATGAAAATCCGTCAAGGGCTTTCAGTGCCGCTTCTGAGAAGACTGTCTGAGAAGATACAAATAGTTCTTGATTGCCAGTTAATGCTGGAGATCTAAGTGTTTCCCCGATAGCTATCACTTCTGCTTGGAACACTCTACAGTGGTCGGAGAGTCTGAAGGACTCATTTAGACACAGCCGCTCGCAGTGGAAACCACCTCCCACCTGGCCATTCAATTTTGAACCGTCTGTGGATGGGGTTACACCTAGTCCGTTCCTAACTGCCCATCTTGAGAGAACTCTAAGTTTGTCCGTCATGCGGTCGCATAGAGTCTGAAGAAATTTTCCAGAGAAGGCAATTGCGACATTATTCGCATAAGCGATAACCTTCTAGGGATCGCAGTAGGCTATTAACCGCCACGTTCCACAGTAGGGTTGAGAGTACGCCTCCTTGAGGAGTTCCTCTTCTGACGTATCTATAAATAGATTCTCCTCCTAATCACGCCTCAACAGTCCTGTTTACCAAGATCTGCTTTATAAGGCGTGCGGATTGATCGTCTTTTCCTAGTCTCGTCAGCGCATTGATTATCGAACATGGCAGGATGTTGTTGAACGCACCTTCTATGGATAAACGAACGAACGTAGTGATCTCGTGGAGTGCCGTCTCCGTGGATCGGCCCTTTCTATATCGTACCTTCCTATAACGTATGTATATAAGTATTGTAACGAACTGTTATTTCTGCTTCCGCTTGCCACAATTTGCCGCGGCTAGCTCACAGAGTTTCGCGGATCCTTTCCACCGAATTTATAGATTCGACGTGATTGCCCAAGCCTAGAAAATAATACAAATAGCTTGGGATTTTCACACTCTTTATTTCGAGATCTCTTTACAATACAAAAGGTTTTCCTTCTCTCTTTCTCGATGCTTCTTCCGTTTCTGCTGGCTCCGTCGTCAGCGTCCTCTGCGGGTTGTTCACGATACGCCGCCACTACTCCGTCGCCGACGGTGTTCTGTTGCCGCGCTGCTAGCGATTCCGCTACCCTCCGCCCTTTTGCCTTGAAAACACCCCCTTGGGTCGACTACGACTGGTCAGACGATTGGCGGTGCTCTTTCACCCCCTTACTCCCGGAAACCACCGTGCATACGCGCCGGTGACCGGGATTAGAAGTTGGCTGCGGACTGTCGCCTCCGCTACACCGGGACACCGTGCATACGCGCCGGTGCCAGGTTTGGGAGTTTGTTTGCTGACTGCCGCTCCGCTACACCGGGACACTGTGCATTCGCGCCAGTGCCAGGTTCGGGAATGCCTATGCGTGTCGCCTTCGCTACACCGGGACACCGTGCGTACGCGCCGGTGCCAGGTTTGGAAGTTGCCGTGTGACTGACCGTGCGTCGCGCTCCCGCTACACCGGGACACCGTGCATACGCGCCGGGGAACCCGAGTTTGTGACCGGGGTGTTCTCACTCGGCACTCACTCGAGTCGGCCGATCCTTGTTTCGCAGGACCACGCCTGTTGGTTGTGATTTCAGGAATCGGTAAGGCATACGCCAGACTTATCCTTTCCTCAATTCCTTGCAAGGCTACCTGCCGTGTTCGGGAATGGCCCAACTCGATTTCCCCACCCTGGTTTTGTCTTGTGTCTTGTCTTTTACGTTTCGTGTACACCGGGTGTGCGATCCCGAGTAGGTCTATCCTTGTTTCGCAGGACCACGCCTGTTGGTTGCGATATTAGGAGTCGGTAAGGCGTACGCCAGACGTATCCTTTCATCACTTCCTTGCAAGGCTACTTGCCGTGTTCGGGAATGGACCAACTCGACTACCCGGCCCTGGGTTTTTAGAGGAAAGTCCAGCAATGGATCCTTTCCTTATTTGTCTACTCACTCTCCTTGCGTTTGGCTGTCGGACTCTCCAAAGGCGGTCTTTCAACTCAAACAAAACCGAATCCTTTTTAGAATCGCTCTAGCACTTGAATGGCAGACTGTCTCCAGGCGGTCCTCCAACTCAACGCTGCAAGCTTCCTAAAAAGACTCGTCCCGAGCCGCTCCAATGGGCCTTCTTTTATACTGACTGGAGCGCCCGTTAATACCCCTGGATTCTGCTCCTGCCGTTAATCCTGCTTCCAGAATCACGCCACTTTTCGGATGGCGGGTCGCTGTCCGTGGCCCCTCGTTTCCCCCGGCCACGGATCTCCGCTCCTGGTATGTGGTGCACCGGTGGGCTTCTAGGGCCCGCTGCACTCTGCGTCGCAACCCCCTTTTGCTCCTTGCCGCTCCTTTGCTGCTTACTCCGCCACACTTTCTACGGCACGTCTGCGCATCGTGCTGATTCCCCCATTGGACTAATTTTCCATCGTTGCTCCGGAAACCGTAACGTTCCACGTCGATTCCATCTTCCCCCGGGTGGCGGCGTTTACCCCTTCACCGGTCACTGTTACGTTCCACGTAGATTCCGTCCTCCCATGGGTAGCATTACTTCGCCCAGTGACAATGCTATGCAAAAACGAGAATTTCCAAGAGAATTTCGCAAGTCATTTTTCGATGTTCGCGAATAGTGTTTTGTGGTTGTATTCATAAAACTCAATATTTATAATATTAGAAAAAAAAAATTGCTATTGGAAAAAAACTCGCAAATAACGTTTAGGCAGTGTTCCCAGATGTCAAAAGATGCTAAAAAAAATTTTTACGAACAATTTTCGATCCTTTTTGTTACCGATAATAAACAATGAAGTAAAACGAAGTTTCATATGCATAGACCTGGTATTTATAATTTTTAAACGAGATCAAAGTAAAATAAAAGAGAAAAAATGTCAATTTTTTTTAAACGTCCATGAAATTGGTTTATTTCTACCAAAATTAATTGTCGTTAGGTATAAGGCATAGGAAATTCCATCAATTTTAATAAATTATATACATTTCCAATTTAAGTGCACTACCAGCGGCCCGACACTAGACAAAGCAGAAAAATAGAGGTCGACGAGATCCGCCATTTTGAAGCCGCCATTTTGAATTTCCTGAATATTGAATATTTTTTAATATACAACGAATCAAAAGTTCAAAAGCATAAGTTCGTATGTCTTTTCATTTTCACGCAATGCATTCTCAAAGTTTGCTTAATTTTCGGAAAAATCCAAAAGAACCTCTCTTTAAAGCACCAGCTAGCATACATGTATTCATCACAAAGCTTAGAGACCCAGACGACCGAATGGCGCTCGGAAAACGAGTTATTGACTAAAGAAAACTAGAGAGGAAAGTGAGATGCTACGGTAGAGACTATTGTAGTTCGAACATAAAAGGTCTTGTTGTGCATATGTGAACTGCAATGGCTAAGGAATAGAGTTCAAAAGTTTTTAGTCCTTCTATAAGGTATGTTGATATGTAAGCGTGTTAGTAAATGCTGGATATCTACATCACCATTAATAAGGTTGTGTAGAAAAACGACATCCAGCGTTGTTCTACGATTGGTTAATTGGGGACTCCAGACACGTGAACAGTACTCAAGTATAGACGGATCAAAGAAATAAAAAAAACTTTTAGTAATATAGGGTCGATAAATTTATTTGACTACCTTAAACCATTGCACAAAAAAACCATTGCACCTCTAGCCTTATTAACCATTGTGGATATATGGTCGGCAAATTTGAGTTTTGATTCTAATATGACACCGAGATCATTAACCTGAGTTAATTCTTTTAAGGATGTAGTCTCATGTTCCGGCCTACTTTTTAGAGGTTATTTAAAAAAAATTTTTTTGGAATAAAAACTAATGCGATTGTTTCAATTTTCAAATATGTTTTTATAGGCATCATAAACTATTTGAAAATATTTTGTTTAATGCGATTGTTTTAATTTTCAAATATGTTTTTATAGGCATCATAAACTATTTGAAAATATTTTGTTTAATTTACTCTTGTGTAGTTTAATACACTTTATAGCATGCCAAAGTATGCATATAAAACAGGGTTAGGTCCCTGGCGCAGGTGATTTCGACTGCTAGAGTCATCCGAAATAAAAAACTAGAATAGATTATTGTTTTGTAAGCTTATGGCTCTGTCCCGTACTAGAATGAAATATTTTCATCAATAAACAACAAAATGGCGAACTCACAAAACAAAAAATTTATCTTAAATTAATGATAAAAACTAATCATTAAAAATAAATGATTCTAGTACGGGACAGAGGTGTTACTTTTAAGAACAACATATCCAAATTTCAGCTAGATCGGTACCATAGAATTTTGTGAATCGCCTGCGCCGCACACAAAAATGTCGTTCCGAGAAAAACGCGTTTAAAGTTTAGACGCTACCGAGAAACTCATACTTTTCGGTGTAGGCGCGCTCTCAAATATGGGCTTTATCGCTGTCATTATTTGATATGTTTATTTGAAACATTAACAGTACATTCTTAATGTAACATAATTAAGACATGTTAACATTCTACTTTCAAAATATGTGACAAAAAAAAAATCGATTTTTTCAACTTCACACATGAGAATACATCCTTAAGACAATCACATAGAGAAAATACATATCCTGGAGAGGGCAAGAACGATAAAAAGGCGTAATTTTTTGTGAAGAACCGAAATAATAATGAAGGCAAAGCTTAGCTTCGTCTGAATACATAAGAACCAATAAGTTCGTTAAAGCAAGGGGAAAGTCGTTAAGAGCAAGAGAAAACCGTTTGTCTGTCTATTTCTTCGTGAACTTTTTTTTATGTCTTCTAGGTGCCTTATAACTGATTGATTGAAAATGCCATAACTTAAGTGTTTTTATGCCCGGTACTCGTAGAGTACAAGGGTATGTTGTAGTCGTGTGAATATGTAACATAGAGAACGAATCATATCCGACCCCATAAAGTATGTTTATTCTTGATCAGAATCAACAGTCAATTCGATATAGCCATGTCCGTCTGCCCGTATGAATTCGTGGATCTTAGAGATAATAATAATAGAGATATGGGATTTGGCATACATTTTTTTCCGTGATTTTTCATTATTTTGTTATTAGACCCCGATTTAAAAAAAAGACGTCAGGCATTAGAGATCTAATTCATAACAACTTGGACAAGAAATTACAAATTTAATTCAATTTTACATTTTTATTTTCAAATCTCTAACAAAAAGTTCCGTCCTCATAGCTCAACTTGTAAGTACAAAAAAACACTAACATAAACTTTTACAAATAAAGAATGTGTTTTGCACAAATAAAGTTTACAAGTTTACCAGCAAAAACTGATGGTTATACCCTTGCAGAGGTTTTTGTCGGTTTTTACATGAGCTGAATTTTAAGGCGGTTGACTTTGCACACATTATTTTTTTTCGACACGCAGTATACAAGTCGGAACGACCGACTTTTTTATAGCTGCCATACAACGGATCGGAAAATGCCATAACTTTGACCAATTCTTTTTTTCGACCAATGGATCCGATCTACCAAATTTCATAAGGATCGGACAACTAAATCTTATAGCTAGCACATAAATGAACGATCGGAAATGACCCAACTTTTGTATTTTTGAAGATAGAAGATTAAAACTTTTGTTAAATTTTGTATTTTAAGAAATTGGTTGTAGGAAGTTGATTCTCATAAGGGTCCGCCAACTATATCCGATATTTGCGATATATATCCGATCTTAACTGCAACGGGTATATCAGCTGCGGCTGCGCCAGAAGTTCCAGTTTTCAATAGCAGGAATTATTTTAAATAAACCATTTACAAGTAAGTATACGTTGGGAAACTAGGGACAAAATATCTGCAAGTTCAAAAAAAAATTTTTTAAATTTTTATTAAAATAAAATTTTTTTTTTTTAATTTTTAAATAAAATTCTTGTTTGGGTATTTTATGTGTTTTAATTACCTTTTTATGTTACATTTCTATGCAAAAAGCAGCCACCCGATGCATAAAAAAGCAAGATATAGAAACAATTTTGAAAGAGTTTGTTCATCCTCGTATTGGGTTGTTCCACGATTGGCTGCTAAAAAGAAATTAAAAAATGGTATTTAGCATAATTTCTAAAAGCACAGTTAAGTATATAAAACTCTAAATAGGGTAGCCCATACTGCTGTTTTTTAAATCTATGTCCCATACACTTATGAAAATAAGCATATGTTCAGTTAACTGATTCCGTTTATACCGTATGCCCTTGAAATAGGTGGACCAGTGTTCTAAACATACTAAGCTGCGAACAGAACTGAAAAATTTTAACTTAATACTTATTTATTTTAAAAACAGAAGTTGGGTCTCTAAATAATTTCATTTAAAATAAACCACTTTGCTCCCACGTGAACACAAAATATCCTTCCATTTTTGTAAAGTAAAATTTGGAGAATCCTTGGAAACTGTTTTCTCTTGATTACCATTAAAAGGGGAGAATCTACCTAAGATAAGGACAAAAACGCCTTTTCCTTTCTTGGGATATCGTTTTACTTAGGTGCTTTTTAGCTTATTTTATAAAGGGGTATTATCGAACTATTTGACCCGTCATTCTTATACCTTCGCAGATGGTACTATAATTTTGGTACTTCAACACAATATAGTACATATATTCTTGATCAGGATCACCTTGTGAGTCAAAATAAGCTGCTGTGTGTCAGTCAGATAATAGCTTGGAACCTTGGACTTTATCTTAGAGCTGCTATATAACTGAACGATCGTAAACGTCACAACTTTGGTGTTTTTAAAGATTAAAGGTTGGAACTGTGTTTTTTTTTTTTAAATTTATATTAAAAAAAAAGGATTTTGATAAATCCGATGTATTTTGATGAATGATAAGTTTTTAACTCATCTGTATATACCAGGAGGTCGAGGTTCTCCAAAGTTTAATGAAGAAGTAATAAAGCCAAATGGAAAGGCGCCTATGCCAAAAGACATGTGAAAACCTTCACCAAATCCAAAGCCTGGAAATCCAGCCGTAGGCTCCGGCTCAGTACGTTGACCTGCTGGACGGGGTGGAACTTTGTTGCTGTAAACATAATTTCTTTGTGTTACTATAAATAAAAAATTTAATTTATAAATATTTTGTACCGTGGGTCTTCTCGTCGTATACTATTGCGTCCGTAAAGTGGTATGACTTTGTCTTTATCGACAGAAGCTTTGCACACTGGACAGAGTTTTCGGTTAGGTCGAGTTAAAAGCCATTGATGCAAACAGGGCCAACAGAATAAATGACCGCACATACTGACAACGGCATCTTTAGCTGTATCCAGACATATGTTACATTCATAAAGAGATTCGTCGTTCAATTCCCGCTCCTTGTCATTGTTGCTTTTTTCTGGATTTACTCTAATGGAATCCAATGTTGTTGCAACACTTTCACTTTCTGCAATGTTATTCCCAATGATAGAATTATTTGACGTAGAATAAGATGACTTTGGCATTGATGTTTCTGCCGAATCAGATTCAATATGACAATGATGGCTTGTTGAAGGCTCTTCTAATGATACGTCTGTAGCTTCTATAGTCCATCCAATTTGGTTACAACGCGTAGGTCCAATTAATGCGGGTTGCTCATTAGGATTGTTAGAAATCGATGACGTACTAGGTAGATCTGATGACTTCATCAATTCCGGCCGTTCCATGACGTATAAAATTTAAATTTTCGCTTTAAAATTTCGCTCTTATTATAAGTAATCTAAAAAAACAAACAAACGTTGAACAAAGTTATTGGTAGCTGTATTTATTTTATGAATGGTTATGGTATATGGTATATTTTTTATGGTTTTTTATAGTATATAGTATATTTTTTAATTATGGTATATTTTTTATGGTTAAGTCCATAGAGGGATAAACTAACTTTCGGACGGAGGCGAAGTTCATAAGATCAGATATATATCGCAAGTTAAGATCAGATAAATATCGGAAATATCGGATATATATACTGCACGTAAAGGTAAAAGAAATATGTGCGCAAGTCGGTAGCCATAAAACTGAGGCTAGTTCTCGTTGAAACAGACAGACGGACATGTCTACATATATCGACTCACGAGGTTTGGAGGTGGAAGATGCCTTTTACTTCTTCTTTTAATATCCATATAACCAATTTGGTAGGTCGGATCAATTGGTCTGTAGGATAGAATCTATAGCAGTCTATAGCAAAATCTATCTATAGCAAAAGTCATACATGTTTAAAATTTGAGTGTATTCGACACACAAGAAAACAATGAGAGCTAAGCATTCACTGAGCGAAAAAACGTAATTTTCAATTTCATTTTTCGTTAATTCAAACGTTCGAATGGGCCCTAAAATAGTGTATTTTATTTTAAAGAAAGCTTTTCTAGCAGCAATTCTTAAACAAACGAAAAACTACGCTTGTCAATGTATATTTTCCTATAGGAAAACTTGTTCCAACCCAATTTTTTTCTCAGTGGAAACATTTCCTTTTTTAAGTTTGGGCTGTCAAATAAGGCAATTTCGGAGCAAATGAGAGAGCTTCTAAACTAAATTTGAGACAGCTCACACTGTCAGTTTGCCGGCAGCGCTGCGGCAGAATTTCCGACCCTATTCACGCGTGCTATGGAAAATTAAAGTTTTCCCCCACTGATCTATAGGATAGGATCTATCATCACGAAACAACTATCAAACACGAAATTTTCGTCATGTACATTTCAGTTATATGGAAGCTATAGGATATAGACGGCCGAAATTTGGTATGTTGTATAATTATTCCAAAGATAGAATCTATTGCTACTATAGGATATAGTCGCCCGATCCCGACCGTTTCGACTTATATACTGCGTTATAAAAAAGGAGGGTGTGTGAAAATTCAAAGTTGATAGCTTTAAAATTGAGAGACTACTTTGTGTACAGACGCACATGCTTATATCAACTCAGGAACTGATTCTGACCAATAATATACGAGTAAGGTGACTTTGTATTTTCAAGAAGAACTATTAATTTATTTATCAATATTTATGGTGTCCCCTTCAAAGTAGTGCCCCTCAGATACAATACACTTATGCCAACGGTTTTTCCAATCCTCAAAGCACTTCCCATAACAGTCTTTATCTCTTCAATCGTTGCAAATCACCTTCCTTTTATAGGTATCTTTAGTTTTGCGAACAATAAAAAGTCAAATGGGGCCAAATCCGGTGAATACGGTGGCTGCGGCATTATTGTGGTGTTTTTCTTGGCCAAAAAATCTCTCACGAGCAAAGATGAGTGATCAGGGGCATTGCAAAGTCCCAACTTTTCTCTCCTTTTCTGACTTCATTGAAACTCAACACACACCGCAAGTGAATAAGAAGGCGCAGAAGTGCCTATTGCTTTCATGTCAAAGAAACTAAATCCTTTTCAACGTCAATATACAGTTACCGAGAAGAAGTGTTATGCTGGTGTGTTTAAAGCTGTATAAAGTGTTTAAATTTAGAGCTTATGTCGAAGAAAAAGGTTTTTTAATAGCCACAGATCATGGTTCCATAAAATGGATCATGACCCAAGCAGATCTAAGCTCGCGCCTCGCTCGTTGGTCTCTTAAACATGGATTCCATGGATACAACATCAAAAAAATCTTACCTTATTAAAATTATAGGTAAACTAGCCAACCCCGGCAATCGTTGTTTTGCCCTTTTTTATTAAGAACAAAATTTTTTAGTTCAATAAAAATACCTATTTACTTTGAATGTGTGGGGAAGTGCTTTTAATCGAAGGCGTTGAAAATAATTTAAGAATAATTTATTTTGGTTCATAAATATTTTGTTGGAAAAAAAGATTATTCTCTCAGCGCAATGGAGTGTAGAATATTCTTGGTTAGTCCGTCTTTAGCCAGCACAAATAACCTGTATGGTTTTCCCACCCGAGAACATGCCACATACAGTTGTCCGTGGGAAAACCATGGTATTTCCAAATCTAACCCACATACAGATAATGTTTGGCCTTGTGACTTATTGATCGTCATAGCGACCAAATGACCAATGACATTGTATGACAACATGTCCCCAGGCAACAACTGTTGTATTTGTATATTTTATGCATTGACGTCCACATTTTTTACTGACAAAATCGCTCTTTCTTTCAATTGCTTATGATTAATCTGGGTATAATCTGGATGAGCATGAGAAACACCAACTGGCTCATTTTTAAATTTAAGTGCATGAAAATAAAGGCATTTCTTTTCCAAAGTACCAAATCACTTTCGAATGAGCAGAATATTCAACATCAGGTTCGTACTGGAATGCTAGTTGAAGAAATGGCCCTGATGTAATTGCTCGATGATCTTTTTGGCGTTGTTGGTCAATTTTTCTTCGTCTAACTATGAATCTTCGCGCATCTCTTCGTTGCTGTTTTTTTTGTTGATTACGTTCATCTGTGTGAGCGTCATTAATTATCTTCGATTTGTTGACCTGATCTTCGTGCTCTTCTATCTCGCGCTGCTGTAGAATTGACTGTTCGACGACTCAAATTAACTCCTTTGCGGTTTTTTGGAATTATTGACTGTAGATCCTTTCAAAATCATGGCATTAATGATATTTTGTCATAAATTTCCTAATTACTAATCGTGGACCATTACACAGCAGTGGTGAGTTCAATTTATGAAGTAAAATGATCGCAGCTCCAATCTTCAATTGTAAATGGTGTGGCATGCCATGGCTAATCCAATGAATTTAAAAACTCAATTGTCAATATGACACCAAGTCCCCAGGCAACAACTGTTGTATTTGTAAATTTTATGCATTGACGTCCACATTTTTTACTGACCAAATCGCTCTTTCTGTCAACCACTTATGATTAATCTGGGTAGAAATCATAAGTGATTAATCACAAAATTTCACGAAAATATGTCAAGCCGTTTCCGAGGAGTATAATGAGTGACACCGTTACATGAGAATTCTGGATCTATTATATAATGATAATACTGCGCATTTGTTTCATTGTATTGATTGACGCCCTAAAAAGTTATTTTAAAAAAGTGGATGTGTGAACGCCCTCAACGCCCCAAGAAACGTAAAAAACCAAATATATATGCCATTTTTTAAGGTAGACCTTCCAATTTTAATTGGTAACATTTTTATATATTTGTACCCTTGCAGACGGTATTATAATTAGGGCCAAAAGTGTGCAATGCTCCGCCCGAAGTTAGCTGTCCTTTCTTGTTTTGTATAGCTCTGTAAAGTACATTTTTATTTTTATACCCTTGCAGAGGGTATTCCGGATATATATCGCAAACATCGGATATAGTTGGCCGATCCTTATGGGAATAGGAATATATAACCCAATTTATTACAATACAAAATCTAAAAAAAGTCCCAAACTTCTATCTTCAAAAAAACGAAAGTTGATATTTCTACCAAGTACCATTTCCGATCGTTCAGTTATATGGCAGCTATGGGATATAGTCGGCCGATCCTAATGAAATTTGGTAGGTTGGATCAACTGACCAAAAATAGAATCTGTATTAAATTCCAGCTTTCTATCTTCAAAAACACGAAAGTTGGGTCATTTCCGATCAATCAGTTATATGGCAGCTATAGGATATAGTCGGCCGATCCGGGCCGTTCCGACTTATATACTGCGTGCAAAGGAAAGAAGGGTGTGTGCAAAGTTTCAAGACGATAGCTTTAAAACTGAGAGACTAGTTTGCGTAAAAACAGACAGACGGACAGACAGACGGACAGACGGACATGCTCATATCAACTCAGGAGGTGATCCTGATCAAGAATATATATACTTTATAGGGTCGGATATGTCTCCTTCACTGCGTTGCACACTTTTGACCAAAATTATAATACCCTCTGCAAGGGTATAAAAATGCCAATTTTTTTTTTAAACGTCCATGAAATTGGTTTATTTTTACCAAAATTAATTGTCGTTAGGTATAAGGCATAGGAAATTCCATCAATTTTAATAAATTATATACATTTGTAATTTAAGTTTACTACCAGCGGCCCGACCCTCGACAAAGCAGAAAAATAGAGGTCGACGAGATCCGCCATTTTGAAGCCGCCATTTTGAATTTCCTGAATATTGAATATTTTTTTTTATCGTTAATAAACAACGAATCAAAAGTTCAAAAGCATAAGTTTGTATGTCTTTTCATTTTCCGGCAATCCATTCTCAAAGTTTGCTTAATTTTCGGAAAAATCCAAAAGAACTTCCCCTTAAGAATGTAGTCTCATGTTCCGGCCTACTTTTTAGAGGTTATTTCAAAAAAATTTTGTTTGTAATAAAAAATAATGCGATCGTTTCAATTTTCAAATATGTTTTTATAGGCATTATAAACTATTTGAAAATATTTTGTTTAATTTACTCTTGTGTAGTTTAATACACTTTATAGCATGCCAAAGTATGCATATAAAACAGGGTTAGGTCCCTGGCGCAGGTGATTTCGACTGCTAGAGTCATCCGAAATAAAAAACTAGAATAGATTATTGTTTTGTAAGCTTATGGCTCTGTCCCGTACTAGAATGAAATATTTTCATCAATAAACAACAAAATGGCGAACTCACAAAACAAAAAATTTATCTTAAATTAATGATAAAAACTAATCATTAAAAATAAATGATTCTAGTACGGGACAGAGGTGTTACTTTTAAGAACAACATATCCAAATTTCAGCTAGATCGGTACCATAGAATTTTGTGAATCGCCTGCGCCGCACACAAAAATGTCGTTCCGAGAAAAACGCGTTTAAAGTTTAGACGCTACCGAGAAACTCATACTTTTCGGTGTAGGCGCGCTCTCAAATATGGGCTGTATCGCTGTCATTATTTGATATTTTTATTTGAAACTTTAACAGTACATTCTTAATAAACAATACAAAAAAAATCGATTTTTTCAACCTCACACATGAGACTACATCCTTAAGCAATCACACAAATGGAAGCATTATAATACACAAAACACATTATAAAAACCTGTATTATTGGTGTCCATCGCAAATTGCATTAAAACAAGAAAGGAAAGCTAACATCGGGCGGAGCCAAAGTTGATATACACTTGCAGTTAAGACCGGATATATATCGCAAACATCGGATATAGTTGGCCGATCCTTATGATCCAATAAAAAATCTAAAAAAAAAAGTCCCAAGCTCCTATCTTCAAAAATACGAAAGTCGATACTTCTACCAAATACCATTTCCGATCGTTCAGTTATATGGCAGCTATAGGATATAGTCGGCCGATCCTAATGAAAATTGGTAAGTTGGATCAACTGAGCAAAATAGGAATATGTACTAAGTTTCAGCTTTCTATCAAAAACTCGAAATTTGGGTCATTTTCGATCGTTCAGTTATATGGCAGCTATAAGATATAGTCGGCCCATCCTTATGAAATTTGGCACGTCGTATTATTTTAAGTATAATTTGTTGTTGGCCAGGATTTGGGTGAGAGCTTGAATGCAATTATGCATTTCCCGTTCTTGTCCGTTTGCCATTTTGTTGCTATTTATTATTATTATTATTTGTATACCAAAAATGATAATTATCAGTAAGTGCTATCGATTGTTAAAGTGAGCTGTTACAAGAAAAACAGCACTTGCTCAAAAATTAATTGGGTGACTTTAAAAGTGCGAAATTGATATTAAAAAAATAATTTTTGTACCCTTGCAGAGGGTATTATAATTTTGTCCAAAAGTGTGCAACGCAGTGAAGGAGACATATCCGACCCTATAAAGTATATATATTCTTGATCAGGATCACCTCCTGAGTTGATATGAGCATGTCCGTCTGTCCGTCTGTCTGTCTGTTTATACGCGAACTTGTCTCTCAATTTTAAAGCTATCGACTTAAAACTTTGCACACACCCTTCTTTCCTTTGCACGCAGTATATAAGTCGGGGACCGGAATCGGCCGACTATATCCTATAGCTGCCATATAACTGATTGATCGGAAATGGTATAACTTCGGTGTTTTTAGAAAAAGAGAGCGCTAAATTTTTGCGTTAAATTTTACATGAGCGCTATTTTTGGCAAAATAATACGACATGCCAAATTTCGTAAGGATCGGCCGACTATATCCTATAACTGCCATATAACTGAAAGATCGAAAATGACCCAACTTTCGTGTTTTTGAAGATGAAAGCTGGAACTTGGTACAGATTATATTCTTGGTCAGTTAATCCGACCTACCAAATTTCATAACGATCGGCCGACTATATCTTATAGCTGCCATATAACTGAACGATGGGAAATGGTTTTTGGTAGAAATACCAACATTGGTATTTTTGAAGATAGAAGCTTGAGACTTTTTTTAGATTTTGTATTCCCATAAGGATCGGACAACTATATCCGATGTTTGCGATATATATCCGGTTTTAACTGCAAGGGTATATAAACTTCGGCTCCGCCCGAAGTTAGCTTTCCTTTCTTGTTATTGCGAAAAAATGGTTATGACTGAGGTAAAAATATAAATCAAAGAAATCAGAATCAAAATGATAATTTTCAAAGAAGTCAGAACACTAGAAGATACTACACTTATCAAAACTAAAATAGAAATTTTAACTATAACCAACAGCAAAAACAAAATAATAATAATATTCAGCAAAACCAAAACCTACTCAATTTAAATAATAATTATAATAGAAATCAAAGCTTAAACATTCGACAAAATCCTCAAAAGGCAATGAGTGTATTTTAGAATTTTGTATTTAGACGCCTTATTTTGAACAATTGAGGACTAGTATAGTGTATAGTGATTAGTATAGTGAATACAAATTTTTACAAAATTATTGAAAACTATTCAAAAATAATTAACACTATTAACACGAAATTTCAAACCAATGATTTCTTAGTAAAAACAGTACCAAGAAAATTTTAATACCCCCAAAATATGCGTGCAAAATAGGTGGCTTTACCCCTGTAAAAATCATATGATCTTCTATTGGGTATGTATTTTATCCAAAGAAATGTTAAAAATATAGCTAACTTAAACAAAACACATAAACTAATAAATGACGTTGAAATTCCATTCCACTCCAAATTCCCAGAAGAGAGTTGTGTATTGGAAGTAAGTGAAATTGAAAACTTCAATTTAACAGGTTTAGATAGTTAAGAAAAAGAAATAATTAATAGCTTAAACAAGCGTTTAAAAAAATAATATTACAAAGAAGGGCATCAATTAAAAAATACAAATGCAGTAATAAATAATATAAGGCCCGTACAGATAAATCAATTAACTTGAAAATTTATAGAATGTGGCCAAAATAGAAAAAAAATTTCGAAAACTTCAAGAACACAACTTTAAAATTCAGCCAGATATATGCAAATTATTGTAACCTATTCAGCAAGAGACCCTATTATTTACAATAACGGCAGAAAAATTATAGAAACTAACAAAGCAGAGGACCCAGATTACCAGATAACGGCAGATTATATTATAGAAAATTAATTATTAAAATTATAGAAACTAACAAAGCAGAGGACCCACTAAAAATCGAACAGAAATTATTTTATAATATAAAAAGAAAGGAAAGCTATCTTCGGGCGGAGCCGAAGTTGATATACCCTTGCAGTTAAAACCGGATGTATATCGCAAACATCGGATATAGTTAGCCGATCCTTATGATAATATCACCCAATTCATTATAATATAAAATCTAAAAAAAATCTCAAGCTTCTATCTTCAAAAATACCAAAGTTGATATTTCTACCAAATACCATTTCCAATGGTTCAGTTATATGGCAGCTATAAGATATAGTCGGTCGATCGTTATGAAATTTAGTAGGTCGGATTACCTGACCAAAAATATAATCTGTACCGAGTTCCAGCTTTCTATATTCAAAAACACAAAAGTTGGGTCAATTCCGATCGTTCAGTTATATGGCAGTTATAGGATATAGTCGGCCGATCCTTATGAAATTTGGCATGTCGTATTTTTTTGCTAAATGTAGCTCTCATGTGAAATTTGAACTCTCTAACTTTAAAAAAACTAAATTTATACCATTTCCGATCAATCAGTTATATGGCAGCTATAGGATATAGTCGGCCGATCAAAGCCGTTCCGACTCATATACTCAAATTTCCCTATCAAATCTCAAATTTCATAGGGATCGGCCGACTATATCCTATAGCTGCCATATAACTGAACGATCGGAAGTGACCCAACTTTCGTGTTTTTGAAGAAAAAAACATATATCTTTGTACAGATTCTTATTTTGGTTAGGTGATCCTATTAACCAAATTTCATAACAGTCGGTCGACTATAATAAGCTATAATAAGCTGCCATATAACTGAACGTTCGGAATTGGTATTTGGTAAAAATACCAGCTTTGGTGTTCTTGAAAATAGAAGCTTGGGACTTTTTTTACATTTTCTATTGTAATTTTTGTATTTTTTATTGTAATTGGTTATATGTATTATAATATTCAAATAAGGATCGGCCAACTTTATCCGATTTTTCCGATATATGTCCGGTTTTAACTGCAAGGCTATATTAACTTCGGGTCCGCCCGAAGTTAGGTTTCCTATAGCTATATTTCCAGCTATAGGATATAGTCGGCCGATCCTAATGAAATTAAATAGGTTGAATCAACTGACCAAAAATAGAATCTGACCCAAGTTTCAGCTTTCTATCTTCAAAATCACGAAAGTTGATATAGTCGACCGATCCTTATGAAATTTGGCATGTCGTAATGTTTTGCCAAAAATAGCTCTCGTGTCAAATTAAAACTCTCTAACTCTAAAAACACCAAAGTTACACCATTTTCGATCAATCAGTTATATGGCAGATATAGGATACAGTCGGCCGATCTCGGCCGTTCCGACTTATAAACTGCGTGCCAAGGAAAGAAGGGTGTGTGCATAGTTTTAGTCGATAAATTTAAAACTGAGAGACTAGTTTGCGTAGAAACAGACAGCCGGACAGGCGGACAATATACTATATGTTTAGTATATTGAAATCTTAGAAGTTGTTGTGGTGTCTTCGTTGTTTTACGTTAAATCGCTTCAACATAGAAATTTGCAATTGTTTGCAGTACGGAACTCACTGAAGACTCCAGCATCCAATGATAAAGCAATTATTGATTTATTTAAAAATGAAACTTTTGCCAATATATCGGAGAATAGAATGTAAGCTTTTGAGGATGCTAGTGAAATAATGTGGCAAAATTGAAGAATTGACGATTGCAAAGCAGACATTCCGATTGGCTCTGTTCAGGAGAAGGCATTCAATAAGACGCCCTGCATTAGCCTATATTGGAAAATCCCGAAGGGCTCAATGAAAACAGTTTGCAGATCTTGTCGTGTCTTAAGGAGGAAGCACAAGTTTATTAATACAGACAGCTTGCATGGCCACACGAAAACAGGCAATCAAAATATTAGTGCATTCAAGCGATATTATAACAAGAAAGGAAAGCTAACTTCGGGCGGAGCCGAAGTTTATATACCCTTGCAGTTAAAACTGGATATATATCGCAAACATCAGATATAGTTAGCCGATCCTTATGATTACATCATAATAAAACCAATTAATTACAATAAAAAATCTAAAAAAAAGTCCCAAGCTTTTATCTTCAAAAATACGAAAGTTGATATTTCTACCAAATACCATTTCCGATCGTTCAGTTATATGGCAGCTATAGGATATAGTCGGCCGATCCTAATGAAATTTCGTAGGTCGGATTAACTGACCAAAGATATAATCTGTAGCAAATTCCAGCTTTCTATCTTCAAAAACACGAAAGTTGGGTCATTTCCGATCAATCAGTTATATGGCAGCTATAGGATATAGTCGGCCGATCCTTATGAAATTTGGCATGTCGTTTTATTTTGCCAAAAATAGCTCTCATGTCAAATTTGAACTCTCTAACTCTCAAAACACCAAAGTTATACCATTTCCGATCAATCAGTTATATGGCAGCTATAGGATATAGTCGGCCGATCCCGGCCGTTCCGACTTATATACTGCGTGCAAAGGAAAGAAGGGTGTGTGCAAAGTTTCAAGACGATAGCTTCAAAACTGAGAGACTAGTTCGCGTAGAAACGGACAGACAGACAGACGGACAGACAGACGGACAGACGGACAGACGGACAGACGGACAGACGGACATGCTCATATCAACTCAGGAGGTGATCCTGATCAAGAATATATATACTTTATAGGGTCGGAGATGTCTCCTTCACTGCGTTGCACACTTTTGGACAAAATTATAATACCCTCTGCAAGGGTATAAAAAGCGATGCTTCTTCCTGTGGGGTATTTTGGACAGGAGGGAGCTGAAGTGCGAAACAAGCTCTATAAATCCGATCGCATTTAGATCGAATCATACCGAATTGATAATCTTTGTGATGTTTTTGCGTCGAGCAATGTATACATCAGATTTGATTATTTCGCCAGTCAACCTAAAAAAGACGCAAAAAAAAGTTAAACTTTCACATTTTAGAAATGCTTTGAAGGGTGCGGAATAGTCTTCGAGGCTGAAAAAAAAAGATTTCTCAAATTTTGTACATGATAAATGGCTATATTTAAAGAGTATACATTTTTGGCCAAAAAATAATTATTATTTATCCCGTGACGAAAGTCGCTCAGAGTCGCTTCAAAAAAGTGTCGTCTTGCGGTGTTATTTGAAAAAAAAAAAATTTAATTGATTTTTTTAATATATTAGTTTCTTGTGCGGATGAACGAAATTATACTGAAAAATATGCGATTTTTAATTTTAAAGTTCATCCAGCTCAAGTTCATCATTCAAGTTTAAAGTTCAAAGTTCAGTTTAAAGTATTTATTGCATAAAGGATGTGTGCAAAATTTCATTTAGATCCGAGCATTACTTTTTTGAGTTACGTTACGCACCGACTTGGAAATAGTTGTTTTGAGAAAAACGCGTCTAAACAATATAATATAATCGGTAAAAATATAATCGGTATCTCAGCGAGTTTTAGTCCGATCGACATGGAATTCAAAGGATATTCCGAAGATTATAAACTTTTATATAAAAAATTATCAACAAAAATTTTGAATGAAATGATTGTCTTTAAAAGACAATGAAGAGGATTTCGATAGTGTTGATTTAGAATTGAATTTCAAACCGGAGAACGAAGGTGAAAAAGTTTGGTTTAGGTCTGTTAATAACTAAAACCCAAAAATAATACGCAAAATACAAACTTAAATTTAATCTATTTTAGATTGCTTCAATAAAGCGAAACCCTTTATTTATTTAATTTTTTTTAATAAATTTACAATTGTTTTTTCCTACTACCGCCTATTGAATAGAAATAAAAAAAAGATGTCACACCCATTTTATTTGTTTTTAATTTTTACTGCCTATGGGCTATATTAGAACAATAAAAAAAAATAAATCGAAAGTTCTTGTTTCATTCGTGAGTTATTAATTCATTTTATCTATTAGTACGCAGTTATTTGTCTGTTTAGTTTTATGCAAACTAGTTAGTTTTCACTCAGTTAATTTGCACGCTGTGTAAGACTTACAGTGTAAGTCTACCGATTGTATTTTATATCTTTCTTATAACTGATCATTGGAAAATTTCATACCTTCCGCGATTTAGCAGATAACGATTTTTTACAGAATGTACTATATAGGATGTCATATGACTAAACGGATAGAATGAGTTACGATTGTATGTACATACATACATACATATATATGTATGTCTTATTTTGACTATTATTAAAGAGTTGCATACGAGTACAAGCTCTGTTATAGTATTTTGGGAGTAAAAAGACCAGGGTAGAGAGACGAATTTTTTTTTTGTAAAATGCTTTTAATGCTTTTTAAAAATTTATGATTCATGATTTCATGGTAGGCATTGTATCTTTTTTAAAATTAATTTGTGACAAAAGTGGGTGAATACATTTTAAGTTTACATATGTATATGGAATGCATCTGAAATTCAGATTGTAGATAATAAAAAATTTGCTAAGAAAAAATTTTTATTTTTTTCTCTTGCGATGTATTTACATATACATATATACATATATGTAAATATCTGCATATATAACTGCCAAAATGTTTAATAAGTTTAAATTCAATTTTTTCCGTTTTTTAAATCTAAATGAAGTAATTAAATTGAATCGACAACAATTTTATAATTACATGCCTCTGTTTATAAACCAGTAAAACACACGAAATAATTTTAAAATTTGTTTATCAATATCTCCTTAAAAGTGATGACGATTCTACGTTCGATAAATGTTATTTTATGTTACTCATATATGTTATCTTTACACTTGAATCCAAGGGTAAATATATATTATGCATCAAATTTACTAATGCCCTGAAAATGTACTGAGCCCACCGGCATGAATACAAGATGACCCTAGATTTTTTGGGATATATTAAGATAGGGAGTGAGAGGCAAATAGGTAAAAACTATTTTTGACAGGGTCTTTTCGACACCCCGTACTCAGATCGAAAAAAAGATGTTACATACATCTAATAACAATTTAATTAGTGCTAGTGAAATAAATACCGTGAATTTGACATATTCGGACATATTCGCCATATTCGGATTTTAAGTTTTGTAGTTCGTTTTTTTCAATAATCGGTCGTAATAATAAGAGTTTAATAATTCGGTTTTTATTCAAAGTATCGGGCCATCGGACTTTATGTTTACAGTATAGCACAATTTTGTTGTGGTGCTTCTAACGAGAGAGGCATTCTACAGCTCCCTCATTTTTAAAAAAAACCAATAGTATGGAGTTATTTTCTAACGAACTTATTTTTTATCGATTATTTGTTCAGCAAAATGAAATTACTTTTTTATTATATTTGTTTGTTTTAATTTTTAATGAAAATAAATAATTAATTTAATGGTTTAATGAAAAAATTCATAAAAGATGTTCATATAATCTAGAATTTTAGAAATTTTTTATATTATTAATAATTTTTTTTGTATGACAAAAAAGTCATGCTATTAATTTTTCTGTTTTTTTTTTGTTGGTGGATATATGGGTGGCTACCATTACCTCATCAAATTTCTTTAATTATCTGTCGGGTTAGGCAGAAAACAACTGTTAAGATTAAATAATTAAATAATAATCTACGCATTGATTCATTGTACGCATTCCGACTCCATATCGGAAGGTTGCGTGTTTATATCACGTCGGGGTCACCACAATGTTTGGTCATCGATATTTTTCAATGAATGTAAATAAAAAGTCCGAGTGTATTTAATTTTATAACGTAACAAAAAACTTTATTTGGCCGCATATGAAATTGGAAATAAACAAAAGAACGCCAATTTGGGGTGCGAGCGCCAAAAGATATCGAACGAGAGTGCGCCCGCCTTAGATAATAGTCTAAGCGGATGCTCGTTTGCTTGAGATACTGAATTAGTTGAAGCTGAGCGGCCGAGAAGAAGTCAGCTTGCGACCAACAAAGCGTACATAATCATTTAATCCTAACAGTAGTTTGCTGCCTGACCCGACATTCTCCCCCCAGTTGGGGCTTCTACTCCAACCTCATTCCTAAGGGGCAACAGGCAGCTTCGACACTGCGCCCTTGGAAACTCCAGATGAGGGTTTAATCAAGGACACTCTAAACACTTCATCTCGGCCAGGGATTAACTCCATTAATCTCGCAAGCAGAAATTTCATCGGAGATAGGTCCAATCGGTTGAAGTTCAGCTTTGTGACATCCTGCTCGATAAAGCTAACTGACGGACCACCAGCTAAAAAATTAGCTGGGGTTAGAACATCGAGGTCTGCAGGATTCTCTGAGACAGAATTTATGGCAGCTCCAATATGGAACAGCAGGGTTCGCAGCTCCTCGAATCCAAGATCCAATGCAGAGATCGAGGAGGAATAAAGTGCCATTCGAGTGACTCCATAGAATAAAACTCCAGCAGCGCCCGTTAAAGCTCATCGCTTATAAATAATCGGAGAAGCTCGTTTTTGGCTGTATCAAAGTTGCTGCGTTGTCAAACCAAATATGTTGAGGCCTTCGGTGGGTGGATATAAATCGCTTCAAGGCCTGCAGAAAAGAAGTTGTGGACCCTTACAAGCTCCAGGTAGATGGCTTTGGTGGTAAAACAAATGAAAACGCCAACGTAACAATTTTTTAGAGCCTCATTACGCACTTCCGGCTTATAATAAAAAGGCCCCAAAAAATCCACACCAGTGACTCCAAAGACCTGGGAGCTGATAACTGTTTGCTCTGGGAGATCAGACAATGTGCTCCAGCAACTAGAGATGGGTACGGGCCGGGCCGGGCCTGTATCGATAAATACGGGCCTCGGGCCTAAGAATCGGAAACGGGCTTTTTCCGTGCGGGCCCGGGACTTGGCAAAAAAGCCCGCTAAGCCCGTTGGCCCGGTAGGCCCGCAAAGCCATAGCAAAAAAATAAAAATTTTTACAGTTTTTTTTTGGATATTTATGAATGATATGTAAAAATGGAAAATATGTAAATACACCTAGCGAAGAAAAATGCATTTTAACGTTTTGGAAAAATGCAAACCATTTTAACCTTTTACAGACATTGGCTAAAAATGTTTTATGCAAGCTCTGCAACAAGTGAGCGGTCCACATCTGGAAAAATACTTAACGAAAGGAGAACTAGACTAAAAAGTGAAAACATGCTAATTTTTTAACATAAAAATATGTAATTAATTTATAAAAGTTTTCGCTTTTTAGTCTAGTTCTTCTTTCTTGTACTTTAGTCGTAGTCTACTCTGTTTCATATTATATCATATATTATCTATTGTGTAGGGGGGCGTTGGTTCCGCAAAAAGACTCCAGAATGGGGGTTGAAAATAACAAGTCGGGGGCATCTTCAATTCAAGTAAAAAAACGCGTTCAGCTTTATTGGCTGCGTACATCGAATTGCCAACTTAAAAACTAGTACAAAAAGAGATCGACGACAACCAACGAGCGAGAAGAGAGGGCACAGAGGGGCGAGTGTGAATGCGCTCTTCAGCGCGGGTGCGCTCTTTAGCGCGGGTGCGCTCTTCAGCGCGGATGCGCTCTTCAGGTGAGCGGCACCACGGCCCCTCACCTAAACATCTATAATAAGTTAACAAAAATAAAATACATAGTTGTTTCTTGAACATTCATAATGATATATTTTTTTTTTTTTGGGCAAACCGGGCCGGGCCCGGTCTTAAGGCTTCGGGCCTTACGGGCCTTAAAATTGAGGCCCATTTCTACCAGCAACCAAGGCTTTTACCGATTAATTGCTCATCTTCTGCCAACTGATACATTGCCCGAACTGATAAAAATGAAGCACGCTTCGTTTCATAGGTGACAGTATCCAGCTTAAAAACCTTTAACTCATCCTGGGTGGAATCCCAGGAATGAACTGCATATAGCTGTCCTCAGAAAAAACTCTTACGTAACGATACATTTTGCAAATATCTCAAGTAATGACAACCCAATGGCATCGGAACCTTAACAGAATATGCTGCCACTTTGGCTGAATAACTAGGCCAGACATCAACACGTCGTTCAATGAATATCTAGAAGTGGTGACAGCAGATCCATAAAAAAAAACCCTAAAGTTGGTTGTTAAACTGTCCTCCTTTAAAACACAATGGTATGGCAAAAAGTTGTGAGGAGAATTCGCCTCCTCACACGCTAAGACAGCAATGGCCAATCAGTTTAGGGGGCCGCGGGAGATGGGCTATACGAACGGGGAGGGGTAGGGTTTCACCATCGAGGGCGAAGACAGAATCGAGGTGGAACGTAACGGTTCCCGGAGCAGCAGTAGACGAATGGAAAGACAGGGTTACAGCACCCAGTGGGAAGACGGAATCAACGTGGAACGTAACGGTTCCCGGAGCACCAGCAGACAAATGGAAATGCAAGGTTACATCGTCCAGTGGGAAGACGGAATCAACGTGGAACGTAACGGTTCCCGGAGCATCAGCAGACAAATGGAAATGCAAGGTTACATCGTCCAGTGGGAAGACGGAATCAACGTGGAACGTAACGGTTCCCGGAGCCCCAGCAGACAAATGGAAATGCAAGGTTACATCGGCCAGTGGGAAGACGGAATCAACGTGGAACGTAACGGTCCCCGGAGCACCAGTGGACGAATGGGAAGGCAGTGAGGGCAGTGAGAGGCAGAGCTCCATCATCGGGTGGAAGACGGATCAACGTGGAACGTAACGGCTCCCGAGGCAACGGTGGGCACATGAGCCCGCCGCGCAGCGGAGTTCAGGATGGGCAACATGACTGGGAGCAGCAAAGGAGCAAGGAGCAACAGGGGAGGCGGAGGAGGCCAGCGGCACGTCGCATAGCAACAGCAGGGGTCAGTGGCCGAACGGAAAAGGGCAACGGCCGCACGGATGGCCACCTGCCAGCGGGAAAAGGAGTAACGGCAGCCCGCCAACGGGAAAGTGGCGTGATCTTGGAAACAGGAGTAACGGCAGCCCGCCAACGGGAAAGTGGCGTGATCTTGGAAGCAGGAGTAACGGCAGCCTGACAACGGGAAAGTGGCATGATCTGTGGAGCAGAATCCAGGAGGATTAACGGGCGCTCCAGAGGGTATAAAAGGAGGCCCATTGGAAGACGGCTCGAGACGAGTCTTTTTAGGAAGCTTGTAGCGTTGAGTTGGAGGACTGCCTGTGGAGAGTCCGCCAGTCAAGTGTTAGAGCGTTTCTAAAAAGGATTCGGTTGTTTGAGTTGAAGGACCGCCTTTGGAGAGTCCGACAGCCAAACGTAAGGAGAACGAACGAGACAAGGAAAGAACGGTACGAGGACAGTTACGGGGAACGACCTAGGCGACAGGAGACGAGTTGGACCAGTTCCTGGCCACGGCAGGTAGCCTTGCTAGGAAGTGCAGAAAGGATAAGTCTGGCGCACGCCACTCGGACTCCTGACTCACAACCAACAGGCGTGGTCCTGCAGCCCGGTTTCGCTCCGGAGGACGAGAAGGACGGGACGAGAGAGGATCGGCGTCGGTTGGTTTCCTCGAAAGCTACAGGGTAACAGAGTCGAGTGTGGGCTATTCCAAGTCAAAGCAGGTAGCCTTGCAAGGAAGTGAGGAGAGAACAAGTCTGGCGTACGCCACGCGGGTTCTTGACTCGCAACCAACAGGCGTGGTCCTGCAGGACGCGGATAAGCCAACTCGGGAACTCACGCCCGCTTTGGAACGCGATCGGGAAGGCTCCGATCACCCACCAAGCAGCTCTTGACCCGGGCCCATTGGCGCGTACGCGCGGTGGTCACCCGGCCGAAAGAGTGACGTACGGTCCTGGACAGGCGACTTCCGACCCTGTCGGAGACTGACAAGACTTCGGCGACTCCCAATCCAGGCCCGCCGGTGCGAAAAGGCACGGCGTCTCCTGGCGTAGCGGAGCCGGCTGTAGACAGCAAACTCTGAACCAGGGCCGCTGGTGCGCATGCACAGCGGGTTGCGGGGACGACCACCAGTAGCCATCTCCCAAACCGGACTCGCCGGTGCGAAAAGCACGGCGTGCTCCTGGCGTAGCGAAGCCTACGGCAGGCCGCACACCCCGAGCCAGGTCCGCCGGTGCGCATGCACGGCGCATCTCCCTGGTGGTGTAGAGGCGACAGTCAGTAGCTATCTCCCGAACCAGTGTCGCCGGCGCGCAGAGCACGGCGCTCATCCTGGTGTAGCGGAGGCTACAGCCCGCCAACTCCCGAGCCCGGCGGTACAGCGCGTAGGCGCGTATCCCCGACGGCGTAGTGGAGGCTTTTCAGTACATAGCCGAAGGCCAGACCGAGTCGAAGAGGTGGAAGGTTTGACGACGGATCAACGAGGAGGAACCCCGGCAACGAGAGCAACAGCGGAAACACCAGCAACGGAGGAGATTTCCAGGACGGACACACCAAGGGTCACCAAGGACGCACCAAGGGTCATTCCCGGGAACCCGCATAAATCACAATTGTAAACAGAGAGCAGAAAATAAAGAGACTGCACAACGGAAAGCTACTTGTATTATTTTCTGGGCTTGGGCAATCACGTCGAATCTATAAATTCGGTGGAACGGATCCGCGAAACTCTGTGAGCTAGCCGCGGCAAATTGTGGCGAGCGGAAGCAGAAATAACAGTTCGTTACACCTGGCGCCCAACGTGGGGCCCGAACCCACGACCCTGAGATTAAGAGTCTCATGCTCTACCGACAGTTCGTTACACCTGGCGCCCAAACTTCGTGATTGCATTTAGCCTAGAAAATAACGTAGCAGAAAGATGGGAAGAAAGAATTGGATCTACACATTGAGAAAGGAGGAGCTGAGCGAGGTGTGTAGAGAGCTCGGTCTACCAGCAGACGGGACTGTGGAAGCAATGAGGTCCTCAGTGGCGAGGTGGGTCGACGAATCCAAGGAAGAGGAGGTACTGGCGTTAACGCACGGCCTAGAGGAAAGATTTGGACAGAGATCAACCCCCAGGCAGAGAGCAGCCAGCGAAACCGAGAAGTTTATAGAGAGCCTGGCGGTACCAGATCCAAGGATGGGAAGGAGTATAGAGCCGCAGTCAAGGAAGTATGTTCCGGCCCCGGTGGATTACGCCAAAGTAGCCAGACAAGTGCGGGACTGGTCGTTTCGTTTCGACGGTACAGGGGACCCGTTAGAGTTCCTGGACCGAGTAACGTGGTCCGCAAAGACATACGGATTGGACATAAACACGATCCCCAGAGCCATGCCAGAGCTACTGCAGGGCAGGGCCCAAAGATGGTTCATCATGAACGACGAGGAATGGCCAACATGGGCGAGGTTCAAGGCAAGCTTCGAGAATTTCTTCCTGCCGAAAGGATACTTCGAAAAGTTGGCGGACCAAGTTCGCCAACGGAAGCAGCGTCGTGGAGAGCCTTTCAAAGAATACATGGTGGACCTTCAGTCACTAATGAAACCATTAGGCAAATCCACGAAAGAAGTGATAGAGAGGCTCGTCGAGAACTGCATGCCAAGGATGAAGATGTTCATAAGGCCATACGCCTGCGCGTCGTTAGAGGAGGTGATGGGCCTAGCAGAGGAGTTTGAGGAACTAGCGCAGGAGGAAGAGGCCTTTAACAGGCAAGTGGCCACAGAACAAAGGTGGAGCCACAGTCAGCCGCCCGCAAACGAGAGATGGAAGAGAGAAGAACCGCAGCATAGCGAAGCGGCAAGGTACCAGAGGGACCAATGGACCCAGAAAGGACAACGGGACGAGTTCCACCACCAGGCCGTCCAAAACACACAATGGGCACCGAGGTGGCAAAGAGAGGAACCGCGCCAAGGCCCACCGGAGCGACAGAACAGCATGAACCAAAGTTGGATGCCAAGATGGCAGCCCGAGACCCAGCATAGGCCAGCTCCGCAACAGCCTAGTCAGCAGTGGGCAGCAGGGCCAAGGCAGGGTTCTGTGGAAAACCCGGCTCAAGCATGCAACAGGTGCGGTGGCATGGGCCATTGGGCCAGCGGGTGCAGGAACCCACGAATTTTGTTCTGCAAGATGTGCGGCGCAATAGGGGTAAGGAGCACGGAATGCTGCCAGAGGGCGGGAAACGCGCAGCGGTCTCAGCAACAGGGAGGAGAGCCGGGATCGCACGGTGCTGCCTCTCAAAATTAATAGGAGGACTATCCGAGGAGGAGCAGCAGCTGACGGCAACCATCGAGGTCGAGGGCACAGAAATAAAGGCCATGCTGGACACAGGAGCAACGGCGAGTTTCATCTCCGAAGAGCTAGCGGAAAAGCCGGAGGTCACCGGGCAACGAATCGCAACAAGGAAACTGGTGAAGCTGGCTAACGGAAGCCATACGGAGACACGCGTCGTGCTCCAAGCCAGGATAAGTTTCGGCGATCGCACAAAAACACTAAACCTGCTGGTGATGCCAGGCATGGAGGACGATCTGGTGCTAGGTAGGGATTTCCTCAGCGAGTTCGGCACAACCTTGACGTGCGCAGGCCACCGAATTTTAATACCCAAAAGGAAAAGATAGGCCGGCTGCCTGGAGGATAGACTGTCCGTAGCGGTAGCCGGATGCCCAGAAAAATGGGAAGAGGAACGGGTCAAAAGATTCATCGATAGAGAACTGGAGGCGTTCGCAGGCCAGAAGGGTTGTTCGAACATAACGCAGCACAGGATCACGATGAAGGACGACATTCCCATAAAACAACGGTATTACCCCAAAAATCCAAAAATTCAGGGTGAGATAAACTCAAAGGTGGAGGAATTGCTGGAGAAGGGATGCATCGAGCCCTCAAATAGCGCGTACAGTTCACCCATCGTAATGGTGAAGAAGAAAACGGGGCAATGGAGGATGTGCGTGGATTTCCGACAAATTAATGCAAAATCAATAAAAGATGCGTACCCGATGCCTCGCATAAATTTCATTTTGGAGCAGCTGAGAGAAGCAAGGTTCTTCAGCAGTCTCGATTTGAAGGATGGGTACTGGCAGATCCCCCTAGAGGAAAGCAGCAGGAAATTCACCGCCTTCACCGTTCCAGGGAAGGGTCTATACCAATGGAAAGTCATGCCTTTTGGGTTGCACTCAGCCTCGGCAACGTTTCAAAGGGCCCTGGACCAGGTCATAGGCCCGGATATGACTCCACACGCATTCGCGTATCAGGGTGATCGCGTACGCCAGTCGAACGTTGGTTGGGGCCGAGAAAAACTACTCCGCAACGGAAAAGGAGTGCCTGGCCATAGTATGGGCGATAAGGCAAATGAGGCCCTACCTGGAGGGGTACCAGTTCGACGTGATCACGGACCACATGGCGTTGAAGTGGCTGAATAACATCGAGAGCCCACTCGGCAGAATAGCGAGGTGGGTATTCGAACTACAGCAGTATGACTACGTCATCAGCTACCGGAAAGGAAAGCTCAATGTGGTGGCCGACGCTCTCTCCCGCCAGCCGGTAATGGCAAAATTTAGGAAAGCCATGGAGGTGGTCGCCAAACAATGCGGGTGGATAAGCGCTTTGAGGAAAAAGATGACAACAAGCCCACAAAAATTCCCGGATTACGTGGAAGAGGGCGGGTTGATCTACCGCCCCGTCCCGCATAGAGCCGGAAGCGAGGAAGTGGCGTCATGGAAGCTGTGCGTGCCGCTGGAGATGAGGCAGCAGGTCCTCAAGGAAAATCATGACGCACCAACGGCGGGACACTTGGGCGTAAGGAAAACCATAGCCAGAGTGGCCGCCCGGTATTTCTGGCCAGGGATGCAGAGGGACATCCGGAAATACGTCAGGAGATGCGAGACGTGCCTGAAGTACAAGCCGAATCAGATGCAGATGGCCGGGCAAATGCTGACACAGGTTCCGGAGGAGCCATGGGCGACGGTATGTGCAGATTTCGTAGGCCCACTGCCCAGGTCGAAACACGGCAATACGATGATCCTGGTGATAATCGATCGGTTTTCGAAATGGACGGAGATAGTGCCTCTTCGAAAAGCAACAACAGAGGCGCTGCAGAAGGCATTCAGGGAGAGAATCGTCGCTCGATATGGAGTACCGAAAATAATAATAACGGACAACGGGGTGCAGTTCACCAGTCGCAGCTTCAAGAAATTCCTCGGAGAACTCGGCGTACGCCATCAGTTCACCGCGCCATATATGCCGCAGGAGAACCCCACGGAAAGAGCGAACAGGACGGTAAAAACAATGATCGCCCAGTTCGCTGGGAAAGAGCAAAGGAAGTGGGACGAACACTGGCCGGAGCTAATGTTGGCGGTAAATTCCGCAGTCTCGGAGTCCACGGGGTACTCGCCGTGTTTTATAACGCAGGGCAGGGAGCCAAGGATGCCGCGAGCCCTGTTCGACGAGAATGTGTTGGGCACGGGAGCCGAACAAGGAACACCCATGGAAAACGCAGCGAGACTCAAGGAGACATTCGAGATAGTAAGAAGGAATATGGAGCGAGCTGCCCAGGACCAGGCGCGACATTACAACTTGAGAAGGCGGAAGTGGAGCCCAAAGGTCGGTGAAACAGTGTGGGCAAAGGAGCACCACCTATCAAAGGCGGCTGAAGGATTCGCGGCGAAACTGGCCCCTCGGTACGACGGGCCATATACGGTGGTGGATTTCGTTTCTCCAGTAATTGTCACGTTACGACACGGCAGGACAAGGAGGGAGAAGAGAGCCCATGTGAGCGAGCTAAAGGCTCAAGACACGGAAGAAACAGCAAAGGAATAACGAAAGCGGACAAATACATCGTGTCCGCATAACGGGCACACAAAAAAAAAAAAAAAAAACAAGTGGAGTGGATGGTCCGGCGGGCAGCAGGAGGAGGAGGATGCATCCCGGTCGGGTCCTTCGAGGTGGAGCGGCGGCGCAGGAGCGAGGAGCTGGTCCTGCACCTGCGAGCGGAGTGGGACAGTCGGCGGCTGTCCCTGATGAAGTCGACGGAAAACATGGCGAGGGCCCGCGTCAAGGTGATTGCCCAAATGCGAAGGAGGAACACGAAGGAGGCCAGGCAGCGGCGCATCGATGGACGCATGAGGGCAATGGTCAGGGCGAGAGCGAAAACGGTACGGCAGCGGCGGATCCGGAAATTAGTGGAGACTGCGAGGAGAAGGGCCGCCGCCGGAAGGGTGCGACAGGCAAGGAAATGGAAGGCGAAGATACCGCCGACGCCACGCCCCAGACCAGAAGGGCCGGAGGAGAAGCCGTGCAGGGCGGCCTCGAGTTGGAGGAGGGTCCGGGCGGCGACGCCGTGGCCCGCGGTGCCCCCGACACCGTGTCCACAGGAGAAGAGGGAGGAGCAGCCGTTGGAGAAGGGGCCGTGGGTGTGGCCGGAGCCGCGGAGGCCTGCGCTGGGCCGGCAGACATCGTGCCCAGAAAAACGGCCGGCAAGGCCGGTGCTGGAGCGGCAGGCATCGGTCGGAGGCGGGTGAGATGTGCCGGAGGAAAATTGGCCGCCGGAGCTTGCCGCAAGGGTGAAGGCGGAGATAACCAAACGGCGAGGCAAACCCGGAAGGTGGTGCATCCTGGCACAGGTGGGTGCCACATGCTTCCGGGTGCGAGGAGGCGGCAGAGGAGTAAGGGTAGTTAGGAGGAGTTGAATAAAAAAAAAAAAAATAAAAAAAAAAAAAAAAAAAGAAAAAAAAAAAAAAAAACAAAAAAATATATATATATATAAATAAGTATGAAGAAATAAAAAAAAAAATGAACAAGAAATATATCGGATTTGAAAAAAAGGGGGGGGGGAAACAAAAGTTAGTATTTAAAAAAAAAAAAAAAAAAAAAAAAGGAGTAAGTATTTAAAAAAAAAAAAAAAAAAAAAAAACAAAACAAAAAAATAAATTAAAATAAATTTAAAAAAAAATTTTAAAAAAAATATTAAAAAAAAAAAAAAACGTAACGGTTCCCGGAGCACCAGTGGACGAATGGGAAGGCAGTGAGGGCAGTGAGAGGCAGAGCTCCATCATCGGGTGGAAGACGGATCAACGTGGAACGTAACGGCTCCCGAGGCAACGGTGGGCACATGAGCCCGCCGCGCAGCGGAGTTCAGGATGGGCAACATGACTGGGAGCAGCAAAGGAGCAAGGAGCAACAGGGGAGGCGGAGGAGGCCAGCGGCACGTCGCATAGCAACGTGATCTTGGAAGCAGGAGTATCGGCAGCCTGACAACGGGAAAGTGGCATGATCTGTGGAGCAGAATCCAGGAGGATTAACGGGCGCTCCAGAGGGTATAAAAGGAGGCCCATTGGAAGACGGCTCGAGACGAGTCTTTTTAGGAAGCTTGTAGCGTTGAGTTGGAGGACCGCCTGTGGAGAGTCCGCCAGTCAAGTGTTAGAGCGTTTCTAAAAAGGATTCGGTTGTTTGAGTTGAAGGACCGCCTTTGGAGAGTCCGACAGCCAAACGTAAGGAGAACGAACGAGACAAGGAAAGAACGGTACGAGGACAGTTACGGGGAACGACCTAGGCGACAGGAGACGAGTTGGACCAGTTCCTGGCCACGGCAGGTAGCCTTGCTAGGAAGTGCAGAAAGGATAAGTCTGGCGCACGCCACTCGGATTCCTGACTCACAACCAACAGGCGTGGTCCTGCACCGGAAAGGACAGGCCAACTCAAGATCCCGAGCCCGGTTTCGCTCCGGAGGACGAGAAGGACGGGACGAGAGAGGATCGGCGTCGGTTGGTTTCCTCGAAAGCTACAGGGTAACAGAGTCGAGTGTGGGCTATTCCAAGTCAAAGCAGGTAGCCTTGCAAGGAAGTGAGGAGAGAACAAGTCTGGCGTACGCCACGCGGGTTCTTGACTCGCAACCAACAGGCGTGGTCCTGCAAGACGCGGATAAGCCAACTCGGGAACTCACGCCCGCTTTGGAACGCGATCGGGGAGGCTCCGATCACCCACCAAGCAGCTCTTGACCCGGGCCCATTGGCGCGTACGCGCGGTGGTCACCCGGCCGAAAGAGTGACGTACGGTCCTGGACAGGCGACTTCCGACCCTGTCGGAGACTGACAAGACTTCGGCGACTCCCAATCCAGGCCCGCCGGTGCGAAAAGGCACGGCGTCTCCTGGCGTAGCGGAGCCGGCTGTAGACAGCAAACTCTGAACCAGGGCCGCTGGTGCGCATGCACAGCGGGTTGCGGGGACGACCACCAGTAGCCATCTCCCAAACCGGACTCGCCGGTGCGAAAAGCACGTCGTGCTCCTGGCGTAGCGAAGCCTACGGCAGGCCGCACACCCCGAGCCAGGTCCGCCGGTGCGCATGCACGGCGCATCTCCCTGGTGGTGTAGAGGCGACAGTCAGTAGCTATCTCCCGAACCAGTGTCGCCAGCGCGCAGAGCACGGCGCTCATCCTGGTGTAGCGGAGGCTACAGCCCGCCAACTCCCGAGCCCGGCGGTACAGCGCGTAGGCGCGTATCCCCGACGGCGTAGTGGAGGCTTTTCAGTACATAGCCGAAGGCCAGACCGAGTCGAAGAGGTGGAAGGTTTGACGACGGATCAACGAGGAGGAACCCCGGCAACGAGAGCAACAGCGGAAACACCAGCAACGGAGGAGATTTCCAGGACGGACACACCAAGGATCACCAAGGACGCACCAAGGGTCATTCCCGGGAACCCGCATAAATCACAATTGTAAACAGAGAGCAGAAAATAAAGAGACTGCACAACGGAAAGCAACTTGTATTATTTTCTGGGCTTGGGCAATCACGTCGAATCTATAAATTCGGTGGAACGGATCCGCCAAACTCTGTGAGCTAGCCGCGGCAAATTGTGGCGAGCGGAAGCAGAAATAACAGTTCGTTACAAAGTAATGGCTGGTGACTCTCATATCAGCAGGGATTGGAGACCCAACTCCAAATACACCTTTATTGTTCCTTTAATTTAGGACGGCGGCAGAGTTTCCTTTCGGGGGAGAGAAATCGTCGAACGGCTTGGGAGTAGGATTCTCCCAGCAACTTAGAACCGCATTTCAACGGAAGTCTTACAGCGTAAGCGTTCTTCGGAATATCTTTGTGGACAGTGGAAACGAGTGATCTTCTCTGAATATGTAAACCGCCCCCACACACGACACATCCAAGTTGGGTATTCTGCAGCAACGGCAGGCCGGCTGAGAGCTGAATTTGCCCAATGCACAGCATATAAAAAAAAAGACTGACTCCGAAAAGAATATCAATACGCTGATGACGGAAAAATTCTGGATCAGCCAAAGAAAAATTACCCGGAGTATTTCAACTGGAGACATCCAAATGATGACGATGACGATGAGGCGGCAGGGTATTTGGACTTTGGTCCCACCAGGGCAGAATATTCAGTCAGTGGATTCGCAGGAGAACATCAACGCACTCGGCTATGGCTAACCAACTAAAGGTTGGCCGCTAGATGAATGCCATTCCAAAAAAATGAAGCAGGCTGTGATGCCTCCTTCCACAACTGCGACAATTAGCAGCGAGGCACTCACGCATGTTTAGGACACTAAAAGGCCTCTGCAAGGATTCGGATTACTCGCCAACCGCCGAGATAAGAGGCGTAAAGAGAGCTTTTCCAGCAACTATCTTTGCGGCACTTTTCTCCTGGTTCGAAGGAGCTTAACAAAGGTGGCTACCCCCACCAGAATTGCGCAGGTCACGGCAGCTGATCGTCAATCAGCTAGCGGCCAATGTTGAGGAGCGCCCTAACAGTGTCTACGGTAGTGAGCGCTAGCTCCGGGCCAAGAGCACCAGGGCTGCGAAACGTCACAATGACGCGACTGCAGGTGAAGACTTTAATGGAACCAACCAGACTGGCGCAGTTTGAAGGAGAAAATGCTGATCGCAATCGCAGGCATCAGTGAGATGAGATGAAGAGGTAACGGGACAACAACAACATCAAACGGCAATCTAGTGATGCACAGCGGGACAAATGATGGAGGCAGGAGCGGAGTCGGGATATATGTGTCCAAACAGTACAAACAGGCACTAATTTCCTGGAGCCCAGTATCCGACAGAATCATCATTGCCAGATTCCGATGCCATGCTAGACACATCACCATCGTGCAGTGCTATGCCCCAACAGAAGACGTCAGCGATGACATCTAAGACGACTTCTACAACGCCCTCACATCCGCACTCACTAGGATCGAAAGAGGTGACATAAAAATTCTTATGGGAGATTTCAATGCGAAAATCGGCCCCAACTACAACGGATTGGAACCAATCATGGGCCGATATGGTGTTGGCACACGCAGCAATAATGGTGACAGGCTAATCGACTTATGTCAGACCTTCCAACTGGTTATTGGTGGCACTGTATTCCCCCAAAAGGAAATCCATAAATACACACGGACCTCTCCGAATGGACATACTCGCAACCACATTGACCACATATGCATAAGTAGGAAATGGAGACGCTCGATAATGGATGTTAGGAATAGGAGAAGTGCGTCTATCGACAGAGACCACGGGCTGATAATCGGAGAGCTTTTAATCAAGCTCAGACGAAATAGCAATACGGTTGCTATAGCAACACAGGACCACAAGAAGACCGCCTGCCCTTAACGTACATCGGATGTGACTCCAACCTATCCACCAGAATGGCCACAACGTTGCGTGAACAGCTGACATCACAACCGGAAAATCACTCATGGGAACAAACATCCAGTATACTGAGGAGCACCGCGTAGGAGATGCTTGGCACCCGACAACGCAGGCGCACGGAATGGATATCAGCGCACACTTGGGAACTTATCAGCAAATGGAACAGCCTAAAGTCGAAAGCAGATCATGTCTGCAGAGCTCGGGACGAACACAAAGAGCTATGAAAGTTGGTGAAGAAACAGCAAGAAACGAAAAAAGAAAATTTCTGGACAGGCTCGCTGAAAATGCAGAAAGCGCAGCCAACATGAACAACATGCGCTCATTGTACCAGATAATTAGTCAACTGAACGGAAGCTGCCATAGGCGAACCCAACCACTGCGGGACCCAACCTTACAGATGATGAGGCACAACTCCAGAGATGGCGACAGCACTTTATGGAGATCAGCTGCACAGAATAACCGAGCCGCACGCAAGAAAACTTCGGTAGTATTGTACCTTTTTTCTCTTTTGATTGTTTTGTAGTATTTTTCTACTAATACTTCTACTTCCTTTGAGGAGTAGAGAAGCTGCCGCAACGAGTACTTCTTCCTGAGGGCTCGTAGTGTAGTCGATGTTCGATTCCATGTTAAGCTCCCGGGCGAGTTCGATGTGGGTTTAGAAAGTTCTCATGTAATTTTTGTAATTAAGCCAGTTCGTTTTTGGCGACGTCAGAGTCTAGATGTGTTCGCCTACTTCTGGCGAAATATATATAGTCCAGTTTATTCCTCACATTTAAATTTCATTTTAAAATTGCTTTTTTTGGGAGTCACTAGACGTGATCCCCAGTGCGAATAATTGGCATTATAGTCTTCTGCGGCTATAAAACGATCCCCAAGTGAATTGTAGTAGTCCATAAATTGTCACTCTGAGAGTGAGAAACGAGAAGGGGAGTTAACGGCAGCGATTAAAAGGCTTCCGTTACTTGACTGAATTTGTATCGATGTGGTCTGCAAGAAGTTTGTTGAAAACCTTTTGTGAAAATGGTGTTTAATTCGTTCTCTGACACCGGTTCCGCCGTGGGCTTTTCCATCCGGATGAGATGCATTGTAAGATGCATTTCCATCAGTAGCATAACGTCAATATGGTGTCAATTCTAGTTTATGCCGTGAGACACCATTAGCGCTCCACATTGATATTCAAAGAGTCTGAATAGATTATTTAGACTGCTGTGCTACTAACAACTGTATTACCATGTTCTGGTTTTGAACCAGTGTTTGCGTTGTCGTTTTCTTGAGTGAAATTAGCTTCTGGGGCTTGTTGAGCCCTTTGTGAATAAGGCTGAATTGGATTTTTCAATCCAGATCCAGAAGAGCATTGGCATAGGTGAAGCTGTTGGTGATGTTGCGTGTTGCTGTCGCTTGTCCCATGCGAGTCTTCAACTCTTTGTTTGGAGAAGCATATTGAGCGTGGTCATGCGTGGCATACAAGCAAAATTAATTCTGCAAGCAGAATAGATTTCCGCAACGGGCTGGGACGAACTAGTCGAAGACAAAGAAGGTCGTCGTTGCAACCTTTGAAAGCAGCAACTTCAACACATCGAGGGAGTACGAGCCCGATATATAGGCTTGACACATAAAGCAACAGACACTCAATATCTTTGTGGATGCCAGCATAACCGCTTTTTCAGCAGTCGCTTACCTAAGCACTGGATGGCAAGGATCTGCAAATTGTACAATACTATGCTAGTAGTACTAGCATCAATTTCTACTAGATATCTATTCCACGACTGGAATTAATAGCAGCCATCTTAGGGCTACGACTAGCCAAGTTTATGGCAGCAAAGCTATCTTTCGATGCGACGAAACGAGTGTCTTGGACGTATTGTATTGGTTGCGTTTCGATGCCCGGAAGTATCATCAATTCATAGCACTGCGGATAGGAAAAATTTTAGAGAACCCCGAGCCCAATGAGTAGAGATGGGTTCCGTCATCAATGATCGACGCCACGAAGTGGACCAAGGAATCGAAATTCGAAGGAGGCTTAAGATGGCTTAAAGGTCCGACCTATCTGTACGAAGCAGAATCCCTCTGGCCGGAAACCGAGCGGTGGTCATGATAAGGAGCAATAATGGGAAAAACTTCGTTGGAGCCAATCGAGAGGCCGGAAGATTCAACGAGATTTTTAGGACAAAAAAGATCCAGGGCGAGCTGTCGTCCAAAGAAGTCGAATGGATCTTCAACTGTCCGGCGAACTCAGCTGAGGGTAGCGCTTTAGATAAGATGTTCCAGTGCGTCAAGAAGGTGTTAGCTAATAAGATAAGAGGCTGGCTTTCACGGAACACGTTCTGGAGAACCGATTGATCAAGGCGAAGAACATAGTCAATTTTCGCCATAATTAAGAGGTGCGAAACGAAGAAGCAGTGTTGACTGGCCAGATTAATGAGAAATCGCTTCTGGAAGCGATGGGTGCACGAGTATTTGCCTCCTCTTGTGCGCAGGAAGAAGTGGTGCAAGAACATCGAGCCCTTGATGTTCATCTGCGATGCGGCCAAACCACGACGAAAGTGGAGAAGAGACATCGTGGAGGAGGTGTTCACTGGAATGGATGGAGTAGACGAGCGGCGACAGTCCGTACCGCCGCTTTATTAAGCATCGTGGAGGAGGAGTTGACTGGAGTAGATGGAGTGCCCAGATGAGCGGCGGTACGGACTGTCGCCGCTCTTCTCCACATTCGTCGCGCTTCGAAGTTAGTTGTCTTGGATGTGGTGAATGCGGCCGCTTCAAGGAGTTGGAGATGTCTAAGTTGTATTTCCCCAACAAAATAAAACGAGCGCACATCCATGCTCAATACCACGCTTATGTCCTAGTGTGGTTACACTAAGAGATCTGGTATTTTCATGTTTCAGTAAATGCTAAGTATTTGAGGCAACTCCTGGTATTTAGATTGGCGTCATTATTTTTTAAAATTTAATTTGAATTATTTAATTGATTAAATGGAAATAATTTTGGCAAAAAACGAAAAAATAATAAATGTTATTGTAATATATGGCAAAAACGAAAAAATAATGAAATTATATAGGGCAATAATCAAAAATAATTAATTAATTGATAGTCAAATAATGTTGATATCGAGGGACTGAATGCGGCAAACTAATGCATACATGTACCTTTGTACCTACAGCAGAGGATAACGGTGGACGCGAAAACGATAAATTTACCGCTCCATATTATTTTTGCAATTAAGCCAAATTATTTGTGCACGTAAATAGGTATTATATACATACATATATCTGAATATAAATCAAATTTTTTGGCGGGTCTAAATATACCTATTTTGTTTGGTAATAAGCGAAATCTACAGGTAAGGGGCAAAATTTTTTTGCCCGAGCTCCGCCACATACACACAGTATAAATGTGTTAAACGTCATGCTCACAGCCTACATTCTGCTTTTCGTTAGTAATACTAATGCGTTAAAATCACATCAATGTATTGAGTGCCGATCACTGCTCTAACGCTCGCCTTAATACCCAAGTGCATAGCGGTCGGGTCTTACGAATATATGTCCAAATATGTTATATTATTATATTATCAGATTTTATATTAACTAAATTTGCCGCCGGGTTATTGTATTAACTCCTCCCTTTCTAAGTCGAAGGCTGTTCACAGACTTCTTAAAATTGACTGTGAGGACTTGAACGACGATCTATTGGAAACCGTTTCTCTGGATAGCATTGGGACGTATTGAGATTTCTTCTTTGCCGATTAATCCAGTACTGGTATTGCGTCTAGCCATAAAAAAATGGTAATCCTTGGATTTCAGTTTCATCGCTGATTCTAGTAGTTGTAGGTGAGAGGGAAAGTCCTGGAGATAGTCGTATCGAAGTCAACACCCACCTTATTGCAACTGTCTCCATGTCTATGATCAGGTGCCATTATCGGTTTTATTGCTTGACTTAAAAAACTTTAGGATTCCGTTTCCTATACCGCTGGAGTGTAGTTTTTGAAAGCATCTTGCATAAAACAGCAGTAGGTATTCCTTGCGATGTTGGAATCAAGGGCAAGAACCTTGTTGCCGTATTATTATGCCGCTTCATAAATATTAGATATTTTAAGCTTAAAATACTAGTTAAATTAAAAATTATAACTACGAAAATATGAAAGCGATTTATATTAAATTTGTTTTAGCGGTCTTAGGAGAACGCTAATTGATTGAATAAATTTGTTACAAAAATCTCTGGTTTCATAAACTTTAAATTTGTGAAATCATAAGTATGTAGCATTTCTCATTGGCTATGCTAAATAGGATGACGCGAAAAAATGATACCAAGGTGTAGTTTAATTTTTTTATAGTAAGGTTTTTTCAAATGTTTAATTGACAAACGTTTGCCAACCTTAATACCAGTATTTATTCTGCATTCTGCATATTTAGTCTGCAGTCGAAGTCTGGCAGTCAGGCTTGTCAATTGTTTCGAGGCTATATGTCAGTAAAATTTCGCTATCTATTGTTGAGTTTTCTGACTGGGGTCGTTTTCTAAAACATGGATGGCCTGCCTGGATAGTGCATCGGCAACATAGTTTTCTTTCCCTGGCTTATAGAAAATTTGAGCATTATGCTCGTCTATAAATGCCTTCCACCTTTTGATTTTAGCATTTGGGTTCCTATCCGATACGGCGAATGTTAACGGTTGGTGATCTGTATAAATTTTTAAGCTTTTGACACCATACAGATAGTTCCTAAGAGACTTTAAGGCACAAACGATGGCCAGAAGTTCTCGCTCATTTGGCGCGAATTTAAGCTCTGTATTCTGTAGCGTTCTCGATCATTATAATAGGCTTGCCATCCAGAGAAAGGACTGCACCCAGGCCAATAGCCAAAGTGTCCGTAGTTAAGTTAAATGGTTTTTTGTAATAGGGATACAGTAACATTACATTTTCAGAAACAAGGACATTCCTAAGCTTCTCAAAAGCAAAACATTGTTTTTTATCAAAGCTATTTAAAATCTTTTTAGACTGGCTGGTGGGAATTTTTCTGGCTGGTGGAAAGTTGGCCTCAAACAGTTTATCCAGTACCCAAGCAATGTTATTCACGTGGTCCTCCATATCTTTAACGTCAACGTAAAAATAACATACGAACATCATCTATGGCACGTTAAAAAATACTTGGAGTATTTTTTAGGCCAAACGGCAATCTGCAAAACTCATATTTTCCATTTCCAATTGAAAACGCTGTTTTCTCTCTATCTCTTTCCGCCAGCAAGATTTGATGGAACCCGATTTAAGGTCCAGGGTTGTAAAAAACTTGGCTTTTCCCAAATTTGACAGGATGGATACTACATTTGGCATAGAGTACTTGTCGTCGACTGTTTTTAAGTTAAGCTTCTTAAAATCAATGACCAACCTTTTATTTTCCTTCATCTGTACCTTTTTTATCGACTACCAAAAGTGAATTATTGTAAGGTGACGTCGAGGGCCTGACAATTCCGTCTTTTAACAAATGTTTTGTCTCCTCGTTTACAAAATCTGTTACGCCTAAGTATGTAGTACCAAAAACTTTAAAAGCGACATGAGTCGCTTTCCTCCACGACACATATGTTTCACAGTTCCCCTCAATGTCTGGCAGAGACTTGATTACATCTAAGGGTTCCTTGCACACAACACCTTCTATGATCTCGGTATCTGTGTAAGTTTCGCCCTCTCGGGTTTCGACTGTAAATTTTTATATCTGCTCAATAATCTCCTGTTATTGTTTTTCAAATGATTGTTTTTGAACTGAGCTTAACTTAACTCCATTTCGCTAACTTTATTTTTTTTCGACCACCAATTACTTCTTGACAAGTTGCCTTCCTTTGTACTGTCTAACCGCCTTGCCTGATGCACTGACCACTTGTTTAAGCTTAACAAGAGGTCGTCTAAAACGATTTTACTGTCACTCATGTGTTTTTGTCGTCAATTCTCTTTACCCAGATAATTATAATTATTTATGTATTATAATACAATATTAAGGAATATGTAATAAGGAATATGATCATTTTTGATTCATTCAATATGCGTTATACTTACAATGAATTAAGATGATTTATTATAATGAATTGCTTTACAATATTTTCTTATATCAATAGGTGCGCTTAAGCGTCAATTCTATTTCATACTATTTTACTATTTTATATTTTATGAAAATAGGTTGTTGAAATTTAAGCTACTTGCATTAAGTCCTTTTTAGAAAGAGATTTGCAAAGTATTCGCTATTCACTGTACCTTTTTTTATGTCTCTTTATTATACCGGCGTTTCAACCAGTTTTGTTGGTATAATTTATTTAAAATTAGTTAGTTGTCGTACGCTCGAAAATCTGTTTGGGCGCCAATTTAGATGTTTTAGTTTATGTTTTGTTAATAAGTTTTATTTATTCGGTCCGCTGTCTAGCGTGCCCGATTAATTATATAATGTTTATCTACGTGGTTTTTGTGAGTCCAAATTTTTATTACGAGGCTTGCTTCTACTTCTCTTCTATTTCTTCTATCTTCAAAAATACCAAAGTTGGTATTTCTACCAAAAACCATTTCCGATCGATCAGTTATATGGCAGCTATAAGATATAATCAGCCGGTCGTTATAAAATTTGGTAGGTCGGATTAACTGATCAAATATATAATCTGTACCAAGTTCCAGCTTTCTATCTTCAAAAACAGAAAAGTTGGGTCAATTCCGATCGTTAAGTTATATGGCAGCTTTAGGATATAGTCGGCCGATCCTTATGAAATTTGGTAGGTTGGATCAACTGACCAAAAATAGAATATGTACTAAGTTTCAGCTTTCTATCTTCAGCTTTCAGCTTTCTAACACGAAAGTTGGGTCATTTTCGATCGTTCAGTTATATGGCAGCTATAAGATATAGTCGGCCGATCCTTATGAAATTTGGCACGTCGTATTATTTTGCCAAAAGTAGCACTCATGTAAAATTTTAACTCTGTTACTCTAAAAACACCAAAGTTTTACCATTTCCGATCAATCAGTTATATGGCAGCTATAGGATATAGTCGGCCGAGCCGAGTTATATTCCGACTTATATACTGTGTGCAAAGGAAAGAATGCAAAGTTTACAATAGCTTTAAAACTGAGAGACTAGTTTGCGTAGAAACAGAAAGACGGACATGGTTATATCAACTCAGGAAGTGATCCTGATAAAGAATATATATACTTTACAGGGTCGGAGATGACTCCTTCACTGCGTTGCACACTTTTGGGAAAAATTATTATGCAAGGGTATGAAAAAGATATTTAATTTAATATCTGGCGAAAACGAAAAAATAATTAATTAATATGACGAAAAAGATGAAATAATTAAATAATTAATTGATAGTCGAATAATGTTGATAGTCGAGGCACTGAGTATCCAAAAAAAATAGTTGGTTGCCAATGACACCGAAAAAGGGGTATACCCCATAATTATAGGGTAGCACGTCACTTGGCGTTCCGGTAAAATAAAATGCGCCAAAATAATGCATATACATACATAAATATATAACAGCGGATATATATTAGCGGATATATATATCGCTGTGGCATATTGTGGTTGCACGCATAAGAAATAAGTCAAACAAAAATAATAATTTTCATGGACTACCTATGTATGAGGATGGCAAAATCGTGAGCTTTCCAACGTTGGTTGTATTACGGTCATTCATCACAGCATCCCGCAAATGGATATATTCCTCGGACCGTAGTTTCGTCTGATTCAATCGGAGGAACAGCAAACGTTCTGTTTCAATTTTTGCATACATATTGACAATGTACTGATGAAACAACTGACGACATTTCAATATATGATTGTCATCGGTCCTCCGAACCATTAATCGGCATGAGTAAAAGTTCATCGCGCTGCACCTTTTATTCGTTTCTACACCATTGACTGGATCTACCATCCTCACATTGAAATGATATCCATCGGCACCATCCCAGAAGATGAGTGGATACTGCAAAGCATCGTAACAACGGTGAGTTTCTGCGACGTTTACCAATCGATCGTTTCGTCGATGGAGAACAATATCTCGAGGTTGGAACTGATCCCCGACTATGACAATTGCCACCTCGTCTATAGTTGGAGCATTGTATCTCCTGATATGTTCTCCAGCAGGCGTTTTGTCTACATGAATGAATATTTTATGGGTATCCGAAGGCATCATATCGATTGCTGTTTTGAACAAACGCACCAAATGGTTCCGTTCGTGAAAAAGCTTCTTCACCGAGGTATTAATTCCACGTGCATCGACTTTAGCTCCATCATCACCAATGAAGTACATTTGAAGAAATTTGTGTGCTTTGTGATAGATTTTTCCTTTGATTCTAAAAGTTGGCATGAATTGCGCAGTTATAGATTCCGAACCAAATGACGTCATTTGGAAGCAAGAGTTGTATTTCCTAATGTTCGACAGGAAATGCTTAGATTCAGCAGTAGATCCAGCTAATAGAGAGTGCAGAGGCTCTGATGGTGCTTCAAGTTGAGGCGATTTCACTTTCCTGGAAGCGCAGCACAATCCTTTTGGTTCGTTGTTGAATTTGAGAGCCTGACAGTGTGTGCAGACCTGATTCATCCGGCCAATAACGACATTGCGATTCGAGCTGTAATCAACAGTTGGATTATATCGGAATGCAAGACGATTGTATTGCAGGTTTCGATCTGTTGCAAGCTGTAAACGCGCTTCAGCCACCCTTGCCCTGCCGCGTTCATTATTTTGAGACCGAATCAAATCGATTGCTGCAGAACGCGACTGCCTAACTCTCAATCGTGTTCGCTCAAGTCTAGCTGCTCGCGTTTCTGCTGTCTCCGCGTTGTTCATCCGCATGGCTCTCAGCCGCTCAGTCTCTCGAATGGAGGCCCGCTCTTCGTCTGTCCTATTCGAAATGTTACGCCTTTTTGCTTTTGTATTGCGAGTAAGACAACCAAAATTCGACTTCTTGGGTGGCATGACTTGGTTTCTAATGACTTCGTTTCTTACATTTTGACATTTTCTTAGCTGTCTGCCTAAATAGAAAATTAGGGGCACGAAAAAAACTTATATATTCGCAAACGCAGATAAGCTATCAACATCAAAGTAGACATAAGCCGAGCTGGAACCTAAACGCATGTTGGGTAAAAATTTGGGCTTAAACGGTTCAGAACTTTTGAAGTCTATAAATTACGTAGATACGAACAGAGCATTTTTATATATATAGATATATGTATATATTTGTATATAAATAAATGTTTGGTTGCACTAAATTTAAGGGGAGGGTAAAGTCAAATCATGCGAAAAAAGCCATGTTTTTGTGATTTTTTTCCTGACGACACAGTTAAAATTTATTTATTCAACCAACGGTATATTAAAGTGTAACATTAGAAGAATGTTTAATAAAATTTTTACAAAAAAATATTTTAAAATATGGCAATGGTAGCAATTGTCCGGACGTTTCGCCAAAAAAAGTTGAATTGCGGTGCCCCTCATAACTCGTTGCTGGATCATTTGTAATCAAAAAATGAAAATTCATTCGTTAGATAATAGTTCGCCCCAGGTAACGCTGTGAAGGTTTTTTGAAAATTGCAATTTTTTAATTTTTTCGAAGATTTTGAAGTGAAAAACTTAATTTTTTTTGAGAAAATCGGTTAATTTGACATTGCAAAATCAAAATTATGAACAAAAAAAAAAAAAACTCGACAGCGTTACCTCGTAAAATATGTACAGAAATATTGTTTAAAATTTCAAAAGGATCGGTGCAGTAGTTTTGAAGTTATGAGGGGCACCGACTTTGAAAACGTGAGTTGTGGGAAAAACGCTTTTAAGTTTTAAACACAAAAAAAATCCAGTGTAAAACGTTTATACCAGGTGTACCGGTATGAAGTGAGCGTCAAGATACAGAGGTCTCGATTGGAAACGTTTGTTGTGAACGAGCCTTTACTTTTTTTTTGTTTGTTTGCTATGACATCTCTGATCTCAACATATTTAGTATACATCAAGTCATTGAACAGACAACATTATATTTTTTTATCATGTTAAAAATGTCGAGTTTTGTACCAGAAAGTGATGATTTGCGGAAAGCATTAATTTTATGTCTCGAAGACACTAAAGAAAATCGATTTTGCATCGGATTGTTACTGTCGATGAAAATTGGATTTATTTTAAGAATCCTAAACGGAAAAAATCATGGGTTAATCCGGGCAGCCATCAACATCGACTGCAAAACCAGATCGATTTGGCAAGAAGACAATTTTGTGTGTTTGCTGGGACCAGAAAGCTGATGAAACTGTTAATAAAGATCGCTACTGACAACAAGTGATCAATTTGAACCATGCATTGATCAAGAAATGACCAGAATTGGCCAGAAGACACGGCAAGTTAGTTTTGCTCTATGACAATCCACCTGCCCACAAAGCAAAACTGGTTCAGGATTCAATCAAAACACTTGGCTGGAAGCTGGTACCCCACCCGCTGTATTCACCAGACTTGGCTCCTTCCGACTACCATTTGTTTTCAACGATGGGACACGCATTGGCTGAGAAGCAGTCCTGAGCAGGACGAGGAGGTCCAAAATGTGGTGTCTGGTTGGTTTGCTTTAAAAGATGAACAATTTTATTGGTGTGGTATCCACAAATTGTCAGAAAGGTGGTCAAAATGTATAGAAAACAAACGTCAATACTTTGAATAAAATGTTTTTTACTTTCCGATTAATATTTTGTGTTTTTGTTAAAAAAAAAAACGCTCATTTCATACCGGTACACCTGGTAAGCAACTTCGTCAATAACTAATAACTTCGTCAATTTTGCTTTAATTGACTTGAAATTTGACACAATATTCTTCAGATATTATGCATTCAATTTAAAAAATAAAAAAAAAATGAAAAAAAAAAAATTTAATACCTTACCCTCCCCTTAACTATTTTGTTTGGCGAAAAACGAACGAGGGGAAAAGGGGGGGGAGGGGCGACAGTGATGTGGATATGTATTTATGTTGTTTATCAATTTTAGCCACAGGCAGTTTGTTAATTATTTTAACTTAACTATTCAAATTGTTAGCTCTACTAATTTCAAGTACGTATGCGCCAAGAATTGAAAGGAAGGTGCAATATTCCAGCACAAGACGTAGATTTAATTTGTCTTTTCTCAACTTTCAATTTTTTGCACAAATACCTGCGGTTCTGCCTTGGGATCCTTTAATCCCGCTGCCACTTTCCTTGTGCAGTCAATGCAGGTACACGGCATGGAGGTAGATGCTGATCCTGGTAGCAATGATCCTGCGGTGATGATCCTGGATTGCGGCTTGAGGCGGTTTCACGACGCGGTAAATTTTGTTTTTTATTTCGCACTTTACGGACGCGTCGCGAGCAGCTCTTTGAATTTTTGTTCTTTTTTGTGTGTTATAAATCACTGTCACTGTCATTTTTTGTTTATGGTTTTTTTTGAATATTTCGCACTACAGTCCACCCGGGGGCGCCAAAATGTTTAACGAGGTTATTTTATTTCACACTCAAAAAAATATATAAAAATGGTGGCTGCCGAATATTTAAACAAGGGCGAAAAACGAGAACGAAAAAATGGTCTTGCCTCTTCAACGTTATAATTTCGATTATATCAACAATATCACCGCCATGTACCACGTATTAGATCTCTGTAATCAACAAAATCACTGCATCAGCAGCCACCGGGTTCAACTGTTTGATGCAGTGCAGCACGATTCAAGGACCAATCGACAGCGTTGACCCATTAATAAAGCCAACCGCCATGCATTTGCCAGAACGCAGCCGTTTCGTGATATACGCCGTGGGCATCTTCGTCTGTTACTTTCTTTATGGAATTGTGCAGGAGAAGCTAACGAGAGGCCGCTATGGGGACCAAGTGCAAGCGGATGGATCCGTGGGCGAACGTTTCACCTACGCGTTGGCTCTGGTTTGGGTGCAATGCCTCTGCAACTATGTGTTCGCCAAATTACTTTTGACTGTGAGACCCCAAAAGGAAGACACCACCCATTCCGGTTCCTACGTGGCCTGTTCATTAACATACCTTTTGGCCATGGTCTCCACTAACATGGCCATGCGGTGGGTTCCGTACCCGACACCTGTGGTTGGAAAATCCGCGAAGCCCATTCCTGTGATGATTCTAGGTGTGCTGATTGGCAGAAAATCATACAGTTTCATCCGTTATGCCTGTGTATTAACTATCGTCGTGGGCGTAATCCTCTTTATGTACAAGGAGGGTAAAGTGTCAAATCTTCCGGCGGAGACTACCTTACTGGGCGAGGTTTTACTTTTCCTAAGCCTATCCATTGACGGCTTGACGGGTGCAGTGCAGGAACGTATCCGAGCAGCTAGTTCACTCTCGGGTCAGCAAATGATGAGGGCCATGAACTTCTGGAGCACCTTGATGCTAGGTTTTGCTATGCTTTTTACAGGTGAGGCCAAGGAGTTTCTGTACTTCACACTACGATATCCCGAAGCCTGGACAAATCTTTCGCTGATTGCGGTGTGTGGCGTACTCGGCCAGTTCTTCATTTTCTTAATGGTGGCGAACTTTGGGCCCTTAGCCTGTTCCGTGGCCTTCTTTATTGACATGATATATGGTAAGAAGCCAGCACCATCGTCTGCGGCCAAAAAGTTACCAGTTGAAGGCAAGCTAATAGACGAAAAGAAAAAGTACACAGTCGAATTTAAATGAACATATAAACTTTATATGTATTTGTGTGGCTCACCCGGCTACTGGGCCACGTCTTTCACCTTCCTGGAATTGCAATCGTACAAAAGGATTAGCTTTAGCCAACTCAGCATTCTTGACCTTAAATCAGCAACCGATGATTTAAGTTCATAAATTATTGAGTGTAAAATAGCAAAACAACTATTGTTGTCAGTAAAAATATTTAATTCAACAATATTTTTTGATAAAGTTCTATATAAAAAAAATACCATGACAAAACAAATTGGCAGAATTTATAATCTGTTCGCAGACAAAATTGTTTATTCAATTTATTGGGTCATAAATGAATTTTTAAAGTTTAACATATGTACTTATCTTTAGGCTATAAATTATCTTAACAATGCTTATATTAATATTGTAAATATCACTGGAGACGGCAGTCCACGTACTGTAACTTAAAAAGTGCCCGAGGAGACTACTCCTTATATATAGCCGAAGAAGTAAAAACTTTCTTGTGCGTCCGATCTGAATAAATAATGAAATAAACAAAAAAAAAAAAATTATATTTTTCTCTAATCTTAAGCCCAACTTATCTATTGCGGGGAAGCGGGGCGAATTCGCACAAGAGCGAATATGAGCTTTCGGATCAGGATGACCTCCTGAGCTAATATGAGCATGTCCATTAATCTGTATGTCTGTCTGTTTCTGCGAGAACTAGTCTCTCAGTTAAAAAACTGTCAACATGAAGCCTTGCACACTCCCTTCTTTCCTTTGCACGCAGGAAATCGGAACGACCGCGATCGGCCGACTATATCCTATGGCTCCCGTTTAACCGATTAATCTGAAATGCTATAACTTTGGTGTTTCTATATTCGGTACACGTAAAGTACAAGCGAATGTTGTAGTCGTGTAAATGTGTGTAACATAGAGAAGGAATCATGTAGGACCCCATAAAGTACATAAATTCTTTTTCAGCATCAACATTTGAGTCGATATAGCCAAGTCCGTCTGTCCGTATAAACGCGTGGATCTCAGAGACTATGAGAGATAGAGCTATAGGATTTGGCATGGAGAATCCTACAATGCCACAAGTTTGTTTTAAAATTTTATCACGCCCCCTCCCACCCTACATCTGAAAACCTGAAGAACAAATTTCATCTAAATCGGCCGATTTTCGGAAAAGATATGTATTCCCATATATGGTATATACAATTTCCCATTCAAACGGGCTATAATTTTGATCGCGTGGATTTTAAAGACTATAAGAGATAAAAGTATCAGATTTGGAACTTGGGATCGTATAATATCCGCGCAGATAAAGTTAGTATCAAAGTTTTGCCACGCCCACTCCCCCTAAACGGTTTCAATGGCTAATCTAAACTTACAAATTAAAAATCAGCTAAATCGGATCATTTTAAAAGGAGTAATAGACTTTTTAGTCTGCTTCCGGAAAATGTAACTTTGTTGTTTTATCGGAAGTAACTTTGTTTTTTTTTTTAGTTAGGGAGTTCGGATTTTGCATGAGTGCTATTTTTTCAACACAACGCACACAATTTTATAAGGATCGGTTAACTATATTTTATTGCTGCCATATAATTGACAAGGTGTTTTTTAAGATAGAAGTTTGGCGCTTTGTTTTAGCTTTATTTTAATAAATTGGTTATATTACGATATTCTCATGAGGATCGACCAGCTATATCCGATGTTTCCGGTTTGAACTGCAAGGGTATATCAACTTCGGCTCCGCCCGAAGTTAGCTTTCCATTCTTGTTAGTACTACTAATAAAAATGTGTTGCTGAGAATGTACACCGTTGAAGTTTAAACTAGGTTACTTAAATTGTGGGTGAAAAAGATGAGTACTGGGTATAATATAGTCGGGAAAATCGACTATAGCCGTCCTTTCTTGTTAGAGTAAAATTTTTCTAGCTTTTTTTTTTTTAAACGTTCCTTTTATTTCATGAACCTTCTCTTTGAGAGACTATATTTTTTAACTTAACTAACAGTTTATATTTAACTTAATTAAAAGTCATATTGACTGATACGGAGTTAGACGGCTCTAAAAATCGATAGCTGGGTTGCGTCTCAGGCGGGACACTCTAAAAACCCCAGTCAATCCCCAAGCGAGAAAATTTAGGTGCGAAGACAGTTTTTCTTTATATGACTCTTTTTGCCCAAATCCCGGTGGATGTTTTCGTTGCGAACATACCAAGGTGCCCCAGTGATAGTTCTCAAGATTTTTGATTGTGCGCGCTCTATGATGTCTATGTTGCTGTTGCTCGCACAGGCACAGAGGCGATCGTGAGTTTATGATCCAGTGGAGGCTGCTGGTGCATCTTCTTGTATTCGATGTGCTTACGCCAGGTTAGTGGTCTATCAAGGTGGACGCCAAGGTACGTTATTTCGTTAGCTTGGGAGATCTGCATACCGTTTAGTGAAAGCGGAAGGCTTGTTTGTCTATTAAAAATAAACGTTATATGTTTACACTTTTGTTCGTTTATTGTAAAGCGCCAGTCGGACAGCCACCTTTCTACTACTATAAGATGATAAGCCAGTTTGTTTGTTGCCTGCGTTGGGCATCTGTAACGACTAAGGATAGCGCTATCGTCGGCGAACGTTGACGTTGTTGGTTGTGCGTTCGTAAGAATATCCGCAGTATACAAAACATATAGACACGAGTGCCGAGTGCGCTTCCTTGTGGAACTCTAGCTTCGATGATGTAGTCGCCAGGAGTAGCTGCGTTGCATCTCACTGAGAATACCCTATTTTAGAGGTATGATTCCTGTAGCTTGTGTGTGTATGTTGGCAAATACGTTTAAATTTTGTGCATGAGTCCAATGAACCAAACTCGGTCGAAAGCTTGAGATACGTCGAGGAAAATAGCGGTGCAGTATTCTCGCTGTTCAAAGGCTGAGCGTATTTCGGATGTTAATCTGTTCACTTGTTCGATGGTTCCATAGTTTTCGGAAGCCAAATTGGTGTGCCGGAAGCCAGATGTGGTATTATGCGAGTTAACAAGCATTTTTCAAACAATTTAGACAAACAAGATAGAAGGCTTATTGGTCAGTATGATGACGGAATTGTGTGCCCTTCGGTATCATTATAATGATGGATTTCTTCCACTTGTTTGGGAAATAGCCAAGATTAATGATTCCATTAAATAGTTTGCAGACGACCTCTATAGCGCATTTTGGAAGTTCGATCAGCATCTTTGGCGTCAATAGGTCACCACCAGGAACCTTTTTTGGTTTTAGCCCTCTTATGACTTTTTCGATTTCGTTCGGCCGGAATGAAGGTGCGGCTGGCTGAGGGGAGGACTCTGGCTGAATTTCTGGCAGGAGGAATGAATTTGAGGCTGGGTTTGGCTGAAAGACACTTTGGACATGTGTGGCGAATGTTTCAGCTCGGTCTTCGCCACTGCGAGCCCAGCATCCCGAAGAGTTTCTTATCGGGGTTGTCGTTTCAATTGGGGCGCTAAGATTTGGGTGGGCCCTCACAGGGGAACTTTGTGCTTGTTGGCGAGAGGTTCTGGATGTACCTCAGCTGTGCATTTTCTTCCTGTTGGTGAAGAGCCTGGTCGAGTAATCGGGTTGCTTCCTTAAGGCGTTGTTTTGAAGCTGGTGATCTGCTGTTTTGCCAATCACGACGCGTGCGCCTCTTTTCTCGCACGAGCTGTTCGATTTGCTGATTAGATTTGAAGTGTTTGTTTCGGTCTTCTTCTTTCCTATGAGGAGTAGAGATTTTAGCAGCTGCAACGAGTACTTCTTCCAGGGCGCTCGTAGTGTAGTCGATATCCGATTCCATGTTAAATTCCGGGGCGAGTTCTATGTGGGCACTCAGGTACTTTTTGTATTTTAGCCAGTTCGTTTATGGCGACGTCAGACTAAAGGGGTGTTCGGTTATTTCTGAGCTTTAAAGATGCGTTAAAAGCACAGGCGAGTGGTCTGATGATAAGTCCGAGACAGCTTTGGCACTTATTATATGGCGAGGTATGTTTTTTGTCACCGCAAAATCAGTAAGGTTTTGGGAGCTTGGGTAGGTCGGTTAGCCAGTATGTGGGACTTCCTGGGGAAACATAGTCCAGTTAATTTCTCACATTTATAATAACATTGTACAAATTTCTTTCTTTGGGAGTCACTAGACGTGATGTTTGTCGTATGTGCGTATGTTTCGCGTTGTAGTCTCCTGCGGCTATGAAACGATCCCCAAGTGAATTGTAGAGGTCCGTAAATTGTCCTTCCGAGATTGAGAAACGAGGAGGTTAGTAAACGGCAGCGATTGAAAGGATTCCGTTGCTTGAATGAATTCGTATCTGATGTGCCCTGCAAGAAGTTTGTTGCAAACCATTTGTAAAAATGGTGTTTAATGCGTTCTCTAATTAGAACTCCAGTTCCGCCGTGGACGCGGCTAATTTTTGTTTTATCGCCTGCCGGATTACTCTTCGGGCTAAAATTGCACTTAATTTGGATGTAGCTGTCCATTCCAGTCTGTGTGGCCGGGGCCGCTTTGGGACTTTCCAAAGTTGTTGTTTTTGAACTCGCTATAGTCGTTGACGTCGCGGTATTTTGAATTGCAGTGGTTGTCGCTGTGGCTGCAAAAATTTTAGCACTGTTTGTCGTTGGTGCGAAATTTGTTTCCGCCTTTGGACGAGGGGCTTTAGACTGCGAGCTCCATGACGCTCCTCCATGTTGGAGTGAGCGGCACGGGCGAGCATGACCGTTCCCTTTGCATTTCAGCGGCCAGTAGAACCGGAATGCCCTTAATTGCCGATTTTTTCATTTCGGTATCGCGGGTTGAAAAGTAAGACTAGAAGCCGTTTTTTTGGTTCACTGAGCTTCTACGCTTGTTCTTTTGATCGTTTCTCAATGAGCTCATTGCGTGACACTTATTTATATAAAACAACGCAATATTTTTGGTGTAGCACATCACAACTGTTATAAAAAGCTTGTCTATTGCTTTTCATAAATTGTGTTTCAGCGTCTCTTTGATTATATTGGGTTACCCCAGATTTTTTATATGGTTCTGTTTTATAATTTTTTTACAAAACTATTATATTGCAGTTTTCCCGGAGCTCGGGCAAAGCACTCCCGCTCAGTTCGGTAGTTCAATTGGTAGTCCCAAAGTTTTATTCTTAGCCGATCATTTTGATCGGCAGAACGATCGGAAATGACCTAACTTTCATGTTTTTGAAGGTTTGAACTTTCTACAGATTATAATTTTTACCAATTCATTCGATCTACCAAATTTGAGAAAGATCGGCCGTCTATATCGTATAGCCACCATATTATTGACCGATCGGAAATGGTATTTGGTGAAAATACCAACATAAACTTTAAAATGTTGAATAAGACAAAAAATCAATCGTTCAAAATATAGTATTGAAAATTTGCAAAACACACTACAGTCTAAATAAATCTTCTAAAAATGTTTAAACGATTGATTATAAAGTAATATTGAAAGAATTTTTTAGTATTTAAATGAACCGTCTTTTTAAACCACTCTATTCCAAAAAAAACTCGTGTGCTTCCGTTCTTTATCCTTTTAAAAATTAAAAAAAAAAAAGTGTCATGTCCTCTAAGAAATATGAAAGTATCACTTCGCTTAAAATTTTTAAGTAATGGTGACGATCTGTGATGATTTTGACCCAATAAATGGTCGAGCTTAATAGTATGAAACACTAGGTACAATCAATTTGGATAAAAAGGTTTTTGAATGTATGTATGTTTTGGGGAAAATTATACTATGTATATGTTGCAACATACTTCTAGGACCCACAGCCAAAAAAAACTATTTTGGACTCATTTTAGACAGGATGTTCGAATGCCCGTTGCCGAACTTGAAGAGCTTGACTTCGTGTTTTTTTTTGTAAGAGAAACATTTTTCCCGGACTTTTATCTTTGAAATTATTTTCTCTAAGTTGTTTTCCTGCTGTTCCCAAACTTCAAGCAATTTTACAGTTGGTTTTAAAGCGATGGGAGACTCATATTTTTCTTTTATTTTTTGTTACTGTAGAAGATCAACCAAAACCAAAACTTTGAAATCTCATTTCGCCTCTCGTCACGACAGTTTTTGTACGTTTTATCACTTACAATACAACATAAAGACTACTCGTTTCATACAACAAAAAAAAACGCAAATACTTCTTGCATCAGGGAGCATCTTACTCATTTTCTTACGCTCATCTAACGTGTTGGGGGTTTACCTGGAGTTATACATACATATATTCAAATCCTGATCGAACGACCAAAAAAACATGCAGGTTTTTAACTTTGTATTTTGTCTGTCTTTGTATTATTTCACATATACTTATAGACTTATTATTTGGTGTTACCATTCTTATTTTATAATCAATCTTTTTGGAACTTAATTGTTACGTGTTTTTGAACACCGTCTTTTTCAGTTGTAATCTTTTTAAATTCAAATAATAAGAAATAGTTATATTAATATATTTATATATATTAAATATATATATGTGCGAGCATGTGTGCGAGCGATTTCGTTTCGAAGCCAGCTCAAAATTTTGGATTTTCGTAACTTTTTAGGCCTAAGAAAATTGGCGTATGATGTATGGTTAGTGGTTATACACACCGTGCACTGTCACTTTTTTTAGGTGATAGCCCGGGGACTTAGTTTATAAGTTTAGCCCGGGGACGCAAAAATGGTTGACGAGTACACAGGTAACATTCACAAAAAAATAAATTAAATTTGAGGTGGGTGCTAAATAAAATGAACACGCGAAAACAATATTCTCCGGATATACTAGGTTTAAGCCTAACTTATCTACATATTTCTGAAAGGCGTGGATAGTTCGCACAAGAGCGAATATAAGCTTTCGCTTCCGCTCCGCTCTAAGTTAACTTATACTAGATTTCAATAACTAACAAATTCATATTAAAACCAATTAAAAATTCGAATTAACCGACAATAATAAACAAAATTTACTTATACGGCATATCCGCGGTATAATTGTATCATGTATCCGCCTACAACTTCGATACAAATATTTGGTGTAATGACAAAAAAGACAATGAATGCCAGAATAAGTTTTTCATATACAAAACATTCTTTAAGGGGAGGGTAAGGTCAAATCATGCGAAAAAAAGCCATGTTTTTGTGATTTTTTTCCTGACGGCACAGTTAAAATTTATTTATTCAACCAACGGTATATTAAAGTATGACATTAGAAGAATGTTTTATCAAATTTTTACAAAAAAATATTTAAAAATATGGCAATGGTAGCCATTGTCCGGACGTGTCGCCAAAAAAAGTTGAATTGCGGTGCCCCTCATAACTCGGTGCTGGATCATTTGTAATCAAAAAATGAAAGTTCATTCGTTAGATAATAGTTCGCCCCAGGTAACGCTGTGAAGGTTTTTTGAAAATTGCAATTTTTTAATTTTTTCGAAGACTTTGAAGTGAAAAACTCAATTTTTTGGGAAAAAAAATCGGTTAATTTGTCATTGCAAAATCAAAATTATGAACAAAAAAAAAAAAACTCGACAGCGTTACCTCGTAAAATATGTACAGAAATGGTGTTTAAAATTTCAAAAGGATCGGTGCAGTAGTTTTGAAGTTATGAGGGGCACCGACTTTGAAAACGTAAGTTGTGGGAAAAACGCTTTAAAGTTTTAAACAAAAAAAATCCAGTGTAAAACGTTTGCAAGCAACTTCGTCAATAACTAATAACTTCGTCAATTTTGCTTTAATTGACTTGAAATTTTGACAATATTCTTCAAATATTATGCATTCAATTTAAAAAATAAAAAAAAATTTACAAAAAAAAAATTTAATACCTTACCCTCCCCTTAAATGTCGCTTCGATAAAAACGGTTGCATTTTTCATAATAAAAAATGTGTTTCTAATAAATTGTTTTTATATGATATTTTTATAAGGATCGGCCAACTATACCCGATGTTTGCGATCTATTTGCATCCAATTTTTCAACTCCAATTGTCGTTTCTGGAAATGCTCACATATATTAAACAATAAAAATGCATCTTTGCCGTTTAATTTTTCTAGTTTTATTTTTTAAAAGTTTTAGAAATTTTAAACAAGTTCCTAAGTTTAAGGGTAAAACTTTATTTTATTTGGAGCTTCATTTTTCCCCCCATTTCGGCGCAAAGGTTTCGGCACAAATTCTTCATCGTATTCATTAAGCCGTCGTCGCCAAGGATTAATATTCCGTTCGAAAAATCTACGTTTTGCTTCCATAGGTCGTGATTTGTTATCTATTTTATAGAGTTTCTCCCATAAGAAAATTTCCGGTAGCTCAAGATGTCGTGGGCGATTTGATGTTAAATGTTTTAATCTTTTATCAATAAAGTCGCTTTGATCTGAATTTTTAAACTCTGATAAGCGTGAAGATACAAATGGCTGTAGCTCTTCCATGGTACGCTGTAATTTTGGAACATTGGCATAAAAGTTCAACAACTGCTTAAACGTTTCATCGTTGAAGCCCACGCACTTTCCCGTTGAGGAAACCTCTGAAAAAAGTGATAGAGCTGGGGATCCTCGACAGAAGTTAACTTTTGGGTTCACAACTTCATTATAACCATGCATTAGCAATGTATTTAATTGGTACTCATAAAAACTCCATTCCTGACCGTTCGTAATAATAGTTTGGGTATTTAAAGGATAGGTAAGGTCATTGTAAGTGTTAAAACCGTTATAACTAGCGTGGGCCAAGAGCAGAGAGTATGAAGCTTTTATCGCTAACGCATCGAGGGCTTCCTGTGTGTCATGTTTGCCATAAGAGTTTGGTCGATTTTGAAGGTGAGCTCGCGAGTGTATGGACAAAAATGGAAAACTCTGTTCATTTACGCAAGGCCAATGGCCGGGAATATTTGTGGCATGCTGATGTTTTGTGTTATAACCTAGACAACGCACATCGTATTTAAACCGCGGCAAGTTTTTGCTCAACCTTTCGTTATTACTCTCAGGGAGGGTTTTCCAAGATGCTAACTGTTTTTGATGACGCAGACACACATAAGGATGACCAGAATATTGTATTAGACGGTCGGAAGAATTTTTCGCCTCTTTCATTTGCCATTTGCATCCATTTTTTGAATTCACGACCTTTTTAGTTGATTGTACACCTCCTACTGTCCAGAAAGCTTCATGACGAGGATTGTAATCTATTTCGACTTCATTAAGTGTGGGTATTCTTGGCTCAAAACTTTCAAAAGGGCTCTATTCAATTGCTCAACAACTATTTGACTGAGATGCCGTTCACGGGCAACAAAATCAACTGAGGTACACATTGTTATCCTAGCTAAATGCCTGAAATAAGATTGAATTATTATAGGTAATACTTAAATGTGTTTCATTACCTGCAATAGTCGTAAGAAAATTCTACCGCTTCGATAGCTTCTTTACGTGCCGCAGTAAATATACGCTCAGAGTTTTTTTCCGTAAAACCTGTAATAGGCGTTTGAAACTTTTCCGTAACAGTGCGTGTATAATGTTGAGATACAGGCAAGGCGTTGTAAGGAGTTTTTGTGTCACTAAAATTTACTACCTTATACCCGTAGTATCGGGGCATATTAATTTTGAGTATTTTTTCCTCAACTGTCGGTACTTGGTAAATTTCTTTATGCCAATCTTCAGCATTATTCTGTTGTCGAGCCTTTAATGACACATTTTGTATTTCAGGATAATAAGGCCCCCGTCGAATAATCGACAAGCGTGCAACAGATGCGGTGGCATGGGCTCTTGGGCCAGCGGGTGCAGGAACCCAAGGTTGTTCTTCTGCAAGATGTGCGGCGCGACAGGAGTAAGAAGCACAGAATGCTGGCGGAGCAACAGGAAGGAGATCAGGGATCGCACGGTGCTGCCTCTCAAAACTAATAGGAGGACTATCCGGAGAAGAGCAGCAGTTGACGGCAACCATCGAGGTCGAGGGCACGGAGGTGAAGGCCATGTTGGAAACAGGAGCGACGGCGAGCTTTATCTCTAAGGAAATAGCATCGAGCCCGGAAATCACCAGGCAACACATCGCGATAAGGAGACGGGTAAAGTTAGCCAATGGAAGCCATACGGAGACACGCGCCGCATTGGAAAAAGGATGCATTGAGCCCTCGAATAGCGCATACAGTTCACCTATTGTAATGGTTAAGAAAAAGACGGGTCAATGGAGGATGTGCGTGGACTTCCGACAGATCAACGCCAAATCAATAAAGGATGCGTACCCGATGCCACGGATAAATTTCATTTTGGAGCAGCTGAGGGAGGCAAGATTCTTCAGCAGCCTCGACTTGAAGGACGGTATGTACCAATGGAAGGTGATGCCGTTCGGGTTGCACTCAGCCTCGGCAACGTTTCAAAGGGGCCTTGACCAGGTCATAGGGCCGGACATGGCTCCACACGCCTTCGCATATCAGGACGATAATATCGTGATCGGACGCACCAAGGAGCACATGGCGAACCTAAAAGAGGTGCTCAAAAGGTTGAAAGCAGCGAACCTGCGGATAAACACGGAAAAATGTCATTTTTTCAGGCAGGAACTGCTATACTTGGGATACCGAGTAACGAGCCAATGGATCGCCATAGATCCGGGGAAGGTCGCTGCAATTACAGAGCTACAACCCCCGACAAACGTCAAAGGAGTACGCCAGTTCATAGGAATGGCGTCATGGTATCGGCGATTCGTTCTAGATTTCGCAGGAATCGCGAAGCCCTTGAACGATCTGCTCCGAAAAGGAACAAAATGGTATTTAGTAAAAATACCAACTTAAACCTAAAAATTAAAAATGTTAAATAAGACAAAAAATCCATCGGTCAATATATAAATTATCAAAACTACAAACCACCTACAAAAATTTTCTAAAAATGTTTAAACGATTAATATATTATTATAAAGTACTATTGAATGAATTTAGTATTTAAGTGAACCGTCAAATCGGTCAAATCAATATGAATGAAAAATTCTTTGAATGCATATTTTGGGGAAAATTATATTATACATACATATATGTCTTGGAACAAACTGCTAGCACCCACAGCTAAAAAAAAACAATTGGACTCATTTTAGACAGGATGTTCGAACGCCCGTTGCCGAACGTGAAGAGCTTGACTTCGTGTTTTTTTTTGTAAGAGAAACATTTTTCCCGGACTTTTATCTTTGAAATTATTTTCTCTAAGTTGTTTTCCTGCTGTTCCCAAACTTCAAGCAATTTTACAGTTGGTTTTAAAGCGATGGGAGACTCATATTTTTCTTTTATTTGTTGTTACTGTAGAAGATCAACCAAAACAAAAACTTTGAAATCTCATTTCGCCTCTCGTCACGACAGTTTTTGTACGTTTTATCACTTACAATACAACATAAAGACTACTCATTTCATACAACAAAAAAAAACGCAAACACTTCTTGCATCAGGGAGCATCTTACTCTTTTTCTTACGCTCATCTAACGTGTTGGGGGTTTACCTGGAGTTATACATACATATATTCAAATCCTGATCGAACGACCAAAAAAACATGCAGGTTTTTAACTTTGTATTTTGTCTGTCTTTGTATTATTTCACATATACTTATAGACTTATTATTTGGTGTTACCATTCTTATTTTTTAATCAATCTTTTTGGAACTTAATTGTTACGTGTTTTTGAACACCGTCTTTTTCAGTTGTAATCTTTTTAAATTCAAATAATAAGAAATAGTTATATTAATATATTTATATATATTAAATATATGTATATATGTGCGAGCATGTGTGCGAGCGATTTCGTTTCGAAGCCAGCTCAAAATTTTGGATTTTCGTAACTTTTTAGGCCTAAGAAAATTGGCGTATGATGTATGGTTAGTGGTTATACACACCGTGCACTGTCACTTTTTTTAGGTGATAGCCCGGGGACTTAGTTTATAAGTTTAGCCCGGGGACGCAAAAATGGTTGACGAGTACACAGGTAACATTCACAAAAAAATAAATTAAATTTGAGGTGGGTGCTAAATAAAATGAACACGCGAAAACAATATTCTCCGGATATACTAGGTTTAAGCCTAACTTATCTACATATTTCTGAAAGGCGTGGATAGTTCGCACAAGAGCGAATATAAGCTTTCGCTTCCGCTCCGCTCTAAGTTAACTTATACTAGATTTCAATAACTAACAAATTCATATTAAAACCAATTAAAAATTCGAATTAACCGACAATAATAAACAAAATTTACTTATACGGCATATCCGCGGTATAATTGTATCATGTATCCGCCTACAACTTCGATACAAATATTTGGTGTAATGACAAAAAAGACAATGAATGCCAGAATAAGTTTTTCATATACAAAACATTCTTTAAGGGGAGGGTAAGGTCAAATCATGCGAAAAAAAGCCATGTTTTTGTGATTTTTTTCCTGACGGCACAGTTAAAATTTATGTATTCAACCAACGGTATATTAAAGTATGACATTAGAAGAATGTTTTATCAAATTTTTACAAAAAAATATTTAAAAATATGGCAATGGTAGCCATTGTCCGGACGTGTCGCCAAAAAAAGTTGAATTGCGGTGCCCCTCATAACTCGGTGCTGGATCATTTGTAATCAAAAAATGAAAGTTCATTCGTTAGATAATAGTTCGCCCCAGGTAACGCTGTGAAGGTTTTTTGAAAATTGCAATTTTTTAATTTTTTCGAAGACTTTGAAGTGAAAAACTCAATTTTTTGGGAAAAAAATCGGTTAATTTGTCATTGCAAAATCAAAATTATGAACAAAAAAAAAAAAACTCGACAGCGTTACCTCGTAAAATATGTACAGAAATAGTGTTTAAAATTTCAAAAGGATCGGTGCAGTAGTTTTGAAGTTATGAGGGGCACCGACTTTGAAAACGTAAGTTGTGGGAAAAACGCTTTAAAGTTTTAAACAAAAAAAATCCAGTGTAAAACGTTTGCAAGCAACTTCGTCAATAACTAATAACTTCGTCAATTTTGCTTTAATTGACTTGAAATTTTGACAATATTCTTCAAATATTATGCATTCAATTTAAAAAATAAAAAAAAATTTACAAAAAAAAAATTTAATACCTTACCCTCCCCTTAAATGTCGCTTCGATAAAAACGGTTGCATTTTTCATAATAAAAAATGTGTTTCTAATAAATTGTTTTTATATGATATTTTTATAAGGATCGGCCAACTATACCCGATGTTTGCGATCTATTTGCATCCAATTTTTCAACTCCAATTGTCGTTTCTGGAAATGCTCACATATATTAAACAATAAAAATGCATCTTTGCCGTTTAATTTTTCTAGTTTTATTTTTTAAAAGTTTTAGAAATTTTAAACAAGTTCCTAAGTTTAAGGGTAAAACTTTATTTTATTTGGAGCTTCATTTTTCCCCCCATTTCGGCGCAAAGGTTTCGGCACAAATTCTTCATCGTATTCATTAAGCCGTCGTCGCCAAGGATTAATATTCCGTTCGAAAAATCTACGTTTTGCTTCCATAGGTCGTGATTTGTTATCTATTTTATAGAGTTTCTCCCATAAGAAAATTTCCGGTAGCTCAAGATGTCGTGGGCGATTTGATGTTAAATGTTTTAATCTTTTATCAATAAAGTCGCTTTGATCTGAATTTTTAAACTCTGATAAGCGTGAAGATACAAATGGCTGTAGCTCTTCCATGGTACGCTGTAATTTTGGAACATTGGCATAAAAGTTCAACAACTGCTTAAACGTTTCATCGTTGAAGCCCACGCACTTTCCCGTTGAGGAAACCTCTGAAAAAAGTGATAGAGCTGGGGATCCTCGACAGAAGTTAACTTTTGGGTTCACAACTTCATTATAACCATGCATTAGCAATGTATTTAATTGGTACTCATAAAAACTCCATTCCTGACCGTTCGTAATAATAGTTTGGGTATTTAAAGGATAGGTAAGGTCATTGTAAGTGTTAAAACCGTTATAACTAGCGTGGGCCAAGAGCAGAGAGTATGAAGCTTTTATCGCTAACGCATCGAGGGCTTCCTGTGTGTCATGTTTGCCATAAGAGTTTGGTCGATTTTGAAGGTGAGCTCGCGAGTGTATGGACAAAAATGGAAAACTCTGTTCATTTACGCAAGGCCAATGGCCGGGAATATTTGTGGCATGCTGATGTTTTGTGTTATAACCTAGACAACGCACATCGTATTTAAACCGCGGCAAGTTTTTGCTCAACCTTTCGTTATTACTCTCAGGGAGGGTTTTCCAAGATGCTAACTGTTTTTGATGACGCAGACACACATAAGGATGACCAGAATATTGTATTAGACGGTCGGAAGAATTTTTCGCCTCTTTCATTTGCCATTTGCATCCATTTTTTGAATTCACGACGTTTTTAGTTGATTGTACACCTCCTACTGTCCAGAAAGCTTCATGACGAGGATTGTAATCTATTTCGACTTCACTTAAGTGTGGGTATTCTTGGCTCAAAACTTTCAAAAGGGCTCTATTCAATTGCTCAACAACTATTTGACTGAGATGCCGTTCACGGGCAACAAAATCAACTGAGGTACACATTGTTATCCTAGCTAAATGCCTGAAATAAGATTGAATTATTATAGGTAATACTTAAATGTGTTTCATTACCTGCAATAGTCGTAAGAAAATTCTACCGCTTCGATAGCTTCTTTACGTGCCGCAGTAAATATACGCTCAGAGTTTTTTTCCGTAAAACCTGTAATAGGCGTTTCAAACTTTTCCCTAACAGTGCGTGTATAATGTTGAGTTACAGGCAAGGCGTTGTAAGGAGTTTTTGTGTCACTAAAATTTACTACCTTATACCCGTAGTATCGGGGCATATTAATTTTGAGTATTTTTTCCTCAACTGTCGGTACTTGGTAAATTTCTTTATGCCAATCTTCAGCATTATTCTGTTGTCGAGCCTTTAATGACACATTTTGTATTTCAGGATAATAAGGCCCCCGTTTCGCGGGCCGTGGGTTAATTTCGCTACATTTTTGTGTGAGTTTTCGTACGCAAGCGAGCTTTATTAAATTAAATGGAAGTAGCTTCAACATCTAGACAGAAAAACTTCCCTGAAAATGTTCGAAGTGGTTACGAAATAATCGATTCGATAACCGACAGCTAAGATAACGTCGGGGTTTTTAAGCATAGTTTTACAGAGGAACAATGTGGTGGTAGCTTATTATTAGTAAATAGCCCATTATAGACTTCGCGCACTGAGTCCATCCTTGTAAAACAGTGGCCATTTTGGACAATTGTGAGGCAACGATTACCACTAAGAACAACCACCATTCCCAACATCCAATAAAATCTTATTTAAATTGCTTTGAGGAACGTGTCACACAAAAAATTGTATTGCGTCTTTATAGATGGCTGTTATGCGTTTTTTTATGAATAAATAATTTTCTTACTATTATTATGAATAATGGACAATACTGGACAGTAACAAAACTTTTTCTTACAAGAAAATATTTAAATAATTTGCTTTTGTCATATATCTTTAGTTATAAAACAAACTGAATTTTGAGAATCTCTTAAAAATTGCAATGGATCTTTTTGTAACTTTTCAGGGCTTTTTCAGATATTTTTTGCGAGAACAGTTTTTCGGCCCCGTCTATGTCCTTCACTTTTTCCGTTTTTTGCAGTGCGCAAGTCATGGGAGTGAGCGAGAGGCAATAGATGAAAAATAGTTTCTGACGGGGGCTGTTCGCTCTGGTCTAAGAGCGAAAACGATTAACGATCTAATTATATTGTAGAAATTTTCTCGTCATTTAAGATTTGTAAGAAAAACAATATTTCGATGCTAATTTCATGGCCGGATATTGCATCAATTTAAAAATAAAAATCATTTATAGCTATTGTGCTACGATCCAACCAACTTTGGGTGCTACTGTCCGCTGATCGGCATCGGCCTGGCTCCGGCTAGCTCATCCAGGACCGTGGCTCAGAGAGCTTGACCCTTACCACTAGACCGCTAACAATAATTTTGTCTAATTCACACTTATTACAATAATATAGCGCTACAACTTTCAAATTTAAATCTCCTACCTCTAAAAAAAATGAACGCTTATCCTTACTCTATTACATAACACACTTTTTTTTTATAATACTCCAGTTGACATGGATCTTTGTAGCCCATCCTTAGCGGAACGCTGGCCTTTTTGCGCGTCCGCTCCTACTTCCAAACACATCTATCCTCCTCTAACTTCTTATGACCCCCTTGACTTACTACTCGTTACTCATTTATTTGATGTTTAGTTAAATATAAATTTAACAAATGTACTCTTACTTCTAAGACTTCGTTCCGGAGCTTAGGCGTTTGTAAACAAATCCGTAAATTGGGTCATATTCTTCCCTACCTACGAGAGCTCTCCTCAGAAATTAGGTACAGACAACGAATATAGAGAAATTATTGTTAAACCTATCTTGCAGCTTCCATAGCCGCTTCTGAAATCACAATTTTTTTATGATTTTGTCAAATTTTCTTCAATGGATAATTACTTAAACTAAAAAAATTGAATAACTAAATACGAGACCAAAATTAAATATAATAAATAAAAAATAGAACAACGATGTAACCAACAAAAACCAATAAAAATAAAAAAATAAATCATTACACAATAAATTAAATAAAATTTTTTTTAAATATTTCTCAATTGAGAAATCCACCAAGGGTGGGATATTGCTTCCTTTTTAATATTATTTTTTTATGGCTCTTTAGTGGTGTCTACGTCCAAGAGTACGGGTCTTATCTATTTCTCTGCAAATGTCAGCTTGACAGGCTTAGGGTTTATCTTATCCATGGCTAGAAATCCATAAGCCATGGTTCTTCTTCCTGGACCGACCTTTTACCTGTAGAATTCGCCGATCCTGCTTAGCGTGTCCATATCCTGGTCTTCTTTGCTCTTCTATCTTTAATTTTTAAAGTTTTTTCCCTTCTGCATTTTATTCCTTACGGGGAATGCGCTTTGAATGTAATTTTTCTAAGACTATGCTCCCGCACTACTTGATTCTCGCTTTAAGTTTATCATTTTCCTCGGTGTCCCGGAACGGTTATTCGGATAGGCCCGTTGTTCTGGGTCAAGAACCCACCAAATCCAAAATTTGGAACTAGGTGGCATCACTGGGGCCTTCCATCTCCATCAGGTGGCATCACCATGCCCAATTATTTGTATCGACCAAAACACATTAAGCATAGTACTGAGTTGACGAACGGAGCTTAGGCGTTTGTAAACAAATCCGTAAATTGGGTCATATTCTTCCCTACCTACGAGAGCTCTCCTCAGAAATTAGGTACAGACAACGAATATAGAGAAATTATTGTTAAACCTATCTTGCAGCTTCCATAGCCGCTTCTGAAATCACAATTTTTTTATGATTTTGTCAAATTTTCTTCAATGGATAATTACTTAAACTAAAAAAATTGAATAACTAAATACGAGACCAAAATTAAATATAATAAATAAAAAATAGAACAACGATGTAACCAACAAAAACCAATAAAAATAAAAAAATAAATCATTACACAATAAATTAAATAAAATTTTTTTTAAATATTTCTCAATTGAGAAATCCACCAAGGGTGGGATATTGCTTCCTTTTTAATATTATTTTTTTATGGCTCTTTAGTGGTGTCTACGTCCAAGAGTACGGGTCTTATCTATTTCTCTGCAAATGTCAGCTTGACAGGCTTAGGGTTTATCTTATCCATGGCTAGAAATCCATAAGCCATGGTTCTTCTTCCTGGACCGACCTTTTACCTGTAGAATTCGCCGATCCTGCTTAGCGTGTCCATATCCTGGTCTTCTTTGCTCTTCTATCTTTAATTTTTAAAGTTTTTTCCCTTCTGCATTTTATTCCTTACGGGGAATGCGCTTTGAATGTAATTTTTCTAAGACTATGCTCCCGCACTACTTGATTCTCGCTTTAAGTTTATCATTTTCCTCGGTGTCCCGGAACGGTTATTCGGATAGGCCCGTTGTTCTGGGTCAAGAACCCACCAAATCCAAAATTTGGAACTAGGTGGCATCACTGGGGCCTTCCATCTCCATCAGGTGGCATCACCATGCCCAATTATTTGTATCGACCAAAACACATTAAGCATAGTACTGAGTTGACGAAAATCCGCTGTTGAAATTCTGATAGCGATTTTGCACTTTATTCAGCTACACTTTACACCAGAGGTCGGCTCGGCCCTATCTCGGGGGCATAGGAAATTTCTCTGCCCGAGCTCTGCCACACACACACAGTATAAATGTGTGAAACGTCTTGCTCAAAGCCTACTTTCTGCTATTCGTTACTAACACTAATGCGGTAAAATTATATTAATGTATTGGGGTGGCGACCACTGCTTCACACTTACACTACCTCGTGTGAGCAAAAAAATGAAGAAATAAGGTAATACTGAACAGTTGTAGTTTGTAAACAAAAAACCAATAATCAAAATGAATTCAAATCAATTGGATGTTGGTGTTTTGTTGATGTATCTCGCCGCTAAGGAGCTGATTAGGAAAAAGAAAACTGGGTCAAAATCAATCACAAATCATTTCAATGCCATTTTATGGAATTAAAATGCCCCTTGTGGGTCAAATCCCATATTATGGGCTTCGCCTTGACCGCAGAAATTAATTTTAATTTGTCCTGGCGCGTCGAAAATTTTTCGGGCCGACTATTTTTTTGTTTGATCAATTGACCCTCCATGTCACACCTATAGAAATAAATGAAAATATTTCTTTTAACTCCCCGAGAGCAGCTGTTTATTTTTTTTGATCCGGCAACACGATTAAAATCGATAACAAAAATTTTTGTTAACTCAGTACCCGCAAAATCTAGAAGGCAAAAATTTCTTCCTCTTCCTTTCCTCTTTTTTTTATATGGAGTTTGACAGCTGTCACTCGTTGGACAGCGGATTTTCGTCAACTCAGTACTATGCTTTAGAAACAAAGTTAATGTATATCATTTGGGGCAAAACGCACTTATGTTTAAAATTTGAGCGTATGCGTAGCAGTGCTGCCAACTCTGAGTGGTCTTTTATAGCAGTAAAGACAATAAAAATAACCAAAAATAGGTAAATTTTTTCAAAAATAGTAAATTAAAATAGCCGTTAGTTTTTAATAACATAATGTCATTTTTTTCTACATTCTGTGTAAATTATTTAATGATTATTCTTCGTTAAGCAAACTGGTTAAAATACTTTCCTATTGTACCAATCTGTGAAAGGCTCTTATGTGGGGCTTCGTACTGAAAACAGAATTTTTCAGCTCGTTGCAATCCATATCTGAAAAAAAATTGATGAATTTTTAACTGACTTTCTTTAAAGATTTGCGTGCACAAATTAAGGTGGTCAACCGAAGTATTTTGACTCACAAACAAGCAGATTGCAGCTTCTGTTGAGGATGTCTCTGTAGATGTTTTGGGAAACTCTATTGTTTGGTTGCCTTGCCGTACTTCAAGGTTTGCCTTGTGTTTTTTAGTTTTAATGTGCGATTTCAAGTCCCACAACTTTTCATTTAAGTTTTAATATTTGCAAAATGCACAAACTAATCATTGAACTAATCATGCAAAACTGAATTTGAATGTAGAGATGGTAGCATTGCGAGCGCGAAACGATGTTGAGAAAATACCAAGTATCCAAAAGCTACATAGCGGTAAATAATATTTTAGTATTTAAATTTCACAATTCGGTCACCTAGTAGACAACATGTTTTTTAATTTAACTTATCTATGCGTACTTGCTTTTGTGCCTTTCAAATTCAATTGTTCCTTCTCAATGGCGGAATTTTTGTTATAGCCTATTACTCAAATTGACAAAAACTGTTTTTCAGTTATGGGAGTCAGCCAAAAACAAACAGGCTAAAAACCGTTTTTAACGGGGTCTGTTCACCACCAAGTACTGAGATCGGAAAAATACCATAAATTTACATGGGGATACCAGCCCGCACCGAAGAATGTTTTACAGGTCCTTAGCGAAAGATGACAAGTCTTAAGGGGAGGGTAAGGTCAAATCATGCGAAAAAAGCCATGTTTTTGTGATTTTTTTCCTGACGACACAGTTAAAATTTATTTATTCAACCAACGGTATATTAAAGTATGACATTAGAAGAATGTTTTATCAAATTTTTACAAAAAAATATTTAAAAATATGGCAATGGTAGCCATTGTCCGGACGTGTCGCCAAAAAAAGTTGAATTGCGGTGCCCCTCATAACTCGGTGCTGGATCATTTGTAATCAAAAAATGAAAGTTCATTCGTTAGATAATAGTTCGCCCCAGGTAACGCTGTGAAGGTTTTTTGAAAATTGCAATTTTTTAATTTTTTCGAAAACTTTGAAGTGAAAAACTCAATTTTTTGGGAAAAAATCGGTTAATTTGTCGTTGCAAAATCGAAATTATGAACAAAAAAAAACTCGACAACGTTACCTCGTAAAATATGTACAGAAATAGTGTTTAAAATTTCAAAAGGATTGGGGCAGTAGTTTTGAAGTTATGAGGGGCACCGACTTTGAAAACGTGAGTTGTGGGAAAAACGCTTTAAAGTTTTAAACAAAAAAAATCCAGTGTAAAACGTTTGCAAGCAACTTCGTCAATAACTAATAACTTCGTCAATTTTGCTTTAATTGACTTGAAATTTTGACACAATATTCTTCAAATATTATGCATTCAATTAAAAAAAAAAAAAAAATGAAAAAAAAAATTTAATACCTTACCCTCCCCTTAATCTTCCATGTTTCACAGGGCCTTGCAATAAATTGTTGGTCCTTTTTGTTATTCTAATAATGTAGAAAAATGGTGTTAATGCTAAAGTAGAGTTAATGGTTCGAAGTGCTAGAAATCATCTAATATCGAAGTAGAATATTTTATTCTAAAAATTTTGTATTTGTGGAGCAAAAAAGATTTTATTGCCAATTTTCGCCAATTTTCTTACGCCCAAACACATAAAGGGCGGAAATGATTCGCCTATTTTGCCTATTTTTTAATGCAAATTAAAAGTATTTTCCCGTAGAACCGTGGTACGTAAATTGAAAAAGTTCGTTCACATTTAAACGAATATATGTACCTACGTTTTTGCTCATCGAAGATGGTTTTCGATATGCGTACTAGGCTATTATGAAAAAATAAAACAAAAGAAAGTCTTGCAAGTCAGACCTTGACGAAAGGTTCACAAAATTTAAAACTTATAATCTTTCGAGAATCTCTGGTATTTTTTTGTCGATCTGAGAACTTGGTGACGTACAGACCCTGCCAATTTTTTTCTTCTTTCTCACTCTCATTGCTGAAAAGAAAATATTTTCGATTTGACTCTAGGATTTAACAAAAAGTGGTTGATGTATTTTCATCTCGCTCTCACTCATAGCAAGTCTTCTTGTTGATTTAAATACTAGGCTTAAACCTGTTAGTTCAATCGGAGCTACCTGTTGATTTTCATGGGCTGTTATTTACATTTAACGTATAAAGTGAATTCAATGTGTAATACAAAAAGTACTGTTTATTTTTATGTTTAACAAAGAAATTAAACTACGAACTCATTACTATTAAATTTGAAAGTCTCAGCAACTGAAAGTACTCGATAAGTATGTTTTTTCTATTGAGATTATTTGCTTAATGTTTAAAATATACTATTATTTTTTTTGATACATTTTTATTTACGTAAGTATGAATTCACTAGTTAAAAATTTCTGCAATTCTTTAAGTTTCAAACTTAGGTTTATGTTTTACCGGTTGTACAAAAATGTAAGTGTAGTTCCCTAGGAGTTTTATAGTTGGCATATATATGTACATGGAATTTATTTTCTATACACTTATGCAAAAGCCATTATTATTGAATTATTTTTTTTTAACTGCGCCTTCGAATGCGATGTTCTTGAAAGAAATTTTTTATTGAATAGAACGTGCATACAGACTACTTGGCTACCCATAAATGTAGCTACACATATGTATGTTCATCCACTCGGTAGTGTACATACACACATATTTATTTACGCAATTCCATACATATGTTCATACATACATACATATGTAAGTATATAGACCCTTTCTTTCAGACCCTTTAGAACCAGTGTTTAGGAACTTCCTAGTAACCGTTGACAAATCATTGAGAAATTTTTGTAAGTATGGGGTGTCCTATGCATCAGTAACCTCTAAAGTTTTTTCTCTCAACGGAGTAGGGAATTAAGGGGGGACATCTGAGTAGAATTTTGAAAAAATTTTTCAGGGTCTTAAAAATGACATATCAAAAGATAGGGTCCGGCAAAAATGTCTAAGTGTCGAAATTTTCCATTCTGCGGCACAGGTGTATCCCATAGTACTTAAAACTTTAAACGCGTTTTTCTCGAAACCGATTTTTTGAGTTGGCCGAACACATAACTCGAACAAATCTTAACCTATCGATCTAAATTTTGATTTTGACAGTATACTCAGAATACTGTATGTCTATCGACACACGTAGGATTTTTTTTTTATTTTGCTTACTTTTTATCAACAATTTTGTGACGTTTTTTGTTCGTGAAAATGGAAAATTTTGTTCCATCACTCACTATTTTGCAAAAAATCAATATATCGAAAAAATCCTACGTGTGTCGATAGCCGTTGAGATACAGAAACTAACCAAACTTGATTTTTTGTTCTAGATCAAAAATTAAGGACGTTAGGTGTTCGGCCATGGACCCCTTTTAAAAAAATAGGGCCTACGAATAAGGGGCCGCCATTTTGGGGGCTGCAGGGCCGCCATTTTGTTTTCGATTTATTAAAAAAAAATTTTATTGTGTAGTTTAAATATAATATAATAAAACCTCACTTACAAATTTTCGATTAGCTGTTTTGATTTGGACAAAAAAAAGTATAGCACAAAACCGAGTTTGAAATATTTAATACCCTCAAAATCTTGATTTATTTAGAAAACCCGTTTTTCAAGACATTTTTGCGCTTAAAAATTCCTAAACGCGTAATTTTAAGCCGATTTTAAAATTTCCAACGTTTGTGTTTCCGTTTGTGTGTTAAAATTTCCCACGTCCAATGTTGTAGCTTTTGAAATCTTCCTTTAGTGTTAGGTTAGGACCTTGTTTCTCCTCATTTCAGGCATTTTTTATTGAAAAATGTGCTTGTTTTGAAAAAGAAATGGTTTTTCAACAAGATGGGGATCCAAAGCACACTTCGAAAATTGTTAAGGAATGGATTGGAAGGAAACCATTTAAATTAATGGGATGCCCAGCACAATGTCCCGACCTCAATCCAATTGAAAATCTTTGGTCAATCATGAAAAGACGGCTCGGGCAGTACGAAACAGCTCCATCAAACAGGGAAAAATTATGGGAGCGTGTTGTAGCTGAATGGATACGTATTGCCAAAGATATAATAGAAATTTGTAGAGAGCATGCCTGAAGTCGTACAGGAAGTCATCTCAAATAAATTTCTTTGGACAAAATATTAATATTTTTTTGGAAATTAAAACTTTTTGTAACGTGCAAAATTTAGTTTATGTGGGATTTGTTTGTTTTTAATTTATATCTCCTTGAATTCTTCTGTATCATCATTGTCAAAACAATTTTTGGATTTGGTTGTGTGATTATGTTATTATGGGTGACGAATGTCTGAGTCGTGAACATACACTAAATTTTGCTCACCACACTCAATATTCGACCTGATAAACAATTCCTACTGTCACTATTTCCGCCGTCATAAATTTTATATTTGAATTATAGTTTATATTTGAATAATGAAAACATTAGAATTAGTGTTGAATAATGTTTGGAATTTGTTTTAAAAAATGCTAGATGTTAAGCTATTCTATATTTGTAAAATGGCGGAAAAACGAGGAGTCTGTCATCGCTAGGTGAAGCAAGCGAGGGGTGGGAAACGGACGAAGTTTTTTAGCGCGCGCCACACAGCATTGATTTGAGTAAGAATAAAGGAAAAACAAGAAAGGAAAGCTAACTTCGGACGGAGCCGAAGTTTATATACACTTGCAGTTAAACCCGGATATATATCGCAAACATCGGATATAGTTGGCCGATCCTTATGATTATGATTTATCATAATAAAACCAATTAATTACAATAAAAAATCTAAAAAAAGTCCCAAACTTCTATCTTCAAAAATACGAAAGTTGATGTTTCTACCAAATACCATTTCCGATCGTTCAGTTATATGGCAGCTATAGGATATAGTCGGCCGATCCTAATGAAATTTCGTAGGTCAGATTAACTGACCAAAAATATAATCTGTACCAAATTCCAGCTTTCTATCTTCAAAAACACGAAAGTTGGGTTATTTCCGATCGTTCAGTTATATGGCAGCTATAAGATATAGGCGGCCGATCCTTATGAAATTTGGCATGACGTAATGTTTTGCCAAAAATAGCTCTCATGTCAAATTTGAACTCTCTAACTCTAAAAACACAAAAATTATACCATTTCCGATCAATCAGTTATATGGCAGCTATAGGATATAGTCGGCCGATCCGGGCCGTTCCGACTTATAAACTGCGTGCAAAGGAAAGAAGGGTGTGTGCAAAGTTTCAAGACGATAGCTTTAAAACTGAGAGACTAGTTCGCGTAGAAACAGACAGACGGTCAGACAGACGGACAGACGGACAGACGGACATGCTCATATCAACTCAGGAGGTGATCCTGATCAAGAATATATATACTTTATAGGGTCGGAGATGTCTCCTTCACTGCGTTGCACACTTTTGGACCAAATTATAATACCCTCTGCAAGGGTATAATAAACCAAACCCAACCAATGTTGGCTTAAAAAAATCGTGTAGCAAACTCGCCCCGATCACAAAATTACTAAAACAAATTCCTCCAAAAACTTCGTTACCAGAGGATTAAGGGGGAGAAACAGCGTCGCGTCGCAGGCGGAAAACAGCTAGACGACTGGAGGCGAAAAATGTCTAAAAAAACTAAGGCATCGCGTCCCTAGCAGCCAGATCTATGTTAAGTGGAGCACCTCATTTTTGAGGAAAACCAGAACTCCTGTCGACCTGGGCAGAGGAAAAGACTCTTGCGGATAAAGGCAGAGGTGAGGCGTCGCGTCCCTAGCAGCCACAGGATAGCAGACACAGCAGCCACAAAAACGAGAAAGCGTCGGAAAATTGGATACAGTGTGACGTTTGCGAAAGGTGGTATCATTTCGAGTGTGCAGGCGTAGACGACATTGAGAGCAAGGATTGAAGTTGCGATTGCTGTCTTGCGGGTTGCAGCCACATAGAACCATACAGCCTCAAACACGAAAAGACGCAATGGCTACCCTTGAACCGCACGGCAAAGCGATAGCCATCGATACGCTAATCAGTATAGCCGGCAACGGAGAGAACATGTGCGGGAAGGCAATCCGGACATGAACAAGAACCATCTATTGTTAAAGATTGAGAAAAGACCATCTCATGCAGATGAACCCCGCTGACGTAGCGGTTGCTGGGATGTTTCGAGCCACAGATTCACCTACGATTTTTGTGGTATGACAAAGGCAGCGACAAATAGATTAGCTGCGCGCCGTTTATAGTGTACATTGTTCGAGACAAGATCGCGGAAACCCACCAAGAAGATTTCCCATTGGCCTTAAACGCCATCCAAAGGGTGCACTACGTTGACGACTTCATCGATAGCATGAGGAACGAACATAAGGCCATCCAGATCACCAGACAAGTAATAGAAGTACATCACAGAGGCGGATTCGAGATCCGTATTTGGTCGTCGAATTCGGAAGATGTACTTAAAAGCTTGCAGGATAATGGCAACGTTGGAAGCCAAAAGCCCGTGGATTTTTATTCAACAGAAAAGATACTTGATATGTCCTGGGACCCACATAATGATATGTTCAAGTTTATCGTCAGATTTTTAAAGCTGACGCGTGAAGTGCTTGCGGAAAACGCAGTCCCTACCAAGCGAGAAGTACTACAAGTTCTGATGTCGATTTTCGATCCATTGGGATTTTTATCATGCCAGACGATTGGGCTAAAAATACACCTTCAGCACATATGGTGGCAAAATTTTGAATGGGATCAAGAGCTACCTGAAAGAATGCTAGAAGAATGGCGCCAATGGAAAACCATTTTGCAAGAGATAGGGACTATCGAGGTCCCTAGATGCTTTGCCCCAGCCACCTCGGAGCCAGGTCAAGTTGGACTCCACACATTTTTCGACGCCTGCGAGCAAGCGTATTCTGCAGTCTGCTACTTGCGTGGGGCAACGGATGACAAAGTCGTCATGTCGTTGGTTATACCGAAATCCAAGAGAGCACCTTTAAAACCACTATCGATTCCGCGTATAGAGCTGCAAGCAGCAGTTATGGGAGCACGTTTAGACCACATGGTGATGAGCACACGCAACCTACGAATCGACAAAGCCACATACTGGTCGGACTCCAAGACAGTGTTGCAGTGGTTAACTATGGACCCCCGCAACTTTCATCAGTTCGTGATGTACAGAGTCGCCGAAATTCTGGAAACAACACTGGTCAAGCAATGGCGGTGGATTTCTTCAAAGCTGAACGTAGCAGATGGCGCTACCAAGGTCACCGGGCAAACCCAGCAAGAGACGTGGATAACGGGCCCGGAGTTCCTGAAGACCGATGCAAGCAACTGGCCAACATCCAAAAAGCAGGAGAGCATCATGGGTACTTCGTAGATACGGAAGCATGTGATGACGACGCATACGAGATCAGTGGTTACGTTTAACGCGCACGATTTCTCCAATTGGCGGCGATTATACGGCGAGTAGCGCTAGTACTCCTGTTCATTGATCGGCTGCAATCGAAATGGCTCATGTAAGCAAGGCAAAGATGCTGCTAAACAACCAATCTGAAGCCATCGCCTTCGCAGAAAAACTAAAATCGTTATCCGCGAGACCGGTGCTCCTCAAGGGAAGCAGATTGGCCGGATTAAACGCATACCTGGACAACAATGGAGTACTGCCAACCTCATAGTTAGAAGCTTCCACGAAAAGTATCACCATGTCGCTCATGAGACTGTAATAAACGGCATCCAAAATTCGTTTTATATCAGCCGGCTACGAGTACTGAATAAATTTGAACTTAACACATGCCAACGATGCAAGATTAATAGAGCAGTTCCCAGACCACCCCATATGGCACCGATCCCGAGGGCAAGAGTTGGAAACTTCGAGAGGCCGTTCACCTATACAGGCGTTGACTGTTTTGGCCCGTTATTGGTGAACGGCCTGCGCAAATAGAAAGGTAGGTGGCTTTGTTCGCCTGTCAGACGCACATGGGTGGAGCATGGGAGAGACTCGTCCGGAGAACTAAAGGAATCTTGAAGAACATATGCTCAAGTTGCTCTTGCAACGACGAGGGGCTGACATACGCATTGATGGAAGTACAATTTATTATCAACTCGCGATCTCTCACGTTCGTAAGTTTGGATTCCGAGGATGACGCCGACCTGACTCCAAACCACCTGCTGCTAGGATCAGCGAGCGAATATAAGCCGCTGCCCATAGAGGGGATGAATCTATGCGCTCGTATTAACCAGGCGCACCAAATGGCTTGAGAAGGTACCAATCACCATCGAAAGCACCTCGTAGTCGTAGATGAGCTTATCCATAGGAACCTGTGGTTAAAAGGACGCGTAACTGATTACGTAGAGCTCATCTACGACAACGACGTGCTCATGGATGGCCAAGGATGGACAAGTTCGACGCGTGACCATCAAGACGCAGCATGGCGTTATGGAAAGACCAGCAACAAAGGTAGCAGTTCTGGACGTCGGCTTGGAGAATGGTAACTGACCACGTATCGGGATTAATTACGGGGGAGGGAATGTTACCGCCGTCATAGATTTAAGTTTATATTTGAATAATGAAAACGTTGAAATTAGGGTTGAATAATGTTTAAAGCTAGTTTTGAAAAATGCTAGATGTTAAGCTATTCGATATTTGTCAAATGGCGGAATATCGCTAGGTTAAGCTAGCTACGTGAGGGAAACGGACGAAGTTTTTTAGCGCGCGCCACACATCATTGATTTGAGTAAGAATAAAGGAATCGTGTAGCAACCTCGCCCCGATCCCAACATTCACTTTAAAAGTTCCTCAAAATATTTTTTTGGTCGCACTATGTTATTGAAAGCTGTAATGAGATGACATTAGGAGCAGTAAAATGTTGAGAGTAAATAAAAACAAGAAGGAAAGCTTACTTCGGGCGGAGCCGAAGTTGATATACCCTTGCAGTTAAAACCGGATATATATCGCAAAAATCGGATATAGTTGGCCGATCCTTATGAGAATATCATAATATAATCAATTCATTACAAAACAAAATCTAAAGAAAGTCCCAAGCTTCTATCTTCAAAAACACCAAACTGTTTTTACCAAATACCATTTCCGATCGTTCAGTTATATGGCAGCTATAAGATATAGTCGGCCGATCCTAATGAAATTTGTCGGGTCGGATTAACTGACCAAAAATAGAATCTGTACAAAGTTCCAAGTTTATATCTTTCAAAATACGAAAGTTGGGTCATTTCCGATTGTTCAGCTATGTGGCAGCTATAGGATTTAGTCGACCGATCCTTATAAAATTTGGGATGTCGTATTATTTTGCCAAAAATCGCATTTTAACCAATCTTACCATCTCAATTCTCTAGCTATAAAAACACCAAAGTAATAGCCTTACGATCAATCAGTTATATGGCAGCTATAGGATTTAGTGGACCGATCTCGTTCCGACTTATATACTGCGTGCAAAGGAAAGAGGGGTGTGTGCAAAGTTTCAAGTCGATAGCTTTAAAACTGAGAGACTAGTTTTAGTAGAAACAGACAGACGGACAGACGAACAGACGAACGGACGGACAGACGGACATACTTATATCTACTCAGGAGGTGATCCTTATCAAAAATATATATACTTTATAGGGTCGGAGATGTCTCCTTCACTGCGTTGCACACTTTTGGACAAAATTATAATATCCTCTGCAAGGGTATAACAAGAAAGGAAAGCTAACTACGGGTGGATTTGAAGTTGATGTACCATTGCAATTTAAACCGGATATATATCGCAAAAATCGGATTTAGTACATACATTATGGAAAAGGTTGGTTAAATATACAGTGAGACAATGAAATGAAATCCGGACAGGCAGAAAATACTACATTTTTAGTTTTTTCTCAGCCAGCGTTTCCTTTATGGAATAAATCTGTTTTAAATCGATGAAATTAATATAAATGTTAATTCAAAACGTGTTCTTTTAAATTTCATTTCTTTTTATTTGAAAATAAAACGAATACTTCAATATTCGATGGAATTAATAAAAATGTAGGCAAACAAAAAAAAATGTTTTTTTGTAACTATTCCAAAGTAACAAAAATTAATATTAAGTAACAAAATATGTCACTATTACCGCCGTCATAAATTTTATATTTGAATTATAGTTTATATTTGAATAATGAAAACATTAGAATTAGTGTTGAATAATGTTTGGAATTTGTTTTAAAAAATGCTAGATGTTAAGCTATTCTATATTTGTAAAATGGCGGAAAAACGAGGAGTCTGTCATCGCTAGGTGAAGCAAGCGAGGGGTGGGAAACGGACGAAGTTTTTTAGCGCGCGCCACACAGCATTGATTTGAGTAAGAATAAAGGAAAAATAAACCAAACCCAACCAATGTTGGCTTAAAAAAATCGTGTAGCAAACTCGCCCCGATCACAAAATTACTAAAACAAATTCCTCCAAAAACTTCGTTACCAGAGGATTAAGGGGGAGAAACAGCGTCGCGTCGCAGGCGGAAAACAGCTAGACGACTGGAGGCGAAAAATGTCTAAAAAAAACTAAGGCATCGCGTCCCTAGCAGCCAGATCTATGTTAAGTGGAGCACCTCATTTTTGAGGAAAACCAGAACTCCTGTGGACCTGGGCAGAGGAAAAGACTCTTGCGGATAAAGGCCACATAGAACCATACAGCCTCAAACACGAAAAGACGCAATGGCTACCCTTGAACCGCACGGCAAAGCGATAGCCATCGATACGCTAATCAGTATAGCCGGCAACGGAGAGAACATGTGCGGGAAGGCAATCCGGACATGAACAAGAAACATCTATTGTTAAAGATGGAGAAAAGACCATCTCATGCAGATGAACCCCGCTGACGTAGCGGTTGCTGGGATGTTTCGAGCCACAGATTCACCTACGATTTTTGTGGTATGACAAAGGCAGCGACAAATAGATTAGCTGCGCGCCGTTTATAGTGTACATTGTTCGAGACAAGATCGCGGAAACCCACCAAGAAGATTTCCCATTGGCCTTAAACGCCATCCAAAGGGTGCACTACGTTGACGACTTCATCGATAGCATGAGGAACGAACATAAGTCCATCCAGATCACCAGACAAGTAATAGAAGTACATCACAGAGGCGGATTCGAGATCCGTATTTGGTCGTCGAATTCGGAAGAAGTACTTAAAAGCTTGCAGGATAATGGCAACGTTGGAAGCCAAAAGTTCGTGGATTTTTATTCAACAGAAAAGGACATACCCTGGGACCCACATAATGATATGTTCAAGTTTATCTTCAGATTTTCAAAGCTGACGCGTAAAGAGCTTGCGGAAAACGCAGTCCCTACCAAGCGAGAAGTACTACAAGTTCTGATGTCGATTCTCGATCCATTGGGATTTTTATCATGCCAGACGATTGGGCTAAAAATACACCTCCAGCACATATGGTGGCAAAATTTTGAATGGGATCAAGAGCTACCTGAAAGAATGCTAGAAGAATGGCGCCAATGGAAACCATTTTGCAAGAGGGACTATCGAGGTCCCTAGATGCTTTGCCCCAGCCACCTCGGAGCCAGGTCAAGTTGGACTCCACACATTTTTCGACGCCTGCGAGCAAGCGTATTCTGCAGTCTGCTACTTGCGTGGGGCAACGGATGACAAAGTCGTCATGTCGTTGGTTATACCGAAATCCAAGAGAGCACCTTCAAAACCACTATCGATTCCGCTTATAGAGCTGCAGGCAGCAGTTTTGGGAGCACGTTTAGACCACATGGTGATGAGCACACGCAACCTACGAATCGACAAAGCCACATACTGGTCGGACTCTAAGACAGTGTTGCAGTGGTTAACTATGGACCCCCGCAACTTTCATCAGTTCGTGATGTACAGAGTCGCCGAAATTCTGGAAACAACACTGGTCAAGCAATGGCGGTGGATTTCTTCAAAGCTGAACGTAGCAGATGGCGCTACCAAGGTCACCGGGCAAACCCAGCAAGAGACGTGGATAACGGGCCCGGAGTTCCTGAAGACCGATGCAAGCAACTGGCCAACATCCAAAAAGCAGGAGAGCATCATGGGTACTTCGTAGATACGGAAGCATGTGATGACGACGCATACGAGATCAGTGGTTACGTTTAACGCGCACGATTTCTCCAATTGGCGGCGATTATACGGTGAGTAGCGCTAGTACTCCTGTTCATTGATCGGCTGCAATCGAAATGGCTCATGTAAGCAAGGCAAAGATGCTGCTAAACAACCAATCTGAAGCCATCGCCTTCGCAGAAAAACTAAAATCGTTATCCGCGAGACCGGTGCTCCTCAAGGGAAGCAGATTGGCCGGATTAAACGAATACCTGGACAACAATGGAGTACTGCCAACCTCATAGTTAGAAGCTTCCACGAAAAGTATCACCATGTCGCTCATGAGACTGTAATAAACGGCATCCAAAATTCGTTTTATATCAGCCGGCTACGAGTACTGAATAAATTTGAACTTAACACATGCCAACGATGCAAGATTAATAGAGCAGTTCCCAGACCACCCCATATGGCACCGATCCCGAGGGCAAGAGTTGGAAACTTCGAGAGGCCGTTCACCTATACAGGTGTTGACTGTTTTGGCCCGTTATTGGTGAACGGCCGGCGCAAATAGAAAGGTAGGTGGCTTTGTTCGCCTGTCAGACGCACATGGGTGGAGCATGGGAGAGACTCGTCCGGAGAACTAAAGGAATCTTGAAGAACATTTGCTCAAGTTGCTCTTGCAACGACGAGGGGCTGACATACGCATTGATGGAAGTACAATTTATTATCAACTCGCGATCTCTCACGTTCGTAAGTTTGGATTCCGAGGATGACGCCGACCTGACTCCAAACCACCTGCTGCTAGGATCAGCGAGCGAATATAAGCCGCTGCCCATAGAGGGGATGAATCTATGCGCTCGTATTAACCAGGCGCACCAAATGGCTTGAGAAGGTACCAATCACCATCGAAAGCACCTCGTAGTCGTAGATGAGCTTATCCATAGGAACCTGTGGTTAAAAGGACGCGTAACTGATTACGTAGAGCTCATCTACGACAACGACGTGCTCATGGATGGCCAAGGATGGACAAGTTCGACGCGTGACCATCAAGACGCAGCATGGCGTTATGGAAAGACCAGCAACAAAGGTAGCAGTTCTGGACGTCGGCTTGGAGAATGGTAACTGACCACGTATCGGGATTAATTACGGGGGAGGGAATGTTACCGCCGTCATAGATTTAAGTTTATATTTGAATAATGAAAACGTTGAAATTAGGGTTGAATAATGTTTAAAGCTAGTTTTGAAAAATGCTAGATGTTAAGCTATTCGATATTTGTCAAATGGCGGAATATCGCTAGGTTAAGCTAGCTACGTGAGGGAAACGGACGAAGTTTTTTAGCGCGCGCCACACATCATTGATTTGAGTAAGAATAAAGGAATCGTGTAGCAACCTCGCCCCGATCCCAACATTCACTTTAAAAGTTCCTCAAAATATTTTTTTGGTCGCACTATGTTATTGAAAGCTGTAATGAGATGACATTAGGAGCAGTAAAATGTTGAGAGTAAATAAAAACAAGAAGGAAAGCTTACTTCGGGCGGAGCCGAAGTTGATATACCCTTGCAGTTAAAACCGGATATATATCGCAAAAATCGGATATAGTTGGCCGATCCTTATGAGAATATCATAATATAATCAATTCATTACAAAACAAAATCTAAAGAAAGTCCCAAGCTTCTATCTTCAAAAACACCAAACTGTTTTTACCAAATACCATTTCCGATCGTTCAGTTATATGGCAGCTATAAGATATAGTCGGCCGATCCTAATGAAATTTGTCGGGTCGGATTAACTGACCAAAAATAGAATCTGTACAAAGTTCCAAGTTTATATCTTTCAAAATACGAAAGTTGGGTCATTTCCGATTGTTCAGCTATGTGGCAGCTATAGGATTTAGTCGACCGATCCTTATAAAATTTGGGATGTCGTATTATTTTGCCAAAAATCGCATTTTAACCAATCTTACCATCTCAATTCTCTAGCTATAAAAACACCAAAGTAATAGCCTTACGATCAATCAGTTATATGGCAGCTATAGGATTTAGTGGACCGATCTCGTTCCGACTTATTTACTGCGTGCAAAGGAAAGAGGGGTGTGTGCAAAGTTTCAAGTCGATAGCTTTAAAACTGAGAGACTAGTTTTAGTAGAAACAGACAGACGGACAGACGAACAGACGAACGGACGGACAGACGGACATACTTATATCTACTCAGGAGGTGATCCTTATCAAAAATATATATACTTTATAGGGTCGGAGATGTCTCCTTCACTGCGTTGCGCACTTTTGGACAAAATTATAATATCCTCTGCAAGGGTATAACAAGAAAGGAAAGCTAACTACGGGTGGATTTGAAGTTGATGTACCATTGCAATTTAAACCGGATATATATCGCAAAAATCGGATTTAGTACATACATTATGGAAAAGGTTGGTTAAATATACAGTGAGACAATGAAATGAAATCCGGACAGGCAGAAAATACTACATTTTTAGTTTTTTCTCAGCCAGCGTTTCCTTTATGGAATAAATCTGTTTTAAATCGATGAAATTAATATAAATGTTAATTCAAAACGTGTTCTTTTAAATTTCATTTCTTTTTATTTGAAAATAAAACGAATACTTCAATATTCGATGGAATTAATAAAAATGTAGGCAAACAAAAAAAAATGTTTTTTTGTAACTATTCCAAAGTAACAAAAATTAATATTAAGTAACAAAATATGTCACTATTACCGCCGTCATAAATTTTATATTTGAATTATAGTTTATATTTGAATAATGAAAACATTAGAATTAGTGTTGAATAATGTTTGGAATTTGTTTTAAAAAATGCTAGATGTTAAGCTATTCTATATTTGTAAAATGGCGGAAAAACGAGGAGTCTGTCATCGCTAGGTGAAGCAAGCGAGGGGTGGGAAACGGACGAAGTTTTTTAGCGCGCGCCACACAGCATTGATTTGAGTAAGAATAAAGGAAAAATAAACCAAACCCAACCAATGTTGGCTTAAAAAAATCGTGTAGCAAACTCGCCCCGATCACAAAATTACTAAAACAAATTCCTCCAAAAACTTCGTTACCAGAGGATTAAGGGGGAGAAACAGCGTCGCGTCGCAGGCGGAAAACAGCTAGACGACTGGAGGCGAAAAATGTCTAAAAAAAACTAAGGCATCGCGTCCCTAGCAGCCAGATCTATGTTAAGTGGAGCACCTCATTTTTGAGGAAAACCAGAACTCCTGTGGACCTGGGCAGAGGAAAAGACTCTTGCGGATAAAGGCAGAGGTGAGGCGTCGCGTCCCTAGCAGCCACAGGATAGCAGACACTGCAGCCACAAAAACGAGAAAGCGTCGGAAAATTGGATACAGTGTGACGTTTGCGAAAGGTGGTATCATTTCGAGTGTGCAGGCGTAGACGACATTGAGAGCAAGGATTGAAGTTGCGATTGCATTCTTGCGGGTTGCAGCCACATAGAACCATACAGCCTCAAACACGAAAAGACGCAATGGCTACCCTTGAACCGCACGGCAAAGCGATAGCCATCGATACGCTAATCAGTATAGCCGGCAACGGAGAGAACATGTGCGGGAAGGCAATCCGGACATGAACAAGAAACATCTATTGTTAAAGATTGAGAAAAGACCATCTCATGCAGATGAACCCCGCTGACGTAGCGGTTGCTGGGATGTTTCGAGCCACAGATTCACCTACGATTTTTGTGGTATGACAAAGGCAGCGACAAATAGATTAGCTGCGCGCCGTTTATAGTGTACATTGTTCGAGACAAGATCGCGGAAACCCACCAAGAAGATTTCCCATTGGCCTTAAACGCCATCCAAAGGGTGCACTACGTTGACGACTTCATCGATAGCATGAGGAACGAACATAAGTCCATCCAGATCACCAGACAAGTAATAGAAGTACATCACAGAGGCGGATTCGAGATCCGTATTTGGTCGTCGAATTCGGAAGAAGTACTTAAAAGCTTGCAGGATAATGGCAACGTTGGAAGCCAAAAGTTCGTGGATTTTTATTCAACAGAAAAGGACATACCCTGGGACCCACATAATGATATGTTCAAGTTTATCTTCAGATTTTCAAAGCTGACGCGTGAAGAGCTTGCGGAAAACGCAGATGTCGATTCTCGATCCATTGGGATTTTTATCATGCCAGACGATTGGGCTAAAAATACACCTCCAGCACATATGGTGGCAAAATTTTGAATGGGATCAAGAGCTACCTGAAAGAATGCTAGAAGAATGGCGCCAATGGAAACCATTTTGCAAGAGGGACTATCGAGGTCCCTAGATGCTTTGCCCCAGCCACCTCGGAGCCAGGTCAAGTTGGACTCCACACATTTTTCGACGCCTGCGAGCAAGCGTATTCTGCAGTCTGCTACTTGCGTGGGGCAACGGATGACAAAGTCGTCATGTCGTTGGTTATACCGAAATCCAAGAGAGCACCTTCAAAACCACTATCGATTCCGCTTATAGAGCTGCAGGCAGCAGTTTTGGGAGCACGTTTAGACCACATGGTGATGAGCACACGCAACCTACGAATCGACAAAGCCACATACTGGTCGGACTCTAAGACAGTGTTGCAGTGGTTAACTATGGACCCCCGCAACTTTCATCAGTTCGTGATGTACAGAGTCGCCGAAATTCTGGAAACAACACTGGTCAAGCAATGGCGGTGGATTTCTTCAAAGCTGAACGTAGCAGATGGCGCTACCAAGGTCACCGGGCAAACCCAGCAAGAGACGTGGATAACGGGCCCGGAGTTCCTGAAGACCGATGCAAGCAACTGGCCAACATCCAAAAAGCAGGAGAGCATCATGGGTACTTCGTAGATACGGAAGCATGTGATGACGACGCATACGAGATCAGTGGTTACGTTTAACGCGCACGATTTCTCCAATTGGCGGCGATTATACGGTGAGTAGCGCTAGTACTCCTGTTCATTGATCGGCTGCAATCGAAATGGCTCATGTAAGCAAGGCAAAGATGCTGCTAAACAACCAATCTGAAGCCATCGCCTTCGCAGAAAAACTAAAATCGTTATCCGCGAGACCGGTGCTCCTCAAGGGAAGCAGATTGGCCGGATTAAACGCATACCTGGACAACAATGGAGTACTGCCAACCTCATAGTTAGAAGCTTCCACGAAAAGTATCACCATGTCGCTCATGAGACTGTAATAAACGGCATCCAAAATTCGTTTTATATCAGCCGGCTACGAGTACTGAATAAATTTGAACTTAACACATGCCAACGATGCAAGATTAATAGAGCAGTTCCCAGACCACCCCATATGGCACCGATCCCGAGGGCAAGAGTTGGAAACTTCGAGAGGCCGTTCACCTATACAGGTGTTGACTGTTTTGGCCCGTTATTGGTGAACGGCCGGCGCAAATAGAAAGGTAGGTGGCTTTGTTCGCCTGTCAGACGCACATGGGTGGAGCATGGGAGAGACTCGTCCGGAGAACTAAAGGAATCTTGAAGAACATTTGCTCAAGTTGCTCTTGCAACGACGAGGGGCTGACATACGCATTGATGGAAGTACAATTTATTATCAACTCGCGATCTCTCACGTTCGTAAGTTTGGATTTCGAGGATGACGCCGACCTGACTCCAAACCACCTGCTGCTAGGATCAGCGAGCGAATATAAGCCGCTGCCCATAGAGGGGATGAATCTATGCGCTCGTATTAACCAGGCGCACCAAATGGCTTGAGAAGGTACCAATCACCATCGAAAGCACCTCGTAGTCGTAGATGAGCTTCTCCATAGGAACCTGTGGTTAAAAGGACGCGTAACTGATTACGTAGAGCTCATCTACGACAACGACGTGCTCATGGATGGCCAAGGATGGACAAGTTCGACGCGTGACCATCAAGACGCAGCATGGCGTTATGGAAAGACCAGCAACAAAGGTAGCAGTTCTGGACGTCGGCTTGGAGAATGGTAACTGACCACGTATCGGGATTAATTACGGGGGAGGGAATGTTACCGCCGTCATAGATTTAAGTTTATATTTGAATAATGAAAACGTTGAAATTAGGGTTGAATAATGTTTAAAGCTAGTTTTGAAAAATGCTAGATGTTAAGCTATTCGATATTTGTCAAATGGCGGAATATCGCTAGGTTAAGCTAGCTACGTGAGGGAAACGGACGAAGTTTTTTAGCGCGCGCCACACACCATTGATTTGAGTAAGAATAAAGGAATCGTGTAGCAACCTCGCCCCGATCCCAACATACACTTTAAAAGTTCCTCAAAATATTTTTTTGGTCGCACTATGTTATTGAAAGCTGTAATGAGATGACATTAGGAGCAGTAAAATGTTGATAGTAAATAAAAACAAGAAGGAAAGCTTACTTCGGGCGGAGCCGAAGTTGATATACCCTTGCAGTTAAAACCGGATATATATCGCAAAAATCGGATATAGTTGGCCGATCCTTATGAGAATATCATAATATAATCAATTCATTACAAAACAAAATCTAAAGAAAGTCCCAAGCTTCTATCTTCAAAAACACCAAACTGTTTTTACCAAATACCATTTCCGATCGTTCAGTTATATGGCAGCTATAAGATATAGTCGGCCGATCCTAATGAAATTTGTCGGGTCGGATCAACTGACCAAAAATAGAATCTGTACAAAGTTCCAAGTTTATATCTTTCAAAATACGAAAGTTGGGTCATTTCCGATTGTTCAGCTATGTGGCAGCTATAGGATTTAGTCGACCGATCCTTATAAAATTTGGGATGTCGTATTATTTTGCCAAAAATCGCATTTTAACCAATCTTACCATCTCAATTCTCTAGCTATAAAAACACCAATAATAATAATATAATTTCTGTTCGGTGAACTTGGAAATTACCGGAACCACTTCACACCGGCTGGCCAATATTAAATATGCCCTTTTTTGTCACCACACAATTTCACTGTTCACTTGCGGATTTTTTTTTTCTCTTTGCGGATTAATTGCACCGAAAAAAAAATATATGTATGTAAGTATATATGTACATATATGGATGCACATATGCCTCGACGGTTGGCGAGCGAATGGATAACGGAGAGGCCAAAATTCGCGAGGAATATGGCGAGGCACACAAAACGGAGATGGATGGAAAATTTTGTAGTGTTTTTTTTTGTTTTTTTAGAAAAATTCAAGGTGCCATGGTGTCAGAAAACTCAGACTTGGAGTTGACACGTAGAAAAAACAACAAATCTTGCAGCAGTGTGAACGAAATTTAATGTTCGGACCACTGCTGAAAACCGGCAAAGAGACGGAGACGGTAAAAATGTCGTACTTATCCTTGGCGGAACAATGCCTGGACTGCTGGTAGAAAATATCCAAAATATCCGTCTCGAAGGACCAAAAAGTTGTAAGGGGGCGTTGCTGCCACAAAAGATCCCAGAAATGTATTGAAGTAAGAAGCCGGGGGCGTCTTTTCATAAATTCAGAAGGAACGCGTTCAGCTTTATTTGGCTGCTTACAGAGGATTTAAACTTAACTAGTACAAAAAAAAGACGATCGACGACAACCAACGAGTGAGAGAGTGCACAGAGGGGCGAGTGCGGATGCGCTCTTCAGCGCGGATGCGCTCTTCAGCGCGGGTGCGCTCTTCAGCGCGGGTGCGCTCTTCAGCGCGGGTGCGCTCTTCAGCGCGGGTGCGCTCTTCAGCGCGGGTGCGCTCTTCAGAGCGGATGCGCTCTAATCCACAGCTGAGCTTCACCACTGCCCCTCACCTAAACACACACTTTCCGACGCTATTTCCAGTGGTGTATGTATATACACTGTGAAATGGTCCACGATTAGTAATTAGGAAATTTATGAAAAATATCATTAATACCATGATTTTGAAAGGATCTACAGTCAACAATGCCAAAAAAAAGGGAAAGGGGTTAATTTTAGTCGTCGATAAAAGAGCACGAAAATGAGGTTCACAGTCAGAAACCACTTATTCTGTAACTCAAAACAATAAAAAAAAAGGAAGAAAGGCTAACTTCGGGCGGAGCCGAAGTTGATATACCCTTGCAGTTAATATATATCGCAAACATCGTATATAGTTGGCTGATCCTTATGAGAATATTGTAATATAACCTAATTTATTATAACACAAAATCTAAAAAAAAGTCCCAAACTTCTATCTTCAAAAATACCAAAGTAGGTATTCCTACCAAAAACCATTTCCGATCGTTCAGTTATATGACAGCCAGGGCCGTAGCTAGCATGGGGCAGGTGGGGCGGTGCCCCAGGGCCCCCGAAGGGAAGGGGCCCCGCCGGGCCAAAAGACTTCCGTATAGGGGGCCCCAAATTTACTTGTTGCCCCAGGGCCTCCGAGGCTCTAGCTACGGCCCTGATGACAGCTATAAGATACAGGCGGTCGCCCGTTATGAAATTTGGTAGGTCGGATTAACTGACTAAAAATATAATCTGTACTAAGTTCCAGCTTTCTATCTTCAAAAACATGAAAGTTGGGTCATTCCCGATCAATCAGTTATATGGCAGCTATAGGATATCCCGGTCGTTTCGACTTATGTACTGCGTGCAAAGGAAAGAGGGGTGTGTGCAAAGTTTCAAGTCGATAGCTTTAAAACTGAGAGATTAGTTTGAGTAGAAACAGACAGACGGACAGACGAACGGACGGACAGACGGACACACTTATATCTACTCAGGAGGTGATCCCAATCAAATATATATATACTTTATAGGGTCGGAGATGTCTCCTTCACTGCGTTGCACACTTTTGACGAAAATTATAATACCCTCTGCAAGGGTATAAAAATGTTATGGCCGAATTCCAATGTCTTATTTTTTCGATGGTCACTTGCGGTGGACATCACATCCCGAGAACGGTTCATCCGAAATCAAAAAAATTTCATTTCATCAAATTTCATTTCAAAACAAGAAAGGAAAGCTAACTTCGGACGGAGCCGAAGTTTATATACCCTTGCAGTTAAACCCGGATATATATCGCAAACATCGGATATAGTTGGCCGATCCTTATGATTATGATTTATCATAATAAAACCAATTAATTACAATAAAAAATCTAAAAAAAGTCCCAAACTTCTATCTTCAAAAATACGAAAGTTGATGTTTCTACCAAATACCATTTCCGATCGTTCAGTTATATGGCAGCTATAGGATATAGTCGGCCGATCCTAATGAAATTTCGTAGGTCAGATTAACTGACCAAAAATATAATCTGTACCAAATTCCAGCTTTCTATCTTCAAAAACACGAAAGTTGGGTTATTTCCGATCGTTCAGTTATATGGCAGCTATAAGATATAGGCGGCCGATCCTTATGAAATTTGGCATGACGTAATGTTTTGCCAAAAATAGCTCTCATGTCAAATTTGAACTCTCTAACTCTAAAAACACAAAAATTATACCATTTCCGATCAATCAGTTATATGGCAGCTATAGGATATAGTCGGCCGATCCGGGCCGTTCCGACTTATAAACTGCGTGCAAAGGAAAGAAGGGTGTGTGCAAAGTTTCAAGACGATAGCTTTAAAACTGAGAGACTAGTTCGCGTAGAAACAGACAGACGGACAGACAGACGGACAGACGGACAGACGGACATGCTCATATCAACTCGGGAGGTGATCCTGATCAAGAATATATATACTTTATAGGGTCGGAGATGTCTCCTTCACTGCGTTGCACACTTTTGGACAAAATTATAATACCCTCTGCAAGGGTATAAAAAGCTTTGCTTAAAACATTTCTTAATCAAAGATTAAGAAATTCTTTTTCTTTTCTTTTTGGCAAAATAATACGACGTGCCGAATTTCATAAGGATCAGCCGACTATATCCTATAGCTGCCATATAACTGAACGATCGGAAATGACCCAACTTTCGTGTTTTTAAAAATAGAAAGCTGGAATTTAATACAGATTCCATTTTTGGTCAGTTGATCCAACCTACCAAATTTCATAAGGATCTGCCGACTATATCCTATAGCTGCCATATAACTGAACGATCGGAAATGACCCAACTTTCGTGTTTTTGAAAATAGAAAGCTGGAACTTGGTACAGATTCTATTCTATATTCCGGTTTTAACTGCAAGGGTATATCAACTTCGGCTCCGCCCGAAGTTAGCTTTCCTTTCTTATTTTAGATGTTTTATTGTAATTAATTTGTTTTATCATGATGTAATCATAAGGATCGGCCAACTATATCCGATGTTTGCGATATATATCCGGTTTTAACTGCAAGGGTATATCAACTTCGGCTCCGCCCAAAGTTAGCTTTGCTTTCTTGTTTTTATTGTATTACTTGTAATTACTTTGTAATTGTAACTTGTAATACTTGTAATTACTTTACTTGTAATCTAATATTACTTTATTGTAATTACTTTGTTTTATTATGATGTAATTAAAAGGATCGGCCAACTATTTCCGATGTTTGCGATATATGTGCGGTTTTAACTGCAAGGGTATAAAAAATAAAATAGTTATGCCAAAAATAGCTCTCATGTCAAATTTGAACTCTCTAACTCTAAAAATACCAAAGTTATACCATTTGTGATCAATCAGTTATATGGCAGCTATAGGATATAGTCGACCGATCCCGGTCGATCCGACTTATATAACTTGAAGATCGGAATTGACCCAACTTTCGTGTTTTTGAAGGTAGAAAGCTGGAACTTAATAAAGATTCTATTTTTGGTCAGTTCATCCAACCTACCAAATTTCATAAGGATCGGCCAACTATATCCGATGTTTGCGATATATATTTGGTTTTAACGGCAAGGGTATATCAACTTCGGCTCCGCCCGAAGTTAGCTTTCCTTTCTTGTTTTTTTTTTTAAACTATCTCTCTAACTCTAAAAACTCTAAAAACACCAAAATTATACCATTTCCCATCAATCGGTTATGTGGAAGCTATAAGATATAGTCGTCCGATCCTGACCGTTTCGACTGCGTGCAAAGCAAAGAAGAGTGTGTGCAAAGTTTCAAGTCAATAGCTTTACAACTGAGAGACTAGTTTGCGTAGAAACAGACAGGCGGACATGCCCATATCAACTCAGGAGGTGATCCTGATCAAGAATATATATATTTTATAGGCTCTGAGATGTCTCCTTCAGTGCGTTGCACGCTTTTTAACAAAATTATAATACCCTCTGCAAGGGTATAACTAGAAAGGAAAGCTGATATACCCTTGCAATTAAAACCGGATATATATTACGCAAGCATTGGATATAGTTGCCCGATCCTTATGAGAATATCATAATGAAAAAAATTTATTTCAGTAAAAATTCAAAAAAAAGCTTCTTCAAAAAAATGTTGCAAGCTTCTATCTTCAAGAACACCAAAGTTGGTATTTTTACCAAATACCATTTCCGATCGTTCTTTTATATGGCAGCTATAGGATATACATAGTCGGCCGATCCTTTTCAAACTTGGTACGTCGTATTATTTTGCCAAAAATAATATTTATACAAAATATGAACTCTCTTACTCTAAAAACCCCGAAGTCATAGCATTTCCGATCAATCAGTTATATGACAGCTATAGGATATAGTCGACCGATCCCGGTCGTTCCACTTTATATACTGCGTGCAAAGAAAAAAAGCGTGTGTAAAACTAGATACTAGGTCGCGTAGAAACAGACAGACAGACGGAAATGCTCATATAAACTCAGGAGGTGATCCTGATCCGGAATATATTTACTCTATTGGGTCGGAGATGTCTGCTTCACTGCGTTGCACACTTTTGGACGAAATTATAATACAAAGTCTTATGAATATAATAATTATAATTATAATATTTATAATTTTATGATTATAATTATAATTATAATATAAAGTTTGGTCTTTTCGGTTTGTTCAGTTGTATAGCATATACATATATAGCTCCCGGTGTTAATCTATAAGAATTTTATTAAGCAAAGGTTATGTTTACGTGAGGGGCCGTTGTGCCGCAACTTTAAGAGCGCACCCGCGCTGAAGAGCGCACCAGCACTGAAGAGCGCACCCGCGCTGAAGAGCGCATCCGCGCTCGCCCCCCTTTGCGCTCTCGCTCCTTCGTCGGCCGTCGTCGATCGTATTTTTTCTATTACTTTTGCCTTGTTTGCTTTTCTAAGTTAAGTTAGGATTCGATGTAAGCAGCCCAATAAAGCTGACCGCGTTATATCCAGAGGAAGACGCCCCCGACTTTTTATTTATAATTTCATCCCTCATCCTGAAATCTTTTGCGGAAACCACGCCCCCCTACAAACATTGGTCCTTCGAGCCGGATGATTACTGGATTTTCTTCTGCCAGCAGTTCTCGGCATTGTTCCGCCAAAAGATAAGTACATTTTTCCGTCCCCATCTCTCTGCCGGTCTTCAGCAGTGATCCGAACATTAAATTTCGTTCACACTGCTGCAAGATTGTTTTTCCCTCCGTGTCAACTCCAAGTCCGAGTTTTCCGACACAACGGCAGGTTGAGATTTTCTAATAATCTATGTACATATAATAATCTTAAAATCCGTCTCCGTTTTGTGTGCTGCCCATATTCCTCGCCGTTTTCGGCCTCTCCGTTATTCATTCGCTTGCCAACGGTCGAGGCATATGTGCATCCACATCATACATACACACTTACATATTTTTTTGGTGCACTTAATCCGCAAAACATTCGCAAGTGAACAGTGAAATTGTGTGGTGACAAAAAGAAGGCATAATTAATATTGGCCAGCCGGTGTGAATTAGTTCCGGAATTTCTAAATTCACCGAACAGTCCGCCGCTGTCGTAATATTTGTTTTTTATCTTCCTCAATCAGTGTCATTTTTTACACCACATAAATTTTCTGTTCCCCCAATTATACAGTCCACTTATCAAAACTCCACTGTGCCAACATATGCCCACATGCCCTTACATATATCCGTACCTCATGCATGTTCATATATTTTCTGCCTTCAATTCCAGGAAATATATAACCGATAAAAATTAACATATACAGTCCACTTATCGAAGCTCTACTGTACCATCATATGCCCCACATGCCCTTGCTCTACTTGCATGCATGTCCATATAATTTCCAAATATTTTCTGCCTCCAATTTCCAATTTTTCCAATCTCCAATTTGCATTTTCTAAAACCAACTATTATAAACCGCCATTTCACTACAAATCCGTGATTGTGTCGCTTAAATTCTCGACCTAGCCGTGTTGTGTTTTTCGGTTCTGTTTATTTTTCTTTGAGGTACGTACAGGGTGCCGACGGCATAACCGGCTGCATAACAAAATAGATTAAAAAATCAATTAATTATAAATTTATGTATTTATAATTATAACTACGAAAATTTATTTAATTCTTATTTTCCGTTTGAGCAAAGGGCCAGGTTTTTTAATTCACCTTTCCGGCCACTCAATAATTAAAGTCGAAGATTTAATTATCGGAAAATTATAATTAATTAATTTAATTATCCACCTTCTGTCCGAATAGAGCCGCGGTTTTTAATTCCATCTTCCCGGCTTCGTGTTAATTAAATTCAATTAATTAAATATTTAGGTTTCAATTCCACCGTTCCAGCTTCGTGATAATTAACCTCAATTGATTAAAAATTAAGATTTTCAACTCCACCCTTCTGGCTCCATCATATTTAAATCCGAAAGTTAGCCAAAAATTAATTATTTATATTTTTGTGTGTTTAATTCAAGCCAAAGTTAAGTCCACCTTCCGGCTCCGCAAATTCGAAAATAGTGAAGAGTTTAATATCTCAGTATATATTAAATTCAGTACAAACCACACAAGTCGAAATATACATACATATATAAACCGTCATCATTTTTTTCCGAACAAGCACGAATTTTCCGGTACTTTTTCCATTTTTTCGTGCCTCCAACTCTGCTTCTACTCCGCATCCGGCAACATCCGCCTACAATCCGAACAAACCTCGTCTCCTTTTGGGTTTTTTCTGGTGCCTGAAGTTTTTCTTTCCACATTCGAATTGTGCCGCACACGACTTTCCTTTCCACATCGGCGCCACTAGTTCGCACTTGCTCCTTGTAATTGCCTTTCATCCGCGATCTCACCGTTCTCATCACATTAGTGCGACCGGCCACCACTTCGTACGAGGCACCTGTTGTGCGAGTCAGTCGACAAGCGCTGACCAGCGAATTGGACTCTGAGAATGCCCACGGGAGACGACAAAAAGCCGCGTTCGATCCCAGCCATCCGTTTGGACAGATCTCGATCCGCATCTCCGCGGACGCCTCTTTTGAAGCCTAAGGCTACCAGTGCCAGTCCAAGGGCAAGGAGTGACGAATCCGTCAATACAACCCCCGGTCCTTCACAGAGGCAGACTCACTCCGTTGCAAAAATGGCTCCAAGTGCGGTCGAAGTGGCGTTGAAAAAGTTCATCGCCACAACAGATCGAATTAGCCAATTTGAGGCTAACATTAATACTCCGGGCGCCAGAGATACGGAAGTAAGATCCCAATACATGTGCGAAGTTCATCGGGACCAAATTCAGGCACTATGGGAGAAGGTGGAGAAGAGCTATGAGAGCTGCTCCGATTTGCTAGCCGTGTCCGACGACAATGCGGCCGCCTCGACAGTGCTGGAAGCGAAGTACAGCTACTGTTACTCCGTCTATTCGAGATGTATTGCCCAGCTTCGGGAGAAAATTGCGTCCCAATCCACTCAGGCTCCCGTCAATGTCCACACGCCCGCGCCTACAGGCTGCCGGTTACCTCCGGTGGATACCGAGGTCTTCGCGGGTGATTATCTTCGGTGGCCCACCTTCAGAGACTTGTTTACGGCCATTTACATCCAAAACTCGCGGCTCACCCCGGTCGAGAAGTTGTTCCACTTATTGTCCAAAACAAGTAGTGACGCCCACGCCATTGTTTCTAAGGCTCCGCTTACCCATGAGGGGTTTGTCGCCGCATGGCAAAGCCTCACAGACCGTTTTGAGAACCGGCGGCTATTGGTCAACAGCCAGTTGAAGATCCTTTTCAACATCCAGGCTATTTCGCAAGAGTCCGGGGTCGCGCTGAAGGAGCTGCAAGCTACCATTCAGAGTTGTTTGACAGCCCTAGAAATGTCCTCCGTTAATGTTGAGGCTTGGGACTGTCTCCTTGTATTTATGATTTCGTCAAAACTCCCCAAGGTCACACTTTCTATGTGGGAGCAATCCGTACATAATAAGGCCGAGATTCCAACATGGAAGGAATTAGATAACTTCCTGACAGAGCGCCATCGCACTCTGGAGGCCATCGACGACGTCAGGCCTAGTGGCTCCGTGCAATTTCCGCCAAGGTCGGGACTTCCTACTGCCCCTGCTCGGAGGCTCACTTCATACGAGACTCGAGTGGTTCCGGGCCAAAAGGGCTGCGATCTCTGTTCGAGGGAGGACCACCCCATTCGCTTATGTCCGCGTTTCCTAGAAATGGATGTAAATGGGCGCTCTGACTACATAAGGAGGAAGCAGTTATGTTTAAACTGTTTTCCCCGAGGGCACCAGCAACGAGACTGCACGAGCGCCCATACCTGCTCCACATGCCACAGCAGACACCACACCCTCTTGCACCGCGGCAATCCATTCGCAACCGCTCCAAGTCCGCCTACGCAGCTTACCGCTCCAAGTCCGCCTACGTCAACAAACGGCTCAGAGGATCAGTCGAATGTGCAGGTGTGTTTCGCTTCCGGGTCAGGAGCCGTCCTACTGGGCACGGCCCTTATCAACGTGTGCCATTTGGGGTGCACCGTCCAGGCACGAGCACTGATAGACTCAGGCTCCGAAGCGACGTTCATAACGGAACGACTGTTCAACCTCGTCAAGCCTCCCTTCAAGACGATTCAAGCCCAAGTTTCCGGCCTTAATCAGACCATTTCCGCGCAGTCTACAAAATTGTGCCATTTCTCCATTCGGTCGCCGTCTAGACCCGGGCTACAATTAGAGACTGCGGCCTACGTTCTGCCGCAGTTGGCAGGAAATCTGCCATCATATCCGTTTTCGCGAGATCTTCTCAAGGGGCTGCCCGACATTCCCCTGGCGGACCCCAACTTCTTTGAGAGCTCCCAAATCGATGTGTTATTAGGAGCTGACATTCTGCCGTCCATTCTCCTCTGTAATTCCAAGGCTAACATCTGCGGGTCGCTTCTCGGTCAGGAGACCATTTTTGGATGGGTGCTGACAGGCCCATTGTCTCCAGCTAACCCCCGCAGCGTGTCTGTCTTTTCCGTACGAGTTGCCCGCAGCCTCGGTGACTCACAGGTTCAGGGTTTCGATTCAGGATGCGAGCACAACTCTGTCTCGACTCCTTCTTCGATTTACACATCGCATCACGCTGCACGGTGGCAATCAGCTGATGATCCGACTGATCCGTCACTGGAGAGCAGATGTACTCGAGGTACACAATCCTACCGATGCCGAGTCTGCAATGGGATCCATCCATTGAAGAGGTGTCGGCGCTTCCTACGCCTTAGTGCCGAGGAGCGGCTCCGTGCGGTTCTCGTGAACCGCTATTGCTCGAGCGGCCTGGCCCACGAGCACTCCGACGGATCCTGTCGGCGTGGGGACGGCTGTAAGACGTGTGGTCAGGATCACCACACGCTGCTGCACTCCGTGAACAAGGAGCACCGGTCACCGCCCCCGGGAGACAGTACACGGGGTGTCCCGCTCTCTCGTCGGCCGTCATCCGCCAACTCCCGGCGCGGTTCGGGTGTTTCTCGCCCTGCGTCCGCCATTTTCCGGCATTCCCAAACCGATCCACGGCCGCAGACTTCCCGGCACTCTTCGATAACTCCTCGGCATTCTTCCGCCACTGGCTGGCAGTCGTCAAGCGCTCCACTGCTTTCGTCCGCCACTCATCGGGTGCCGTCCACCGCTCTTCCGCCCGCGTCATCCGCCTCTCCTCGAGGGCCCCCGCAGGACGCGGTCGCTGCGCCCACCCTATCGTCGCTGCTAACCCGGAACAGCGACAACACCGGGACCCGGATCTTCGACACGGGGGCCTTCATCGACCCGTGTACGCCCTCTAGCTGCAGTGACGCATAGCTAGCGACGAGGGATCTATTGCAACCTGAGCGATTGCAAGGGGGGGGAGGATGTTTACGTGAGGGGCCGTTGTGCCGCAACTTTAAGAGCGCACCCGCGCTGAAGAGCGCACCAGCACTGAAGAGCGCACCCGCGCTGAAGAGCGCACCCGCGCTGAAGAGCGCATCCGCGCTGAAGAGCGCATCCGCGCTCGCCCCCCTTTGCGCTCTCGCTCCTTCGTCGGCCGTCGTCGATCGTATTTTTTCTATTACTTTTGCCTTGTTTGCTTTTCTAAGTTAAGTTAGGATTCGATGTAAGCAGCCCAATAAAGCTGACCGCGTTATATCCAGAGGAAGACGCCCCCGACTTTTTATTTATAATTTCATCCCTCATCCTGGAAACCACGCCCCCCTACAAACAGGTTACATAAACCCATTGCTGAATTGTTGCCGCAACTTGCACTTGAATAAGTTGGACGTGGAGAAATAATATTTATAGCTAAGTTAACATAGAATATTCCTTGTGGTAAATTAATGGAGACATAGCACAAAATAAAAATGATAAATTAACGATTTAAAAGTATGGATTGTGTTATAATATTTTGACGATTTCATCAATCGGGAACTCTGCCATTTCTGCTTAAGCTGTTGTTGGGGTTATGTGAAGTCAGCATTTTGTATTGTAGTTCATGACCTAGTATTTTGTTTATTTTGTATAATGTTTTTTAATTTAATGTTAAATGTTGTCCAGCTCTATGGTGAAATTCCTTGGGGTACGTTTCGGAGTGATTCTTCTTTTGGTATTTTTAATTGTTGGAGTCCGCAACGATCGTTTATACAGAAGATCTAGAAACATATCAGAACCAGTAGAACTATTAAGATGGTCAATGTTTCGTACGAAATGGTTTTCCTCTCATCACAGCTAGTCGATGTTACAAAACCTCTAGTTCTAGGTCGGCCATATTTTGTGGTTGGGTGAGATTTTATGGATTTTGATGTTATGTCTATGGGCACAGCAATGTTCCCAAATCGGCGAAGTGATGTTCGTATCTCAGTAGTCAAAGTGCCAAATATCGTCAATCTGATATTGACAGTTTTGTTTATGTTAATGGTTGATGAAATTCCTTTCCATACAGCCTATAGTTCCATTGGATCCTTTGATGCAAACCTACCTCGCTTGGTAGGTTTTTAACCATATCATGCTGGAGTCCACTGGATTGCTCTGACATTTTGTTCCAGTTTTGTTATCGAATATTTGGAATTTGCATCGACTCTCAAAATTGCATGATTAAATTCATTATTATTATGCATGATTAAATTCGGTTTCATCAAGCCCTATAAAGCGATCTCTACGAGCGTTGATGGCAATTATTGTTGTTTGAAGATTGTATAATGTCCAACCTTTTGAACCCAAAATTGGAATGGGAACGATGCTGAAGTCGTCTTATAATCCGAAGACACCAAAGGTATTGGTATCTCAAAGACAACTTGAGTGTCTGTTGTGCTGCCTTGTTCTGACATTAGTTAACACAGATTAAGAAGGTCAGCAGTGGCAACTGGTAAGATCTGATCGGGGGATAAATGGTCCAGGATTTGGTCGAGCCGCTCTCGTTGCGTAGGTCATACAAAAATTAGACTTATGCTTTTATGGCGAACATTAGTTAGCACGTTGGCTATATAACTCTGCATCCGCTGTAATTAATTTGCATATAGACTCATTTGAACTGTGAAGATCACAAATGATTACTCCAGCTGCGCACCCTAATACATACTTTCCTTGTGATTCATAATAGATTTAGATTTCTCATGATTTGACTCATTAGTTTTGGCTTAACTCAGCTCATTGTACGCAGTTGTGATTATGCTCCTTTCCATTGTTTTGTCATTGAAAATATTGTTTGCGAACTATGGAACGAAAAGCTTGGGCACCACAACGCATGTTTTTTAGTTATCTCATGACATTTTCACGATTGTGTCATTGTAAGAGAGCAATACAAGATGTTTTGCATTATAAGCTAGATTAGAATGCTCCAATCTGCCTCTACACGGAACCGATCCATCCAACTATTTTTATCTACGGTTTTTTATTGTTTTAAGTGTTTGTATTCGGCGTTAAATTCAATCTGCTGAATTGTAGGGAGAATTATTTTGCGTGTTGAGATTTTGTTGGCGCTCTGTTGGATTTGTTGCGGAATCGGACCATTTATGCAAACAATCCGTTGCAATTTCTGGAACGAGTTGCTGTACCGGCTTCTTCGAATTCGTCCTTTACAGCTGCCATGCTGACGAATTTCGTTTTCTGCTTCAAACTCCAAGCTAGCCAAGTTCTCCCTAGATCCGTGCCAGAATAGAGGACCGTAGAACCATATACTATTATGTGTAAGCTTGTTGGCGGTAGTTTCTCTGGAAAATAATTCAGCTGCATTATTAGCGGATGCTACGTGGCACCATTGAAACTGCTCCGTTATCTTTTTTAATCTTGGCTATCCGATTTTCTACAAACGTGTGGTAAGTGAAAGCCGCTGCAAAAAGACGGATGAGTCTGTCCAAAATTAGCCAGCAAGTTCGTCAAAAGAAAGACGTAAATCTTGTCTGACTTTCTGTGTGAGCTCTGCCCCTAGAACTGCTGCGCACAGCTCCAGTCTCGACAATGCTTGCTTTGCTGTAGATGCTACTTTGGTCTAAAATAAAATAGCCTACAGAGGTTTGCTTATTTTTGTACGTATATTTCTGACCCATAAGCATTCTCTGAGGCGTCCACGACGGTGTGTAGTTCCTGTTTTTGCCTTCACTATAACTGGCACAAACAACACTATTGGGTCGAAGATTTGTGATCACTTAGAGCAGACCACTGATTTTGTTATAACAGGAGCTTCACTTTTTTGTGTTCTTCCGCAAAGATCTTTGATCTTTGTTGGGCATCCCATATGAAGGTTTTAAACACTGTATTGGTCCAGTGTCTCACCTAATTTCACGTCGCTCATGGTATGTTCGCTTTTCCTTAGGTACTCTTCCTTTTTGAAGCTTGAAGCCGTGTGGCAGTAATGATCTGGAGCAGAGGTCGGCACGGCCCTATCTCGGGGGCATAGAAAATTTCTCTGCCCGAGCTCTGCCACACACACATAGTATAAATGTGTGAAACGTCATGCTCAAAGCCTACTTTCTGCTATTCGTTACTAACACTAATTCGGTAAAATCATATCAATGTATTGGGGTGCCGACCTCTGATCTGGAGCAACAAATAGAATTGTGTTCTGTTGTGTGGAACTAGTAATCGGTTCCTATTAGTAGATCAATTCTCCACGGTTTGTCGAACTGGGGATCCGCTAATGCACACTCATTGGGTATTTCCAACTCTCCGCAATGAGAGAGTGGTTAAGCTGGTTGGTCAGCTATAATGTGTGGTAGGACATAGGCTTCTAGTCGCACAGAAGTTACCTTCTAGTCCCGTCTAGAAGAGACTTTACTAGAACAGTCACTCTTGCTCTGCTCATCCTTGTTTCTCCACCAATACCTTCGATTCGAAGTTTTGTATCGTGGCGCTTTAACCAAAACATTGATGCTAGTCATTCGGTAATTAAATTAAACTTTGCTGCTTTTCTGTTATCGGCTTGGATTGCTTTTGCTTGGAAGAAGGTTGTAATTTTTATTGCTTACGGCACATACTGCTGGATTCTAGATCAGAAGGTGCAAAAAGCACACATGTTTAAAATAAGAGTGTATGCGTAGCAGAAAAAATAATGAGAGCAAAGCATTCATTAAGCTAAAAAACTGTAGTTTATTATATTTAATTTTTCGTTAATTCAAAAGTTTGAAGGGTCACTAATATAGTGTATCTCAGTTCTTAAATTATAGTAAACTAGCAGTACCCTGCCACGTTTCGCTGTGGCATATTGTGGTTGCACGCATAAGAAATAAGTCAAACAAAAAAGAATAATTTGCAAATTAATTTAATTCTGTAATACTTGTGGGTGTACAATATTCTTTGTATCTCCATTCTCCGCGTAAATATAAAAATTATTTGGTTTTCCGACACGGGAACACGCAACATATAATTGTCCGTGTGAAAAACTATCTTCATCCAAATCCAAACCAAAAAACTCCAGAGATTGACCTTGAGCTTTATTTATGGTCATTGCGAAAGCCAAACATATGGGAAACTACAATCTCCTGAACTTGAACGGTGTATCAGTCGGGAACATAGGAATCCTAGGAATGAGGACATCTTCACCTTTAAAAGGACCACTTATGATCGTTGCTTCTACAACGTTGTAGGGGCACGGGGAAACGCGAAAAAAACTGATATATTCGCAAACGCAGATAAGCTATCAACATCAAAAATAGACATAAACCGAGCTGAACCCTCAACGCATGTTTGGTAAAAATTTGGGCTTAAACGGTTCAGAACTTTTCAAGTCTATAAATGACGTAAATACGAACAGAGCATTTTTTATATATATAGATTTAAGAACTAATGAGAAATTATAGTAAATGTAAATTTTAGTATTAGTGCAACTGTTCTTAAACAAATGAAGAACTGAAAAATTTTTTCTAACTGAAAAAGTTCTAACCCAATTTCTGAGACAATTTTTCTCGGTGGAAAAATTTTGTTTTTTAAGTTTGGGCTGTCAAATGAGTCAAAATGGGAGCAAATGAGAGAGCTTCTAATTAGAGTTTAAAGCAGTGGGGGGCAAACCTAACATATGTTTAAAATTTGAGTGTGTGCGTAGCAGAGAAAAACAATGAGAGCAGAATTCACTGAGCGAAAAAAAAGTATTTTTTTATATAATTTTCGTTAATTCAAAAGTTGGAATGGGCACTAAAATAGTGTCTTTTCTTTAAAAGCAGAGGTCGGCACGGCCCTATCTCGGGGGCATAGGTAATTTCTCTGCCCGAGCTCTGCCACACACACAGTATAAATGTGTGAAACGTCATGCTCACAGCCTACTTTCTGCTATTCGTTACTAACACTAATGCGGTAAAATCATATCAATGTATTGGGGTCCCGACCACTGTTTTAAAGAAAGCTTTTCTAGCAACAGTTCTTAAACAAATGAAAAACTACTTTTCTCCATCTATATTTTCTATGGAGAAAACTTTTTCCAACCCAATTTCTGAGAAAATTTTTCTCAGTGAAAACATTTCAATTTTTAAGTTTGGGCTGTCAATTAGTCAAAATGAGAGCAAATGAGAGAGCTTCTAAAAAAAATTGAGAGTGCTCACACTGTTAGTGTGCCGACAGCGCTGCGGCAGAATTTTATATGCACGCGTGCTATGTAAAATGAGACTTTGCCACTGAGAGAGTTGAGAGTTTAAATCACCATTGATTTAAACATTGTGCTAGTGCAGGTATTTATTTTTTCGCCGCTGATCTTTGCTATCTTTTTGATAATCATATTCTTTTATCTTTGCGGAGGGTATTATAAGCTTGATTAAAAGTGTGAGTTTAAACTTTAAAGGAAGGATCCATCTCTGAGTATATAATGTATTTTTATATTTTATCAACAGCAACGGCGTAGTCAATATCAACTTGTCTGTCCGTCTGTTTCTACGGGACTTAGTCTTAATGAGTTTAAGGGGTTATATACAGTTGTACCACATATTTATGAAAAATGTATACCTAATATCATAATAAATAAGTGGTAAAAATTTGGTGTTGATCGGATTAGTAGTTTTTTAGTAATCGTGTCCACCGCAAAGGTAATTTCCCAAAAAAAAGATTCTTATATACTTAATAGTATATACTTAGTATATACTTAAAGAATATGCAATAAAAAAAATGGATTTTTTAATCAATCACAACTGTATATAACACCTTAATGATATCGACTTATAATTTTGCGCACATTCTTCTTTCTTATGCATTAATTAAAACGGAACGGCAGGGATCAGCTCCCTCAGCTATTAGCTATCCTTTGAAAACTATATAACTAATCGATCGAAAATTCCACAGCTTTTGCGTTTTTCAAGCTACCAATTTCAAAAATCCATTACCAATTTCATGACCAAATGGAGAAATTTCATGACGTTGTATTATAATCCTTTTTTGTAGCCCAAAGTTATCTTTCCCTTTTATGAAATATTTTAATAAAATTCTAAATTTTTTTTCGCATTTTGCAGCTTTTTTAAACGAACAGATTAGTTGAATCTTGTAATTAGACAATGGAAGAAAAAAATCATATTGAGGAAACTCAAGAATTACCATTTTGTTTTATTCGGGTAAGTTATTCATCTTAATAACACAAGCCAAACTTTTTTGTTTTCATTTGAAGACTTGTGGTTCATATATTTTAGTTTCATAATCTTTTTAACTGAAATTTAATGCATTTACAAATAGCTATGCCGTTTTTTACCCTTGCAGAGGGTATTAAACGTACCTATAAAGTATATATATTCTTGATCAGGATCACCTCCTGAGTTGATATGAGCATGTTTGTCTGTCTGTCTGCTTCTACGCGAACTAGTCTCTCAGTTTTAAAGCTATCGTCTTGAAACTTTGCACACACCCTTCTTTCCTTTGCAGGCAGTATATAAGTCGGAACGGCCCGGATCGGCCAACTATATCCTATAGTAATGGAACCCGCTGTGAAAATATCTATAAGTGCGGGTTCTGCGGCATTTTGGCAGGCCACGTCGGGGAACCCGCTGTACAATTGAAAAATTTGAGAGCGGGTTCTATCCTATTTTTAGAACGTAACATATTTGGAAAGATGAAAGTTTGAAACGTTCACATAGAACAGTGGGGGGCAAAATCTCACTTTCCATAGCACGCGTGTATAGGGTAGGAAATTCTGCCGCAGCGCTGCCGGCACACTAACAGTGTGAGCACTTTCTTTTGCTCTTTCATTTGGTCTCATTTTGACTCATTTGACAGCCCAAACTTAAAAATTAAAATGTTTTCACTGAGAAAAATTTTCTCAGAAATTGGGGTCAGAAAACTTTTCTCCATAGAAAATATAGATAAAAAGCGTTTTCATTTTTCAGTTTTTCATAAAAAAAGATTTTCATTTTTTTAGGAACTGTTTCTAGCAAAGCTTTCTTTAAAATCAAATACACTATTTTAGTGCCCATTCCAAATTTTAAATCAGTGGTGGGCAAAACTAACACATGTTTAAAATTTGAGTGTGTGCGTAGCAGAGAAAAACAATGAGAGCAGAGAATTCACTGAGCGAAAAAAACGTATTTTTTTATTTCATTTTTCGTTAATTCAAAAGTTGGAATGGGCACTAAAATAGTGAATTTTGTTTTAAAGAAAGCTTTGCTAGCCAGAGTTTAAAAAAAAAATGAAAAGCTACGCTTCTCTATCTATATTTTCTATGGACAAAACTTTTTCCAACCCAATTTCTGAGAAAATTTTTCTCAGTGGAAACATTTTGATTTTTAATTTGTGCTGTCAAATGAATCAAAATGAGAGCAAATGAGAGAGTTCTAAAAAATATTTGAGAGTGCTCACACTGTCAGTGTGCCGGCAGCGCTGCGGCAGAATTTCCTACCCTATACTCGGGTGCTATGTAAAATGAGAGTTTGCCCACCACTGTTTTAAATTCAAGAAAAATGAAAAAAAAAACTTTTTTTTCGCTCAGTGAATGCTCTGCTCTCATTGTTTTTCTCTGCTACGCATACACGCAAATTTTAAACATGCGTGCGTTTTGCCGCCCACTGAAATAGAACCAGTGTGAGAGCAAAGAGATCAGAAATATCTTCTACCATCTTTATCTCTTTTTTTTGCCATTAATTCTTATTTTTATTTCAATACTAACTGTAAGTATCGTTGGATCAAATTGGAGATTAGCCTAGATAGAAAGTGGTAGAGCCTAGATACAAATCCTTGGGGTATTCATTAAAAAAAAAAAAGTTGTTATATTGTTTAGATTTTTAATTCTACCCTCTCAAACTTTTTAAACAAAACTTAATATTTCAGTCGCCTGTGCTTTGCAATTGCAACAGCTGTGTTTGTCAGCTGATTCCTTGGTTGTGGCGCCCTCTATCAAAATTTCTGTTATGCACCACTGAAGATTGGTGAATTTGGAATGCGTTACACTGAAACATATTTTCATTTTCCGACTTTCAGAAAATGGATTTTTGTCACAAAAACTGGTCAAATTCCCCATAGAGCAGTGTTTGATTTTATGAGATTATTTTTATATAATATTTACTTTTGCAGATTACTTAGTTACTTATTACCCTTGCAGAGGGTATTATAATTTTGTCCAAAAGTGTGCAACGCAGTGAAGGAGACATCTCCGACGCTATAAAGCATATATATTCTTGATCAGGATCACCTCCTGAGTTGATATGAGCAAGTCCGTCTGTCTGTCTGTTTCTACGCGAACTAGTCTCTCAGTTTTAAGTTATATTGACACACCCTTCTTTCCTTTGCACGCAGTATATAAGTCGGAACGACCGGGATCGGCCGACTATATCCTATAGCTGCCATATAACTGATTGATCGGAAATGGTATAACTTTGGTGTTTTTAGAGTTAGAGAGTTCAAATTTGACACGAGAGCTATTTTTGGCAAAACATTACGACATCCCAAATTTCATAAGGATCGGCCGACTATCGGAACGATCGGAAATGACCCAATTTTCGTGTTTTTGAAGATAGAAAGCTGGAACTTGGTACTTGATGATTATCATTATCATTATTATTATTGTTTTGGTAATTGTGTATATCAGTTAACAACCAACTCCCAGCTTAGGCTGAGCAGGCCAATTCCCTTTATAAATATTTACCATTTTTTAGTATAATTATTATTATTACTTATTATTAGTATAATTATTATTATTACAAACTCTTATACCACTCACGTATGGGCCGTTATGGACAGGGGGCCGTTAAAGCTCATGGGCCGTTATGGACAGTGGCCTTGTCTCATTGGCTGACAGCGATCGTAAGACTTCTGCAAAAGTCCATGGTTAGCGGTCTGCCACGGGCATGCGGTCTTGCATGAGCTTTTGTTAAGTCTTAAGTTAGTTCATATTTTGTATTCAATAAAGCAAGAGCACCAGCTCATACTAATGAAACTCCGGCACTTAGTCGTCAAATCCTTTATTAACTAATATGCCGACTGAGTCTCTAGGCCAGCGGTATTGAAGGACAGTTCCCTTCCACCATATCTCCTTATCTCAGCATAGGAGCAGTACGGCCAACCGGCTACTAATTATTGGAGACAGCGGCGAGGGACACCACTTCGACCGTTCCCCTCCCCTCACACCCGTTAAAATTGATCGCTCAATTGATTGTCAATTGAATTGACAAATTGATCACTCTTCGAATCTCACTCTAAGGAATATAAAATGTAAGTGACTGTGCGCCTAAGATAGCATCCAGGTCTATACGTGATATTGTAATAAACAAGGTGTCTACGAACTGTCCACACCACACTCTCCTACCATTAAAAAGTCAATAAATATCGACAAAAATTTTACCTACAAACGTGCCAGAGCTAGCAATTTAAATTCAAATTTAAAAAATACAACAAACAATTATTTGAAATATATACTTATTTGCATTTTTGAGTGGCGATCACGCATAAGAAAACTTGCCCTTACCTTTTTCCCTTGATTATTCTGTAAAGATACTTGATTTGCACGTGTTTATTTTGAAAAAAGAACAGAAATTTTGTGTGATTGCTAAGCCTGTTGCTTCGCTCCAACCAATTCCCAACTGGAGTTTTTCTTGGGATGTATAAATTCTGCGGGTTTACTATTATATTTTCTCTTGAAATTAATTGTGCTTCACCCACCGTGTAGTGACTCCTCTGAAATAATTGTCCATCGTCGCAAGACCCTGAATTGGCTACAGGTGTTGTCCAACTAAACGTCGTGCGCAAACGAAAATTTTCGCCCTTATTACTGCCGATTAACTTACTCAGCCCCATTTGCGGCCGATGAGTTGGGAATACTGGGAAGTAAAACAGGAAGTGGTCAGTGACGATAGTGAAGAAATCGGATTTTATCACACAAAGACACAACTAGAATCACCAACAATGAACCCAGAAATGATACAAGCGCTCATAACAAATGCCGTCAATGTCGCACTAACCGCACAGGAGCATCGCTGGCGAGCAGAAATTGAATCAGTTAGAAACCAGGTCAGCTCGCTAACTGTGCAGGCACCCCAAGTAGAAGTATATAAAAGGGTAACACCGGACCCCACCATAGAGTGCGGTGTCAAATTAGACATCGTAAAATCGCTCCCAACCTTTAGTGGCAGCCATGACGAATACGTGTCGTGGAGGCAGACCGCATTAGATGCGTATGAGGTATTCAAGAGATACAAAGGCAGCGAGACCCACTATGAAGCAGTGGTTATTATCAAGAACAAAATTTGCGGTAACGATCACTCCTCACGTCCCATAATACCGTTTTAAATTTCGATGCAATTCTAGCTAGGCTAGATTGCACATACGCGGACAAAACGTCCCTGAGGGTGCTACGCCAGAATTTAGAAATGGTTCGGCAAGGAGATGCCGACCTTATGACATATTATGACGAGGTCGAGAGGAAACTCACCCTCGTCACCAACAAGATAGTCATGTCTCATACTATGGACACGGCAACGATCTTGAATAAGGAGGTTAGGGATGACGCCCTTCATGCCTTCATTGCAGGGCTAAAAAGACCTCTCAAATCACTCGTGCTGCCAGCACAACCTAAGGACCTTCCGTCCGCACTAGCTTCAGCGCGGGAGGCTGAGAACAGCATTGAAAGAAGTGCGTTCGCGGCATCCTACGCGAAAACCATAGAAGACAAGGCCCCTTTTTATGAGGGCAACAGACGCAAAAATAAAGGTCAGGGAAGACAATGAAAAGCTGAGGATAAAAATCCGCATTTCATTCCTAGGCAGGGCCAAGGCAAGTCTCACGAGGATAACCTATTCCCGAAATGGGAGGATTCTCAAACCATGCACCAGAATAAAGTTCAACCCATGGAAGTAGACCCCTCGACGGCCAAGTTCAGACAGGAGACAAGCTGGAGGAAGCCGCAAAGAAATAATAATTACAAAAGGCAGAACTCGTCCCAGCGTCAATCGGGCCAAAGACGCCAACTCGTTAACAATATAGCCCAACCCCAACAGGAGGAAAGTTACTCCGCCACAGCGGAAACGGAAGTGGCCGACTTTGAAGAAGACGTTGACACTGCCGAACTTAATGACCTCCTTAATTTTTTAGGGAGCGCTCCCGACTGCCGTTCGTCGAGCGACAGTTGGCTAGTAGAACACTAAAAATACTCATAGAGACGGGGGCGGCAAAGAATTACGTTAAGCCCGTAAAGGAGCTAAGGAATGTAATGCCGGTCAAGACCCCCTTCACTGTGAGCTCTATTCACGGCTCCAGTGACGTCAAGAACAAGTGCATAATGCGCATTTTTGGGTTAGATGCCCCATTTTTTTTTGTTGGACACACTGAGCACGTTCGATGCTATAATAGGGTTCGACTCGCTAACGCGAGCAGGAGTGGCATTAGACTTAGGCGACAGCGTAATAAAATACGGAAACGTTACTGAAAAGCTCAAGTTCTTTGACTGTGAAAACGTTAATTTCACCAAAATTGACGACATAGTGGTACCATATTCGGCGAAAGCCGAATTCAAAAAAGTTATTCTTAAAAGAATAAAGGTGTTTTTGACCTCTAACGAGGCGCTAACTTTCAACACCTCTGTCATCGCCACTATTCGAACTAAGAGTGACGAACCCGTCTACTCCAGATTATACCCCTACCCCATGGGGGCAGCAGACTTTGTTAACAACGAAATCAAGGAGCTGCTGAGCAATGGCATAATCAGGCCTTCCAGATCCTCGTACAACAGCCCTACTTGGGTAGTTGACAAAAAAGGGACTGACGATAATGGCATCAGGAAGAAGCGTTTGGTAATCGACTTTAGGAAACTAAACGAGCAAACAATTGCCGATCACTACCCTATGCCAAGCATTCCCATGATTCTGGCGAATTTGGGGAAAGCCAAATACTTTACTACCCTAGACTTGAGGTCAGGGTATCATCAGATATACTTGGGCGAGAAAGATCGGGAAAAAACCTCGTTCTCAGTTAATGGAGGGAAATACGAATTTTGCCGACTGCCTTTCGTATTAAAAAACGCAGGTAGCATTTTCCAAAGAGCCATCGATGATGTGCTGCGGGAAGAAATAGGCAAGATATGTTACGTCTACGTCGATGACGTTATCATTTTTTCCGAAAACGAAACCGAACATGTTAAGCACATTGATATAGTTCTTAAGCGGCTTATCGATGCCAATATGAAGGTGGCACGAGAAAAGACTTCCTCGGCCTGGCGGGCTATTACCGAATCTTTATCAAGAATTTGCCTCCATTGCCAGGCCCCTTACTCACATTCTCAAAGGGGTAAACGGATCGGTCAGTAAAAACATTTCGAAAAAACTTCCTATTACGTTGGATAAAACCCAGCGCAATGCGTTTGACCATCTGCGTAATATCCTGGCATCAGAAGATGTCATTCTGATGTACCCCGATTTCAAATTACCATTTGACCTAACCACCGACGCTTCAGCCAGTGGAATAGGCGCGGTATTATCCAAAACAAGAGACCCATTACAAAGATCTCGCGTACGCTTAAAGATCACGAACTAAATTACGCCACCAACGAAAGAGAATTGTTGGCGATAGATTGGGCCATAGGCAAACTACAGAACTACCTTTACGGCACTCAGGGGGTTCGGATCTTCACAGACCACCAGCCGCTGACTTACGCGGTATCTGACAAAAACACCAACACTAAAATCAAGCAATGGAAGGCCTTTATAGACCAAAACAAAGGGAAGGTGTTGTACATGCCTGGGAAGCAAAACATTGTAGCCGATGCACTGTCTCGGCAACACTTGAACAACCTAGAGGATGAGGCTCAGTCCGATGCTGCCACGGTGCATAGTGAGCTTTCGCTCTCATACACCATCGAGACTACGGATAAAACCCTAAACTGTTTCAGAAACCAAATTATTTTGGAAGAGGCAAACCAAACACTTCGGCGAGACTTCATTGTTTTTGGCAATATAACTTGCCACGTTATTCACTTTAATAACAAAACCCTACTTGTCGAATCTGTAAAAGAAATCATGAACGCCAACGTCGTAAACGCGATCCACTGCGACTTTCCGACACTAGCTTGTATTCATCACGCCTTGAGGCAGGAGTTCCCTGCAACGAAATTTTGGCACTGTAAAAACTTTGTAACTGACATTACAAATACCAATGAACAGCTGAAAATCGTTTATGCCGAACCCAACCGCGCCCACAGGGCTGCGCAGGAAAACGCCAAGCAAATTCTTCGTGACTACTATTTCCCGAACATGTCAAAACTGGCCAGCGAAGTTGTCGCGAATTGCAAAGTCTGCAATAAAGCCAAATACGATCGCCACCCCAAGCGACAGGAGTTAGGAAGCACCTCAATTCCTTCATATGTAGGGGAAATGTTACATATTAAAATTTTTCTACCGACAGAAAGACCTTCCTAACTTGCATCGATAAGTTCTCAAAGTTCGCCATTGTACAGCCCTTATCTTCTAGGGCAATAGTTGATGTACGGGCCCCTATACTCCAATTGGTAAATTTCTACCACAAAACTAGAACCATCTATTGTGACAATGAGGCTTTCTTCAATTCTGAAACGATTACGTCTTTGCTGAAAAACCAATACAGCATCGATGTCATTAATGCGCCACCGCTTCACAGTAGCTCCAATGGCCAAGTGGAAACATTCCACAGCACCTTGGCAGAAATAGCCAGGTGCCTCAAAATCGATAAAAAAATTGACGACACTGTGGAATTAATTTTGCGGGCTACGGTAGAATACAATAGATCGTTGCACTCAGTCACGGATTGTAGGCCAGCGGAAGTTATCCATCGCCAGCAGCGACGAAGTCAACTCGGCTATTAGAGCCAAGATTGACAAGGCGCAACAGACCAACCTCGACAGAATTAACACTTCAAGACAAAACAGAGTCTTTGAAGTTGGGGAAAAGGTTCTTGTGCGCAATAATAAAAGACTCGGAAATAAGCTGACGCCGCTCTACTCAAAAGAGCGCATAGAAGCAGATCTAAACACGTCGGTTCTCATTAAAGGGAGGGTGGTCCATAAGGACAATATAAAATAAACATCTACACCATCCATACTCGCCCTTATGTTATACAGAACTCGATACTACCGCAATCCCCACAGGCTTGCCGTGATACTAATCTTACTGCTGTTTATAGCGAGCACGCTAACCACCGACTCTCTCACGCAAAGTATATTCCGTTATTGGATAGAATGGCCAGGAGCTTAGATTTCCTGGACTTGGCACTCTAGGTTGTGGTAGGAACGGCCGACGCGGAGGACCTCTATAATATTAAAACAAAGGAAGCAGCGCAAGCAATAGGCAGGTTGTAATCAACACAGAAACACATTAACTAACTTACAGATTCAGTAAATAAAATTCTCAAGGAAAAAAGGGACGGGTTAGTTGACGCCGGCCACCTTTTCGAAACACTTCTAGCCAGGAATATAATCCTTATTTCAGAGTTACAAAATTGCATGCTCGCACATGTCAAGAACAATATTATAAATATATTTAATCACAACGACCTTAAATCTATCTTTGACGAACAGCTCACGGAGGTCCCCATAGTTAGCCTTATGGCTGTATCTAAGATATAAATTTTTTCAATCTAATGTTTTTACATAGTCCATTATCCTAGAGTTAAACTTATTTGTAAAAAAGTCCAGCTCTTCCCTGTCGCACACTACCATACTATGCTACAAATAAGAGACAACATCGTGGCGGAATGCGATGACAGAGTCCTAGCAGTCTCCGATTGCGCTTCTACCAACTTGGCCACATTTTGCAAAAGGCGTCCCACGACACTAACCCACAACTAAACCTTGCGCCAGGCAATTACGTGCAGGCGAGGTTTCAGCAATCTGAAACCCCTTACAATTGTGGACGACGGAGTAATAATCGTCAACGAAAAACTTACGAGGATTACCATCGATGACGGTCCCACAGCAACCATGATAGAGACCCACCTTTTTACTTTTGAAAGGATTTGAACCTCAATTACTCTGTGGAAAAGAGCCTCGGAATCGCGGCCTCTCCCTAAACTAACATCACGGGACACGATCACATACTAAGTCAGCCACTACCACAACGAATGAACGAGCACAACCTGCGTCTGATGCAGGAGCTCAAAGACGACGCGTCGGCTGGAGGTGCACCAAGGATTTGGTTCGCCGCGGGAGTTGCTGTGAGCCTCACACTATGCGGCTTGGTCCTGCTCCAGCAACACTGCAGGCGCAAACGAAAGAAATCCCAATTACGATAGTCCATCGACGAATTGGCTGTCACCGAGGACGGTGTCCAATTTAAGGGGGGAGTAGTTAACAACCAACTCCCAGCTTAGGCTAAGCAGGCCAATTCCGTTTATAAATATTTACCATTTTTTAGTATAATTATTATTATTACTTATTATAAGTATAATTATCATTATTACAAACTCCTTATACCACTCATGTATGGGCCGTTATGGACAGGGGGCCGTTAAAGCTCATGGGCCGTTATGGACAGTGGCCTTGTCTCATTGGCTGACAGCGATCGTATGACTTCTGCAAAAGTCCATGGTTAGCGGTCTGCCACGGGCATGCGGTCTTGCATGAGCTTTTGTTAAGTCTTAAGTTACTTCATATTTTGTATTCAATAAAGCAAGAGCACCAGCTCATACTAATGAAACTCCGGCACTTAGTCGTCAAATCCTTTATTAACTAATATGCCGACTGAGTCTCTAAGCCAGGGGTATTGAAGGACAGTTCCCTTCCACCATATCTCCTTATCTCAGCATAGGAGCAGTACGGCCAACCGGCTACTAATTATTGGAGACAGCGGCGAGGGACACCACTTCGACCGTTTCCCTCCCCTCACACCCGTTAATTTATCTGCTGCTGCTGCTCTGTATGTAACAGTTGACCTTATATTAAGAAATTGCAACAAATACAAGTAAAATACATTTTTTGTTCTTGTTGTTGTTGCCAATTATTGCTCTAGGGTCCCTTTATAAAGACATAGGACAATATTGGCAATATCCTTAAAAGATCAAAAGTTGTTGCTTGGTGAGTTTTATTTTGATCAAACAAAATAAAAATCATGAATAATCATTATTTTTGAGTTTTACTTTTTTTGTTCAAGCTTAATGCTTATTTGTGATTTTTATTTTTTTCGGACAAAAATAATGTTTAACAATAGAAAAATAAATATAACAATTAAAAATTAAAAATCATCAAGAATATTCATAGTGTATCCTTAAAGGATAAAAACGTGCTAGTCATGCTTGTTCTATGTTGATTGGAAGTGATTGATTTATTCATTTAAAAATAGCGACAATAATCATTATTTACGGTCCCTGCAAAACACTGAATGAAGTGTCAGTCCTCCAATTCCAAAAGCAGCTTTTCTAGTTGGAGCACATAAGAAAACTTTTGCCGAATCCGTAGCACCAGGAAGTTTATTTGCTCGCCAAGTCACAGACTGATAGATGGTAGAAATCCCATTCCGATCTTATTTATTCTTACTTATTCTTATTACTCTTACCTTATTTACTTATTACCCTTGCAGAGGGTATTATAATTTTGTCCAAAAGTGTGCAACGCAGTGAAGAAGACATCTCCGACCCTATAAAGCATATATATTCTTGATCATGATCACCTCCTGAGTTGATATGAGCATGTCCGTTTGTCTCTTTCTACGCAAACTAGTCTTTCAGTTTTAAACCTATCGACTTCAAACTTTGCACACACCCTTCTCTCCCTTGCACGCAGTTTATAAGTCGGAACGACCGGGAGGTGATCCTGAACAGAATATATATACTTTATAGGGTCGGAGACGTCTCCATCACTGCGTTGCACACTTTTGACCAAAATTATAATACCCTCTGCAAGGGTATAAAAACAAAACAATTTTGTAAACAGTGTTGATCAAGCATTGAACTATTCAACAACATAAGAGGTTAGGTTGCATTTTTTAATGGCAAATGTGCTGCGGCAAGCTTTTGCAGCTGAAGTAAACATTTTATAATCTTTAAATATTAGTATATAACAGCACATAAATTTCATTTGGGGGCAACCGGGGGAAAGTACTTAAAACTTTACATTTACGAACTAATAAGACGCACATTTTTAACAAAGATTTACACGAAACACAGAAAAAATTATTTATATATATATCTGTAAAAATAAAGTATATACCATGTCCACTGCGGACAAATTAAAAGTGCATAAATATGAGTACCATTTTGTCATGCTATTTTTAGAAAGTTCCGTTAGAAATGCCAAGCAAACCATATTGCTTGGTAAATTTTGGACAATCAGCTGATAGTAAGACCGGGTTTCGCTTGACTAGCTCAAAATAAATTTTTTTATTTTTGACCTGTGGCAGCGACCACTGTGCAATATGTTGAACATAACAAATAAAAGCTTAAATAATTTTCAAATAATTAAAATATTACAATTCAAATTAAATAATACTTTCATTAATTATTAAAAGAAAAACATGTATCAACAAAATACAAGAACAAAAATACATATTATACAGTCCACTAAAAATTATAATCGAAGAAAAGGTTAAAGTAACATTAAATTTACTCAAAAAAATATTAATCAAAAACACATCAAATTTACACCTCTTTTTGAGGCCCTTTTCAGAATGTTCAAGCATTGAACACTGTTGTATATACAAATTCTTAGGTTAGAGTTTCAAGAGATCGGACCCATGAAATAGGAGACAAACAGCATGGTCTAAAACCGATCCCCTCCACCCTAACACAAATATGTACATAAGTGGTCCACTTATCGCACTTGAGAAAGGGTCGCATAGCAGGTCAGCGTTGATAAGTAGTTTTAAATAGATTTAAGATTTTCATGTATCTTACTTAGAAGAGAATTTTACAAAATAAAAACAGTTTCCAAAAGGAACTTATTGAAGTAAGACCTATTTATTTAGGGCTCCTCTTAACAAGTGTCATGTGAACAATTTTTATACGTAGCTAATAACATTAAATTTACAATAATAAACAAATTATTTTTTTATTTATTATAAACAATGATCTGTTATTCTAGAATCTAGAATATTATAACTAAAAGTAAGGATAAATTAAGATAAAAGATATGCCATAATTTTGGATTTAATTACATCTAGAGATAGTTCAGGGGATAATAAATAGGACAATGAGTTATAATTTTTACAAATAACGCGAAATGGATCGTTTTCAGCAAAACTAGACCTAGAAATTGGTACGGCGCTCTTTTAAAGGAGGTAGGTTTAATAGTTTTAACCGGCAAAGATACGACGGTAGGCAAGTGGCAGCATCCCAGTTAAAGCTTTTTAATGCAAATAGCAGGAGCTGCTTTTGGACAGATTCAATCCTCCTTTGGTGAAAAAAGTATTGCGGACTCCAAACGCTAGAACAGTATTCCAAGATAGGACGAACCAACGATACATATAGAGTTTTAGTTGTGAAAGGATCATCAAATTCTTTAGACCAACGTTTGATAAAAGCTAGCACACCTCAGGCTTTATTAACTGTTAGTGGTATGTTGCCAAAAAGCACTTCAAGATCGTTAACAGTGTTGCCGTCAGCTCGTTACAGAAAAAGGCTAGATTGATTATACAAAAAGGATAGAAAAGGACAAAAATTAAAAAAAAAAGGAAAAAAAAAGACAAAATATTTTTTCCATAAATTTTATGTAATATCACTCTTTATTGGTGGCCAAATCGTTAAAAACATCGTCAATGTCATCATTGAAAGCTTATAAACTTTGATTTTCTGTAGATTGGTTGCTTCCAATCATTTTTGAATGTTGCTTACGAATTTCAAATTCATGGGAACATACGCCTTTCCGGCGTAGCCCAAACCTAAAAAAGAAAAAAGCAATTTAAATAAATTTGTGAAACAAAAGAGTATTAAAATATTTATCTTATCGATAAAATCGCATGTAAAGTTTCGCATTTAAGATTACAACAGGGTTGCATTAATTATCAAGTGCTGCTATCGATATAAAAGTAATGTACATTTGGATTACTTTTCAGCACTTTACACAAAAATAAAAAGCAGATAAAAAGGCCAGGGAAAAATAAAAAAAGGACAGATAAAAGGCTAGGGGATGTTTTAAATTTTTTCCGGCTGACGCAGTTAAAAACCAGACAGATCTGTCCGGAAAAAGGATAAAACGGCAACACTGATCGTTAATTAGGGTAACACGATCTATGACGTTATTTCCAAGAGAGTACGAAACGATGTGAGGCATACTGCGATTGAACGTCATAACCTTACACTTAGAGCAGTTAAGTAAAAGGAGATTGTTTGAGCACCACAAGAAGACTTCGTTAAGGTCTAATTGCAGGTGTCTATGAAGGAAATGGTCTGAGAAAGAATGACATAACTTGACATCATCAGCATACATAAATGTAGTTGCATAGTTTACAACACTAGGTAAATCGTTGACAAAAAGAAAAAAAAGAAGAGGTGCTAAGTGACTACCTTGTGGGACACCAGATAAAACGTTTATAATCTGTGATGTAATGTTTTTAAACAAAACAAGCTACGTGCGGTTTGATAGATAGGGGGTCAACCACAGTACTATTTGTGGGGAAAACCCTATAAGACACAGCTTATGAAAGAGGAGATGGTGGTTCACAGAATCAAACGCTTTGCTAAAGCCAGTGCATAAACATCAGTTTGCATGCAGCTCAGAAAACCTCTGTGGATAAACGAAGTGAATTCAAGATGGTTAGTTGTGGTAGAGCGATGCTTGACAAACCCATGCTGTGAAGTGGAAATAATGCTTTTACAAAAATGTTGCAGTTGGAACGTAACCAGTTTCTCAAGCAGTTTGGGAATCGCATATAGCTTAGCAATCCTCCGGTAGTTCTCAAAAAGTGCTTTAGAGCCTTTCTTATGAAGCGAAATAATAAATGATTCATTCCATTTCTTGGGAAGACATGCCAGCTCCAAGGATAAGTTGAATAAGATAGTGAGAGGATAGCAAAGGATATCAGAACAGTACTGAGAACACAGCTAGGAACATTGTCAGGACCAGAAGAGAATGAGATATCTATTGTTGAAAGAGCTTCGAACACAACCTGAACTCGAAATTTTGAAAAGTAAATGTTGTTGTTTATATGTGGTAATTTATAAGGATAAGAAGAATTGAGGTTATATGAATCGGACGAATAAGTGGTTTGAAAAATTACGCAAAGGGATTAGCAATACCTAGCTCAGAAGAATGTGAAATATTTTTATATGATAGGGAAGGAGGAAAAAGATTTGATTTACGTTTCATATTGACAAAAGAATAGAAGGAGCTTGGATCAATACGAAAGTTTACCTTACAATTCATGATGTACTGCTTATAAAGTTGATCGTTGATAATAATTAACTGGTTGCGAACATAAAGAAAGTTTGACTGATGGCTCATCGATCCTGACTGAAGAAACTTTTTGTAAGCTCTAGATTTCCTGTTCTTAAGACGAGAAAGGTGTTTATTATACCAAGGTGGTTTTGTAGGCAATGATAATGGGACTTCCGGAACAAATTTATTCAAGGCATTATGAATTATTTCGTAAAACAAATCCGTAGCTGCTTCAATTGTGTTTATAGATGAAAGAACATTCCAATCGATTTCACCTAAATGATTCCGAAGGGCTATAAAATCAGTCTTTCTGAAGCATTCGAAACGAGGTTTAGTATTAAAGCAAGCATCATTGTGAGGCACATCAATTAACACCGATGCTAATAGTGTAGGGTGGTGAAAGTCCGTGACTGTCACAGAGGATGACACATTGGAAAAGATAAGGCCCAGAAATCTGCCATGAGTGTTATGAATTGGATTAATTTGAAGCAGGGCAAGATGAGACGAGCCAGTTAAAATTTTCACCGCAATGAACTCAATTCCGAACTCGTTCGGGAAAGGAATAATTTCAGAAGGGTACTCATTACTAACAGCAATGAGGACACCACCTGCAAAAGTTGGACGATCCAATAGAAACACAATGAATTTGGAAACAAGAATTTCATATTTAGAGACAGAGGAGTTAAGCCAAGTTTCAATAAGCACGATAGCATCAAAATCAAAAGAAGCACCCTTTGTAAAAAATTGGCTTAGCTTACCCAGAATACTTCCAACGTTTTGATAGCAGCAGGCAAATACTATGTTATTCAGTTTTTTGAAGCAGTTTCTGCAGGGCTAGGATTCTGAGCGTCTTTTGCCAGGAATTCATGAATGATACTGTGCTCAGGCCAAGCTACAGGATCAAGTGCTTTATCAAGGTAGGAATCAGGTAGGACTATTTAATAAAAAGTTAAACTTAAAAACAGCTATTTCATTAGGAGCGACCTTGAAATGGTTTAACAGGTGACTCCTGACATTATTAACAGTAGCATCCGGTATAAGCCGAGAGACAAATATGGCCTTACGAGGAGCAACCGCCCTCACCGTAAGTCCAGAAGATCGAACTTCAGGCGCCACACCACTCAGAGGCCTTGGAGACATCACAGCAAGATCAGGGGGTAGGTTGTCCAACGATGGGAGTTGTCCGATGATGTCCAACGATGGAGGCTCCAAGATGATAGGAGGCTCGAGATTTGTACTCGGTACGCTGATCGCTTCTTGTAAGGGATAAATATTAGAGTGCCCTGAAGGAAGGCTCATCAAGTCCCTTGGTACTGGAACAGCATCAGTAGGTAGATAAGTAGGCGACGGTAAAATGTTTGGTGTTGAAAATTCATTGACTTGTACAGCATGGGTGTTTGGTCATTGAGCGTTTTCAATGCCGTAAATAAAGACTTGTATTTGTAATATTTGTATTTAATAAGACGTTATAAAAAATGTTTATTTCTGCATGCAGATGAAACTGGATGATCCGCAGATAGACCAGCTTATGGTGCATGCAGGGACGAAAGTAATATACACAGAGAGGGCGGCCCGACAAGTCACCTCGAGCTAAAGCTCTCAAAAGTGGAGAGGGCGGTCCGACCTAGACATTGCCGAGCTAAAACTCTCTAAAGAAAGTCCGTTGAGTCGAGCGGCCGAGAGAGAGTCGGCTTGCGATCAACTAGCTTTTGTATAAACTTAACCCTTTACATGGTGGTGATGCAGATCTGCATCATACCGTTTAAATTCAATTATTTATCAAACTGCGTTACAAAACTGTATAAAAACTTTTTTATGCAGTTCAGAAACTTTCGTTTTTTATATAACAAGTGTTGATCACTCAGAATTCTGTCCAATACTCAACAGGTGATTACTTTTCCAACCAATTTGGTGAATGTGGTAATCTGAATTGGTTGTGCAGTTTCTGACCCAAATTTAAAAAATCAAAAAAAATTGTATAGTTTATTCAATTAATGTTTAAAAACAGGTAAATGATTTATATGATTTATATTTATATATTTATTATTTATATGATTTATATGATATATATTTTATGATTTATATTTAGTTGTATATTATTGAGTTTTTGTGTTTGTTGCATTATAATACAATTAAATCATTAATTTCGCTAAGTTTAAAAAATCGGTTTTTTTTGCTTTTTGTAAAAAAAAATTAAGAAAAACCAACCTTAAAAAAAAAATAAAAAGAAGTGTATTTTTTATTTTCACTTATCTACCGAACAAAAAAAAATCAAGAAAATCGGAGTTATTGCCATGTAAAGGGTTAAGCCTAATAAATAAACATTACCAAACATTACGCTAACATATTTTAACATTAAAATTACACCGGTGGGCTGCTGCCTGACCCGACAATGGGATGTAGGGGTATTCAATAATTTAGCAGTCAGCAGGTTGTTGTTCGGAACTTTTCGTCTGGGGGACTCGCTCGGATTAGCCCAAGGAATTAAGTTTCAAGAGCGAGGAATTGCTCATTAAGGGCCGAGAATTGCATGCGAACATCTAGGAAACTATTTCTCGTCTTGTACGGTCATTTTCGTTGTCGTAATGTTCATTACGTAATGTTAGTGCATACCACAACCCTACAATCGATACCTGCTTGATGTCTATCGATCTAGAGACCCCGGTCCCTTTGGAAAGCGGGACATCTCTAAGCTTCTTCCAATTATTACGACTGAAACACATTTTTTGTTATACTGCCAACATTGTTTGATCTCTAAAATCAATTCAAATTAAATTCAGTGACATACTTGAAACAAACCCTGTGTTTTTATAAAACGGCAACAGCAAAGTCCCCATAGCAGACTTCTGCTAATCATTGACTCCCGTATTTCTATCGGCTCAGTCACAACACGCCTGTTTCATAAAAGTCCGCATCTCTGACTCGATTTCTTTACAAGCGATGCAAGACCACGTCAGGCCGTTTCTTGTTGATAAGGTCACTTATCCGTCCATTGTGTCCTCCTCCAGCACATTTAATATGTGAGCAGTTGTTGCAGAGCCAACAAGACAGGTATGAGTCTCCCGTGATGAATCCACCAAATTCACATTTTATTGCTGTGCAAATAAGACTAATTTTTGACGGATTTCAGACCACTGTTGTAGCGTGTAAAGAATTTAGGCTCTCTGAAGCACTCTGTAGCCGAGAGTGGACGATCAGATCGGATGTAAGAGGCGACGTTACAAAAGAGATGTGCAACGAAAGTTTGGCGTCATGAAGTACAACAAACTCCACAGTAACTATGATGTAACGGTTTACGTCCAGGGAGTACAGCTCGGAGAGACTTATGTTGGAGAATATAGTTAAAGCGCAACAGAGATAACTTTAAACGAGATAACTTTTAACTGTATAAATAGGAAATTAATGGTTCAATGAACTTATTAAGTCGAATTTATTTTTAGAGGTTAATCGTTATATTTCCACTTGTCGCGGAAGGAGAAAGCTTGAGTTCAAGATCGAAAATAATTGCAAACTAACAAATGGGATCGAAGAAACACGTCCGGGTACGGCAAGTGAATATACAGAATTATTGATTATTAAATATTATTAAAATAAATAAATATATTAAATATTATATAAATTATTATTATTATTATTATTATTATTATTATAATATACAATATATTATACATACATACAGACATAAACATAAACGTTAGTTTGCAAGCACACATACATATTTACGTTCCACAACGCAAGTGTATTTGCCCGCGCATAGACTTCATACAAACATACGTTCCGCAACGCAACTGCATTCGCTCGCACAAAATTTCATATATATATACATTCCGCAATTCCGCTACGGTTCTGGGCGCACAGTGGGACAGATCGTGTTCGCCGCGAGCAAATAAATTTTACTTCGGGATTTTCGGAATTTAATATAATTAATCATGAACTCTAGCGGCGCCGTCACAGGAGCACCCACTCCAACCCTTAGTGCTATTTAAGGTGCAAGGCCCTGGGTATTATCCAGGACTTACAGAGGATCCAAGGAGCTCTTCAGCCTGTTTCCAAGGTGGATGATGCCATGCTATACGTGCGACAGGGTCAGATAGCCACCATGTTCAGCGACTTCAAGGCCATCCACGGGAGCTTGAGGATTTGGACATTTTGCAGATCAGCAGTGACCTTCGATGGACTGTTTCCAACGGGTCAAAGGTCAACGTTTTCAAGTGCTGTCTCCTCTGCCGCTCCCTACGTTGAGCGGTGGATACTCGGAATCGGCTGAATTTTACTCGATCTTCTCCACAATCGTCGGCAGCAATCCTCGTATTAGTAAGGTGGAAAAGCTGCAAAGATTGCGATCTTGCCTTCGGGAGTCCGCTTTCGAAGCAGTTCGTTCCTTGGAAGTCTCCGCCGAGAACTATGATATCGCGCTGAATTTACTGGAGAAACGATTTAATAACCGTCGTTTAATATTCAGGCACACACAATAGCAGCTCTTCGAGCCTTAAAGATTTTGGGTTCATCCGTTCAGATCGCCAGCTGCATCATCGTCTAGGTTCTGCTTCAAAGGTTGGACCCAGCTACCCAGGCTAAGTGGGAGGAGAGCCAAAACTCTTCAGGTTCAGACGCCATCCCTACTTGGGAGTCGATGGCCGAATTTTTGGAGCAGCGATGTAGGACGCTGGAGGCTATGGACGTGGCCATGGCTGCATACGCCGCGGGCGCTCACATGGGAAGGCGTCGAGGTGCAAAAAATAGTAGATCATTCTTTATTATTACTAATTCGCTTCCCTCTGCCTGTGTTTTATGCGGTGGATGGTCCCATATAATGTCTGCATGCCCTCGATTTCTATCAATGCCCCCTGAGATCCACCTGAGGCCAGGCGACTCCGTCTTTGTCGGAAGTGTCTGCAAACGGGCCATCACATGCGCGAGTGCTTCGCTGCTAATTGTCGCAGTTGTGGAAGGAGGCATCACAGCCTGCTGCATTTTCTGGAGCCGCAGGCATCTAGCGTCCAACCTTTGGTTGGTCCTCCCACGTCAGCTCAAGGTCGTAGCGGCAATATATCGTTGCTTGCTACAGCGAACATTCTTGTTCTTAGTCGCGCTGGATCCCTTGTTTCAAGCCGAGTTTTGTTGGATTCTGGATCTCAGGTGCACGTGGAGGTACAAATCATTCATGGCGGTGTCTGGTATTGGCGATACCGACTTTGCGACAGATGGATTCTCTGTTGATGTTCTTCTGCGGTCCCACTGCTCCGAATTCTCGGCCCTGGTTAACGCTGTCATCGCCGCCAATATCACGGAACTGCAGCCGTGACAACATAGCTTCAGTTTGGATGTCTCCAGTTGGAATATTCCTGGCAATCTTTCTGGATTCCGGCGCTTACGCTGTGAGGCTTCCGTTAAAATGCGGTTCTAAGTTGCAGGGAGAATCTTACCCCCAAGCCGTTCGACGGTTTCTTTCCCTCGAAAGGAAGCTCTGTTGCCGTCCTCAATTGAAGGAGCAATATACTGCCTTCATAAAGGAGTATTTGGAGTTGGGTCACATGTCTCCAGTCCCTGCTGATGCGAGCGTCACTGGCCAATACCTTCTGACACACCATTATGTTTTAAAGGATTACAGGTCAACAACCAAGCTCAGGGTTGTTTTTAATGAATCTGCTGTCACAACTTCTGGATATTTATTGAATGACGTTTGGATGTCTGGCCCAGTTATTCAGCCAAAGTTACTGCATATTCTATTAAGGTTCCGATGCCATCGGGTGGCCATTACTGGAGATATTTGCAAAATGTATCGTTGCGTCAGGGTTTGTCCTGAGGACAGCTATCTTCTGTGTATTCTTTGGCGGGATTCTACCCAGGATGAGTAACAGCTTTTTAAGCTGGATACTGTCACCTATGGACCGAAGCCTGCTTCATTTTTAGCAGTTCGGACAATGCATGAATTGGCAGATGATGAGCCATTAATGTTTCCAAAGGGGACCGAAATTCTGCGTCGCGACTTTTATGTGGATGTTCTACTTTCAGGAGGCGACTCTATTGATGAAGCTATTAGCATAATGTAGCAAAGATCCGGGATCCTTGCCAAAGGCCAATTTCAGTTAAGGAAGTGGGGCTTCATTGTTGCTGACGTGCTGGATAAAGTGCCTTAAGAAGATCGGGAGTCTTTCCTAAGGTTTGATGATGGCAGCAACTTCACAAAGACACTGGGTCTTGCTTGGGATCCTGCAACTGATCGCTTGCTATTTTCTTTTGAAGGGCTTCAGTCAATCTCAAATCCCACTAGGCGCATCGTTCTTAATTCAGTCGCTGGGCTTTATGACCCATTAGGCCTTGTCGGTCCTGTAATTTCAAAGGCGAAGATCTTTCTCCAGAAACTGTGCCGGGAGAAGTTGTCCTGGGATGAAAGTGTTCCTCAAGCTCTTCACTGCGACTGGAATATGATTTGGAGCAGCTTTGTTAGTACGCAGCGCGCCGAATTCCCTAGATGGGCGCTAACATCGAAATCCGAGGTGGAGGTCCATGGATTCTGTGACGCCAACATTAAGGCGTATGGGGCATGCGTTTATGTCGTGTCCAAGGGCGCAGGATTTGCAAGATATTTACTCTGCTCGAAGTCCCGAGTTGCGCCTTTAAAGACTGTAACGGTGCCGAAGCTGGAGTTATCGGGAGCCGAGTTGTTGGCTCGACTTATGTCGGAAGTAGCACAGTTGAAGGTCTACGTTGGAAAGTATTTTTGCTGGAGTGATTCTGCTGTGGCTCTGTCTTGGATTCGAGAAGAACCCTCTCGGTTTAATGTTTTCATCGCCAATCGAGTTTCGACCATTCGGAAGCTAACTAGAGAAATGGAGTGGCGGTATGTTCCCACTTGCTTGAACACAGCAGACATCCTGTCGCGTGGTGCTCTTCCCAATGAATTGGTTGAGAATAAGCTGTGGTCTCACGGTCCTTGGTTTCTCATTGGATCCCAAGAAACGTGGCCAACCGAGGTCTCATCTGAGAGATCGACTCTGGAGTTACGTGCAAGGGTCCTGCTGATTCAGTCTCCGTACGTGGATATAACAGCGGTTTTTAAGTATGCTAATTCGTTTCCAGCGCTGCAGAGGGTATTCGCTTACGTATAAAAGTTTTCTAAACGAATTCGCCACAACGGTGTCACGGCAAGCGATATAAAATTTAGAACACAGCTGTTATTGCGACTAGTGCAGCATGTGCATTTTTGGGACGACATAAAGGCGCTTCAAAATGGAAAAGAGCGGCATCCAGTGCCCTTGCCTCATCCTCTCCCTTCATGGATAAATTTGGTCTGTTGCGCGTAGACGGTCGGCTAAAAAATTCGTCGTTGGATTTTGATAGTCAGCTCCAATTATACTTCCAAGAAGCCATCCAGTTACGCTGGCTATAATTGTTGACTTCCATGAGCGGAATTTACATACGGGAAATCATTCGGTGACGAAGGCATTACACAAATGCATCCGATGCTTCTGGGCAAAGCCTCGGTTGTATGAGCACATTATGGCTGATCTCCCGGAGCAAAGAGTCAGCGGCTCCCAAATCTTTAGAGTCACTGGTGTGAATTTTTATGGGCCTTTCTTTTATAAGCCGGAAGTGCGTAATAAGGCTCCAGTAAAATGTTACGTCAGAGTTTTCATTTGTTTTGCTACCAAAGCCGTCCACCTGGAGCTTGTAAGGGATCTGTCCACCATTTCTTTTCTGCTTTGAAGCGGTTGATATGCACCCGCCGAAGGCCTCAACATATTTGGTCTGACAACGCAACCAACTTTGTTGGAGCCAAAAACGAGCTAAAGGAGCTGCGCCGATTATTTCTAAGCGAAGAGCATCAACGGGCACTGCTGAAGTTTTGCTCTATGGAGTCCATCGAATGGCATTTTATTCCTCCTCGATCTCCGCATTTCGGTGGTCTGTGGGAAGCGGCTGTTAAAACCGCCAAGCACCATTTTTACCGAGCTGTCGGATCTGCAGTTCTTGGATTCGAGGAGCTGCGAACGCTGCTGTGCCATATTGGGGCTGTTATAAATTCACGACCCTTATTGTCTCTTTCAGAGAATCCTGCAGACCTTGATGTTCTGACCCCAGCTCATTTTTAAACTGTTGGTCCGTCAGTCAGCTTTATCGAGCCTGATGTCACAAAGCTGAACTTCAACCGGTTGGACAGCTGGCAGCGTGTGTCTTTCCTGCAGCAGTCCTTCTGGTCCCGATGGAAGGAGGAGTACCTAAACCTTCTCCAGAACCGCTCCAAATGGTGTGCCGCCGGTCCTGCCTTGGCCCCGAACGATGTGGTGCTAATAAAGGTCGAGAACCTACCTCTGATGAAATGGCCGCTTGCGAGAATAATGGAGAACCTGGTCGAGATGGAATCTTTAGAGTGGCGGTGATAAAAACCTCATCTTGAGTCACCAAGCGAGCAGTGTCTAAGCTGTGCCTGTTGCCCCGTAAGGATGAAGTTGGAGTAGAAGCCCCAACTGGGTGGAGAATGTTAGGTATATCCTATAGCTGGCAAAATAATAAGACATGCCAAATTTTATAAGGATCGGCCGACGCATAAAATGAAAAAAACGATCTTGTTTTTTTTTATCAAACGCATAAAATGTCTACAAAAAGTCTTCGGAGACTTCGGCAAAGGTACGAAGATTCCTTTGAGGAACATTAAAATAATAAGTCTCAGTAAAAAAGGGCAATGTTATCAGCGACTACATTGTTGACAAAAGTCAAAGCTGCCGATCCTCGAATGTGCAAACATTGAGAAGAAGGCAGGGGCTTTTAAATTAGTTCACGTGCCTTTTTACAAAGCCCAGCACAGAGACCGCTTATTGTAACGGGTAAACAGACTCTTCGATAAGTTTAATGGGAGAAGATTACGGGAGCATCATGATTAAACTCTGGATATATCCTCCTGTAACAAGTAACTGTCACTAATGGAATTAATGGCCTTATAGATTTAAGGTCTTCCGCATACATTAAGAAGAAGGCATGACGAAAGCATGAAGAGATGTCACTAATAAAGATATTAAATAGGAAAGGTCCTAGAGAGCTGCCTTGTGAGAGAAAGTGACAAATGGAAAAATGGATAGCGTCTCCAATAGAAACGTGGAAAGGTCGGTCTGCCAGATTAGACTCAAAGCAACTTAATAAGGAGGAATGAATACCTTATTTATATAACTTGCAAGGCAAGAAACCATGGAGGATGGTTGGAGGATATGAAATTACGTCAGAAATGTCAATTTTTTAGTAGCTATCTGCTCGAGTATCCAGTGACGTTGCAAGTGACGATTTTAGCTGTAGTTCGATAGTTGATAACATCAGACCTACTGCCACCTCTATAAATAGGTGTGATGGAAGTAATTTTCGACACGACCACTCGGGGGAACTATCAGATGAGAGCTACAAGGAGAGCCACAGTTAAAGGGGATTAGAAAGGGAAGCGAAGCTCTCTTAATAAAGAGTGGGGAAATACCATCCAAGTCAGGTGTGTGTTAAACGGTAAAATGTCCTGTGGCTTCAACTAGGTCACAGTCTAGTATGTCCATGTTACTCACATTGAGAAAAGAAAGTGGTTAAGAAGAGTTTCATTACCACTTCAAGGAACCTTCGGCTCCAAGTTAGAGGCAAAGTATTTAGCAAAAAGTTCAGAAACGCGCTGATCCGAGTCGGCTACTAAATTACCATAACATGTGGAAAAGACAACCAAGAATTTAGTATAAAAATCACCAATTGAGCCATCCGAAAAAAGGGAAACTCAATCAAAAGCTGAAATAGAGGCATTAATAAGTGACAAGTTAGGATCATTCAGATGATAATATGGAATGGGAGATGAGTTTTAAAGAGGTTAAACTCAATATGAATTACTAACGGCTTATAGTACATATCACATGGACTTAAAGGTACATTTCAAAATAATACTTTTTTAGTAGAATCAAGAATCACTGATAAATCATTAAAAATAATATTTACTTGGGAGAGGCCCAGACTAAAAATATCGTTTGAACGTTTGCTAGGTAGCATGCAGGGTGATTCTGGGTCCCAAGACCACACGATAGAGCTTAAGTTTAAATTGTCAGCTACCATCAAAGCAGTACGGTCCAACGTTAATAGATAGATATTAAATGCGCTGTTTGGAGGTATATACGACGCAATGATGATGAATGGGCCATGGATGCCCAGGATTGGAACGGCAAGCTGATCCAGTAGAGGGTCGGCAAACGGAAGGTGTAGTAATGTAGCTTGAAGAGATCGACGAGATATTCGAAATACTTGGTACAAGTTAGGCTCGAAGAACTCAGAGGAGCTAAACTTGTTATACCCTTGCAGAGGGTTTTATAATTTTGGTCAAAAGTGTGCAATGGTGTGAAGGAGACATTTCCGACCCTATAATGTATATATATTATTGATCAGAATCACCTCCTGAGTTGATATGAGTATGTAACATAATACAACCCACAATTTTGAAGATTTTGAAGATAGAAAGTTGAAACTCGTACAGATTCTAATTTTGGTCAGTCGATCCGACCTACCAAATTTCATACCGATCGCCTAACTATATCTTATAGCTGCCATATAACTGAACGATCGAAAATGGTATTTGGTAAAAATTACCAACTTTGGTACTTTTGAAGATAAAAGCTTTCGGCTTGTTTTTAGATTTCGTGTTGTAATAAATTGGTTATATTATTTTATTCCCATAATGATCGGCCCACTAAATCCGATTTTTGCGATATATATCCGGTTTTAACTGCAAGGGTATATTAACTTCGGCTCCACCCGAAGTTAGCTGCCATATAACTGAACGATCGAAAATGCTATTTGGTAAAAATACCTACTTCGGTATTTTTGACGATAGAAGCTTGGGACTTTTTTTTAGATATTTTATTGTAATAAATTGGTAATATTATGATATTCTCATAAAAATCGAGCAACTATATCCGATGTTTCCGGTTTTAACTGCAAGGGTATATTAACTTTGGCCTCGCACGAAGTTAGCTTTCCTTTCGTGTTAAGTTATTATTTGATCGTAATTCAGCAAGTCAATCTCTTAGTGCTATAGCGTGAACATTATTTTTTGTGACGATAGCTTGATTATCGCTCTGTAATTGGTGAATATGTGATTTGAACATTTTCAACAATTCATTGTGGCCGTTCAATAGAGCATCTAGCTCGCTGACGATATGTCTGGCATAAAATGAATCAAGGTTATTATAATAACAACGTGCATTCACGCGATTGGCAAGTGCGCTTCTGGAATCCTCGCCGCCCATAAAGTAGGTTTGTAAGAATTTTTGTGGTTCGTTTGGCATTGACAGCAGTGACCCCATTTAATGATAAACTTGGCCTCTGATTTTTAATGTAGAATTGTAAAGTTGACCATTTGCATTAGTATGTCGATCTATTTCGTTTGCTCCGAACGATGTCATTTAAAAGCATGAATTGAATGTTCGAATTGATTTCAGGTTAGAATCTGGATCCGTGCCGATAAGAAAGCCGTCCAATGGTTCTGGTGGGGTTTCAATTTTTGGTAGTTGCTCTTTTCCTGACGCGAACACATCCCAGCTGGCTCATTTTTGAATTTCAGAGCATGACAATGCGGACATTCCTTGTCCATAGCACCAATAGCACAATTTGAGTGAGCACAATACTCAATATCAGGCTCATACTGGAATGCTAGACCCAGGAATGAATAAGAAATAAATGCTCGATGTACCTCTTATCGTTTTTGGTCATTTGTTTTGCGTCTATTGACTGGGAAACGGCGTGATTGTCGTTGTACTAATCTTCTGACTTCATTGCGTTCAGCTCGTGTATCTTCTGGCTCTTCTTGATGCAATTGCGCTATTCTAATATGTACATCAGTATTTTGTTGCTGGATCTGTTCTTCGGTTCTTTCGGATCTTCTATTTCGCATGTTCCGAGATCTACTTGTATCACGGCTCAAATCACCCTCTTTGCGTTTTCTTGGCATTGCTCACTGTACAAAACACTCATTAAGGGGAGGGTAAGGTCAAATCATGCGAAAAAAGCCATGTTTTTGTGATTTTTTTCCTGACGACACAGTTAAAATTTATTTATTCAACCAACGGTATATTAAAGTGTGACATTAGAAGAATGTTTAATAAAATTTTTACAAAAAAATATTTTAGAATATGGCAATGGTAGCAATTGTCCGGACGTTTCGCCAAAAAAAGTTGAATTGCGGTGCCCCTCATAACTCGTTGCTGGATCATTTGTAATCAAAAAATGAAAATTCATTCGTTAGATAATAGTTCGCCCCAGGTAACGCTGTAAAAGTTTTTTGAAAATTGCAATTTTTTAATTTTTTCGAAGACTTTGAAGTGAAAAACTTAATTTTTTTGGAAAAAATCGGTTAATTTGACATTGCAAAATCAAAATTATGAACAAAAAAAAAAAAAAAACTCGAAAAACTCGAAATATTGTTTAAAATTTCAAAAGGATCGGTGCGGTAGTTTTGAAGTTATGAGGGGCACCGACTTTGAAAACGTGAGTTGTGGGAAAAACGCTTTAAAGTTTTAAACACAAAAAAAATCCAGTGTAAAACGTTTATACCAGGTGTACCGGTATGAAGTGAGCGTCAAGATACAGAGGTCTCGATTGGAAACGTTTGTTGTGAACGAGCCTTTACTTTTTTTTTGTTTGTTTGCTATGACATCTCTGATCTCAACATATTTAGTATACATCAAGTCATTGAACAGACAACATTATATTTTTTTATCTCGTTAAAAATGTCGAGTTTTGTACCAGAAAGTGATGATTTGCGGAAAGCATTAATTTTATGTCTCGAAGACACTAAAGAAAATCGATTTTGCATCGGATTGTTACTGTCGATGAAAATTGGATTTATTTTAAGAATCCTAAACGGAAAAAATCATGGGTTAATCCGGGCAGCCATCAACATCGACTGCAAAACCAGATCGATTTGGCAAGAAGACAATTTTGTGTGTTTGCTGGGACCAGAAAGGTGTGGTGTACTACGAGCTCCTTAAAGCTGATGAAACTGTTAATAAAGATCGCTACTGACAACAAGTGATCAATTTGAACCATGCATTGATCAAGAAATGACCAGAATTGGCCAGAAGACACGGCAAGTTAGTTTTGCTCTATGACAATCCACCTGCCCACAAAGCAAAACTGGTTCAGGATTCAATCAAAACACTTGGCTGGAAGCTGGTACCCCACCCGCTGTATTCACCAGACTTGGCTCCTTCCGACTACCATTTGTTTTCAACGATGGGACACGCATTGGCTGAGAAGCAGTCCTGAGCAGGACGAGGAGGTCGAAAATGTGGTGTCTGGTTGGTTTGCTTTAAAAGATGAACAATTTTATTGGTGTGGTATCCACAAATTGTCAGAAAGGTGGTCAAAATGTATAGAAAACAAACGTCAATACTTTGAATAAAATGTTTTTTACTTTCCGATTAATATTTTGTGTTTTTGTTCAAAAAAAAAACGCTCATTTCATACCGGTACACCTGGTAAGCAACTTCGTCAATAACTAATAACTTCGTCAATTTTGCTTTAATTGACTTGAAATTTTGACACAATATTCTTCAGATATTATGCATTCAATTTAAAAAATAAAAAAAAAAATGAAAAAAAAAGTTAATACCTTAGCCTCCCCTTAATAGAATTAATGTATTTACTTAATGATGGATTTTTGCTTCAGTTTAAATTGAGTTAAAATGCTATGGTAGCGTGAGTTTGTTAGTGTGATGAGGTAGTAACTCACTTTATATGCGATTTTTGGTAAGTCGAACAGGATTTAAGAGGATGAAAAATAGATGTTGGCGGATTCTCAGACCTACTCAATACGCTCTCAAAATTTCATGAGAATCGTATAGCCGTCTCGGAGGCGTATGGTAACAAAAATTGTGACACGAAAATTTTAAATATATAAATTATTTTCACGAAACGAATCATTCAAATTAATTTTTTTACAAAAGTGTTTTTAAACCTAAATGTTTTCTTTTTTTTTTTGGTATTTTATGCGATAGGATCCCATAGGATCATAAATTTTTTCAAGAAATTCCCAATCCTTTGGTCGGTTATCAATCAGATGACTTGTAACTTTCTCAGCGCCATTCTTTTGTTTTTCTGTACATTTCGAGCAATCAGTTAGCATTGCGTCAGGAAGAATTTCTAAAAACATCATTAATAATGAAAAAACAATATTTTTTTGAACCACAAACTAACCTTTCAGCATTTTGCCATCGGGTGTGCAAGGCCCTTCATTTTCAAGGCATTTAATATAATTGTTAAGCAAACGGTCTTGATTCAGTATTTCATCCAAGTTTACATTATCGAACTCATTGTTATAGAAGCTTTTAATAGATGAAATTTTTGTAGAAGCTCTAGGATTCGCTTGTCCATCATTGTGATAAATGAATGTGCATATTAATGCAACGAATAAAAGCGATTTTACCAAGCTTTCGTTATGGTAAAGCATTTTAAATGTTAGAAAAAGGGAAATGATTCGTTTTATATAAAGACATTCAACTAGATATTTTATTGCGTGCATACATCTTGCATGATAATTTAGTAAATTCATGCATTTTAAACTAATTTTAACTGATTGCTATAACTCAATCTGCCCATGCCGTCATAAACAATGCGTTTATTTAAAAGGTACATATACATACATGCACATCTTTAAACATAATCCGCACTTTTAGATAAACAAAAATTTATCCTTTATTAGCGATGCAATTTCTTTAACCCTCAATATACTTTCTTTAAATGTACACATTTCTACCAGACCAAAATACATTTTTTTTTGTTTTCTTCTGTTTATTGAATCTTTTCTTATTATAATAAGACATACTGTCGGTTCATGCGACAGCGGAAAAATTTGGATGCAAATAATTCGTGTCACCTGTGTCGTCGCGCCGTATGATCATATCAACCCCCATTTTGTCGCCATCTCGACACCGATGGTAAGCTTTCGTTGAGGTATTGCATTTTACATGTCAAGAAACTAGAAATTTTATTGCGTGCATATTTTGCATGATAATTTTTTAAATTAATGCATTTCAAACTAATTTAAGGTGATTGATATAACTTAATCTGCCCATGTCGTCAATAACAATGTATTTATTAAAAACGACTCGTTCAGAATCTCGTTCACATAAGCCTGAAATATTAAGCGTCGGTTTTAAAGATTTTAGAGATCAGTAGCGAGCTGTGATGGACTGTTTCCGAGCTAGTAGGGACGATGCATGCCGCAATCAAGCACAAGATGTCACTTCGCTCTGCTCGAATTGCTTCTCACTTCTGGGAGAAGTCAAAGGTTTCAGCGTCTGTTGCCTGACCCGACATATATTTATTATTATTTCATATTCATATTTCATTTTATTCATATGCACGACTTAGCGATGAAATTTCATAAACCCATGTGTGCTCATTTTCTCTTCATCGCGTTCACTCTCTGGCGGATAACCTGGGTCCGTGAACGAGAGCGGTCGCCGGTAACTTGCGTTACCGTTTATCTCTCAATATCTCATGCTTTTGCAGTTTTGTCGTCTTGGTCACTCCGCAAGCGTTGTGGCGCGCTTTTTTATCTTATGTCGCCCTTGCAGAGGGTACAAAAATACTATAAAAACAAGAAAGGAAAGCTAACTTCGGGCGGAGCCGAAGTTTATATACCCTTGCAGTTAAAACCGGATATATATTGCAAACATCGGATACAGTTGGCCGATCCTTATGGGAATAGGAATATATAATCAAAATCTAAAAAAAGTCCCAAACTTCTATCTTCAAAAATACGAAAGTTGATATTTCTACCAAAAACCATTTCCGATCGTTCAGTTATATGGCAGCTATGGGATGTAGTCGGCCGATCCTAATGAAATTTGATAGCTTGGATCAACTGACCAAAAATAGAATCTGTATTAAATTCCAGCTTTCTATCTTCAAAAACACGAAAGTTGGGTCATTTCCGATCGTTGAGTTATATGGCAGCTATAGGATATAGTCGGCCGATCCTTATGAAATTTGGCATGTCGTATTATTTTGCCAAAAATAGCTCTCATGTCAAATTTGAACTCTCTAAAAACACCAAAGTTATACCATTTCCGATCAATCAGTTATATGGCAGCTATAGGATATAGTCGGCCGATCCCGGCCATTCCGACTTATATACTGCGTGCAAAGGAAAGAAGGGTGTGTGCAAAGTTTCAAGACGATAGCTTTAAAACTGAGAGACTAGTTTGCGTAGAAACAGACAGACGGACAGACGGACAGACGGACATGCTCATATCAACTCAGGAGGTGATCCTGATCAAGAATATATATACTTTATAGGGTCGGAGATGTCTCCTTCACTGCGTTGCACACTTTTGGACAACATTATAATACCCTCTGCAAGGGTATAAAAATGTGATGTAGTTGGCCAAACAATATAAGAATATAATAATATAACCAATCTATTACAATACAAAACCTAAAAAAAAGTCCCAAACTTCTACTTCAAAAATATCAAAATTGGTATTTCTACCAAAAACCATTTCCGATCATTTAGTTATATGTCAGCTATAAGATATAGTCGACCGATCGTTATGAAATTTGGTAGGTCGGATTAACTGACCAAAAATATACTCTGTACTAAGTTCCGGCTTTCTATCTTTAAAAACACGGAAGTTGGGTCATTTCCGATGGTTCAGTTATGTGGCAGCTATAGGATATAGTCGGCCGATCCTAATGAAATTTGGTAGGTTGGATCAACTAACCAAAAATAGAGTCTGTACTAAATTCCAGCTTTCTATCTTCAAAAACACGAAAGTTGGGTCATTTCCGATCGTTGAGTTATATGGCAGCTATAGGATATAGTCGGCCGATCCTTATGAAATTTGGCATTCAGTCGTATTATTTTGCCAAAAATAGCTCTCATGTCAAATTTGAACTCTCTAACTCTAAAAACACCAAAGTTATACCATTTCCGATCAATCAGTTATATGGCAGCTATAGGATATAGTCGGCCGATCCCGGCCGTTCCGACTTATATACTGCGTGCAAAGGAAAGAAGGGTGTGTGCAAAGTTTCAAGACGATAGCTTTAAAACTGAGAGACTAGTTTGCGTAGAAACAGACAGACGGACAGACGGACAGACGGACATGCTCATATCAACTCAGGAGGTGATCCTGATCAAGAATATATATACTTTATAGGGTCGGAGATGTCTCCTTCACTGCGTTGCACACTTTTGGACAAAATTATAATACCCTCTGCAAGGGTATAAAAATGTGATGTAGTTGGCCAAACAATATAAGAATATAATAATATAACCAATCTATTACAATACAAAACCTAAAAAAAAGTCCCAAACTTCTACTTCAAAAATATCAAAATTGGTATTTCTACCAAAAACCATTTCCGATCATTTAGTTATATGTCAGCTATAAGATATAGTCGGCCGATCCTTATGAAATTTGGCATTCAGTCGTATTATTTTGCCAAAAATAGCTCTCATGTCAAATTTGAACTCTCTAACTCTAAAAACACCAAAGTTATACCATTTCCGATCAATCAGTTATATGGCAGCTATAGGATATAGTCGGCCGATCCCGGCCGTTCCGACTTGTATACTGCGTGCAAAGGAAAGAAGGGTGTGTGCAAAGTTTCAAGACGATAGCTTTAAAACTGAGAGACTAGTTTGCGTAGAAACAGACAGACGGACAGACGGACAGACGGACATGCTCATATCAACTCAGGAGGTGATCCTGATCAAGAATATATATACTTTATAGGGTCGGAGATGTCTCCTTCACTGCGTTGCACACTTTTGGACAAAATTATAATACCCTCTGCAAGGGTATAAAAATGTGATGTAGTTGGCCAAACAATATAAGAATATAATAATATAACCAATCTATTACAATACAAAACCTAAAAAAAAGTCCCAAACTTCTACTTCAAAAATATCAAAATTGGTATTTCTACCAAAAACCATTTCCGATCATTTAGTTATATGTCAGCTATAAGATATAGTCGACCGATCGTTATGAAATTTGGTAGGTCGGATTAACTGACCAAAAATATACTCTGTACTAAGTTCCGGCTTTCTATCTTTAAAAACACGGAAGTTGGGTCATTTCCGATGGTTCAGTTATGTGGCAGCTATAGGATATAGTCGGCCGATCCTTATGAAATTTGGTAGGTCGGATAAACTGACCAAAAATATACTCTGTACTAAGTTTCAAATATATAATAAGTACTAAGTTCCAGCTTTCTATCTTTAAAAACACGAAAGTTTGGTCATTTCCGATCGTTCAGTTATATGGCAGCTATAAGATAAAGTCGGCCGATCCTTATGAAATTTGGTAGGTCGAATAAACTGACCAAAAATATAATCTGTACCAAGTTCCAGCTATTCTATCTTCTACCTTCTTTCCTTTGCACGCAGTATATAAGTCGGAACGACCGAAAATGTTTAAATTTTGTACGAGAAAATAATACGACATGCCAAATATTATAAGGATCGGCCGACTATATCCTATAGCTGCCATATAACTGAACGATCGAAAATGACCCAACTTTGGTGTTTTTGAAGATAGAAAGCTGGAACTTAGTACTTATTATATATTTGGTCAGTTTATCCGACCTACCAAATTTCATAACATTTCTTTGGTTCGTTATTGTATCGCTGCATTGCCCAGTCATTGTCTTCCTCTGTGTACAGTGACTGACAAAAGTCGGCAAACAGTCGCGACATATGTAGGTAATATACATAATTCTGTGCCGGTTCCGGATCATCAACAACATACTGAAACAAGAAAGGGAGTCAAGTTTCCCGACTATATTGTACTCGGTACTCATCTTTTCCAACCACAATTTAGCTAACCTTTAAAGTTTAAAGCCTAGTACTCTGACGACGAAAATCCGCTGTAACACGTGTGATAGCGAAATCGCTCTTTTTTTGGCTACCGAGCGAGTGTGACCAAAAAAAATTATGGAAAAGGGTAATACACTGAACAGCTGTTCTCTTTCTCTCTCTCTCTTTCTAATATTTCTCTTTCAATTTTCGCTCCATGTTTGGGGTGTCAAAATAAATCAAATGAATTATTCAGATCAGCTGTTTACTTTTTTTTAACCGGCAACGCCATTCAATTTGACAGCCATCCTTTTCGTCGTTACCACGTATGAGTACCACCAAAATTTAGCAGGCACAAATTTCTTCTTCTTCCTTTTTTCACACCGTTTTTTTTATATGTTAAAGGGTTACAGCGGATACAGTAACAAGTGTTACAGCGGATTTTCGTCGTCAGAGTACTAGGCTTAAACAACAACGGTATGGATTCTCAGCAACAAATTTTTGTTGCATACTTTTTCTCGTTGACAAAAAAAGAAACAACTACTACCCTTTCCTACTTCCTTCGTCACTACTACCGATTAAGTAGGGAAGCCAACTGAGAAGTCTGTTACTCCGTTAAAAATTATCTGACTTGGCTGATTTTTGATTTGTAGGTATAGAATGACATCAAAACTTTTTCCAAAAACATTAATGAACTGGCGCTACATCCAGATTTCTAGTTTGTGGCGGGAGGGGGCGAGTCCAATTTTAAATCGGAGCTCTATCTCTTGGTATATATATGTGTATATCTCCTAAAAATCGGCCGATTTGGATGAGATTTGTTTTTATGTTATATATTAACTACAGAAATAGCTTCGCATTTCTCATTTTTTATCAAGAATATATACTTTATGAGGTCGGAGTTGATTCTTTCTCTTTCACACGACTACAATATACAGTTGTATTCCACGATTACCGGGGATAAAAAATAAACCCTTTCCTGGACTCTGATGCATCTCCTGGAATGCTACAGCTTTGGAGCCAGAAAGGCTTGTGAAAGGCTTACAGGCTATATTCTTTTAAGGTTTCGCTTTCCTGCGGGGTTAACTGGGGACATTTGTAAAATGTATCGGTGTGTCTGAATGTATTCTTCTGACAGCTACCTCAAATGTATTCTCTGAAAAATACATCGGATTTCTCCTCTCAAGACATAAACTGTATCTAAACTGTAACTTAATGGAGCAATGCATATCAAGGAAAATATGGGCTATTCCTGGGGTCGTGAACGTACGTTCGTACGCAATTAGTGCCAAAAAATTAAAGAAAAAAACATTTTCTGAAACTTTTTTTTTTGTTTCCGATAGCATTTGGTGAATTCTTTTCTTAGTGTAAATTATGGTTCTAATGGATTTTTCATTTTCACAATATTGGCAAATTCATAATATTGGCATATTTCGCGAACGTACGCGAAATGGAAGTCGGTTTTGGCTTGCTCAAGATAAATAAATCTGCGAATTGGAATGGAATATTTTAATGCAATAACTTTACTTTTAAAATAGAGGCATGTAGCTTTCTATCTGTAGCGGGTCGCAAACTTACGAAATTTTTTTTTTTTACTTAATTTTTTTTATAAATAAATTGATATTTTCTTGAAAACTCATGTTTCACCAAATTTTTGTTTGTATGAAAAATTAAATTTTAATTTTATTTTTAATTTTAATTTAATTCAATTTCAATTGTCACTTTTTTTTATCCATCTACAAATATTTATTATATTATTATTTTTTATACGTACGTCATACATACGGTCGCAAACGTCGCCAATTTAAAATTCAATATAAAAAAAATTTCTTGAATAAGGGATTTTTTTTTTAAGTTTCAATAGTGTACATTAAAATGACTTAACACATGAAGTTTCATCCATCTGCTTTCACTTAATGCGAAGCAATTACAATAAAATTATGTTTTGGGTCGCGATTAGTACGATTAGAACATAGATAAGAATCAAAATACAAATTAAGAGGTAATTGAAAATTTTTTTACTTTCTTTGATTTTTTCTCGTCTTATTAGGTTGTTATTAAGAGATTTGGTACAAAAAGAGCAAACACATCAGGAATACCTTAAGAAATAAATAAACATAAATGTTAATTGATTTGTTATTGTCGAAAATTTGAATTATAGTTTATAGTTGAATTGTGTTTTGTAGTTGTTAGTCTCCAAATTTACTCTAAGATAGCTTAGGGCGGAACGGGAGCGAAAGCTCATATTCGCTCTTGTGCGATTTCGCCCCGCTTCGCCGCAATAGATAAGTTAGGCTTAAGATTAGAGAAAAATATAATCGAAATTATAACGTTGAAGAGGCAAGACCACTTTTATCGTTCTTGTTTTTTTGCCTTTTTTTTAAATATTTGGCAGCCACCACTTTTTTTTATTGTTTAGAGTGTGAGATAAAACAATCTCATTAAACATTTTTGCGCCCCCGGGTGGACTTTAGTGCTATATATTTAAAAAAAAAAAATAAATAAATAAAGTAAAAGTGACAGTGACACTGTATTATTACACACAAAAAAAAAAAAACACAAATCCAATAGCTGCTCGCGTCGCGAAATGAAGTGCGAAATAAAAAACAAAATTCACCGCGTCGTGAAACCGCCTCCAGCCGCAATCCAGGATCATCACCGCAGGAATCGTCGCCACCAGGAAAACCATCTACCTCCATGCCGTTGACTGCACAAGGAAAGTGGCAGCGGGATTAAAGGATCCCAAGCAGGGCCGTAGCTAGCGTGGGGCAGGTGCGGCGGTGCCCCAGGGCCCCCGAAGGGAAGGGGCCCCGCCGGGGCAAAAGACTTCCGTATAGGGGGCCTAGCTCTAGCTACGGCCCTGATCCCAAGGCAGAACCGCAGGTATTTTTGCACAAAATTTAAAGTTGAGAAAAGGCAAATTAAATCTACGTCTTGTGCTGAAATATTGCAACCCCCTTTCAAGTGACGCGCTACCCTATAATTATACTACCCTATTAGTCAAAAATTTTCAATTTTTCCTAATTAACAAAATAAATTAAAAAATTATTTATTAAAATAAAAACAAATTTTTAAATTTTTTATCGTTGCTGTCTTTTTATTAAAAAATAAATAAAATCAGAAAATGGAAAGTAATAAACAGAAACTAAAATCCACGACTCTTGATGAATTAAGGAGAAGATTAAATGTCAGGGTAAAAAGCATTCGCCGGTTAGAGGAACGTTTGGAAGCTGAATCAGTTCCTTTAGTGAAGACCGACCTAGAGTGCAGGCTTCAGGCTTTAAATGAGATAATATTTAAGGCAAATGAGTTGCAAGACCAGATCGAGCAATCAGATGAGGAAGATGAATTTGGAGCCGAGTTGAAAGAATTAGAGATAACAACTAAGGCAAAAATGATGTCATTATTAAATGCCTTCACGTTAGCTGAAAAGTCCCCACCAGCTACTGCAATTTCTGCAGCCCCAACTCGAGCTCGACTTCCCAGTTTGGCATTGCCAAAATTCTGTGGAAACTATTCGGAGTTTAAAAATTTCATGAGTCTCTTTGAGACATTAGTAGACAAGGATGTGAACATTCCTGTTATCGAGAAATTTAACCATTTCATTTCGTGTCTCTCTGGTGAAACCTTAGGAACTATCAAGGCATTCCAAGTCACCGAGAGTATTTATGACAAAGCTATTGCTAGTCTGAAAAGAGTTTTCGATAACGAATGTCTCATCTTTGCGAACCAAATAAGCAAATTATTCAGCCTTCCGAAAGTTTCCCAGCCGTCTGCGTCGTCGTTGAGAGGTCTCATCGACACAGTGACATCGATGTATGGGTCACTATTATCCATAGGAGATGACACTAAAATTGCAAACTCAATGATCATTCACTTAGTTTTGAGTAGAACAGATCCAGTGACCAGAGAAAAATGGGAAGAGTCACTGGATTATGAGGAAGTGCCGCTGTGGTCCGATTTTAAAAAAATATTAAATCGTAGGTACCAGCACCTGTCCGCTGAAGAGACTGGCAAGCCAAAACAGGAGAAAACTGGGTTCGGGAAGCAGCACAATAGGAGTTCGTTGGCTTTCTCCGCTTCCAACAAACATGCTTGCAGTTATTGCAACGCACAAGACCATAGTCTTGCCCAGTGTAGTCCGTTCGCTCGCCTTGCTGAAATGCAACGGTGAGCATTAGTTGACTCTGGGTCACAAATGAATTTCATTACTGAAGAACTTACTCAACGCTTACAGATCCGAAGGGAGAAATCGTGTATCAACTTGCTTGGAATTGGTCAAGCTAATTCCCAGGTTAAGAAAAAGATACACACTGTGGTGAAGTCAACAATTAATGGTAGTGAGGTTCCGTTCGACTTTTGGATTTTGAGAACAATCTCGGGTTATCACCCTGATCAGTCAGTGAACGTGAAAGATTGGGACCTACAAAGAACTTGCCGTTAGCAGACCCATATTTCTCTAAACCTCAGCGGATAGACATGTTAATTGGAGCTGAGTCATTTTTCGAACTGTTGTCCGTTGGCCAAATAAAACAAGGGCCAAACCATCCCATCCTCCAAAAAACTCTCCCTGGATGGATAGTATCGGGAAAATATAAGGCAAATAGCTCAACTTCTCAACAGCCTGTCTCTGAATTGCCAAGAAGAATTACTCGAGTCGATAAATGGCAATTTGAAAAAGTTCTGGTCGTTGGAAGAAGTACCAACTTCCAAAAAGCTTTTGTCATCTGAACAAGAGTTATGTGAGGAAAATTATCAGAAAAATACAGTTGTACTGCCTTCAGGTCGATTTGAAGTCAGGCTTCCATTTAAATCGGGTCCAAGCGTTTTGGGAAACTCGTTCGAGGTATTCGCTCTGAGAGCCGACATAAAAAGAAATATCTCCAAGTAATGGTAAATGAAGCCGATAGGCAATACCAGTTGATAGTGTGAAGGAAAGACCCATCAGAATCCTTGAAACTGTGCAAGTTCAACACTGTTACATAGGCACTGCGCCAGCCCCATTCCTGGCCATAAGATGTTTGAAGAGGTTGAGTGAATCTGTGAAAAATACATTCCGAGCTCGAGCTGCCGAAGGTATTGTGTCCGACTTTTATTTCGACGACATGATAACGGGTGCTGGTTGAATTGAGGAGCTAAAGACAATTAAGTCTGAAGTAACTCAGGTTCTTCAAAACGCTGGGTTTGAATTGAGCAAGTGGTTTTCAAACTCGCCTGAAGTTACTGCATCCGAGAGCACGGTTAAGCCAATAACACTTTCGGACTCAGAACTGACTAAAGCATTAGGAATCGCTTGGGTTCCTAAAGAAGATGTATTTAAATTTGAAATTGATGCTTCAGTCATGGGTCAAAGGGCGACCAAGCGGAACATCCTTTCGGTGACATCGAAGTTGTTTGACCCCCTTGGCCTATTAAGCCCTATACTTATAAAAGGAAATATCCTATTGCAGGATCTTTGGCTAAATAAGCTAGATTGGGATGAGTCAATTCCACTGCACTTAGAAACAGCGTGGAACAAAATACAAGTTGCCCTGTCGCAATTAGAGGGCATCTCAATTCCGAAATTCGTGTTTACCGAGCCGATGTCACCGATTCAAATTCATGCCTTTTCTGACGCATCGATGAGAGCCTATGGAGCCTGCTTCTATATTCGTTGCAAATCTGCAGAAGGTATTAAAGTTTCATTGTTGACGGCAAAGTCCAAAGTAGCGCCGCTCAAGACAAAGACGCTCCCCCGTCTTGAGTTATGTGCCGCTCACCTTCTCGCAGATCTCTGCCGCAAGATAAAGCCTCTAATAAAAGTTCCGATCGAACGAAGTGTATTTTGGTCGGATGCAGAAGTAACTCTTCATTGGATTCGTTCCCATCCATCGTCGTTGTCAACGTTCGTATCGAATTGAGTAGCTGAAATTCAAGAGTGGTCAGATGATAGCACGTGGCGGCATGTACCAACTAAACAGAACCCGGCAGATATAGTGTCCAGAGGTGGAGACGTAAAGGGGACTGTAGAATCAATCTGGTTTACAGGTCCATCGTTTTTAAAGGAACCGGAAGATAAGTGGCCGACGAGCCACCGGTTTGATCCGTCACCAGAACTTCTACAGATAAAAGCGAAAAAGGATTCGGTCGGATTAACCGCAATAGTATCTACCTCAGATTTGTTGGAAGTGATAGAAGGTTATTTCTCTCACCTAAAACTGCTGCGAGTGTTTGGTGTGAAGTCTGGAAAACACGTACTCCTACGAGAGGTAGGGAACGCCAGGCTGACCGCGGAGGAGCTGATGACCGTCCTTGTTGGAGTCGAGGCCGTCCTGAACTCACGACCCCTGGGGGCTCTAAGTCAGGACCCAAGCGACGGCGAAGCGCTTACTCCCGGGCACCTGTTGACAGGCGGGCCGCTCATCGCCCCACCGGCACCGCGGACTCCGGACCAGCAGGGTTTGACGTGCTTGCGGCGATGGCTGCTTGTCTCGTCAATCAAGCAAATGTTTTGGCAGCGATGGTCCCGGGAGTTCGTCTTGGGCCTACAGGCGCGGTCGAAGTGGCAGAACAAGGAGGATGACATCCGGACGGGCAAGCTGGTCCTGATCACAGAAGATCACCAGCCGCCACAACAATGGCTCACAGGACGAGTAGGAGCAACACACGCCGGCGCGGACGGAAGGTCAGGGTCGCCGTCGTCAGAACTAGCTCTGGAGCGGAGTACAGGAGAGCGGTCCACAAGCTGGCGCGGCTGCCAGTTGGTTGAAGCCCAATGGAGGCCTTTAACGGGGCCGGTGTTAATTGATTTGTTATTACATTGAAGTTGTCGAAAATTTAAATTATAGTTTATAATTGAATTGTATTTTGTAGTTGTTAGTCTCCAAATTTACTCTAAGATAGCTTAGGGCGGAGCGGGAGCGAAAGCTCATATTCGCTCTGTGCGAATTCGCCCCGCTTCGCCGCAATAGATAAGTTAGGCTTAAGATTAGAGTAAACAAGAAAGGAAAGCTAACTTCGGGCGGAGCCGGCATGTAGTAATGATTTGCCAAAAATAGCTCTCGTGTCAAATTTGAACTCTCTAACTCAAAAAAACCAAAGTTATATCATTTCCGATCAATCAGTTATATGGCAGCTATAGGATATAGTCGGCCGATCCGGCCCTATCCGACTTATATACTGCGTGCAATGGAAAGAAGGGTGTGTGCATAGTTTCAAGACGATAGCTTCAAAACTGAGAGACTAGTTCGCGTGGAAACGGACAGACAGACAGACGGACAGACGGACATGCTCATATCAACTCAGGAGGTGATCCTGATCAAGAATATATATACTTTATAGCAGTGGTGGGCACGAAATCTAACGGTCGGAGCCGCAGCTCGGCCAAACAACAAATTACAACAACAACCACCACCCTCGCGATGGTTGTCGTCGTGTTGTGCGTAAACGGACCCTTAATAATTGTTGTTGCAAACTCGGGCCCGCTACCTGCTTCAAAATTTGTGTAGCATTGTTTTTGTAAATCTTCAGGGCTCACTGACCGCGCGACTCGATCGTCTGGCCCGATTTGCTGGCGCCAAAAATTACGAATAACGGGGGGAGCCTTGAGAGCCCGAGGAGCCATAGGCTTGCCCACCCCTGCTTTATAGGGTCGGGTTTATACTTTATAGGGTTTATACCCTCTGCAAGGGTATAAATATAATTGAAAATATAACGTTGAAGAGGCAAGACCATTTTTTTCGTTCTCGTTTTTTCGCCTTTTTTTTTAATATTTGAAAGCCACCACTTTTTGTTATTGTTTAGATTGTGAGGTAAAATAATCTCATTAAACAATAAAAATGTCTTTAAAAGTAAAAAAAATGTAAAAATTACATTTTTTGACTTTTCGGTTTTTTTTTTTTTTTAAAAGCTAGATATGCTGTGAATTCAAAAGATATTGAAAATTTGACTATTTTTTAATAAAAATACAAAAAAAGAGTCGAGGATTATGGACATTTTTTTCGGTCCAGGTTGACCATCTGCCTGAATTATAACCATCGCGTATCTACAATTCAGAGCCTGACTAGTTGGATGGAATAGCTTAATGTTCCTACTGCCTTCTGGCTGAGCTGCCAGAATGCTGTCTGTGACGTTAGGGTTCTCCTTTCGTTGGAGGACGTCAGGAAAACTGGCCAGCTGCTGCAATGTCTGATAAGCCCAACAAGGAACAACTTTTGAAAAACACATTCAAAGAATGAAAATATAATGTAAATAGATGTACAATAAAACAATAGAGGAAAGGTAACTTCGGGCGAAGCCGAAGTTGATATACCCTTGCAGTTAAAACCGGATATATATTACAAACATCGGATATAGTTGGCCGATGCTTATGAGAATATCATAATTAAAAAATAATTAAACATAATTAAACAATATAAAATCGAAAACAAAGTCCCAAACTTCAATCTTCAAAAATACCAAAGTTGGTATTTCTACCAAAAACCAAACACCACTTCCGATCGTTCAGTTATATGGCAGCTATAAGATATAGTCGGCCGATTGTTATGAAACTTGGCAGGTCGGATCATCTGACAAAAAACAGAATCTGTACTAAGTTCCATCTTTCTATTTTCAAAATTAGGAAAGTTGGGTCTTCTCCGATCGTTCAGTTATATGGCAGCTATAGGACATAGTCGGGCGATCCTTATGAAATTTGGTGGGTTGCATTATTTTTGTAAAATCTCTCATATTTAGATTTTATCTAACTCTAAAAACACCAAAGTTATACCATTTCCAATCAATCAGTTATATGGCAGCTATAGGATACAGTCGGCCGATCCCGGTCATTCTGACTTATATACTGAGTGCAAAGGAAAGAAGGGAGTGTGCAATTTTCAAGTCGACAGCTTTAAAACTGAGAGACTGGTTTGCGTAGAAACAGACAGACAATCAAGAATGATCAGGACTATATATACTTTATAGGGTCGGAGATGTCTACTTTACTGTGTTTACTGCACACTTTTCACCAAAATTATAAAATCCCCTTTGCAAGGGTATAAAAAGTACATAAGTACGAACTCGCTCCGGAGCTTAACATGAAATTTAAGCTCAAATTCATTCCTCCTGCCAGTAATTCAGCCAGAGTCCTCCCCTCAGCCAGCAGCACTTTCATTCCAGTCGAACGGAATCGAAAAAGTCATAAGACGGCTAAAACCAAAAAAGGTTCCTGGTGGTGACCTATTGACGCCAAAGATGCTGATCGAACTTCCAAAATGCGCTATAGAGGTCGTCTGCAAACTATTTAATGGAATCATTAATCTTGGCTATTTTCCAAAAAAGTGGAAGAAATCCATCATTATAATGATACCGAAGGGCACACAATTCCGTCATCATACTGAAAGATAAGCCTGGATATTGTTTGTCTAATACCACATCTATTATCCCGGCGCACCAATTTAGCTTCCGAAAACTATGGAACCATCGAAAAAGTGAACAGATAAACATCCGAAACACGCTCAGCATTCGAACAGCGAGAATACTGCACCGCTATTTTCCTCGACGTATCTCAAGCTTTCGACCGAGTTTGGTTCATTGGACTCATGCACAAAATTTAAACGTATTTGCCAACATACACACACAAGCAACTGGAATCATACCTCTACAATAGGGTATTCTCAGTGAGATGCAACGCAGCTACTTCGGGCGACTACATCATCGAAGCTGAAGTTCCACAAGGAAGCGCACTTGGCCCGTGTCTGTATGTTTTGTATACCGTGGATATTCCTACGAACGCACTACTAACAACGTCAACGTTCGCCGACGATACCGCTATCCTTAGTCGCTCCAGATGCCCAACGCAGGCAACAACCCAACTGGCTAATCATCATCGACTGGCGCATTAAAATAAACGAACAAAAGTGTAAACATATAACATATAAACGGTATGCATTTCCCTCAAGCTAACGTAGTAACCTACCTTGGTGTCCACCTTGATAGACGACTAACCTGGCGTAAGCACATCGAATACAAGAAGATGCACCTAAATCTGAAAGCCAGCAGCATCCACTAGATCATAAACTCACAATCGCCACTGTGCCTGGACTACAAGTTACTACTCTACAATTCAGTTCTAAAGCCAATCTGGACGTATGGCTCCCAGCAGTGGGGGAAAGCGAGCAGCAGCAACATAAACATCATACAGTGGCCACAATCAAAAATCTTGAGGACTATCACTGGGGCACCTTGGTATGTTCGCAACGAAAACATCGACCGGGATCTGGGCAACCTCGCAGTAAAAGACGAAATCCAGAAGTAACAAGAAAGCAAAGCTAACTTCGGGCGGAACCGAAGTTGATATACCCTTGCAGTTTGTAACGAACTGTCTTTTCTGCTGCCGCTTGCCACAATGCCGCGGCTAGCTCACAGAGTTTCGCGGATCCGTTCCACCGAATTTATAGATTCGACGTGATTGCCCAAGCCCAGAAAGTAATACAAATAGCTTGAAGTTTCCACACTCTTTATTTTGAGACCTCTTTACACTACAAAAGGCTTTCTTTCTCTTTTACTCGTTGCTCCTTCCGTTCCTGTTGGCTCCGTCGTCGGCGTTCTATGCGGGTTGTCCGGGATACGCTGCCGTTACTCTGTCGCCGCCGTTACTCCGTCGCCGATGGTACTCCTGTCGCCGCGCTGCCAGCGATTCCGCTACCCTCTGCCCTTTGGCCTTGAGAAAACACCCCCTTGGGTCGACTGCGACTGATCTGACGGTTGGCTGCGGTCGGTCGCCTCCGCTACACCGGGACACCGTGCATACGCTCCGGTGCCAGGTTTGGGAGTTGGTTTGCTGATTGCCGCCTTTGCTACACCGGGACACCGTGCATACGCTCCGGTGCCAGGTTTGGAAGCCGCCGTGTGCCTGATCGTATTGTCGCGCTCCCGCTACACCGGGACACCGTGCATACGCGCCGGCGGACCCGAGTTTGTGGTGGCGGGGCTGTTACCAGGGTGTTCTCACTTGGTCTGTGACTTGGACGCGAGTTCTTGAGTCGGCCGATCCGTGTTTCGCAGGACCACGCCTGTTGGTTGCGATTCCAGGAGTCGGTAAGGCTACGCCAGACTTATCCTTTCTTCACTTCCTTGCAAGGCTACCTGCCGTGTTCGGGAATGGCTCAACTCGACTCTGACGCCTCGGGCTTGTAGAGGAAACCGTCCAGCAACGGATCCTTGTCTCCCTTGTTCTGTACGTCTCGTGACTACCGGGCGTGTGATCCTAAGTAGGCCTCCTTGTTTCGCAGGACCACGCCTGTTGGTTATGATTACAGGAGTCGGTAAGGCATACGCCAGACTAATCCTTTCCTCACTTCCTTGCAAGGCTACCTGCCGTGTTCGGGAGTGGCTCAACTCGGTCTCCCCACCCTGGTTCTGTCTTGTGTCTCGTCCTTTACGTCTCGTGTACACCGGGCGTGCGATCTCGAGTCGGTCTATCCTTGTCTCGCAGGACCACGCCTGTTGGTTATGATTTCAGGAGTCGGTAAGGCATACGCCAGACTTATCCTTTCCTCACTTCCTTGCAAGGCTACCTGCCGTGTTCGGGAATGAATCAACTCGACTACACGACCCTGGGTTTCCAGAAGAAGGTCCAGCAAGGGATCCTTTCCTTATTGTCTTATTCGCTCTCCTTGCGCTTGGCTGTCGGACTCTCCAAAGGCGGTCCTTCAACTCAAACAAAACCGAATCCTTTTTAGAAACGCTCTAACACTTGAATGACGGACTCTCCACAGGCGGTCCTCCAACTCAACGCTACAAGCTTCCTAAAAAGACTCGTCTCGAGCCGCTCCAATGGGCCTCCTTTTATACTGACTGGAGCGCCCGTTAATCCTCCTGGATTCTGCTCCTGCCATTAATCCTGCTTCCAGAATCACGCCACTTTCCCGTTGGCGGGTCGCTGTCCGTGGCCCCTCGTCTACCCCGGCCACGGATCTCTGCTGCTAGTACGTGGTGCACCGGTGGGCTTCCAGGGCCCGTTGCACTCTTCGTCGCAACCCCACCCCCCCCCCCCCTCCCTCTGCTCCTTGCCGCTCACCCAGCCACACTTTCTAAGGCATGCCTGCGCATCGTGCTGATTCCCCCACTGGACTACTTTCCCAACGTTGCCCCGGGACCCGTTACGTTCCACGTCGATTCTTTCTTCCCCCGGGTGGCGCCGTTTACCCTCTCACTTGCCACCGTTACGTTCCACGTAGATTCCGTCCTCCCACGGGTAGCCCTTCGGCGGAACCCACGGTAACTGGCTTTCACCTTTCCCCCCAACCCCCCAACCCCCCCTACTGATCCTGGCGACGTTCCCTTGGGCTGCCCGGGTTGATGACCGGTGGTTGACCCCTTTTTTCCGTCTCCTTGGCCCCCCCCTTTGCCCCCGGCTATCTGTCTTAGCGTGTGGGGAGACTAAATCTTCTCACAAGTTAAAACCGGATATATATCGCAAACATCGGATATAGTTGGCCGATCCTTATGATTACATCATAATAAAACCAATTAATTACAATACAAAATCCAAAAAAAATTCCCAAGCTTCTATCTTCAAAAATACGAAAATTGATATTTCTACCAAATACCATTTCCGATCGTTCAGTTATATGGCAGCTATAGGATATAGTCGACCGATCCTAATGAAATTTGGTAGGTCGGATCAACTGGCCAATAATAGAATCTGTACCAAGTTCCAGCCATCTATCTATCTATCAAAAACACGAAAGTTGGGTCATTTACGATCGTTCAGTTATATGGCAGCTATAAGATATAGTCGGCCGATCCTTATGAAATTTGGCATGTCGTAATGTGTTGCCAAAAATAGCTTTCATGTCAAATTTGAAATCTCTAACTCTAAAAACAACAAAGTTATACCATTTCGGATTAATCAGTTATATGACAGCTATAGGATATAGTCGGCCGATCCGGGCCGTTCCGACTTATATACTGCGTGCAAAGGAAAGAAGGGTGTGTGCAAAGTTTCAAGTCGATAGCTTTAAAACTGAGAGACTAGTTTGCGTAGAAACAGACAGACGGACAGATGGACAGACGGACATGCTCATATCAACTCAGGAGGTGATCCTGATCAAGAATATATATACTTTATAGGGTCGGAGATGTCTCCTTCACTGCGATGCACACTTTTGGACAAAATTATAATACCCTCTGCAAGGGTATAAAAATGCTCCCGGTGGTGACCTACTGACGCCAAAGATGCTGATCGAACTTCCAAAACGCGCTTAGAGGTCGTCTGCAAACTATTTAATGGGATCATTAATCTTCGCTATTTCCCAAAATAGTGCAAGAAATCGTACGTCAGACCCATAAGCCTTCTATATTGTTTGTCTAAATTGTGTGAAAAATGTTTGCTTACAAGCATATTTACACATCTGGAAGCTTGCAATATTATCCCGGCACACCAATTTGGATTCTGAAGAAATCATGGAATCATCGGGCAAGTAAACATCTGTTCACATCTGTTAATCTTAACATCCGAAATACGCTCATCCTTCGAACAGCGAGAATAGTGTAGCGATATTTTTCTCGATGTATCTCAAGCTTTCGACTGAGTTTGGCTCATTGGACTCATGCACAAACTTAAAACGTATTCGCCAACATATTCTCAGTGAGATGAAACTCAGCTAATTCTCAGTTCCCAGCTGTGGGGGAACGCGAGCAGCAGCAACATAAACATCATACAGTGGCCACAATCAAAAATTTTGAGAACTATCACTGGGTCACCTTGGTATGTTCGCACTGAAAACATCCACCGTCTTCGCACGGTGTCTGTCTTCGCACCCAAATTTCCTCGCTTCGGAATTGACTCGGTTTTCTAGAGGATCCCGCCTGTGACGCAACGATCTCCCAGCCCAACAATCGATTTTTAGGGCAGCAACCGTGTAAATCTGTACCAGTCAACATGACTGGTAGATAAGTTAAAAATGTAATATTTGGTACACCTCTTGTTAGTCTCGCAAAGAAAAGATTTAAGAAATAAAAGCAACGTTAAAAAAAAAAAACAAAAAACAGATTTAACGTCAAAATAATATATGTTGACCTAACGATTCTTTCTCTGAAATTGCTGATGGAAGTATCTGCCTTGGATATAAAGGATTTAGGTTATAGTAAAACCAAAGATTCTATATAATTTCTTACATAATCAAGAGCTCTTAAGCAATAACTTTTTGAGATTAAATGAAAACAAGAAAGAAAAGCTAACTTCGGGCGGAGCCGAAGTTTATATACCTTTGCAGTTAAAACCGGATATTTATCGCAAACATCGGATATAGTTGGCCGACCCTTATGAGAATATGATAATATAACCCAATTTATTATAATATAAAATCTAAAAAAAAGTCCCAAACTTCTATCTTCAAAAATACCAAAGTTGGTATTTCTACCAAAACACATTTCCGATCGTTCAGTTATATGGCTTATGAAATTCGACATGTTGTATTATTTGCCAAAAATAGCTCTCACCTAAAATTTGAACTCTCTAACTTTAAAAACACCAAAGTTATACCATTTCCGATCAATCAGTTATATGGCAGCTATAGGATATAGTCGGCCGATCCGGCCGTTCCGACTTTCCGCAAGGGAAAGAAAGGGTGTGCAAAGTTTCAAGTTGATAGCTTTAAAACTGAGAGACTAGTTCGCGGAGAAACAGACAGACAGACGGAAATGCTTATATCAACTCAGGAGGTGATCCTGATCAAGAATATATATACTTTATAGGGTCGGAGATGTCTCCTTCACTGCGTTGCACACTTTTGACCAAAATTATAATATCCCTGCAAGGGTATAAAAAGAATTTCTCATATATTTCTATGTGTTTCAATGCATTTTACCCGATCAGTTTATATTTACAGAGTTCAGATTTTGCACTGGGTCCTAGAGTTTTTCCTAGAGTATTTCCTCCTAGAGTTTTTCTGAGTCCTTGAGTTTTGGGGAAAACTCCAATTGTTGTGTTATTTAATATTAAAAGTAAACCAATGGAAACATTTTATTGCGTCGTTCTTTTATTGAATTGTTTGGCGCCCTAAGAAGCTATTTCAAAAAAGTGGGTGTGTCAACCGCACCCAAAAATACGGAAATAAATATAGAGCCATTTTTTAAGCTAGACCTTCAAAATTTAATTAGAACATCGACGAAATTAGCAAATAGTAGTTCAATAATCACACAAATGGAAGCATTAATTTACAAAACACATAATAAAAACCTGTAGTATTGGTTTCCTTTCATATTGTATCAAAAAATTTTTTTTTTTAATATGAATTTCGCTCTTTCAAAATCACCCAATAAATTTTTGATATTTTCTTGTACGTGATGTTTGCATGCAACAGCTCACTTTAACAATTGATAGCACTAACTGTGTTGTTATAATTATAATTTTTGGTACGAAGTTTTACGAAGCTATGTGCTTTTCACATGTTTGCGTAAAAAAACGCTAAAATAAATAGTTTGACAAAATTACTTAATACCACAAAAATGGCCAAATTCCCCATCATGCACTGGTCATAACTTGACTTGGCTTTGAGAAGTGAAAGCTAACTTCGGGCAAATCCGAAGTTTATATACCCTTGCAGTTAAAAAAGGATATATATCGTAAACATCGGATATAGTTGGCCGATTCCTATGAGAATTATTTTGCCTAATGCAGAATTCATGCATCCGAACTCTTTAACTCTAAACCACCAAAGTTATAGCATTTCCAATCAATCAGTTATATGGAAGCTGCGTGCAAAGGAAAAAGAGGGGCGTACAGCGTTAAAACTGAGCGACTAATTTGCGTAGAAACAGACAGACGGAAAGATGGACATGCTGATATCAACTCAGGACACTTTTGGACAAAATTATAATACCCTCTGCAAGGGTATAATAATGCGACTTACCAAATTTCAAAACGATCGAACGATATCTGAACGATTGAAAATGGTATTTGATAAAAATACCAACTTTAATATTTTTGAAGCTTGGGACTTTTTTGAAGCGGACGGATACACATGAGTCAAAAAGTGTAAAATTGTTAAAATCTTTCTAAGGTGACATTTACATCGGTGCATGCCAGAATTTCGGACCAAATAAATGGTTATTAAGTAAAAACATCAGCCTTACAGAAACAAAAAAAATTTTTTTTTTTGCCAGGCAAGAAAACTTCTGATCGATACCGTTTCTATGATCGGTCACGGATTGAATAGCAGACAAATGATGTCACTATGTGGGCCGTTCAGACGAAGGCGGTATATATAAAAATGTTATGTATAAAGATTAAGCGGACAAAATGATTTTAATTCATATTCTTCATAATTCAAGAAAGGAAAGCTAACTTTAGGCGGAGCCGAAGTTGATATACCCTTGCAGTTAAAACCGGATATACAATATCGCAAACATCGGATATAGTTGGCCGATCCTTAATTTAATTAACCCAATTAACCCATAATTTAACCCAATTTATTTACCCAATTTACCCAATTACCCAATTTATTTTAAATAACAAAATTTAAAACAAGTCCCAAACTTCTATTATCAAAAATACCAAAGTTGGTATTTCTACCAAAAACCATTTCCGGTCGTTCAGTTATATGACAGCTATAAGATATAGTCGGTCGATCGTTATGAAATTTGGTAGGTCGGATTATCTGACCAAAAATAGAATCTGTACGAAGTTCTCTCTTTAAAAACACGAAAGTTGGGTCACTTCCGATATATGGCAGCTACAGGATACAGTTGGCCTATGAAAGTTGGCTTATGAAATTTGCCATAGCTTTAAAACTGAGAGACTAGTTTGCGTAGAAACAGACAAACGGACAGACAGACGGAAATGCTTATATCAACTCAGGAGGGGATCCTAATCAAGAATATGAATACTTTATAGAGTCGCAGATGTCTCCTTCACTGCGTTGCACACTTTTGACCAAAATTATAATACCCTCTGCAAGGGTATAAAAATACATAAAAATTAAAAAAAAAAACACTGGAAAAACAAACACAGACTAGTTTGCGTAGAAACAGACAAACGGACAGACAGACGGAAATGCTTATATCAACTCAGGAGGGGATCCTGGTCAAGAATATGAATACTTTATAGAGTCGCAGATGTCTCCTTCACTGCGTTGCACACTTTTGACCAAAATTATAATACCCTCTGCAAGGGTATAAAAATACATAAAAATTAAAAAAAAAAAACACTGGACTTTGAACCACTGTGCCAAAGAGCGATTAGAGGGGGCAACGATAAATTTCAGAAATAGAGATAAGGACCTTTACTGCACAAAAAAAAAAAAAACGAAGAGGAAAAGCAGAGCCGAGCTATGCCTTGAATTAAAACTAAACAAATTATCAATTAGCCTTCAAATATACCACAGTACAACAGGAAGCGATACGGTTGTAGCTAAAAGTAAAGTTTTTCTAAATTCAATTCAAGAGAGCTAACACCGGTTTACAGCAAGATTTATCATATACGCAGTGGCACAAAAAACACGACCGTTCGCTTAAGGGGGGACATCTGAGTAGAGTTTTGAAAAAATCGAAAATTTTTTTTCGCTTAAAAAATTTTTTTGGGTCTTAAAAATAACATATTAAAAGATAGAGTCCGGCCAAATTGTCTAAGTGTCGAAATTTTCCATTCTGCGGCGATGCCTCACAGGTACCTTCTGACGAAAAAGTACCGGGACTGGATTAATTAAAACGCCTGTGCTAAACCGATTTCGGAAATTTTTTTTTGTTATGTTGCTAACACTTTTCTGCATTACTAAGTAAAGTTTGAGCGCGATCTGTGAAGTACTTTGCTTACAGTCGCTGGTTACGTTAGTCTATGTTCTGATTGCTTGCCGAATTTCATAATGAACAAATATATTGAACAAAGAATTTGTCTTAAATTTTGTGTTGCGAACAAAATTTCTTGTACTGACGCTTATGGTGAAGGCTTATGGTGATGCAGTTTTATCGAGAGCACTTGCTTTTGAGTGGTACAAAGCATTCCAAGAGGGTCGGGAGATTGTCGAAGACATGCCTCGTTTGGGACGACCATCCACCTCTCTCACCGACACTAACATCGATGCAGTGAAGGAATCGTGTCAGCTTACGAGAGATAGCAGAAGTCCTGAACATATCTCACGAGTCAATTCGTACCATTTTGACTGACCGTTTGGGTATGAAACGAGTCGCTGCACGACTTGTTCCAAAAGAGGTGAATTTCCTGCAAAGAGAACACCGAAAGCAGGTGTCTGCTGACATACTGGATCGCGCTAATTCCGACTCCACGTTTATGGAACGTATCATTACAGCTGATGATACGTTTATGTATGAATACGACACGCTTACAAGTCAACAATCGTCCGAATGGCGACCGAAAGATGCTCCAAAACCGAAATTATGAAATAACTTTTTCGCTTTTTCTTCGCTGCGCGCTGCAGTGGAATCCCGAACACGACTTTCCTCCCGTAAGTTAGGGCTATTTTTCGAACATTGGCGATATGTTGGGAGTTCCGAGCTCTTATTTGGGACGCACTCCGTTCATAGCGGAATCTGCTGCGGTTAAAAGCAGCTTGGCGGCTTTGTTCCTGGGATAACCGTAATACGCGTGGCATTTTTTATAGTCCTGTATGGAAAAAAATGAAAATTATGGAATGATAGCATATAAAATCCCCGACATGGAATGCCGTCCACGGGAATAAGATTTTAAAAGAATTTTAAAGTTAATATAGTTACCAAAGTTTTGTTTCAAAAATTACTTGAAAACAATTTTAAGCACGATATTAAGGTACTTTTAATTTTTTGTCACTTGTTAAAATATTTTAATTTTTTCCTCTGGTAAAAATAACTTGATCACACTTTAAAATTGACACTATTAAAAAATACTTCTGCTCTCTTGAAGAGGGGACATCTGAGTAGAATTTTGAAAAAATCGAAAATTTTTTTTTTTGCTTAAACATTTCTTTAGGGTCTACAAAATAACATAAGAAAAGATAGAGTCCGGCAAAAGTGTCTAAGTGTCGAAATTTTCCATTCTGCGGCGATGCCTCACAGGTATATCCCACAGTACCTAAAACTTTAAACGCGTTTTTCTCGAAACCACTATTTTTTAGTTGGCCGAACACATAACTCGAATAACTCTTAACCTATCGATCTAACATTTTTTTTACTCAGTATACTGAGAATACCTATGTCTATCGACACACGTAGGATTTTTTTATTTTGCTTACTTTTTTTTATCAACAATTTTGTGACGTTTTTTGTTCGTGAAAATGGAAAATTTTGTTCAATCACTCACTATTTTGCAAAAAATCAATATATGGAAAAATCCTACGTGTGTCGATAGCCGTTGAGATACAGAAACTAAACAAACTTGATTTTTTGTTGTAGATAAAAAATTAAGGACGTTAGGTGTTCGGCCATGGACCCCCTTTAAAAGTGTGGTTGTTCGTGGGTAATGGACAGTAAGGGCTTGAGGACGGGCGGGACGACCGTTAGGCATTGCTTCGCCCGCAGCAGGCCCCAACTCTCCACCCTACCGCCTCTCCTGCTCGATGCTCCTGAGCCTCTGCATTAACGCTGCAGCGAAGGATGCTACTGCGTCCCAGAGCATCTGGGTTTCCAGCATTGTCTCCACAAGGTTTCCTGGGTGGAGTGAGCGGCCCGCCGTCGCCTCCAGTCGGTGGCGTTCTCGTGCAAACCGGCGGCACTCGAAGACAACGTGCTTGGCGTCCTCGACTACCGATCTTCCGCACTCCGGGCACCAGTCCTCCTCCGCGTGGCCAAAACGCTTCAGGTATTGCCGAAAGCAGCCTGCGTCAGGTAAAAATCGACCTGTCCGTGGCTTCGAAACACCCACCTTCTAAGATTGGGGATGAGAGTGTACGTCCATCTTCCCTTCGTCGATGAGTCCCAGCAGTCCTGCCAGGCTGTGAGCGACCTCTCCTTGGCCTCCTCCCTTGTAATTATATCGAGGGCGCCACCAGTAACCTCATAACGAGCGCGAGCTTCCTTTAGCTCCTTAAGCTCTCGAGCGCGCTCTTTCAGCGGGACCGTCCCCGCAATGACCAGGATGGCGTCGTCGGAGACTGTCCTGAAGCCGGACGCCACCCTTAGCCTGTACGCTGCGTCAACTCCTCTTCTGTAGCTAGGCGTATTCATCGCCTCAGCCCAGATGGGCGCCGCGTACAGAATTTGCGCCGAGGCAACTCTCACGAGGAGCCTTCTCCTGTTTTGCTTTGGGCCTCTGGTATTGAGGAGGATCCTGGTGAGGCCCCTGGTAGTGGCTGCAGCCTTGCCCTGGATATATTCTAGGTGCTCACGGAAGGAGAGCCGAGCGTCGATCATCACACCCAGGTATTTTATGGCCCGCTGGGAGGTTATGGCCATTCCACCAACCTGAATGGCCGTTTCTAGAACCTTGCGGCTGCTGACCAGCGAAGCCGACGACGTCGCATCCCGCTGGGAGCTGCAGTCTCAGGATCCCGTCATACATGGCGTTCCACAGCAGCGGTCCCAGGACCGATCCTTGGGGCACACCTGCCGTGACGCCGTAGGTCTCCGTGCCCATGTCCGTGTCGACAAGTAGCACCCTGCAGCTGAAGTACCTGCTGACAACGTTCAATATAGAATTGGGGACGTTGAACCGCCTTAGGGCTGCCAGGGTATTGCCCCAGTCCGCCGTGTTGAATGCGTTCCTGATGTCCAGGGTGACTATTAGGCAGTATTGCTTGGAGCCACCCTTCCACCTGGTTCCCGCTATTGCGTTTCGAGCAATTCCAACCACCGCTGCTATGGTATCCACTGTAGACCTTCCATTCCGGAACCCGTACTGCTTTGGAGACAGCCCTCCCGCCTCCTCTATGGCGGCTTCGAGTCTCGAAGCGATCATCCTCTCGAAGACCTTGCCCGTTGTGTCCAGCAGGCAGATTGGCCTATAGGACGACGCCTCCTCCCTTGGTTTCCCTGGTTTTAGTAGCAGCAGGAGCTTCTGCACCTTCCACCTGGTGGGAAAGATGCCTTCGCGGATGCGAACAGCTCCGCAAAACTTCCCGGCTGCAGTGCCAGAGCCAGTTTCAGGGCTCGGTTAGGAACCGAGTCCGGGCCGGGTGCTTTGTTGGGGGCCAGGCCTCTCCCTATGGCCAGAACTTCCTCTTCCGTTACCTCCTCTGCTATTTCATTGTCTGCTGGGGGGGTGGGAAGCTGGGTGACCTGGTTGCCGGCTGGGAACAGTGCTTGCACTATGGACCTTAGTACGGTCGGGTCAGTGGCGGACTGACTTCCTGCGCGCAGCCTCTTCACCACTATCCGGTACGCGTTGCCCCATGGATTTTCCTCCGCCGAGTCACACAGCTCCAGGAAGCATTTCCTTTTACTATCTCGGATGGCCACCTTCAATGCTTTGCGTCGGTCCTTGAAGGCTAGGTGCCGCTCCTCAAAGGCGTCGCTGCCTCTCGCTCGCTGCATAAGCTTTCTTGCTCTCATGCACTCAGCTCGGATGGAGCCAATCTCGTCGCTCCACCAGTAAACAGGAGCGTGGTTTCTGCGGTAGCGGCTTCTCCGCTGCATGCTCGCCATGCACACTGCCTCAAGCTTAGCTGCCAGGGTGTCAGCCATTTCGTTGGCTCCGCTTGGTAGGACGTTGCCAATGTCGCGCGCTGCCTCGGTGAAGTTCCTCGCCTGGAGCGTACCGACTCTGTAGCCTTGGTTCCCTCGATTCGGTTCCCTCGGTCGTTCATGAGGGCTACCAATTGAGCACAATGTTGCTTCGTGGTCGCTGGCCGTAAAGCTGCCGCTTATCCTCCAGTTAGCGCCAGTCCCTAGCGAGGGGCTCGCGAACGTCAGGTCAATGATGGATCCTGCTCCGGCTCTGCTGAAGGTGTGCTGGTTTACTTCGTTCAGCATTACGAGATCGAGTGAGGCGAAGGTTTCTCTGACCACTCTCCCTCTCGCATTCGTCCTCGGGCAGCCCCAGTCCTGCGCCCACGCGTTGAAGTCCCCTGCTACCAGGACGTCAGAGCGGCCTCTGATATCATTTCCCAGGCAGTCCATCATTCGCTCAAACTCATTGGTGGTTAGGCTAGGTGCCATGTAGCAGCTGTAAAGCCATGCCCTACCTATCCGAGCCCTTACGAATCCCTCCGCTCCGTACACTGAGTGCATTGTCGCGCCGGTTGCGCCGCAGCTCCAGATGGCAGCCTTCCCCGATAGGTAAACTTCCCAGCGGTTGTCTGAGCCCGTCCTATGGGGCTCGCTTAGGAGCGCTATGTCCGTCTTCGTCTCCCTCGCAGTCTGCGACAGCACATCTTGAGCCGCCCTGCAGTGGTTCAGGTTCAGCTGGAGCACTAGCATCCTGTCGTCCTAGGTCCACCTCCTTTCGCTGACATGGGCAACTTCTGCTTCCAGTCTGATGCCTCACATCCTTCCGGCCCTTATCTTCACACGAAAAGCATCGAGGGTCCTTTTTGCAGGTGGCCGCCCTATGGTCCGAGTCTCCGCAGCGGAAGCAACAGCCGCTCCTGTCCTTCGAGCTCTTGCAAGCGCTTGCGATGTGCCCCATCCCAAAGCACCTGTATTAGCGAGCCACGACCTCCTTTTCCTTTATACGGCATACTGACCACCCAACCTTTACCTTGCCCACAGCAGTGATGGCCTTGGCAAGGCTCGCGGGGAAATCCACGATAGCGGTCTGAGTCTCGCCATAGGTGCTTCTCACTTCTTGACCTTCAAGGCGCCTTGGTCCACCGCTGCCTGCTGCGCGATTGCCACAATAATGTCCTCCGAAGTGGCTAGTGCGTCGAGTCCTCGTAGCTCGACGAGCGACTCCTTGGTCTCCTCCTCCGAGTACGCCCGCACCTCTGCCTTGCTCCCTTGGACCTCCTCGATGCAGCCTTTAAGGGCCTGTGTGGGGTTATCCTTCTTCCTCGCCAATTCCAGAAGCAGCCATCCCTTGCCTGTCTTCCTCACTTTTTTGACGCATGGGCCAAGATCGTCCAGCTTCCCGTCCTCCCTGCGCGTTACCATGCTTAGGATCTGGCTGTACGTCAGGCCTGCTGCTTGGATCACTATGGCGTCGGGTCTGGCTCGTCTCCGCTCGGGATTTCTAGGCTTGGCCTTCGTCCATTCAGTCCTTCTCATGCTTGTTTCGGCGCCGCTTCTTTTGCCGGCAGCAGGGTTTGCAACAGCTGGTTTGAGCCTTGCCGCCGTGTTGGCCTTTGCTTCTTAGGAAGGAAAGTGGATAGAGCATGGCTAATGCATGCTGCGGTTGGGGGGTTTCAGCACTGCCTTCCATCGGTGCGCCTGGAATTTCCTCCAGGCGAATGTGAGAGAGTGTAAGAGAATGTATGTGTTGTGTCAAAGTTATTCCAATGTGCGCAATCTTTCTTGTTGTCCATCGGCGCTGAGCTTGCAAAGTTTTACAATTTCGTATTAAAACATGAGTGTTGTTGAAAGTATAAAATGATTTATAAATGTGCTCATCTAATGCTTACGCAAATGTGCTCATCTAATGCTTACGTAACATGTTTTTATTCATTGTCTCGCTTATGTTGTTTTTGTTCCTTATTTCATAACAATTAAGGGATAACATTTACTGGCCAATCAATTTACATAATAAGTTAGTGTGCCTATATTTTAGTTCATTTATTAATATATTCAAATTTTCGTGTCAGGCATCAGCCGCTGTTTTAGGGTAAAGTTTATTTATAAGGCTAAAGTATATATAGATCTGGTGCTTATTAAGGAAGACTATAGAAAATTCAGTTCGATCTGCCCCGTAGTTTAATGTAATGTGTGTATTGTGGCGAGCTCTTTCCTATACTGGGCTTGGGCCCAGTGGATTAAATATTAATTAATATGAATATATATGTTAATTTTTGTGATAAATGCCTTTCATGGGCGGAATGACATAGTTGAGCACAGTTCTGCTCGGGGGATTTTTGAATCCAAACGACTAGCCAGAGTTATGCTTTGAACTTCATTTATTTATTAACTTGCTAATTAATTAATGTTGTTTATGTTGGTAAGGTTACAATTATTTCTGAATGGGTCAGTTTTAATCCCTCGTGGTTTATCCTTGACCATCTTCACCACTCCTATCGCCTTGCTTGCTCGACGACTCTTTTTAAACAACTACTTTACTAGGGGAGAGAAAGACAAGTAAAGCTGTGCGATGATTACAGGGAGAAATCTAGGTGGATTCTAAACTCGCTGAAGATGGAGCGATAAATCGAAAAGATAAAGAGTATGCTCAAGCCTTTTTAATTTTAGGAGCTGCATATGACGTTTAAAATTATAAAGATGTAGCCGTCTCAAAAAAAACTCTTACTTACTCCGTCATGATAAAGGAATACCAACGTATACAGACCTAAGCACAGCGCTTAACGAACAACATTTAGCCTTCACCACGGATATGTGGATCGACTAATACACGCAGCGGAGTTTTGTAAGCTTAAGCGGACATTATATATGTGCTGAATTTAAGTTACATGTTAAAATATTAGTTGTTAAAGAATTCGATACAAAAAAAAAAACCGGAGCTAATATTTATGCGCATGTAACAGACATTTTAAAACAATTAAACATCGACAATAAGTTGATAAACACAGTAATTCTCAGCAACGGAGCAAATGTTGTTTTGGCTTTTAATAATTTTAAGAGTTGGTTATTCTACCAAATACCATTTCCAATCGTTCAGTTTTATGGAAGCTATAAGATATAGTCGGCCGATCTTTATAAAATTTGAAGGAGATGTCCTCTACGTTGCACGTTGCACACTTTTGGAGAAAATTATAATACCCTCTACTTGAGACGTTTTTTTTTTGATTTTGTATTGTAATAATTTGTTTTTATTATGATATTCTCATAAAGATCGACCAACTATATCCGATGTTTGCGATAAATATCCGGTTTTAACTGCAAGGGTTGATATACCAAGTAAACTTTCCTTTCTTGTTTTTTAATAAAAGGATGCATTTATGTGACAAAAAATGCATTTCCCTTTTTTAAATGCGCCATTTTGCGGTCAAAATGACAAAGGCGCACTTCACGCGACTAATAAGCGACAGTTTTTCATTAAATAATTCATTTATTTCTTTTAATGAACTTCTTGGAAGCTTTTCATTAAATAATTTATTAGTTTTAATGACCTTTTTGGAAATGGTCTCAATAAATATCGCTTCAGGGGGTAGGCCAAAAAAACTGGGGGTTACTATACTACCTAATGGTAAGTTTTTTGGAGTAGGAATATACCACATAGCATTGTTTTGTATAGCCTTTGAAATTTAGATGCTGCAAAAATCCCGTTTTTGTTTTTGGCAGCGGCCCAGATTCTGAAATGTTTTCCATCAAGTGCTTCAATACAATTAGGAAACCTACTTTTTTTCAAAAAAATCACTTGACACCTCAAGGAACTCTTTGGTGCTCGGTGGTGCTAAATGCTTATAGTGGAATGTATCCCAAATCGATTGCCACTCTTTTGGCAAGATCTGCTGCTTTCTGCAATTCTATAGCTGAATGAAAGTGCTCTAATTAGAGCACATGTCAATGTCAAATTCATGATTCCAATGACATTCCAGTTGAAAGATATCTGCAACATTGTTTTTAAAGTATGTAGTTTCCGATTGTAAGACAAAATTTAAATAATTAAAGAACGAGTACAGGAAGACGCTGCAAAATTGAAAATATGCTCGAGGACATTGCACTACAAGATGACTTGACTATGTTAAAAAACTAAGACTTTTGGAGACAAACATCGAACGAACAAACATCAAAGCCTCTGACGACTTACACTTTTTTTTAAGTCTATTACCATACTTAAAAGATATTTAACCCCTTAATAGAAGATGAGAAAGAAAACAATAAATGTAGTTTTAAGATAATATACACCTGACAACAAACAAGTGTTCTGTGGGAGAGTTGGGATTTCTAAAATTGGATAGGGCTCTTTAAATTTTATTTTTGTCTATTATATTATAATTTTTGTTAAAAGTGTGCAACGCAGTGAAAGAAACATTTCCAACCCTATTAAGTATATATAATCTTGATCAGGATCACCTCCTGAGTTGATATAAGCATTTCCGTCTGTCTGTCTGTTTCTCCGCGAACTAGTCTCTCAGTTTTAAAGCTATCAACTTGAAACTTTGCACACCCTTTCTTTCCCTTGCGGAAAGTCGGAACGGCCGGATCGGCCGACTATATCCTATAGCTGCCATATAACTGATTGATCGGAAATGGTATAACTTTGGTGTTTTTAAAGTTAGAGAGTTCAAATTTTAGGTGAGAGCTATTTTTGGCAAATAATACAACATGTCGAATTTCATAAGCCATATAACTGAACGATCGGAAATGTGTTTTGGTAGAAATACCAACTTTGGTATTTTTGAAGATAGAAGTTTGGGACTTTTTTTTAGATTTTATATTATAATAAATTGGGTTATATTATCATATTCTCATAAGGGTCGGCCAACTGTATCCGATGTTTGCGATAAATATCCGGTTTTAACTGCAAAGGTATATAAACTTCGGCTCCGCCCGAAGTTAGCTTTTCTTTCTTGTTTTCATTTAATCTCAAAAAGTTATTGCTTAAGAGCTCTTGATTATGTAAGAAATTATATAGAATCTTTGGTTTTACTATAACCTAAATCCTTTATATCCAAGGCAGATACTCCCATCAGCAATTTCAGAGAAAGAATCGTTAGGTCAACATATATTATTTTGACGTTAAATCTGTTTTTTGTTTTTTTATACCCTTGCAGAGGGTATTATAATTTTGTCCAAAAGTGTGCAACGCAGTGAAGGAGACATCTCCGACCCTATAAAGTATATATATTCTTGATCAGGATCACCTCCTGAGTTGATATGAGCATGTCCGTCTGTCCGTCTGTCCGTCTGTCCGTCTGTCCGTCTGTCTGTTTCTACGCAAACTAGTCTCTCAGTTTTAAAGCTATCGTCTTGAAACTTTGCACACACCCTTCTTTCCTTTGCACGCAGTATATAAGTCGGAACGGCCGGGATCGGCCGACTATATCCTATAGCTGCCATATAACTGATTGATCGGAAATGGTATAACTTTGGTGTTTTTAGAGTTAGAGAGTTCAAATTTGACATGAGAGCTATTTTTGGCAAAATAATACGACATGCCAAATTTCATAAGGATCGGCCGACTATATCCTATAGCTGCCATATAACTCAACGCTCGGAAATGACCCAACTTTCGTGTTTTTGAAGATAGAAAGCTGGAATTTAGTACAGACTCTATTTTTGGTTAGTTGATCCAACCTACCAAATTTCATTAGGATCGGCCGACTATATCCTATAGCTGCCATATAACTGAACGATCGAAAATGACCCAACTTTAGCTGCAAGGGTATATAAACTTCGGCTCCGCCCGAAGTTAGCTTTCCTTTCTTGTTTTTTTTAACGTTGCTTTTATTTCTTAAATCTTTTCTTTGCGAGACTAACAAGAGGTGTACCAAATATTACATTTTTAACTTATCTACCAGTCATGTTGACTGGTACAGATTTACACGGTTGCTGCCCTAAAAATCGATTGTTGGGCTGGGAGATCGTTGCGTCACAGGCGGGATCCTCTAGAAAACCGAGTCAATTCCGAAGCGAGGAAATTTGGGTGCGAAGACAGACACCGTGCGAAGACGGTGGATGTTTTCAGTGCGAACATACCAAGGTGCCCCAGTGATAGTTCTCAAAATTTTTGATTGTGGCCACTGTATGATGTTTATGTTGCTGCTGCTCGCGTTCCCCCACAGATGGGAACTGAGAATTAGCTGAGTTTCATCTCACTGAGAATATGTTGGCGAATACGTTTTAAGTTTGTGCATGAGTCCAATGAGCCAAACTCGGTCGAAAGCTTGAGATACATCGAGAAAAATATCGCTACACTATTCTCGCTGTTCGAAGGATGAGCGTATTTCGGATGTTAAGATTAACAGATGTGAACAGATGTTCACTTGCCCGATGATTCCATGGTTTCTTCAGAATCCAAATTGGTGTGCCGGGATAATATTGCAAGCTTCCAGATGTGGTAATATGCTTGTAAGCAAACATTTTTCACACAATTTAGACAAACAATATAGAAGGCTTATTGGTCTGACGTACGATTTCTTGCACTATTTTGGGAAATAGCGAAGATTAATGATCCCATTAAATAGTTTGCAGACGACCTCTAAGCGCGTTTTGGAAGTTCGATCAGCATCTTTGGCGTCAGTAGGTCACCACCGGGAGCATTTTTATACCCTTGCAGAGGGTATTATAATTTTGTCCAAAAGTGTGCATCGCAGTGAAGGAGACATCTCCGACCCTATAAAGTATATATATTCTTGATCAGGATCACCTCCTGAGTTGATATGAGCATGTCCGTCTGTCCATCTGTCCGTCTGTCTGTTTCTACGCAAACTAGTCTCTCAGTTTTAAAGCTATCGACTTGAAACTTTGCACACACCCTTCTTTCCTTTGCACGCAGTATATAAGTCGGAACGGCCCGGATCGGCCGACTATATCCTATAGCTGCCATATAACTGATTGATCGGAAATGGTATAACTTTGGTGTTTTTAGAGTTAGAGATTTCAAATTTGACACGAGAGCTATTTTTGGCAACACATTACGACATGCTAAATTTCATAAGGATCGGCCGACTATATCTTATAGCTGCCATATAACTGAACGATCGCAAATGACCCAACTTTCGTGTTTTTGAAGATAGAAAGCTGGAAATTGGTACAGATTATATTTTTGGTCAGTTAATCCGACCTACGAAATTTCATTAGGATCGGCCGACTATATCTTATAGCTGCCATATAACTGAACGATCGGAAATGGTATTTGGTAGAAATATCAACTTTCGTATTTTTGAAGATAGAAGCTTGGAATTTTTTTTTAGATTTTTTATTGTAATTAATTGGTTTTATTATGATGTAATCATAAGGATCGGCCAACTATATCCGATGTTTGCGATATATATCCGATTTTAACTGCAAGGTTATATAAACTTCGGCTCCGCCCGAAGTTAGCTTTGCTTTCTTGTTTGGTTTGTATTTGTATTTGTTTCGTACTACTTCTTTCCCATGGAAGTAGAGATATTAGCTGAAGCAACGAGTACAACTATATCGGCATACAACAGCAACTACATATATCCTGCTGCCATAAAACTGATTGGCATATAACTGAAAGATCGGAAACGATATTTGGTAAAAATACGAACTTTGGTATTTTTGAATATAGAAGTTTGGGACTTTTTTTAGATTTTGTTTTGTGATGAATTGGTTATATTATGATATTCTCATAAGGATCGGCCAACTTTATCCCATATTAGCGATATATATCCGGTTTTGACTGCAAGGGTATATGAACTTACATGAACTTCGGCTAGCTTTCCTTTCTTGTTGTATTTAAGCCAGTTCGTTTTTGGCGACGTCAGACTGAAGTGGTGTTCGGTTATTTCTGGGCTGAAAGATGCGTTGAAAGCACAGGCGAGTACATGCGTACTGTCCTTGTTTGTAGTGTAGTGAGCGGAGTTGTCGGCGTCCGCGCAGACTACACAGAGAGCCCGAATTGTACAGTAAGACCGTGTGTGTCCATATTCTTGGCAATTAAAGCATTGCACTGGACCAAAGAGATAAGATGCAGAAGATGCAGACTTCAGGGACCTGCCTTCGTTCTTCTTCAGGGACCTGCTTTCTGGCTCGAGCTCGACCTTGAAGAGAGGTTGTGGCTTTTTATCTTTATTTAGAATGTTAATAACATTCTTGGCGGCAAAGCCCTTTTCTTTAAGGGTGGTTTTTATTTCCGCGGCGTTAACATCGGGCTCGATTCTCTTTACTACCACTTGTAGGCCCTTACTGCTTTTCAGCTGGTACGTGTAATAGTTTTTCTGAGCACTGTCCAGATAGTTGGAAACGATTCGGAAGTGCTCTTCAGTCTTGGTTTGCACCTTTGTTTCATGGATGTTACCTTTGATAAGCGGGACAACATAAAAGTTGTCACCGTTCCCGATGAACGCCGCAATTCGGTTGACCAGGACACTCGAGCTTTTCTCCCTAATATAGATTGGAGGGGGCTTGGGTTTTTTTGCGGTGTCTTGGGCTGGTTGGTTTTCCCCAACCTCCGCCAGTAGGGCAAATCTGTTACTACTGGATATGCCTGGATCTTCGTAGATCTTCTGGACGCGGTTCATTTTTGTTTTATTAGCACTCCATTCCAGTCTGTGTGGCCGGGGCCGCTTTGGGACTTCTCAAAGTTGTTGTTTTTGAACTCTCTATAGTCGTTGACGTTGCGGTATTTTGAATTGCAGTGGTTGTCGCTGTGGCTGCAAAAATGTTAGCACTGTTTGTTGTTAGTGCGAAATTTTTTTCCGCCATTGGACGAGGGGCTTTAGACTGCGAACTTCATGACGCGGGAGTTGGAGTGAGCGGAACGGGCGAGCAAGACCGTTGCCTTTGCCTTTCACCGGCCAGTAGAGCCTGAATGTTCTTAATCGCCGATTTTTTCATTTCGGTATCACGGGTTGAAAAGTAAGACTAGAAGCCGTTTTTTTGGTTCACTGAGCTTTTACGCTCGTTCTTTTGGTCGTTGCTCAATGGGCTCATTGCGTGGCACTTATTTATTTAAAAAAATGCAATATTTTTGGTTTTGCACATCACAACTTTTACAAAAAGCTTGTCTATTGCTTTTTATAAATTGTGGTTTAGCGTCTTTTCGATTATATGAAGGTACCCCAGATTTTTTATTTTGTTAACTGTTTTATTATTTTTTAAAAAACTATTATATTGCAGTTTTCCCGGAGCTCGGGGAAAAAAAAAGTATCTATTGGTGTAACAGTCATTAAAGGTATTATATATATGTATATATAAAAGGTAAAGGTTATATATTAAAGGCATTATATATATCTGAGTTAAATCACATATTCGTTTTAAATAAACGTTATCCTGATATTACAAAAAAAAAACATATTCTTTTTATATTCAAACATTTCAATAAAACATTGTTCCATAAAAACATTAATTTTCTTCTGTTCTTTTAGGGATCAGATCCGAGAGCAGCAACATGTCGGGGTAAGCTCCAAAGCAAGCGATGTAAACTTAACCAAGAAATTAATAAAGAGTTGCGCTTGAGAGCGGGTGCGGAGAACCTATATAAGGTAGGATAGAAAAATTTTTCTGGCTAGTTTAATTATGCATAAAACCCTTTTTTGTCGCAGGCAACATCAAATCGGAAATTGCGAGACACAGTTGCCTTAGAATTGAGTTTTGTTAATTCAAACTTACAATTGCTAAAAGAGCAATTAGCAGAGTTAAACTCATCCATGGAAATTTATCAAAGTGAAAGGTAAAATAATGGTTGTTGTTCAATATATTGTTACTATCTTTGCTAAAAACAAGTAAGGAAAGATAACTTCGGGCGGAGCCAAAGTTCATATACCTTTATCGTTAAGATAGGATATATATCGCAAATATCGGATATAGTTGGCCGATCCTTATGAAAATATCATAATAAAACCAATTTATTACAATACAAAATTAAAAAAAAAAGTCTTAAGCTTCTATCTTTAAATATACCATAGTTGGTATTTTTACAAAATACCATTTCCAAAAAAGTGTGTGCAAAGTTTCAAGTCGATAGCTTAAAAACTGCATGACTAGTTCCCGTAGAAAAAGACCCACAGACAGACAGACGGACATGCTTAGGAGGTGATTCTGATCCAGAACTATGGTACTTTATAGGGTCGGAGATGTTTCCCTTTGCAAGGGTGTAACTTAGTCAAACCAAAATCTTATGTCGACGCGTTTATTTTGTGTGTTTTTTGTTGGATCGCTTTGCCGAGTGATTTCCAAAACAGGTATAAAACGTTCACAAAAAATAAACTCAAAATTGAATAGCTGTTTTAAATAGATTAGTTTTTTTTTTTTTTATTTTAACGTTGCTTTTATTTCTTGAATCTTCTCTTTGCGAGACTAACAAGAGGTGTATCAAATCTTATATTTTTAACTTAACTAACAGTCATATTGACTGATACGGAGTTAGACGGCCCTAAAAATCGATTGCTGGGTTGGGAGGTCGTTGCGTCTAAGGCGGGATACGCTAGAAACCCGAGTCAATCCCCGAGCGAGAAAATTTGGGTGCGAAGACAGTTTTTCTTTGTATGACTCTTTTTGCTTCTGGATTTCGTCTTTCACTGCGAGGATGCCCAGATCCCGGTGGATGTTTTCGTTGCGAACATACCAAGGTGCCCCTGTGATAGTTCTCAGGATTTTTGATTGTGCGCGCTGTATGATGTCTATGTTGCTGCTGCTCGCGTTCCCCCACAGCTGGGAGCCATACGTCCAGATTGGCTTTAGGACTGAATTGTACAGTAGTAACTTGTAGTCTAGGCACAGTGGCGATCGTGAGTTTATGATCCAGTGGAGGCTGCTGGCTTTCAGTTTTAGATGCATCTTTTTGCATTCGATGTGCTTACGCCAGGTAAGTCGTCTATCAAGGTGAACGCCAAGGTACGTTACGTCGTTAGCTTGAGGGATCTGCATACCGTTTAGTAAAAGCGGAGGGCATGTTTGTCTATTAAGAGTAAACGTTATATGTTTACACTTTTGTTCGTTTATTTTAATGCGCCAGTCGGACAGCCACCTTTCCACTATTGTGAGATGATTAGCCAGTTGGGTTGTTGCCTGCGTTGGGCATCTGGAGCGACTAAGGATAGCGGTATCATCGGCGAACGTTGACGTTGTTAGTTGTGCGCTCGTAGGAATATCCGCAGTATACAAAACATATAGACACGGCCCGAGTGCGCTTCCCTGAGGAACTCCAGCTTCGATGGTGTAGTCGCCCGAAGTAGCTGCGTTGCATCTCACTGAGAATACCCTATTGAAGAGGTATGATTCCAGTAGCTTGTGGGTGTATGTTGGCAAATACGTTTTAATTTTGTGCATGAGTCCGATGAGCCAAACTCGGTCGAAAGCTTGAGATACGTCGAGGAAAATAGCGCTGCAGTATTCTCGTTGTTCGAAGGCTGAGCGTATTTCGGATGTTAATCTGTTCACTTGTTCGATGGTTCCATGGTTTCTTCGAAAGCCAAATTGGTGTGCCGGGATGATATTGCAAGCTTCCAAATGTGGTATTATGCGAGTTAACAAGCATTTTTCAAACAGTTTAGACAAACAAGATAGAAGGCTTATTGGTCTGTATGATGACGGAATTGTGTGGTCTTTTCCAGGCTTCGGAATCATTATAATAATGGATTTCTTCCACTTTTTTGGGAAATAGCCAAGATTAATGATTCCATTAAATAGTTTGCAGACGACCTCTATAGCGCATTTTGGAAGTTCGATCAGCATCTTTGGGGTCAATAGGTCACCACCGGGAGCCTTTTTTGGTTTTAGCCCTCTTATGACTTTTTCGATTTCGTTCGGCCGGAATGGAGGTGCGGCTGGCTGAGGGGAGGACTCTGGCTGAATTACTGGCAGGAGGAATGAATTTGAGGCTGGGTTTGGCTGGAAGACACTTTGGAGATGTGTGGCGAATGTTTCAGCTCGGTCTTCGTTGCTGCGAGCCCAGCATCCCGAAGAGTTTCTTATCGGGGTGGTCGTTTCAATTGGGGCACTAAGATTTGGGTGGGCCCTCCACAGGGGGTACTTTGTGCTTGTTGGCGAGAGATTCTGGATGTACCTCAGCTGTGCATTTTCTTCCTGTTGGTGAAGAGCCTGGTCGAGTGATCGGGTTGCTTCCTTAAGGCGTTGTTTTGAAGCTGGTGATCTGCTGTTTTGCCAATCACGACGCGTGCGCCTCTTTTCTCGCACGAGCTGTTCGATTTGCTGATTAGATTTGAAGTGTTTGTTTCGGTCTACTTCTTTCCTATGAGGAGTAGAGATTTTAGCTGCCGCAACGAGTACTTCTTCCAGGGCGCTCGTAGTGTAGTCGATGTCCGATTCCATGTTAAAATCCGGGGCGAGTTCTATGTGGGCACTCACGTACTTTTTGTATTTTAGCCAGTTTGTTTTTGTCGTCGTCAGACTGAAGGGGTGTTCGGTTATTTCTGGGCTTTGAAGAAGCGTTAGAAGCACAGGCGAGTGGTCATATAGATTAGTGTCACGCAAAAAAGCATGCAAATGGATCACCACATTCAGATTAAATGTAAGCTTAGACCGTAAAATTAACCGGTGGGCCAAAAATTTAAAAATAACTCTCGTCTAAAAGATCTACGATCCAGCAACAAAAGGTTTTCCGTCCTGACGAAGGTTGAGGAAAACCGACCATTAAGTCCCCTGCAATCTACATCAGTGAGAAAAGCTCAAACGCTTTGGGAACAAAATTGTTGTGCTGGTCGGGATCTTTAATGTTGTCCCACTTCTTCTAGGAAATATTAATGAAATAAAGCGGTAAACAAGGACTGAAGAGGACTTTTACGAAGTGTCCCAATATCTGGACGAAGCTGAGAAAAACTAATAGTACATGTAGACACTAAAAAGCAGCAAGAGCATACAAGTTTTAACAAACCGAGTCAAACCTGACGTTACTAGCAGTGCTGCCAACTTAGCCTTTCACCGGGCAGATCTGGCATTTTCAAGAAGAATAAATTTTTGCTTCCTAGTTTTTGCCAGTATTCTGACGACGAAAATTATGGCTGTGAAATTGAATGGCGTTGCCGGTTAAAAAAAAGTAAACAGCTGATCTCGGGGTGTACAAAAATTTCATTTGATTTATTTTGACGCCCCAAACATGGAGCGAAAATTGAAAGAGAAATATTAGAGAGAGAAAGAGAACAGCTGTTCAGTATTACCCTTTTCCTTAATTTTTTTGGTTACACTAGCTCGGTAGCCAAATAAAGAGTGATTTCGCTAGCACACGTGTTACAGCGGACTTTCGTCGTCAGAGTACTAGGCTTTAACACTAAAATAGCGGCGGCTGCCTGACCCGACAACCACAAAGTAAAGAACAACATTACACAAAGTAAACGACAACATTCTTTGTAAAGAATGTTCATGAGCGAAAACAGAGTCAATTGAAGCAAATGTTTTTCTATGCTGTAAAATTCATGTGGCTTCAGAAAAAGGCGAATTGCACAAAAAGTTCTCTTTAAGACTACATTCATTCATTTATTCATTTAAATGGGGATAAAACACTCTAAAACTCAGTATTGTTAGATATTGAGGTCAAACTAGGACTTTTCAAATCAAACTTTGGCCAAACCAAAAAAGTGGTCGTTGGCCCCATAGTGCGCATCTCGAAGAGGCAGCAACAAAAAATTGTTTACTGCCTGCCCTGTAGCACCGGTCGCCATCCTCAGCAGTGCCACCCGAAAAACTCCGTCATCTCCGACGACCATCTCTACAACCCTCGCCAGTGGCCGCTTCAATTGCGAACAGTTTTCGTCCTTCATTAGCACGATGTTATTCACAAATATTCTTAATCAGAGACGTTCCATTAAAGTCGTTTCTGAAATAGGTTTAAATTCTCTTCCTTCCACCGGGTCTAGGAACATTGCTGATAAAAAACGATGTGTTACCAGACATCCAAACGCTTGAGGTTCAGTTTGGCTGGTCTGGATGAAATTATAAGAAGGTCAGAGATAGGGACAAGAGTAAATAACTCTACGGCGTTTAGTAAATAAAATAATAATCTGCTGTTTTTACAGCAGCCTTCCACAAGCCGTCAAAGTGAGAAGAACGGGTAGAAGTGAGCTTCTATTCAAAAACACACCTGAAATTTTTTTTTTCCTAAGCTGCAGTTGGTTTGCCAGTCTTGAAATAATTAAGTGTACCTGCGAACAGCGCTCGGCAAGGTAATAGAACTCCAGAGCGGTTCCAAACTGTTAACTGAGCGGTGTTAAGTAAACACCGGTTTACCAATATTCATCATAAACGCAGTGCGCACAAAAAAACACGACCGTTCGCTTAAGAGAAAGAGAGGGAAGTGACTATGGAAAGAGAGTGGTCTGTCATCACAGACCATGCACAGGCAGCAGAAGAGTTAGTAATCATAAATGCGGAGTTAATTAGATTAAAATGTCTACATCGCCCATCGGAAAGGTTTTCGCATCAAAATCCACCAATCGCATCAAAATTGGAAGCGGAAGTTCTCGGGCAACAAACTAGAAGTTCCGAATAATCTCCTTGTTCAGGATGAAACGTGTTTATTTTGACACATCGTTAAAATTGGCGCCAAAATCGCTCCTGTGCTCTGTATTATCCAACTCAGTCTTGCACGTTCTCTTGTATTCGCCAAGAATGCGGATGATAGCAATCCTTGAAAATTCTTAAAATGGACAACGGCACTTTTGGGTCAGGCAGCAGGCGCCTTTTAATTTATTTGTTATACTCTTTTTTTGGCTCCAACAAAGACTTGCACTGTTTCCTTAGTTTGTCGCAAGTTTGTAGAGCACCCACGGTTGAATGTATGTATATACGATTAACAGCAAGCTGCGTATAACGTATGCTATATGTGTAACTTAATGCTTATTTTTTGCGCTAAACTAAAGTCAATTTTATAATTTTTCAACTAAAAATAATTCAAAAAATAATTTACTAGCACACAATCGCTTAGGGATTACTAAATGTTAATTTACCAATCGTTTAAAGTAGCTGAAACTAAGGTTTAGAATTCCTTTGAAATAAAGGGACATCGGAAATATCTGTTATAGTTGGCCGATCCTCATGAAGTTAGGTAGTTCGGATCATTTGACTAAAATCATAATCTGTAAGAAGTTCCAACCATTTTTTTGCTCATTTAAAAACATTCCATTCAAAAACTTGCACGTTTAAAAACAGTTGATTCTTCTAACCTATATACAAAGGAAAAAAGTTTGTGTGCAAAGTTTGAAATCGATAACTTTAAACCTGAGAGACTAGTTCGCGTAGAAACAGACAGGCAGACGGACATGCCAAAATTATAATACCTTCTGCAAGGGTATACAAAAATACATTTAGGGACTTTTAATTATTTGGTTGTGGTTGACCTTTTTGGAGAAGCTAGGGTTGACGGTCGAAGGTAACTGCATTTGGAAGAAATAGCGGTATCTGTGACTCTGGATCACATGGCGCAAATAGACAATAAGTTGACGCACTGGGTTTTTATAAACAACGTGAAAACTCGGAATGAGCTAAAACAACAGTTACACGCACACTCTTTCAAAAAGCGCAGTATAGACGAAGATGTAACAGGTTTGGAGCGCAAGAAGATCAAGTTTCCGACACCTATGAAATTACAGTGGAAAGGCTGGCCATAAATACGCCGAATGTCGTGCTCGCTTGGAGAAGGGCCAGAGCAAAGGCAAAATCCACAGCGGCAGCAACATGACTGGACCAAAGGATCGGTCAAGTGTTAAGTGCTTTAAGTGTAACGAAATAGGACATTTTGCATCCACTTGTCCAAGAGGCTGAACGTATAAGAAGCGGGTAGATATCTTCACAGTAGCTCCACCGTCTGGAATAATAAGTGCATCCGGTGAGTCTATTTCATTTGGTTTTGATTCGGGTGCTGAATGCTCTTTAGTGAAGAAAAGCGTCGTGGATAAATTTAAGGGAAAAAGAATAAATAACATTGTAAAACTTAACGGTATAAGTAATGGTGCCATTTGTAGAACTCAGCAAGTATTATGTAATATAAATATTGAAAAATACTGTTTTGAAATTTTGTTACACGTAATTATGGATAAGTAGATAGGAAGGGAGAGGTCCTCTTGTAGGACCCTTGCCTGTGTGGTATCACAAAGAGCCCAGGCGGCTCAAGTGGATGGGGGGTCAGTCACTGGCCCCGCATTGCCGCCTCAACCTAACCTAACCTAATTATGGATAAGTATCTGAAATACAATGTGTTGGTTGGTCGTGACATCCTAAGCCAGGACTTTGGAGCAACAATAGACGCCGACAAATTCCAAATTTATAAAACAAAAAGGGTAGATGTTTTGACTGTAACTGATTACAAAGATATTATTAATGCTGATATTGATTTAGCCGAATCCGATAAAATGGCCTTAACAAATATCCTGAAGTGTTACTCTGATTGGTTTATCAGCGGTATTCCAAAAACTCGAGTCTCGACAGGGAAGTTAGAAATTAATTTAATAGATCCACCAAAAACAGTGCAACGACGTCCTTACAGGCTAAGCGAGAAAGAAAAAAACCATGTGCGCTGTAAAATTTATGAATTATTGAAAGCAACTATTATTCGTCCAAGTTTCTCACCTTGCTCACCAGCCCTATGATGTTGGTAAAGAAGAAAAACGGCACTGATCGTCTTTGTGTGGAATATAGGATATTAAATGAGAATACCGTTGCTGATAGGTATCCGTTGCCTCTTATCGCAGACCAGATTGCCAAAATGCACCTTCTGTGTTCCAGAGGGCCATAACAAGAGCATTAGGAACCAGCACACACATTTGCTATCGTTTATATTGATTATGTGTTGGTTATAGCCGAAACTAAAGACAAGGCGTTGGAACGGTTGCTTACTGAACTAGAAACATTAAGTAATGCCGGATTTTCGTTTAATGCAGCTAAGTGCTCTTTCTTAAAACTCGTATAGAGTATCTGGGGTTCGAAATAAGCAACGGGGAAATTAGGCCATACGCACGTAAGATAAAAGCATTGATTGATTTATCACCTCCAAAATTTGTGTCGCAGTTACGACAATTTATTGGATTGGCTTCATATTTCAGACAGTTCGTTCCATTTTCGGAGACACTTAAGCCTTTGTATCACCTAACGTCAAAGAAAATTGCAACTTTCGCTGGGCAACAAAACCACGGGCAAATACGTATAAAAATCACATCCGTGTTTGACACAGGCACCCGTTTTAATCATACTCGACCCGCAATACGCAATAGAGTTGCACACTGACGCCAGTTCAATTGGCTATGAAGCTATATTATTGCACAAAATTGATAAAAAACCATGTCGTTTGGTATTATAGTATAGTGCACGGCTCCGGCCGAGTCTAAATATCATTCTTATGAATTAGAGACGGTAGCGGTAGTTAACGGTGTCCGACATTTCCGCCATCGCTTGCAGGGACGTAAATTTTTCTTGCAGGGACGTATCTACAGACTGCAATTCTTTGAAGGCTAATCACACAAAACTCGACTTAATGCCGAGGGTACATAGGTGATGAGCATTTTTGCAATCGTTTGACTTCGACTTAGAGTACAGAAAGGGTGAACTAACGGCGCACGTAGATTGTCTATCTTGGAATCCAGTGCCTGAGAAAAATAATGATCAAAATAAAATACCTAAGGAAAATAGTGGTCAGAATAAAATGTGCATCAAAATATGTACGTGGGTTCGTAGAAAACTTTATCCCTTGTAAATTGTCGAAGCCACCCATAAGTAAAGTGCAGGCAGAGTTACATTAGATTCCCAAAATAGATATACCGTGGCATACGGTACATATTGACATAACAGGAAAATTGAGTGATAAAAACGACTTAAAAGAATAAGTTATTGTCATAATACACGCATTTACAAAATTTGTTTATTTTTACCACACTTTGAAAATAGATACGGAAAGTTGTGTTAAGGCCGTAAGATCAGTCTACCGTAAGATCAGTCAGTTGTGTTTGGCTAGCCTACCCGAATTATAGCGGATCAAGGTCGTTGTTTTGCAAGTTCAGATTTTCGTGAGTTTTGTTCCTCTCAAAAAATTAATTTGCATTTAATTACCACCGGTGCAAGTAGGGCCAACGGTCAGGTCAAGCGAGTAATGAGCACACTCAAAAATATGTTGACGGCCGAAAACCGGTCAGAGATCGTTGCAGGATGCGTTGGCCGAGGTGCAATTGGCAATGAATTGTACGGCGAATAGAGTAACTAAGTTTAGCCCATTAAAATTGTTAATTGGTAAGGAAGCTAGACCTTTTGGCTTACTACCAATAAATGAAGAAGTTGATGACAAAATAGACATAGAAAATCTAAGAGAACAAGCCAAAAAAAATATGGAAGACGTCGCACGATATGATAAGCGCAGGCTTAGTTAGTTTAGGCGATCACGTATTGCTTAAGGAGCGTCATCAAACTAAGCTTGACCCTAAATTTAAAGGGCCGTTTGAGAATTTATTGTTAAGAGTGTTAAAGGAATTACACTAATTTTATTGTAATGTTTTAAAGGACCCTGCAGTTCTCATCACTAGTTCGTTGCTGGTGAATTAAGCACTTACCAGCAGACCACCACTACTTACAAAGTGGCGTCTAGCCATGCGTTTCTTAATTTCCGTTTTTGTATGAAATGTCTGCAAATAGGGTCAATCGCCACCGCCTCGCTGCTTACCCACGAACTAGTGAAATAGTGCAACATATTAGGGTCTTTAAAGAAACTACTTACAGTAGACCCCATGGAACGACCGGTAAAGTAAGTGCTTACATGGGACCCCATGGAACGGCCGGTAAAATAAGTGCTTACATTGGACCCCATTGAAGGGTCGGTAAAAGAAGTGCTTACATCGGACCCCATTGAAGGGTCGGTAAAAGAAGTGGTTACATCGGACCCCATTGAAGGGTCGGTAAAAGAAGTGCTTACATCGGACCCCATGGAGAGGTCCGATGGTGAAGTAAGTACTTACATTGGACCCCATGGAGGGGCCTGCCAATTTAAATTAAAAAACATGTACAATTGCATTTACAGTTTTTATTTAGATTAAATTTTTATGTATTATAACGGGGTATATTCTTTTATTACTTTTAAGCTGCTTGATTTTTTGAAAAATTTATCTTCAGCTGGGCCAATACCGCCGACTGCAGTTATTGAATCTAGAAATAAAAAGGATTAAACAAGTTTTAATAGATTGAAGTGAATAATGATTATTAAATAATTATCTTTTAAAATACTCACCGATCATAACACCAAAGAAATTGTCTTCTTTTTTTAGGGCAGCTTTCCCCTGAACCCCATCCACATTATACGCTAAGACCACTTCATTGGCTAAAATATTTTTTAAGTTTTTTAATATTCCGCCATTTAATATTAAATTTTTAATTGCATCGATCTGTGAAAGAAATAGATATTTAACTAAAAGAACATTTTTTATGTGCTTATATTTACATACATAGAGCTCACGGTTAGCGATGTTTATTTTCGAATTAACCTCAATCAGAGCTTCTACGGTCTGAATGGGAAATTGGCATGCCAACTTCTGCCTCTGCCCATGGTCCTTGGTCATCCCTTTAATGGAGGCTGTTTGCTCCGAAGAAGCTTCTACAAGGATCTCTATTTTTTTTCCATGATTTTTTGTTCAGCTGAAAATAAATATATAAATATAATATAATATAATAATGAATATCAAAATAAAAAAATCAGTAATCAATCAAACATACTCATACTTTTTAAGGTCCTTACTTCGTCCACAATTTTTTCGAGAGCCTCTTTTGTTTCTTTATTTATTTATTTATTTATTTCGCCAACGGACAAATCCTTACATGGCTACATAATAACAACTTACACCTAATAAATAAAACTACAAAATTAACAAAAACTTAATAAATGCCGTATTACCTTGCGTTTTAACACACCCTTTTCAGAGCCCCACTCAATTCGGAGGCTAGGCGGCAAAGAATTAAAATAAGAAAGAGCCCGCTCTATCGGCTCATTTAAAAGATAATTGGCCCTATGACACTTGACCCGAAAGGGGGCAAAGGTACGAAGATCCCTTTGAGGAACATTAAAATTAACGAGTCCCAACAAAAAAGGACAATCAATGTTATTACCAATTAAATTATTTAAAAAAGTTAACGCTGCCAGTTTACGCCGATCCTCCAACGTGCAAACGTTCAAAAGAAGGCAATGGCTCTGTTATGAAGGAACAGGATCCTGAAACCTTAGAGGCAGAAGTGCAAATTTTAAAAATTTTTCTGGAGTCGCTCAATTCGGTTGGAACGAACTTTACACTCCGGATTCCAAATGATTGAGGCGTATTCCAGCCTCGACCGAATGAATGCAGCATAGACGCTGAGGCTCGAGTATGGACTTTTGAACTGGTTCACGTGCCTCTTAACAAAGCCCAGCATAGCATACGCTTTAGGTAAAATATAGTCTAAGTGACCCGAAAATTTAAATTTTCTGTCGAATAAGACACCAAGGTCTTACACCTCTTCTTTAGCTGCCAAATTATAATTATTGATGGAATAACCCGTACAGATTTCAAGAGATCGCCTCCTGTAACGGGTAAACATACACTTAGATAAGTTTAATGGAAGAAGATTGCGGGAGCACCATGAGTAAACTCTGGATATATCCTCCTGTAACAAGTAACTGTCACTAATGCAGCTAATCTCTTTATAGATTTTAAGGTCATCCGCATACATTAAAAAGTGCGAATGACGAAAGCATGACGAGATGTCATTAATGAAAATGATAAATAGAAGAGGTCCAAGAGAGCTGCCTTGTGGAAGACCAGAGGAGGTGACAAATGGACTTGAGATAGCATCTCCAACAGTAACGTGGCAAGGTCGGTCAGCCAGATAAGACTCGAACCAACTTAATAGGCAGGAATGAATACCTAATTTATATAATTTGGCCAGAAGGGCAGCATGACACACAGGATCTTCACGTATTGGCGGGTAATCAACTGGCAGGAACTCCACGCTTCGGCAGGGGAATCGGCTGGCAACTCCACGCCTTGGTAGAGGGATCGGCCGGGCACTCCAGGCTTGGCAGGGAGATCGGCCAGGCACTTCACGTATTTGCGGGTTATCAGCTGGCAGAGGATCGGTCAGGCACTCCACGCGTCGGCAGGGAAATCGGCTGGCCATTCCACGCCTTGGTTTGGGGATCGGCTGGGCACTTCACGCTATGACAGGGTGATCGTCCATGATCTTCACGTATTGGCGGGTAATCAGCTGGCAGGAACTCCACGCGTCGGCAGGGGAATCGGCTGGCAACTCCACGCCTTTTTATTTTTTATTTTTTTTTTTTCTTTTTTTTTTTTTTTTTTTTCTTTTATCCTTTTGTTTATCCTTTATTATCTTTTTTTTTAATTTATATTATTACTTTTCTCTACTATTGCTGCTTTTCCCTACTGCACTATTACGTTACTCTACTGAGCTTCGCCGCGCTACTGGCCTCGGCAACTACCGCCGACCTTCGCTGCTCTACGTTCGCTTTTGAGCTCGAGAGCTCGAGCGCACACGTCCGACCCGACCGAGCGCCAACAAACAACTAATGGCTCGGTGGGGAAGGTCCTTGAAAAACTGGCAGAAGGCCAGGATACTAAGGATAGAGAAGCCAAGGTGGGCGGTAGCCAGTTACAAGAAATCAAACTAAAAGCTGCGCAGCAGCTACTGAGGTTCCGATCCAGCATCAACAGCCACTATGCTACTTTAAAATTGACTTAGTGGGCTATTGTTTACAAAAATATCAAAAATATCAAATCAAAAATTGTCCTTTCAAATGTCCAAATACGCGCATGACCACACTCCAACCAACCAAGAACAGCGTCCCATTACCATAATTATTCGGCAACATTTTTGCGCTGTCTCGGAAGGCGGGTGAGGACTCACAACGTTAGGCACGAGAAATATAGACTTAAGGATATTAATTATACAATTTAAATGGAAAATTATCGTTACGTTAAATTATTTAGAGTGGCTGACGTTAAAAATGATCCTAGTTAAACATTGGCAAAATAAAAATACAAAAACAAAAATTAATTACATGTTTAACCTAATCCAACGAAGAAAGCCGGAACGGAGCTGTTGCTGGGGCACAACAGGACACTGGACGATTAGTGCCGGAAGGACACTGGAGACCGCGTTCATCGGCAGCCAAGGCACACGGGAGGCGACATCTTCTATTTGGGAACGCGCGATGCCGCCAGGGGGCCATGACGCACTACGGAAGGCGATGGCAGGTGCAATGGCGGGGGCGTTCCGGTCGCGGCATAAAACATTGGAGGGTCATCCCTTCATTGCCAACTAGGATGCTCGGAGATCCCCCTTGGGCCGACGCTGTACTGCGGAGATTGGCCAGGGGAGCAGGGTAGGCAAAAATCCGACAATTGTGGGTCTAGTTGGCGCTGTTGTGGATGGCAGAAAGGTGTAATCCCTCGAAGAATCCAGGTAGCTCCAACGTGGCCGGAACATTGGAGGGTCGTCTCATCACTCCAATCCGGGTAGGTCCAAGATCAGTCCGAGATCCCCCTTGGGCCACATGTGTGAAAATCAGCCAGGGGATCAGGGTAGGCGAATTTCCATCATTGTCGAGGCGCTCCAGGTGAATGGCAAATTGGCAAAATGTCCTAGTATGTATTGTGCCAATTTTCCATCCAGATCCAAGTTTATTGGAGGAGATGTTCCAGGAGTGGCCAGAGACATTGGAGGGTCATCTTTTCACTCCAGATGTCGATCCAAGATCCCCCTTGGGCCACGGGGGGTGGGAAGGTTATCCAGGGGATCCAGGGGTAGGTCACTAGGCAGGGACTCTGAAATGGCGCACTAATTGGATGGCGAGAAGCTCGTATAGATATCCCACAGTAAATCCAAATGACTCCAGGTAGCAGAAGCATTGGAGGGCCGTCTCGTCGCTGCGTCGATGATGCTCCGAGATCCCCCTTGGGCCACCAGTTTTGAGTGGGAAAAACTGAGGGTCCAAGGTGGGTAAGATTCCAGTAGTGACGAGGTGCTCCAGGTGTTGAGGGAGTTGGCAAGAAATCCAGGTGTGGATCTTGCAGGTTTCCAGTTGCTCCAGGTAAATCCAGGTAGCTCCCGAGGTGGCCAGAGACATTGGAGGGTCGTCTCATCACTCCATAAGTGTTGTTCCGAGATCCCCCTTGGGCCACGAGTTGAAAATTGGCCAGGGGATCAGGGTAGGCGAATTTCCAACGTAGACAGGTCCTCCAGGTGTTGTGGAGTGTTGGCAAGGAATCCAGGTGTGGGTCTTGCAGGTTTCCAGGCTGCTCCAGGTGAATCCAGGTAGCTCCGGGGTGGCCGTGACATTGGAGGGTCGTCTCATCACTCCATAAATGTCGTTCCGAGATCCCCCTTGGGCCACGATTGTGTTGAAAATTGGCCAGGGGATCAGGGTAGGCGAATTTCCAACGTAGACAGGTCCTCCAGGTGTTGTGGAGTGTTGGCAAGAATTACAGGTGAAAATCTTGCAGGTTTCCAGTTGCTCCAGGTGGATCCAGGTGAATCCAGGTAGCTCCGGAGTGGCCGTGACATTGGAGGGTCGTCTCATCACTCCATAAATGTCGTTCCGAGATCCCCCTTGGGCCACGGGTTTGTGAAAATTGGCCAGGGGATCAGGGTAGGCGAATTTCCAACGTCGACAGGTGCTCCAGGTGTTGAGGAGAATGGCAACTATTGTTGCTCGTTGCTGGTATTTTGAAGTAAATGGCATCAACCTGAAATCGGTTTTCAAAAGCTTCAAAGCAGTGCTTAGAAAAGACAGCTAAATTAGTGGTAGTGGACCTCCCAGGCAGAAAACCATGCTGGATAGGTTTCGACTGCAAATAAAAAACAAATTCAAATTGGCCGAATTCAAAAAATAACTTAGACACTCACCTCGTGAGGAAAAAACTTGTTCGGTGAGATCCGAAATAATCTTCTCAAGGCGTTCAATAATCTCTCCACATTTGCACGATTTCTTATCTGAAAAACAACAGTTTTAATAAATAATTGGCTACAGCTGTCTTAAATATTTTTTTAAACTTACCAGTGTTCACGAACTCCAATCGCTGAATTTTTCTGGCTGGGCTGTCCGACATCGTCTCGTTTGTTGATTCTTGGGGCTTTTATATAATATATATGACATAATTTAGGGTTAAACAGATAAAAGTACGACAATATCCTCAATCATCAATATGGTGAAGTAACGGCATTATAATCATATCCTTTAAATATGGTATTGCGACTGCTTTACAAATCAACTGGTTTAATTCAAAAATTTCTTACCCAAGTCAGAACCCAAAAAGTCAGACCCAAAAATTAAATACCCAAGTCAGAGGATCTTATAGGCTCCGTATAAAAATTCCGTACATTCGTGAATCGTCTACCTCTAAATGTATCTCCCATAATTGATTCTATTCTAATAGGACTGTCCCCTTCGATGTAACAATAATTGTTTGGTTCCTTTTGCATTAATGTGCTTCCTTTAAATATTATTAAATTTTTTCTTTTTTCGGTCTCTAATGTCTCTTGGATAGGAAAATTCTGTTCTTCGTCAATTTTCCGGCGAATTTGCTCTAAAATGTTTGTTGGCTTTCTGACAAAATTTTTTAAATGTTGCAAATAATTTTCAAATGCATAAGCAGAGCCTTTAACTGGATTACCAACCTGCTCCACTGTTTCTTTAACATGTAGTAAGCTATGTATGTTATATGAAACACTATTTTCTCCAAATATAATTGGAAAATTTGAAACAAATAGGTTCAACATTCGCTGAGAGGTTTCCAAATTAATTGTTCGCTGATATGGGCAGCAAAGCATCCTATACGCACAATGCAATAACAAAAACACATAATATTGGTCATCAGATAATTCATTTTTGAGTACAAATATTCCCGTATAAAGTAAAAATTGTCTAAATTCCGTTGCTTTCCAGTTGTATAGTTCACTTAAGGGTCTTGGCTTTCTTGCGAATTCTTTAGGCATCTTTTTGGGTATGTCAATTCATTTTTGAGAAATTTTAGATTTCTTGTCGTTTGTCAATTTATTATAAGTCTTATTTGTTATCAATCGAACAAGAAATTTACGCATGACTCCTAAGTCAAATAAATGCATGCAGTCTAGTGGAATTTGGGAAACCATTTTTACATTCACGGTTTCAAGGGGTGTCATTTTTGTCAAATATTGTTTGAAGTGATGATCGGAATATTTCCTACTTTTGAAGTCCTCGTCAGTTATTAAGTCTTTACTCTTTGTTGTGTATGTTAAAACATTATTTATGTATGAAGATGTATGTCCGGGAGTCCCACTGATGTAAGCCCTAGTTGGTGCATCACAAACAATAGCCTTAATTTTAATTTTATATTTCTTTCGTCTGTGTCAATTCAATTTTGAAGAAGATCTTTTAGCTCACAAGTAAAATGGCTTAAAAATTCGTCCAGATTATTGGGCCTAGATTTTCCCAAAAATATTACAACAGGGAAAATTGGAGAATTTTTAATATTTGTCACTTTTATTAAAATTGGCCATAGTTGAGAATTTGAACTTTTCAATAGAGGAATTCCATCAATGTTTATGTCAATAGTTATGTCGTCAGTAAAGTTAATTAAATTAAAAAGCTTAGCAATCTGAGTTTTAATGCCAATGTGCAAATAACGGCCACTACCCATTTGCATTATTTCAGCTTTTTTAGGCGCACTGTATTTGTAAAATGGTCCGACATCTAAACTATTTTTTTTTAGTATTCGAACTAAATCAATTGCACAGTCACGCGTTGGCCTATGTTTTAGAAACCATTTTTTAAGATCGTCATTTAAGTTATTGTTACCGTTGTTTCTTTTCGTCTTTAGTTCATTGTCAATATTGTCTTCATTTGAAAATGAAGCTTCACCAAAAAAATTAGCTTCACTGTCATTATTTACATATTGTAAATTTTCCCTAATAATTTCCACTTCTTTTTTGGGCACATTTTCGTTCTCCACTGTGGAAGTTAATTTTCCTTTATATTTTTATTTTTGCTGCTGCTTAAGCCTTCTTCTATGTCGTTCACTATACATTATTGTAACTGCCGTACTTTTATTGTTTATTTAATATTTACACATTAGTACACATAGAAACAAATTACAAACATATTTTATATTACAAACACATATTGTTTTTTAAGTCACTCACTTAATATTCGATTGATCCGCTTTGCACTTCTTAAAAAAAAATTTGGAAAAATTGCAAAAATTTGGTCAGCCAGCAAACACAGCTGCGTTTAAGCGAAAGAGTAGAACAAAACAAAACAAACTGTCCTTTCTGCACAATTGTTTTTGTAAGCATTGCACCGAAGACGCGTAAACAAACAGCGATGTAAAGCATAATCGAAGTTTTGTCTTTAATGCTCTTTCCAAATAACAAAAACAAAAGCGAACAAAAACAAAAGCCAACAATAGTAATTTTGTACTTATGCCTTAATGCGCATATATTTCTTAACTGGGTGGTTCGACGTTCGTTTACTATAGGGTTAATCTAGTAAGTACCCATGTAAAGATCGACGAGGTAAGCACTTACCCAGGGCTAATCGCAAACTCGAGTCGACTAGGTGGTTCGACCGTCGTTTACTATAGGGTCACTTTAGTAAGCACCCATGTAGTGATCGGCGAGGTAAGCACTTACCTAGGGTCAATCGCAAACTCGAGTCGACTAGGTGGTTCGACCGTCGTTTACTATAGGGTCACTTTAGTAAGTACCCAAGTAGTGATCGGCGAGGTAAGCACTTACCCATGGCCAATCGACTCCTCCAGTTCTGCAGGGGAACTACACAAATGTTAAAAAGTGTTAAAGGAACTACACAAATGTTATATTGTAAGATGTATTAAAGGAATTACACAGTTGTTAAAATGTGCCAAAGGAAAAGTACAAATGTTTTATTTTACATAAGAGAATAATTTTATTAAAGAATAACTAAATAAATTAATAAGATTATGTTTAATTGAAGAAATGTAATGAATACAGACGATTTGAAGTTTATGTAAGTGATTTTTATTTTGAAAGCTTTTGTTTAATACATGAAAGTAATATCAGTTATATCATAATATCAATTTCAGTCTGCATTTAGCTTTCTTTGAGTTCGGACGTTTACTTTTTTATTATAAAACTACTTATTAACATTCCGAACTTAATGTGGCAATGTGATAGCTGCGTCTTTGGAAATTGTTGTTTTTTTTCTTTTTTTTTTTTGTAATAGCAGGGTAACGTTTATTTAAAACTGTCCATTAGGGACAACCATTAAATGTTATCACATAAACTTCACTTATAAATAATTTTAAATATTAATATGGTAGAAATAAATTAGAGTAGTAAGGGGAGGTCCAGCGGGTGTGTCCTTTTTAGTCTTCTGGGCTGCTCGCTGTTGTCCAGCAGGGAGCTGGCCAACCGGTTCGGGTGATTATGAAGCCTCTGCATGTAACGTGCGCTGCTTCTTTGTATCTCGTCCTTGACCCAAGGGAAATTGAGAACCTCGTGAATGGTGCGATTGTCATGATAGACGTGGGCCCCAGTGGCGATTCGAAGGGCTCTATTTTCGAACGTTTGTATAGTTTGGACATTCGTCTTGCTCGCAGTGCCCCAGAGCTGTATGCCTTACGTCCAGATTGGGCGTATTATTGCCTTGTAAATGAGGAGTTTAGTGGAAGTTCTCAGCTTCGATCTCCTACCCATAAGCCAGTAGAAGGATCGAAGTCTTTGATTAGCCTGTTTCCTCTTCTTAATCAGATGGGGCTTCCAGGTGAGCCTCCTGTCTAGGGTGAATCCCAGGTACTTGGGATTGTCTTCCTGTGGGATTGGAGAGCCGTTAAGGTTAACTGGAGGGCAGTTGCCTTTGCAGAGAGAAAACGTGGTGGCAGTGGACTTCTCATTATTGACGGCAATGTTCCATCGCTGTCGCTGAGCAAGTCAAGCTGCAATTGCATCGTTTCGGCTGACCCCATGGCGCTATCGGCGGTGGTAAGGAAGGCGGTGTCGTCTGCATAGGTTGCTGCGAGCAGGTCAGGCCTCTGAAGAACAGGGAGGTCGGCCGTGTAAGCATTGTACATCAACGGGCCAAGAACGCTGCCTTGTGGTACACCAGCGTGAGCTTCTCTTATACCGGAGATGGCCTCGCCACATCTAACAGCAAATTTACGGTCTTCGAAGAACGACTTTAGGAACTGGAAGTATGGTCGGGGTAGGACAGTCTTTAATTTATATAGTAGACCGGGATGCCAGACTCGGTCAAACGCCTGCTTCACGTCCATCATGACGGCCATGCAGTATTTCTTGGTTTCAAACTTCTTGGTTTCTTGGTGTCACCGCCTGAAGCCAAACTGGTGGTCAGGGATCAGTCTCTGCAACAAAGTTAGGAATTAGTTTGTTGCAGATAAGCTGAATGTGGAGCCCAGTGATTTAGCCTGTGCTAGGCTGATCAGAAAGGATGCTGACATCAACGCCCTCAAGTTCGTCAATTTTAAATTGGGAGTTCCGGAGCAAAATTTCCCAACAGTCTTTAATGACGATTTTTGGCCTATGTCGGTAAAAGTCAGCCGGTTTGTCCATAGAGAGCCTGCTAAGGTTATTGACCTCCCAGCGATTCTACCTTTACCACAATCGCAATCTTCACAAACCCCCAGTAAGCGGCGCCGCTGGAGCCGTTACTTCTTAATCTTCCCAAGCTTCAGTTTGTCACCCCAGTTGCTCCCTGCTGCGCTACCAACAACAAACGGCGTGGGCGTTAATGGTAACGGTTGACGCTGTCTTCAATTCCTCCAATAATTTGCTTCGTTTGCTGATCGATATTCTTCAACAACAACAGCTTTTTTTAAGGGGAGTTGTTTATTTCTTATCTTCACTTGTGGATGCCCTGCAACAACAAGACGATGGTAATCGTGACGTTGGCAGCGCATCGCTCATCTTATCTCTTTTCGCTGGGCCACTCGGTGGTGCTTTCTTTTCGCCGATGGAAGATGTTTATTTACGTTTTGGAGGTGTGGGTGGATCTTTGCTGCGTTTGGATGTTCCATGCAACTGGACTCTCGCAGGTCTACTGATGAGTCTAATGGAAATGTCTATGTGTCCTTGTCGGCTATTTTGCAAGCTATGCGTATTGGATATGCCTCCACATGCACCAGTACCAGGAGTGCACTTTCATCATTACCGCATTGCCGTCCAATTCCCAGTTTGGACTGTAGCTACTCGTCGTCCTCGGACCCCAATAAAAGCCTAAAAGCTCTATTCCAAAATATATCGGGAATGAGAACCAAGACCCGGATGGTATTCCTCAATTCTTTTGACTGCGATTTTGATGTAGTCATCCTTGTGGAAACGTGGCTCAATGACAAATTTAGCTCCTCTAAGTTCTTCGAGCCTAACTTGTACCATGTATTTCGAAAAGACCGAGATGCATTCAGTACCCAGTGTGGGCGAGGTGGTGGTGTTATCATCGCTATTTGTCGATCTCTTAAGGCTTCACCACTGCGCCTTCCGGTAGCCGACCCTCTACTGGATCAGCTTGCGGTTGCATCATAAATCCCTCCGAACAGCGCATTTAGTACATATCATGCGCATATGGAAAACATCACTAGTTTCTGTGCTAAAACGTCAGACCCTACCGCTTTGATGGTAGCTGGCGATTTTAACCTAAGCTCCATTGTCTGGTCTTGGGACCCGGAATCTCCCTGCATGCTACCTAGCAACGTTCACCAGAGTCATGAAATTGTAGTTTTAGATGATATTTTTAGTCTGGGCCTCTCCCAAGTAAATAATTTTTGTATTGATTTATCAAAAATTCTTGATCTTATATTTTTAAATAATGTGGTTAATAGTAGAGTAGAATTATGCAATGTACCATTAAGTCCATGTGATATGGACAACAAGCCGTTAGTAATTCATATTGAGTTTTATAGTTTTTTGCCTTCTTCTTCACCCACTCCATATTATCATCTGATATCATCTCATAGTCATAGTGTCATCTGATACTAACTTGTCATTTAATAATGCCTCTATTTCAGCCTTTGATTCGGTTTCCCTTTTTTTGGATGGCTCAATCGATGATTGTTATACTAAGTTCTTGGTTGCCCTTTTTAATATAATATTATTGATACTTATGCCCCTGTGAGGGTACGAAGATCCTATAGGCTTCCCTGGTATACAAAAGGTTTAAAAAACTTAAAGAATAGAAGGGATAAGCATTACAAAAGATTTATAATGACAGGGAAGTCTCGAGCAGGAGAGCAAAAAGTCAAAATCGGACATACCTTCATCCATATGTTATGGTAATTTAGCAACCGACTCGGATCAGGGCGTTTCTGATCTTTTTGCAAAATACTTTGCCTCTAACTTGGAGCCGAAGGTTCCTTGGAGTGATCATGAAACTCTTCTTAGCATTGAGCCTTTTCTTAATGTGAGTAACATGGACGTTTTGGACGGTGACCTAGTTGAAGCCACTGGACATCTGACCGAGTCGCTCACACCTGACGTGGACGGTATCTCCCCATTCTTTCTTAAGAGGAGTATCGCTTCTCTTTCTACTCCCCTTCAACTGCTGTTCTCCTTTTCGCTCTCTTCTGGTAGATTCCCCCACCGGTGGAAGGTTACTTCTATAACGCCTATTCACAAAGGTGGCAGTAGGTGTGATGTTACCAACTATCGACCTATAGCCAAAATTTGCAACGTCGCTAAGATACTGAAGCGGATAGTAACTAAAAAATTGATTTTTCTGGCTCGTAGTTTTATATCCCCCAACCAGCATGGTTTTTTGCCTGGGATGTCCACTACAACTAATTTAGCGGTTTTTCTCAGCACTGCTTTGAAGCTTTTGAAAACCGATTTCAGGTTGATGCCATTTACACTGACTTCACCAAAGCCTTCGACAAAGTATGTCATGCTGCCCTTCTGGCCAAATTATATAAATTAGGTATTCATTCCTGCCTATTTAGTTAGTTCGAGTCTTATCTGGCTGACCGACCTTGCCACGTTTCTATTGGAGACGCTATCTCAAGTCCATTTGTCACCTCCTCTGGTCTTCCACAAGACAGCTCTCTTGGACCTCTTCTATTTATTATTTTCATCAATGACATCTCGTCATGCTTTCGTCATTCCTTCTTCTTAATGTATGCGGACCTTAAAATCTATAAAGATATTAGCTGCTTAAGTGACAGTTACTTGTTACAGGAGTATATATCCAGAGTTTACTCATGGTGCTCCCGTAATCTTCTTCCATTAAACTTATCTAAGTGTATGTTTACCCGTTACAGTAGGCGATCTCTTGAAATCTGCACGGGTTATTCCATCAGTAACTATAATTTGGCAGCTAAAGAGGAGGTGTTAGACCTTGGTGTCTTATTCGACAGCAAATTTAAATTTTCGGGTCACTTAGACTATATTTTACCTAAAGCGTATGCTATGCTGGGCTTTGTTAAGAGGCACGTGAACCAGTTCAAAAGTCCATACTCGAGCCTCAGCGTCTATGCTGCATTCATTCGGTCGAGGCTGGAATACGCCTCAATCATTTGGAATCCGGAGTGTAAAGTTCGTTCCAACCGAATTGAGCGACTCCAGAAAAAATTTTTAAAATTTGCTCTTTTGCCTCTAAGGTTTTAGGATCCTGTTCCTTCATACCAGAGCCGCTGCCTTCTTCTGAATGTTGGCACGTTGGAGGATCGGCGTAAACTGCCAGCTTTAACTCTTTTGAAGAATGTAGTGGTTGATAACATTGATTGTCCTTTTTTATTGGGACTCATTAATTTTAATGTTCCTCAAAGGGATCTTCGTGACTTTGCTCCCTTTCGGGTCAAGTGTCACAGGGCCAATTATCTTTTAAATGAGCCTATTGAGCGGGCTCTTTCTTATTTTAATTCTTTTCCGCCTAGCCACCGAATTGGCTTTATTAGTATTAGTTTTTATTAGTATTGTAGTATTATTTATTAGTTTGTAAGTTGTTATTATGTAGCCATGTAAGGATTTGTCCGTTGGCGAAATAAATAAATAAATAAATATAACCAACTTATTACAATAAAATATCTAAAAAAGGTCCCAAGTTTCTATCTTCAAAAACACGAAAGTTGGGTAATTTCCGTACAATCAGTTATATATAGTCGGCCGATCCCGGCCGTTCCGACTCATATTTTTTTTGTTGTAACATTTGAAAGTTTTATTTTCAATCTGTCCTCAGTTAGGGACAATAATTAAATTTTTTAAGTGAACCTTGACAATAGGAGTTTGATAAATACTGCGACTTATATACTGCGTGCGAAGGAAAGAAAGGTGTGTGCAAAGTTTTCATGAGGATCGGCCGGCTATATCCTATAGCTGCCATATAACTGAACGATCGGAATGATCCATTTTCGTGTTTTTGAAGATAGAAAGCTGGAACTTAGTGGAGATTATATTTTTAGTCAGTTAATCCGACCTACTAAATTTCATAACGATCGGCCGACTATATCCTATAGATGCCGTATAACTGAACTATCGGAAATGGTTTTTGGTAGAAATACCAACTTTGGTAATTTTGAAGATAGAAGCTTGGGACATTTTTTTTTAGCTTAATTGTAATAGGCAAATTGATTATATTATGATATTCTCATAAGGATCGGCCAACTATATCTGATGTTTGCGATATATTTCGGTTTTAACTGCAAGGGTATATCAACTTCGTCTCCGTCCGAAGTTAGCTTTCCTTTCTTGTTTATTCTAAAGCGGTTTGTTAACATACATATATGCTTATTTATGAATCTTTATTTATAAATTTTTCGAATGTTTTTGTTCGAATGTCCACATGGAAGAGTTTTGTGCGTTCTTATTCAAGTGTGGATATCAACTGCTCCTTATTATGCGAATATATGCGATATTTACAGAGTTACCCATAATGTTAAAGAATACAAAGTATGGTAACGTTAGTATAAGAGAGGAGAGTTTCAGCTTTTTAATTGAGTATACAAGAACTCTGTAGATTTTCCATTGTAATAGTAAACTGAAGACCTGGTTTTTAGCTGATTGAAATTGCGCTTGAGATAGCCATTTTTGGTACGATCTTTGTTAAGAGGAGCCCCAAAATAAAGGTCGTACTCCAATGAGTTCCGTTTCAAAACTGATTTTATTCAGTACAATTCTCTTATAAGTAAGATACATGAAAATCTTAAAACTATTAAAAACTACTTATCAACGAACTGCACGTTGACATGCTATGCGACCCTTTCTCAAGTGTGACAAGCGGATGCGCTTATGTTTTTTATTTACGATGCTTATGTATCTGTTTTTTATGTTAGGCTGCAGGGGATCGGTTTTAAACCATGCTGTTTATCTCATATTTCCATGAGTCCGAACCCTTGAAACTCTATCTTTGGAATTTGTATATAAACATATACAAGTCAGTCTTCATCTAGCTTTCTTTGAGTTCGGACGTCTACTTTTTCGCTCATGTCGCCTTTCGTTTGCACCGAGTGCAGTGCAGAAGTTACTGCTACCCAACTTCGTGGGTGTGAGGCCGTTCGGTGCGCGTCGATCTGCCGGCGTGCCTATCACACCGCTTGTGCTGATTTGCCCTCGGAGGCTATAAAATTACTTATTAACATTCCGAACTTAATGTGGCAATGTGATAGCTGCGTCATTGGAAATGATTCGCATTCCAAAATTGATGAGCTAAATCATAAAGTTCTAGATCTGGAGTCCCGCTTCGAAAGCCTTAATGCCAAAGTTGACCTAGCCCTGGTGAATGGAGCGGCTGTGCCCGCTGGACGCGCCTCCTCGGCTGGGGTGCAAGTTGTTGCTCCCCCTGCTATGCCCATCAGCATTGGGAGCATAAAGGCTACTCTGGGGCAGGCCCCAACGGCATCTAAGGGGGCTGTCCCGAAGAAGAAGCGGATCAACCCTAATAGGCGCATTGTGGGACAAGCTCCCAGTTGCGCTCAACTTCAAGTGCTTCCCACCTTGAAATATCTTCATGTGGGTAAATTCGCGACGTCTACCCAACCGGATGCACTGTGCAAATTTGTCGCAGATAAGCTTAACGTGGAGCCCAATGATTTAGTCTGTGCTAGGCTGATCAAAAAGGATGCTGACATCAACGCCCTCAAGTTCGTCAATTTTAAATTGGGAGTTCCGGAGCAAAATTTCCCAACAGTCTTTAATGACGATTTTTGGCCTATGTCGGTAAAAGTCAGCCGGTTTGTTCATAGAGAGCCGGCTAAGGTTATTGACCTCCCGGCGATTCTACCTTTACCGCTTTTGCAATCTTCAAAAAACCCCCAGTAAGCGGCGCCGCTGTCGCCGTTACATCTTATTCTTCTCAAGCTGCAGTTCGTCACCCCGATTGCTCTCTCCTGCGCTACCAACAACAATCGGCGTGGGCGTTCATGGTAACGGTTGACGCTGTCTTCAATTCCTCCAATAATTGGCTTCGTTTGCTGATCGATATTCTACAACAACAACAACTTTTTTCAAGGCGAGTTGTTTATTTCTTATCTTCACTTGTGGATGCCCAGCAACAACAAGACGATGGTAATCGAGACGTTGGCAGCGCATCGCTTATCTTATCTCTTTTCGCTGGGCCACTCGCTGGTGCTTTCTTTTCGCCGATGGAAGATGTTTATTTACGTTTTGGAGGTGTGGGTGGATCTTTGCTGCGTTTGGATGTGCCCGACTATGAAGGCTCAATGTTTTCACCTGGCACGGAATCTGTTTTGCAACTGGACTCTCGCAGGTCTACTGATGAGTCTAATGGAAATGTCTATGTGTCCTTGTCGGCTATTTTGCAAGCTATGCGTATTGGATATGCCTCCACATGCACCAGAACCAGGAGTGCACTTTCACCATCACCGCCTTGCCGTCCAATTCCCAGTTTGGACTGTAGCTACTCGTCGTTCTCGGACCCTAATAAAAGCCTAAAAGTTCTATTCCAAAATATATCGGGAATGAGAACCAAGACCCGGATGGTATTCCTCAATTCTTCTGCCTGCGATTTTGATGTAATCATCCTTGTGGAAACCTGGCTCAATGACAAATTCAGCTCCTCTGAGTTCTTCGAGCCTAATTTGTACCATGTATTTCGAAAGAACCGAGATGCATTCAGTACCCAGTGTGAGCGTGGTGGAGGTGTGATCATCGCTATCCGTCGATCTCTTCAGGCTACACCACTGCGCCTTCCGGTGGCCGACCCTATACTGGATCAGCTTGCTGTTTCAATCCAGGGCTTCCATGGCCCGTTCGTCATCATTGCATCATACATCCCTCCGAACAGCGCATTTAGTATATATCATGCGCATATGGAAAACATCACTAGTGTCTGTGCTAGAACGTCGGACCCTAGCGCTTTGATGGTAGCTGGCGATTTCAACCTGAGCTCCATTGTCTGGTCTTGGGACCCGGAATCTCCCTGCATGCTACCTAGCAACGTTCACCAGAGTCATGAAATTGTAGTTTTAGATGATATTTTTAGTCTGGGCCTCTCCCAAGTAAATAATATTTTTAATGATTTATCCAAAATTCTTGATCTTATATTTTTAAATAATTTGATTAATAGTAAAGTAGAATTATGCAATGTACCATTAAGTCCTTGTGATATGCACCACAAGCCGTTGGTAATTAATATTGAGTTTTATAGTTTTTTGCCTTCTGCTTCCCCCATTCCATATTATCATCTGAATGATACTAACTTGTCACTTATTAACGCCTCTATTTCAGCCTTTGATTGGGTTTCCCTTTTTTCGGATGGCTCAATCGATGATTGTTATACTAAGTTCTTAGTTGCCCTTTTTAATATTATTGATACTTATGCCCCTGTGAGGGTACGAAGATCCTATAGGCTTCCCTGGTATACAAAAGGTTTAAAAAACTTAAAGAATAGAAGGGATAAGCACTACAAACGATTTATATTGACAGGGAAGTCTCGAGCAGGAGAGCAAAAAGTCAAAATCGGACATACCTTCATCCATATGTTATGGTAATTTAGCAACCGACTCGGATCAGGGCGTTTCTGATCTTTTTGCAAAATACTTTGCCTCTAACTTGGAGCCGAAGCTTCCTTGGAGTGATCATGAAACTCTTCTTAGCATTGAGCCTTTTCTTAATGTGAGTAACATGGACGTTTTGGACGGTGACCTAGTTGAAGCCACTGGACATCTGACCGAGTCGCTCACACCTGACGTGGACGGTATCTCCCCATTCTTTCTTAAGAGGAGTATCGCTTCTCTTTCTACTCCCCTTCAACTGCTGTTCTCCTTTTCGCTCTCTTCTGGTAGATTCCCCCACCGGTGGAAGATTACTTCTATAACGCCTATTCACAAAGGTGGCAGTAGGTGTGATGTTACCAACTATCGACCTATAGCCAAAATTTGCAACGTCGCTAAGATACTGGAGCGGATAGTAACTAAAAAATTGACTTTTCTGGCTCGCAATTTTATATCCCCCAACCAGCATGGTTTTTTGCCTGGGAGGTCCACTACCACTAACTTAGCGGTCTTCTCTAAGCACTGCTTTGAAGCTTTTGAAAACCGATTTCAGGTTGATGCCATTTACACCGACTTCTCCAAAGCCTTCGACAAAGTCTGTCATGCTCCCCTTCTGGCCAAATTATATAAGTTAGGTATTCATTCCTGCCTATTAAGTTGGTTCGAGTCTTATCTGGCTGACCGACCTTGCCACGTTACTATTGGAGACGCTATCTCAAGTCCATTTGTCACCTCCTCTGGTCTTCCACAAGGCAGCTCTCTTGGACCTCTTCTATTTATCATTTTCATTAATGACATCTCGTCATGCTTTCGTCATTCGTACTTTTTAATGTATGCGGATGACCTTAAAATCTACAAAGCTATTAGCTGCTTAAGTGATAGTTACTTGTTACAGGAGGATATATCCAGAGTTTACTCATGGTGCTCCCGCAATCTTCTTCCATTAAACTTATCTAAGTGTATGTTTACCCGTTACAATAGGCGGTCTCTTGAAATCTGTACGGGTTATTCCATCAATAATTATAATTTGGCAGCTAAAGAAGAGGTGTAAGACCTTGGTGTCTTATTCGACAGCAAATTTAAATTTTCGGGTCACTTAGACTATATTTTACCTAAAGCGTATGCTATGCTGGGCTTTGTTAAGAGGCACGTGAACCAGTTCAAAAGTCCATACTCGAGCCTCAGCGTCTATGCTGCATTCATTCGGTCGAGGCTGGAATACGCCTCAATCATTTGGAATCCGGAGTGTAAAGTTCGTTCCAACCAAATTGAGCGACTCCAGAAAAATTTTTAAAATTTGCTCTTCTGCCTCTAAGGTTTTAGGATCCTGTTCCTTCATACCAGAGCCATTGCCTTCTTTTGAACGTTTGCACGTTGGAGGATCGGCGTAAACTGGCAGCGTTAACTTTTTTAAATAATTTAATTGTTAATAACATTGATTGTCCTTTTTTGTTGGGACTCGTTAATTTTAATGTTCCTCAAAGGGATCTTCGTACCTTTGCCCCCTTTCGGGTCAAGTGTCATAGGGCCAATTATCTTTTAAATGAGCGGATAGAGCGGGCTCTAATTGAGTTGGGCTCTGATAAGGGTGTGTTAAAACTCAAGTTATTAAGGCATTTATTAAGTTTTTGTTAATTTTGTAGTTTTATTTATTAGGTGTAAGTTGTTATGTTATGTAGCCATGTAGGGATTTGTCCGTTGGCGAAATAAATAAATAAATAAATAAATAAAATAGTGTTCAATGCTTGAACATTCTGGAAAGGGCCACAAAAAAGTGGGTGTTGTTTTAGATTAACATTTTATTTAACATCATCTTTCTCTTTACTTTATATCTTTTTTTTTTTTTTTTTTTTTAACGTTGCTTTTATTTCTTGAATCTTCTCTTTGCGAGACTAACAAGAGGTGTATCAAATCTTATATTTTTAACTTAACTAACAGTCATATTGACTGATACGGAGTTAGACGGTCCTCAAAATCGATTGCTGGGTTGGGAGGTCGTTGCGTCTAAGGCGGGATACGCTAGAAACCCGAGTCAATCCCCGAGCGAGAAAATTTGGGTGCGAAGACAGTTTTTCTTTGTATGACTCTTTTTGCTTCTGGATTTCGTCTTTCACTGCGAGGATGCCCAGATCCCGGTGGATGTTTTCGTTGCGAACATACCAAGGTGCCCCTGTGATAGTTCTCAAGATTTTTGATTGTGCGCGCTGTATGATGTCTATGTTGCTGCTGCTCGCGTTCCCCCACAGCTGGGAGCCATACGTCCAGATTGGCTTTAGGACTGAATTGTACAGTAGTAACTTGTAGTCCAGGCGCAGTGGCGATCGTGAGTTTATGATCCAGTGGAGGCTGCTGGCTTTCAGTTTTAGATGCATCTTTTTGCATTCGATGTGCTTACGCCAGGTAAGTCGTCTATCAAGGTGAACGCCAAGGTACGTTACGTCGTTATATGTTTACACTTTTGTTCGTTTATTTTAATGCGCCAGTCGGACAGCCACCTTTCCACTATTGTGAGATGATTAGCCAGTTGGGTTGTTGCCTGCGTTGGGCATCTGGAGCGACTAAGAATAGCGGTATCATCGGCGAACGTTGACGTTGTTAGTTGTGCGCTCGTAGGAATATCCGCAGTATACAAAACATATAGACCCGGCCCGAGTGCGCTTCCCTGTGGAACTCCAGCTTCGATGGTGTAGTCGCCCGAAGTAGCTGCGTTGCATCTCACTGAGAATACCCTATTGAAGAGGTATGATTCCAGTAGCTTGTGGGTGTATGTTGGCAAATACGTTTTAATTTTGTGCATGAGTCCGATGAGCCAAACTCGGTCGAAAGCTTGAGATACGTCGAGGAAAATAGCGCTGCAGTATTCTCGTTGTTCGAAGGCTGAGCGTATTTCGGATGTTAATCTGTTCACTTGTTCGATGGTTCCATGGTTTCTTCGAAAGCCAAATTGGTGTGCCAGGATGATATTGCAAGCTTCCAGATGTGGTATTATGCGAGTTAACAAGCATTTTTCAAACAGTTTAGACAAACAAGATAGAAGGCTTATTGGTCTGCATGATGACGGAATTGTGTGGTCTTTTCCAGGCTTCGGTATCATTATAATAATGGATTTCTTCCACTTTTTTGGGAAATAGCCAAGATTAATGATTCCATTAAATAGTTTGCAGACGACCTCTATAGCGCATTTTGGAAGTTCGATCAGCATCTTTGGGGTCAATAGGTCACCACCAGGAGCCTTTTTTGGTTTTAGCCCTCTTATGACTTTTTCGATTTCGTTCGGCCGGAATGGAGGTGCGGCTGGCTGAGGGGAGGACTCTGGCTGAATTACTGGCAGGAGGAATGAATTTGAGGCTGGGTTTGGCTGGAAGACACTTTGGAGATGTGTGGCGAATGTTTCAGCTCGGTCTTCGTCGCTGCGAGCCCAGCATCCCGAAGAGTTTCTTATCGGGGTGGTCGTTTCAATTGGGGCACTAAGATTTGGGTGGGCCCTCCACAGGGGGTACTTTGTGCTTGTTGGCGAGAGATTCTGGATGTACCTCAGCTGTGCATTTTCTTCCTGTTGGTGAAGAGCCTGGTCGAGTGATCGGGTTGCTTCCTTAAGGCGTTGTTTTGAAGCTGGTGATCTGCTGTTTTGCCAATCACGACGCGTGCGCCTCTTTTCTCGCACGAGCTGTTCGATTTGCTGATTAGATTTGAAGTGTTTGTTTCGGTCTACTTCTTTCCTATGAGGAGTAGAGATTTTAGCTGCCGCAACGAGTACTTCTTCCAGGGCGCTCGTAGTGTAGTCGATGTCCGATTCCATGTTAAAATCCGGGGCGAGTTCTATGTGGGCACTCACGTACTTTTTGTATTTTAGCCAGTTCGTTTTTGGCGTCGTCAGGCTGAAGGGGTGTTCGGTTATTTCTGGGCTTTGAAGAAGCGTTAGAAGCACAGGCGAGTGGTCTGATGATAAGTCCGAGACTGCTTTGGCACTTATTAGATTGCGAGGTATGTTTTTTGTCACTGCAAAATCAATAACGTCTGGGAGCTTTCGTGAGTCTGTTGGCCAGTATGTGGGACTTCCAGGGGAAACGTAGTCCAGTTTATTTTTCACATTTATAATTTCATTGTACAATTGTCTTCCTTTGGGAGTCACTAGACGTGATCCCCAGTGCGTATGTTTGGCGTTGTAGTCTCCTGCGGCTATAAATCGATCCCCAAGTGAATTGTAGAAGTCCATAAATTGTCCTTCCGAGATTGAGAAGCGAGGAGGGCAGTAAACGGCAGCAATTGAAAGGATTCCGTTGCTTGACTGAATTTGTATCGATGTGGCCTGCAAGAAGTTTGTTGCAAACCTTTTGTGAAAATCGTGTTTAATTCGTTCTCTGATTAGAACTCCAGTTCCGCCGTGGGCTTTCCCATCTGGATGATCTGTGCGGTAGATTGTGTAGCCTCTTATATGAAAGTTGTATTTGCTTGTAAGATGCGTTTCCACCAGTAGCATAACGTCAATATGGTTTTCGGTCAAGAATTGTGACAATTCTAGTTTATGCCGTGAGATACCATTGGCGTTCCACATTGATATTCGTAGCGCCTGCATAGATTATTTAGACTACGTTGTGCTACGATCAGCTGTATCACCGTGTTCTGGTTTTGAACAAGCGTTTGCATGGTCGTTTTCATGAATGATATAAGCTCCATCATACTTTGGTGGAGGGTAAGCATCATAGTTTCCATTTTGCTGTGTGGCTGTTCTGGGGCCTGTTGAGCGCTTTGAGAGTTAGGCTGAATTGGAATTCCTTCCAGATCGTAGGGCATCGGCATAGGAGAAGCCGTTGGTGGTGTTTAGTGGACCGAATGAGGATCTCGCAGCTTTGGCGAAGAAGACGTCTGGCGTAGTTTTTGGCGCAATGTACGCATTCTGTGAATTTTGGTTGCGCGTTACGGTCGCTTGACGCATGCGACTCTTTAACTCCTTATACACCATAAATCCTCTTTAGTTTGCCGTATGTCTGCCTCCGCAGTTTCCACATTTCTTCACGGTACTTTCCTTGTTTGTAGTGCAGCAAGCGGACATGTGGGCGTCCCCGCAGACTACACAGACAGCCCGAAGTGTGCAGTAAGACCTTGTGTGTCCATACTCTTGACAATTAGTGCATTGCACTGGACCGTTACGTTTATGTGGCTCTTCAACAGTGATTTTCCGATGCAAAAGATATTGCAGGTTGTAGATTGGGTGGACTTCGTTCTTCTCCAGCGACCTGCTTTCTGGCTCGAGCTCGACCTTGAAGAGGGGTTGTGGCTTTTTATCTTTATTTAGAATGTTAATAACATTCTTGGCGGCGAAGCCCTTTTCTTTAAGGCGGTTTTTATTTCCGCGGCGGTAACATCAGGTTCTATTCCCTTTACTACCACTTGTAGGCCCTTACTGCTTTTCAGCTGGTACGTGTAATAGTTTTTCTGTACAGTGTCCAGATATTTTGACACTATTCGGAAGTGCTCTTCAGTCTTGGTTTGCACCTTTGTTTCATGGATGTTCCCTTTGATAAGCGGAACAACATGAAAGTTGTCACCGTTCCCGATCAACGACGCAATTTTGTTGACCAGGGCACTCGAGCTTTTTTCCCTAATATAGATTGGAGGGGGCTTGGGTTTTTTTGCGGTGTCTTGGGCTGGTTGGTTTTCCTCAGCCTCCGCCAGTAGGGCAAATCTGTTAGTAGTGGATCTGTCTGGTTCATTATCGTTATTCAGGACACGGTTAATTTTTGTTTTGTTGCCTGCCGGATTACTCTGCGGGCTAAGCTTGCGCTTAATTTGGATGTAGCGATCCATTCCAGTTTGTGTGGCCGTTGCCGCTTTGGCACTTTCCGAGGTTGTTGTTTTTGTACTCGCTGTAGTCGTTGACGTCGTGGTACTTTGAGTTGCAGGGGTTTTCGCTGTTGTTGCAGAAGTTGTAGCGCTGCTTGTTGTTGGTGCGAAATTTGTTTCCGGTATTGGAGGGGGGGTTTTACACTGCGAACTCCATGACGCGGGAGTCGGAGTGAGCAGAGCGGGTGAGCAAGACCGTGCCCTTTGGGTTTCAGCGGTCAGTAAAGCCGGGTTGCTTTTAAGCGCCGATTTTTTCACTTCGGTATCGCGGGTTGAAAAGTAAGAGTAGAAGCCGTTTCTTTGGTTCACTGAACTTCTACGCTCGTTCTTTTGGTCGTTGATCAATGAGCTCATTGCGTGGTACGTATTTTTTTTTTCAACAATGCACTAGTTTTGGTTTAGCACATTACAACTGTTATAAAAAGCTTGTCTGTCGCTTTTAATAAATTGTATTTCAGTGTCTTTTCGCTTATATTGGCGAAAATATAAGCGAAGTGAAGTTTTCCCGGAGCTCGGACAAAGCACGTCCGCTCAGTTCGGTAGTTCGATTACGACTCGATTACTTTATATCTTTTAACAGTTTATTTATGTATATGTGTATTTTTGTTTTCGTATTAAATTTATGAATTCTATTTCCTCGGTATTAGAAAATTATTATAATAATTATTATAATGTTCGATAACAAAATGTAGTGGACTGTGGATTTATTTTATTTTGAATTGCAATTTTCCAAATATTTAATTTCATGTTCAACCTAATGCTTGAACATCCTGCGAGGGGCCACAAAAGTGCCTTTGTTATATTTTAGTTTGTATTCTAAATGTAATTTGAAATATTAATGTTTTCTTCGATTTTAGTGGACTGTAATTTTTATATTCATTTTAATTTTTGTAATCACCTTCTACAAAAGGATACAGAAATTAGGTTCTTGTTTTTTACAAACTTATTTCTTATTTTTTTTTTATATTCCTTTTTAATATTTGGCATATTTGGCATATAGGTAATGCTATATTCAACAATTGTCTTTTTGACTTTAGTTTTCTTAAATAGGATAAAATCAATACAGTAATGATTATTATTATAACAAGAAAGGAAAGCTAACTTCGGGCGGAGCCGAAGTTGATATACCCTTGCAGGTAAAACCGGATATATATCGCAAACATCGTATATAGTTGGCCGATCCTTATGAGAATATGATAATATAACTCAAGTTATTATTATATAGAATCTAAAAAAAATCCCAAATTTCTATTTCCAAAATATTGGTAAGTTGGTATTTCTACCAAAAACCATTTCCGATCGTTCAATTATATGGCAGCTATAAGATAAGCCGGTCGTTATAAAATTTGGTAAGTCGGATTAACTGACCAAAAATATAATCTGTACCAAGTTCCAGCTTTCTATATTCAAAAACACAAAAGTTGGGTCAATTCCGATCGGTCAGTTGTATGGCAGCTATAGGATATAGTCGGCCGATCCTTATGAAATTTGGTATGTCTGATTATCTGACCAAAAGTAGTATTTGTACGAAGTTTAAGATTTCTATCTTCAAAAACACGAAAGTTGGGTTATTTCCGATCGTTCAGTTATATGGCAGCTATGGGATATAGTCGGCCGATCCTTATGAAATTTGGCATGTCGTATTAATTTGCCAAAAGTAACTCTCATGTCAAATTTGAACTCTCTAACTTTAAAAACACCAAAGTTATACCATTTCCGATCAATCAGTTATATGGCATCTATAGGATATAGTCCGCCGATCCCGGCCGTTCCGACTTATATACTGCGTGCAAAGGAAAGAAGGGTGTGTGCAAAGTTTCAAGACGATAGCTTTAAAACTGAGAGACTAGTTCGCGTAGAAACAGACAGACAGACGGACAGACAGACGGACAGACAGACGGACAGACGGACCGACGGACAGACGGACATGCTTATATCAACTCAGGAGGTGATCCTGATCAAGAATATATATACTTTATAGGGTCGGAGATGTCTCCTTCACTGCGTTGCACACTTTTGGACAAAATTATAATACCCTCTGCAAGGGTATAAAAATAAGGAGCTATGACCTGACAAAAGATGAAAATCGACATTTTTTAACTCAAAATTTTGTAATTTTATACCTTCTGTTTGTTTGGCCAGGTGAGCTATTTTCGAATGGTTTTAGAGAACTTCAAGCTAATTTTAGAATTTTCCCTTTCAAATTGATTTTGCTATTGCGGTTTGGTTTGATTTTTATCTATTTCGTGTTGGCTATTTTTCTTTTCGTTTCTACTATTGAAAATAGATAATTTTTTATCTAACTCCTTCATACATGAATTAGGTAAATTGTATAACCATTTGAAATTACGGAATTGAAATTTTTATACCCTTGCAGAGGGTATTATAATTTTGTCCAAAAGTGTGCAACGCAGTGAAGGAGACATCTCCGACCCTATAAAGTATATATATTCTTGATCAGGATCACCTCCTGAGTTGATATGAGCATGTCCGTCTGTCCGTCTGTCTGTCCGTCTGTCTGTCCGTCTGTCTGTCCGTCTGTCTGTCCGTCTGTCTGTCCGTCTGTCTGTCCGTCTGTCTGTCTGTTTCTACGCGAACTAGTCTCTCAGTTTTAAAGCTATCGTCTTGAAACTTTGCACACACCCTTCTTTCCTTTGCACGCAGTATATAAGTCGGAACGGCCCGGATCGGCCGACTATATCCTATAGCTGCCATATAACTGATTGATCGGAAATGGTATAACTTCGGTGTTTTTAGAGTTAGAGAGTTCAAATTTCACATGAGAGCTATTTTTGGCAAAATAATACGACATGCCAAATTTCGTAAGGATCGGCCGACTATATCCCATAGCTGCCACATAACTGAACGATCGGAAATGACCCAACTTTCGTGTTTTTGAAGATAGAAAGCTGGAACTTGGTACAGATTATATTTTTGGTCAGTTTATCCGACCTACCAAATTTCATAACGATCGGCCGACTATATCTTATAGCTGCCATATAACTGAACGATCGGAAATGGTATTTGGTAGAAATACCAACTTTGATATGTTTGAAGATAGAAGTTTGGGACTTTTTTTTGATTTTTTATTTTAGTTAATTAGTTTTATTATGATGTAATCATAGGGATCGGCCAACTATATCCGATGTTTGCGACATATATCCGGTTTTAACTGCAAGGGTATATACACTTCGGCTCCGCCCGAAGTTAGCTTTCCTTTCTTGTTTTTTTGTAAATTCACCATCTTGACCTTTTATTTGAACATAAGCGGTGTCCAACAACACTTGTTCAGAGGTCATGCACGTATTCACTATTGCCTTGTTTATGTGAATCATGCTATGGTGATTATTTTGACAATACGAGCACACTAGCTCGCTTGTACATTTGATGTTTCAACTGTGCTTTAAACATAGGTAGCACCAGTTCCATTTTTTAACAACGTCCGTTCTTTCCTGTGGACTTAATGCTTTAAATTTGTAACAATGAACTAATTGATGCCCGGGCATTTGGCACATCGGGCATGTTTGGTCACTTGTGTTAATATTTTTTATTATTTTCTTTGTTAGGACCTCATTTCCCACTGATGGCAACGAACTAAGCCGTTGGTCTAAAAACTCTATGACATCCTTTAAATTTTGAATCTCACTTGATTTTTTAACTTGGCCCTCATATTTTTGTAGAGCCTCAATATTTAATTTTTTTAAAATAATATGCGCAAAAATGCAATCTGATTTTTTGGTCAGAATTGCTTTTAGGCGCATCATATAAATTGATTCATTGATTGAATCAATTGTATTTTTAAGGTGCCTATATGAGTCCAAATTTATTTTTGGAAGCTCAATGAGGCGATTAAGCTGATCTGAGAATATTTTCCTATTATTCTCATATCGCTTGATGAGTAATTCCCAGGCAGCATCGTAATTATTGCCTGAGCCAACCAATAAATGGGAAACCACAAATGTGGGACCTCAATTTTTGGTAGGCTAGGTAGTTCGTCCATTCTAGGGCTACCACCTTCTACCTTGTTAAAAGTTTTCTCTTGGATTTTATTATCCATTAGCTCGATGTGTATTTCAACATCCTCTTTGAACTCTATAATTTTGTTCATATATTTATTATTGAGCCCTTCAATATTTAGTAAATCGGACACTGTACCGATTTTACTAAGAAACATTCTTAATTTTTTAATTCTTATAGGAAAGGTTTCATTTTTCCTTTCCTGAATCTCCACATAAGTTATCTCGAGGTAATCCAAAAAAAGCTTATCCTGGCCAATATATTTTTTAATTTTGTTGCTGGCGGACTTAATATTTGATAGCATGCTTTATTTAAGTGATTTTTTAAGAAATAGTCATGCTCTACAGGACCGAGTTGAACCAAATGATTATAGTTCGTAAAGGCTTTTTGCTCCAAATTTTTTAATGCCTCCCTATCCTCTTCTGAATATGAATTTTTTGCGAGAAACGCATCTATTTGCCTTGTGAGGCGCACCTGGTCTTCGATAATTGGAATTTTATCCTTAGTCGACATTATATATTATTTTAAATTAAATTAAGTTCAAAAACTAAATTCAAGTGTTTATATATAAAAATAAAAACGAAACTTGCCGAGGACTAATTTCTAATTAATGTTGTTGCCGTTGCCGCTGCTACTCCTGATGTTGTTGCTGTTGCCGCTGCTGCTCGTGATGTTGTTGCTGTTGCCGCTGCTGCTCGTGATGTTGTTGCCGTTGCCGCTTCTGCTCCTGATGTTGTTTCACGGGTTTTTTTTTGATTTTGGTGTATTTTTTTTTTTTAACTTTTGCGGATGTTGTTTGGGGGTTCTTTGGTGTTTTATTTTTTGTGGATGTTGTTTGGGGGTTCTTTGGGGTTTTAATTTGTGTGGATGTTGTTTGGGGGTTCTTTGGGGTTTTACTTTTTGTGGATGTTGTTTGGGGGTTCTTTGGGGTTTTACTTTTTGTGGATGTTGTTTGGGGGTTCTTTGGGGTTTTACTTTTAACTTCTTTGGGGTTTTACTTCTAACTTTTAACTTTTCCGATGTAGGGCCTCGGATACGCCAACACAAATATATACATGTTTTTTAAATTTTCCGATTTAAAGCCTCGGTTACGTTAATACACAAATACTTATTCGTTGATTTGCATATAATTTTTTATCTCGGTATTGTTCCGAAATAAAAACACACTTGTAGAAAGGAAAATATTTTTCTCTTTCTCTTGTTTAATGCTCATTGGCATTTATATTATTTTATACCCTGTGTCCCTTACCTCTTGGGGTGAAACAACAGGGGACTACGGTTTTTAAACTGGGTTCTTTTTTACCCAGATCGCAGCCTTTATTTTTAAGCTACCTTGGGCTGAAAATTATTATTTTTCCTCAGCCACTTATAGGTGCCAGTTTTTTAAACCTGAGTCTCTTACCACAGGGGGGAAAACGTCAGGCTGTCTCAAAGGACCAAATGTTAAGAGGAGCCCCAAAATAAATAGGTCTTACTCCAATGAGCTCTTTATGGAAACTGATTTTATTCGTCAAAGTTCTCTTATAAGTAAGATACATGAAAATCTTAAAACTATTAAAAACTACTTATCAACGCACTGCACGTTGACATGCTATGCGACCCTTTCTCAAGTGTGACAAGCGGATGCGCTTATGTTTGTTATGTACGATGCTTATGTTTCTGTTTTTTATGTTAGGCTGCAGGGGATCGGTTTTAAACCATGCTGTTTATCTCATATTTCCATGGGTCCGATCCCTTGAAACTCTATCTTTGGAATTTGTATATAAAATAGTGTTCAATGCTTGAACAATCTTTATACAACATCTTTCCAATTCAACGATTGGACCTTCGATCCACTTTTCGAACTCTTGCGCATGATGACCGGCCGATTGGCGGAGCTGGGTGGAACGGTGCTGTAGTAATATAAGGTATACCATGTTGCTTGCAAAATACTGCGAAGGCAGTATATTGTGGCCCAATGTCACTAACCATTATATTTGGTTATCCATCAATATCGAAAATGGATGATAGTGCGGCAATCGCATTGCTGGTTGTTGTAGATGACATTTGTAACAAATAATGGGAATTGAGAAAAAGGGTCTATGCAGATTAGGCACATATCGTCAAATATGGGAAATCAAAGTGACTACGCTCTTAAGCTGATGTTGTTACAGACCAGTGGTCGGCCCTCCATATGTTGATGTGATTTTAACTCATTAGAATTAGTAAAGAATAGCAGAAAGTAGGCTGTGAGTATGATGTTTAACAAATTTATACTGTATGCATGTAGCTTGGCCAGAGAAATTTCCTTTGCCCCTGAAATAGGGCCCTGAGGACCACTTCACTATGGGGTTTTTGACCACTTTATGTGACAGTTAATCATTTTTTGAAAGTTCTCTGATTTAAAAAAAAACAAGAAAGGAAAGCTAACTTCGGGCGGAGCCGAAGTTTATATATCCTTGCAGTTAAAACCGGATATATATCGCAAACATCGGATATAGTTGGCCGATCCCTATGATTACATCATAATAAAACTAATTAACTAAAATAAAAAATCTAAAAAAAGTCCCAAACTTCTATCTTCAAAAATACGAAAGTTGGTATTTCTACCAAAAACCATTTCCGATCGTTCAGTTATATGGCAGCTATAAGATATAGTCGGCCGATCGTTGTAAAATTTGGTAGGTCGGATGATCTGACCAAAAATATAATCAGTACTAAGTTCCAGCTTTCTATCTTCAAAAACACGAAAGTTGGGTCATTTCCGATCTTTCAGTTATATGGCAGCTATAGGATATAGTCGGCCGATCCTTACGAATTTTGGCATGTCGTATTATTTTGCCACGTATCGTGCGCTCATGTAAAATTTGAACTCTCTAACTCTAAAAACACCAAAGTTATACCATTTCCGATCAATCAGTTATATGGCAGCTATAGGATATAGTCGGCCGATCCCGGTCTTTCCGACTTATATACTGCGTGCAAAGGAAAGAAGGGTGTGTGCAAAGTTTCAAGTCGATAGCTTTAAAACTGAGAGACTAGTTTGCGTAGAAACAGACAGACGGACAGACAGACGGACAGACAGACGGACAGACGGACAGACGAACATGCTCATATCAACTCAGGAAGTGATCCTGATCAAGAATATATATACTTTATAGGGTCGGAGATGTCTCCTTCACTGCGTTGCACACTTTTGACCAAAATTATAATACCCTCTGCAAGGGTATAATAATGGGAATTTATTAAGAAAACATCAAACTTTTGCCTCACACTCAAAATGTTAATTCTTAACAGCATATGTTAGCATAACAGCTGCAAAGTCAGCTGTTGCATCCCAAAGTACGTGCGCTAAGTTTTCAATTTTCACATAGTGATCTGTGAAATTAGATTATTTGTTTAAAACTCCATTTAAAAAGAAAAATAGTAATGGACACTAATTTCACAGTTTTGTACTACATGTTAAATGTATTAACTGTTTTAATTGTGCGTGTCTATACTAACATTTTGTCATTTTATAGATGCACCTTAAGCTGAATTTTGGGAATCAAATTTCAACTTTGGGAAGAGTTTTGAAATAGAAGGAATAGAAAGTTTTCAATGCGTCCAAGTGTATGTTGTAGAGTTGTCAATACTGAGCAAAGGCTGTTAGTCGTATCGTGCACTTTTCTCCACTATTGGTGCAATTTGAATTTTTCGTAGATAACCTCACTTTCTCGAATGCCGATTTAGTCGCTGCTTGGAACAGCGAAAGGGGCCGGGTTGAGCATCAAATGGCTGTACAATGTTTTTTTGAACGCCATGCAAATAACAATGTGGATAATGCCGTTTTGAAAGAAAAAAGCCAAAAATTTTTAATGGAAGTAATGGAAATTACGGTGCTTCCAGTCGGCTATTTTGGAGAAGAAGCGTCTCAGTCCTGAAACAAGCTGTATAAATCAGACAGGCGTCACCATTCAAGAAAGCACAACCGATTACATTCCTTCGCTGATGTGTTCAACAGAGCTATGGATAAATCAGATCCAATTATTTAGTCCTTAATTTATCGAGATGCATAAAAAACTAAAGAGTCTTTTACTTCCGATTGAGGTAATTGAGATGCTTTCGTACAAATACGAAAAAAAAGTTTGTCTCGAAGATGACGAATTTACCTATTCCAGATTGTTTTTTTAAAATAATATTGATATATTATAGAAAATTAAAAAAAAGAATAATAAGATTAATACTACTGTATGAAGTAATTTTTCTTTTTCAACTTTTATATGCATTTGTATGGAAGAACACTGAAATCCGGTATTTTAAACTGATAGTTCCCACGGAAAGCGTTATCCGATTTGGTTCACAATTGCTATATTTTATTAAAATAGCAACAAATATCAGCTCCTTAAATTTCAATAATTGATCTTTACTTTTACCAAATCGATCCTATAGGAGCTATAGGATATAGTTTCCTGATCCGAACGATTTTCATACTAGATGTGCCTAGGATCAAATAATAACGATTGGTAAAGTTTCATGTCGATTTCTCTAAAACTGACCGAGTTATTAATTAATGCCACAAAAACAGGTCAAAAACCTCATAGTGCACTGTAGGGCTCTGCATTTGTAGGTAGCGATAGCGCCATAGGGGCAGCCGAAACGATGCAATTGCAGCTTGACTTGCACAGCGACTGGACAAAGCGATGGAACATTGCCGTCAATAATGAGAAGTGCTGCCACCACATTTTCTCTCTGCAAAGGCAACTGCCCTGCAGTTAACCTCAACGGCTCTCCAATCCCACAGAAAGACAATCCCAAGTACCTGGGATTCACCCTAGACAGGAGGCTCACCTGGAAGCCCCATCTGATTAAGAAGAAGAAACAGGCTAATCAAAGACTTTGATCCTTCTACTGGCTTATGGGTAGGAGATCGAAGCTGAGAACTTCCACTAAACTCCTCATTTACAAGGCAATAATACGCCCAATCTGGACGTAAGGCATACAGCTCTGGGGCACTGCGAGCAAGACGAATGTCCAAACTATACAAACGTTCGAAAATAGAGCCATCATGACAATCGCACCATCCACGAGGTTCTCAATTTCCCTTGGGTCAAGAACGAGATACAAAGAAGCAGCGCACGTTACATGCAGAGGCTTCATAATCACCCGAAGCTGTTGGCCAGCTCCCTGCTGGACAACAGCGAGCAGCCCAGAAGACTAAGAAGGACACATCCGCTGGATTTCCCCTTATTACTCTAATTTATTTCTACCATTTTAATATTTAAAATTATCTATAAGTGAAGTTTATGTGATAACATTTAATGGTTGTCCCTAAAGGACAGTTTTAAACAAACGTTATCCTGCTATTAAAAAAAAAAAATTTTAGGTAGCGCAAAAGTTGACACGATTTTTTGACACGATTGACACTAAGTTAGCTTTCCTTTCATGTTTTTTTTTTTTAATTTGAGGTGAACACGAAGGCTTTTAATATAATTTTTTTTACGCCAAGAACAATCATAACTCTTAATTGAACTAAAAAATAAATTAACTAAGAGGTTATTATAATTTTTGCCAAAAGTGTGCAACGTAGTGAAGGAGACATCTCCGACCCTATAAAGTATATATATTCTTAATCAGGATCACCTCCTGAGTTGATATGAGCATGTCGGTCTGTCCGTCTGTCTGTTTCTACGCAAACTAGTCTCTCAGTTTTAAAGCTATCGACATGAAACTCAAAGACTTCAAATTTGTTGCTATTGCAGCCATATAACTGACCGATCGGAAATAACCAAACTTTAGTGTTTTTGAAGATAGAAAGCTGGAACTTGGTACAAATTATATTTTTCCGGTTTTAACTGCAAGGGTATATCAACTTAGGCTCCGTCCGAAGTTATCTTTCCTTTCTTGTTATATACTGGAATTGGTTCTTAAACCAACCTGAACCTTAATAGTCCTCTGAAGGACCACCTTCGCTTGATAGCATTTCCAAAACTTCAGTCGGAAGTTTTAGTTTTGTTTGTTTCTTTATTCGTCTATCAAGGTAGACCGACGAAATAATTGGATCAGGTGTATCCATTGCTCGGTGGAAGACGTCCCAAAAATTATTTATTCGTTTGGACTTCCGTGCATGATGCAAGCGATCTGATTTGTATATTTTGTTTTGCGCTTCAGCTTCCTCCTCTCCAAAGTATCCCACAGGATATTTGACTATATGTCAATGCAGGGCTTCCCACTGAATTGTTTTTCGGGCCAACTGATAAACACGTTTGTGTGTTTAGCCAATCAGAATGTCTGCTTTGAAATACATTTGCATTATGCCTGCAACTTATCCATTTTGTCCCCAAACGATAACAAAATTTCTTGCCAGCATCTTCAAAATCTTGAATAATTTCCTAAGAAATATTGCCGACAATTACCGTTTTAAAAAATTTGGCAATAGAATTCTCCTTGGATACTTGGCCCTTGATATACTTCCACACGGAAAATCTAAGTTGTTGAATTTGAGGCTACGAACTAAAAATGAAAATTCCAAAAAAAAGTGGTTGATAGTGCCTATTCGGACTATATACAATTGAACAATTGATACAATTGAATTGATTTATATACAATTTAATTCAAATTTTTTATTTTTGAAACAATTTTTTTTTTATGAAAAATAACTGGATTAAAAAATGGATTTTTGCCAACAAAAGTGGTTGGCTGGACCATAGTGTGATGGTCCAGCGTTGTAGTATATTTAATGTCATCAGTGGAAGATGCTTGCCTGGATTCAAAATAGTTACAAACGGCTTTTCATTGAATTTAAAATATATTTTCTTCCATATTAAGATAAAGAGTCCTTCTTTTTTGATTTGGTTTTGAAGATAAAAAAACACTACTACTACCAAAGTATGAGGATGAGGCTAGTACTAGCGGTAACTTTTTCATCGAAATGAGCTAGTTCAGTTGCGCTTATAATGTGAAACTTTATGATCTGTGAATGCTTGCTGCTGTTGAGGCTCAAAAATGTATGGTTAATTTTTTCTGCGAAGTTGGTTCAAGGGTGCTGCCAACTGCGAATAATGTGGGATAAAATATGTCCCAAAATATAGTTACCCTTAAACGCATCCAATTGTTGAAGAACCGTTTGCGGTTATTCTTCTTCCCAAGTATCTGATACCGTTTTCCTGAAGAACACCAAGAACTTGATCAATACTCTGTAAATGTTGTTCCCTAGTCTGTGCTGAAATGAACTGAATGAACCAGAATGAACCTGTGCTGAATGAACCAGCTCCCTAAATAACTCATAAAAATGGTCCCAATCTTTGGAATTTCCAGAGAAATGTGGGACCTCAATTTTTGGTAGGCTAGGTAGTTCGTCCATTCTAGGGCTACCACCTTCTACCTTGTTAAAAGTTTTCTCTTGAATTTTATTATCCATTAGCTCGATGTGTATTTCAACATCCTCTTTGAACTCTATAATTTTGTTCATATATTTATTATTGAGCCCTTCAATATTTAGTAAATCGGACACTGTACCGATTTTACTAAGAAACATTCTTAATTTTTTAATTCTTATAGGAAAGGTTTCATTTTTCCTTTCCTGAATCTCCACATAAGTTATCTCGAGGTAATCCAAAAAAAGCTTATCCTGGCCAATATATTTTTTAATTTTGTTGCTGGCGGACTTAATATTTGATAGCATGCTTTATTTAAGTGATTTTTTAAGAAATAGTCATGCTCTACAGGACCGAGTTGAACCAAATGATTATAGTTCGTAAAGGATTTTTGCTCCAAATTTTTTAATGCCTCCCTATCCTCTTCTGAATATGAATTTTTTGCGAGAAACGCATCTGTTTGCCGGGTGAGGCGCACCTGGTCTTCGATAATTGGAATTTTATCCTTAGTCGACATTATATATTATTTTAAATTAAATTAAGTTCAAAAACTAAATTCAAGTGTTTATATATAAAAATAAAAACGAAACTTGCCGAGGACTAATTTCTAATTAATGTTGTTGCCGTTGCCGCTGCTACTCCTGATGTTGTTGCTGTTGCCGCTGCTGCTCGTGATGTTGTTGCTGTTGCCGCTGCTGCTCGTGATGTTGTTGCCGTTGCCGCTTCTGCTCCTGATGTTGTTTCACGGGTTTTTTTTTGATTTTGGTGTATTTTTTTTTTTAACTTTTGCGGATGTTGTTTGGGGGTTCTTTGGTGTTTTATTTTTTGTGGATGTTGTTTGGGGGTTCTTTGGGGTTTTAATTTGTGTGGATGTTGTTTGGGGGTTCTTTGGGGTTTTACTTTTTGTGGATGTTGTTTGGGGGTTCTTTGGGGTTTTACTTTTTGTGGATGTTGTTTGGGGGTTCTTTGGGGTTTTACTTTTAACTTTTAACTTCTTTGGGGTTTTACTTCTAACTTTTAACTTTTCCGATGTAGGGCCTCGGATACGCCAACACAAATATATATATGTTTTTTAAATTTTCCGATGTAAAGCCTCGGTTACGCTAATACACAAATACTTATTCGTTGATTTGCATATAATTTTTTATCTCGGTATTGTTCCGAAATAAAGACACACTTGTAGAAAGGAAAATATTTTTCTCTTTCTCTTGTTTAATGCTCATTGGCATTTATATTATTTTATACCCTGTGTCCCTTACCTCTTGGGGTGAAACAACAGGGGACTACGGTTTTTAAACTGGGTTCTTTTTTACCCAGATCGCAGCCTTTATTTTTAAGCTACCTTGGGCTGAAAATTATTATTTTTCCTCAGCCACTTATAGGTGCCAGTTTTTTAAACCTGAGTCTCTTACCACAGGGGGGAAAACGTCAGGCTGTCTCAAAGGACCAAATGTTAAGAGGGGCCCCAAAATAAATAGGTCTTACTCCAATGAGCTCCTTATGGAAACTGATTTTATTCGTCAAAGTTCTCTTATAAGTAAGATACATGAAAATCTTAAAACTATTAAAAACTACTTATCAACGCACTGCACGTTGACATGCTATGCGACCCTTTCTCAAGTGTGACAAGCGGATGCGCTTATGTTTGTTATGTACGATGCTTATGTTTCTGTTTTTTATGTTAGGCTGCAGGGGATCGGTTTTAAACCATGCTGTTTATCTCATATTTCCATGGGTCCGATCCCTTGAAACTCTATCTTTGGAATTTGTATATAAAATAGTGTTCAATGCTTGAACAATCTTTATACAACATCTTTCCAATTCAACGATTGGACCTTCGATCCACTTTTCGAACTCTTGCGCATGATGACCGGCCGATTGGCGGAGCTGGGTGGAACGGTGCTGTAGTAATATAAGGTATACCATGTTGCTTGCAAAATACTGCGAAGGCAGTATATTGTGGCCCAATGTCACTAACCATTATATTTGGTTATCCATCAATATCGAAAATGGATGATAGTGCGGCAATCGCATTGCTGGTTGTTGTAGATGACATTTGTAACAAATAATGGGAATTGAGAAAAAGCGTCTATGCAGATTAGGCACATGTCGTCACATATGGGAAATCAAAGTGACTACGCTCTTAAGCTGATGTTGTTACAGACCAGTGGTCGGCCCTCCATATGTTGATGTGATTTAACTCATTAGAATTAGTAAAGAATAGCAGAAAGTAGGCTGTGAGTATGATGTTTCACAAATTTATACTGTATGCATGTAGCTTGGCCAGAGAAATTTCCTTTGCCCCTGAAATAGGGCCCTGAGGACCACTTCACTATGGGGTTTTTGACCACTTTATGTGACAGTTAATCATTTTTTGAAAGTTCTCTGATTTAAAAAAAAACAAGAAAGGAAAGCTAACTTCGGGCGGAGCCGAAGTTTATATACCCTTGCAGTTAAAACCGGATATATATCGCAAACATCGGATATAGTTGGCCGATCCCTATGATTACATCATAATAAAACTAATTAACTAAAATAAAAAATCTAAAAAAAGTCCCAAACTTCTATCTTCAAAAATACGAAAGTTGGTATTTCTACCAAGAACCATTTCCGATCGTTCAGTTATATGGCAACTATAAGATATAGTCGGCCGATCGTTGTAAAATTTGGTAGGTCGGATGATCTGACCAAAAATATAATCAGTACTAAGTTCCAGCTTTCTATCTTCAAAAACACGAAAGTTGGGTCATTTCCGATCTTTCAGTTATATGGCAGCTATAGGATATAGTCGGCCGATCCTTACGAATTTTGGCATGTCGTATTATTTTGCCACGTATCGTGCGCTCATGTAAAATTTGAACTCTCTAACTCTAAAAACACCAAAGTTATACCATTTCCGATCAATCAGTTATATGGCAGCTATAGGATATAGTCGGCCGATCCCGGTCTTTCCGACTTATATACTGCGTGCAAAGGAAAGAAGGGTGTGTGCAAAGTTTCAAGTCGATAGCTTTAAAACTGAGAGACTAGTTTGCGTAGAAACAGACAGACGGACAGACAGACGGACAGACGGACATGCTCATATCAACTCAGGAAGTGATCCTGATCAAGAATATATATACTTTATAGGGTCGGAGATGTCTCCTTCACTGCGTTGCACACTTTTGACCAAAATTATAATACCCTCTGCAAGGGTATAATAATGGGAATGTATTAAGAAAACATCAAACTTTTATGCCTCACACTCAAAATGTTAATTCTTAACAGCATATGTTAGCATAACAGCTGCAAAGTCAGCTGTTGCATCCCAAAGTACGTGCGCTAAGTTTTCAATTTTCACATAGTGATCTGTGAAATTAGATTATTTGTTTAATACTCCATTTAAAAAGAAAAATAGTAATGGACACTAATTTCACAGTTTTGTACTACATGTTAAATGTATTAACTGTTTTAATTGTGCGTGTCTATACTAACATTTTGTCATTTTATAGATGCACCTTAAGCTGAATTTTGGGAATCAAATTTCAACTTTGGGAAGAGTTTTGAAATAGAAGGAATAGAAAGTTTTCAATGCGTCCAAGTGTATGTTGTAGAGTTGTCAATACTGAGCAAAGGCTGTTAGTCGTATCGTGCACTTTTCTCCACTATTGGTGCAATTTGAATTTTTCGTAGATAACCTCACTTTCTCGAATGCCGATTTAGTCGCTGCTTGGAACAGCGAAAGGGGCCGGGTTGAGCATCAAATGGCTGTACAATGTTTTTTTGAACGCCATGCAAATAACAATGTGGATAATGCCGTTTTGAAAGAAAAAAGCCAAAAATTTTTAATGGAAGTAATGGAAATTACGGTGCTTCCAGTCGGCTATTTTGGAGAAGAAGCGTCTCAGTCCTGAAACAAGCTGTATAAATCAGACAGGCGTCACCATTCAAGAAAGCACAACCGATTACATTCCTTCGCTGATGTGTTCAACAGAGCTATGGATAAATCAGATCCAATTATTTAGTCCTTAATTTATCGAGATGCATAAAAAACTAAAGAGTCTTTTACTTCCGATTGAGGTAATTGAGATGCTTTCGTACAAATACGAAAAAAAAGTTTGTCTCGAAGATGACGAATTTACCTATTCCAGATTGTTTTTTTAAAATAATATTGATATATTATAGAAAATTAAAAAAAAGAATAATAAGATTAATACTACTGTATGAAGTAATTTTTCTTTTTCAACTTTTATATGCATTTGTATGGAAGAACACTGAAATCCGGTATTTTAAACTGATAGTTCCCACGGAAAGCGTTATCCGATTTGGTTCACAATTGCTATATTTTATTAAAATAGCAACAAATATCAGCTCCTTAAATTTCAATAATTGATCTTTACTTTTACCAAATCGATCCTATAGGAGCTATAGGATATAGTTTCCTGATCCGAACGATTTTCATACTATATGTGCCTAGGATCAAATAATAACGATTGGTAAAGTTTCATGTCGATTTCTCTAAAACTGACCGAGTTATTAATTAATGCCACAAAAACAGGTCAAAAACCTCATAGTGCACTGTAGGGCTCTGCATTTGTAGGTAGCGATAGCGCCATAGGGGCAGCCGAAACGATGCAATTGCAGCTTGACTTGCACAGCGACTGGACAAAGCGATGGAACATTGCCGTCAATAATGAGAAGTGCTGCCACCACATTTTCTCTCTGCAAAGGCAACTGCCCTGCAGTTAACCTCAACGGCTCTCCAATCCCACAGAAAGACAATCCCAAGTACCTGGGATTCACCCTAGACAGGAGGCTCACCTGGAAGCCCCATCTGATTAAGAAGAAGAAACAGGCTAATCAAAGACTTTGATCCTTCTACTGGCTTATGGGTAAGAGATCGAAGCTGAGAACTTCCACTAAACTCCTCATTTACAAGGCAATAATACGCCCAATCTGGACGTAAGGCATACAGCTCTGGGGCACTGCGAGCAAGACGAATGTCCAAACTATACAAACGTTCGAAAATAGAGCCCTTCGAATCGCCACTGGGGCCCACGTCTATCATGACAATCGCACCATCCACGAGGTTCTCAATTTCCCTTGGGTCAAGGACGAGATACAAAGAAGCAGCGCACGTTACATGCAGAGGCTTCATAATCACCCGAACCTGTTGGCCAGCTCCCTGCTGGACAACAGCGAGCAGCCCAGAAGACTAAGAAGGACACATCCGCTGGATCTCCCCTTATTACTCTAATTTATTTCTACCATTTTAATATTTAAAATTATCTATAAGTGAAGTTTATGTGATAACATTTAATGGTTGTCCCTAAAGGACAGTTTTAAACAAACGTTATCCTGCTATTAAAAAAAAAAAATTTTAGGTAGCGCAAAAGTTGACACGATTGACACTAAGTTAGCTTTCCTTTCATGTTTTTTTTTTTTTAATTTGAGGTGAACACGAAGGCTTTTAATATAATTTTTTTTACGCCAAGAACAATCATAACTCTTAATTGAACTAAAAAATAAATTAACTAAGAGGTTATTATAATTTTGGCCAAAAGTGTGCAACGTAGTGAAGGAGACATCTCCGACCCTATAAAGTATATATATTCTTAATCAGGATCACCTCCTGAGTTGATATGAGCATGTCGGTCTGTCCGTCTGTCTGTTTCTACGCAAACTAGTCTCTCAGTTTTAAAGCTATCGACATGAAACTCAAAGACTTCAAATTTGTTGCTATTGCAGCCATATAACTGACCGATCGGAAATAACCAAACTTTAGTGTTTTTGAAGATAGAAAGCTGGAACTTGGTACAGATTATATTTTTCCGGTTTTAACTGCAAGGGTATATCAACTTAGGCTCCGTCCGAAGTTATCTTTCCTTTCTTGTTATATACTGGAATTGGTTCTTAAACCAACCTGAACCTTAATAGTCCTCTGAAGGACCACCTTCGCTTGATAGCATTTCCAAAACTTCAGTCGGAAGTTTTAGTTTTGTTTGTTTCTTTATTCGTCTATCAAGGTAGACCGACGAAATAATTGGATCAGGTGTATCCATTGCTCGGTGGAAGACGTCCCAAAAATTATTTATTCGTTTGGACTTCCGTGCATGATGCAAGCGATCTGATTTGTATATTTTGTTTTGCGCTTCAGCTTCCTCCTCTCCAAAGTATCCCACAGGATATTTGACTATATGTCAATGCAGGGCGTCCCACTGAATTGTTTTTCGGGCCAACTGATAAACACGTTTGTGTGTTTAGCCAATCAGAATGTCTGCTTTGAAATACATTTGCATTATGCCTGCAACTTATCCATTTTGTCGCCAAGCGATAACAAAATTTCTTGCCAGCATCTTCAAAATCTTGAATAATTTCCTAAGAAATATTGCCGACAATTACCGTTTTAAAAAATTCGGCAATAGAATTCTCCTTGGATACTTGGCCCTTGATATACTTCCACACGGAAAATCTAAGTTGTTGAATTTGAGGCTACGAACTAAAAATGAAAATTCCAAAAAAAAGTGGTTGATAGTGGCTATTCGGACTATATACAATTGAACAATTGATACAATTGAATTGATTTATATACAATTTAATTCAAATTTTTTATTTTTGAAACAATTTTTTTTTTATGAAAAATAACTGGATTAAAAAATGGATTTTTGCCAACAAAAGTGGTTGGCTGGACCATAGTGTGATGGTCCAGCGTTGTAGTATATTTAATGTCATCAGTGGAAGATGCTTGCCTGGATTCAAAATAGTTACAAACGGCTTTTCATTGAATTTAAAATATATTTTCTTCCATATTAAGATAAAGAGGCCTTCTTTTTATACCCTTGCAGAGGGTATTATAATTTTGTCCAAAAGTGTGCAACGCAGTGAAGGAGACATCTCCGACCCTATAAAGTATATATATTCTTGATCAGGATCACCTCCTGAGTTGATATGAGCATGTCCGTCTGTCCGTCTGTCCGTCTGTCCGTCTGTTCGTCTGTCTGTTTCTACGCAAACTAGTCTCTCAGTTTTAAAGCTATCGTCTTGAAACTTTGCACACACCCTTCTTTCCTTTGCACGCAGTATATAAGTCGGAACGGCCGGGATCGGCCGACTATATCCTATAGCTGCCATATAACTGATTGATCGGAAATGGTATAACTTTGGTGTTTTTAGAGTTAGAGAGTTCAAATTTGACATGAGAGCTATTTTTGGCAAAATAATACGACATGCCAAATTTCATAAGGATCGGCCGACTATATCTTATAGCTGCCATATAACTGAACGATCGGAAATGACCCAACTTTCGTGTTTTTGAAGATAGAAAGCTGGCACTTGGTACACATTCTATTTTTGGTCAGTCAATCCGATCTACCAAATTTCATAACGATCGGTTGACTATATCTTATAGCTGACATATAACTGAACGATCGGAAATGGTATTTGGTAGAAATATCAACTTTCGAATTTTTGAAGATAGAAGCTTGGGACTTTTTTTTAGATTCTTTATTGTAATTAATTGGTTTTATTATGATGTAATCATAAGGATCGGCCAACTATATCCGATTTTTGCGATATATATCCGGTTATAGCTGCAAGGGTATATAAACTTCGGCTCCGCCCGAAGTTAGCTTTGCTTTCTTGTTTGATTTGGTTTTGAAGATAAAAAAACACTACTACTACCAAAGTATGAGGATGAGGCTAGTACTAGCGGTAACTTTTTCATCGAAATGAGCTAGTTCAGTTGCGCTTATAATGTGAAACTTTATGATCTGTGAATGCTTGCTGCTGTTGAGGCTCAAAAATGTATGGTTAATTTTTTCTGCGAAGTTGGTTCAAGGGTGCTGCCAACTGCGAATAATGTGGGATAAAATATGTCCCAAAATATAGTTACCCTTAAACGCATCCAATTGTTGAAGAACCGTTTGCGGTTATTCTTCTTCCCAAGTATCTGATACCGTTTTCCTGAAGAACACCAAGAACTTGATCAATACTCTGTAAATGTTGTTCCCTAGTCTGTGCTGAAATGATGATGTCATCAAAATATTTTTTCCACAACATTTTATGCCTTTCAGGAGTTGTTCTAATATCTTTGGAAGATCGCCGGGCTGCTGGCTATTCCGCTGACTATGTTTGTTTTTTATTCGGTTTTTACTTATTTGCAATGCCTCTAAAGAATTATTCAATTTATCATTCCATATACAATCCATTCCTATCTATATAGATTACATTAATGTATCTTATATATATTATTTTTATTCTTAGTCACAACGGAGTAATGCCCATGATACCTTTGGGCCTAAAGGAAACAAAGGAAATTGATTTTATGGAAGCCTTTTCAGATTTTATTTTGGAACATTACAGCGAAGAGCCCTCAACCTATTTGGACGCTATAGCAGATATTACAGACACCAGACAGGTATGTTCTACTATTAATCTATATGTAATTTTTTGTATCACTTCTATGCAGGCTTGTAAAACACCTTCGAGGGATGCCTTTGGTACTGCGCTACTCTTTCGATACTACAATCTGCTGTATTATGTGGAGCGGCGCTTTATTCCGCCTGATCGAAACATAGGAATTTTTTTTGAGTGGTATGACTCCCTCACAGGAGTGCCTTCCTGTCAGCGCACCATATCCTTTGAAAAGGCCTGCACTCTGTTTAATTTAGGCGCCATATACACTCAGATAGGTACGCGTCATGACCGTACAACTGCTGATGGCTTGGACGCATCGGTGGACAGTTTTTTAAGAGCAGCGGGTATTTTCCGTCATATTTTTGATACTTTTACGAACGCACCATCAATGGATCTTAAGCCACAAGTTCTTGAAGTATTGGTTTCCCTTATGCTTTCTCAGGCTCGAGAGTGTCTTTTTGCAAAGTTTCAGCTACAGACTGAAGTATTATGTGTACCTGAAAATATAAACGTAAGTGCGAGAGCTTTTGGCATAACGCATGGTTACAGAAGTGAATATTCTTATTGTCGGGTGTTAACATATATTTTTAGAGTTAGAGAGTTTAGATATTGTATGTCGGACTTTTTTTTTATAAGAATCTGCTGACTATAGCTGCCATATAACTGAACAATCGAAAATGACTGAACTTTCGTGTTTTTGCAGACAGAAAGTTGGAACTTCCTACAGATTCTATTTTGGACCATTTGATTCGACCATTTGATACAAAATTCCATGAGGATGGGTCAACTGTATCTTATAGCTGCATTATAAATGAACGATCGGAAATGGTTTTTGGTGAAAATACCAACTTTGGTAATTTTTTTATAGAAGCCTGGGAAGTTCTTTTTAATCATGTATTCTAACAAATTGGTTTTATAATTAAATTTTCATAACAATTTATATCCGATCATGACTGTAAGGGTATATCAACTTCGGCTCCGACCGAAGTTAGCTTTCCTTCCTTGTTAATATTATATTTCTAAAAATATCTGTAGTTGTTCCGAGATTTAGCCGGAGAGGCTGCACAATTGTCAACTGAGTACCTTCAGATGCATACAAATATTCAAGCGAATAATACACATAAGTGTTTGCCCGAGTGTTGGGCAGGACTAGTACCACTTAAGGCTGAGCTTTATAAAGGTAGGTGTTTTTTGTGCTTTAAATTATTGTTAAAAAAATAAATTACATTTAAATTATTATAACACAATACATTATAAATACATAAATTATATATTATATATTGTCGGACAGGCAAACAGGAGTAATGCACACGATTTCCCATAAACATATATACAATATAGTATATACCGTTTTCTTTGATATTTGATATATTTTGTAATAGACAAATTAAATAAAATGTAAGATATGTCGTAATTTTTAATTACTTATTATTAGTTTAATAGTTATAAATATGCTATTTATTATTTTCTTTGCGATATGGCATTTGTAAGTTTTAAGTATATGTACCTTCTGGTATTGAAACCGTCTTCCCTTTATTTAATCTAAAACAAGAACGAAAAGCTTCGGGCGGAGGCGAATGTGATTTACCTTGTAAGGTTACCTTAGATTTACCTTAGAAGTTAGTTAGATGTAAGATGGAGTTATTTGGAAAGATGTGTCGATACATTTTGGATACATACAATACATGTGTCGAACTTATTAGATATAGTTCACCGAACTTTTTAGGAATTTGAGTATCTGATTTAGTATCTATATCAAATTTACGCACCAAATTATCAGGGGTGCCACACAAAACACTTCCACTCAAATTTCTCTGAAATTTTACTTGTTTTTTACACACACGTTTAATTTGTGGTACAAACAAAAAGATTTTTGTAAAATACTAGTAAAATCACTTGTCTTTTATTCAGTAGGCCAACTAACATTACAGTTTTAAAGGAGATTTTGATATATGGTGATGTCCCGTTTTTATATCCTTACAGAGAGTATTTTAATTTTGGTCAAAAGTAGAAAACGCAGTGAAGGAGACATATGCGACCCTATAATATCCCTTAATCCCTAGTATGTTCTTGATCAGGATCACCTCCTGACTTGATAAAAGCATGTCCGTCTCTCCCTCTGTTTTTCTGTTTCTACGCGAACTATCTCTCAGTTTTAAAGTTATGGGCTTGAAATTGGCACGCAGTGTACAAGTCGGATCTGTCCTATAGCTATCATATAACTGCTTGGTCGGAATTGCCTACATACCAATAACATTGGTATTTTAAGAGTTAGATAGTTGGGATTCTGTATGGATTCTATTTTTGGCAAAATAATGTATCTATTGTAATCTATTATTGGTCTAATCCGACCTACCAAATTTCCTAAGGATCAGCCGACTATATCTTATAGCTGCCATATAACTGAACGATCGGAAATATTATTTGGTAATTGTTAAAAACACCAACCTTGGTATTTTTGAAGACAGAAGCTTGGGTTTCTTTTTAAATTTTTTATTCTAATAAATTGGTTTCATTAATTAAAATTTCAATAGGGATCAGCCCACTATTTCAGGAGTACACCTCCTTGCGGAGAGCCTCTTCTGACGTATCTTTGAATAGACTCTTCTCCTATTGTCGCCTCAACAGTCCTTTTTACCAAGATCAGCTATATAAGGCACACTACATATGCCGTCTTACTGTGGTGGAGGCTTATCTGGAAGATTGTCAGAGACATCCGTGTGATTCTCCACCAAAGTAACCTCTACTTTCGTCTCGGAGCTCAGCAGAGAATCCTCCTCCATCCCGACGCCTCTAAGAGCCCTTGCCAAGTCGCTCTCCTCCGAGGTGTACCCTTCCAGGATGTCCTGCTCCTCATCCGACATTCCTTCCGGGTGTCTCTCTTCGTTCGGCTCCGTGTTTGTTTTTGTTACGTGTTTGACCGTTACGTGATTGAATCCGTATTGAGCCCGGTGTTCCGACCCTTCCAGTATCTTCACGATCCCCTCGTTCAGAGTAAGGACAACCTGCCTCCGCAGTGCTACCGCCTCCTACACAGCATTCTCCAAGTTAAGGGGAGGGTACGGTCAAATCATGCGAAAAAAGCCATGTTTTTGTGATTGTTTTCCTGACGACACAGTTAAAATTTATTTATTCAACCAAAGCTATATTAAAATAGGACATTAGAAGAATGTTTTATCAAATTTTTACAAAAAAATATTTAAAAATATGGCAATGGTAGCAATTGTCCGGACGTGTCGCCAAAAAAAGTTGAATTGCGGTGCCCCTCATAACTCGGTGCTGGATCATTTGTAATCAAAAAATAAAAATTCATTCGTTAGATAATAGTTCGCCCCAGGTAACGCTGTAAAGGTTTTTTGAAAATTGCAATTTTTTAATTTTTTCGAAGACTTTGAAGTGAAAAACTTAATTTTTTGGGAAAAAATCGGTTAATTTGTCATTGCGAAATCAAAATTATGAACAAAAAAAAAAACTCGACAGCGTTACCTTGTAAAATATGTACAGAAATGGTGTTTAAAATTTCAAAAGGATCGGTGCAGTAGTTTTGAAGTTATGAGGGGCACCGACTTTGAAAACGTGAGTTGTGGGAAAAACGCTTTAAAGTTTTAAACACAAAAAAATCCAGTGTAAAACGTTTATAAGCAACTTCGTCAATAACTAATAACTTCGTCAATTTTGCTTTAATTGACTTGAAATTTTGACACAATATTCTTCAAATATTATGCATTCAATTTAAAAAATAAAAAAAAAATGGCAAAAAAAAAAATTTAATACCTTACCCTCCCCTTAAGGATAATATAAAACCACCGCAAATAATTTTAATAGTTTAATGATTTTAATGATCTATATGATTTTATTGCTGAGGTCACTAACTTAAATAACATAATAGTTAAAGGTAATCAAGAAGTTACGGTTAAAATCCTTTCCAAAGACTCCTAAAGTTATTGAGTTATGGTTTACCATTTTGATAAAATCGAAATATAGTATTCGTTTACTAGTCACTTATTACATAATTATTCGATTACTTATTACTTATACTTACAAAATGAAGGAAGAAAAGCCTCAAAGAATGAAAGTTAGGGGACTTCATCATAGCACATAAACCAGTGAAATTTTAACCAATTTCAAAACATTTGACTTCGATGCTTTTCAGGTACACAACACAAGATAATGATCGAACCGAGATGTAAAATTGAACATATTTTTATTAATATTAAAAAAATATGTTTAAGATTCTCTTCAGGTATATAACCCAAGATTATGATCGAACTGTAATGTAAAATATAGAGTATTTTTTTTATTAATAATAAACAAGTTAAGAATTAATGCTATATGTATATGATATAGGAACACTTTTCCGTAAACGAGTGAAAATAAAAAGGATGCGCAAATCATCAGAAATTGCTCAATTCATACGATTCCAAGAATTTAGCCACACAGCGAAGTGCCTATCTGTATACACCGGAAGAATTCATTCTGCTAACTGCAAAGGTTGCCAGTGGTATCAAAATGACCTTAGACGATCTATGGATTCTGTAAAGATGAAAACAATGGGGTAAAATCACAAAAAATCTTCAGCAACAACTGTCAACTTGACATCATCATACTCAGCAAATGCTTTACATTTCTACAACCAATTGTGGAGGTTTATCTTATACCTTGATGGTAAAAATGAAAATGGAACGGGTCAGCGCCATCTACATGATCTTCAATCTCAGTCACAATTACAACCAGAAAGGAAAGCTAACTTCGGGCGGAGCCAAAGTTACAAAAGTACTTGCAATTAAATTCGGATATATATCGCAAACATCGGATATAGTTGGCCGATCCTTATGAGAATATCATAATAAAACAATTTATTGCAATAAAAAATCTAAAAAAAAGTCAAAAAAACTGACCGAATGTTGGCTCCCAAATAGGATACAGTCGGGCAGAGGTACAGAGGTAAAAGGCCTTAGAAGAACAACAATCCGTTCTCAAGATCCCATGGACCGACAATTGTGGCACCAGGCAGAGAGAAAATTAAGAGTAGTTTTAGGGGAAACTCTGAAGCGATTTATTCGAGCATTACTTTTCCTCTATGGACTACACGCAAATTGACGCAAATTACTTACTATAAAAGAGCACAAAATCTCTCAAACGTCAATTCTTTAGACAGATTCTAGTCCGATGTCCTGACTGTGTTCTGGCAAAAAATGAACTGAAGCAGACCAATGTTTTTGGGCAGCATCTGGAAAATCGCTGTACTCCTTTTAACTTTGCTAACTTTGAACAAATTAGAGAGACCCATAAGAGCTTAGAGACTCTATTGCATATTTCATTGCCTATGAATCCTATAAAAATTGAGGAAATAACTGAAGTCATCCAATTTCTGCTAAAAAATTAAACCCCGGGCAATCGATATCCTAAACCCCGAGCGATCCTATACTCTCAAAGCAGTGGAACCTGTCTGCGTTTATAATGATGCACAATCGTGGAAAACCAGAGGTTTTTTCAGAGTCATATTGCCCAATAAATCTCTTATCCTCCTTGTCTAAAGTGTGGTAGAGACTCATTGCAAATTGAATTACAATGATCATGACTCAAAACATGTAGGGATATAACAAATGTCTCTGAAGCAGAACACCAGAATACAGTTGTGATATATGAAAATATCGATTTTTTTTTTATTGCATATTCTTAAAGTATATTCTATTGGGAATACTCTCACAAAAATGCATAATGATCAGAGCATTAGAACCGAAGCTGTTGCTATTTATAGCGCAATATCTGCATATAAAACTTGAACAAACTTGAAACTTTAAACGCGATTATCTCAGAATCTTTTTTTTGGGAAATTACCTTTGCGGTGGACACGATTACTAAAAAACTACTAATCCGATCAACACCAAATTTTGACCACCTATTTATTATGATATTAGCTAGTCCGTGAACGAGGATTTTTTTTTGAAAACTCCTTTTTTAAAGCACAAAAAACGAAAATCTTATACCTTGAAAAAGTACATTTTTTGTTAAAAACGTCGCCATTTTTTTTTAAATCAAAATTTTTAAAAATCCCTCGTTCACGGACTAGACAATACAATATACTAACTAAACTTTTTTGAATTTTGGATTTCGGATGAACGGTTTTCGAGAAATCCTGTCCACCGCAAGACACCATCGAAAAAAGACGATTCGGGAATTCGGCTATAACATTTTTGTTATGTAATATTTTTTTATGAAAAAATTTAATTAGGTACCCAAAAACATGTACTAAACAAAGTCGGTAAAACATTTTTCATAAATATTTTTTATGGTGTCAAAAAAAAATCGAAAAAATTCCATATTCTTGCGCGGTACAACTGTATATAACCCCTTAAGATCACTGCTGGCGTTCGACTGACTCCGCTCTCAACTCGTCATCCGCATCAACCCTCATAACTCGCTGAGAGAGAAATGCAGCAACACTGATTTACACTAACAACCGTTTACAGTTATGCTATACATTTCCAGTTAACATACATATATATAGGTACAATAAGTAGCAATCCTGCTACAATTCGACCGTCCTGACTTTTAAAGATCCCCTGATTTTGTGATATATCTTTTATTACAATTGATTCTTACATATATTTGGCTTAGATACTATTAGTTATTTATTTTCAAAAGTTTACATAACATTCGAGCTTAATTTTCGTTTACCTATCGAATTTTAAATGTTCTGACTTCTCCAGACTCCTCGATATGGAATACGTGATTGCAAACCTTCAATATCTTTATTTAAATACCTATCATTTTTAAAAACTTTGTCTATTACGAATGAACCCTTATGTTTGGGTATTAACTTTATTGTAACTCCAACCACACAATAAAAATTTTTAACCACGATATAATCACCTACCTTGTTTTTTGAACTCTCTTTCTTTTTTTCATCTTTTCTTTTTCTTTCATTGTCTTTTGTTTTTTTTTCATTATCTTTGTTTGAGACTCTGTTTCTTTTTTCCTAATTTTGTCTAAATTCCTAACATTATCGGTATTATCTAATTCTTCTAACTTTTGTCTTAATTCATCTACAACCTCTCCTTTTTGGGCAATTCCAAATAAAATTTTGCTCGGAATTTGCGCAATGCTTCTCTGCTTTGTATTGTTTAACGAAAACTCAACATCTTCAATGACTGTATCCCAATGCAATCCCTTTTCTGAGTCTGCCAATTTCGCTATCATCGGCTCGATTAATTCTTTCCACCTGCTCATTAGCTTGAGGTTACCCTGTTGCTATTTTTACATGCTTAACATTATAATCTTCGAGAAATTTCTTAAAATCCTCAGATGTAAAACAACTGCCCCTATCCAAGACGATACAAGTCTACTATACGATCTAAAATAACCTTTCAATGCTATAATAACTTCATTTGTGTTTGTTATTTTTGTTGCATATAACCACTAACCATACAGCATATAGACAACCCATTTCATACAACGAAAATGGACGCAAAAATTTCTTGCGACAGGCCTCAGCAGGCCCCAGAGCGGATTTCTTACGCTCTCTTACGCTCATCGTTCGTTCATCTTACGCTCATTCTCGCATTAAATGTTTTCTGTTTCTCAGTCTCTAAACGGAGCGCGATGAAGAAGGTTGGCCTGCGCTTCGGTTGATCTTCGTATGTATGCGTGTCACACATTCACATACACGGGTGTATGTGTGCGTGCGATTTCGTTTCGAAGCCAGCGCACAAAATTTTGATTTTTCTTACTTTTCAGGCTTGCTACCCTAACCAAATTCGGGTATTCGTTATTTGATGAAATGACGAAAGAAATTATATTATTTTTTATATTATATTTTTTATTATTTCAGCATACATTTTTAATTTATTTAGGAATAAGATTAAGTGTTAGTAGTAAAATGTGAGAAAGTGTCAGAGTATATTTCAGTCGGAGTCACTTAAAACGCCGATTGCTTTTAAGTTTTTGTTTTTCTGCAAGAGGCTTGTGCATGCCTACTCTAACGATGGAATGATTTTTAGGGGAGGGTGAAGACACGAAAACAGCTGATGGACTTGTTTACCTTTTTTGTTTACAATTTTTCAGGCACTTGTTATTAATTTGGGTTATTGTGAGATTTTATTAAATTATTGTCGTTTGTCGACGGTCAAAAACATTGTTATCGATAGTTAAGTCAGTATTATTAGGAAATGTAGTATTTTAAGTTGTCGGAATTACGGGCCTACTAATAGCGGTAGTGTGAATGCCGCCAAAAAGTGCCATTCATTGTTTTGTTGATTGTAGGAGGGCACACTGCGGTAAGAAGAAGGATTAATATTTGAATTGTAAACTAATGTATGAATTTATAGAATAAAACGTTCCGTTAGCCACAGCCAAGGCCTTTGAAGTACCCCTTTCTTCGGACCTACGCGTGTGGGGAGCCGTTTAAGGCAACTCCACATGACACAAAACAACAGCTTTTATTCGCAGTCCTAGGGAGACTGCAAGCCAACTTGCGCTGGAGGACGGCTCGACGACCAGCTAGAGAGTTGCCAGGAGCGCACGGAGCGCAGTTCCCGTACCAGCAGAGGAGTCGCAGCCAGCGACATAGACGGCGCAGCCAGCGCCAAACACTGAGTACGGACGGAGTCGCAGCCAGCGACACGGAGACGCAGCCAGCGTCGGTTCAGGAGACGCAGCCAGCGTCGGTTTAGGAGACGCAGCCAGCGTCGGTTCAGGAGACGCAGCCAGCGTCGGTTCAGGAGACGCAGCCAGCGTCAGGAGGCGCAAGGAGCGCCAAGCATCAGCGGCCAGACGGCACAGGTCCGCCATTTTGGAGCGCGGCGCAGCGCCATATTTGGACCATATTATATTTGGATTTGGATATCTCGAGATGCAGCATTCCCCCAGGAGGAGTTCCCGGCTGAACGGAGGGGAAGCCACACCTACAACGCGAGCGGATCAGCAGCCAGTGAGTAGTGCAGCAGAAAGCCGGCCAAGGGTTAACATAACCACGGCGGCGGCCATTTCTCGCCCAGCCACTACAGCGACTACAGTAGCGTCCCAACCAAGGAGCACTGTAACAGCAGCTGCGAGTTCAGAGCCGGAGGTGAGCCAGCCACTCACGGCGTACCTATTGGAGAGGATTACGGCGTTGGAGAACGAGCTGAAGAAGGTCAAAGCCATGGACACAGCAAGCACCGCCAATTGCGCGCCAATCGCAGTTGGCCCAAGCGCAAATGGCGCCAACAGTGGAGCGTCGGAGCGGCCGCCATCGTGGAGCGGACCGCCATTAACCGCCACATCGAACGGTGAGGCACCAACTAACGGGGTCGGGCCGGACCCATATAGCAGTTTCGGTGCGACCAGTGGGACCTACACGCTGCCGCCATCTTGGAGTGGACCACCGTTGCTAACGACTAGCAACCCACTGTGCGCTATAAGTGCTGCGCAGACAGCGCATGGATTCGCGCTACCGGGCGGGAGCATCCACAACGTAGCAACTGCATCACCATTTGTTGGATCCTACGCCTGGATGACGCCGAATGGAACCCAAGCTAATGGACCAAGGAGGCTCCCGGACTTGCCTATATTTGGAGGGCAGCCCGAGGATTGGCCCATCTTTAATTGTGCATTTGTAGAGACGACCCAAGCGTACAACTGCACGGATCTGGAGAACAACCAGAGGCTTTTGAAGGCGCTGAAGGATGAAGCACGCGAGACAGTGAAGTCGCTGCTGATTCACCCTGCAAACGTCAGAGCCGTGATGGAGCAGCTGCGGTTTAGGTTTGGCCGACCGGAGCAGCTTATACGCAGCCAGCTGAACAGCGTGCGAGAGGTTCAGCCGATTTCGGAGCAGCAACTGGCGAGGATCGTCCCCTTCGCAACCAGAGTGAGTAACCTCACGGCCTTCTTGCAGTCGGCAAAGGCGGAGCAACATCTGGGAAACCCCACACTCATGGAGGAGCTTGTGGCAAAGCTTCCCACCAGCAAACGAGTGGATTGGGCCAGGCACGCTGCATCGATCCAGCCCTTTCCCACTGTAGCGCACTTCAGCGCGTGGCTACAGGAGTACGCGAACATCGTGTGTACGATTTTGGACGTCGATGGAAAGGAGCCGAGGCGTCGAGTTCTACACGCGAGCGTCGACCAGAACGGATACGAGCAGCGGGATGACCGGCATGGAGGTTGTCCAATTTGTGAAGGTCAACATGCTACGACGAGTTGCAGCGAATTCATTGGAGCTTCGCCACCGGGCAGATGGAGCATGGTGAAGAGGCATCGGCTCTGCTTCACATGCTTACGGAGTGGGCATGCGGCCAGATCCTGCGATGTGCATGGCGAGTGCCAGATCAACGGATGCCGCAGATTGCATCACCGTCTGCTACATGAAGAGGACGAAGGGCGAAGACGGCCGGAGCAGCGAGGTGGTTTCAGGCGCCACAACGGAGGGAACCAGATGTCACCAGTTTCCAGACGCAGCCCGGACAGGAGGTCTTCGCCACGAGGTGGTTACAGGGACCACGAGAGGACCCAGGAGTCGGCTGTCCGCAGGAACAGCCAGGAGAGAAGGGCCCCGCAGCCAGCGGAGGCGCCCATGCAGAGGAACTTGAGTATTGACGTCAAAGGAGGCCGACTTTTGTTCCGTATACTGCCAGTAACGCTGTACGGAGCTGGTCGCCAGGTGGACACATAGGCGCTATTAGATGAAGGATCCTCCGTCACGATGATCGACGATGAGCTACGGAGGGATCTGGGAGTGCAAGGCGAACGTCGACAACTGAACATCCAATGGTTTGGAGGAAGAGCAAGCAGGGAGCCTACCAACGTGGTGAGCCTGGAGATCAGTGGAGCTGGGAAGCTCACTCGTCACCCGTTGAGGAACGTGTACGCCGTTTCGAGCCTGAGTCTGCCGATGCAGACGTTATGTCGACGAGATGTCCAGGGCGTTCATAAGGATTCGCGACTGCCGATGAAGCCTTACAGCAACGTGGTGCCGAAGTTGCTCATCGGACTGGACCATGGACATTTGGGATTGCCACTTAGGACGAAGCGGTTTGCCAGAGAGGGACCGTTCGTGGCCGCAACCGAGCTTGGATGGGTTGTGTTTGGGCCAGTAAGTGGACAATTAACTACGCCGTCACCGAGGTCCTGCCTTCTAGCCGTGTCAGTGGAGGACACGATGGAAAAGATGGTGGAGGACTACGTCGAGATGGAAGGCTTTGGTGTGAAGCTCGCGCAACCGGTCGCAGCCAGCGACGACGCGCGGGCCCAAAGGATCCTCGACGACACCACGGTGAAAGTGGGGCGTCGCGACCAGACGGGATTGCTCTGGAAGGAGGACCACGCTGTGCTGCCACGGAGCTACGAGATGGCACACAGACGGCTGATCAACGTCGAGAAGTTGAAGCGCAACGGGCCGTTGGCGCTAGGATACGTTCGGATCATCAAGGACGTGTCCAAAGGATATGCGAGGAAATTGCAGCCGGATGAGGTCGCGGTGAAGAGCGACAAGCTATGGAATTTGCCACGATTCGGTGTCGAAACCCCGAACAAGCCCGGTGAGGTCCGGCTTGTGTTTAATACTGCAGCCAAGGTTGGAGATCGATGTTCCCAACGATTCCTTTGGAGAGATGGTAACGACGATCGAGACCCGGATGTGTACGAGGTGAGCAAGAACTTCGTGGGAGCCGACAAGGAGGCCAGACGATTTGGAGACGCGTTCGAGACGGAGAGGATACAGAGGCGGAGTATGGGAGCAGATGGTGCATTGCGTCAAGCGAGTGCTGCGCCATACCCTGGAAGAAGTCGCGCCGAGGGACCATGTGGAGTCCCACCATGGAGTACCTGCCTACGCTTGTGCGCCGCGAGAAGTGGTGCCAGGGAACGGAGCCCATCCGCCAGGGCGATATGGTCTTCGTCTGCGATCCTGCCTTGCCCAGACGAGAGTGGCGCAAGGGCATCGTGGAGGAGGTCTACAGCGGAGCCGATGGAGATGGATGGAGCTAATGGACTATCTTGGACAATGTTGCGGCCCGTCTCTAAACTTGGAGTTTGGATTTGAGTGAAGCGGGTCTTCACGGGGTCGGGGATGTCGACGGTCAAAAACATTGTTATCGATAGTTAAGTCAGTATTATTAGGAAATGTAGTATTTTAAGTTGTCGGAATTACGGGCCTACTAATAGCGGTAGTGTGAATGCCGCCAAAAAGTGCCATTCATTGTTTTGTTGATTGTAGGAGGGCACACTGCGGTAAGAAGAAGGATTAATATTTGAATTGTAAACTAATGTATGAATTTATAGAATAAAACGTTCCGTTAGCCACAGCCAAGGCCTTTGAAGTACCCCTTTCTTCGGACCTACGCGTGTGGGGAGCCGTTTAAGGCAACTCCACATGACACAAAACAACAGCTTTTATTCGCAGTCCTAGGGAGACTGCAAGCCAACTTGCGCTGGAGGACGGCTCGACGACCAGCTAGAGAGTTGCCAGGAGCGCACGGAGCGCAGTTCCCGTACCAGCAGAGGAGTCGCAGCCAGCGACATAGACGGCGCAGCCAGCGCCAAACACTGAGTACGGACGGAGTCGCAGCCAGCGACACGGAGACGCAGCCAGCGTCGGTTCAGGAGACGCAGCCAGCGTCGGTTTAGGAGACGCAGCCAGCGTCGGTTCAGGAGACGCAGCCAGCGTCGGTTCAGGAGACGCAGCCAGCGTCAGGAGGCGCAAGGAGCGCCAAGCATCAGCGGCCAGACGGCACAGGTCCGCCATTTTGGAGCGCGGCGCAGCGCCATATTTGGACCATATTATATTTGGATTTGGATATCTCGAGATGCAGCATTCCCCCAGGAGGAGTTCCCGGCTGAACGGAGGGGAAGCCACACCTACAACGCGAGCGGATCAGCAGCCAGTGAGTAGTGCAGCAGAAAGCCGGCCAAGGGTTAACATAACCACGGCGGCGGCCATTTCTCGCCCAGCCACTACAGCGACTACAGTAGCGTCCCAACCAAGGAGCACTGTAACAGCAGCTGCGAGTTCAGAGCCGGAGGTGAGCCAGCCACTCACGGCGTACCTATTGGAGAGGATTACGGCGTTGGAGAACGAGCTGAAGAAGGTCAAAGCCATGGACACAGCAAGCACCGCCAATTGCGCGCCAATCGCAGTTGGCCCAAGCGCAAATGGCGCCAACAGTGGAGCGTCGGAGCGGCCGCCATCGTGGAGCGGACCGCCATTAACCGCCACATCGAACGGTGAGGCACCAACTAACGGGGTCGGGCCGGACCCATATAGCAGTTTCGGTGCGACCAGTGGGACCTACACGCTGCCGCCATCTTGGAGTGGACCACCGTTGCTAACGACTAGCAACCCACTGTGCGCTATAAGTGCTGCGCAGACAGCGCATGGATTCGCGCTACCGGGCGGGAGCATCCACAACGTAGCAACTGCATCACCATTTGTTGGATCCTACGCCTGGATGACGCCGAATGGAACCCAAGCTAATGGACCAAGGAGGCTCCCGGACTTGCCTATATTTGGAGGGCAGCCCGAGGATTGGCCCATCTTTAATTGTGCATTTGTAGAGACGACCCAAGCGTACAACTGCACGGATCTGGAGAACAACCAGAGGCTTTTGAAGGCGCTGAAGGATGAAGCACGCGAGACAGTGAAGTCGCTGCTGATTCACCCTGCAAACGTCAGAGCCGTGATGGAGCAGCTGCGGTTTAGGTTTGGCCGACCGGAGCAGCTTATACGCAGCCAGCTGAACAGCGTGCGAGAGGTTCAGCCGATTTCGGAGCAGCAACTGGCGAGGATCGTCCCCTTCGCAACCAGAGTGAGTAACCTCACGGCCTTCTTGCAGTCGGCAAAGGCGGAGCAACATCTGGGAAACCCCACACTCATGGAGGAGCTTGTGGCAAAGCTTCCCACCAGCAAACGAGTGGATTGGGCCAGGCACGCTGCATCGATCCAGCCCTTTCCCACTGTAGCGCACTTCAGCGCGTGGCTACAGGAGTACGCGAACATCGTGTGTACGATTTTGGACGTCGATGGAAAGGAGCCGAGGCGTCGAGTTCTACACGCGAGCGTCGACCAGAACGGATACGAGCAGCGGGATGACCGGCATGGAGGTTGTCCAATTTGTGAAGGTCAACATGCTACGACGAGTTGCAGCGAATTCATTGGAGCTTCGCCACCGGGCAGATGGAGCATGGTGAAGAGGCATCGGCTCTGCTTCACATGCTTACGGAGTGGGCATGCGGCCAGATCCTGCGATGTGCATGGCGAGTGCCAGATCAACGGATGCCGCAGATTGCATCACCGTCTGCTACATGAAGAGGACGAAGGGCGAAGACGGCCGGAGCAGCGAGGTGGTTTCAGGCGCCACAACGGAGGGAACCAGATGTCACCAGTTTCCAGACGCAGCCCGGACAGGAGGTCTTCGCCACGAGGTGGTTACAGGGACCACGAGAGGACCCAGGAGTCGGCTGTCCGCAGGAACAGCCAGGAGAGAAGGGCCCCGCAGCCAGCGGAGGCGCCCATGCAGAGGAACTTGAGTATTGACGTCAAAGGAGGCCGACTTTTGTTCCGTATACTGCCAGTAACGCTGTACGGAGCTGGTCGCCAGGTGGACACATAGGCGCTATTAGATGAAGGATCCTCCGTCACGATGATCGACGATGAGCTACGGAGGGATCTGGGAGTGCAAGGCGAACGTCGACAACTGAACATCCAATGGTTTGGAGGAAGAGCAAGCAGGGAGCCTACCAACGTGGTGAGCCTGGAGATCAGTGGAGCTGGGAAGCTCACTCGTCACCCGTTGAGGAACGTGTACGCCGTTTCGAGCCTGAGTCTGCCGATGCAGACGTTATGTCGACGAGATGTCCAGGGCGTTCATAAGGATTCGCGACTGCCGATGAAGCCTTACAGCAACGTGGTGCCGAAGTTGCTCATCGGACTGGACCATGGACATTTGGGATTGCCACTTAGGACGAAGCGGTTTGCCAGAGAGGGACCGTTCGTGGCCGCAACCGAGCTTGGATGGGTTGTGTTTGGGCCAGTAAGTGGACAATTAACTACGCCGTCACCGAGGTCCTGCCTTCTAGCCGTGTCAGTGGAGGACACGATGGAAAAGATGGTGGAGGACTACGTCGAGATGGAAGGCTTTGGTGTGAAGCTCGCGCAACCGGTCGCAGCCAGCGACGACGCGCGGGCCCAAAGGATCCTCGACGACACCACGGTGAAAGTGGGGCGTCGCGACCAGACGGGATTGCTCTGGAAGGAGGACCACGCTGTGCTGCCGCGGAGCTACGAGATGGCACACAGACGGCTGATCAACGTCGAGAAGTTGAAGCGCAACGGGCCGTTGGCGCTAGGATACGATCGGATCATCAAGGACGTGTCCAAAGGATATGCGAGGAAATTGCAGCCGGATGAGGTCGCGGTGAAAAGCGACAAGCTATGGAATTTGCCACGATTCGGTGTCGAAACCCCGAACAAGCCCGGTGAGGTCCGGCTTGTGTTTAATACTGCAGCCAAGGTTGGAGATCGATGTTCCCAACGATTCCTTTGGAGAGATGGTAACGACGATCGAGACCCGGATGTGTACGAGGTGAGCAAGAACTTCGTGGGAGCCGACAAGGAGGCCAGACGATTTGGAGACGCGTTCGAGACGGAGAGGATACAGAGGCGGAGTATGGGAGCAGATGGTGCATTGCGTCAAGCGAGTGCTGCGCCATACCCTGGAAGAAGTCGCGCCGAGGGACCATGTGGAGTCCCACCATGGAGTACCTGCCTACGCTTGTGCGCCGCGAGAAGTGGTGCCAGGGAACGGAGCCCATCCGCCAGGGCGATATGGTCTTCGTCTGCGATCCTGCCTTGCCCAGACGAGAGTGGCGCAAGGGCATCGTGGAGGAGGTCTACAGCGGAGCCGATGGAGATGGATGGAGCTAATGGACTATCTTGGACAATGTTGCGGCCCGTCTCTAAACTTGGAGTTTGGATTTGAGTGAAGCGGGTCTTCACGGGGTCGGGGATGTCGACGGTCAAAAACATTGTTATCGATAGTTAAGTCAGTATTATTAGGAAATGTAGTATTTTAAGTTGTCGGAATTACGGGCCTACTAATAGCGGTAGTGTGAATGCCGCCAAAAAGTGCCATTCATTGTTTTGTTGATTGTAGGAGGGCACACTGCGGTAAGAAGAAGGATTAATATTTGAATTGTAAACTAATGTATGAATTTATAGAATAAAACGTTCCGTTAGCCACAGCCAAGGCCTTTGAAGTACCCCTTTCTTCGGACCTACGCGTGTGGGGAACCGTTTAAGGCAACTCCACATGACACAAAACAACAGTCGTTAGTTTAATAATTTCCTTATATATTTTGGAACTTTAAAAAAGTCGCCGCTCGAATTTGTTACAGATATATGTATATAAATATATATAAATATATATATATATATTTACGTACTTATATATGTATATATATATATATATATAGGTACCTATATATAGGTATCACGAGGAGGCGATTGCGAATGCGATGGACTCTTCAATGAAGACTTTCGAGTCGACTTGAGATACCAAAACTAATTGGCTGTCTCCTTGTTCTCCACCTAACATTACCTACTCCTAACCTAATAAAAAAATAAAACATTTACAAAACAAAAAATTATTGTTTGAGTATTTTTAGTTTCCTTGAACCCGCTGCTGATGCAGCTTTTCCTTTGAAATAAATTTTTTCTGTTAGCCATTTGCTGTTTTTCCCCAATAATATTAAAACAAATCTGTCAAGCATTTTCATCCTGTGTTCATAACAGGTATGGGTAACCGAAAACCAATTACAATATATGCTGGATTTTTCAGTGGAGGTAATGCAAGATTGAATAATTTTTTTCTTTATTCTGTTCATCTGTGGCTTTTTATACCCTTGCAGAGGGTATTATAATTTTGGTCAAAAGTGTGCAACGCAGTGAAGGAGACATCTCCGACCCTATAAAGTATATATATTCTTGATCAGGATCACCTCCTGAGTTGATATGAGCATGTCCGTCTGTCCGTCTGTCTGTTTCTACGCAAACTAGTCTCTCAGTTTTAAAGCTATCGTCTTGAAACTTTGCACACACCCTTCTTTCCTTTGCACGCAGTATATAAGTCGGAACGGCCCGGATCGGCCGACTATATCCTATAGCTGCCATATAACTGAACGATCGGAAATGGTATTTGGTAGAAATATCAACTTTCGAATTTTTGAAGATAGAAGTTTGGGACTTTTTTTTAGATTTTGTATTGTAAAAAATTGGATTATATATTCCTATTCCCATAAGGATCGGCTAACTATATCCGATGTTTGCGATATATATCCGGTTTTAACTGCAAGGGTATATAAACTTCGGCTCCGCCCGAAGTTAGCTTTTCTTTCTTGTTTTCAAATATTTTCTTAAAAACAGAATAATGTATTTCAATCAAAGAAAAATAGTAGTCAGAAGGAGCTTTAAGTTTTAAAGTTTTATCAGCGCAGTCATAATTTTTATTCAGTATAAAATTTTCCGTACAGGTTTGTGCTTCTATTTTTTTCTTTAATAGATCAGCACACACTCCGCAATCTTTTTTTTCCAAAATTTTAAACAATGCCTGCAAAATATCGCAAGGCATTGCTATCAAACTCGTCACCAGTTGCAATATCCAAAACTTGCTCATATTCCGTCTCGTCATCTGAGAACATCTCGAAATCGGTATTGTCTTCGTCGGTTTTTAACTCTTTGCAAGTTTTATTCAAGCTGCAGTCCTGGATAACGTTAATTAACATTGTATCTTCATCTGGGCCGCAATTACCAGATAATGATTTCGAAGTTAATATTTTCATTGATAGCATTTTTGACATTATTGTATTAAATTCTGACATCGATGGATTGTTATTTGCTACTCCGCGAGCCCTTATTAAATAAAACAAGTTTTTTAAGGGGTCTTGATTCCATTTCGCGATTGGTAAATAAAAGATTTCGGAGCTCCACACACTTTCAGATAGTGCAAGTACTGATGAAATTGTTAACATCATGCCGTCAATGCAATGTACTACTTGTGGATATTTAAATTCTGCAAAAAAATTCCTCATTTCTAAGAGGTAATTGTGAACGTTATTATTATTTTGCAGTGCACACCTGTGCGGATTTTTTTTATACAAAACATGGCCATTGAGGCAATCAAAGAGCTTATTAACCTTTTCAATAAAATTTGCCGTAGCTTCTGCGCTATTTCGGCATTCCACAAATCCGCCAGAATCAATCACTGTTCGGATTGCGGCCGAAACAGTGTGGCTAAATATTTGTGTTGCATATTTAACTTTCATTTTTTCAAATGAGTTTGGATTAATATGCTTCGCCGTTACTTTGGGACAAAGCCTCGTTGAGTTTCTAGACTCAATTTGGTATAATTTCCTTATTATATCCCAAGATACATCTCCATCCGGCGTATTAAAATTATTTTTTATTAAAAGGTTTCTCAATGATTTTATAAGATGTGGGGCATTAAATATTGTAAATATTTCTTTACCGTTAACATTGAAACTCGGCTTGTTTATGTTAACGCCCCATTTCTTACATGCAGCTCTATTATTTGACCCTTGATCGCATATTATGGCTCGTACGTTTAACCCCAACGTTTGCGAAACTTCTATGTTCGCTTCAACTTTTTTCATGAGGCAATCATGCTTAATACCGTTAGCCGAAACAGTATAGCTTAAAACGTACTTCCAATTTTCAAATAAGCCTCTAGCCATGAATACGCATACTTGCTGCCCTAAAAATCGAGTTCTTTTTTCACCATCATTTTCAAATCCCTGAATTTCATCGAGAGCGGGATTATATTGCAGTCCTTTTTTGATTTTTATTTCATCACAAAGGATCACTGCTTCTTTACCTTTCTCGCTCATTTCACCAACAATTTTTCTAGAAAATCAGGTTGAAATCCTGGCGTCATATTTTTAAAAAGAGCCCATCGACACAACGTACTTTTGGCAGGAAGTTTTAACTTTAAAACATCCCTCATATACTCATACGTTCGCGAAGAATAAAAATTTATATTCTGGGCTATCATTTTTCTGCGCTGTTATATGAGTTCGATTTTTTTAGCAGCATTTTGCATAATGTTTTGGCCTCATCAGAAACATGAGGTAATTTATTTATAATATTAAATAAATTTAGGGTGCTTTTTCTACTATTTCTCATACCCTTGCGTCTACTAGAATTTTTCATTAAAACAAAAGCCCTTCTCATTTTTTGCATTTTTTCTTTGTATTTTTTTAGTTCAAGAGACATCTCATAATTTTTTTTCAATCAAAAATCTTCTAACTGAGGTGAAGTTTCTATGTTGGGAGTTTCTAAATTGGAAGGGCTACCTACCCTATTTAAAAACTCTTTTCTTCCTATTGGGTTAATATAAGTGCCAATTGGTTCTTCCGCCCCATCATCACAAAATTCAAATTGTTCACATGGAACAGTACTGTTCGGACGCAATAGTGAATTGTTACATAAATTTAAAGTGGGTACGGCATTGCTTCTAAGCCTACTTTTCCCAATATATTTACTTTCAAACTGTCTGTTACAAATTCGCCAAGTTCGTCTATTTGAAGTGTCATCCAATTGGCACAATTCAACCCATTTCTTAAGATTCCTATCATCCGATGGAAAAGAAAACAACCTAATTGGAATGGAGTGTGATGAATCCCTGTAACTCCCCTGGCAGGATGCAATAATGCACTTGCGTCCATTTTTCCTAACATTAAGCCGATTCATTTCAAAAATATTTAAACCGAATATTTAAATAAATTATTTAAGGTTTAAATAACTAGATTTACACTTGCAATTTATGATGATTTAGCCACGGACCCTCGGAAAGTTTACGTTTAGTAAAAATATTTCCGAAAAATATATTAACACACCGATACTAATCACTTGGTTCACAAAAATCAGCACTTAATTAGGTCCTCACGAAAAACGCTCCTCACAGAACAAAAATAGAATGCCGATTAAACCATTTTCCTCTTCTTCATCAAATGGCAATATATTTAAGTGGCAACCAAAAACTACAAGAATCATAACAAACCAGAAAAAAAATAGTTTTGGCGCGCAAGTTAACACTTTCATTGCCAAGAACCCCAAAGTCGTACCACAAATGACGGTGTGTAAATACGGTAGTGACATTTTTATATTCATGTATATATTTTAAATTACACTGCAGATCATACAATAAGATATGCACTATAGATCATAAAACCATATAAGAATCCATAAGCATAAAACCAATGTAAATATATATATATATTTATATATATGTATATATATCTGTAACAAATTCGAGCGGCGACTTTTTTAAAGTTCCAAAATATATAAGGAAATTATTAAATTAACGACAATAATTTAATAAAATCTCACAATAACCCAAAATAATAACAAGTGCCTGAAAAATTGTAAACAAAAAAGGTAAACAAGTCCATCAGCTGTTTTCGTGTCTTCACCCTCCCCTAAAAATCATTCCATCGTTAGAGTAGGCATGCACAAGCCTCTTGCAGAAAAACAAAAACTTAAAAGCAATCGGCGTTTTAAGTGACTCCGACTGAAATATACTCTGACACTTTCTCACATTTTACTACTAACACTTAATCTTATTCCTAAATAAATTAAAAATGTATGCTGAAATAATAAAAAATATAATATAAAAAATAATATAATTTCTTTCGTCATTTCATCAAATAACGAATACCCGAATTTGGTTAGGGTAGTCTGAAAAGTAAGAAAAATCAAAATTGTGATGTGTGACACGCATACATACGAAGATCAACCGAAGCGCAGGCCAACCTTCTTCATCGCGCTCCGTTTAGAGACTGAGAAACAGAAAACATTTAATGCGAGAATGAGCGTAAGATGAACGAACGATGAGCGTAAGAGAGCGTAAGAAATCCGCTCTGGGGCCTGCTGAGGCCTGTCGCAAGAAATTTTTGCGTCCATTTTCGTTGTATGAAATGGGTTGTCTATATGCTGTATGGTTAGTGATATAACCTTACATATTTTGTACACCCGTTTGGGGATTTCTCCATTCCCTCAGTGATGCGCGGTCAAAGTGGTCCCTGCATTTTAGCCTACACGTTGCTAAGGGGATACCTACTGGTTTCTTCTCCGGAAGGAGAGGATTGGTAGTACCTGCTCTTGCCAGTTCATCGGCGGCGCAATTACCCTCGTGGTCCCTATGCCCGGGTACCCATATGAGGTGGATGTCATGCTGCTCTGCCATCTCGTTAAGAGATCTGCGACAGTCATTCACTGTCCTGGAGTTGGATGAAAATCCGTCAAGGGCTTTGAGTGCCGCTTGACTGTCTGAAAAGATACAGATTGTGTCTTGATTGCCAGTAAGTGCTGGAGATCTGAGTGCTTCTCCGATAGCTATTACTTCTGCTTGGAACACACTACAGTGGTCGGGGAGTCTGAAGGACTCATTTAGACACAGCCGTTTGCAATGGAAACCGCCTCCCACCTGGCCATTTAATTTTGAACCGTCTGTGTAGATATGGAGGGAACCGGCTGGTCCCAGGATTTGTGTGGCCCACTCCTCCCTTGTTGGAATGTAGACCTTGTATTTTAAGGTGGGATGATCGACAGGTACGCAGTAGTCTGTAGACCCCGTTGGCGTGCAGTGGTGTAGATCTAACTTGGTATGTCCATAGTTAGTCCATTTCCATGTGCCCGTCTCGCGTAGCCTGATTGCCGATAGCGTGGCTATCTTGACCCCCATTATCTCTACCGGTAGTAGGTCGAGTTTGAAGTCTAGGGCATCCGTCAGTGTGGTGCGTAGGCTACCTGTGATACAGACCTCCGCCATCCTTTGCGTTTTCTTAAGTTTCTCTCTAATTGTGGAGTTATTGAGAGAAGGCCACCAGACCACCACCTCGTAGAATAAGATGGGTCTTATGACCGCTGTGTAGAGCCACAGCTATTACTATTGCTTATTATTTTTATTTTTTCCTGCAAGTATAGAGCGCGATTGTTGCCTTGTTAGCTCTATCCATGGTGTTTGACTTCCAGTCCAGTTTCCTGTCTAGCGTAATCCCTAGGTACTTGGTGCTATCCCTAAGGGATAGTGTTTCTCCTAATAGTTTTGGAAGCCTTAAGTTCGGTATTTTGTACTTCCTGGTGAAAAGGACGAGCTCGGTTTTGGACGGGTTTACACCCAGTCCATTTCTACCTGCTAACGTGGAGAGGACCCTAAGGTTGTCCGTCATACGGTCACATTCATACTCAAGCAATTCTAACGCCCACCTCGCAATACGAGGGTTAAGCATAGTACTGAGTTGACGAAAATCCGCTGTCCAACGAGTGACAGCTGTCAAATTCCATATAAAAAAAACGGTGTAAAAAAGGAACGAAGAAGAAATTTTTGCCTTCTAGATTTTGCGGGTACTGAGTTGACGAAAATTTTTGTTATCGATTTTAATGGTGTTGCCGGATCAAAAAAAATAAACAGCTGCTCTCGGGGTGTTAAAATAAATATTTCAATTTATTTTTATAGGTGTGACATGGAGGGTCAATTCACCAAACAAAAAAATAGTCGGCCCGAAACATTTTAGACGCGCCAGGACAAATTAAAATTAATTTCTGCGGTCAAGACGAAGCCCTTATGGGCCTTTTTAATCCCATATTATTATGGGATTTGACCCACAAGGGGCATTTTAATGCCATAAAATGGCATTGAAATGATTTGTGATTGATTTTGATTTTGATTTTGACCCAGTTTTCTATTTCTTAATCAGCTCCTTAGCGGCGAAATACATAAACAAAACACCAACATCCAATCGTTTTGAATTCATTTTTGTTTATTTGTTTTTTGTTTACAAAAACCAGCTGTTCAGTATTACCTTATTTCTTCATTGTTTTGGTCACACTACCTCGGCAGCCGAATAAAGTGCAAAATCGCTATCAGAATTTCAACAGCGGATTTTCGTCAACTCAATACTATGCTTTAAGTTCTATTCTGTTTAACGTCAACGTCAACGAATTACTATCAGTAACAATTCTAAACCGTTAATCGTGCACATAAATTCGTAACCTTCGTAGGGCATAAAGAATGGCTAATGTTTCAAGTTCAATGCTATGATATTTTACTTCATCTTTCGTTGTAGCTTTCGAAAAATAAAATATAGGATGCAATTTCTTATCCTCTTTCCTCTGTAATAATACCGCGCCAAAACCATGTGCGCTTACGTCTGTATGTAGTTCTACCTCATCCTTATAATAATGTAAACCTAGTACCGGTGCTTCTATTAGCTTCTTCATAAGCATCTCAAAACAATCTAGCTATTTTTCTTCAAACACGAATTCGCAATCTCTTTATATGAAATCATATAATGGTTTTGCAATCATCGAATAATCCATTATGAATCTTCTAAAGTATGAACACAATCTCAAAAAGCTTCTAACTCCATGCACTTTGTTGGGGACTGGAAAATCTCTGAAAAAGTCTTAGTATTGAACAATCAAATCACCTGTTTTTTTGTAACTAACACTATTGGAGCTGCATATTCTGATTCACTCGGCCTAATACTTCCCTCTATTAAGTACTCGTCTAATATGCTCTGTAACTTATCTCTCTCTGTATAAGCTAACCGTCTAGGAGAACTGCTAAAAGGTTTCGAGTCATCCAACCTCAGCTTTCTTTCACACTTAACCTCTGGTTATATTGGTCTTTGGTTATTAACATAACAATTATATATAATTTTAATGAATTGCTAACATTATTATCCACTTATTCACCAATTTTGTATTCTACAGATTCATCTTCAATATTAATATTTATAAACTCCGTTTCTACTACATTTATGTCAGATTTCGTTGCTTTTGTAACCTAACTGCATTTATAGTCTTTTTTTTGTTACTATCTGTTACCTCCTTTACCTCTTCCCTTATTATCTGACATTCATTATTAACCTTACTAACATCACCAATTCTTCTCTCTTCAACATCAACATCACTAATTATTTGCTCTTCATCACTAACATCATAACTTTTTTTAACATTTTCTAAATTTTCTACTGTAACCAACTTCAAGGTGTCGAGGTTCATATTTAGATCACATACTTCCACAAAATCCCTTCCCAGGACTACATCATGACATAGATTTATTTGCCACAACAACTAAATGAAAATGTACCTTACATTTCGCTTCGGCTTCCTATTTGGCACAGTGGTTCAAGGTATTGTGTTCTTTAACTTTTTATATATTAATTTTTGTTTTATTAATTAAAAAAAAAATGGAATTTAAACTTGTCTGCGCTATAAAGCCTTGTAACAAGACCATTTCCACATCCCAGCCTACCATCCATTGCTGGTTATGAGAAAAAGTCGTGCACGCCAAGTGTGCCGGATTCACTGCCTCAGTTTCGGGTATACGCTATTGTTGTGAAAATTGTCGTGCTGTCCAAGGCGAAATGAGGTCGTTCATGAGACAGACCAAAAATGGATTTAAAGAGTTGATCAATGGTTTTCGTAAAGTCAATGACCAACTCTTTGCGCTTGACACTCAGTTTAATGGCCTTCAGCTGCTAAATGAGTCCCCTAAGCGTAAGAAATCCGCTGTTTCTGATCCGCCTCAGCCTGCTCAGCCGACATTAATGCAGCCGCTTATATCTCTGGCCACCCCAAGGGCTAGACCTGAGAAAAATTCGTCCGAATTTCTCAGGGATAATGAGCAATTGTCTGATATGTCCGCCATGGCATCCCTTCAAGTGATGCCACAGGTCCTAGGGAACGAAACCCCCATTAGAGTCACCCAAAAGGGTATTCCACAGTCCGGACCACCGGCACCGACTGATGCTGCAGTTCTCGTACCTGCGACACCAAAACCCTTACAGGTGATTCCTCCATCGAAACATATATTTGTTTCTCGGCTTGCCCCTGATACTTCAGAGATTGATATCTCGGCTTATATCAAAGCCAAAACAAAAGCCGATATAAAGGTGGAGGACATAACTAAATTTAAATATAATTATACACGGCGCACGTCTTCTTTCAAGATTCGTGTGCCCGCGCTGATGTTCAAGACGATTTGTTCTCCCAGTTTTTGGCCAGAGAATCTTTTCGTCCAAGAACATCAGCCTAGCTCCGTGAAGAAAAAAGTTAAAAAACCAGTGGGAGTGAGACTTCCCAATATTGGAACCACTGACCAACCCACCACCTCTTCTTTGGCTTCTAACCCAAAAAACTAGTTTCCTCATTAACTCTTACCTATCAGAATACTAGGGGGCTACGTAGCAAACTCCCCAAGCTATATTCTGATAGTTCTTTCTTTGCATCCCATATAATAGCATTTACAGAAACTTGGTTAAATCCGGAGATCTTTAGCTCCGAAGTTTTTCCAAGTAAGTACACCACTTTTAGACGGGATCGATCCCAGCGAAAAGGAGGTGGAGTCCTCATTTCGGTAGACTCTACTCTTGCTTCTGAAGAGGTGAAATCCCAAGAGTTTGGTGACATAGAATTTACTTGCGTTAAAATCACTATGTCCGTGAAATCTTTATACATTACATGTTCATATATACCGCCTACATATTGGCAGCATTTGTCCGCTATCCGACACGTCTTTAATCTTATGACGGATCGTGACCAACTTGTGGCGGTGGGCGACTTTAATATCCCAGAATTAAAGTGGTCCAACGTCGATAACTCACCATCTTTGTCACTTATCACTCACCATGACTTCACCGCGGGCATGTTTGACATGTCCCTAGGTCAGATTAACCATGTTAGAAATTCGTTAGGTAGGCTTTTAGACTTATGCTTTGTATCTTATCCTGATGGTACCGCTCTCTCCAGAGCTTTTCCCCTTTCAGCCCCAGAGCATCCTTATCACCCCACGCTGGAGGTCTCTATCGAAACTATTCCTGGTATCGATCAGATGTCTCTATGCGTGGCAAATAAGATTCGCTGCTTCCGTAAAGCTGATTTTCAGAAACTTAATAGCCTTATTGATACATACGATTGGTCCGATATTCTGGCATGCACTGATCATAACGTCACCTTAGAAAAAATTTTACCTTACTTGAAATAAGTTTTTTGACTCTTGTGTGCCATGGAAATATCCGTCCGCTTCAAAAAATCCTCCTTGGTATACAAGGTGCCTCACTAACCTAAAAAATAAAAAAAAAGTAAGCTTTTACTTAAATACAAAAAAACCTGTAGTAGTGTTGATTTTTCAAGATACCTACTAGCTCGGTCGAATTTTACCGTGCATAACGCTGAATGTTATAGGAATTATATTCGACGCTGCCGGATGGATACAATTTACTCAGGATCCAAAGCAGTTTTATAATTTTGTAAACAACAAGCGTAAACACGTATTTTTTTTACCACTGCTTACGTTTGAAAATTCCTCTGCGACCCCTGATCAGGCCATTGCCGATCTATTCGCAGAATTTTTTCAAAGAACTTATTCTCCTCCTAAATTGACTGATCAGCCTTACGCATATAACATTCAAGCAGCAAATCTTATTTTCTGTCCGTTTTTTCTGAGAACAACTTATTATCCTGTCTTTTAAACCCATAGGTAAAACCCATTTATTCGCCAGGCCCCGACGGAGTACCAGGCTGTGTGCTAAAATACTGCGCCAGGGCTCTGTTCAAACCTCTTCTAAGACTTTTCAACTTATCTTTGGAAACCTTGATTTTTCCCCTTAAGTGGAAGGAATCATTCATAATTCCTCTACATAAAAAAGGAAAAAAGTCCGAGGCTGCCAACTATAGAGGCATCTCTAAGTTGTCGGCAATTCCAAAGTTATTTGAAAAATTAATTACCCCTCATTTGCAACACCTTTGCTCTTTCAAATCCATTTCTGCCCAATGCAGTCTTCAGTCTGACCTTGATAACTTTCAAAAATGGTGTTTGGCTAATGATCTAATACTTAATGGATCTAAATGCAAACATATGTCTTTTTATCGTTCTTGCCCTCTGCAAGCTACTTGTTCTATTAATGGGATTGCCTTAGAAAAATTAACCCAGGTTAATGATTTCGGCATCCTATTAGATATCAAACTTAAATTTGCCGACCATATTTCCTTAATGGTTAATAAGGCTAAAGGAGTCCTTGGTTTTATCAAAAGGTGGTCAAAAGAATTTAATGACCCCTATATAACCAAAACATTATTTATTTCTTTGGTCCGTCTTATACTAAAGTACGGTTCATGTGTCTGGAGTCCCCAATATGGAGTACATAAGGACCGCATAGAATCCGTACAAAAGAACTTTTTAATATTTGCACTTAGAGGTCTATACTAGGATGCAAATCTTCAGCTTCCATCCTAAAGTAGCATACTTTTACTTATAAACTTACCTAGCTTAACAAATCATAGGACAATGCTCTGCATAACCTTATTAACGGGGATGTAGATAGCCAGCATTTACTAACACGCTTAAATTTTAACATTCCTATTAGAAGGTCTCGAAACTTTAGTCCTCGTTTCCTTAGCCATTGTAGTTCGACATATGCACTGCACGACCCTTTTAGGGTATTATGTTCGAACTACAATGGTCTCTACTCTATTACATCTCTTTCCTGTCCCTCTAATTTAAAATATAGAATTTTAAATTTCCTTACTAACTCCTCTTAGCTTAACAAATTTCAAATAGCTTAATATATACTAATAAATAGTTTCTCGAGCGCCCCTCGGTCGTCTGGGCCTCTAAGCTTTATGATGAATACAGGAATGCTAGCTGATGCTCTTATTAATACACAAGCCATTTCCAAACTCTGAAAGACAGCGAAAAAAAAAAAATAAATGAATAAATAATTATTTATTCATATCATTTTTCCATGATATGAACATAAAAAGGCATTTTACAAACATTTTCGGGTACTTTAGAAATTTTAATAAACGAAATTGGACTTCCTCTATCTATTAGGCATTCTGTAGTTAACCTGGTATTAGTACTATTCCTAAAGTAAATTTCAAAGTATCTTACATAATTGTTCTTGACCTCGCTCTTAATTTTGTTTTTCAGGCACTGCGCCACAAAATGACCCATTTCGCCACATGCATAGCACGATCCTTTCTCCCGCCTTGGCTTCCTGCGCTTCTGCGCCCAATGTCCTTTAGCAGTGCAATTATAGCAACGCGTTTCCTTGCTGTCTTTCTCGTCCTTGTTCACTGCTGCCTCCTTTTTGTCACCATAAGATTTAGGCAACTTCACCTCCGCACATGCACGTTTGATATGTGCAACATTTTCGAAGCACTGAATATGTGCTTGATTACGCAGCCCTTGATTAGGAATACCTTCAATGATGCGACTTAACATTTCTTCTGCATCTATATTGATGCTTTGAGCAAGCATCACATTATCGTCAATGTAACTTCCAAAACTTTCACCGGAACTCCATTTACGGTTCTCGAATTGACGCCTCACCTCGAACTTCGAAACTTTGCCAACAAAAATTGAAATTAGCTCAGCAGTTAACTCCTCCAGCGGTAGCATGATGCTTTCATGGTTTGCATGCAGCCACACGTTTGCTTTTTCCTTGATTATACCAATCATCAACATCTTATCATATTGTCCACTAATTCCATAAATGGTTGCAATATTATGCATTTGATTAATCCATTTTCGTGCGCAAGTTTCTTTTTGCCTTCGTCTTTTCCGTTTTCTTCGCCTCCGTCTTTGCTATTATCGTTGTCATCTTCGTAGTTCCAGATCTTCTTTATATTCGTCTTCGCCGTTATTTCCATAACCGTCTTAGTCTTGATTCACCTTTTTAATTGCGCAATTGATGCATTGTTAACGTCCATTTTCGTTTTTTTTTATATTTTTTGATTGAATTGTTTTTGTTTTTGATTGTTTTTGGCTATAACAAATGTCCCTGAAGCAGAACGCCAACACAATGATTTAGCAATTCTTTTATTTTTTCTATTTCCGCTTAAGATCACTGCTGGCGTTCGACTGATTCCGATCTCAACTCGCGACCCGCATCAACCCTCATAACTCGCTGAGAGAGAAATGGGAGCGATGAGAGCACAAGAGAGAGAGAGAACCAGAGAGAGAGAGAACCATCATGAAAACAAGCAACACTGAACTACACTAACAACAATTTACAGTTATGCTATACAATTCCAGTTATTATATATATACAATAAGTATATATATACTTTACTATATACTAATTGGTGATACAGATCACCAATTTGGCTTTCGCGGAGGATACATTGTGCAATAGGTCCACAGATTGCAACAACATATCATGCAGGCCTTTGACGTAGTCTTTATCGATATGCAGCAAGCCTTCGATAAGGTGTGGCATAATGGCTTGTTGTACAAAATTAAAAATGTTTTGCCTGCTCCCTACTATGGGCTATTAAGGTATGTTGTCATGTTTATATAACATACCATATCTTATATCTGCCATCAAAGATTATAAAGTACATAGATGGGACATCTCATACAAAGAAAAATTTTCTATGGCGGGTTCCAGCAGTGGGTCGCCTCAGTTCCATCGCCTCAGTTCGTAGTGGAACCCGCTGTAAAAATGTCTATAAGTGCGAGTTCTACGGCATTTTAGCAGGCCGCGTCGTTGAACCCGCTGTCAAATGTTTTCATTTTTTCCGTCGTGGAACCCGCTGTAATAATGAAAACATTTGAGAGCGGGTTCCATGACAAACGGCTGGCAGATGAGAGAGGGAAAGAGAGAATTATATTTTTAGATCGTAACATCTTTGAAACGATGAAAGTTTGAAACGTTGTAACCGAACCACTGTGAGACTAAAGAGATCAGAAATATCTTCTACTATCCTTACTCGTCAGCTCTGTTTTTAGTATGAATTCTAGCGCCTCCTTTAACACCAATTTTAAGTATCATAAAATCAACTTCGAGGGTAGCCTAGATGGATAGTGCGCGGTCCTTATTCAAGGGGTCCTGGGTTCGATTACATTAGCGGGCGGTTTTTCCAATTTTGATAAAGTTTTAGTTTTATGATTCTTTTTATAATTACTTTTTATACCCTTGCAGAGGGTATTATAATTTTGTCCAAAAGTGTGCAACGCAGTGAAGGAGACATCTCCGACCCTATAAAGTATATATATTCTTGATCAGGATCACCTCCTGAGTTGATATGAGCATGTCCGTTTGTCCGTCTGTCCGTCTGTCCGTCTGTCCGTCTGTCTGTCTGTCTGTTTCTACGCGAACTAGTCTCTCAGTTTTAAAGCTATCGTCTTGAAACTTTGCACACACCCTTCTTTCCTTTGCACGCAGTATATAAGTCGGAACGACCGGGATCGGCCGACTATATCCTATAGCTGCCATATAACTGATTGATCGGAAATGGTATAACTTTGGTGTTTTTAGAGTTAGAGAGTTCAAATTTGACATGAGTGCTATTTTTGGCAAAACATTACGACATGCCAAATTTCATATGGATCGGACGACTATATCTTATAGCTGCCATATAACTGAACGATCGGAAATGACCCAACTTTCGTGTTTTTGAAGATAGAAAGCTGGAACTTGGTACACATTCTATTTTTGGTTAGTTAATCCGACCTACAAAATTTCATTAGGATCGGCCGACTATATCCTATAGCTGCAATATAACTGAACGATCGGAAATGGTATTTGGTAGAAATATCAACTTTTGTATTTTTGAAGATAGAAGCTTGGGACTTTTTTTTCGATTTTTTAGTGTAATTGATTGGTTTTATTATGATGTAATCATAAGGATCGGCCAACTATATCCGATGTTTGCAATATATATCCGGTTTTAGCTGCAAGGGTATATCAACTTCGGCTCCGCCCGAAGTTAGCTTTGCTTTCTTGTTTTTTATTAATTTTTTTTTTTTTTGCTTTTAATTTTTACGTTATTATTATTCTATTACAATTGTTGTAAAAATAAGTGACGGACGTGTCGGATAACAAAATGCCGGAAGGACTGCCTTGAAATTTTATTAGCATTTTATGAGCGGGACATAATAAAGAATAAGACAATTTACCAATTGTAAAATTAATGAAAAATATTACAATTAAAGAAAAATAAAAAAAAATAATAATTATAAAAGAAAGAAAAAGTTCAAAGTCCTTACGAGGATTTGAACACAGAAAAATTACACATAGAGTAACTACTCTATGCATTACGCTACCATCCTGTCTCGATCTGCTGGGATCAAAATACTATTTGTTCTACCAACTACCACATCGGCGCATCGAAAACAGAAACGAGAAATTGAAATTGAAATTTGGAAGCCAAAACATTTTTAATCCGTCTTGCGAGCAGTCACACATACCCACATAGGTTCACATTTTTGTTGACGGGTACATGTAAAGAGTTCTAAAAATATAATCGTATGTATGTGCCTTCCCCCCTCACCAACAAGCTCGACGCAAAAAGTTGACCGTTTTGGGCCCTGATGTCCCATCTATGTACTTTATAATCTTTGCTGACATATAACTCGGAAATGGTATTTGGTAGAAATACCAACTATGGTATTTTTTAAGATAGAAGCTTGGGACTTTTTTTTAGATATTTTATTGTAATTAATTGGTTTTAATATGATATTCTCATAAGGATTGGCCAATTATATCCAATGTTTGCGATATATATCCGGTTTCTTATTTTTTTTTTTAAGATATAAGCTTGAGAATGTTCTTAGATTTTGGGTTCTAATAAATTGGTTGAATTATGTAATTCTGATAAGGATCGCACAATTATATCGATGTTTGTGATATAAATCCGATTTAAGTTGAAAGGGTATATCAACTTCGGCTCTGCCCAAAGTTAGCTTTCCTTTCTTGAGTGTTGAGACTCTCTTTTGACTTTTGGTCAGCTAGTAAGGACTTTTAAGTTAAATGAGGATTGGGGGGGCAAGAACAGAAAGCTATTCCAAAATGAGTAATACACAATTTGGTATAATTTATATCAGATCGAATAAATAGAGCAATTAGAAATAAGGGTCGTTGGCCCAAGTATTAATAAATAAACGGTTGCTGAGCGATTTTAATGAAAACAAGAAAGGAAAGCTAACTTCGGTCGGAGCCGAAGTTGATATACCCTTGCAGTTAAAACCGGATATATATCGCAAACATCGGATATAGTTGGCCGATCCTAATGAAATTGGGTAGGTTAGGTAAACTGACCAAACCAAAACTAGAATCTCTACCAAGTTCCAGCTTTCTATCTTCAAAAACACAAAAGTTGGGTCAATTCCGATCCTTCAGTTATATGGCAGCTATAGGATATAGTCGGCCGATCCTTATGAAATTTGGTAGGTTGGATCAACTGACCAAAAATAGAATCTGTATTAAATTCCAGCTTTCTATCTTCAAAAACACGAAAGTTGGGTCATTTCCGATCGTTCAGTTATATGGCAGCTATAGGATATAGTCGGCCGATCCTTATGAAATTTCGTATGTCGTAATGTTTTGCCAAAAATAGCACTCATGTCAAATTTGAACTCTCTAACTCTAAAAACACCAAAGTTATACCATTTCCGATTAATCAGTTATATGGCAGCTATAGGATATAGTCGGCTGATCCTGGCCGTTCCGACTTATATACTGCGTGCAAAGGAAAGAAGGGTGTGTGCAAAGTTTCAAGACGATAGCTTTAAAACTGAGAAACTAGTTCGCGTAGAAACGGACAGACAGACGGACAGACGGACATGCTCATATCAACTCAGGAGGTGATCCTGATCAAGAATATATATACTTTATAGGGTCGGAGATGTCTCCTTCACTGCGTTGCACACTTTTGGACAAAATTATAATACCCTCTGCAAGGGTATAAATATTACAATTAAAGAAAAATAAAAAAAAAATAATTATTATAAAAGAAAGAAAAAGTTCAAAGTCCTTACGAGGATTTTAACACAGAAAAATTACACATAGAGTAACTACTCTATGCATTACGCTACCATCCTGTCTCGATCTGCGGCGATCAAAAATACTATTTGTTCTACCAACTACCACATCGGCGCATCGAAAACAGAAACGAGAAATTGAAATTGAAATTTGGAAGCCAAAACATTTTTACTCCGTCGTGCGAGCAGTCACACATACACACATAGGTTCACATTTTTGTTGACGGATACATGGAAAGAGTTCTAAAAATAGAATCGTATGTACATATGTGCGTTCCCCCCTCACCAACAAGCTCGACGCAAAAAGTTGACCGTTTTGGGCCCTGATGTCCCATCTATGTACTTTATAATCTTTGGTTATATGCAACAAAAACAACAAACACAAATGAAGTTATTATAGTTATTGAAGTTATCATTGAAAGGTTATTTTAGATCGTATAGTAGACTTGTATCGTCTTGGATAGGGGCAGTTGTTTTACATCTGAGGATTTTAAGAAATTTCTCGAAGATTATAATGTTAAGCATGTAAAAATAGCAACAGGGTAACCTCAAGCTAATGAGCAGGTGGAAAGAATTAATCGAGCCGATGATAGCGAAATTGGCAGACTCAGAAAAGGGATTGCATTGGGATACAGTCATTGAAGATGTTGAGTTTTCGTTAAACAATACAAAGCAGAGAAGCATTGCGCAAATTCCGAGCAAAATTTTATTTGGAATTGCCCAAAAAGGAGAGGTTGTAGATGAATTAAGACAAAAGTTAGAAGAATTAGATAATACCGATAATGTTAGGAATTTAGACAAAATAAGGAAAAAAGGAACAGAGTCTCAAACAAAGACAATGAAGAAAAAACAAAAAGACAATGAAAGAAAAAGAAAAGATGAAAAAAAAAGGAAGAGAGTTCAAAATACAAGGTAGGTGATTATATCGTGGTTAAAAATTTTTATTGTGTGGTTGGATTTGCAAGAAATCTAAGTTTTTAAAAATGATAGGTATTTAATTAAAGATGTTGAAGGTTTGCAATTGTCACGTATTCGATATCAAAGTCTTTTGAGTAGTCAGAACATTATTATTATATTATGTAAATTTTTGTAATTAAGTAACTAATAGGTTCTAATCAAATAGATGTATAAATCAATTGTAAAATATCACAAGATCAAAGGATCTTAGAATGTAGCAGGATTGCTACTTATTGTATGTATATATAAGCTGTAAACTTACGGTGTTGCTGCTTGTTTTCGGTTCTGGCTCTCTCTCTCTCTTGTGCTCTCATTGCTCTTTCAGCGAGTTATGAGGGTTTATGCGGATCGCGTGTTGAGAGCGGAATTAGTCGATCGAATTATAGTCTAAAAGAATTATAAAAGAAGTATAAAAAAACTAATGAAAGCAACGTGTTGGTGTTCTACTTCAGGCACATTGATTAGATCCCTACATTATATAAAATAATTTAATAATATTTTTTTAATCTGTTCCTTAAATCCAAATTTAAGTTTACGTAAGAAAGAAAAATCTTTCTTAGTAAAATATGTGGGTAAAGAAGAACAAAAATAAAATCATGCAATTAGAGATTTGAACTTTTAAGAAGTTTTATACCTTTTTTATTTTCAAAAAATCGAAAATTTTAAACACGTGTGCGTTTTGCCCCCACTGCTCTTAAAACACCAAAGTTATACCATTTCCACTCAATCAGTTATAAGGCAGCTATACCCGATCGGCCGATCCCGGTCGTTCCGACTTAAGAATTATAAAAGAAGTATAAAAAAACTAATGAAAGCAACGTGTTGGTGTTCTACTTCAGGCACATTGATTAGATCCCTACATTATATAAAATAATTTAATAATATTTTTTTAATCTGTTCCTTAAATCCAAATTTAAGTTTACGTAAGAAAGAAAAATCTTTCTTAGTAAAATATGTGGGTAAAGAAGAACAAAAATAAAATCATGCAATTAGAGATTTGAACTTTTAAGAAGTTTTATACCTTTTTTATTTTCAAAAAATCGAAAATTTTAAACACGTGTGCGTTTTGCCCCCACTGCTCTTAAAACACCAAAGTTATACCATTTCCACTCAATCAGTTATAAGGCAGCTATACCCGATCGGCCGATCCCGGTCGTTCCGACTTATATACCGCGTGCAAAAGAAAAAATTTTATGTGCAAAGTTTCAAGTCGATAGCTTTAAAACTGCGATGTTTTAAAGACAAGCTGTTTATGTAAGCCGTATAATTGCGTTGATTCAAGTTTGCAAACCGGTTCTCGCTGGCAACCTAATGGTATATTCTAGAAAAACCGTTAAAAGCAAGAACACGTGTTCATTTCTGCAGCGCATCGGAGTATTTTGTGTATTTTGTGAAATAAATGTTTTGTGAAACATATTTCTTTGTATACTAACTAACAATCGTTAATATACTAACATGACTTCTTATTTTTTTCAAGGCCAAATTATACCAGCGTAGCCCTTTTTTCGTCTTTTGTGTATCTAATGCGTCTTTGTGTTCGTCTTTTGTAATTGTCTACACTTTATATTAATTTTTTTCAATTAGTTATAATAATTTTTTCGCTTTATTTTAAATTTTTGTTTTCATTTTCAAAGGCGATTCTTATTATGTCGACTGGTTCATAGCTGTGAAATAAATATGTTTATAATAATCTTGTATTGTTTAATTTATTATTTTTTTGATAAAATGAATGATGAGCAGAGTTTGAAAAGTATACAATTTCAACATAAAAGAAAAAGTTATCAATACTAAATGATTAATTCTAACTGACTGTTTCTATGGCTGCTATATGCAATAGTTGTCAGATTTGTATAAAATTTGGTAAGTATGTATAAAACCACACCGAAGTCATAATCTGAGTTTACGCAACATATCTGGAAAAATGAAAAAGTTATCCATACTAAATTCTTATTTCTAACTGGTCGTTCCTATGATAGCTATATGATATAGACGTTCTATATGAAAAATTTTGTGTGTATATGTTTATAATATTTTTATAGAATTTTGGTCAAAATTTTGTAGCAATAAAACAACTATAAGTAATTATGACCGCGGCTCCATACAAGCCGAACCACTGTGCACTGTTTTAGAGTTAGAGAATTAAATATGAGAGAGTTTATATGAGAGCTATTTTTGGCAAAATTATTCGACACGTCAAATTTTATAAGAATCGGCCTACTATATCTGTTTGGTCATTGAGAGTTTTCAATGCCGGGAAATGAAAGACGAATTCAATACGTTATATAGTACGTTATATTTTTTTTATGCTGCAGGCAGATGAAACTGGGATCAACCATTGTGATCATCTAGTTTATGGTGCTAAGCAGTGACTAAAAAATATGGACAGAGAGTGCGGCTCGACTAGACATACGCGAAGCTAAAGCTCTCGATAGTGGAGAGGGCGGCCCGACATAGTGATTGCGAAGCTAAAGCTCTCTTAAAATAGGCCCGTTGAAGTCGAGCGGCCGAGAAAGAGTCGGCATGCGACCAACTAAGGCGATATATCCATACTTTAGCTTAATAAATAAACTATAACTAACTGTAACTATAAATAAACCTATAACTGCTACATAGCTGAACGATCGGAAATTACCCAACTTTCGTGTTTTTGAATACAGAAAGCTGAAACTTAGTACAGATTCTATTTTTGATCAGTTGATCCAACCTACCAAATTTCAGAAGGATCGGCCGACTATATCCTATATCTGCCATATAACTGAACAATCGGAAATGGTTTGAGGTAGAAATACCAACTATCGGCCGACTATATCCTATAGCTGCCATATAACTGATTGATCGGAAATGGTATAACTTTGGTGTTCAGAGTTAGAGAGTTCAAATTTAACATGAAAGCTATTTTTGACAAAATATTACGACATGCCAAATTTCATAAGGATCGGCCGACTATATCCTATAGCTGCCATATAACTGATCGATCGGAAACGGTTTTTGGTAGAAATACCAACTTTGGTTTTTTGAAGATAGAAGCTTGGGACTTTTTTTTAGATATTTTGTTGTAATTAATTGGTTTTATTATGATATTCTCATAAGGATCGTCCAACTATATCCGATGTTTGCGATATATATCCGGTTTTATCAACTTCGGCTCCACCCGAAGTTAGCTTTCCTTTCTTGTTTTTTATCAATTTAAGTTTCTAAATTTTTTGGAAAACCTAACACCAGGTCCAAGTTTGACTTATTTGAATTAGGAAGTAAACTCTATAAAAACAAAAGTCTTTAATTGGAAAATACATTTTGTGTTAACCCTTGGCTATTAACAAAATAATGAAATATTGAATAAATGCTTATCATATATATGTGAATTTATTTTTTCTAGCGTTTGCTCATTATTATAAAGCTTGCAGTATTGATACGTCGCATGAATATAACATATCCTTATCCGCCCGAATAAGGCACAATACATCATTGAGAGATCCAATCAAAGGGAATTTTGAGACACAGGTCGATATGGGCACAAGCAAGAAAATAGAAGAGAGCACCGCTTCTGTTATTTCTCTGAAACACATGCATTTTAAAGAAGCTTGGGCAAGTTACGACGAAGCGCAACGTCTTCAGCGGATGTGTCGCTATTTAAAGGTGAACTCTAAAGTTTATTTAATTCAGAATACAGTAACACTTACACTTACTTACTTTAAAGAATAAAAAATCGCTTACTCAAGTTATTCAAGATGCTTTTTATAAGATGAGGGAAGAATTCGAAAAATTAAAATTTCTTGAGGAACCAAATACATTAGACGACGAGTGCTATGATGTTTCGGAACAAGCTATAGAAGGTAACGTAAATCATAGATAAACATTTTTAATCTAAAACAGTTTTCAGTAGCATCTTCAAAATTTACGTTATCTTTAACGGGACCGGACTTCACTTCGCATAAAGTAGAGGACCCTTTTAAGCAACTAGGACCAATTGCAATTTTTTCTGCACGTCGCCACTGGACAGCACCACGATATATACGTCTACAAAAGGGTTCCTCTACATATCATAATAGTACCTTTGATCTATCATTACCTTTGGAAGATGACGAGGAAGAAGATGATTCAAGTAAACATTTGGAAAATTTTGGTTTCCATGTCCGTGGGGACTCACCTGTCATTATTTCAAACGTAAAAATAAATTCACTTGCTGATGTAAGTATAAAACTAGGTAACTTTATGCAGGAAAAATTTTTATTTTTTTTAACTGTAACTAAAGCTTGGCGGCATCAAAGAGGGAGACTTTCTGGTTGAAATTGCCGGAAAAGATGTCAAATGGTACTCAAATCAGCAGGTTTTGTTGCTTATACAGTCGTGTGGTTCTACCCTTGATCTTAAAGTAATAACACCAATGGATCGAAATTATTTACAGGTAACTTTAACTATAAAAACTTAATTATAAAAAGGTAATTAATTATAAATTGTAATTCCTAAGGAACTCTTAATTTTACTCATACCAGTACATGTTATTTACAAGGACATATTTTATGTTTGTCTGCCCATTCATCTATCCGTATCAATGCCGACATCTCGGAGACTGTAAGACATGTTAGATTTTGGGTCAAACCATGCGCAACGGCATCTTTTTTGATGTGCCTTTTGAATAAATATTTGCATATACAAACTCAAGTTTGTGATTAAAATTGTCATTCTTTGTATACCCTTCTTATAAGAATGTTTGCCTGTCTGTTCGTCTATTCGTTTGTTTCTACACAAACGAGGGTCTCAGTCTTAAAGCTATCTACTTAAAACTTTTAGTATGGACGTCCTTTCTTGGTTCTAGCTTTGCAAAGGGTATTATAATTTTGGTTAAAAGTGTGCAACGCAGTGAAGAAGACATCTCCGACCCTATAAAGTATATTCAGTAGCGGACAACGAAATCCGGACAGGCAGAAAATACAACTTTTTTAGTTTCTTTTCAGCCAGCAATTACTTTATGGAGTAAATTTGAAATGAAAATTATGTATTGTAAATGTTAATCAAAAACTTGGTTTTTATACCCTTGCAGAGGGTATTATAATTTTGTCCAAAAGTGTGCAACGTAGTGAAGGAGACATCTCCGACCCTATAAAGTATACATATTCTTGATCAGGATCACCTCCTGAGTTGATATGAGCATGTCAGTCGGTCCGTCTGTCTGTTTCTACGCAAACTAGTCTCTCAGTTTTAAAGCTATCGTCTTGAAACTTTGCACACACCCTTCTTTTCTTGACCGACTATATCTTATAGCTGCCATATAATTGATTGTGTATGAATAGTGGACTGTATTATGGTTTTTATTATAGTTTTATGCATTTATTTTCACTATTTAGCGGGTTTACAATGGTTTTAAGCGGGGTTGCTATCAGCGAGCGGTTGCGGTTAATGTCAACAAGAGAATGCGGCCGGCTTGCAAAAAGTGCAGAAAAAGAACTGAAAAACGATCGCGTGATGTTCTAATACTAACGCATTGCACTGCAATTTCGGCTATGCGTGTGAGCTTAAAGCTCCCAAATGGTAAACAAGACAATGATGTGCGCAAAAATAGGTACGATAATAAGAAATTAATTAACAAGTAAAGAAGCAAATGTAATACTATTTAAATGCAAAATAAAGACGAACTATTTCTCAACATACCGGCCCCCCTGAACGACGGTTCAGTTCAAAGGAAGCACAGCAATTTTCGTAATAGGGCGCTTGTAGATTCCTCTGATCCTGGCCAGGATGAACTTCGGTGACTCGTCCTAGCATCCAGTGTGTCCACGGCAACATTTGGAGCATCTTGATGCCATTTCGTGCGAGGTTGAAGCGTGCTGAGATACTCGAGATTCCAACGTTTCCAGAAACCTTGAACCTTGGCCTGTAGTTGTCTCCAGCGCTGCAGTCTGTTGATGTTTACATCCAGGAAAGATGGTTCTGGTACCGAAGTGAGAGGCTGACCTGTTAGAAAATGAGAAGGAGTTAGCGGGTTAAGACTGTGATCGCTAGGTGCGCCTAAAGGGCGAGAGTTCCGAAGCCCTTCAATCTGAATTAACAGGGTCGAATACTCCTCGAATGTCAAGGCACTGCTGCCAATGACTCGTTTTAAGTGCAGCTTTATGGATCTCACACCAGTCTCCCAAATGCCTCCGAAATGGGGAGCAGATGGCGGAATGAAATGCCAATTAATCTCGTGGCTGGCCATGAAGCTTGAAATTTCTTCATCTTGACTTTGAGCTATTACCATTCGTTGCATTTCAGCTAAATCTCTTTTGGCTCCATGGAAAGTCGTTCCATTGTCCGAGTATAAATCCGATATAGGTCCACGTCGAGACCAAAAGCGTTTGAAAGCGGCTATAAAGGCGGATGTCGTTAAATCGCTGACCAATTCTATGTGAATCGCTTTTGTAGATAGGCAGACAAAGATCGCAAACTAAGCTTTGCCAAATCTTGGTGTCCGGCCTGTCGATGTTTTGATTGACACAGGTCCAGCATAATCCAATCCAGTGTGCAGGAAACAACGGGCGGGTTGAACTCGAAACTCCGGTAAATCAGCCATAAGTTGAGAACTCGTGTGTCTTCGCTGCAGAAAGCAAGTTCTGTAATTGAATACAGTTTTGCGGACGAGGTTCCGAGCTCCTAGAATCCAATACCTTTGGCGTAGACTATGAAACGTGTATTCGACTCCAGCGTGTAACAATGCAGCATGTTGATAGCGAACTAGCAGACCAGCTATTGGAGATTCCTTAGGAAGGAGAATGGGATGCTTTGCGTCATAAGTAGCTATAGAATTATCGATGCGACCACCAACATGCATTACTCTCTGCTCGTCTAAAAAGGGTGTGTAGCGAATCAACTTCGATTTCTTCGACAATGGCTGTCCGGTAGTTAACTGCTTGTACTCCACGTTGAAGAACTCCTCTTGAGCGTGCGTAAAGATCTTAGCTCGTGCATATTGTAGCTCCCACGCCGATAGGAATGGTGAAAGTCGATTCCTCTCACGAAGACGATGAACGAAGCGAAGGCAGTAGCTGACTATCAGTACTTTGGCAGTACTCCTCGCGATGCGCAGTCTGCGGGATTATCACCACTTCGAATATGTTGCCAGCAGCTGCGTGGGCAAACCTCTAGAATTTCAGCAGTGCGGTTGCAAACATAGGTGTTCCAAGTCCTAGGCGGAGAAGATAGCCAATGCAGGACTATTTCAGAGTCTGACCAACAATTGATTCTGGAAATAGGAACAGTTAATGACTGCTTGACCAGATAAATCAGTTTAGAGAGTAAATGAGCTGCGTTTAACTCTAGTCGCGGAAAAGAGATAGGCTTAATAGGGGCTACGCGAGTTTTAGCCATAATCAGTTTGACAGCATATCCATTGTTGACTTCGACGCGGCTATAGATGACGGCAGCATACGCTTGAGATGATGCATCAGCTTGATGTGGTGCAGATATGTAGCGAGGAACTCGACAAGTTTCCAATAAATGCATTTCCGATACAAACTGTTGCCATCGTGTACATAATTGCTGCGGTAGTACTTCATTCCAATCGACAGAACTTAGCCAACTATCTTAAAATAGGATCTTTAGAAAAACAACAGTTGGCGAAAGCAAACCCAGCGGGTCGTAGATCTTGGCTAGTTCTGAAAGCAATATGCGTTTAGTAAGAGCAGTTGTAAATGCGGGGGTTTCTAATTTGAAGAAAATATAGTCCGGTTTTGGTTCCCAACACAATCCCAGGACTTTAACAAATCGAAATGAGCGGTCTTCCTTTAAATCCTCTGGTGGATATTCACAAATCTTTTTTGGCAACAACTTTAAAAGGGCGTAACAGTTTGAGCTCCACTTTCGCAATTTGAATTGAGCTTCGCTAAGAACCAGAATCAATTCATCTTTGAGTGCAATGAGATCCTTGATGTTGTCGCATCCAGTAGAAATATCATCAACGTACGCGTCTCTGTTGAGCACGACAGCAGCGGTGGGATACAATTCGGCATACTCATTCGAGAGCTGTTTAAGAACTCGAACTGCAATAAACGGCGATGAAGCTAATCCATATGTTACTGTCAACAGTCGATAATGATCCAGCGTAGCGTTTTTATCCTTCCTCCAAACTATGCGTTGGTACTGTGTATGTTCGTCCGACACCAGAATGCCTCTAAATCTTGCTTCAATCGGGTGTACTAACGTGTGATGCTTAGCGTTGCACTGACGGCAAGTGTTCGATGAATTACAATCCCTGACTTGATGCGATCGAGTCAAGCAGTTGAAGCATAATTTTGTATCCTTGGCGAAGGTGCGGCGGCTTACTACATCCAGTGCCTTGAATTCATTGCATGAATATATAGAATGCTGTCCTTGGCACTATATACATTCGCGAGACGACTGAGTTGATCCACTGGCATGAAAGGCGGCTTGGCGGCGTCTACTCTGGGGTGGTCTTGAGGGTTGCATTGCGGGTAAATCCTGACAAGACTCCAAAGTATCACAATGAGCGAAAAGAAAGGCGAACAGATCATCTATGGTGATGTCTTCAGTGGCCGATATACTGCAGTTGGCCCAAGCTTGTTTAATTTCTGAACCTAACTTTGACAGCAAAATATGAATGAGCCATACATCGCGGCTGTCACAGTTCAGCGCATGTAAGCCTCGAATGCATTCGTCGGCCGAGTCAATTACCTTGCGTAATTCTGCAATATTCGAATTGTTAGCGGTTGGCAACGATAAAAAATTCTGAACAAACGATCGAGCGATAAGCGACCTTTTATTATAACGATTTTCTAATTTTTCCCATGCGTCTTGGTAATTATCATTACAGACGGCAATATGTTTAATTAGGGACAGTGCTTCTCCCTCCAGATATGATTTGAGATAATGAAACTTTTGGCACTTGGAGAGCTTTTCGTTACTATTTACTGAGCTTAAGAACAGATCACTAAACTGGCTCCAGTCCTCATATTTACCAGAAAATGTGGGAATCCGAATTTTCTCAAACCTTAAATCAACAGTTCCCGATGAAGTATGAATTTTCTCCAAAAGGTTGTTTTGTCCCTCAAATAGGCGTTCCACTGTACTTGAAAGTACAATGTTCGACTGGTCCTGTCCATGATCTTGACCTCCCATGTCCTTGATGGCGTTACTAAAAATAGCATGCGCGGCGTAGAACTTGTCTTCGTATTCGGGTATGTCCAATCCAGGGTCTTCATATGCCTCCTCCAAGTGAAATTCCATTAAATCATCTGAGAGCTCCATAAAGTGGTTGAAAGTGGCGGCCAAACGCTCCAGCTTGAATTGCAATGTTTCCACATTCTCACATCTTTGTGAAAACTCCACAGCACTGTTGAGGGTGCGCGTTATTTGCCCCTTGCAGGCACCACGTTGTTGAATCATTCTATGCATTATCGCTTTCATGACGAAAAAGCGGTAAATTTGTCTCAAATGTTCACAAAAATAAATGCACAAATAAACGCGGGTATCCGGCTCGAAGGACCAAAATTCGTTATGTTTATGAATAGTGGACTGTATTATGGTTTTTATTATAGTTTTATGCATTTATTTTCACTATTTAGCGGGTTTACAATGGTTTTAAGCGGGGTTGCTATCAGCGAGCGGTTGCGGTTAATGTCAGCAAGAGAATGCGGCCGGCTTGCAAAACGTGCAGAAAAAGAACTGAATAACGATCGCGTGATGTTCTAATACTAACGCATTGCACTGCAATTTCAGCTATGCGTGTGAGCTTAAAGCTCCCAAATGGTAAACAAGACAATGATGTGCGCAAAAATAGGTACGATAATAAGAAATTAATTAACAAGTAAAGAAGCAAATGTAATACTATTTAAATGCAAAATAAAGACGAACTATTTCTCAACACTGATTGATCGGAAATGGTATAATTTTGGTGTTTTTGAAGATAGAAAGCTGAAACAGATTCTATTTTTGGTCAGTTGATCCTACCTATCAAACTTCATTAGGATCGGCCGACTATATTCTATAGCTGCCATATAACTGAACAATCGGAAATGGTATTTGAAAGAAATACCAACTTTTGTATTTTTGAAGATAGAAGCTTGGGAGTATTTATACCCTTGCATACCCTATACACTTCGATCTTCTAGCATACCTAAGTCTCGTAGTAGTTGAAAAGTTTCGGCTTTGTGACCATATGTTGGCCGAACGTTAGCTTTTACGGGCTCGTATTTATGGCCAGGTGAACTCCAGATCGTAGAGCGCAGTTGATGCTACTAAGGTTTTCGTACCAGTTACTCTGATTTGGGTCTATGTAAGCCTTTATGGCTGAAAGAACTGATCTTTTCACTCTTTCCGACGCATTTGACTGTGACGAATAGAATGCCGTAGATGTATGTCTGATATTATATTTGTTTAACAAGCAATTAAAAGTTTTCTGGAACCCCAAAATAATGAAAAAGATCTTCTTCCAAATATCGCAAAATCGAGTCGGCGGTGAACTTGCGGACTGGTTTCAAAAAAGGAAACTTGGTAAGATGGTCGATCACCACAAATATAACTACATATCCCGATTTACTGCGTGGATAGAGTCCTAAAAAATCAACAAACATTTTCTGAAAGAAACGCTGGGGTATTCCAGTGTTTCCCAAAGGAGGTTTAAACGATCGATTAGGGTGTTTCGTGGCCTTATAAATATCACAAGTATTGACAAAGGTTTTTACGTCGTTAACCATGTTAGGCCAGAAATAATATCGTCGGAGCCTTTCTATGGTTTTGTTTATACCCCCGTGGGCATGTAAACAAACGTGGGCCCGTCGTCTCCATGAGCAGTTCGGTACGAGTGAGCGTGGGATCCAAAGTTTCCAGCATTGGTCATCGAAAATTTTGGTATCCTCTTCATGTTTGGAGCGTCGGTACATATGTTTACCTTGGATTTTGAGATCCGGTAGGGAAGAGTTATTAAGTCGGATTTTACTCCTAAGCGAAATTTATTCGGTTGAATCGAATTCGGAGGAATTGACGTCAACTATTAGGCTATAAAAAGCAAGGGTTGACAAGTCTTCGGTAAAGGGTCGCGAGAGAGCGTTTGGAACTACATTGTGAGTATCTTTTCGATGATGTATCTTGAATTGAAATCCTTGAAGCTTAAGAGAACGAGCGAGACGCGAGCCTAGATCTGCCTGGGTCGTAAGCCATTTTAAGGAGGCATGATCTGTGACTTTTACGAATTCCTGTCCTTCGACATAAGCTCTATAGGTAACGGTATAGGTAACGGCTAGCTCGGTAACGGTGTATTGACGTTGGCAACGATTTAGCTTATTTGATATGAAAGCGATTGGCCCTCTGCGCCATCTTCGCCATCTTCACTTGCATTAAGACACCCTGGGCTTCACTTGTCCACTCAAGCTTTCGATTGGTTTTCAAGGTGCCTGTCAAAGGGGAAGTAATAGCGGAATAATCCTTAATGAACGTATGATACAATCCGGTCATACTAAGAAATCTTCGAACCTGCTTAACCGGACGGGGTGTAGTGTAATCTCTGACTGCAGCTATCTTATCAGGATCGGTACTAATAATACCATTACCAATCACGTGTTCTAAATACTTTACCTCTTTTCGAAAGAATTTACTTTTTTCGACATTAATTGTAAGATTCGCACGAGCCAGGTTGGAAGCGACTCGGTAGTCGGTATAAGACTTCAAGATGTCGTTCTATATATTCTAAATATATAAAAACCTCATTACGTAAATAGGCTCGAACTCTTTTATCCATAAGTCGCGACGTGGACTGCGGCGCATTAGTGAGGCCAAATGGCATGACCACAAATTCATACAACGGACGTCCGGGTTTTTTTGCGAGGTTTCGGGTCTAGAGATATTTGCCAAAAGGCAACTTTTAAATCGAGGCTGGTAATGAATTCGGCTTTTGGCAATCTACTTAAGATACCATAGATTATCGGCATTGGATATGCATCCTTTAATGTGATGGAATTCACCTTCCTACTATCTACGCAGAGTCTTATTTGTCCTGGTTTCATCACTAACACTACCGGAGATGACAAAGAGTTAGATTCTTGTATAACTCCTAATTCGAGCATTCGATCGAGATCGTCATATATAAGTTTTTCAATTGCAGGCAACACGGCATAATGTCGCTGCTTAATCGGTTTAGCTTCTCCCAAATCGATCGATTGTGAAATTGACAATGTACGTCCTAGTCCCTGTTTTGAAAATGACGGGAAAGATTTGATAACATTCTGGAATGAATTCTGTTGATCCTTAGAAAATTCTCTCATACTGGAGTCCCTGATAGAGGCTAGATTAAGATTTTTGGTTAACAGATGCATTGGGACTAATTCAAAGGCGGTCCAATGGCCAATTCCCAGATATAAGTATTCGACGAAAGTAGGAACAAAATAAAAAGACAGGGTTTTTCTTTCTCCTCTGAAGGTAATGTCGGTGGAAAATTTGTCGACTATAGTTTGACTTTTTTCGTCAGCGGTTTTGATTTTGGAGGTCATTAATTTGTATTTAAACAAGGTTTTCCTGAAGTAGATTGTTTGCAAGTCTACAACCTATGCGACTTATAGAAGCACCAGTGTCCAATAACCCAACTACAGACTTTCCATAACGCATAACTTGAGCGTAAGGACGTAAGTCAAGAGGATTATCTAATATGGTTGAAAGGATTAATTTCTTTTCTAATTTAAATTTTTTTTTAAAAGCTTCTCGACGACCAGTAGACTATTTTCTCTAAACGTCTAGCTTAATTTTAGGGAATGGCATACCTTTAGGTTGCGGTAGTGAGCCTACGGACGTGAGGTCGCTATCCTGATTAACTGTTTGCGTGCATTTTTCTGTGTTCCACGCCCTTGGTAGATTTTTTGAGCGTTTGGGTTACAAGTCCGACAGGTAGTTTTGTACGTATCTGCCTTCCCACAACCATAGCAAAATATTTTTTGATCGGCCATACATTCTTGATATCTGCGACTTTAAGCGGCACAGTTCCAGCAGGAGAAATTCAGCGCAGAAATCTCATATTCATCCTGACCTAAAACCTCATCTGATGAAGCTATAAAACAGCTAATCAAAAAAAAAACTGGGGCAACCCAATATAAGCGAATAAACGCTGAACCACAATGTATTAAAAGCAATAGACAAGCTTTTTATAACAGATGTGATGTGCTAAACCAAAACTAGTTCATTGTTCAAAAAAAATAAGAGCCACGCAATGAGCTCATTGAGCACCGATCAAAAGAACGAGCGTAGAAGTTCAGTGAACCAAAGAAACGGCTTCTACTCTTACTTTTCAACCCGCGATGTGGAAGTGGAAAATTCAGCGATTATAAGCAACCCGGCTTTCTGACCGCTGAAACCCAAAGGGCACAGTCTTGCTCACCCGCTCTGCTCACTCCGACTCCCGCGTCATGCAGTTTGCAGTGTAAACCCCTCCCTTCAATATCGGAAACAAATTTCGCACCAACAACTAGCAGCGCTACAATTTCTGCAACAACAGCGAAAACCTCTGCAACTCAAAGTACCGCGACGTCAACGACTACAGCGAGTACAAAAACAACAACTTCGGAAAGTGCCAAAGCGGCCCCGGCCACACAGACTGAAATGGAGGGCTACATCCAAATTTAGCGCAAGCTTAGCCCGCAGAGTAATCCGGCAGCCAATAAAAACAAAATTAACCGTGTCCTGAATATCGATAAAGAACCAGACACATCCACTACTAACAGATTTGCCTGGCGGAGGTTGAGGAAAACCAACCAGCCCAAGACACCGCAAAAAAAACCCAAGCCCCTCCAATCTATATTAGGGAAAAAAGCTCGAGTGCGGTCAACAAAATTGCGTCGTTTATCGGGAACGGTGACAACTTTCATGTTGTTCCGCTTATCAAAGGGAACATCCATGAAACAAAGGTACAAACCAAGACTGAGGAGCACTTCCCAATCGTGTCCAAATATCTGGACACTGTACAGAAAAACTATTGCACGTACCAGCTGAAAAGCAGTAAGGGCCTACAAGTGGTAGTAAAGGGAATAGAACCCGATGTTACCGCCGCGGAAATAAAAACCGCCCTTATAGAAAAGGGCTTCACCGCCAAGAATGTTATTAAAATACTAAATAAAGATAAAAAGCCAAAACCCCTCTTCAAGGTCGAGCTCGAGCCAGAAAGCAGGTCGCTGAAGAAGAACGAAGTCCACTACAACCTGCAATATCTTTTGCATCGGAAAATCACTGTTGAAGAACCACATAAACGCAACTGTCCAGTGCAATGCACTAACTGTCAAGAGTATGGACACACAAGGTCTTACTGCACACTTCGGGCTGTCTGTGTAGTCTGCGGGGACGCCCACTAGTCCGCTTGCTGCACTACAAACAAGGAAAGTACCGTGAAGAAATGTGGAAACTGCGGAGGCAGCCATACGGCAAACTAAAGAGGATTTATGGTGTATAAGGAGTTAAAGAGTCGCATGCGTCAAGCGACCGCAACGCGCAACCAAAATCCACAGAATGCGTACATTGCGTCAAAAACTACGCCAGACGTCTTCTTCGCCAAAGCTGCGAGATCCTCATTCGGTCCACTAAACACCACCAACGGCTTCTCCTATGCCGATGCTCTACGATCTGGAAGGGAAATTCCAATTCAGCCTAACTCTCAAAGCGCTCCACAGGCCCCAGAACAGCCACACAGCAAAATGGAAACTATGATGCTTACCCTCCACCAAAGTATGATGGAGCTTATATCATTCATGAAAACGACCATGCAAACGCTTGTTCAAAACCAGAACACGGTGATACAGCTGATCGTAGCACAACGTAGTCTAAATAATCTATGCAGGCGCTACGAATATCAATTTGGAACGCCAATGGTGTTTCACGGCATAAACTAGAATTGTCACAATTCTTCACCGAAAACCATATTGACGTTATGCTACTGGTGGAAACGCATCTTACAAGCAAATACAACTTTCATATAAGAGGCTACACAATCTACCGCACAGATCATCCAGATGGGAAAGCCCACGGCGGAACTGGAGTTCTAATCAGGGAACGCAATAAACACCATTTTCACAAAAGGTTTGCAACAAACTTCTTGCAGGCCACATCGATACAAATTCAGTCAAGCAACAGAATCCTTTCAATCGCTGCCGTTTACTGCCCTCCTCGTTTCTCAATCTCGGAAGGACAATTTATGGACTTCTCCAATTCACTTGGGGATCGATTTATAGCCGCAGGAGACTACAACGCCAAACATACGCACTGGGGATCACGTCTAGTGACTCCCATAGGAAGACAATTGTACAATGCAATTATAAATGTGAAAAATAAACTGGACTACGTTTCCCCTGGAAGTCCCACATACTGGCCAACAGACTCACGAAAGCTCCCAGACGTTATTGATTTTGCAGTGACAAAAAACATACCTCGCAATCGAATAAGTGCCAAAGCAGTCTCGGATTTATCATCAGATCACTCGCCTGTGCTTCTAACGCTTCTTCAAAGCCCAGAAATAACCGAACACCCCTTCAGCCTGACGACGCCAAAAACGAACTGGCTAAAATACAAAAAGTACGTGAGTGCCCACATAGAACTCGCCCCGGAATTTAACATGGAATCGGATATCGACTACGCTACGAGCGCCCTGGAAGAAGTACTCGTTGCAGCTGCTAAAATCTCTACTCCTCATAGGAAAGAAGAAGACCGAAACCAACACTTTAAATCTAATCAGCAAATCGAACAGCTCGTGCGAGAAAAGAGGCGCACGCGTCGTGATTGGCAAAACAGCAGATCACCAGCTTCAAAACAACGCCTTAAGGAAGCAACCCGATTACTCGACCAGGCTCTTCACCAACAGGAAGAAAATGCACAGCTGAGGTACATCCAGAACCTCTCGCCAACAAGCACAAAGTTCCCCTGTGGGGGGCCCACCCAAATCTTAGCGCCCCAATTGAAACGACCACCCCGATAAGAAACTCTTCGGGATGCTGGGCTCGCAGCGACGAAGACCGAGCTGAAAAATTCGCCACACATCTCCAAAGTGTCTTCCAGCCAAACCCAGCCTCAAATTCATTCCTCCTGCCAGTTATCAGCCAGAGTCCTCCCCTCAGCCAGCCGCACCTTCATTCCGGCCGAACGAAATCGAAAAAGTCATAAGAGGGCTAAAACCAAAAAAGGCTCCCGGTGGTGACCTATTGACCCCAAAGATGCTGATCGAAGTTTCAAAATGCGCTATAGAGGTCGTCTGCAAACTATTTAATGGAGTCATTAATCTTGGCTATTTCCCAAAAAAGTGGAAGAAATCCATCATTATAATGATACCGAAGCCTGGAAAAGACCACACAATTCCGTCATCATACAGACCAATAAGCCTTCTATCTTGTTTGTCTAAATTGTTTGAAAAATGCTTGTTAACTCGCATAATACCACATCTGGAAGCTTGCAATATTATCCCGGCACACCAATTTGGCTTCCGAAAACTATGGAACCATCGAACAATTGAACAGATTAACATCCGAAACACGCGCAGCATTCGAACAGCGAGAATACTGCAGCGCTATTTTCCTCGACGTATCTCAAGCTTTCGACCGAGTTTGGCTCATCGGACTCATGCACAAAATTAAAACGTATTTGCCAACATACACCCACAAGCTACTGGAATCATACCTCTACAATTGGGTATTCTCAGTGAGATGCAACGCAGCTACTTCGGGCGACTACACCATCGAAGCTGGAGTTCCGCAAGGAAGCGCTCTCGGCCCGTGTCTATATGTTCTGTATACTGCGGATATTCCTACGAGCGCACAACTAACAACCTCAACGTTTGCCGACGATACCGCTATCCTTAGTCGCTCCAGATGCCCAACGCAGGCAACAACCCAACTGGCTAATCATCTCACAATAGTGGAAAGGTGGCTGTCCGACTGGCGCATTAAAATAAACGAACAAAAGTGTAAACATATAACGTTTACTCTTAATAGACAAATATGCCCTCCGCCATGATACAATTATACAAGGTAGTCTCGTCGGCAAAAGCTTTCGACAGTGCGTGTTCGTTTTTCGACGTGAAAGGTAGTCTTCGGACGAATATTTTCTTTCATCAACCCTTGTGCAACTTTTTTCAAGTTGTTGAATTCAATAAAATAATTTAAGAACTAGAATATATATTTTATATAGCTGTTATATTATATATAGAATATATATAGAATAATATATTATATATAGAATTCATATATATATTATATATAGAATATATTATACAAGAAAATATATACTATTAGCCGTTAAAAATGTTAATATTAATTTAAATTTAAAATATTATTATTTTAAAATTAGAATATATTTTAGAATTAAAAACTTAAGGAAAAGATTATTTGTACATAAAGAAAAACAAAAAAAAATTAAATTAAATCGCAAATCAAACTTTTATTTTATAACTGGCAACTTTAAACCCCTTTCATCGTGTTAGGGTTAATGCACAAATTCATTGTCGTCTCGCTCACACTACTTTGCTGAGACCCTTTCACTCGCACTCGTTGTTATGATTATAGAGGGACAGCTTTTGCCGACGAGACTACATATCTTGTATAATTGTATCATGCCCTCCGCTTTCACTAAACGGTATGCAGATCCCTCAAGCTAACGAAGTAACGTACCTTGGCGTCCACCTTGATAGACGACTTATCTGGCGTAAGCACATCGAATGCAAGACGATTCACCTAAAACTGAAAACCAGCAGCCTCCACTGGATCATAAACTCACGATCGCCAATGTGCCTGGACTACAAGTTACTACTCTACTCAGGGCCGTAGCTAGAGCCTCGGAGGACATGGGGCAACAAGTAAATTTGGGGTCCCCTATACGGAAGTCTTTTGCCCCGGCGGGGCCCCTTCCCTTCGGGGGCCCTAGGGCACCGCCCCACCTGCCCCATGCTAGCTACGGCCCTGACTCTACTATTCAGTCCTAAAGCCAATCTGGACGTATGGCTCCCAGTTGTGGGGGAACGCGAGCAGCAGCAACATAGACATCATACAGCGCGCACAATCAAAAATCTCGAGAACTATCACTGGGGCACCTTGGTATGTTCGCAACGAAAACATCCACCGGGATCTGGGCATCCTCGCAGTGAAAGACGAAATCCAGAAGCAAAAAGATTCATACAAAGAAAAACTGTCTTCGCACCCAAATTTTCTCGCTCGGGGATTGACTCGGGTTTCTAGCGTATTGATTTTTAGGGCCGTCTAACTCTGTATCAGTCAATATGACTGTTAGTTAAGTTAAAAATATAAGATTTGATACACCTCTTGTTAGTCTCGCAAAGAGAAGATTTAAGAAATAAAAGCAACGTTTAAAAAAACAAGAAAAATAAAACCTCCACTCCACCTCCTTCACTAGGGAAGCTTCAGGTTGTGGGGTTGAAAGTTTGTCGGCCGCTATGACACCATAGAAGTCGTTAATCAGTTCATTATGACATTGCTGACGGTGTTCTGTTTCCGACTTAATATTCCTATCGGTCATATCGTCGTTAAATTGTCTACGAAGGGCCTGACACAGACCTGGCCAGTTAAGTACTGTGACACTTTTGTGATATCGCCAGAACCTCCTTTTAAATTAAATTCCCCTTCTAAAGTTTGGATCGTCAGAGCCTCTACAGGATGGATAAAATCTTCAATTGACATAGAAGACCTTCCAGTGAATCAGCGTTTCCAATTTTCCATTATTTGGCTTACCCGGTCAAGTTGTACTTCATAATGATTTGGATAAGACAACAGAGTTGGTAATCCTATGAAAGGTTTTGATCTTGTTCCCAGTGGATTCTGTAATGGCAAACCCGATTGTGCCACCGTTGGTCTACTAGATGGAGATTCATTGGTTGAAACAGCTAAACTACTATCACGAAGGCAACCTGAGAGTGCTTGGATTATCTTGTTAGTCTGATCGGTTAAGCTAGAAGTTATCATCTTAGTTTGTTCTATCATGGCTGCTTTTATTGCTTCGGCAAAAGTTGAAGGTACGGCTGTTTCAGCCGTATTGCCGGGTTCTTGCGGTTGATTGGTGATGGTCTGAGCCATATTGTTCAAGACCAAATTACGAATCTCTGACTGATATACGGCAGCCATACGTTTTGTTTGGAGTCGATTTTGTAGGGATTGAGATGATTAAGCCATGAGGGTGCTTAAAGTATATATTCGATCTGAATTAAGGGTTTCAACAGACGCTGAATTAGATTGGCTAAGTTCCTGTTTACAGAAGGGACACCTTTTTGACTTTCCTACTTTGGAATTGTAACACGCACGGTGAAAGATATGTCCACAAGATGTAGTTAATAATTGCGCTTGGTAAACTATTATTTTGGAGCAAATAAAACAATGTTTTCGTGTATCACTCGTATGAGACAAATTATCCGTGCTATGGGATAACACCATTTCGGGGTTTCCTAAATATAATTTGGTTAGCTAATAATTTTAGAATTTCAGTTTACTTCTAACCTACTATGTGGAATATGCTGTCATCATAATCACAAGAATAAATTTATAAAAATAAAAATATAAGAATACTTGCATATAAATTTAAGAGTTAAAAATTTCAAAAAAAAATCTTGGAGTCATACGTTATGCTTCTGGCTGGTAGGAATGAATTTGTATTTTTTCTTTATATGAACGAAGGTGTTGCAAGATCTTAAGTACGTAATAAAGGAAATAGCGGGAAGTGGGACAAAAAGGATTCTTGCATTTTTTTCGACATTTAAAGTAATTAGGGCCATTGTCACTGCGCTGGTGGAGTTGCAGCAGATGACGTTAAGCTGGGCGAATGCTTTGCCACAGCCGTTGCCCACCCTTCCATGATCACCAGTTCCGCTAAATAATTATTGGTGGTCGCACCAATCGGCAATTTAATTTCACTTGCCATCTTCATACTGTATGACTTCCACAGATAATAGATTAGCTAGAATAATAGATTTTTAAACGTTATAAAATGTATTCATGTTTATTAGGTTGCATTTAAATTAATTTAATAGAAATTTAAATTGAGTATGTAATTAAATGTATTTAGTAGATATGTTATATTCAGAAATCTTTAAACGAAAAAAGATTATCTTAGAATTTATATTTCTATTAGTCGGCATAATGAGTCGAATTAATATGAAATAATAATATATAAGGCTATATAAAAGTAATATTAAGAACCATGTTTATAAAGAGAGTCTTGTATTCCATAGCGGGTATTCTCTAATATTATTTCCTAAATGTATTTATTAAAATTTCTCAAAGGTAACGGAATTATTTTCAATTCAAATGGGATTGCAAAGGATTTAGATTAACATTATACTTATTTTTAATTTTGGAACACTTCAAAAACAATAAAAAGATTCCAAGATTCCATTAATTTTTATTAAATATTAATTAATTAATTTAAGAGCAAAAATAAATTTTATTTTCTTTTCTTATGTCATTGCGGAAGACCATAATTTAATATTGGGGAATACATAAAAAAAAAGGCAGCTATGGCAGCTATACGATATAGTCGGCAAATCCCGGTCGTTCCGACCTTTGCGTGCTGCGTGCAAAGGAAAGAAGGTTGTGAGCCAAGTTTCGAGACGATAGCTTTAAAACTAAGAGACTAGCTTGCGTAGAAACATACAGACGGGCAGACGGACAAACAGACAGACAGACAGACGGACAGACGGACATGCAATTCCAACTCAGGAGTTGATTCTGATCAAAATATATATACTTTATAGGGTCGGAGATGTCTCCTTTACTGCGTTGTACACTTTTGACCAAAATTATAATACCCTCTTCAAGAGTATAAAAATTAACACCCGTATCAAAATTAAACCGAATGGTGTTTTAGTAAAAATTGAATTTTTAACATTAATTGCTACACGAAAGCTTTCGGTAATTTAACAATTATGAATCAAATAAAAAAAACCTCTCGACGATGTGAAATATCGGTGACGAACTCGCAAGCCACCTCAAAATATCTGATATGCATTTTTGGGAAGAAAAAAAGCAATATTCAAGGAGGCTCCGGTGCTTACTTTTACCCAGTGTTTGAAACGCTACGCTTCTCCCGTAGTTTTTCGTTTTACTATTGCTACCGCTGTCACTTTTTTCTAGAGAGCGAATAGCGTATAAAATATAAAGCGAGAGCAGAGCAAAGCAAAAAATATGTCTCTGACCAATAAATCGTTCAATATTTTCAAATATTTTGAGGAGGGTGACAACGGGCTCGTTAAATGCAAAACATGTTTTCGAATGTTAACAAAAAAAGATCGTTTAATTTAAAGAAACATTTAATATTGCATGACATCTGACCTGAACAAAAAGAAAATGATTCTAGTGGCATGTAGACAAAAAAAAATAGTAAAACATCAGCCAATTAAAGTTCAAACTAATAAACAACATTTAATCCGGACCTAAATTGGTCTAATCACCCAGAATAGCGTCCCATTTAATGTGCTGAATTCAGACAATATGCGTAACATAATTGATCACTTATGTCAAGGTCTAAAAAAACAAAGTGGGAAAAACTTTTCATTAAATGGAACAAAGTGCAAATCTGTTCATCGACAGGTAGTTGAAAAAATTCGACAAGAAATAAATAACAAATGTAAAAATCGGATTCTATCATTAAAAATTGATAGTGCAACGCACTAGTGAAATGATTGGAATATATTTGGTTTCAGGGCCCAATTCATTAGTTCAGATGAAATAAAATCGGGAGTTCTTGGAATGGTGGAACTCAGAGGAGCTGGGTCAAGTACAGCCAAAAAGCTTGCAAAAGAGATTCTTTCTGTATTAGACAAATACGGAATAGCTCTGGGCCAAATCGTGTCAATTACTTCAGATAACGGGGCACATATGATAAAGACGACGAAAATTTTATCAGAAATGAACTTGAGCGATGATGACATGGAAGATGCCGGTATTGAAGAGAACGTCGAGTACATAAAGCAAATCGAATTTTTTGGAAAAAATGTAAGCGCTTTTCGGTGATATACAAATATGTCGCTGTGCAGCACACACTTGGCTGCTTTGTGCACTCGACCAGACAAAAAATGGAAAAAGAGAATATTTTTTCATGTGCCGAAATCTTACGAAATACATTCGGAAGCAATCAAATGGTAACCGTGACTTGTTTGAACTGAAAAATAATAAATTATTTCAATTGGATTGCCCAACTAGATGGGGATCAACTTATAACATGGTTGACCAACTCAATAAGGCGAAAAGTATTTTAAGCCTTATTGAAACTGTCAAGAACAAATCAAGAGATGACGATTTTATAGTAAACGAAATGTTATGTGACATTATGGAGTCGTATGTGACTATAATGGCTCCACTACAAGAGACCATAGTGCAGTTTCAAGAGGAGCAAATTCACTATGGGAATTTTCATGCTCTGTGGCTGGTCTGCAAACTGACCACTAATCAAATTTTATCAAAAAGTGCTCCGAATTCAATTATTTATACATTTGGAGAGGCGCTTATTGAAGGTATGGAAGCACGGACTAAGAAATTGACATCTAATGTTGGCTTCGACGCTTGTTTATACTTAGACCCAAGATTCTATCATATTCTAAACAGCTCACAAAAAGAAAGGGCAGTCAATTTCTTAAAAACATTGTGCGTACAAATCAAAATGCATACTCCCATTGCAACATTGTCATCGTTTACTAGCTCAATTGCTTCAGAGGACAGAAATAGTAAAAGTAATTTTGATATTTTGGATGACTTTAAATGTAAGCGTTGTGCCAAATGAGTCAACCGATGTACATGCAAAGATTGAATCATTAAAATTACCGTATATGAAATCCAGTACAAATGTTTTACATTTTTGGAAAGAGAGGAAATCATGCGATGCAGAGCTCTACGAACTAAGCAAAATATGTTTTGCTATACCAGCAACTTAAGTAAGAACTATTACTTAATGCGAAACAAAATTTAAATTTATTTTCTTCATTAAAACTGGTGCTGTCGGACAACAGAAATCGTTTAAGCCACGACACATTAGAAAATATACTCCTTGTTCGCCTAAGCTCAACACACTTAGATAATGCGATCGACAACTTGAGTTTATTTGAAGACGACGATTAATTATTTACTAAATAAATTTTTAAATAGAAAATTAAATACATGACTGAATAGCATAATTTTTAAATTTTGATTTAATTAGGAGGTATTAATATTTATTTGTTGTTTCTGTTTCTGTTTGTTTATTATTACCTAAATATCATTCTTACAAGGGTAAAGAAAGTGGGTAAGGAAGAAAGGAGGTAAAGAAAGTGGTCACACAGTGACGGTGCATAAAAATCAGGGGAGAAAAGAACAAAAACAAAACTAAGCTAGAGCAGTAGCACATAAAAAAATATTTTTGACTCTGCTCTGCTCTCGCTCTAGATTTTTGGCTACGGCGACGGCTACGAGGAGCACAGAATATTTTTTTCTGCCTTTACTATAGCTATAGCTTTGAACTTTTCGTAGCTCGGAGCAGAGCAGAGCAGACAATTTTCTTATTTCTGCTACGGCTTTGCCTGCCATGAACGACGAGAATGCCAAAATTTTATCCGAGTACTCGAAGCATTTACTCTACATTCACTCATTCTATCCATTACGCTTTGGTTTAAATTTCTCTCATTTCGCATACAACGAAAACAACCTTTACCAATGCGCAATTCACTTTGTTGAAACCGGTTTGGCACGCCGAATTGCGACTTAAACTTATTGTTCTCAAATAACCGAAAATTTTGAGTGCAATAATGCGGTTCTCTATTTCAAAGAAAGCACAAAATTATAGATTTTATGTAATTTTTTCAGTTTTATACCCTCAGATAAAAAATAAAAGAATATAAAAGAAATTATATTATGTATTTGTTATATTTAAATTTTTATACCCTTGCAGAGGGTATTATAATTTTGTCCAAAAGTGTGCATCGCAGTGAAGGAGACATCTCCGACCCTATAAAGTATATATATTCTTGATCAGGATCACCTCCTGAGTTGATATGAGCATGTCCGTCTGTCCATCTGTCCGTCTGTCTGTTTCTACGCAAACTAGTCTCTCAGTTTTAAAGCTATCGACTTGAAACTTTGCACACACCCTTCTTTCCTTTGCACGCAGTATATAAGTCGGAACGGCCCGGATCGGCCGACTATATCCTATATATGTCATATAACTGATTAATCGGAAATGGTATAACTTTGTTGTTTTTAGAGTTAGAGATTTGACATGAAAGCTATTTTTGGCAACACATTACGACATGCCAAATTTCATAAGGATCGGCCGACTATATCTTATAGCTGCCATATAACTGAACGATCGGAAATGACCCAACTTTCGTGTTTTTGATAGATAGATAGATGGCTGGAACTTGGTACAGATTCTATTATTGGCCAGTTGATCCGACCTACCAAATTTCATTAGGATCGGTCGACTATATCCTATAGCTGCCATATAACTGAACGATCGGAAATGGTATTTGGTAGAAATATCAATTTTCGTATTTTTGAAGATAGAAGCTTGGGAATTTTTTTTGGATTTTGTATTGTAATTAATTGGTTTTATTATGATGTAATCATAAGGATCGGCCAACTATATCCGATGTTTGCGATATATATCCGGTTTTAACTTGTGAGGAGATTTAGTCTCCCCACACGCTAAGACAGATAGCCGGTGGCAAAGGGGGGGGCCAAGGAGACGGAAAAAAGGGGTCAACCACCGGTCATCAACCCGGGCAGCCCAAGGGAACGTCGCCAGGATCAGTACGGGGGGTTGGGGGGAAAGGTGAAAGCCAGTTACCGTGGGTTCCGCCGAAGGGCTACCCGTGGGAGGACGGAATCTACGTGGAACGTAACGGTGGCAAGTGAGAGGGTAAACGGCGCCACCCGGGGGAAGAAGGAATCGACGTGGAACGTAACGGGTCCCGGGGCAACGTTGGGAAAGTAGTCCAGTGGGGGAATCAGCACGATGCGCAGGCATGCCTTAGAAAGTGTGGCTGGGTGAGCGGCAAGGAGCAGAGGGGGGGGGGGGGGTTGCGACGAAGAGTGCAACGGGCCCTGGAAGCCCACCGGTGCACCACGTACCAGTAGCAGAGATCCGTGGCCGGGGTAGACGAGGGGCCACGGACAGCGACCCGCCAACGGGAAAGTGGCGTGATTCTGGAAGCAGGATTAACGGAAGGAGCAGAATCCAGGAGGATTAACGGGCGCTCCAGTCAGTATAAAAGGAGGCCCATTGGAGCGGCTCGAGACGAGTCTTTTTAGGAAGCTTGTAGCGTTGAGTTGGAGGACCGCCTGTGGAGAGTCCGTCATTCAAGTGTTAGAGCGTTTCTAAAAAGGATTCGGTTTTGTTTGAGTTGAAGGACCGCCTTTGGAGAGTCCGACAGCAAAGCGCAAGGAGAGCGAATAAGACAATAAGGAAAGGATCCCTTGCTGGACCTTCCTCTGGAAACCCAGGGTCGTGTAGTCGAGTTGATTCATTCCCGAACACGGCAGGTAGCCTTGCAAGGAAGTGAGGAAAGGATAAGTCTGGCGTATGCCTTACCGACTCCTGAAATCATAACCAACAGGCGTGGTCCTGCGAGACAAGGATAGACCGACTCGAGATCGCACGCCCGGTGTACACGAGACGTAAAGGACGAGACACAAGACAGAACCAGGGTGGGGAGACCGAGTTGAGCCACTCCCGAACACGGCAGGTAGCCTTGCAAGGAAGTGAGGAAAGGATTAGTCTGGCGTATGCCTTACCGACTCCTGTAATCATAACCAACAGGCGTGGTCCTGCGAAACAAGGAGGCCTACTTAGGATCACACGCCCGGTAGTCACGAGACGTACAGAACAAGGGAGACAAGGATCCGTTGCTGGACGGTTTCCTCTACAAGCCCGAGGCGTCAGAGTCGAGTTGAGCCATTCCCGAACACGGCAGGTAGCCTTGCAAGGAAGTGAAGAAAGGATAAGTCTGGCGTAGCCTTACCGACTCCTGGAATCGCAACCAACAGGCGTGGTCCTGCGAAACACGGATCGGCCGACTCAAGAACTCGCGTCCAAGTCACAGACCAAGTGAGAACACCCTGGTAACAGCCCCGCCACCACAAACTCGGGTCCGCCGGCGCGTATGCACGGTGTCCCGGTGTAGCGGGAGCGCGACAATACGATCAGGCACACGGCGGCTTCCAAGCCTGGCACCGGAGCGTATGCACGGTGTCCCGGTGTAGCGAAGGCGGCAATCAGCAAACCAACTCCCAAACCTGGCACCGGAGCGTATGCACGGTGTCCCGGTGTAGCGGAGGCGACCGACCGCAGCCAACCGTCAGATCAGTCGCAGTCGACCCAAGGGGGTGTTTTCTCAAGGCCAAAGGGCAGAGGGTAGCGGAATCGCTGGCAGCGCGGCGACAGGAGTACCATCGGCGACGGAGTAACGGCGGCGACAGAGTAACGGCAGCGTATCCCGGACAACCCGCATAGAACGCCGACGACGGAGCCAACAGGAACGGAAGGAGCAACGAGTAAAAGAGAAAGAAAGCCTTTTGTAGTGTAAAGAGGTCTCAAAATAAAGAGTGTGGAAACTTCAAGCTATTTGTATTACTTTCTGGGCTTGGGCAATCACGTCGAATCTATAAATTCGGTGGAACGGATCCGCGAAACTCTGTGAGCTAGCCGCGGCATTGTGGCGAGCGGCAGCAGAAAAGACAGTTCGTTACAAACTGCAAGGGTATATCAACTTCGGTTCCGCCCGAAGTTAGCTTTGCTTTCTTGTTTTTAATATTTTAGCATATCGGCTATTCCGGCGGATGGTCAACCAGGACCGAAAAAATAAATTTCCATATTCCTCGATTATTTTTTTGTATTTTCATAAATAAACATCCAAATTTTCATAATCTATTGATTGATTGATTGATTGATAGCATATCTCAGCTTTTTTTTTTTTAAAAAAAAAGCCCGAAAAGTCAAAAAATGTATCAAAAAAAGTTTTTACCTTATTTTTATACCCTTGCAGAGGGTATAATTTTATAATTTTGTCCAAAAGTGTGCAACGCAGTGAAGGAGACATCTCCGACCCTTTAAAGTATATATATTTTTGATCAGGATCACCTCCTGAGTTGATATGAGCATGTCCGTCTGTCCGTTTTTACGCGAATTTCATTAGGATCGGCCGACTATATCCTTTAGGTGCCATATAACTGAACGATCGGAAATGGTATTTGGTAAAAATATCAAGTTACGTATTTTTGAAGATAGAAGCTTGGGACCTTTTTTTTAGATTTTTTATTTTAATTAATTGGTTTTATTATGATGAAATCATAAGAATCGGCCAACTATATCCGATGTTTGCGACATATATCCGGTTTTAACTGCAAGGGTATATCAATTTCGGCTCTGCCCGAAGTTAGCTTTCCTTTCTTGTTAATTTTAAAGACATTTTTATGTTTATTTATTTCTCAAAGAAAACATATGATGTGTTTGCTCTTTCTGTACTAAATCTCTTAATAACAATCTAATAAGACGAGAAAAATTCAAAGAGAACTACCTCTTAATTTGTACTTTGATTCTTATCTATGTAATTGTATTACATATTGTAATTGCTATATTACATATCTATTGTAATTGCTTCGCATCAAATAGAAATTTCCATTAGACTCATTAGTTGACCTGCGAGAGTTCTGTTGCAGGCCAATCCAGTGCCAGGGGAAAACATTGAGCGTTCATAATCAGGCACATCCAAACGCAGCAAAGATCCACCCACACGTCCAAAACGTAAATAAACATCTTCCACCGGCGAAAAGAAAGCACCAGCGAGTGGCCCAGCGAAAAGAGATAAGATGAGCAGCGATGCGCTGCCAACGTTTCGATTACCATCGTCTTGTTGTTGCTGGACATCCACAAGTGAAGATAAGAAATAAACAACTCCCCTTGAAAAAAGTTGTTGTTGTTGAAGAATATCGATCAGCAAACAGCAAGCAAATTATTGGAGGAATTGAAGACAGCGTCAACCGTTACCATTAACGCCCACTCCGTTTGTTGTTGGTAGCGCAGCAGAGAGTAACCGGGGTTACAAACTGAAGCTTGAGAAGATTAAGAAGTAACGGCTCCAGCGGCGCCGCTTACTGGGGGTTTGTGAAGATTGCGATTGTGGTAAAGGTAGAATCGCTGGGAGGTCAATACCTTAGCAGGCTCTCTATGGACAAACCGGCAGACTTTTACCGACATAGGTCAAAAATCATCATTGAAGCCTGTAGGGAAATGTTGCTCCGGAACTCCTAATTTAAAATTGACGAAATTGAGGGCGTTGACGTCAGCAATTTTTTTGTTCAGCCTAGCACAGGCTTAATCACTTGGCTCCACATTCAGTTTATCTGCGACAAACTTGCACAGTGCATCCGGTTGGGTAGACGTCGCGAGATTACCAACATGAAGGTGGGAAGCACTTGAAGCTGAGCGCAACTGGGTGCTTGTCCCACAATGCGCCTATTAGGGTTTTTTGCTTCTTCCTCGGGACAGCCCCCTTAGATGCCGTTGGGGCCTGGCCCAGTGTAGCCTTTTTGCTCCCAGTGCTGGTAGGCATAGAAGGGGGAGCAACAACATGCATCCCAGCCGAAGAGGCGCGTCCAGCGGGTCCAGCCGCTCCATTTACCAGGGCATGGTCCTTTTTGACATTAAAGCTTTCGAAAAGGGATTCCAGATCCAGAACTTTATGATTTAGCTCATCTATTTTGGAATGCGAAACATTTCCAATGACGCAGCTATCACATTGCCACATTAAGTTCGGAATGTTAATAAGTAGTTTTATAGGGCAAATCCACACAAGCGGTGTGGTAGGCACGCCGGCAGATCGACGCGCACCGAGCGGCCTCACACCCACGAAGTTGGTGTAACTTCTGCACTGCACTCGATGTAAACGAGAGGCGACATGAGCGAAAAAGTAAATGTCCGAACTCAAAGAAAGCTAGATGCAGACTGATAATTGTGAGCAACAAAGGCAACGAAGACTCGCAGCATCCAGTATTCAATATGGAAGAGCAACATGCCAACGATCAATCGACTGATGAGAACTTGCGTGGAGAAGGTTTCAATTCTCCGACATATATATAGATAAGGCATTTTAGCTGGGTTTTTAGAAATAAAATTAAACTTCGAGACTTCTCTTTAGGTCTAAATGTATTTTGTAGTTTGTTCAATTCTGAACCCATATCAATTAGTTTCATTCTGCAATTTATCTATTGCATGTTTTCTAGGTGAAATTTCTAGAAGAGCCTTGGCATCATGCTATACGATGGAAGCACGCTTCTCACTTATTCCACCTTTTTAAGCCACACCTGAGAGCTCTAGCAGTTATTATTACTTTGTGGCTGCAAAGAATTTGGCGGGTCTCTGTTCTACATAGATTTGTGATGGCTATATCTTAGGGCCAGTGTCGCTACCTTTACTTTGTCAAAAACTTTTTCAATAAACGTCGTCTTTGCTTAATTATTTTTCGTTCTAGATTTTTTGTTTTAAAATCATATTTATAAACGTACCTCTAATTTTTTAACATTTTTTTTTTTTAGCCGTTGTCAACAAGCGACTCAATACCAACAATATCTGCGCAAGTTATACTGGATACCTCCATTTCCAAATCAAGTGGTGTAACTCACAAGCTCGATTCTAGCATTTCGACGACTTCAAGAATCGTTGGCGTGACGTCAGCCAGTCCTTGGAATCCATTTAGACGAAGTGCAAGCTTAGCAAAAAAGTTCTAAGTTTTCTGTTTATTTTTAATAATAATAAAGTAAAAATTCCAACATTAGACCCCTGTTAGACATAACGTTATATATCCTGTAAAAGTCTGAGTGGAACTGTTAATTATATATTTTTTGGCTTATATTCGATTAAATTTTTAACTCACACTAAGATCGATTACATTGTGCGGATAAGAATTAAATTTTGTAACTTCTAATGGTACTGCCTTCTGAATAAAATCAGCATAAAACTAGTAGGTTGTGTGTCCAAGATGTCTTCACTGAGAAGCAGACTCAAAGTTGAATGTTGGTTTTATACAGTAAAATGTTAATTACACAGTGCGACAAAAAAAAAATTGGAGGAACTTTTGAAGAGACCTAGTAGGAATTGTTCATTAGGTCGAGTATAGTATAAAACCATGTTTAAAATTTTTCAAACACCCTCAATCTTGACTTATTTGGAAAAAACGGTTTTTCGGGACTTTTTTGCTCTTAAAAATTCCTAAACGCATAATTTTAACCCTATTTTTAAATTTTTTTCGTTTTTCAATAGTTAAATGTTGGAGCTTTTGAAAAAAAATAGATCTTTAATTTATTTCAACAAAAAGGATAAAATTTTTACGCAGGAAACTGACATTTTTGATTTTTTGTCGTGTTTTTCGGACTTTGACGCCATTTTTTCGATACAACTTCCAAGAAATGGTATCATTTTTTGACACATATCAATATTGTCTCGTTAATTCTGAATAAAACAAGACCAATACCATTCATAATATCAAATTATGAAAATTGGTGAAATTATAACGATTTTCCCAAAACAAGTCAGTGCAATTTTACTAGCGCTCCGGAGTAAAAGTGTGTAACAGAAAGGAATAATGGAAATGGAACGGCACACCATTATTCCGGAACGCTAGCAAGATTGGACTGACTTTTTTTGGGAAAATCGTTATAACTTTTTGATTATTTAGAGTTTTTAATGTCAGCTTAAGTGCTAAATGAGCTGTTCTGCCTTCATCCAGTTGCTCCATAAAGTTTCTGCAGAAGATGCAATAGCCAATGCAATGCCATTTTTGATCGTATCTGGGCAAGAAGTAACGAAATAAGAAATGTTTTGCCAATTCCACCTGGTGCATGAAAAAAAAATCCTTTTCCTCTTTTCCAAATCCTCCTTTTCCTGTCGCATCTGCGAGCATGCGGTCGTAAATAATTTTTTTTTTCGTCATTAAGAAGTAGAATATTGCGACTAACAATGCCTGTCATTTCTACGTACTGTAGTTCACGATTCATGTCTGTTTTGAGTAAAAACGATGTTATTTGGAAGTATGAATTAAATGTGCGAATTCACTTCAAGGAACAAGGTATAAACTGTATCTGTACCGAGAAGTACTGTATAGTAAACCGCGGAATGGTTCAGGCAGTGTTTCAATTTCGAGTAGTTGTACTTTTACTGATGAGCACCAAATCCCAACTGGCTCATTTTTAAATTTGAGCGCATGACAATACGGGATTTTTTTTTCCAAAGTACCAATAATTACTTTGGAATGAGCAGAATATTTAATAATAAGGTTTTTACTGGAATGCTAGTCGAAGAAATTGCCCTAATGTAAATGCTCGATTACATTTGTTGTCGTTGTTGGTCAATTCTTCTTCAATTAACTCTGAATCTGCACGTTTCTGTGCGTTGCAGTTGTCTTCGTTGATTACGTTCATCTCGTGCCTCTTTCGATTGTGATTCACTTAACTGCGCCGTGCTCATACGCGCATTTTTATTATCTTCTTCGATTGCTTCTCCTGATCTTCGTGGATTCGTTACGCTCACAGCCTACTTATTGTTATTCATTACTATAAGTGCAGCCACTTCGGAGGAGTATAATTTGATTAATTATTAAATCCCGCTCTAAACAATTAGGGAGATAAAAAATAGACGGTGTCCGATTCTCAGCCCTAAAAGCCTTACACAAAATTTCACGAAGATCGGTTAAGCCATTTCGGAGGAGTAGAACGACTATGACTGGACACGCTGTCGAACGGGATAGAAAGTATCCTATGTCCGTCTCCTGGCTCTAAGCTGCCTCCTTACCCATTTTCACCTAAATCTGTGCCGTTCTTGAGTTATAAGTGGTGTAACAAACACGAATTTCTTTTATACACCATAAGTCGGAGAGGAGGCAATTCTAAGGTGTGAACATAGGTCGTGCTGGGATATACCAGTTCTAGTATGATGGGGACGCAGTTTGCGAACTGAGGCCGTGTGTGGCTTCATTGTGTTGCTGGATCTGGTCTCTCTTTTTTCTCGCCACTTCTATACGTTGCGAGCTTTAGTGTGGTGTTTTGTTGAGGACTGATAAAAGAGAAACAATTACACAGTGCGACAGTGATTTGGAACTTTTGAAAAGACCTAGTAGGAATTGTTCATTAGGTCGAGTATAATAAAAACCGTGTTTGAAATTTTTCTAACACGCTCAAAATCTTGATTTATTTAGAAAAAACGGTTTTTCGGGACTTTTTTGCTCCTAAAAATTCTTAAGCGAGTAATTTTAAACCAATTTTAATTTTAACAAGTTTTAATTTTAACAAGTCAGTCCAATTTTGCTAGAGTTCCGGAGTAATAGTGTGCCCTTCCATTTCGCTTATTCCTTTCTTTTACACACTTTTTCTCCGGAGCGGTAGTAAAATCGCACTGACTTGTTTTGGGAAAAACGTTATAACTTCAACAATTTTCATAATTTGTTATGACCACTTCGGGTCCGACGGTCTGCCTATCGGCATGGGTCTGGCTCAGGCTAGCTCATCCAGGGCCGTGGCTTCCCTGACCCTTCCCATCCGACCGTTAACAATAAATTAATCCTAAAAACACAAAGGTCTATCGGACGTTACTCAACACTGAAACTCCCACAACATTCAAATTTAAGACTCCTAATACTAACACACGTAACATTTATGCTTACCCTACTGAATCACAGATCTTTTAATGCTCCTGTTGACTTGGAGTTTCGTTGGCCTTCCCTCCCATCCTTAGCGGAACGCTGGCCTTTTCTCGCGTCCGCCCCTAATTCATACACCCGATCCCCCCTCTACTTTCCCATTATCCCTTCCTCATGCCCCCTCCCGTATCGCTCTACTCAATATTCATTTCTTTTCTCAATTATTTCTTTATTCTTAAGCTAATATTTAACAATTGATATCCGTTCTTGAGCTTTTGTTTTGCTGTCCAGCGTTTTTTCTTTTTCGAATTTTATCCCACCACGCGGGGAGTAAGGTTTTAAATTTTCCCTACCTAGGAGAGCTCTCTTGGGATTTGGGACAACCACACATTATAGGGAAATGATATCTGCCAGCTTCCACAGCCGCTACCGGAACTCACAAATTGTATTGGCAATAAATAAAAATCAAATAGGACTTATAATTAGGTACAAAGCTTACAAGATATAAATAAAAAAAAATGTAACAAAAAAAAAAAATTAATTAACACACACATACACAATAAAATAAATACTAATATATATAAAAAAAAATACAAAAAAAATAATAATCGGGGCGTCGATGGCGGGATTTCCCTTTTTTTGCCGCGCATGCGCAGTTGATGGCCCGCAGACATAAAAACGTGTGGAGGAACCCAAGAAAACGGAAAATGCCGGCTTGCCTGGCACTAGGTTTACACTCCCCGGAATCGGCAGTGCGAAGAAAAATTTAAACCACAAAATTCGCCAGGCCCAATTTTTTTTCTTTTTTTAGGCCTGGCTTCCTTGTCAGGATAAAGGGGTCTGGTCGGTCTGGAAAGAAGCAATCCATTAGCTATGGCTCTTCTTCCTGGACCGACCTCTTACCTATATTTTCTGCCGATCCTGCGTCTCTCTCTTACTTCTGGATTCTTTCCTTTTATTTTTTGAAAATTAGGCTTTGCGTCTTTAGTTTCACATTTTTAACTTTTTATATATTTAGGTGACTTTGTCGCCTGCACAGCTCGACACTTGCATTTCTTCTGTTTCCCAGTTCTCTTGGGCCTACCATGCCTGAATAGGTGGCATCACTAGCCGACTTATTTATCGGCCACAACAAATTTTTTAAAGAAATTGATCTCGTTTTATTCAGAAATAACGAGACAATATTGATATGTATCAAAAATGATGTCATTTCTTAGAAATTGTACCGAAAAATGGCGTCAAAGTTTGAAAAACACGACAAAAATTCAAAAATGTCAGTTTCTTGCGTAAAATGTGTATCTTTTTTGTTGAAATAAATTAAAGATCTATTTTTTTCAAAAGCTACAACATTTAACTATTAAAAAACGTCTAAAACTTTAAAATCGATTTAAAATTACGCGCTTAGGAATTTTTAGAAGCAAAAAAGTTCCGAAAAACCGTTTTATCTAAATAAATTAAGATTTTGAGGGTGTTAGAAAATTTTCAAACACGGGTTTATACTATACTCAACCTAATGAACAATTCCTACTAGGTCTCTTCAAAAAATCCCTCAATTTTTCTTTTTTTGTCGCACTGTGTAATTTATTTATTTATTTCGCCAAACTAATAAATAATACAAAAATACTAATAAAAACTTAATATGGCTAGGCTGCAAGAATTAAAGAGCCCGCTCAATTAGCTCATTTAAAAGGTAGTTGGCCCTGTGACACTTGATCCGAAAGGGGGCAAAGGTACGAAGATCCCTTTGAGGAACATTAAAATTGATGAGTCCCAATAAAAAAGGACAAACAATCTGGTATGAAGGAACAGGATCCTAAAACCTTAGAGGCAGAAGAGCAAATTTTAAAAAATTTTTCTGGAGTCGCTCAATTCTGTTGGAACTAACTTTACAATCCGGATTCCAATGATTGAGGCATATTCCATCCTCGACCGAATAAATGCAGCGTAGACGCTGAGGCTCGAGTACGGACTTTTGAATTGGTTCACGTGCCTCTTAACAAAGCCCAGCATAGCAAACGCTTTAGGCAGAATATAGTCTAAGTGACCAGAAAATTTAAATTTTCTGTCGAATAAGACACCAAGGTCTAACACCTCCTCTTTAGCTGCCAAATTATAGTTACTGATGGAATAACCCGTGCAGATTTCAAGAGATCGCCTACTGTAACGGGTAAACATACACTTAGATAAGTTTAATGGAAGAAGTTTACGGGAGCACCATGAGTAAACTCTGGATATATCCTCCTGTAACAAGTAACTGTCACTAATGCAGCTAATGGCTTTATAGATTTTAAGGTCCGCATACATTAAGCATGACGAAAGCATGACGAGATGTCATTGATGAAAATAATAAATAGAAGAGGTCCAAGAGAGCTGTCTTGTGAAAGACCAGAGGAGGTGACAAATGGATAGCGTCTCCAATAGAAACGTGGCAAGGTCGGTCAACCGCTAAAATTAGTTGTAGTGGACCTCCCAGGCAAAAAACCATGCTGGTTGGGGGATATAAAACTACGAGCCAGAATAGTCCATTTTTTAGTTACTATCCGCTTCAGTATCTAAGCGACGTTGCAAATTTTGGCTATAGGTCGATAGTTGCTAACATCACACCTACTGCCTCCTTTGTGAATAGGCGTTTTAGAAGTAATCTTCCACCGGTGGGGGAATCTACCAGATCTACCAGAGAGCGACAGGGAGAACAGCAGTTGAAGTGGAGTAGAAAGGGAAGCGATACTCCTTTTAAGAAAGAATGGGGAGATACCATCTACATCAAGTGTGAGCGACTCGGTTAAATGTTCTGTGGCTTCAACTAGGTCACAGTCCAATACGTCCATGTTACTCACATTGAGAAAAGGCTCAATGCTAAGAAGAGTTTTATTATCACTCCAAGGAACCTTCGGCTCCAAGTTAGAGGCAAAGTATTTTGCAAAAAGATCAGAAACGCCCTGATACGAGTCGGTTGTTAAATTACCATAACATATGGATGAAGGTATGTCCGATTTTGACTTTTTGCTGTTAACAAACCGCCAAAAAGCTTTAGGATTGGATCGAAGGCTAGCTTCGACATCGGATATATACTGATTGTAGAGAAACTTATTAAGGAAATTAAATCCCCGCTTAAATTGCCAGTACAGCTCTCCTGCTCGAGACTCCCCTGTCATTATAAATCTTTTGTAATGCTTATCCCTTCTATTCTTTAAGTTTTTTAAACCTTTTGTATACCAGGGTAGCCTATAGGATCTTCGTACCCTCACAGGGGCATAAGTATCAATAATATTAAAAAGGGCAACCAAGAACTTAGTATAACAATCATCGATTGAGCCATCCAAAAAAAGGGAAACCCAATCAAAGGCTGAAATAGAGGCATTAATAAGTGACAAGTTAGTATCAGTCAGATGATAATATGGAGTGGGTGAAGCAGAAGGCAAAAAACTATAAAACTCAATATGAATTACTTACGGCTTGTGGTGCATATCACATGGTACATTGCATAATTCTACTCTACTATTATTACATTATTTTACATTATTTAAAAATATAAGATCAAGAATTTTTTAAAAATCATTAAAAATATTATTTACTTGGGAGAGGCCCAGACTAAAAATATCATCTAAAACTACAATTTCATGACTCTGGTGAACGTTGCTAGGTAGCATGCAGGTAGATTCCGGGTCCCAAGACCAGACAATGGAGCTTAGGTTAAAATCGCCAGCTACCGTCCGACGTTTTAGTACAGAAACTAGTGATGTTTTCCATATGCGCATGATATGTACTAAATGCGCTGTTCGGAGGGACGTATGATGCAATGATGACGGGCGGGCCTTGGACGCCCTGGATTGAAACGGCAAGCTGATCCAGTAGAGGGTCGGCCACCGGAAGGCGCAGTAGTGTAGCCTGAAGAGATCGACGGATAGCGATGAACACCACCACCTCGCCCACCTTGTGTACTGAATGCATCTCGGTCTTTTCGAAATACATGGTACAAGTTAGGCTCGAAGAACTCAGAGGAGCTAGATTTGTCACTGATCCACGTTTCCAAAAGGATTACACAGTGCGACAAAAATAAAAAAATTGGAGGAACTTTTGAAGAGACCTAGTAGGAATTGTTCATTAGGTCGAATATAGTATAAAACAGTGTTTGAAATTTTTCTAACACCCTCAAAATCTTAATTTATTTAGAAAAAACGGTTTTCCGAGACTTTTTTCTCTTAAAAATTCCTAAACGCGTAAGTTCAAACCGATTTTTAAATTTTTGACGTTTTTTAATAGTTAAATGTTATAGCTTTTGAAAAAAAAATAGATCTTTAATTTATTTCAACAAAAAGGATAAAATTTTTAGGCATGAAACTGACATTATTAATTTTTTGTCGTGTTTTTCGGACTTTGACGCCATTTTTTCCAACATTTTTTACAACTTCCAAGAAATGGTATCTTTTTTTGACACATATTCATATTGTCTCGTTAATTCTGAATAAAACAAGACCAACATTAACAAGACCATTAGGAAATTATGAAAATTGGTGAAGTTATAACGATTTTCCCAAAACAAGTTAGTGCAATTTTACTAGCGCTCCGGAGTAAAAGTGTGTAAAAGAAAGGAATGAGCGAAATGGAACGGCACACTATTACTCCTATATTACTCCTTATATGTGTAAAAAATGATACCATTTCTTGGAAGTTGTACCGAAAAAATGGCGTCAAAGTCCGAAAAACACGAAAAAAAATCAAAAATGTCAGTTTCCTGCGTAAAAATTTAATCCTTTTTGTTGAAATAAATTGAAGATCTATTTTTTTTCAAAAGCCACAACATTTAACTATTAAAAAACGTCAAAAATTTTAAAACCGTTTTAAAATTACGCGCTTAGGAATTTTTAGAAGCAAAAAAGTCCCGAAAACCCGTTTTTTCTAAATAAATCAAGATTTTGAGGGTGCTAGAAAAATTTCAAACACGGTTTTATACTATATTCGACCTAAAGAACAATTTTTACTTGGTCTATTCAAAAGTTCCATATCACTGTCGCACTGTGTTATTACATCAAAATCGCAGGCAAAAGAAGTGAGGAATATCATCCGGGTCTTGGTTCTCATATCCGATATATTTTGGAATAGAACTTTTCGGCTTTTATTGGGGTCCGAGGACGACGAGTAGCTACAGGTAATGATGAAAGTGCACTCCTGGTACTGGTGCATGTGGAGGCATATCCAATACGCATAGCTTGCAAAATAGCCGACGAGGACACATAGAAATTTTCATTAGACTCATTAGTTGACCTGCGAGAGTTCTGTTGCAGGCCAATCCAGTGCCAGGGGAAAACATTGAGCGTTCATAATCAGGCACATCCAAACGCAGCAAAGATCCACCCACACGTCCAAAACGTAAATAAACATCTTCCACCGGCGAAAAGAAAGCACCAGCGAGTGGCCCAGCGAAAAGAGATAAGATGAGCAGCGATGCGCTGCCAACGTCTCGATTACCATCGTCTTGTTGTTGCTGGACATCCACAAGTGAAGATAAGAAATAAACAACTCCCCTTGAAAAAAGTTGTTGTTGTTGAAGAATATCGATCAGCAAACAGCAAGCAAATTATTGGAGGAATTGAAGACAGCGTCAACCGTTACCATTAACGCCCACTCCGTTTGTTGTTGGTAGCGCAGCAGAGAGTAACCGGGGTTACAAACTGAAGCTTGAGAAGATTAAGAAGTAACGGCTCCAGCGGCGCCGCTTACTGGGGGTTTGTGAAGATTGCGATTGTGGTAAAGGTAGAATCGCTGGGAGGTCAATACCTTAGCAGGCTCTCTATGGACAAACCGGCAGACTTTTACCGACATAGGTCAAAAATCATCATTGAAGCCTGTAGGGAAATGTTGCTCCGGAACTCCTAATTTAAAATTGACGAAATTGAGGGCGTTGACGTCAGCAATTTTTTTGTTCAGCCTAGCACAGGCTTAATCACTTGGCTCCACATTCAGTTTATCTGCGACAAACTTGCACAGTGCATCCGGTTGGGTAGACGTCGCGAGATTACCAACATGAAGGTGGGAAGCACTTGAAGCTGAGCGCAACTGGGTGCTTGTCCCACAATGCGCCTATTAGGGTTTTTTGCTTCTTCCTCGGGACAGCCCCCTTAGATGCCGTTGGGGCCTGGCCCAGTGTAGCCTTTTTGCTCCCAGTGCTGGTAGGCATAGAAGGGGGAGCAACAACATGCATCCCAGCCGAAGAGGCGCGTCCAGCGGGTCCAGCCGCTCCATTTACCAGGGCATGGTCCTTTTTGGCATTAAGGATTTCGAAAAGGGATTCCAGATCCAGAACTTTATGATTTAGCTCATCTATTTTGGAATGCGAATCATTTCCAATGACGCAGCTATCACATTGCCACATTAAGTTCGGAATGTTAATAAGTAGTTTTATAGGGCAAATCCACACAAGCGGTGTGGTAGGCACGCCGGCAGATCGACGCGCACCGAGCGGCCTCACACCCACGAAGTTGGTGTAACTTCTGCACTGCACTCGATGTAAACGAGAGGCGACATGAGCGAAAAAGTAAATGTCCGAACTCAAAGAAAGCTAGATGTAGACTGATAATTATGAGCAACAAAGAGCAACATGCCAACGATCAATCGACTGATGAGAACTTGCGTGGAGAAGGTTTCAATTCTCCGACATATATATAGATAAGGCATTTTAGCTGGGTTTTTAGAAATAAAATTAAACTTCGAGACTTCTCTTTAGGTCTAAATGTATTTTGTAGTTTGTTCAATTCTGAACCCATATCAATTAGTCTATCTTATCTTATCTTTTTTTTTTATTTTTTTTTAACGTTGCTTTTATTTCTTGAATCTTCTCTTTGCGAGACTAACAAGAGGTGCATCAAATCTTATATTTTTAACTTAACTAACAGTTATATTGACTGATACGGAGTTAGACGGCCCTAAAAATCGATTGCTGGGTTGGGAGGTCGTTGCATCTAAGGCGGGATACGCTAGAAACCCGAGTCAATCCCCGAGCGAGAAAATTTGGGCGCGAAGACAGTTCTTCTTTGTATGACTCTTTTTGCTTCTGGAGTTCGTCTTTCACTGCGAGGATACCCATGTCCCGGTGGATGTTTTCGTTGCGAACATACCAAGGTGCCCCTGTGATAGTTCTCGAGATTTTTGATTGTGCGCGCTGTATGATGTCTATGTTGCTGCTGCTCGCGTTCCCCCACAGCTGGGAGCCATACGTCCAGATTGGCTTTAGGACTGAATTGTACAGTAGTAACTTGCAGTCCAGACATAGTGGCGATCGTGAGTTTATGATCCAGTGGAGGCTGCTGGCTTTCAGTTTTAGGTGCATCTTTTTGCATTCGATGTGCTTGCGCCAGGTAAGTCGTCTATCAAGGTGAATGCCAAGGTACGTTACGTCGTTAGCTTCTGCATACCGTTTAGTAAAAGCGGAGGGCATGTTTGTCTATTAAGAGTAAACGTTATATGTTTACACTTTTGTTCGTTTATTTTAATGCGCCAGTCGGACAGCCACCTTTCCACTATTGTGAGATGATTAGCCAGTTGGGTTTTTGCCTGCGTTGGGCATCTGGAGCGACTAAGGATAGCGGTATCGTCGGCAAACGTTGAGGTTGTTAGTTGTGCGCTCGTAGGAATATCCGCAGTATACAGAACATATAGACACGGGCCGAGAGCGCTTCCTTGTGGAACTCCAGCTTCGATGGTGTAGTCGCCCGAAGTAGCTGCGTTGCATCTCACTGAGAATACCCTATTGTAGAGGTATGATTCCAGTAGCTTGTGGGTGTATGTTGGCAAATACGTTTTAATTTTGTGCATGAGTCCGATGAGCCAAACTCGGTCGAAAGCTTGAGATACGTCGAGGAAAATAGCGCTGCAGTATTCTCGCTGTTCGAATGCTGCGCGTGTTTCGGATGTTAATCTGTTCACTTGTTCGATGGTTCCATAGTTTTCGGAAGCCAAATTGGTGTGCCGGGATAATATTGCAAGCTTCCAGATGTGGTATTATGCGAGTTAACAAGCATTTTTCAAACAATTTAGACAAACAAGATAGAAGGCTTGTTGGTCTGGATGATGACGGAATTGTGTGGTCTTTTCCAGGCTTCGGAATCATAATAATGATGGATTTCTTCCACTTTTTTGGGAAATAGCCAAGATTAATGACTCCATTAAATAGTTTGCAGACGACCTCTATAGCGCATTTTGAAACTTCTATCAGCATCTTTGGGGTCAATAGGTCACCACCGGGAGCCTTTTTTGGTTTTAGCCCTCTTATGACTTTTTCGATTTCGTTCGGCCGGAATGAAGGTGCGGCTGGCTGAGGGGAGGACTCTGGCTGATTACTGGCAGAAGGAATGAATTTGAGGCTGGGTTTGGCTGGAAGACACTTTGGAGATGTGTGACGGTCTTCGTCGCTGCAAGCCCTGCATCCCGAAGAGTTTCTTATCGGGGTGGTCGTTTCAATTGGGGCGCTAAGATTTGGGTGGGCCCCCCACAGGGGAACTTTGTGCTTGTTGGCGAGAGGTTCTGGATGTACCTCAGCTGTGCATTTTCTTCCTGTTGGTGAAGAGCCTGGTCGAGTAATCGGGTTGCTTCCTTAAGGCGTTGTTTTGAAGCTGGTGATCTGCTGTTTTGCCAATCACGACGCGTGCGCCTCTTTTCTCGCACGAGCTGTTCGATTTGCTGATTAGATTTGAAGTGTTTGTTTCGGTCTTCTTCTTTCCTATGAGGAGTAGAGATTTTATCAGCTGCAACGAGTACTTCTTCCAGGGCGCTCGTAGCGTAGTCGATATCCGATTCCATGTTAAATTCCGGGGCGAGTTCTATGTGGGCACTCAGGTACTTTTTGTATTTTAGCCAGTTCGTTTTTGGCGTCGTCAGGCTGAAGGGGTGTTCGGTTATTTCTGGGCTTTGAAGAAGCGTTAGAAGCACAGGCGAGTGATCTGATGATAAGTCCGAGACTGCTTTGGCACTTATTAGATTGCGAGGTATGTTTTTTGTCACTGCAAAATCAATAAGTTCTGGGAGCTTTCGTGAGTCTGTTGGCCAGTATACGGGACTTCCAGGGGAAACGTAGTCCAGTTTATTTTTCACATTTATAATTGCATTGTACAATTGTCTTCCTTTGGGAGTCACTAGACGTGATCCCCAGTGCGTATGTTTGGCGTTGTAGTCTCCTGCGGCTATAAATCGATCCCCAAGTGAATTGTAGAAGTCCATAAATTGTCCTTCCGAGATTGAGAAACGAGGAGGGCAGTAAACGGCAGCGATTGAAAGGATTCCGTTGCTTGACTGAATTTGTATCGATGTGGCCTGCAAGAAGTTTGTTGCAAACCTTTTGTGAAAATGGTGTTTAATGCGTTCCCTGATTAGAACTCCAGTTCCGCCGTGGGCTTTCCCATCTGGATGATCTGTGCGGTAGAGTGTGTAGCCTCTTATATGAAAGTTGTATTTGCTTGTAAGATGCGTTTCCACCAGTAGCATAACGTCAATATGGTTTTCGGTCAAGAATTGTGACAATTCTAGTTTATGCCGTGAGATACCATTGGCGTTCCACATTGATATTCGTAGCGCCTGCATAGATTATTTAGACTGTTGTGCTACGAGCAGCTATATCACCGTGTTCTGGTTTTGAACAAGCGTTTGCATGGTCGTTTTCATGAATGATATAAGCTCCATCATACTTTTTTGGAGGGTAAGCATCATAGTTTCCATTTTGCTGTGTGGCTGTTCTGGGGCCTGTGGAGCGCTTTGAGAGTTAGGCTGAATTGGAATTTCCCTTCCAGATCGTAGGGCATCGGCATAGGAGAAGCCGTTGGTGGTGTTTAGTGGACCAAATGAGGATCTCGCAGCTTTGGCGAAGAAGACGTCTGGCGTAGTTTTTGACGCAATGTACGCATTCTGTGAATTTTGGTTGCGCGTTACGGTCGCTTGACGCATGCGACTCTTTAACTCCTTATACACCATAAATCCTCTATAGTTTGCCGTATGGCTGCCTCCGCAGTTTCCACATTTCTTCACGGTACTGTCCTTGTTTGTAGTGCAGCAAGCGGACTTGTGGGCGTCCCCGCAGACTACACAGACAGCCCGAAGTGTGCAGTAAGACCTTGTGTGTCCATACTCTTGACAGTTAGTGCATTGCACTGGACCGTTGCGTTTATGTGGCTCTTCAACAGTGATTTTCCGATGCAAAATATATTGCAGATTGTAGATTGGTTGGACTTCGTTCTTCTTCAGCGACCTGCTTTCTGGCTTGAAGAGGGGTTTTGGCTTTTTATCTTTATTTAGAATGTTAATAACATTCTTGGCGGTGAAGCCCTTTTCTTTAAGGGCGGTTTTTATTTCCTCGGCGGTAACATCAGGTTCTATTCCCTTTACTACCACTTGAAGGCCCTTACTGCTTTTCAGCTGGTACGTGTAATAGTTTTTCTGTACAGTGTCCAGATATTTGGACACGATTCGGAAATGCTCTTCAGTCTTGGTTTGCACTTTTGTTTCATGCAATTTATCTATTGCATGTTTTCTAGGTGAAATTTCTAGAAGAGCCTTGGCATCATGCTATACGATGGAAGCACGCTTCTCACTTATTCCACCTTTTTAAGCCACACCTGAGAGCTCTAGCAGTTATTATTACTTTGTGGCTGCAAAGAATTTGGCGGGTCTCTGTTCTACATAGATTTGTGATGGCTATATCTTAGGGCCAGTGTCGCTACCTTTACTTTGTCAAAAACTTTTTCAATAAACGTCGTCTTTGCTTAATTATTTTTCGTTCTAGATTTTTTGTTTTAAAATCATATTTATAAACGTACCTCTAATTTTTTAACATTTTTTTTTTTTAGCCGTTGTCAACAAGCGACTCAATACCAACAATATCTGCGCAAGTTATACTGGATACCTCCATTTCCAAATCAAGTGGTGTAACTCACAAGCTCGATTCTAGCATTTCGACGACTTCAAAAATCGTTGGCGTGACGTCAGCCAGTCCTTGGAATCCATTTAGACCAGAGGTCGGCACGGCCCTATCTCGGGGGCATAGGAAATTTCTCTGCCCGAGCTCTGCCACACACATACAGTATAAATGTGTGAAACGTCATGCTCAGAGCCTACTTTCTGCTATTCGTTACTAACACTAATGCGGTAAAATCATATCAATGTATTGTGGTGCCGACCACTGATTTAGACGAAGTGCAAGCTTAGCAAAAAAGTTCTAAGTTTTCTGTTTATTTTTAATAATAATAAAGTAAACACTCCAACATTAGACCCCTGTTAGACATAACGTTATATATCCTGTAAAAGTCTGAGTGGAACTGTTAATTATATATTTTTTGGCTTATATTCGATTAAATTTTTTTACTCACACTAAGATCGATTACATTGTGCGGATAAGAATGTGTTAAGAGGAGCCCCAAAATTAAGGTTGTACTCCAATGAGTTCCGTTTCAAAACTGATTTTATTCGTCAAAGTTCTCTTATAAGTAACATACATGAAAATCTTAAAACTATTAAAAAACTACTTATCAACGCACTGCACGTTGACATGCTATGCGACCCTTTCTCAAGTGTGAGAAGCGGATGCACTTATGTTTGTTATTTACGATGCTTGTGTTTGTGTTAGGCTGCAGGGGATCGGTTTTAAACCATCTGTTTGACTCGTATTACATGGGTCTGATCCCTTGAAACTCTAACTTTGGAATATATAAAATAGTGTTCAACGCTTGAACATTCTGGAAAGGGCCACAAAAAGGTGTGTGCTGTTTTTAGATTTTATTTATGTATATGTGTATTTTTGCTTTCGTATTACATTTATTTATTCTATTTCTTCAGTATTATTATAATTGTTCGATAACAAAGAGTAGTGGACTGTATATTATATTTTTTACAGATATATTTTCTTTTTGAATTTTAATATCTTAAATATTTTAAAATTGTTTAAGTTTTTATTTGTTATGTTCGACCTAATGTCTGAACATCCTGCAAGGGGCCACAAAAGAGCCTTAGTATATATTTTTCTTATCATTTTAGATGTACAAATAACACATTTTTTTTTATAAGATTAATTCTGAACAAATTTTTATTATTATTTAAACATTTGACATTGGAGTTGGCAGTGCTATAGCTAACAATTGTCTTCTCGATTTTAATTTTTTATAATATGATATAATTAGCACAGCAATGATTATTATTACTAAAATTAAGGAGCTATGACCTGACACATGATGAAAATCGACATTTTTTAACTCTACATTTTGTTTTTTCAAATCTTCAATTTGTTTGGCCAGTTGAGCTATTTCTGCTGTATGATTTATAACAGGAGGCTTTAGAGGGTCCCAAGCAATTCTAGGAATTTCTCCTATTTCTCCTATATAAGCCGAAGCTAATTCCTCTTGACTTTCTGTTTCAATAATGTGCTGAGCAATTAAAATTTTATCATCGGTCCGGGCTGTACATTCTGAACTGATTGTTAATATGCCTTGCTCTGGCAAATCAATAATTTGGATTTTGGATTGTCCACATTGGAGCCTCAACTTAGTGTTTTCCTCAACTTTAAACAACCAACTACTTCTTTTTTCTAGCTCTACCCAAAAAGAAATTGATGAAAGGACAGATTTGTAAAAGCAATTGGAAGGTCTGTTAGGTTTAAGGGGTCCTAGCTGGCAACTATTATCGTTGCCATTGCTCCATGGCCAGCTGCCGTCACAAACTCTTTTGTTTGTTTGCCACTTTTGACATTTACTAATTGTAGACTCCGTCATTAGGTGGTATGAATCTATTTCAAAGTTGTACACTAAATATTCCGACTCAATTTGAGCTAGAATAGTGTGGTTTTCTGTTCTGACTGGAACAGGAATAACCCTATACAGTTTAGATGCATGTCGCCCAAACAGAGGAATTTTCGCATTGATGATTAGTTTTTTATCAACGAATAACCCTCTTGCGGTAAGTAAGGTGTATACATCCTTTAATTCCGTACCTGATCTTTTCCATGGAAGAATTAAATTTTCGGATAGGACGTCCTTAATTTTAGCAATTTCAGTTTTAAGCTGACTTGGACGCAAAATGTTGGTGTAAAGCCTTCCATGGTTAATGTCAATTAACAGGCTTATGATGCCAGCTTGTATTTTTTCACATTCATCGATCAGACTACTTAATTCCTTCGTGACCATAAAAAATTTGATAGATTCTTTGTATACGTAATATGACTCTTGCAATATTAAAGTCATATTTTCTATCCTTTTGTTCATACTTAGGAAGTTTGCATTGACTTCTTCCGTTGTTTTCTTTAGAATATTAGTAGTGGATTCGACTAATGAAGTTTGTTTTTTGCTTAATTCTTTTAAATTTTGTTGGTTGCTCAATAAATTTTTCATGTTTTCTTCCATTTGAACCCGATCATCTTCATCCATTACTCCAAACAGAATATGGTATAAAGATCCTATAAATTCAAACGGTGCCCGCCTTTGCCTCGATTTATTATGAGTCATGAAGAGTTTATTATTCTCCTCCAACTCTAGAATCTGTTTAAGTGTATTGCCCAAAATAAGGTAGCACTGATCCTCAAACCCATGAAGTTTTTCACAAACTACTCTCATTTTGGTGATTATGCTCTTTCCTTTATGGATCATCTCAAAATATGCTTCCATATCGTAGAATATCACCAAATTCCATGATGATGAGACAACTTCTATGTCTCCCATCGGATCTAAATATATGGACGAGGCTTTAGAAATTTGTTCAATACGGTATTTTGGATCTTTTATTTCCGGTGCTGCGTTTGTCAACTGACAGCATAATGAGAGCATCATTAAGGCCATCATCATTCCTAACTTAGACAATCTAGCACTGCTTCTTGTTCTGGGCGAGTTCGATCTATTTTGATGTGCTTCTGCATCATCTTGATCATTTACACCAGCTAGGGGGCAAATTTTATTCAATGGTCTGGTTACCAAATTCTCTTGCACCCTAAGCTTAACGACTCTAACTTTTTCGTCATTTCCTTTGTGGACTTCTTCAACCCTTCCTAGAGGCCACCTTGCCGGATGGCAACTATCATCTTTTAATATGACAATTTGACCTTCTTTTATATTTGAAGAATTTCTTTTCCATTTGTATCTTTGTTGCAAAGTATTTAAATAATCATCCTTCCATTTATTCCAAAAATCTCGTTTTATTTTCTGAATAAGTCTCCATCTATCTAAATTATTAATTTTCCCCGTTTCGTCATTAGGTTCGATTATATCTAATGGGGGTCTTCCAATTAAGAAATGACCAGGAGTCAGCACTTCATTATCATCCATATCCTCGCTGGAAGTGTACAAAGGTCTTGAATTTAAAACGGCTTCTATCTGGCAAAGCAATGTAGACATTTCTTCGTATGTTAGTACATTATCTCCGATTACTCGTTTTAAATGGTATTTCATGGATTTTACTCCTGCTTCCCATAGTCCTCCAAAATGGGGGCTTGCCGGGGGAATAAAATGCCACTCTATCCTTTCCCTTTGTAACTCCGCTGCTATCTTACTATTTTCCCTAATGGCTTTTTCTAACTCCTCATCTAATTTTCTTGATGCTCCTACAAAATTTGTTCCATTGTCTGAATAAATGTTTGCACATTTTCCCCTTCTAGCTACAAACCGCTTAAATGCAGCTAGAAATGCATCAGACGTTAAGTCACTAACTACTTCTAAATGAATAGCTTTTGTAGCCATGCAAACAAATACTGCAATATATCCTTTAAATGTTTTTTGACCTCGGTTTTTGGAGCATCTTATAAGGTATGGCCCTGCATAATCAATACCCGTATTTAAGAAGGGATGTGTTATGTTTACCCTGTAATCGGGCAGATTTCCCATTATTTGTTCTATTGTATTTTTTCGATACCTTGAACATTTTACACACTCTCTCAGCTGTTTTTTTAATAAATTTTTTAACCCAAATACCCAATATTTGCGTTGTACAAAGTTTCTCATTAGATTTATACCTCCATGAAACGTGTTTTTATGAGCATCCCTTACTATTAAAGTCGAAATGTGACTTTTGTCTAAAATTATAGGATGCTTTACTTCAAATTCCGCTTTAGAATTTTGTAGTCTTCCACCTACCCGAAGTATTCCATTAGTGTCTAAAAACGGGTTCAGACCTATTATTTTACTACTTATTTCAAGCTCTTTATTACCTTTTAGGTATTTTATTTCTTTATTAAATTGCCACTCCTGTTGTTTTTTAATTATGATTATTTCAGCTTCTTTTAATTCTTTTGCTGTTAAAAACTTTGGGTTAGAGTTTTTTCTGGTTTTTATCAAAAATCGCATTACATAAGCTATTACTCGGGTTAATTTATGCATGCAAGAGAACTTTTGCATCAATTCGTAAATCCTGTCATCTTTGGTTTTTACCAATGTATTTAGTGTTAAGGATTCCTCAATGATCGGCGACTGTGGCCATTGGCTTTTTGGCTCAGTCAACCATTTTGGCCCTCTCCACCAAAGATCGCAATTCACCAATTGATTTGCGCAAACTCCTCTTGATGCAAGGTCTGCTGGATTATCTTCGGATCTTATATGATTCCATTCAGTATTTTTCAATTCCCGAATTTCGTCTGTTCTACGTCTGATAAATTTTATCTTATTCAACCCATTCTTAATCCAGGCTAGCGTTATGGTTGAATCACTCCATGCATAAATTTCTAATTTGTAATTTTTCATGGCTTCCGTTATGCGCATCATTAACTTACTCAGCAAATGTGCTGCGCATAGTTCTAGTTTCGGGATAGTTTTTCTATTTTTGATTGGATTCACCCTACTTTTGCTAGCGATTATAGTCACTTTCGATCCCACCTTGGCATAAACTACGGCCGCATAAGCCTTTTCCGACGCGTCTGCAAAGCCATGAATTTGAATACCTAATTCAAATTTGAAATTGATCCATCTAGGGACCCTTATTTGCCCTAATTCCTCTAACCCAGAATTATAATCTTCCCATTCCTTACGATCTTCCATACCTAGCTCTTCATCCCAATTGATTCCTGTTGTCCACAATTTTTGCATAAAGATTTTTCCCACAATTGTTACCGGTGCCAACCAACCTAATGGATCGAATATTTTTGCTAATGTGGACAAGATGAATCTTTTAGTTAGTTTTTTAGGTTCAGTACAACATACTGTGAATTTAAACTCGTCTTTGCTAGGGTCCCATTGTAGCCCTAAGGTTTTTATAAACTCATCTTCCTTGATGCTAACTATTTTATTGTCTCCTGAGTTTTCTACCATTTCTAGTATTTTTGGGTCATTCGAAACCCACTTTCTCAAATTAAACCCAGAGCTCGATAGTTCCTTAGAAATTAATTTAACTATGGTTCTGGCATCCTCTATTGAATTTGCACCTGTCATAAGGTCGTCCATATAAAAATCATTTTTTATTATTTCCCCGATCATTTTGTTTTGGCAATTTTCACCTACATCTGCCAATACTCTGGTTGCTAAATATGGGGCGGAAGCGGTACCATAAGTTACAGTCGTTAATTTGTAGGTTTTTATTTTTGTTTTTGGGTCATCTCTCCACAATATATATTGAAATTTTTGATCCCCATGTTTTATTTTGATTTGTCGGTACATTTTCTCAATGTCCGATGACACTACATATTCCCATTTACGCCAATTTATCATTATATCGAAAATATCTTTTTGAACTTTTGGTCCAACCCACATAATGTCGTTTAAGCTTTTGCTATTGCTGGTTTTGGCTGAGGCATCAAAAACTACTCTTAATTTTGTTGTAAGACTCGATTCCCTTATAACAGCTTGGTGAGGAAGGTAGTATTTGCCTTCATCATTTACCTCTACCATATGTCCTAAGTCCAAATATTCTTTCATAAATTTTGAATATTCAATTCGAAGTTTTTCATTTTTTAGTAACTTTTTTTCTAAATTCATGAAACGAGCCATTGCTTGATTCTTTGAGTCTCCTAATGTTATATTTTCTTTAAAGGGAATAGCTACAATATATTTTCCATTGGAATCTTTTTTAGTAAATTTTTTAAAATTATTTTCACAAATTTCTGTCTCTAAGTCATTGCTATCCTCTTCTTCTACCTCCCAATATCGATCCATATGTTTTAGTTCTATACTGGTTGCTACAATCGATTTACTTCCTCTGGATTTTGTGCACCCTGACACTGTCCATCCAAAGACCGTTTTTTGCCCAAGAAGCCTACCTTTTTTGGTTATCTCCGGCAGTAAGATTAGGGGATATAAATCCGCACCAATTACAAGGTCAATTCGACCAGGTTGGTCGAAATTGGGATCCGCTAAATAGAATTCTTCCCAATCCGACTTGTTTACAGAAATTTCATTAGTGGGTAGACATTTCATTAATTTGGGTAAAATAATAGCATTTGTGTAAAATTCTTTAGAAAATGTACTGCTATTTTTAATGATTAATTTTAGCTTGTGGTTTGACACACACGCACCTGTTGGTGATACTCCACTTATTTCAGTGTGCGCTTTTATTTTATGCAACTTAAGTTTTTGTGCCGCTTCTTCAGAAATCAAAGTGCTTTGTGAGCCATTGTCAATCAATGCTCTGAACTTTCCGAATTCACCATCATGACCTTTAATCTGAACATACGCTGCGGCCAACAACGCTGGTTCAGAGGTCATGCATGTATTTACATTCTCCCTTTTACAATGCAACATGCTATGATGTGGTTTTTGACAATATGAGCATACTAGCTCGCTTGTGCATCTGATGTTTGGACTGTGCTTTAAACATCGGTAGCACAAATTCACTTTTTTAGCCACGTCCATTCTGGCCTGAGGACTTAAAGCTTTAAATTTGAAACAATAAACAATTGGATGCCCGGGCAATTGGCACATCGGGCATCTTTGGTCATTTGTATTATTTTTTATAATTTTCTTTGTGGGTAACTCATTTCCCACTGATGTCAACGAACTAAGCCGTTGATCTAAAAAGTCTGTGACATCCTTTAAATTTTGGATTTCACTCGATTTTTTTACTTGGCCCTCATACTGCTGTAGAGCCTCAATACTTAATTTCTTTAAAATAATATGCGCAAAAATGCAATCTGATTCTTCGGTCAGATTTGCTTTTAGGCGCATCATATAAATCGATTCATTGATTGAATCGATTATATAATATTTTTAAGGTGCCTATATGAGTCCAAATTTATTTTTGGAAGCTCAATGAGGCGATTAAGCTGTTCTGAGAATATTTTCCTATTATTCTCATATCGCTTAATCAGTAATTCCCAGGCAGCATCGTAATTGTTGCCTGAGCCAAGCAATAAATGGGAAACCACATTTCGTGCTTCCCCTTTTAGAGCACTTTTAAGGTAGCTTAGCTTCAAGGATGGACTTAAATCCATCCTTGAATGAACCAGCTCCTTAAACAATTCATAAAAATGGTCCCAATCTTTGGAATTTCCAGAAAAATTGGGAACCTCAATTTTTGGTAGGCTAGGTAGTTCGTCCATTCTAGGGCAACCACCTTCTACCTTGTTAGGAGTTTTTTCTTGGATTTTATTATCCATTAGCTCGATGTGTATTTCCACATCCTCTTTGAGCTCTATAATTTTGCTCATATATTTATTATTGAGCCCTTCAATATTTATTAAATCGGACACTGTATCGATTTTACTAAGAAGCATTCTTAATTTTTTAATTCTTATAGGAAAGGTTTCATTTTTCCTTTCCTGAATCTCCACATAAGTTATCTCGAGGTAATCCTCGAGGTTCTTTATAGCCCCCTCAAGCCTCAAAAAAAGCTCATCCTGGCCAATATATTTTTTAATTTTGTTGCTGGCGGACTTAATATTTAATAGCATGCTTTCGAAGTGATTTTTTCGGAAATAGTCATGCTCTACAGGACCGAGTTGAACCAAATGATTATGGTTCGTAAAGACTTTTTGCTCCAAATTTTTTAATGCCTCCCTATCCTCTTCTGTATATGAATTTTTTGCGAGAAGCGCATCTATTTGCCGGGTGAGGCGCACCTGGTCTTCGATAATTGGAATTTTGTCCTTAGTCGACATGATGTGTTATTTTAAATTAAATTAAGTTTAAAAACTGAATTTAAGAGTTTATATCAAAATCAAAAACGAAACTTGCCGAGGACTAATTTATAATTATTGCTGCTGATGTTGTTGCCACTGACGTTGCTGCTCCTGATGTTGCCGCTGACGCTGCTGCTCCTGATATTGTCGCTGTGGTTGGCCGTCGATGCTCTTGCCGACGTTGCTGTTCCTGCTTGTGATGTTGTTGCTGTTGCCGCTGCTGCTCCTGATGTTGGGTTGCCTTTCTCGATGTCGCCGTTACTATTGTTGTGTTACTATTGTTTTTGTATGTTTTTTGTGGACGTTTTTTAGTTTAATTTTTGTGGATGTTTTTTTTTTTTTAACTTTTTGACTTTAACGGTTGTTGATGTTGGTTTGTTTATTTTTGGTGTATGTTTGTTTTTATTATTTTGGCGGATGTTGCTTGGGGGTTTGTTTTTTGGGGTTTTATTTTATTTAATTATTTTTTGTTGCTGACAATCACTTTTTTTTTTTTATTTTTTAACTTTTAACTTTTCCGATGTAGGGCCTCGGATACGCCAACACATATATATTTTTTAACTTTTCCGATGTAGAGCCTCGGTTACGCTAATACACAAATACTTTTTCGGTTATTTGCATATAATTTTTTATTCCGGATTTGTTCCGGGATAAACACACATTTTTTTTAAAAAAATTTTTCTTAATGCTCATTGGCATTTATATTATTTTATTCTCTGTGTCCCTTACCTCTTGGGGGGAAACAACAGAGTACTACGATTTTTAAACTGGGCTCTTTTTTACCCAGATCGCAGCCTTATTTTTTAGCTACCTTGGGCTGAGAATTTTTATTTTTCTCCAGTCACTTATAGGTGCCAGTTTCAAACCTGAGTCTCTTACCACAGGGGGGAAAACGTCAGGGTGTCTCGATGGACCAAATGTTAAGAGGAGCCCCAAAATTAAGGTTGTACTCCAATGAGTTCCGTTTCAAAACTGATTTTATTCGTCAAAGTTCTCTTATAAGTAACATACATGAAAATCTTAAAACTATTAAAAAACTACTTATCAACGCACTGCACGTTGACATGCTATGCGACCCTTTCTCAAGTGTGACAAGCGGATGCACTTATGTTTGTTATTTACGATGCTTGTGTTTGTGTTAGGCTGCAGGGGATCGGTTTTAAACCATCTGTTTGACTCGTATTACATGGGTCTGATCCCTTGAAACTCTAACTTTGGAATATATAAAATAGTGTTCAACGCTTGAACAGAATGATTGTGCGATAACATTGTGCGGATAAGAATTAAATTTTGTAACTTCTAATGGTACTGCCTTCCGAATAAAATCAGCATAAAACTAGTAGGTTGTGTGTCCAAGATGTCTGCACTGAGAAGCAGACTCAAAGTTGAATGTTGTTTTTATACAGTAAAATGTTAATTACACAGTGCGACAAAAAAAAAATTGGAGGAACTTTTGAAGAGACCTAGTAGGAATTGTTCATTAGGTCGAGCATAGTATAAAACCATGTTTGAAATTTTTCAAACACCCTCAAAATCTTGACTTATTTGGAAAAAACGGTTTTTCGGGACTTTTTTGCTCTTAAAAATTCTTAAACGCATAATTTTAAACCTATTTTTAAATTTTTTTCGTTTTTCAATAGTTAAATGTTGGAGCTTTTGAAAAAAAATAGATCTTTAATTTATTTCAACAAAAAGGATAAAATTTTTACGCAGGAATCTGACATTTTTGATTTTTTGTCGTGTTTTTCGGACTTTGACGCCATTTTTTCGATACAACTTCCAAGAAATGGTATCATTTTTTGACACATATCAATATTGTCTCGTTAATTCTAAACAAAACAGACCAATATCATTAGGAAATTATGAAAATTGGTGAAGTTATAACGATTTTCCCAAAACAAGTTAGTGCAATTTTACTAGCGCTCCGGAGTAAAAGTGTGTAAAAGAAAGGAATAAGCGAAATGGAAAGGAAAAATTTCAAACATGGTTTTATACTATACTCGACCTTATGAACAATTCCTACTAGGTCTCTTCAAAAGTTCCAAATCACTGTCGCACTGTGTTATTCATGAAGATTTAGAGGAAAAATAATTCTGAAGTAAAATTGGTGTCTTCTTCGAAAAACAGGTAAAAATTTTAATTTCAAATCAAAAAATGGTCTTGGTGGACTTTTATAGATGGGTCTACGTCAGCGATTCTCAAAACCCCAGTAAATATGCTCAGAAACTTTTTTGCCCGATCTTTGCTAACACTCCGATAGTGTTAACGACTGTAAACTGTGTATGCTTACCGCATAAGTCTTTGACTTCGCACAAAAAAGCAATTATTACATGTTATTTCATTTATGTGGACATCAATGGCTTATATATTAAAGAGAGTTTTATGTAATCGTTTAGTGTAAAAAGAAAGCCATAGTAAAACAGTAAAAGAGAATTGCGGTTTTAAAATGTTCCCCCTTAACTATTAATATACTAGGGGTTATGTAGCAAACTTTCTAAACTCTATTCTTTTAACATAGTTCATTCTTTGGCATCCCACATTATGGTGTTTACAGAAACCAGGAGATCTTTAGCTCCGAAGTTTTTTTCTAAGTTAATCACTTTTAGAAGTCATCGAGCTCTTCAGAGGGAACAGGAAAGGCTGCAGCCTTAGGAAAGCCTTTTTTGTAAGCCAAAAAGAGATGCGGAATCGTCAGAATGCCTTGCCGCAGTCTTCAAAAATAATTAGGATTTATTCTTTCTGGTGGAAAAAGTATTAAGTAGAAATAAGTAATGCAGGTTTGAAAAGGGCCAATCCAATTTAAGAAAAACGAGTCGTAGATCAAGAGTCGAAGAGGTCGGTTGAAAAATAAAGTCATTAAATGAAGTCCGTAAAGTCATCGAACCGATAACGAAATCAATCGAACGGGTGACAATAGTCCATCCAATAATGAACGCGTGCGTAAGCGAAGTTTACCAATACGAAGCGCTTTAGTTGTAGTCAAGTGCTTTTAGTTGCCGTCGTTTTACGTAGCTGCCTTATAAAGTTGCATTGGTGCCAGAAGCTTCGGATCGTAGTTGCGTCGCTGCGTAGCTGCGTAAAAAGCGTCGATGTGTTATCGAGAAACGAAAAATTAAAATTAAAATTGAATTTTTAATTGAAAATTAAAAAAAAAGAAGACTTATTGTCGTGGGGAGTGTAAATTGTTACACTTACTTGATCTGCGCGAATAGCATACGAGTCAAAATTCCAAATTGGATAGTTATATTTTTTTATAGACTTCGAGATGCTTCGAGACCACGCACTCAAAATTAAGAACATTTGTATGGGAATATAAATGTATATAACTCCTCTAAAATTGAACAATTTGTTTGAAATCAAACAAAATAAAATAAAGGGGACCCCCCCCATTCTCGGTTTTAAAAAATCGATTTTTTTTTTTAATTTAATTCGAACTTATAACTATTCAAGAATGTTCCCTGAAAATTTCAAGTAAAAATTTCAAAAACTCTTGAAGATATAGCCGATTTATGGTGGAAGCCTCAGGCGACGGCGAGAGCCGTCTCAAAACTTTAAACGCGTTTTTCTCGAAACAGTGTTTTTACGACTGGCGCATGAGGTTACTCAAAAACTATTAATCCAATCGGGTCCAAATTTTTACACGTTATTCTATACATATATAGCTCTCGTATGAACTAGGATAACTAGGATAAATCAAATCGGTGAAGATCTTCTTTACTTTTCAACTCGATTGTGGCTGAAAAAAATGGAAATTTTCAAAAAAAAATTTCAAAGATCCGCCATTTTGTTAATTTTTGAGCGAAGTTAATAATCAGAGTTCATACCAGAGCCAAACATGTACTTTTTCTAATCCCGTTGGAATTTTGGATTCAGATGTTCCAGTGAGCGGAAATCACATGCGCCGCCGAAAAGAAGGGCTTTTCTTTGATCACAAAAAACAACAACAAAAAAAAAAAAAAAAAAAAAATTCTGTGAAATGATTTTCTTCCGTTTTGTGTCTTAATATATGTAAGCACAGTTACAACCCTAAAAAATAATGTATGTTCATTTGCCAGCCCATTGAAAATCGTCAAAATTTAAAATCGAGAATGGGGGGGGGTCCCCTTAATCCGCGAAAAATTCGTAAGTGAACATTGAAATTGTGTGGTGACAAAAAGAAGGCATAATTAATATTGGCCAGCCGGTATGAATTAGTTCCGGAAATTTCCAAATTCACCACACAGTCCGCTGTCCTAATATTTTTTTTCTTTTCTTCCCCAATCAGTGTCATTGTTACACCACATAACTTTTCTGTTCCCCCAGTTATACAGTACACTTATATCCGCAGTCCACAGATACATATATACTACTTGCATGCATGTCCATATATTTCCATATATTTTCTGCCTCCAATTTCAGAAAATATATAACTGAAAAAATTAAGTAAAAATAAAATTTTCTTAAAACCAACAATTATAAAACGCAAACGCTAGCCGCCGCAATAGCCGTGTTTTGTTTTTTTTTATGCGGTTTTTTTTCCCTTGGGGTAAACTACGTACAGAGTGCCGACGGCTTACCCGGCTGAGTAACAAATAAATTCATAAAAAAAAAAATGAATTATAAATTTATACATTTATATTTATAACTACTAAAATTTATTTAATTCTTATTTTCCGTTCGAGCAAAGGGCCAGTTTTTTTTAATTCACCTTTCCAGTTTTTTTTAATTCACTCAATACTTAAAGTCAAAAATATTAATATTTTTATTATCAACCTTCTGTCCGAATAGAGCCGCGGTTTCAATTCCACCTTTCCGGCTTCGTGATAATTAAATCCAATTAATTAAAGATAAAGGTTTCAACTCCACCTTTCTCGCTCCATAATAATTAAATCCGAAAATTAGCCAAAAATTAATTATTATTAATTACTTATTTTTTTGTGTTAAATCCAAGCCAAAGTCAAGTCCACCTTTCTGGCTCCGCAAGTTCGAAAATATAAATATACATATGTACATATATAGATCGTTATCAATTTTTTTTCCGAACGAGCACGAATTTCCCGGTACTTGTCCATTTTCTGTGCCTCTAACGCTGCTTCTACTCCGCATCAGTGACTCCTGCTTCTACTTCTACTTTTTTTGCGTTCCTGAAGTTTTTTTCCACATTCGAATTTTGCCGCACACGACTTTCCTTTCGACGTCGGCGCCACTAGTTCCCACTTGTTCCTTGAAATCGCATTTTATCCGCGATCTCACTGTTCTCATCACATTAGTGTGATCGGTCACCGCTTCGTACGAGGCACCAATTGCGCAAGTCAGTCGACAAGCGCTGACCAGTGAATTGGGTTCTGAGAATGCCCACGGGAGACGACAAAAGGCCGCGTCCGATCCCAGACATCCGTTTGGACAGATCTCAATCCGCATCTTCGCGGACATTTTTTTTTAGCCCAAGGAAACCAGTGCCATTCCAAGGGCAAGGAGTGACGAATCCGTCAATACAATCCTCGGTCCTTCACAGAGGCAGACTCGCTCCGTTGCGGAGCTGAAAAAGTTCATCGCCACAACAGATCGAATTAGCCAATTTGAGGCTAATATATATATATATATATATATATATATATATAAGGCATATATATTTGAGGCTAAACTCCGGGCGCCCCAGAAACGGAAATAGGCTCCCAATACATGTGCAAAGTCCATCGGGACCAAATTCGGGCACTGTGGGAGAAGGTGGAGAAGAGCTATGAGAGCTGCTCCAATTTGCTAGCCGTGTCCGACGACAATGCGGCCACCTCAACAGTGCTGGAATCGAAGTACAGCTACTGTTACTCCTTCTTATCGAGGTGTAAAGCCCAGCTTCGGGAGAAAATTGCCTCCCAATCCCCTCAGGCTTCCGTCAATGTCCACACGGCCGCGTCTACAGGCTGCCGGTTACCTCCAGTGGATACCGAGGTCTTTGGGGGTGATTATCTTCGGTGGCCCACCTTCAGAGACTTGTTTACGGTTATTTATATCCAAATCTCGCGGCTCGCTGCAATAGCCAATTGAAGATCCTTTTCAACATCCAGGCTATTTCTCAAATGTCCGGGGTCGCGCTAAAGGACCTGCAAGCAACCATTTAAAGTTGTTTCACAGCCCTAGAAATTTCCTCCATCAATGTTGAGGCTTGGGTCTGTGGACGTAATGGGATGGACGTGAATGGGCGCTCTGACTACATTCAGAGGAAGCAGTTATGTTTAAACTGTTTTGCCCGAGGGCACCAGCAGCGAAACCGCACGAGCGCCCATACCCCCATCGTGCACCGCGGCAATCCGTTCGCCACCGCTCCAAGTCCGCCTACGCCAGAAAGGGCTCGACCCGCACAGACTGCCAGAAGCACAAACGGCTCAGAGGATCAGTCGGATGTTTAGGTGTGTTTCGCTAGCCGTCCTACTGGGCACGGCCCTAATCAACGTGTGCCATTTGGGGTGCAGCTTCCAGGCACGAGCACTGATAGACTCAGGGTCCGAAGCGACTTTCATAACGGAACGACTGTTCAACCTTGTCAAGCTTCCCTTCAAGACGATTCAAGCTCAAGTTTCCTCAAATTCTGGATTCCAAGGGTGAGGTATTTGGTCAAGTCCGTCGTCTATTCTTGTAAAATATCTGTCATCCACAAGAAGAAGTTGCAGACGCAACTCATTAGGCAGGGTTGACGCGAAGTATCCAGAATCCGATGGCCATGTCCGAGTGATCGACATCCGCACCGCGCGAGGGCTCGTCAAGCGGCTAGTTGCTAAAGTCGTGCTTTTTCCAATGGAAGCGTCCACCTGCCCACAATAATTAAGCATTTTTTCCGCTCCAATGTTCCTGTCCATTGTGATGTCTCGTAGCTCTGCCCGTAGTTCCAAATCGTTATTTACACCAATTCTGATAACGTTGTTTTGATCCTTCATCATATTTCCGCCAGTCATAGTCAGCACGATGTCGCCACGCCCATGCAGCTCCCAGTCACTCGAGAGCAGATGTACTCGAGGTTTACAATCCTACTGATGCCGAGTCTGCAATGGGATCCACCCCTTGAAGAAGTGTCGGCGCTTCCTACGCCTTAATGCCGAGAAGCGGCTCCGGGCGGTTTTTTTTTTTTTTTTTTTTTTTTTTACCGGTCTCTTAGAATTTGGAAATGGCTTGTGCATCAATAAGAGCATCAGCTAGCATTCCTGTATTCATCATAAAGCTTAGAGGAGTTAGTAAGGAAATTTAAAATTCTATATTTTAAATTAGAGGGACAGGAAAGAGATGTAATAGAGTAGAGACCATTGTAGTTCGAACATAATACCCCAAAAGGGTCATGCAGTGCATATGTCGGACTACAACGGCTAAGGAACAGAGGACTAAAGTTTCGAGTCCTTCTATTAGGAATGTTAAATTTTAAACGTGTTAGTAAATGCTGGCTATCTACATTCCCGTTAATAAGGTTATGCAGAAAGACTACACCGAGCATTGTCCTACGATTTGTTAAGCTAGGCAAGTTTATGAGTAAGAGTCTACTATTATAAGATGGAAGGTGAAGATTTGCATCCCAGTATAGACCTCTAAGTGCAAATATTAAAAAGTTATTTTGTACGGATTCTATGCGGTCCTGATGTACTCCATATTGGGGACTCCAGACGCATGAACCGTACTCCAGTATCGGACGAACCAAAGAAATGAATAATGTTTTGGTTATGTATGGGTCATTAAATTCTTTTGACCACCTTTAAAAGAATTTAATAAAACCAAGGACTCCTTTAGCCTTATTAACCATTAAGAAAATATGGTCGGCAAATTTAAGTTTTATGTATAATAGGATGCCGAGATCATTAACCTGGGTTAATTTTTCTAAAGCAATCCCATTGGAATACGTAGCTTGCAGAGGGCAAGAACGATAAAAAGACATATGCTTGCATTTTGATCCATTAAGTATTAGATCATTAGCTAAACACCATTCTTGAAAGTTATCAAGGTCAGACTAAAGACTGCATTGGGCAGAGATGGATTTGTACTGAAGACAAAGCTTTACATCATCTGCATACATAAGAACTAGAGAGTTCATTAAAGCAGGGGGAAAGTCATTAATAAAAAGCGTGAATAATAGCGGGCCAAGATTACTTCCTTGAGGGACGCCAGATGTAGCACGGACCAGACGTGACTGTGTGTTTTTAAATAAACCTCTTTGTGTCCTTCCATCTAAATAGCTGGAGATCCACGTTAAGAGGTCTTTAGGAAAACCCAGCATATTCAGTTTACTCAACAAGAGTGAGTGATTAACTGAATCAAATGCTTTGATGAAGTCTGTGTAAATTACATCGGTTTGATATCCCTTACAAAAGCCATCTATGACAAAGGATGTCAACTCCAATATGTTCGTGGTGGTGGAGCGACGCTTAATAAAGCCATGCTGACAGGGAGAGATGATCGAAGAGCAAAGGTGTTGCAAATGAGGGGTAATTAATTTTTCAAATAACTTTGGAATTGCCGACCACTTAGAGATGCCTCTGTAGTTGGCAGCCTCGGACTTTTTCTCTTTTTTATGTTGGGGAATTATGAATGATTCCTTCCACTTAAGGGGAAAAATTGAGGTTTCCAAAGATAAGTTGAAAAGTCTTTGAAGAGGTTTGAACAGAGCCCTGGCGCAGTATTTTAGCACACAGCCTGGTACTCCGTCGGGGCCTGGCGAATAAATGGGTTTGACCTTTAAAAGACCAGATAATAAGTTGTTCTCAGAAAAAACGGACAGAAAATAAGATTTGCTGCTTGAATGTTATATGCGTAAGGCTGATCAGTCAATTTAGGAGGAGATTAAGTTGTTTGAAAAAATTCTGCGAATAGATCGGCAATGGCCTGATCAGAAGTCGCAGAGGAATTTTCAAACGTAAGCAGGGGTGAAAAAGATACGTGTTTACGCTTAGTGTTTACAAAATTATAAAACTGCTTTGGATCCTGAGTAAATTGTATCCGGCAGCGGTCAATATAATTCCTATAACATTCAGCGTTATGCACGGTAAAATTCGACCGAGCTAGTAGGTATCTTGAGAAATCAACACTACTGCAGGTTTTTTTATATTTAAGTAAAAGCTTATTTTTTTATTTTTTAAGTTAGCGAGGCACCTTGTAAACCAAGGAGGATTTTTTGAAGCGGACGGATATTTCCAAAGCACACATGAGTCAAAAAATTTATTTAAAGTAAAATAAAATTTTTCTAAAGTGACATTAAGATCAGTGCACGCCAGAATATCAGACCAGTCAAATGTGTCTATAAGGCTATTAAGTTTCTGAAAATCAGCTTTACGGAAACAGCGAATCTTAATTACCACGCTCGGAGACATCTGATCGATACCAGGAGTGGTTTCGATTGAGACCTCCAGCGTGGGGTGATATGGATCCTCTGGGGATGAGAGGGGAAAAGCTCTGGAGAGAGCAGTACCATCAGGATCAGATACAAAACATATGTAAGTCTAAAAGCCGACCCAGCGAATTTCTAACATGATTGATCTGACCTAGGGACATGTCAAACATGCCCGCGGTGAAGTCATGGTAAGTTATAAGTGACAAAGATGGTGAGTTATCGACGTTGGACCACTTTAATTCTGGGATATTTAAGTCGCCCACCGCTACGAGTTGGTCACGATCCGTCATAAGATTAGAGACGTATCGAATGGCGGACAAATGCTGCCAATATGTAGGCGGTTCAGACATAGGAGGTATATATGAACATGTAATGTATAAAGCTTTAACGGACATAGTGATTTTAACGCATATAAATTCTATGTCACCAAACTCATGGGATTTCACCTCTTCAGAAGCAAGAGTAGAGTCTACCGAAATGAGGACTCCACCTCCTCTTCGCTGAGATCGATCCCGTCTAAAAGTGGTGTACTTACTTGGAAAAACTTCGGAGCTAAAGATCTCCGGATTTAACCAAGTTTCTGTAAATGCTATTATATGGGATGCAAAGAAAGAACTATCAGAATATAGCTTTGGGAGTTTGCTACGTAGCCCCCTAGTATTCTGATAGGTAAGAGTTAATGAGGAAACTAGTTTTTTGGGTTAGTAGCCGAAGAAGAGGTGGAGGGTTGGTCCGTGGTTCCGATATTGGGAAGTCTCACTCCCACTGGTTTTTTAACTTTTTTCTTCCCGGAACTAGGCTGATGTTCTTGGACGAAAAGATTCTCTGGCCAAAAACTGGGAGAACAAATCGTCTTGAACATCAGCGCGGTCACACGAATCTTGAAAGAAGACGTGCGCCGTGTATAATTATATTTAAATTTAGTTATGTCCTCCACCTTTATATCGGCTTTTGTTTTGGCTTTGATATAAGCCGAGATATCAATCTCTGAAGTATCAGGGGCAAGCCGAGAAACAAATATATGTTTCGATGGAGGAATCACCTCTAAGGGTTTTGGTGTCGCAGGTACGAGAACTGCAGCATCAGCCGGTGCCGGTGGTCCGGACTGTGGAATACCCTTTTGGGTGACTCTAATGGGGGTTTCGTTCCCTAGGACCTGTGGCATCACTTGAAGGGATGCCATGGCGGACATATCGGACAATTGCTCATTATCCCTGAGAAATTCGGACGAATTTTTCTCAGTTCTAGCCCTTGGGGTGGCCAGAGATATAAGCGGCTGCATTAATGTCGGCTGAGCAGGCTGAGGCGGATCAGAAACAGCGGATTTCTTACGCTAAGGGGACTCATTTAGCAGCTGAAGGCCACTAAACTGAGTGTCCAGCGCACAGAGCTGTTCATTGATTTTACGAAAACCATTGATCAGCTCTTTAAATCCATTTTTGGTCTGTCTCATGAACGACCTCATTTCGCCTTGCACAGCACGACAATTTTCACAACAATAATGTATCCCAGACCTACGGGAAATGGCATCCGAAACTGATGCAGTGAAACCGGCACACTTGGCGTGCACGACGTTTTCACATAACCAGCAATGGATGCTAGGCTGGGATGTGGAAATTGTCTTGTTACAAGACTTAATGGCACAGACCAGTTTAAATTCCATTTTATTTATTTATTTATTTTTATACCCTTGCAGAGGGTATTATAATTTTGTCCAAAAGTGTGCAACGCAGTGAAGGAGACATCTCCGACCCTATAAAGTATATACATTCTTGATCAGGATCACCTCCTGAGTTGATATGAGCATGTCCGTCTGTCCGTCTGTCTGTTTCTACGCGAACTAGTCTCTCAGTTTTAAAGCTATCGTCTTGAAACTTTGCACACACCCTTCTTTCCTTTGCACGCAGTATATAAGTCGGAACGACCGGGATCGGCCGACTATATCCTATAGCTGCCATATAACTGATTGATCGGAAATGGTATAACTTTGGTGTTTTTAGAGTTAGAGAGTTCAAATTTGACATGAGAGCTATTCAAAATAATACGACATGCCAAATTTCATAAGGATCGGCCGACTATATCCTATAGCTGCCATATAACTCAACGATCGGAAATGACCCAACTTTCGTGTTTTTGAAGATAGAAAGCTGGAATTTAGTACAGACTCTATTTTTGGTTAGTTGATCCAACCTACCGAATTTCATTAGGATCGGCCGACTATATCCTATAGCTGCCATATAACTGAACGATCGGAAATGACCCAACTTTTGTGTTTTTGAAGATAGAAAGCTGGAACTTGGTACAGATTATATTTTGATCCATCCTACCAAATTTCATAAGGATTCGCCAACTATATCCGATGTTTGCGATATATATCCGGTTTTAGCTGCAAGGGTATATAAACTTCGGCTCCGCCCGAAGTTAGCTTTCCTTTCTTGTTATTTAATAAAACAAAAATTAATATTTAAAAAGTTAAAAAACACAATACCTTGAACCACTGTGCCAAACAAGAAGCCGAAGCGGGAGCTTTGAAAGAGTGCAAAAGAGAAAATAGATAAGCCGGGGAAGAAGCAGAGCTGAGCTATGCTTGGAATAGAATTTAGGCAAATTATTAATTCGACTCCAAATATACCACAGCACTCGCGAAGCGATACGGTTTAGGCTTTAAGATTGTTAAGATTCACAAGATTTAATTCACAAAGTATGTAAACACCGGTTTACCAATATTTTTAATAAAACGCAGTGCGCACAAAAAAAACACTACCGTTCGCTTAAAAGAAAGAGAGGGAAGTCGAGAGGATTGCCGAGCTAAAACTCTCTATGGAAAGCTTGTTGAGTCGAGCGGCCGAGAAAGAGTCGGCTTGCGATCAACAAAGCCTTTGTACAAACTTAAGCCTAATAAATAAACATTACACTAATAATTACACCTAACATTACATAAACATTATTTAAACATAAACAATAAACGCCGTGCTGCTGCTTGACCCGACAACAATACCTTGAACCACTGTGCCAAATAGGAAGCCGAAGCGAGAGCTTTGAATAGTGCAAAAGAGAAATGCAGAAATAGAGATAAGCCGGGGAAGAAGCAGAGCTGAGCTATGCTTGGAATAGAATATAGACAAATTATTAATTCGACTCCAAATATACCACAGCACTCGCGAAGCGATACGGTTTAGGCTTTGAGATTGTTAAGATTCACAAGATTTAATTCACAAAGTATGTTAACACCGGTTTACCAATATTTGTCATAAACGCAGTGCGCACAAAAAAAACACGACCGTTCGCTTAAAAGAAAGAGAGGGAAGCCCTTAAGCGGCTGCGACGACGAAAGGAAGCTCACTGAACACAATGCTGCGGAATGGACCCGCCAACTAGCGCTGTTGGTACCAATACTTCACAGGCTTAGGGAGAAACGTATTGCGATCGGCGGCGATATCGCCGAGATGTTTCACCAGGTCAGGATACACAGAGAAGATCAGAAATAAGCTTTGTATTTATAGACTCATACACACAACGGAGAGAGAACTACGCCATGCAGGTAATGACGTTTGGGGCTAGTTGCTCCTCCAGCTGTGCCCAGTACGTGAAGTACAGAAATGCAAAGTCGTTCAAGAAGCAATACCCACACGCTGTAAAGTGCATCCTGGAGAATCACGATGTAGATGACATGCTGGACAGCGTCGACACGGAGGAAGGAGCCTAGGTGTTTAAGGTTTTCCTCAAAAGCATGTCTTCAAATTGAAGTAAAAATAATTTTATTTGATGCACGTACATCGAGAGGTTAATCGAGTTGTTTCTGATTTAATGGAAAATGTGAAACTGGTGAATCATTATAAGGATTCAACTCTTTTATACTGTTACTCCTTTCAGATAATTTGTAAACAGGCTGAGCTATATCTAGTCATCTCTTTTCCTTTATATACAAGATGTGTTATTCCATTTTCCTTAAATTTCTTAAATGGTGTTTTCATTAAAAATTTATTTACATAACTCTGTGGTAAAAATATCCAGAATGGTTCGTCGTCCTTGTCAGTCAAATAAAGGGCTATTTTTATCCCATATGTGGTCTTCTTTATCTTACAACCAATGATATTGTATTCGAAATTAATAAATAAGTCTTCAGTCTTTGTGTAGCCAATAACAGGCTTTTTATCATTCAGAGTATCTAAGAAAGACTTTGATATACGTAACTATAAGTACGGCTATTTTTTTACTGATTGTGAGAATTTTTAAACATACCATCATAAACAGGGTCAAAAATCCTTCATCATTAAGTAAATACGTTGCGTGTTCTGTGCAGTGAGCAATGCCACCAAAACGCAAAGGGGGTGATTTGAGCCGTGAAACAATTAGATCATGAAGCATGCGAAATAGAAGATCCGAAAGAACCAAAGACCAAATTCAGCAACAAAATACTGATGTACGTGTAAGAATAGCGCAAAAACGACAATCACGCCGTTTCACAGTCAATAGACGCAGAAAAACTGACCAACAACGACAACAGGTACATCGAGCATTTATATCTGATTTATTCCTGCGTCTAGCATTCCAGTATGAGCCTGATATTGAGTATTATGCTCACTCAAAAGTGGTAATTAATGCTATGGACAAGAAATGTCCGCATTGTCATGCTCTGAAATTCAAAAATGAGCCAGCTGGGATGTGTTGCGCGTCAGGAAAAGCGACGAAAGCGAAGCAGCAAATTTTCCCACAGAGTTGTTTACCTCAATGGATTCAAAAGGCATGCCAACTCATAATGTACAATTAAAGGTTGGTCAAATTTGAACTCTGTACCTCTAAAAACAACAAAGTTATACCATTTCCGATCAATCAGTCATATGGCAGCTATAGGATATAGTCGGCCGATCCGACTTATATACTGCGTGCAAAGGAAAGAAGGGTGTGTGCAAAGTTTCAAGACGATAGCTTCAAAACTAAAAGACTAGTTCGCGTAGAAACGGACAGACAGACAGACGGACAGACAGACGGACAGACGGACATGCTCATATCAACTCAGGAGGTGATCCTGATCAAGAATATATATACTTTATAGGGTCGGAGATGTCTCCTTCACTGCGTTGCACACTTTTGGACAAAATTATAATACCCTCTGCAAGGGTATAATGACCAATCTTCAAGTTTGCAAACCGGTTTTCGCTGGAAACCTAATGGTATATTTTAGAAAAACCATTAAAAGCAAGAACACGTGTTCATTTCTGCAGCGCATCGGAGCTCTTGAAAAATATTTTGATGCAAACGTTCACTTCAAATCGGTGTGGCAACTGTTCAAGTGCGTATATTAAAATAATTAAAAAATAATTTTGAAGCTCAAGGTATTTATTTTAAATTATGATATTAATAAAAACAAACTAGATTTGTGTATTTTGTGAAATAAATTTTTTGTGAAACATATTTCTTTGTACCTTTTTTGTGTGTCTTAAATTTCTTTACCTAAAGTTTTAATTATGTTCCCCCACGATTCCCCCATTGAATTATAGTTTTTTATTTTTGTCAGAGTTTTTAGAATCTTAAATTGTTAAAGTTAGGTGCAGAAAGTTGCGGTGGTGTTTGTAATCGTTAATATACTAACATGACTTCTTATTTTTTTCAAGGCCAAATTATACCAGCGGAGCCTTGTTTTCGTCTTTTGTGTATCTAATGCATCTTTGTGTTCGTCTTCTGTGATTGTCTACACTTTATATTAATTTTTTTCAATCAGTTATAATTTTTTCGCTTTTATTTTAAATTTTTGTTTTCATTTTCAAAGGCGATTCTTATTATGTCGACTGGTTCATAGCTGTGAAATAAATATGTTTATAATAATCTTGTATTGTTTAATTTATTATTTTTTTGATAAGATGAATGATGAGCAGAGTTTGGAAAGTATACAATTTCAACATAAAAGAAAAAGTTATCAATACTAAATGATTAGTTCTAACTGTCTCTTTCTATGGCTGCTATATGCAATAGTTGTCAGATTTGTATAAAATTTGGTAAGTATGTGTAAAACCACACCGAAGTCATAATCTGAGTTTACGCAACATATCTGGAAAAATGAAAAAGTTATCCATACTAAATTCTCATTTCTAACTGATCGTTCCTATGATAGCTATATGATATAGACGTTCTATATGAAAAATTTTTTGTGTATATGTTTATAATATTTTTATAGAATTTTGGTCAAAATTTTGTAGCAATAAAACAACTATAAGTAATTATGCCCGCGGCTCCATACAAGCCGAACCACTGTGCAGTGGAGCCAATTCAATTCAAACGTATTTATTTTCCGATTACATTGGCATTTTTAATGACTATCAACAAATCCCAATTTCAAACGATGTCTATTTGTGGCTTAGATTTAAGAAAACCATGTTTTTCACACGGACAATTAAACGTGGCATGCTCTCGAGTGGTAAACCATCCAGTTTGCTTGTGTTAGTTAAAGATCGAGTAAAAAAAATATTTTCACGCTATATCATTGTGAGGAGAGTTAGTCTCCCCACACGCTAAGACAGATAGCCGGGTCCAAAGGAGGTCCGAGGAAGTTCGAAAGCGGCAAAAGGGGGTCAAGCACCGGTCATCAACCTGGCGGCCAAGTGAAATGTCCTCAGGATCCACCCCCCGTGGAGGGAATGTGAAACCCAAGTACCTTGGGTCAAGGAGCGAAGGGGGCGGCGAAACACCGCCACCCGCGGGAAGACGGAATCTAAGTGGAACGTTAAGGGTTCCGGCGAAGGGCGAAACCCCGCCACCAGTGGAAAGACGGAATCTACGTGGAACGTAGCGGGTTCCGGCGAGGTGCGAAACACCGCCACCCGCGGGAAGAAGGAATCTAAGTGAAACGTAACGGGTTCCGGCGAAGGGCGAAACACCGCCACCAGTGGGAAGGTGGAATCTACGTGGAACGTAGCGGGTTCCGGCGAAGGGCTAAACACCGGGGTGGGAAGACGGAATCGACGTGGAACGTAACGGTTCCCGGAGCAGGCCAGGAGCAGTTCGAAAGCCAAAAGAAACGAGAGGCCACGAACGGCGACCCGCCAACGAGAAAGTGGCGTGATTCTGGAAGCAGGATTAACGGCAGGAGCAGACTCTGGGAGAATTAACGGGCGCTCCAGTCAGTATAAAAGGAGGCCCATTGGAGTGCATCGGGACGAGTCTTTTTAGGAAGCTTGTAGCGTTGAGTTGGAGGACCACCTGTGGAGAGTCCGCCATTTAAGTCTTAGAGCGTTTCTAACAAGGATTTGATTTGTTTGAGTTGAAGCACCGCCTTTGGAGAGTCCGACAGCCAAGCGCAAGAAGAGCGAAAAGAACAAGTGAGGAGAGAATGCGTCGCTGGACCTTCCTCTACAAACCCAGGGCAGTGTAATCGAGTTGGGCCATTCCCGAACACGGCAGGTTGCCTTGCAAGGAAGCGAGGAAAGGATAAGTCTGGCGTACGCCTTACCGACTTCTGAAATCGCAACCAACAGGCGTGGTCCTGTGACACAAGGATAGGCCGACTCGGGATCGCACGCCCGGCATACGTAAACGTAAAGAACGAGACACGAGACAAACCCAGGGTGGTGCAGTCGAGTTGGGCCATTCCCGAACACAGCAGGTAGCCTTGCAAGGAAGTGAGGAAACGATAAGTCTGGCGTATGCCTTACCGACTCCTGAAATCGCAACCACCAGGCGTGGTCCTGCGGCACAAGGATGGGCCGTCTCGGGAACTCACGCCCAAGTCAAAGACCGAGGGAGAGCACCCCGGTCAACAGCCCCGCCACTACGAATTCGGGCTCGCTAGCGCGTATGCGCGGTGTCCCGGTGTAGCGGGAGCGCGACGCACGGTCAGTAAGGCGGCAACTTCCAATCCTGGCTCGCTAGCGCGTATGCGCGGTGAATCCCAGGTGTAGCGGAGGCGACAAGCACAGGCACTCCCAAACCTGGCACTGGCGCGTATGCACGGTGTCCCGGTCTAGCGGAGGCGGCAGTCTGCATACAAATTCCTAATCCTGGCGCTAGCACGTATGCGCGGTATCCAGGTGTAGCGGGGGCGACACCCGGCCAGCGAAATGGCGACGGTTAGCGGAGTCGCCAGCAGCGCAGCAAGAGGAGTAGCATCGGTGACGGAGTAGCGGCGGCGTATCCCGAAATAACCCACAGAGGACGCCGACGACGGAGCCGGCAGAACCAGGAGGAGCAACGAGAATACGGAGCGGGATTGAAAGAAAAGCTTTGTATTTTAAAGAAATCTCTTAATAAAGTGTGGGGAAATCTCTAGCTGTTTGTATTATTTTCTGGGCTTGGGCAATCTCGTCGAATCTATAAATTCGGTGGAACGGATCCGCAAAACTCTGTGAGCTAGCCGCGGAAAATTGTGGCGAGCGGAAGCAGAAAGAACAGTTCGTTACACCTGGCGCCCAAACTTCGTGATTGCATTGAGTCTAGAAAATAACATAGCAGAGAAATGGGAAAAAAGAATTGGATTGACACATTGAGAAAGGAGGAGCTGAGCGAAGTGTGTAGAGAGCTCGGCCTACCAGCGGACGGGACTGTGGATACGATGAGATCCTTAGTGGCAAAGGTGGTCGACGAATCCAATGATGAGGAAGTACTGACGTTGACGCACTGACTCGAGGAAAGGTTTGGGGAAAGATCCACCATCAGGCAGAGAGCAACCAGCGAAACCGAGAGGTTTATAAAGAGCTTGGCGGTACCGGAGCCAAGAATAGGAAGGAGCATAGAGCCGCAATCAAGAAAGTATGTGGATTACGCCAAAGTAACCAGACAGGTGTGAGACTGGTCGTTTTGTTTCGACGGAACAGGGGACCCCAGGGCCATGCCCAGCTACTGCAGGGCAGGGCTCAAATATGGTTAATCATGAACGACGAAGAATGACCAACATTGGCCAAATTCCAGGCAAGCTTTGAAAACTTTTTCTTGTCGAAAGGATACTTCGTGAAGTTGGCAAATCAGTTTTGTCAACGGAAGCAGCTTTGTGAAGAGACATTTAAAGAATACATGGTGGACCTTCAGTCCGTAATGAAGCCATTAGGAAAAACCATGAAAGAAGTAATCGAGAGGCTCGTCAAAAACTGCATGCCAAGAATGAAGATGTTCTTAAGGCCATACGCCTGCGCATTCTTAGAGGAGGTGACGGGACTGGCAGAGGAGTTCGAGGAATTGGCGCAGGAGGAAGAGGCCTTTAACAGGCAAGTCGCCATGGAACAAAGGTGGAGACACAGTCAGCCGGCCGTAGACGAGAGGTGGCAAAGAGAAGAACCGCAGCATGGTGAGGCAGCGAGGTACCAGAGGGACCAATGGACCCAGAAAGCACAAAGGGACGAGTTCCACCACCCGGCCGTCCAAAATACACAATGGCCGCCAAGGTGGCAGAGAGAGAAACCGCGCCAAGGCCCGCCGGAACGGCAGAACAGGTCAAAGTTGGATGCCAAGATGGTAGCCTAAGATCCAGCCCAGGTCGGCTCAGCAACAATCAAATCGGCAGTGGACAGCAGGGCAGGGCCTGTCGAGTACCCAGCGCAATTATGCAACAGATGCGGTGGCATGGGCCATTGGGCCAGCGGCTGCAGGAACCCATGGTTGTTGTTCTGCAAGATGTGCGGCGCGACAGGAGTAAGAAGCACAGAATGCTACCAGAGCACTGTGGTTCCGCCCATAGGCCAAAAGTCAAAAAATCTTATTTAAAAACATTTAAACTTAATTTACACAGTTTGATTCTAAAATGACCAATCTTCAAGTTTGCAAACCAGTTTTCGCTGGAAACCTAATGTTATATTCTAGAAAAAACATTAAAAGCAAGAACACGTGTTCATTTCTGCAGCGCATCGGAGCTCTTGAAAAATATTTTGATGCAAACGTTCACTTCAAATCGGTGTGGCAACTGTTCAAGTGCGTATATTAAAATAATAAAAAATGAATTTTGAAGCTCAAGGTATTTATTTTGAACTAGCAGTACCCTGCCACGTTTCGCTGTGGCATATTGTTGTTGCACGCATAAAAAATAAGTCAAACAAAAAAGAATAATTTTCAAATTAATTAAATTCTGTAATACTTGTGGGTATACAATATTCTTTGTTTCTCCTCCTTAATCATTCATTATTATTTCTGTATTTTAGTACATAGGTTGCTCTTCACTTAAGCACCTTGTGATACACGACATTTTTTGTTTTATTATCAGGCGCAAAAACAAACAACGCAGATGGTCTTCCGACCCGTGAACATGCCACGTATAATTGACCATGGGAAAAACATGAATGTTCTAGATTTAAACCACAAACTTTTAAGGATTGGCCTTGTGATTTGTTGATTGTCATGGCAAATGCAAGACGTATCGGAAATTGAAGTCTTTTAAATTCAAACGGCATATCGGTTGGGATCATCGGGATCCTCGGAATGAGAACTTCCTCACCTTTGAATTTTCCTATCATTATCGTAGCGTAAATTACATTGTTCATCAATTTACTAACCACCAAACGCGTACCGTTGCACAGTTTTGGTTGGTTTATGTTTCGAAGCATGATTACTACGGAGCCAACCTTTAGGCGTAAATTGTGCGGTGGTAAGCCAGGCACGTCCAAAGAGTTTAAAAATTCAATTGGATAGTTGGTGGCTTCATCTTCATTTGTGACGCAGTCAATAGATTTGAATGAATGCATTGTTCCAATGATCTTATTTTGAATTATGTAGTTCAGGTCATCTACATCTTTATTCTTAGCCGCTAAAATTGCTCGCTCACTCAACCATTCATTATTTTTGTAGTTAGAAATAATATTTGGAAATACATTGTTGATAAGTTCGTCTTTTGATGAGACAAAATTACAGAAATTATTTGGAAATGATATTAAACCGCTCGATTCATCGACAGGTACTTGACCATTACCGATAGTCAGCAATTGCTCCGAGAAATCTTCAGCAGATGTATCATTAAGCAATGTAACTCTCATGTTTGTTGTCAGCTGCAGTTTCTTCACATAGCGCCATAGATTTGACGATTTGAGGCAAGCGTTTATTTCGTCTGCAGCCGTAGATCTTGGAATTACTGGCAGTATTTGGCGGAAATCGCCAGACAGTAAAATCATTGCTCCTCCAAAACATCTCGAGTCATTGCGTAAATCTTTTAATGTTCGGTTAAGTGCTTCTAATGCACGTTTATGCGCCATTGTGCATTCGTCCCAGATGATGATTTTCGATGTCGCTAAAACTTTGGCCATTGCTGAGTGTTTTGCAATATTACACGTTGGTTCTTCAATAGTTTGAAGATTTAACGGTAATTTGAATGCTGAATGAGCCGTACGGCATCCTTCTAACAATGTGGTTGCTATTCCAGAAGAAGCAACTGCAACCGCTATGTTGGATCTCGCCCGAACAGTTGCTAAAACTAATGACATAAGGAATGTCTTGCCAGTTCCACCAGGGGCATCTAGGAAATATAAACCACCATTTTCATCAGCGATTGCCTTCATTAAAGTATCATTCATTTCACGATTTGGCGCTGGCATTCCTAACCTGATTAATAAATTACCGCACATGAGGTAACACATATCTTCGACCAAGAGTAAAGCACGATTATGTATCTCCTCATTCATCTCAATATCGTGATTTCTGGAACTGACACGTCTTTGATGTAAAATATCTTCTGACATACTATCCTTGTATTTGTGCCACAGGTTACATGGGTTTGATGGAAAACATGTCGAAATTATGATAGCGAATAATGTATTGCAATGCGTCATATGATCGATGAGTTTCCGATATTTGTTGCAGTTGCCCAGTATCGCGACGTGTAAGCACAATATCGCGTATTTCAAATTGTTCACCAACAATCAGGATGGCAACTTCGTCTACTGTTGGAGCATTAAATGTGCGTTCGTGTGTTCCAGATGGTCGTTTATCTGCTTTGATGACAACTTTATAGTCATCATTTGGCATGCGCTCTAAAGCACTCTTAAACAACCTGACCAACGCATGATGTTCATGAAGCAGACACTGCAAGTCTTGAAGAATTGCTCGCTTCATTCCTGCATTGATCCCTAGGCGTCGATCAAGTTGTTCTTCCATGTTGCCCATGAAATATATTTGTAAAAATGTATTCTGTGTATCTTCGAAAGGTAGTAATGATCCAATTCGATGGTGAATCTGTCCTTGTATCTACAAAATAAAAACCAGATTCTTTAACTAAATTCTATGTAAGTACAAAAATAAATACCTTAAATGTCGGATTAAAACCTCCTTCTTCGATGTCTGCCCCAAATGACGTCATTTGGAAACAACTATTGTATTTTCGAGTATTTGCAAGAAAGTGGCGTGATTCTTGTGTTTCGCCGCAAAGCAATGAATACAATGGCTCTTGTGGCGGAGTCAACACTGGCAATTTCACTTTACCATTAACGCAGCATAATCCAGGCGTTTCTCCGGAAAACTTTAATGCACCACAATACTCGCAAACAACGTCCATTTGCCCAATGCAAACGCTAGGATGCAAGCTGTAATCATTGCTGCAATCGTATCGAAACGCAGCTCGATTCAAATCAGCTAAATATCTGCGTCGCAAATTAAAATCTATTTGAGAAGCACGAAGTCGAGCCATACTATTGCGGCGCTGTTCACGTGCAATTTCTCGTTCTTCTTCAGTACTTTCATATGCAATATTTTGTATTCTTCTTGCATTACGGCTTTGTCGGGAAAGATTCGACCGTCTTGGTCGCGGCATTATTAATTAAACTTCACTTCACTTCAATCCACTTGTTAATTATTTATTTAATAGAAATAGTTTTAATATTGATTTCAGCGCAACACAATCTTTTTGGTTCGTTGTTAAATTTGAGAGCCTGACTATGAATTTGACTTCGTTTGTAACTGACATTTTGACATTTGACATTTTCTTCTTAGCTGTCTGCCTAAATAAAAAAGTATGGGCCAGGGAGGAACGCTGTCGAACGGGACAAAAAGTATCCTATGTCCTTCTCCTGGCTCTAAGCTACCTCCCTACCAATTTTCACTCAAATCTGTTCTTCCGTTCTTGATTTATAAGTGTTGTAACATAAAACACGTTGTTCTTTTATATATATAGATTATGATGTTCATAAAAACAAACTAGATTTATGTATTTTGAGAAATAAATGTTTTGTGAAACATATTTCTTTGTACCTTTTTTGTGTCTTAAATTTCTTTACCTAAAGTTTTAATTATGTTCCCCCACGATTCCCCCATTGAATTATAGTTTTTTATTTTTGTCAGAGTTTTTATACCCTTGCAGAGGGTATTATAATTTTGTCCAAAAGTGTGCAACGCAGTGAAGGAGACATCTCCGACCCTATAAAGTATATATATTCTTGATCAGGATCACCTCCTGAGTTGATATGAGCATGTCCGTCTGTCCGTCTGTCCGTCTGTCTGTCTGTCTGTTTCTACGCGAACTAGTCTCTCAGTTTTAAAGCTATCGTCTTGAAACTTTGCACACACCCTTCTTTCCTTTGCACGCAGTATATAAGTCGGAACGACCGGGATCGGCCGACTATATCCTATAGCTGCCATATAACTGATTGATCGGAAATGGTATAACTTTGGTGTTTTTAGAGTTAGAGAGTTCAAATTTGACATGAGTACTATTTTTGGCAAAACATTACGACATGCCAAATTTCATAAGGATCGGCCGACTATATCTTATAGCTGCCATATAACTGAACGATCGGAAATGACCCAACTTTCGTGCTTTTGAAGATAGAAAGCTGGAACTTGGTACAGATTAATTTTTGATCCATCCTACCAAATTTCATAAGGATCGGCCAACTATATCCGATGTTTGCGATATATATCCGGTTTTAGCTGCAAGGGTATATAAACTTCGGCTCCGCCCGAAGTTAGCTTTCCTTTCTTGTTATACCCTTGCAGAGGGTATTATAATTTTGTCCAAAAGTGTGCAACGCAGTGAAGGAGACATCTCCGACCCTATAAAGTATATATATTCTTGATCAGGATCACCTCCTGAGTTGATATGAGCATGTCCGTCTGTCCGTCTGTCCGTCTGTCTGTCCGTCTGTCTGTCCGTCTGTCTGTTTCTACGCGAACTAGTCTCTCAGTTTTAAAGCTATCGTCTTGAAACTTTGCACACACCCTTCTTTCCTTTGCACGCAGTATATAAGTCGGAACGGCCCGGATCGGCCGACTATATCCTATAGCTGCCATATAACTGATTGATCGGAAATGGTATAACTTTGGTATTTTTAGAGTTAGAGAGTTCAAATTTTAGGTGAGAGCTATTTTTGGCAAAATAATACGACATGCCAAATTTCATAGGGATCGGCCGACTATATCCTATAGCTGTCATATAACTGAACGATCGGAAATAACCCAACTTTCGTGTTTTTGAAGATAGAAAGCTGGAATTTGGTACAGATTATATTTTTGGTCAGTTAATCTGACCTACGAAATTTCATTAGGATCGGCCGACTATATCCTATAGCTGCCATATAACTGAACGATCGGAAATGGTATTTGGTAGAAACATCAACTTTCGTATTTTTGAAGATAGAAGTTTGGGACTTTTTTTAGATTTTTTATTGTAATTAATTGGTTTTATTATGATAAATCATAATCATAAGGATCGGCCAACTATATCCGATGTTTGCGATATATATCCGGGTTTAACTGCAAGGGTATATAAACTTCGGCTCCGTCCGAAGTTAGCTTTCCTTTCTTGTTTTTATTTACTTTTGCTGGTTAATTTTTTGAAACACTGAATTTTTTATTTTAATTTTTGTTTAATGATTTGTATATATTTTTGTATTTATTATACCCTTGCAGAGGGTATTATAATTTTGTCCAAAAGTGTGCAACGCAGTGAAGGAGACATCTCCGACCCTATAAAGTATATATATTCTTGATCAGGATCACCTCCTGAGTTGATATGCGCATGTCCGTCTGTCCGTCTGTCCGTCTGTCTGTCTGTCTGTTTCTACGCGAACTAGTCTCTCAGTTTTAAAGCTATCGTCTTGAAACTTTGCACACACCTTTCTTTCGTTTGCACGCAGTATATAAGTCGGAACGACCGGGATCGGCCGACTATATCCTATAGCTGCCATATAACTGATTGATCGGAAATGGTATAACTTTGGTGTTTTTAGAGTAAGAGAGTTCAAATTTGACATGAGTGCTATTTTTGGCAAAACATTACGACATGCCAAATTTCATAAGGATCAACCGACTATATCTTATAGCTGCCATATAACTGAACGATCGGAAATGACCCAACTTTCGTTTTTTTGAAGATAGAAAGCTGAAATTTAATACAGATTCTATTTTTGGTCAGTTGATCCAACGTACCAAATTTCATAAGGATCGGCCAACCATATCCTATAGCTGCCATATAACTGAACGATCGGAAATGACCCAACTTTCGTGTTTTTGAAGATAGAAAGCTGGAACTTGGTACTGATTAAATTTTGATCCATTCTACCAAATTTCATTAGGATCGGCCAACTATATCCGATGTTTGCGATATATATCCGGTTTTAGCTGCAAGGGTATATAAACTTCGGCTCCGCCCGAAGTTAGCTTTCCTTTCTTGTTAGAATCTTAAATTGTTAAAGTTAGGTGCGGAAAGTTGCGGTGGTGTTTGTAATCGTTAATATACTAACATGACTTCTTATTTTTTTCAAGGCCAAATTATACCAGCGGAGCCTTGTTTTCGTCTTTTGTGTATCTAATGCGTCTTTGTGTTCGTCTTCTGTGATTGTCTACACTTTATATTAATTTTTTTCAATCAGTTATAATAATTTTTTCGCTTTTATTTTAAATTTTTGTTTTCATTTTCAAAGGCGATTCTTATTATGTCGACTGGTTCATAGCTGTGAAATAAATATGTTTATAATAATCTTGTATTGTTTAATTTATTATTTTTTTGATAAGATGAATGATGAGCAGAGTTTGGAAAGTATACAATTTCAACATAAAAGAAAAAGTTATCAATACTAAATGATTAGTTCCAACTGACTGTTTCCATGGCTGCTATATGCAATAGTTGTCAGATTTGTATAAAATTTGGTAAGTATGTATAAAACCACACCGAAGTCATAATCTGAGAGTTTAGGCAACATATCTGGAAAAATGAAAAAGTTATCCATACTAAATTCTTATTTCTAACTGATCGTTCCTATGACAGCTATATGATATAGACGTTCTATATGAAAAATTTTTTGTGAAAAATTAAAATATTTTTATAGAATTTTGGTAAAAATTTTGTAGAAATAAAACCACTATAAGTAATTATGACCGCGGCTCCATACAAGCCGAACCACTGTGCAGAGGTCGGGAAATGCGCAGCGGTCCCAGCAACAGGGAGGAGAGCAGGGATCGCACGGTGCTGCCTCTCGAAACTAATAGGAGGACTATCCGGAGAAGAGCAGCAGTTGACGGCAACCATCGAGGTCGAGGGCACGGAGGTGAAGGCCATGCTGGATACAGGAGAAACGGCGAGCTTTATCTCTGAGGAACTAGCACAGGAAATCACCGGGCAACGTGTCGCGATAAGGAGACGGGTGAACTTAGCCAATGGAAGCCATACGGAAACACGCGTCGCATTTCAGGCATAAATAAGCTTCGGCAACAAGACAAAGACCCTGAACCGGCTGGTGATGCCGGGCATGGGGGACATTCTGGTTTTAGGACGGGATTTCCTCAGCGAGTTTGACGCAACAGAGACATGCGCAGGCCACCGCGTTACGATACCCAAAAGGGAGAGATGGGCGGCTGTCTGGAGGATAGACTGTCCGTAGCAGTGGCTGGAGGCCCAGAGGAATGGGAAGGGAAAAAGGGGAACGCATTAAGAGGTTTATCGAGAGAGAGAGCTGGAGGCGTTCGTCGGCAAAAGAGGCTGCTATTATTATAATAAAACAGCGATATTATTCCAAAAATACAGGGAAATTTAAGTATGCATCGAGCCCTCGAATAGCGCTTACAGCTCACTCATTGTGATGGTGAAGAAGAAAACGGGAGGAGGATGGAGGATGTGCGTGGACTTTCGACAGATCAACGCAAAATCAATAAAGGATGCGTACCCGATGCCACGGATAAATTTCATTTTGGAGCAGCTGAGGGAGGCAAGATTTTTCATCAGCCTCGACTTGAAGGACGGATATTGACAGACCCCTCTAGAGAAGGGAAGCAGAAAGTACACCGCCTTCACCGTTCCAGGGAAGGGTTCCAGGGAAGGGTCTGGCCAGTGGGACGAGCACTGGCCAGAGCTAATGCTGGCAGTGAACTCGGCAGTATCGGAATCGACGGGGTATTCGCCGTGTTTTGTAACGCAAGGCAGGGAGCCAAGGATGCCGCGAGCCTTGTTTGATGAAAACGCTTTAGACACAGAAGGCAAGAAACGTCCACGGAGAACGCGACGAAGCTGAAGGAAGTCTTCGAAATAGTGCGGATAAACATGGAGCGAGCGGCCCAGCACCAGGCGAGGCATTATAACTTAGGTTCGCAGCAAAACTAGCGCCACAGTATGATGGGCCCTATACTGTCGTCGATTTCGTGTCGCTGGTAATTGTCATCTTACGGCATGAAACGACGGAAGGACCGACCGACGGAAACGACCGACGGAAGGAAGGTGCGGCAGGAGACGCCATGGCCTGGGGCACCACTAACGCCAAGCCCAAGGCCGGCACTGGGCCGGCAGACATCATGATGAGGCCGGTTGTACAGCGGTCGGCGTCGGACGGAGGCGGAAGAGAGGTCTCGGACGCGAGGAGCTCAGCACAAGGGTGGCGGCTGAGGTGGAGAGACGGTGAGGACGGACTGGAAGGTTGTGCGTTATTGCGCAAGTGGGAGCTTCGTGGGTAAGAGTAGGTGCAAACGGCGTGAGAGTCGTGAAGAAAGATTAAAAAAAAAATACGAAATTGTATAAAGTATGAATAAAAAACAAGAAAGGAAAGCTAACTTCGGGCGGAGCCGAAGTGTATATACCCTTGCAGTTAAAACCGGATATATGTCGCAAACATCGGATATAGTTGGCCGATCCTTATGGGAATAGGAATATATAATCCAATTTATTACAATACAAAATCTAAAAAAAGTCCAAAACTTCTATCTTAAAAAATACGAAAGTTGGTATTTCTACCAAAAACCATTTCCGATCGTTCAGTTCTATGGCAGCTATAGGATATAGTCGGCCGATTCTAATGAAATTTGGCAGGTTGGATAAGCTGACCAAAAATATAATCTGTACCAAGTTCCAGCTTTCTATCTTCAAAAACACGAAAGTTGGGTCATTTCCGATCGTTCAGTTATATGGCAGCTATAGGATATAGTCGGCCGATCCTTACGAAATTTGGCATGTCGTATTATTTTGCCAAAAATAGCTCTCATGTGAAATTTGAACTCTCTAACTCTAAAAACACCGATGTTATACCATTTCCGATCAATCAGTTATATGGCAGCTATAGGATATAGTCGGCCGATCCGGGCCGTTCCGACTTATATACTGCGTGCAAAGGAAAGAAGGGTGTGTGCAAAGTTTCAAGACGATAGCTTTAAAACTGAGAGACTAGTTCGCGTAGAAACAGACAGACAGACGGACAGACAGACGGACAGACAGACAGACAGACGGACAGACAGACGGACAGACAGACGGACAGACAGACGGACATGCTCATATCAACTCAGGAGGTGATCCTGACCAAGAATATATATACTTTATGGGGTCGGAGATGTCTCCTTCACTGCGTTGCACACTTTTGGACAAAATTATAATACCCTCTGCAAGGGTATAAAAAGAGCTTTGATTGACAATGGGTCACAAAGTACTTTAATTTCTAAAAAGGCAGCTCAAAAATTAAAATTGCCGAAAATAAAATCTCCCACACAAATAAGTGGAGTATCACCAAATGGCTCCTGTGTTTCAAATCACAAACTAAAATTGACATTCAAGAAAAATAGTAAATATTCAAAAGAATTTAGCACAAATGCAATTATTATACCAAGTTTAAAACAAACTCTTCCCACAAATAATGTAAATGTAAATAAATTTGATTGGAAAGGCTATTATTTAGCCGATCACAATTTCGATAAACCTGGCCAAATTGATTTAATAATTGGTGCAAATTTATATCCACAAATGCCGAAAATAGTAAAAAGAGGTTTACTTCTCGGACAAAAAACAATTTTCGGATGGATCGTGTCAGGTCGCACAAGATCTAATTCCATTAAAAAGTCGATTATTTCTACAGCCTTGGTAAATACAATCCAAGATTGGAGAATAGAAAGAGGAAAATATGTGGAACCTTCGACACAAAAATACAAGGGTAAACAAGAAAGGAAAGCTAACTTCGGGCGGAGCCGAAGTGTATATACCCTTGCAGTTAAAACCGGATATATGTCGCAAACATCGGATATAGTTGGCCGATCCTTATGGGAATAGGAATATATAATCCAATTTATTACAATACAAAATCTAAAAAAAGTCCAAAACTTCTATCTTAAAAAATACGAAAGTTGGTATTTCTACCAAAAACCATTTCCGACCGTTCAGTTCTATGGCAGCTATAGGATATAGTCGGCCAATTCTAATGAAATTTGGCAGGTTGGATAAGCTGACCAAAAATATAATCTGTACCAAGTTCCAGCTTTCTATCTTCAAAAACACGAAAGTTGGGTCAATTCCGATCGGTCAGTTGTATGGCAGCTATAGGATATAGTCGGCCGATCCAGGCCGTTCCAACTTATATACTGCGTGCAAAGGAAAGAAGGGTGTGTGCAAAGTTTCAAGACGATAGCTTTAAAACTGAGAGACTAGTTCGCGTAGAAACAGACAGACGGACAGACAGACGGACAGACGGACATGCTCATATCAACTCAGGAGGTGATCCTGATCAAGAATATATATACTTTATAGGGTCGGAGATGTCTCCTTCACTGCGTTGCACACTTTTGGACAAAATTATAATACCCTCTGCAAGGGTATAAAAAGTTATAGTTAGAAAATATATAATACGAGTACTAAAAAGGAGGGGAAGAAAAAAAAAAACAAAACTTGTATAAAAAAATAGGTTTAAATAATTAAAAAAAAAATTATAATAATGTAATGTAAAAAAAAAAGAGAAAAAAAGTCTACATACAAAAAAAAAAGGAGAAAAAAAGGTCTACTGAAAAAACAGGGAGACAAAAGCAGAGTCTGCCAAAAAAAAAGGAGAAAAAACAATGTATATATGCATATCTGAGAGTGGCCGAGGCGAGCGATCGGTCGTTTTCCGAAGGAGGGGGGAAGTGGATGGACATCCACACCAAAGCGAGAGGGAAGAGGAGAATATCACTTTATTTTGGGGATGTTCAGCGCTACACCTGGACTCCAATGTCCACGAAGGTCTCTGTCGTTTCCCGAAGAAGGGGGGAAGTGTGAGAAAAAAATTTTTAAATCGATCGTTCAAGCACAAGAAAATACACTAAACTAATGAAATTTTTTTACTTTTATGGTTTAAGTTGACCTGTTTGACCTGGGGAACTGTCACCGCAAGGCTCTAAAAAAAGAAAGCCTCTAAGGGAAACAGCCACCCCTTAAAAACTATTTAATATTTTTCCACCAAATTTTGCACAAACATTGTTAATAAAGTGTACTATCAAAAAATTTAAACATCCCTGTAATTAAATAATTGCTACATACCTAAAAAAAATCCGAACTTTGCTCTTTTTCTTCGACAAAGAAGGTATATAACCTTTTAAGTGTCGTTACAGTATAGTCCCCATCCCCACAGTATAATATGGTAAATTTTTGAATAATATTTGGATCTTTATGACCTAACCTCATCTGTAACCTTGATCGACGCCCCATTGTTAGAAGACCTTGGAGTGAACGGACAACCGCAGCCCCTATGTATGCAGTGGACTGCCGCCATGCACAGGTATGAGGACACCGCGATCAGACTAGCCTTAAGGATCTCCGGCATTGGCCAATCGTAGCAATATGATCATTACAACGTTTTCTCGTTCAAGTCTCTTGATCTGCCGTCACAGTCGTTGAATATAACCCATCTAAAAGCACAGCACAGACACCTTCGACATCTACCACTGTCCAGATACGACTCAGCACAGCCCAGCCTTCTAATAGGTATTAATAACGGCAGGCTAGGGCGCGTGCTTTGCACAAGGAAAGCATAACCGTTGAATCGATCGCTGAGAAGACCCATCTGGGGTGGACAATTAAGGGAAGAAGCGCCAACAGTGTGGGTGAAGACAGACAGAAAGAATAGCAAAAACCTATCCAATGATGACCAGTTGGCTATTCAGCAGCTGAGGAAGAATGCGAGGCGTATAAATGGACGATTTGAAACAGGTCTGCTTCAAGGTATAAAGATGACAAGCTGCTGGATAGTTTACCGACAGCCCTTAAGCGGGCCAAAAATTGACTCGCGAATCGGAGCCTGAAGAAAGGAAGAAAGGCTTTGCACGGCCCATTACGGCGGAAGAAGCTGAGCAAAAAGCCATATTGGTATCTAACTATCTTTCTCGTGCTAAACGTAAATATGTCAGGAATGCTTCGCATAGGCTGGGATGCGGCTGCGAAGACGGAAGGAAGCTCGCTGAACACAATTCTGCGGAAGGGACCCGCCAACTAGCGCAGTTGGTACCAATACTTCATAGGCTTAGAGAGAAACGTATTGCGATCGGCGGCAATATCGCCGAGATGTTTCACCAGGTCAGGATACACAGAGAAGATCAGAAATACGCTATGTATTTATAGACTCATACACACAATGGAGAGAGAACTACGCCATGCAGGTCATGATGTTTGGGGCAAATTTAAAACAGACATTGTTAAACGCCGCTGAGAAGGTCGATATTAGTGTAAATATAAAAAAAATTGTATTTTAAGATACGTATATACTTTAGAATTAAGAACTTAAACAAGAGAATTGCTGTCCAAAAACAAAAGCAAAGAATAATTTTAATGTAATGTTAAAGTGTATTCTGGGAACAATATTAATTATCCATATTTATCTAGAAATAGTCTTTGGCATCAAAACAGAACTTTAAAACTTTAATCGAATCATTAGAAAATATATTAACTTTCAATTAACAAATTAAATATTTCTTAACTATGTATTAACAAATGAACAAAAATTTCATAACTTTTCTTAAATTAAATTATTAATTAATTATTTTTGTTTTTGGTTTTTTTTTAACAAGCTGAGTTTTTATTTGAAAATTAAATAACAGTTTACATAGTTTCTTTTAAGTTTTATGTTAATAATATATGGTATTAATGTATGGTAATAGTATATAGTTTTAGTTTTTTAGACCCATCTTATGTCTTAGGGTTAAGAATCTTGCAGCAGGCAACGGCTTCGCGACGACACCAGCTACTTGGTGTTCTGTATGGATATTTTCTAAAATAATTATTAGCTATACTATTAGGATTACATGTAGGATTATTAGCTATACTAATGCAAACTTTATTATCTTCTAGTAGTTTGATCGGTTTGTTTAATTAAAGTTTTATACTACATACTTACGACTTTAACCATAAAGCTTCCCTTACTGCTTCAAATAAAGCCATATATTTCACTTCTGTCGATGGCGCAGCTACTGAATTTTGCTTTTTCGTATTCCAACAATTAACATTCGAGTCAAACATTTTAAATATAAAACCTGTTGTACTTTTTCTATCGGACTCACATCCTGCCGTCAGAATATACGTAGCCAATAATTGTGTCGCTAAAATTTTCATTTTTAATAAAAGATAATTTAAGGACAACAGTACCCTTTATATCTTAAAACTCTTTTAAGATTTTGCCATAATTCTGAATTTTTTTTATTTGTATATCTACTTAAAATACTTATTGCTGTACTTAGATTAGGACGGGTATATAACATTAGGTACATTAAATAACCAATTAGATTTCGGCACGACGCGTTATATTCTTCATCTGAGTTTAAGGCCTCATAATTCAGCTTACTTGGAAGTGGTGTACTGACTTCATGACAGTCTTTCATATTAAACTTCTTTAAAATGTTATTAATGTATGCTGATTGACTAAAATATAAAAATCCATCTTATCTTTCTATTTTAATTCCAATAAAGTATCTTATTTTTGGAATTAAAAATAAGATTACTTCCCTCTCTTTCTTTTAAGCGAACGGTCGTGTTTTTTTTGTGCGCACTGCGTTTATGACAAATATTGGTAAACCGGTGTTAACATACTTTGTGAATTAAATCTTGTGAATCTTAACAATCTCAAAGCCTAAACCGTATCGCTTCGCGAGTGCTTTGGTATATTTGGAGTCGAATTAATAATTTGTCTATATTCTATTCCAAGCATAGCTCAGCTCTGCTTCTTCCCCGGCTTATCTATATTTCTGCATTTCTCTTTTGCACTCTTTCAAAGCTCCCGCTTCGGCTTCTTGTTTGGCACAGTGGTTCAAGGTATTGTGTTTTTTAACTTTTTAAATATTAATTTTTGTTTTATTAAATAACAAGAAAGGAAAGCTAACTTCGGGCGGAGCCGAAGTTTATATACCCTTGCAGCTAAAACCGGATATATATCGCAAACATCGGATATAGTTGGCGAATCCTTATGAAATTTGGTAGGATGGATCAAAATATAATCTGTACCAAGTTCCAGCTTTCTATCTTCAAAAACACAAAAGTTGGGTCATTTCCGATCGTTCAGTTATATGGCAGCTATAGGATATAGTCGGCCGATCCTAATGAAATTCGGTAGGTTGGATCAACTAACCAAAAATAGAGTCTGTACTAAATTCCAGCTTTCTATCTTCAAAAACACGAAAGTTGGGTCATTTCCGATCGTTGAGTTATATGGCAGCTATAGGATATAGTCGGCCGATCCTTATGAAATTTGGCATGTCGTATTATTTTGAATAGCTCTCATGTCAAATTTGAACTCTCTAACTCTAAAAACACCAAAGTTATACCATTTCCGATCAATCAGTTATATGGCAGCTATAGGATATAGTCGGCCGATCCCGGCCGTTCCGACTTATATACTGCGTGCAAAGGAAAGAAGGGTGTGTGAAAAGTTTCAAGACGATAGCTTTAAAACTGAGAGACTAGTTCGCGTAGAAACAGACAGACGGACAGACGGACATGCTCATATCAACTCAGGAGGTGATCCTGATCAAGAATGTATATACTTTATAGGTTCGGAGATATCTCCTTCACTGCGTTGCACACTTTTGGACAAAATTATAATACCCTCTGCAAGGGTATAAAAATAAATAAATAAATAAAATGGAATTTAAACTGGTCTGTGCCATTAAGTCTTGTAACAAGACAATTTCCACATCCCAGCCTAGCATCCATTGCTGGTTATGTGAAAACGTCGTGCACGCCAAGTGTGCCGGTTTCACTGCATCAGTTTCGGATGCCATTTCCCGTAGGTCTGGGATACATTATTGTTGTGAAAATTGTCGTGCTGTGCAAGGCGAAATGAGGTCGTTCATGAGACAGACCAAAAATGGATTTAAAGAGCTGATCACTGGTTTTCGTAAAATCAATGAACAGCTCTGTGCGCTGGACACTCAGTTTAGTGGCCTTCAGCTGCTAAATGAGTCCCCTAAGCGTAAGAAATCCGCTGTTTCTGATCCGCCTCAGCCTGCTCAGCCGACATTAATGCAGCCGCTTATATCTCTGGCCACCCCAAGGGCTAGAACTGAGAAAAATTCGTCCGAATTTCTCAGGGATAATGAGCAATTGTCCGATATGTCCGCCATGGCATCCCTTCAAGTGATGCCACAGGTCCTAGGGAACGAAACCCCCATTAGAGTCACCCAAAAGGGTATTCCACAGTCCGGACCACCGGCACCGGCTGATGCTGCAGTTCTCGTACCTGCGACACCAAAACCCTTACAGGTGATTCCTCCATCGAAACATATATTTGTTTCTCGGCTTGCCCCTGATACTTCAGAGATTGATATCTCGGCTTATATCAAAGCCAAAACAAAAGCCGATATAAAGGTGGAGGACATAACTAAATTTAAATATAATTATACACGGCGCACGTCTTCTTTCAAGATTCGTGTGACCGCGCTGATGTTCAAGACGATTTGTTCTCCCAGTTTTTGGCCAGAGAATCTTTTCGTCCAAGAACATCAGCCTAGTTCCGGGAAGAAAAAAGTTAAAAAACCAGTGGGAGTGAGACTTCCCAATATCGGAACCACGGACCAACCCTCCACCTCTTCTTCGGCTACTAACCCAAAAAACTAGTTTCCTCATTAACTCTTACCTATCAGAATACTAGGGGGCTACGTAGCAAACTCCCAAAGCTATATTCTGATAGTTCTTTCTTTGCATCCCATATAATAGCATTTACAGAAACTTGGTTAAATCCGGAGATCTTTAGCTCCGAAGTTTTTCCAAGTAAGTACACCACTTTTAGACGGGATCGATCTCAGCGAAGAGGAGGTGGAGTCCTCATTTCGGTAGACTCTACTCTTGCTTCTGAAGAGGTGAAATCCCATGAGTTTGGTGACATAGAATTTATATGCGTTAAAATCACTATGTCCGTTAAAGCTTTATACATTACATGTTCATATATACCTCCTATGTCTGAACCGCCTACATATTGGCAGCATTTGTCCGCCATTCGATACGTCTCTAATCTTATGACGGATCGTGACCAACTCGTAGCGGTGGGCGACTTAAATATCCCAGAATTAAAGTGGTCCAACGTCGATAACTCACCATCTTTGTCACTTATAACTTACCATGACTTCACCGCGGGCATGTTTGACATGTCCCTAGGTCAGATCAATCATGTTAGAAATTCGCTGGGTCGGCTTTTAGACTTACATATGTTTTGTATCTGATCCTGATGGTACTGCTCTCTCCAGAGCTTTTCCCCTCTCATCCCCAGAGGATCCATATCACCCCACGCTGGAGGTCTCAATCGAAACCACTCCTGGTATCGATCAGATGTCTCCGAGCGTGGTAATTAAGATTCGCTGTTTCCGTAAAGCTGATTTTCAGAAACTTAATAGCCTTATAGATACATTTGACTGGTCTGATATTCTGGCGTGCACTGATCTTAATGTCACTTTAGAAAAATTTTATTTTACTTTAAATAAATTTTTTGACTCATGTGTGCTTTGGAAATATCCGTCCGCTTCAAAAAATCCTCCTTGGTTTACAAGGTGCCTCGCTAACTTAAAAAATAAAAAAATAAGCTTTTACTTAAATATAAAAAAACCTGCAGTAGTGTTGATTTCTCAAGATACCTACTAGCTCGGTCGAATTTTACCGTGCATAACGCTGAATGTTATAGGAATTATATTGACCGCTGCCGGATACAATTTACTCAGGATCCAAAGCAGTTTTATAATTTTGTAAACACTAAGCGTAAACACGTATCTTTTTCACCCCTGCTTACGTTTGAAAATTCCTCTGCGACTTCTGATCAGGCCATTGCCGATCTATTCGCAGAATTTTTTCAAACAACTTAATCTCCTCCTAAATTGACTGATCAGCCTTACGCATATAACATTCAAGCAGCAAATCTTATTTTCTGTCCGTTTTTTCTGAGAACAACTTATTATCTGGTCTTTTAAGGGTCAAACCCATTTATTCGCCAGGCCCCGACGGAGTACCAGGCTGTGTGCTAAAATACTGCGCCAGGGCTCTGTTCAAACCTCTTCAAAGACTTTTCAACTTATCTTTGGAAACCTCAATTTTTCCCCTTAAGTGGAAGGAATCATTCATAATTCCCCAACATAAAAAAGAGAAAAAGTCCGAGGCTGCCAACTACAGAGGCATCTCTAAGTGGTCGGCAATTCCAAAGTTATTTGAAAAATTAATTACCCCTCATTTGCAACACCTTTGCTCTTCGATCATCTCTCCCTGTCAGCATGGCTTTATTAAGCGTCGCTCCACCACCACGAACATATTGGAGTTGACATCCTTTGTCATAGATGGCTTTTGTAAGGGATATCAAACCGATGTAATTTACACAGACTTCATCAAAGCATTTGATTCAGTTAATCACTCACTCTTGTTGAGTAAACTGAATATGCTGGGTTTTCCTAAAGACCTCTTAACGTGGATCTCCAGCTATTTAGATGGAAGGACACAAAGAGGTTTATTTAAAAACACACAGTCACGTCTGGTCCGTGCTACATCTGGCGTCCCTCAAGGAAGTAATCTTGGCCCGCTATTATTCACGCTTTTTATTAATGACTTTCCCCCTGCTTTAATGAACTCTCTAGTTCTTATGTATGCAGATGATGTAAAGCTTTGTCTTCAGTACAAATCCATCTCTGCCCAATGCAGTCTTTAGTCTGACCTTGATAACTTTCAAGAATGGTGTTTAGCTAATGATCTAATACTTAATGGATCAAAATGCAAGCATATGTCTTTTTATCGTTCTTGCCCTCTGCAAGCTACGTATTCCAATGGGATTGCTTTAGAAAAATTAACCCAGGTTAATGATCTCGGCATCCTATTATACATAAAACTTAAATTTGCCGACCATATTTTCTTAATGGTTAATAAGGCTAAAGGAGTCCTTGGTTTTATTAAATTCTTTTAAAGGTGGTCAAAAGAATTTAATGACCCATACATAACCAAAACATTATTCATTTCTTTGGTTCGTCCGATACTGGAGTACGGTTCATGCGTCTGGAGTCCCCAATATGGAGTACATCAGGACCGCATAGAATCCGTACAAAATAACTTTTTAATATTTGCACTTAGAGGTCTATACTGGGATGCAAATCTTCACCTTCCATCTTATAATAGTAGACTCTTACTCATAAACTTGCCTAGCTTAACAAATCGTAGGACAATGCTCGGTGTAGTCTTTCTGCATAACCTTATTAACGGGAATGTAGATAGCCAGCATTTACTAACACGTTTAAAATTTAACATTCCTAATAGAAGGACTCGAAACTTTAGTCCTCTGTTCCTTAGCCGTTGTAGTCCGACATATGCACTGCATGACCCTTTTGGGGTATTATGTTCGAACTACAATGGTCTCTACTCTATTACATCTCTTTCCTGTCCCTCTAATTTAAAATATAGAATTTTAAATTTCCTTACTAACTCCTCTAAGCTTTATGATGAATACAGGAATGCTAGCTGATGCTCTTATTGATGCACAAGCCATTTCCAAATTCTAAGAGACCGGTAAAAAAAAAAAAAAAAAAAAAAAAAACCGCCCGGAGCCGCTTCTCGGCATTAAGGCATAGGAAGCGCCGACACTTCTTCAAGGGAGCGGAAAAAATGCTTAATTATTGTGGGCAGGTGGACGCTTCCATTGGAAAAAGCACGACTTTAGCAACTAGCCGCTTGACGAGCCCTCGCGCGGTGCGGATGTCGATCACTCGGACATGGCCATCGGATTCTGGATACTTCGCGTCAACCCTGCCTAATGAGTTGCGTCTGCAACTTCTTCTTGTGGATGACAGATATTTTACAAGAATAGACGACGGACTTGACCAAATTCCTCACCCTTGGAATCCAGAATTTGAGGAAACTTGAGCTTGAATCGTCTTGAAGGGAAGCTTGACAAGGTTCAACAGTCGTTCCGTTATGAAAGTCGCTTCGGACCCTGAGTCTATCAGTGCTCGTGCCTGGAAGCTGCACCCCAAATGGCACACGTTGATTAGGGCCGTGCCCAGTAGGACGGCTAGCGAAACACACCTAAACATCCGACTGATCCTCTGAGCCGTTTGTGCTTCTGGCAGTCTGTGCGGGTCGAGCCCTTTCTGGCGTAGGCGGACTTGGAGCGGTGGCGAACGGATTGCCGCGGTGCACGAGGGTGTGGTGTCGGCTGTGACATGTGAAGCAGGTATGGGCGCTCGTGCGGTTTCGCTGCTGGTGCCCTCGGGCAAAACAGTTTAAACATAACTGCTTCCTCTGAATGTAGTCAGAGCGCCCATTCACGTCCATCCCATTACGTCCATTACGTCCACAGACGAGCGTCCAATCGTTTATCGAGCGCCCCTCGGTCGTCTGGGCCTCTAAGCTTTATGATGAATACAGGAATGCTAGCTGATGCTCTTATTGATGCACAAGCCATTTCCAAATTCTGAAAGACCGCGAAAAAAAAAAAAAAAACAAAGAAATTTCATATACGTCCGTCATTCTGAATTTACTCATTAGGAATGTCTTAAGATTATTTATCGGTATCATTGCTCTCTGTTGCAATGACCAGATCATCTACATATAAAAGCATATACATATTTTTTTAAGACATCCCCATTTTCTTTTAAATAGATAAATCTATCCACTGCAGAATTTGTAAAACCCATGCTTTTCAAAACATTTTCAAATGTCTCGAACTAGCATCGCGCTGCTTGTTTCAAACCATTGACTTATCAATTTACAGACTTTACCGTCTTCATATGGCACTCCTTCCGGAATCTTCATAAATATTTCCTCTTTCAAAATACCGTTTAAGAATGCCGTCTTAACGTCCATATGATGAACTTTTAAATTGAATTGATTTGCTATGGGTAGAATGAATCGAAAACTAGATATTCTTGCAACTGGAGCAAATGTCTCATCATAATCTAGCAGATACTTTTGAGTGAATCCCCGAGCTACCAATCTGGCTTTATATTTGATTTGCTTGCCGTGTTCATTTGTTTTTATAGTAAACACACACTTAAAATCACACACTTAATTTACTTTTGTGAACATTAGAGACAAATTTACCGCTTTTTCGTCATGAACGCATGATAATGCATAGAATGATTCAACAACGTGGTGCCTGCAAGGGGCAAATAACGCGCACCCTCAACAGTGCTGTGGAGTTTTTACAAAGATGTGAAAATGTGGAAACATTGCAATTCAAGCTGGAGCGTTTGGCCGCCACTTTCAACCACTTTATGGAGCTATATGAAGGAGGGATATGAAGGCCATGGATTGGACATACCCGAATACGAAGACAAGTTCTACGCCGCGCATGCTATTTTTAGTAACGCCATCAAGGACATGGGAGGTCAAGATCATGGACAGGACCAGTCGAACATTCTACTTTCAAGTACAGTGGAACGCCTATTTGAGGGACAAAACAACCTTTTGGAGAAAATTCATACTTCATCGGGAACTGTTGATTTAAGGTTTGAGAAAATTCGGATTCCCACATTTTCTGGTAAATATGAGGACTGGAGCCAGTTTAGTGATCTGTTCTTAAGCTCAGTAAATAGTAACGAAAAGCTCTCCAAGTGCCAAAAGTTTCATTATCTCAAATCATATCTGGAGGGAGAAGCACTGTCCCTAATTAAACATATTGCCGTCTGTAATGATAATTACCAAGACGCATGGGAAAAATTAGAAAATCGTTATAATAAAAGGTCGCTTATCGCTCGATCGTTTGTTCAGAATTTTTTATCGTTGCCAACCGCTAACAATTCGAATATTGCAGAATTACGCAAGGTAATTGACTCGGCCGACGAATGCATTCGAGGCTTACATGCGCAGAACTGTGACAGCCGCGATGTATGGCTCATTCATATTTTGCTGTCAAAGTTAGGTTCAGAAATTAAACAAGCTTGGGCCAACTGCAGTTTATCGGCCACTGAAGACGTCACCATAGAGGAGCTGTTCGCCTTTCTTTTCGCTCATTGTGATACTTTGGAGTCTTGTCAGGATTTACCCGCAATGCAACCCTCAAGACCACCCCAGAGTAGACGCCGCCAAGCCGCCTTTCACGCCAGTGGATCAACTCAGTCGTCTCGCGAATGTATATATTGCCAAGGACAGCATTCTATATATTCATGCAATGAACTCAAGGCACTGGATGTAGTCAGCCGCCGCACCTTCGCCAAGGATACAAAATTATGCTTCAACTGCTTGAGTCGATCGCATCAAGTCAGGGATTGTAATTCATCGAACACTTGCCGTCAGTGCAACGCTAAGCATCACACGTTAGTACACCCGATTGAAGCAAGATCGGTTCCTGTGGCACCTGCGCACTCGACTGCCGCTGATACGAATACTGCCGCTGTTAGCCATCATATTTTGGAGAGGGCCAACAATCCAGCCCTACTGCCAACTGTTGTCGCCAATGTAATTGACACATGGGGAAACGAGACCTCATGTAGGTTATTGCTCGATACTGGATCAACAATAACCATGGTATCTGAGTCCTTTATCCAAAGGATCGGAATTCCTCGCACGCATGCCCGCATTTCGGTAGTTGGTTTAGGTGCTAACCCGGCTGGTGTTAGCCGAGGTCGCGCTAGCTTCACCTTACTCTCAAGAACCACGGCTGCATCATTGGAAGTCCCTTGTCTAATTATGAGTTCTCTAACTTCTACGATTCCAGCTCAGCAGGTCAAATCAAATGCAACTATTTGGACCAAGATTCGCAGCCTACCGCTAGCTGACCCGACGTTTGGATCTCCGGGCAAAATCGACGTTATCTTAGGCGCTGATCATCTATGGAACTTATATACTGGACATCGCCGAGAGTTTGGTATCGAATACCCCATCGCACTGCATACTAATTTTGGTTGGGTTATTACAGGCAGCTATACTGATTGTAACGAAGCATCTACGCACGCACAAGTTTATCACGCTTATGAAGATTTGGATTCCTTAGTTCGCTCATTTATGGACATGGAACAAGTGCATCCGAGTAAAACAACGATAGACGCCAGTGATCCCGCCAAACAACATTTTCTGAAAACACATGCTCGTAGAGAAGATGGTGTTTATATTGTTCAATACCCATTCAAGGAGCCCCGCACGCCAATTGGCTCCACTTTGCCACAAGCTTTAAACCGCTTCGCCGCTTTGGAAAGGAAATTTAGAAGATTCCCCGCACTCAAACAACAATATGTGGATTTCATGGATGATTATTTAAATCGAGGACATATGGAATTGATTCCGGCTGCTGCAGGCGGTGAGGATCCCGCACGCTAAAACTATTTGGCACACCATGCAGTTTTTAAGCCAGATAGTACTACCACACGTTGCCGAGTGGTATTTGACGGCACTGGAACGGATTCCAAGGGTCATTCTCTTAATTCGCGACTGCATATAGGACCGCCTATTCAAAGGGACTTAATTGGAAAATGCCTTCGATTTCTTCAGCATCGTTATGTATTTTGTGCAGACATCGAGAAGATTTTTAGAGGCATTTTGGTGTCGGACGAACATACCCAGTACCAACGCATAGTTTGGAGGAAGAATAAAAACGCTACGCTACGACTGTTGACAGTAACATATGGATGAGCTTCATCGCCGTTTATTGCAGTTCGAGTTCTTAAACAGCTCTCGAATGACTATGCCGAATGGTATCCCACCGCTGCTGTCGTGCTCAACAGAGACGCGTACGTTGATGATATTCCTACTGGATGCGACAACATCAAGGATCTCATTGCACTCAAAGATGAATTGATTCTGCTTCTTAGCGAAGCTCAATTCAAATTGCGAAAGTGGAGCTCAAACTGTTACGCCCTTTTAAAGTCGTTGCCAAAGGAGATTTGTGAGTATCCACCAGAGGATTTAGAGGAAGACCGCTCATTTCAATTTGTTAAAGTCCTGGGATTGTGTTGGGAACCAAAACCGGACTATATTTTCTTCAAATTAGAAACCCCCACATTTACAACTGCTCTTACTAAACGAATATTGCTTTCAGAACTAGCCAAGATCTACGACCCGCTGGGTTTGCTTTCGCCAACTGTTTATTTATTTATTTATTTCGCCAACGGACAAATCCTTACATGGCTACATAACATAACAACTTACACCTAATAAATAAAACTACAAAATTAACAAAAACTTAATAAATGCCTTATTAACTTGCGTTTTAACACACCCTTATCAGAGCCCCACTCTGTTCGGAGGCTAGGCGGCAAAGAATTAAAATAAGAAAGAGCCCGCCCTATCGGCTCATTTAAAAGATAATTGGCCCTATGACACTTGACCCGAAAGGGGGCAAAGGTACGAAGATCCCTTTGAGGAACATCAAAATTAACCCAACAAAACCCAACAGAGTCCCAACAAAAAAGGACAATCAATGTTATCGACGATTAAATTATTTAAAAAAGTTAACGCTGCCAGTTTACGCCGATCCTCCAACGTGCAAACGTTCAGAAGAAGGCAACGGCTCTGGTATGAAGGAACAGGATCCTGAAACCTTAGAGGCAGAAGTGCAAATTTTAAAAATTTTTTCTGGAGTCGCTCAATTCTATTGGAACGAACTTTACACTCCGGGTTCCAAATGATTGAGGCATATTCCAGCCTCGACCGAATGAATGCAGCATAGACGCTGAGGCTCGAGTATGGACTTTTAAACTGGTTCACGTGCCTCTTAACAAAGCCCAGCATAGCATACGCTTTAGGTAAAATATAGTCTAAGTGACTCGAAAATTTAAATTTGCTGTCGAATAAGACACCAAGGTCTAACACCTCTTCTTTAGCTGCCAAATTATAATTATTGATGGAATAACCCGTACAGATTTCAAGAGACCGCCTACTGTAACGGGTAAACATACACTTAGATAAGTTTAATGGAAGAAGATTGCGGGAGCACCATGAGTAAACTCTGGATATATCCTCCTGTAACAAGTAACTATCACTAATGCAGCTAATCGATTTGTAGATTTTAAGGTCATCCGCATACATTAAAAAGTACGAGTGACGAAAGCATGACGAGATGTCATTAATGAAAATGATAAATAGAAGAGGTCCAAGAGATCTGCCTTGTGGAAGACCAGAGGAGGTGACAAATGGACTTGAGATAGCGTCTCCAATAGTAACGTGGCAAGGTCGGTCAGCCAGATAAAACTCGAACCAACTTAATAGGCAGGAATGAATACCTAACTTATATAATTTGGCCAGAAGGGCAGCATGACAGACTTTGTCGAAGGCTTTGGAGAAGTCGGTGTAAATGGCATCAACCTGAAATCGGTTTTCAAAAGCTTCAAAGCAGTGCTTAGAGAAGACCGCTAAGTTAGTGGTAGTGGACCTCCCAGGCAAAAAACCGTGCTGGTTGGGGGATATAAAATTGCGAGCCAGAAAAGTCAATTTTTTAGTAACTATCCGCTCCAGTATCTTAGCGACGTTGCAAATTTTGGCTATAGGTCGATAGTTGGTAACATCACACCTACTGCCACCTTTGTGAATAGGCGTTATAGAAGTAATCTTCCACCGGTGGGGGAATCTACCAGAAGAGAGCGAAAAGGAGAACAGCAGTTGAAGGGGAGTAGAAAGAGAAGCGATACTCCTCTTAAGAAAGAATGGGGAGATACCGTCCACGTCAGGTGTGAGCGACTCGGTCAAATGTCCAGTGGCTTCAACTAGGTCACCGTCCAAAACGTCCATGTTACTCACATTAAGAAAAGGCTCAATGCTAAGAAGAGTTTCATGATCACTCCAAGGAACCTTCGGCTCCAAGTTAGAGGCAAAGTATTTTGCAAAAAGATCAGAAACGCCCTGATCCGAGTCGGCTGCTAAATTACCATAACATATGGATGAAGGTATGTCCGATTTTGACTTTTTGCTGTTAACAAACCGCCAAAAAGCTTTAGGATTGGATCGAAGGCTAGCTTCGACATCGGATATATACTGATTGTAGAGGAACTTATTAAGGAAATAAAATTCCCGCTTAAATTGCCGGTACAGCTCTCCTGCTCGAGTCTCACCAGGAGTCAAGAGTCAATATAAATCGTTTGTAGTGCTTATCCCTTCCCTGCTTAACCTTTTGTATACCAGGGAAGCCTATAGGATCTTCGTACCTTCACAGGGGCATAAGTATCAATAATATTAAAAAGGGCAACCAAGAACTTAGTATAACAATCATCGATTGAGCCATCCGAAAAAAGGGAAACCCAATCAAAGGCTGAAATAGAGGCGTTAATAAGTGACACGTTAGTATCATTCAGATGATAATATGGAATGGGGGAAGCAGAAGGCAAAAAACTATAAAACTCAATATTAATTACCAACGGCTTGTGGTGCATATCACAAGGACTTAATGGTACATTGCATAATTCTACTTTACTATTAATCAAATTATTTAAAAATATAAGATCAAGAATTTTTTAAAAATCATTAAAAATATTATTTACTTGGGAGAGGCCCAGACTAAAAATATCATCTAAAACTACAATTTCATGACTCTGGTGAACGTTGCTAGGTAGCATGCAGGGAGATTCCGGGTCCCAAGACCAGACAATCAAAGCGGTAGGGTCCGACGTTCTAGCACAGACACTAGTGATGTTTTCCATATGCGCATGATATATACTAAATGCGCTGTTCGGAGGGATGTATGATGCAATGATGACGAACGGGCCATGGAAGCCCTGGATTGAAACCGCAAGCTGATCCAGTATAGGGTCGGCCACCGGAAGGCGCAGTGGTGTAGCCTGAAGAGATCGACGGATAGCGATGATCACACCTCCACCACGCTCACACTGGGTACTGAATGCATCTCGGTCCTTTCGAAAAACATGGTACAAATTAGGCTCGAAGAACTCAGAGGAGCTGAATTTGTCATTGAGCCAGGTTTCCACAAGGATGATTACATCAAAATCGCAGGCAGAAGAATTAAGGAATACCATCCGGGTCTTGGTTCTCATTCCCGATATATTTTGGAATAGAACTTTTAGGCTTTTATTAGGGTCCAAGGACGACGAGTAGCTACAGTCCAAACTGGGAATTGGACGGCAAGGCGGTGATGGTGAAAGTGCACTCCTGGTACTGGTGCATGTGGAGGCATATCCAATACGCATAGCTTGCAAAATAGCCGTCAAGGACACATAGACATTTCCATTAGACTCATCAGTAGACCTGCGAGAGTCCAGTAGCAAGGCAGATTCCGTGCTAGGTGAAAACATTAAGCCTTCATAGTCGGGCACATCCAAACGCAGCAAAAATCCACCCACACGTCCAAAACGTAAATAAACATCTTCCATCGGCGAAAAGAAAGCACCAGCGAATGGCCCAACGAAAAGAGATAAGATAAGCGATGCGCTGCCAACGTCTCGATTACCATCGTCTTGTTGTTGCTGGGCATCCACAAGTAAAGATAAGAAATAAACAACTCGCCTTGAAAAAAGTTGTTGTTGTTGAAGAATATCGATCAGCAAACGAAGCCAATTATTGGAGGAATTGAAGACAGTGTCAACCGTTACCATGAACGCCCACGCCGATTGTTGTTGGTAGCGCAGCAGAGAGCAATCGGGGTGACGAACTGCAGCTTGAGAAGATTAAAAAGTAACGGCGCCAGCGGCGCCGCTTACTGGGGGTTTTTTGAAGATTGCGAATGCGGTAAAGGTAGAATCGCCGGGAGGTCAATAACCTTAGCCGGCTCTCTATGAACAAACCGGCTGACTTTTACCGACATAGGCCAAAAATCGTCATTGAAGACTGTTGGGAAATTTTGCCCCGGAACTCCCAATTTAAAATTGACTAACTTGAGGGCGTTGATGTCAGCATCCTTTTTGATCAGCCTAGCACAGACTAAATCATTGGGCTCCACGTTCAGCTTATCTGCGACAAATTTGCACAGTGCATCCGGTTGGGTAGACGTCGCGAATTTACCCACATGAAGGTATTTCAAGGTGGGAAGCACTTGAAGTTGAGCGCAACTGGGAGCTTGTCCCACAATGCGCCTATTAGGGTTGATCCGCTTCTTCTTCTTCGGGACAGCCCCCTTAGATGCCGTTGGGGCCTGCCCCAGAGTAGCCTTTATGCTCCCAGTGCTGGTGGGCATAGCAGGGGGAGCAACAGCTTGCACCCCAGCCGAGGAGGCGCGTTCAGCGGGCACAGCCGCTCCATTTACCAGGGCTAGGTCAACTTTGGCATTAAGGCTTTCGAAGCGGGACTCCAGATCTAGAACTTTATGATTTAGCTCATCAATTTTGGAATGCGAATCATTTCCAATGACGCAGCTATCACATTGCCACATTAAGTTCGGAATGTTAATAAGTAGTTTTATAGCCTCCGAGGGCAAATCAACACAAGCGGTGTGATAGGCACGCCGGCAGATCGACGCGCACCGAACGGCCTCACACCCACGAAGTTGGGTAGCAGTAACTTCTGCACTGCACTCGGTGCAAACGAGAGGCGACATGAGCGAAAAAGTAGACGTCCGAACTCAAAGAAAGCTAGATGAAGACTGATGATGTTGTTTTTCTGAAGATCCTATTTCAAGATAGTTGGCTAAGTTCTGTCGATTGGAATGAAGTACTACCGCAGCAATTATATACACGATGGCAACAGTTTGTATCGGAAATGCATTTATTGGAAACTTCTCGAGTTCCTCGCTACATATCTGCACCACATCAAGAAATGGAACTGCACGGATTTGCTGATGCATCATCTCAAGCGTATGCTGCCGTCATCTATAGCCGCGTCGAAGTCAACAATGGATATGCTGTCAAACTGATTATGGCTAAAACTTGGGTAGCCCCTATTAAGCCTATCTTTATTCCGCGACTAGAGTTAAACGCAGCTCATTTACTCTCTAAACTGATTTATCTGGTCAAGCAATCATTAACTGTTCCTATTTCTAGAATCAATTGTTGGTCAGACTCTGAGATAGTCCTGCATTGTCTATCTTCTCCGCCTAGGACTTGGAACTGCTGAAACTGCTGAAATTCTAGAAGTTTGCCCACGCAGCTGCTGGCAACATATTCGAAGTGGTGATAATCCCGCAGACTGCGCATCGCGAGGAGTACTGCCAAATCATCAAATATGGTGGAATGGACCACCTTGGCTATCTCAGTCACGTTCAGCTTGGCCACCTGTTAAAGCTAAGTTTGTTCTGTCGACAGAAGAAGAGGCCTGCCTAGAGATGAAGGCTGAAACGAAAGTTAATCTACACATCTCCGACGACGGAAATTCGCTATCTTGTATGATCAACAAATCCTCTTCATGGTCCCGTTTATTAAGGATAGTCAGCTACTGCCTTCGCTTCGTTCATCGTCTTCGTGAGAGGAATCGACTTTCACCATTCCTATCGGCGTGGGAGCTACAATATGCACGAGCTAAGATCTTTACGCACGCTCAAGAGGAGTTCTTCAACGTGGAGTACAAGCAGTTAACTACCGGACAGCCATTGTCGAAGAAATCGAAGTTGATTCGCTACACACCCTTTTTAGACGAGCAGAGAGTAATGCGTGTTGGTGGTCGCATCGATAATTCTATAGCTACTTATGACGCAAAGCATCCCATTCTCCTTCCTAAGGAATCTCCAATAGCTGGTCTGCTAGTTCGCTATCAAAATTTTTTTTTTTTTTTTTTTTTTTTGTAATAGCAGGGTAATGTTTATTTAAAACTGTCCATTAGGGACAACCATTAAATTTTATCACGTAAACTTCACGTATAGATATTTTTAAATATTAATATGGTAGAAAAAAAAAAAATTAGAGTAGTAAGGGGAGGTCCAGCGGGTGTGTCCTTTTAAGTCTTCTGGGTTGCTCGCTGCTGTCCAGCAGGGAGCTGGCCAACCGGTTCGGGTGATTATGAAGCCTCTGCATGTAACGTGCGCTGCTTCTTTGTATCTCGTCCTTGACCCAAGGGAAATTGAGAACCTCGTGGATGGTGCGATTGTCATGATAGACGTGGGCCCCAGTGGCGATTCGAAGGGCTCTATTTTCGAAAGCTTGCATAGTTCGGACATTCGTCTTGCTCGCAGTTCCCCAGAGCTGTATGCCGTACGTCCAGATAGGGCGTATTATTGCCTTGTAGATGAGGAGTTTAGTGGAAGTTCTCAGCTTCGATCTCCTACCCATAAGCCAGTAGAAGGATCGAAGTCTTTGAATAGCCTGTTTCCTCTTCTTAATCAGATGGGACTTCCAGGTGAGCCTCCTGTCTAGGGTGAATCCCAGGTACCTGGGATTGTCTACCTGTGGGATTGGAGAGCCGTTAAGGTTAACTGGAGGGCAGTTGCCTTTGCAGAGAGAAAATGTGGAGGCAGTGGACTTCTCATTATTGACGGCAATGTTCCATCGCTTTTGCCAGTCGCTGAGCAAGTCAAGCTGCAATTGCATCGTATCGGCTGCCCCCAATGCGCTATCGGCGGTGGTAAGGAAGGTGGTGTCGTCTGCATAGGTTGCTGCGAGCAGGTCAGGCCTCTGAAGAACAGGGAGGTCGGCCGTGTAAGCATTGTACATCAACGGGCCAAGAACGCTGCCTTGTGGTACACCAGCGTGAGCTTCTCTAATACCGGAGATGGCCTCGCCACATCTAACAGCAAATTTACGGTCTTCCAAGAACGACTTTAGGAACTGGAAGTATGGTCGGGGTAGGCCAGTCTTTAATTTATATAGAAGACCGGGATGCCAGACTCGGTCAAACGCCTGCTTCACGTCCAGCATGACGGCCATGCAGTACTTCTTGGTTTCAAACGCGTCCAGGATGCACTGCACTACCCGATGGCACTGCTCTGGCGTATCGTGTCGCCGCCTGAAGCCAAACTGGTGGTCAGGGATCAGTCCAGCCTCGTCAAATACTGGCAGTGCTCTGCTTAAAAACACTCGTTCAAGTATTTTGGAGAGCGTTGGTAACAAACTTATTGGTCGGTAGGACGAAAGGTTTGCTTCGGGTTTCCCGGGCTTAGGTATCATAGTTACCTGGGCACGTTTCCATGTGGACGGGAAGTACCCTATCTCCAAGCATCTATTATAGATCCTCGTAATTAGCTGAATGCTTGGAGGTGGTAACATTTTTAATGCAATTGCATTGATACCATCATCGCCCGGGGCCTTGTTGTTGCTCATGATGGTTATAAGCTCAGCTGTTTCCTCCTCAGTCACTGGTGGTATTGGATCGGCGTCCCTAGAAGGCTCGGCTAGCAGACGGGCAGTTTCAGCAGCGTCCTCCGGTGAGCAGCGATCGAAAGGCGTAAAGACACCTTCGAGGTGTTCGGCGAAAGCGTTGGCCCTGTCCATCTCCGATCTGCACCAGCTGCCGTCGGTTCTTTGTACAGGTGGGATCCTTTTCAGCGGCTGTCTGATAGATTTGGTGACTCGCCATAAGTTATGTTGAGGGTCGCCTGGCTCAAGTTGTTCGACGAACCCGTCAAAGGCCTGCTTCCTTAGTCTTGCCAGAGTTTCTGTCAGACATTTGGTCGCTCTATTGAAGGCGGTTTTGTCCAAAGGATTCCTTGAGAGCATCCACACTCTTCGGAGTCGTCGCTTTTCAAGTTTGAGTTCTTCGACTTCTGGGCTCCAAAAATGGATGTCCCTGTCAGTGGCTCTTGGGCGGTTGGAGGGCCTTGGTGCTGCTTCAGAAGCTGCCGCCTGAATATGGGCTGTTAACTCTTCTACAACGGTGTCGATGTCAACCGGGGAGTCAAGTGTCGGGCTGGGGTCGGTAACGTTGTTCAGGTAGGATTGGTATTTGTCAACGTCTGTTGTCTTGTAAATCAGCTTTTTGCGGGCTGACCTGAGCAAGGCTGGGGTGAAAAGTGACACGGCAAAGGCGCTGTGGTCCGAGAAGAGGTCTTCTACTTCTCTCGCTTGAATTCCGGCAGAATCCAGTCCTCCGGAGATGGCGAAGTCTAGCACATCAGGGATTTTGTGGGGATCCGTAGGCCAGTATGTGGGTGCACCGGTTGCGTGACAGCTCAAGATTCGGGACTGAATCTGCCTGTATAGGGCCGAGCCCTTTGGGTTCGTAATCCTGGAGCCCCACCAGGGGTGTTTAGCATTAAAGTCCCCTCCGATTATGAACTTGGGGCCGAGGCAATCCAGTAGCAAGCCGAATTCCTGTTCGTGGATGTTGTGCCTGGGGGGGCAATATGCTGCGGCGATTGTTATGTCACCGTTGGTAGTGGAGATTTTAATTTGGGCACATTGTACCCAGTCTTCGCACATGGCTGGAAGTGCCTCATACTTGATGCAGCTGCGAATAAGGATGGCCGCGCCCCCGCGACCTCTACCGTTCGGGTGGTTAGCGGCAATGAGGATCTGTTGGTAAAATGCGTTTCTGATATGAGGAGAACGTCTGCTTGGAGGGTCTTGCAATATAGCTCGACCTCTGGCCTTCTTTTTACCAGGCCGTTAGTATTCCATATGGTTATATTTAATTGCGTATGCATAAGGATTTGCAAACGGTGGCCATCATTTGGGCTATTTGGCTCAAGACCTTCTCCATCATGCGCTCAAACATAGATTCCATCCTAGCCGTTAGGGCGTCCATTGGATTACTTGAAAGACTGGGATCGGGATTGGGGTTGGAGTCAAACTGTGGTGCTCCGTTTTTGACTGCGCTAGCATAGCTGATGTTAGGGTTAATTTTGCTGAATTGAGGTTGCTGGCGTCTTGGGGCAGCCTGCTTGGGGGCGAACGTGCTCTTTGCCTTTTTGTAGGCTGGACAGCCCTTGTAAGAGGCCGCATGTGATCCGTCGCAGTGGAGGCAGACTGCTGGTTCACTGGCAATTTTGGTGCATTCGGACGATGGGTGCCTATCTCCACACTTTACGCATCTGTACTCCAGATGGCAGTACCGTTTCGTGTGACCGAAGCCCTGGCAGCGATGGCATTGGGGCACATCGTCGAATTTTTTTGGTGGCTCAACCGTAACCACCGTGCTGCATAGCCGCTTGACTTGAAAGGCCTCCTTGTTGTTTTTGGCTGGCTCGAGGTTAATAAAGAAAATGTTTAGTGGCTTCTTTGTACCTTTTTGCATAGGATTGTGTATATCCCTGACTTTGTGTCCATGGCTGCTGAAACCCACCTTAATATCCTCCGGGTCGGTGGAGAAGTGGAGGCCTTTAACGACGATCCGATAAGCGCGCTCGTCTCGGGGCTGGAATGTGTGGTATCGATGGTTATTTTCGCTCAGGAACTTTTTCAGAGTTGAGTAAGTATCCTTATCTGGAGTCATGACGCAAATTGTGTTGTTAGTGCTTGCTTTGTAGGTCACTTCAACATCCCCGCCTAAGAGGTGGGAAATGTCTTTGGAAAGGCCCTTGATGCTGGATACGTCCGGGATAAAAATTGGGGGCGGTTTGAAGATTTTCGCCGTTTTTACCGCAGATTGCTTGGTTTTCTTATCATCTTTTTTCTTCATAACGTCAACCTCCATGTCGCTGGCACGATCTTCATCGTCTAAATCAGAAAGAATTGCATAATAATTTTTTTCAATATTAGCTTTAAGTGCAGCTCTGGCTGCTTCGCTGGTGGTAGGTTCGTCTTCCATAATGGGTTAAGTTGGTTTCGCCCGAGAATGGCCGCAAGATTAAGTAAATAAGAGTGGTTTTATATTTTTTTGGTGGTTGGAAAAAAAATTTAAATTTTTCTTTTTATTTTTTAACAAACAATAAAACGATGCTTTCCCGCTATCAACATGCTGCATTGTTACACGCTGGAGTCGAATACACGTTTCATAGTCTACGCCAAAGGTATTGGATTCTAGGAGCTCGGAACCTCGTCCGCAAAACTGTATTCAATTACAGAACTTGCTTTCTGCAGCGAAGACACACGAGTTCTCAACTTATGGCTGATTTACCGGAGTTTCGAGTTCAACCCGCCCGTTGTTTCCTGCACACTGGATTGGATTATGCTAGACCTGTGTCAATCAAAACATCGACAGGCCGCACACCAAGATTTGGCAAAGCTTGGTTTGCAATCGTTGTCTGCCTATCTACAAAAGCGATTCACATAGAATTGGTCAGCGATTTGACGACATCCGCCTTTATAGCCGCTTTCAAACGTTTTTGGTCTCGACGTGGACCTATATCGGATTTATACTCGGACAATGGAACGACTTTCCATGGAGCCAAAAGAGATTTAGCTGAAATGCAACGAATGGCAATAGCTCAAAGTCAAGATGCAGAAATTTCAAGCTTCATGGCCAGCCACGAGATTAATTGGCATTTCATTCCGCCATCTGCTCCCCATTTCGGAGGCATTTGGGAGACTGGTGTGAGATCCATAAAGCTGCACTTAAAACGAGTCATTGTCAGCAGTGCCTTGACATTCGAGGAGTATTCGACCCTGTTAATTCAGATTGAAGGGCTTCGGAACTCTCGCCCTTTAGGCGCACCTAGCGATCACAGTCTTAACCCGCTAACTCCTTCTCTTTTTTTAACAGGTCAGCCTCTCACTTCGGTACCAGAACCATCTTTCCTGGATGTAAACATCAACAGACTGCAGCGCTGGAGACAACTACAGGCCAAGGTTCAAGGTTTGTGGAAACGTTGGAATCTCGAGTAACTCAGCACGCTTCAACCTCGCACGAAATGGCATCAAGATGCTCCAAATGTTGCCGTGGACACACTGGTTGTGCTGAAGGAGCCCAATCAACCGCCAAGCAAGTGGATGCTAGGACGAGTCACCGAAGTTCATCCTGGCCAGGATCAGAGGGTCCGGGTGGTCACCGGTAAAACCGCCAAGAGAATCTACAAGCGCCCTATTACGAAAATTGCTGTGCTTCCTTTGAACTGAACCGTCGTTCAGGGGGGCCGGTATGTTGAGAAATAGTTCGTCTTTATTTTGCATTTAAATAGTATAAAAACCATAATACAGTCCACTATTCATAAACACGTACCTTCAAGAACTTCTTGTCTATTCTTTGAAATTCGTATTCTCTTTGAATTAAATTCGACTGTCAAATCTGCAGATTGCATTTTCCTGACGGACAGAAAGTTTTGGGGAACCCATTTGCAGAAAAGAACATTTTCCAGTGTAATTTTTTTATTAAGATCGCTGAAAAGTTGGACTGTTCCCCTTGCAGAAGCATATATGTATGCACCTTGCTTTGCAATTGCAATCTCGATTGGTGTGTCCAGGGTAAAATAAGTTGAAAATAGATTTATATTGTTGATCATGTGATCAGAAGCTCCAGAGAAGCTATATTATTTCTGCCCTGCCCTAACATGCATGCAAAGGATCTACCTGTTTCGACATTAGCAACTTGGGCTTGTTTTTCTTCATCTTTATTTTTTTAAGCCTTGAAAAAAATAAAATCTTTCTTTAAGTGACCCTTCCTACCGCATTGATGACATTTTAAATTGAATTTAAAGTTTTTTGAGGATTTGGCCTTAAAGATTGATTTCAGATGCAACGCCTTTTGTTTTTTATCATTTGGAGATATAGCTTGAAGTACTTTATTGCTTATATTCCTGCTTATAATCTTAACATAGTTTCATGGTCGACGGTTTTTAACAAATTTTTTTTTTCTATAGCTGTCACAACCCCATCATAAATAGAAGGTAATGTTCGAAGAAGGTGAGCTACCTCCTCGATTTTTGCTCCCGATGACATTAATTCGCAGATTACACAGCCACACAAAACAAAATATTTTTTCGGGTCTGGAGGTCAGACCATGTTTGAATTCGAATCTGAATCTGAATTCGAGGTTTAAAAAACTCCAGAATGTCAGGGTTACGACACAACCTCAAAAACTACAGTAAGACAATGGAAAGGTAATCGAAGGGGGAGGGGCAATCAGCACGCCGCGCAGGCGTGCCTTAGAAAGTGTGGCGGGGTGAGCAGCAGCGCACAGTGGTCCGGCTTCTATGAAGAGAGCGGCCAAAAATACTTCTAGTTGAGATAGGGACTGGAAACTTGGCACAAAATATTTATATTCTTATTCTAAAATAATATGTTAAAATCAGCCAGATCGGGCAACTATATCATATAGCTGCCATATAACTGATTGATCGAAAATGCTATAACTTGGGTGTTTTTACAGTTAGAGAGTTCAGTTTTTTAAAGAATGCTATATTTGACAAAATAACCCGACCTACCAAATTTCATAAGGATCAGCCGACTATATCCTATAGGTGCCATATAACAGATTGATCGGAAATGATATAACTTCGGTGTTTTTAAGGGGTTATATACAGTTGTACCGCGCAAGAATATGGAATTTTATCGATTTTTTTTTGACACCATAAAAAATATTTATGAAAAATGTTTTACCGACGTTGTTTAGTACATGTTTCTGGGTACCTAATTAAATTTTTTCATAAAAAAATATTACATAACAAAAATGTTATAGCCGAATTCCCGAATCGTTTTTTTTCGATGGTGTCTTGCGGTGGACAGGATTTCTCGAAAACGGTTCATCCGAAATCCAAAATTCAAAAAAGTTTAGTTAGTATATTGTATTGTCTAGTCCGTGAACGAAGGATTTTTAAAAATTTTGATTAAAAAAAAAATGGCGACGTTTTTAACAAAAAATGTACTTTTTTAAGGTTAAAAAAATAAGATTTTCGTTTTTTGTGCTTTAAAAAAGGAGTTTTCAAAAAAATGGAAAATCCCTCGTTCACGGACTAGCTAATATCATAATAAATAAGTGGTCAAAATTTGGCGTTGATCGGATTAGTAGTTTTTTAGTAATCGTGTCCACCGCAAAGGTAATTTCCCAAAAAAAAGATTCTGAGATAACCGCGTTTGAAGTTTCAAGTTTGTTCAAGTTTTATATGCAGATGGTGCGCTATAAATAGCTACAGCTTCGGTTCTAATGCTCCGATCATTATGAATTTTTGTGAGAGTATTCCCAATAGAATATACTTTAAGAATATGCAATAAAAAAAAAACGATTTTTTCATATATCACAACTGTATATAACCCCTTAAAGCTAGAGAATTCTGATTTGGTACGAATGCTATTTTTGGCAAAATAATACAACATGCCAAATTTCATAACGATCAGCCGACTATATCCTATAGCTGCCCTATAACTGAAAAAACGGAAATTACCCAACTTTCATGTTAAGATGGTGTTAGTATTTTTACGATATTAGACACATCGGCAAATTTCGGCAGCTAATTTTAAAATATTTAGTAACCTAAAATAAGACGATCACAAAAACATACAAACCAAGTTCTGGGTTTTCTTGGAACATAACTAAAAGTCTAACTAAACATAAAATATACTTTAAAAAAATACACAAAAAAGGGTTATTCGATGAAATTGGTTTTACGAAACAACTTTTTCAGGAAAGTTAATTATTAATATCTCAATTTAAAGTAAATACCTTCAATTTCATAATTCATGTTAAATTATTCAAATCGGAGCACTGCAGCGTACGTCTGATCACTTTAAAGAGCGAATTGAAAGAGAGAAATAACTTCCAAAGCGCAGCTGCGTTGCCAAAATGAACACGTGTTCACGATTACAAATCTATTTTTAGAAAGTACCGTTAGATTTCTAGTAAAAGCCGGTATGCCAAAGAGAAGTTTGGACTTTTAAGAGACAATTTTGATACATTTTGCTTAAAAAATATGTCATCAAATTTTTTGATTTTTGGCCTCTGACGGAACCACCGTGTAGCGGTGGAGCAAGGAGCAAAGGGGGGTTGCGAAGCAGAGTGCAGCGGGCCCTGGAAGCCCACCGGTGCACCTCATAGCAGCAGCAGATATCCATGGCCAGGAGAAACGAGGGGCCACGGACGGCGACCAGGAAGCAGGATTAACGGAAGGAGCAGAATCCGGGAGAATTGAAGGGCGCTCCAGTGAGTATAAAAGGAGGCCCATTCGAGCGGATCGGGACGAGTCTTTTGGAGAGTCCGCCATTCAAGTGTTAGAGCGTTTCTAAAAAGGATTCGGTTTGTTTGACTTGAAGGACCGTTTTTGGAGAGTCCGACAGCCAAACGCAAGGAGAGCGAAAAGAACAAGTGAGGTGAGGATCCGTTGCTGGACCTTCCTCTACAAACACAGGCGTACGCCTTACCGACTCCTGTAATCGCAACCAACAGGCGTGGTCCTGCGACACAAGGATAGGCCGACTCGGGATCGCACGCCCGGCATACATAAACGTAAAGGACGAGACACGATACAAACCCCGGGTGCTGTAGTCGAGTTGGGCCATTCGCGAACACGGCAGGTAGCCTTGTAAGGAAGCGAGGGAAGGATAAGTCTGGCGTATGCCTTACCGACTCCTGAAATCGCAACCAACAGGCGTGGTCCTGCGGCACAAGGATAGGCCGACTCGGGAACTCACGCCCAAGTCAAAGACCGAGGGAGAGCACCCCGGTCACCAGCACCGGTGTAGCGGGAGCGCGACGCACAGTCAGTAACTTCCAATCCTGGCTCGCTAGCGCGTATGCGCGGTGAATCCCACACTCAAAATAAAATTTAGCCTAAAATTTAGGAAAATTATGACTTATTTTCAGGAACTATTTTTTTAATAATAGAAAGGCTCACCATAAAAGAAACTAACCCTAAAAAATAGAAAACTGTTTCTACAATATAGAAATTTTTTTCTAAAATGCACAGTGTTACCTTTTAATTTAGGTAACCCTAGAAAAAAGAAATATTTGGTTTAATATAGATATTTTTTATATTTTATATCTCTGTCAATGGTCGGCACCCAATATATTGATATGATAACGCATTAGTATTAGTATAGCAGAAAGCAGAAAGTAGGCTGTGAGCATGAAGTTTCACACACTTACACTGTGTGTGTGGCAGAGCACGGGCAGATAAATGCAGACTAATCTATATTAAATTTTATATATAAAGTTTAAACATGTTGAATACAAAAAAACATGTTAAGAAATAATGTAACGATATTTGAACTATCAAATATCGCACAAACAACGGAGTCTTCCATCTATTTAAGTCTTCCGTTTATTTAACAAGTGCTGATGGATTCCTTGCTGAACCAGATAAACTGAGAAGCGTTTGCTTCTTTTTTTGCTGGTAAGTTACTAAAAAGGTTACTAATTTAATAAGTAATTTAATTAAATTACTAATTTAATTAAACTAGAGCTACTTGTGGAAGTGCATGATAGATCTTAACATCGGCAAAAAGCCAGAAGGGGTGCTGTATATGGCAAAATTTATAATTTAAAGGCTAAGAAGAAAAAGTTATCAACTAGTTAATTATGGTAATATGGCTGATGTTCAATAGTGAAGAGGTGAAGCCTAGCCTTGTGAAGAGGTCAACGAAAAATTGGATCTTACTTTTGAGTGGCGCAAAAGTTTTTTTTTCCCATTCTTAAGCAAAATTTTGAACACAAATTGGTTTTTATGTTTTATGTTTTTTATACATTAATTTTTCTTTATTTAATGCATTTATTGAATAAATTCTTAGATTGTGGTAATTTTTTCTCTCATTTCTTAAATGAGTTCCAGAGTTTTATTTTACCAAAAACATTCCCCTAACATATCGAAGGTAAAAAAGCATTAATTAAACTACCTTAAAACATGTTTTACAACATTCACGATTAAATAGTATTTTGATATATTTATATCGCAATATTAATTGACGTGATTTTTTCACAGATAAAAAGTACGCACATGATTCACGCTATTATAGTCCCCACTAAAAGGGGGAAACGTGGTGCTACTGGAAATTTAAAAGTCATATATACAATTGAAGATTCGAGGGTCAAATTTATTATATACCATAAATAAAGTCTTATAAAGTCTTCTTATTTTGTGGGAAATTTGCCCTATATTTTAGAAAGGGAATGCCATTCATTTTAAAAAATTTTACCCTAAATTTTATGACGCGGTGCCATTCAAGACAAAAATAGGGCGAATTTCTAAATCTTAGGGTTAATAAACCTGGCACTGGCGTGTATACTCGGTGTCCCGGTGTAGCGGAGGCGGCAGTCTGCATACAAATTCCCAATCCTGGCGCTAGCGCGTATGCGCGGTATCCAGGTGTAGCGGGGGCGACAGTCCGCAGCCAACTTCCAATCCCGGCCCGCTAGCGCGTATGCGCGATGGATTCCTGGAGTAGAGGAGGTGCGAGGTCGCGGCCAACTCCCAATTCCGGCCCGCTGGCGCGTATGCACGGTGGTTCCCTGAAGTAGTGGAGCGAAAGAGCACTGCCAATCGTTTGACCAGTCGCAGTCGACCCAAGGGTGTGTTTTTCAGAGGTAGGAAGGCCCGCGTGTGGCCAGCGAAAGGGCGACGGAGTCGCCAGTAGCGCAGCAAGAGGAGTAGCATCGGCGACGAAGTAGCGGCGGCGTGTCCCGAAACAACCCACAGAGGACGCCAACGACGGAGCCAGCAGAACCAGGAGGAGCAACAAGACACGGAGCGGGATTGAACGAAAACCTTTGTTTTTGGAAGAAGAAATCTCTAAATAATGAGTGTGGAAATCTTTAGCTGTTTGTTTTATCTGGGCTTGGGCAATCACGTCGAATCTATAAATTCGGTGGAACGGATCCGCAAAACTCTGTGAGCTAGCCGCGGTAAATTGTGGCGAGCGGAAACAGAAAGAACAGTTCGTTACAGCACTAAGAGATTGACTTGCTGAATTACGATCAAATAGTAACTTCAAAATAAATGAATTTTGTTATTTTTATATTTCCTCATGGCTCACAGCGCTTCAGATAACTTTATAATACATAAGTCTAGAACTGAGTAAATTTTGTACAGAAATTATAAAGTCATTTGGTGGCAAAACAACGTTTGCCGCGTCAGCTAGACAGGTAATGACGTTTGGGGCTAATTGCTTTTCCAGCTGTGCTCAGTACGTGAATACCAAAACTGCAGAGTCGTTCAAGAAGCAGCACCCACGCGCTGTAAAGTGCATCCTGGAGAAAGAAGCCATCTTCCTCGCGCGTCGCGTCCACTACATTCATCTTCAGAGCAGATTCCTTTTTCGAATTCCTGGTGTTGTAGCGCCTCCCTGCTGCCGCAAAAGATTCCAGAAGTAAGAATGAAATAAGAAGTCGGGGGCGTCTTCGGGGTAAATTCAAAAAACGCGTTCAGCTTTATTCCGCTACTTACAAGAGATTGACTTAACTAGCACAATAAAATGACGATCGACGATTACCAACGAGCGAGAGAGAGTGCACAGAGGGGCGAGTGCGGATGCGCCCTTCAGCGCGGATGCGCTCTTCAGCGCAGGTGCGCTCTTCATTGAGGGTGTGCTCTTCAGCGCGGATGAAGCTCCCTCCTTTTTACGGCTGGTGACAGGCTCCGGTCACGACCCATCCAAACACTGTGCTCTGGGCCACTGGCACCCCGTCCTGGATCTTCAGGAAGCCCGGCTGCATGATCCGCGGGTACATATCGGCTCCCAGGACGACGGAGATCGTCGCTGGCAGATGGAATCGCTCATCCGCCAATATCACGCCTCGGAAGTGGGCACGCACGACCTCGCTCAGCTCTCGGGACGGCGTACGAACGCCCACGTGAGGCTCAATCTTAAAGATGACCTCTAGCCAAACGCTATCATCGGTCTTTGACCCCACGGTGGCTGAACACACTTGTTCGTTGGTAGTGGTAGTGGTAGTGGTAGTGGGCAGCCGGAAGCACGCCGCGAGCGAGGCGTCGATGCAGCTCGTGGGCGTGCACGGGTCGATGAGGGCCCCCGTGTCGAAGATCCGGGTCCCGGTGTCTATGCGCACTAGTGCAGTCGGCAGTACGTTGACGCTGTTCCGCTGCAGCAGCGACGAAAGGGTGGGCGCAGAGCGCCGGGAAGTCGGAGGCCGTGGATCGGCTTGTGAGTGCCGGAAAGTGGCGGACGAAGGCCGAGAAGCAGCCGAACCGCGCCGGGAGTTGGCGGACGACGGCCGAGCGCCAGCTGAGACACTCCGTGTACTGTCTCCCGCGCTCCGTGACCGGTGCTCCTCGTGACGTGCCTTGCGCCGAGCCCGCGGCTTCTCCACGAGGTGCAGCAGCGTGTGTTGATCCTGACCACACGTCTTACAGCCGTCCCGATGCCGACACGATCCGTCGGAGTGCTCGTGGGCCAGGCAGCTTGAGCAATACCGGTCCACAAGAGCCGTCCGGAGCCGCTTCTTGGCATTAAGGCGTAGGAAGCGCCTACACTTCTTCAAGGGATGGATCCCATTGCAGACTCGGCATCGGTAGGATTGTATACCTCGAGTACATCTGCTCTCGAGTGACTGGGAGCTGCATGGGCGTGGCGACATCGTGTTGACTATGGCTGGCGGAAATATGATGAAGGAACAAATGACGTTATCAGAATCGGTGTTTGGAACTACGGGCGGAGCTACGAGACAGCACAATGGACAGGAGCATTGGAGCGGAAGAAATGTTAATTATTGTGGGTAGGCGGACGCTTCCAACGGAAGAAGCACGACCTTAGAAAAGGGCCGCTTGACGAGCCCTCGCGCGGTGCGGATGTCGATCACGCGGACATGGCCATCGGATCCTGGATACACCGCGTCAACCCTGCCAAAACGCCACACATTAGACGGAAGGTTGTCCTCCTTGATGACGACTATATCCCCAACGCGGAGATCCCTCGTAGGGGCTTGCCACTTATTCCTCTTATGGAACTCCTTTAGGTACTCTTCCTTCCATCGCAGCCGAAATTTGCTCTGAAGAGCCTTGAGGTGTTGCCAGCGATTAATGATGGAAGTGGTATCCCCCATTTATCTCGGGTTCGACCGTGGCGAGAAGTGGGTCTCTCACAAGAAAGTGCCCGGGTGTAAGAGCCAACAGATCAGCAGGGTCTTCGGACATTGGCGCGAGTGGCCACGAATTCAGGCACGCCTCGATTTTCGCCAGGAGAGTAGCCAGCTTCTCAAAGGTGTATTTCCGCGTGGCGGTGGACTTGTAGAACAAGGTCTTAAAGCTCTTGACGCCTCCTTCCCACAGGCCCCCCATGTGGGGAGCTCCCGGAGGAATGAAATGCCAGAGAAGCTGCTGGTGACTAAAGGCACCCGTCACAGCCCCTTTTAGGCTCTAAAGAAAATCGCGGGATAGTAGGGCAGCTGCCCCCACAAAGGTCTTCCCGTTGTCGGACTGCACTTGTGGGGGGCATCCTATCCGGGACACGAGCCGTGCGAAAGCCGCCAGAAATTTCTCGGTCGTAAGGTCCGACGTTGGCCGTCAGCCAACGGGTACAACAGGGGGACCTACGCGCAAGCAATTGCGTGCCGTAACTGTGTACACCGCTGGTAGTGCGACTATACTCTCCACGTGAGGGCGGCTGGTAACAGGTCCCGGTAAGGTCATGTCTCTGCCGAGGATGCTGGCTAATGGTAGTCGGGCGGGGAGAAGAACACTCCCTTCCTTAAATTACCCCAATCCAAGGTGGAACAGCATATGCCGAAGGATGCGTGTCCGAGGGGGGGCTCGGACGCTAATATGCGAACTCTGGGGGACAGGCCGACCTCCCAGTTTTAACCAGGCTTATCGTGACAAGCGGGCTATGTCATGATGGACGAACCCCTTCCCGCCTACTCGTGGGACCAAAATATGAACACTTTACCTAATAATAAAAACCAAAGCGGAGAGCGGAACTCCCTAAAAAAGACCGGAAATGGGGCCAACGGCCCGTCAAACTCCAAGGCCCTCAAAAGCCAAGGAGTTGCTGAGATGGAGAAGTCCCCCATAGAGGGACAACATCTGGAGGCGGGACGCGCCGGTGCGGTGGAGGTTGCCAAGGCAACTTCTTCCAAAGCGGGGCTAGCTATGGGACCACCGAACGGTGTGGAGAGGAAGACCCCAGGGTCAACCTCTAAACCAACCGGCGGAGCCCCTAAGGCGAACCCTGGTCCGGAAGCGTCTCACTCGACGCAGCGTAAAGGGTCCTACAAGGACAGAAGAAGAGCAGCCTTCATTCTGATGAGGGCGGACCCATCGGCCGAAGCCAACCCGGACCAGGCCGAGATTATTAAGTGGGCAAGGGAGATCCTACCCGACTTCAATCCGGAAAAGGCGGGAGAAAGGCTGGATCCGAAGAGACGAACTGGGTCAGACCCTGCCCCCCAGGCCAAGAAGAGGAAGGCCCAGCCGCAGCCGCCCAACCGCTCGTTCGCTGAGGTGACGAAGGGAAGAACCCTAATTGGAGTCCTGGACAAGGGCTCCAAGGATGGGCTCATCCCCAAGGAACTCTGGCGACGAGTGGTAAACGAGTTGCATGGGCGCTTCGTGGAGGAGATGCTGCGAAGTGGAGGACCCCCACCAGAATGCGAAGACGCAGGATGGTACCAGGGTAGCGTCAAGGTGATTGCTTGCCAAGACGCGCGGTCGGTAGAGACTTACAAGCGGATGGTTGCATCGCTTGGAGAGGTCTACCCTGGAGCTAAGCTGGTGGCGGTTGACTGGGACGAGATCCCCAGCAAACCGAGGGCGCGAGTGTGGCTCACAGAAAAGCCAGCCGACCCTAAGACCATCCTGACAATGCTTAGGATGTGCAACCCGACGCTCCCCACGGCGGACTGGAGAGTCGCCAAGGTCGAGGAGGCGGTGGGACTGCGGAGGCAGGTCGTCCTCACACTAAATGAGGAGACCGTAAAAGCCCTGGAGAGGACGGAGCACCGGCTAAAGTACGGATTCGAGCATGTCTCGGTCCGTATCTATAAATCTGATGTGAAGGCCAAGCCAGGAGGTACAGCTCTGGAGGCAGACACACAAGAGCCAGACTTGGAGGAGCCGACCGAAGAGGGGCACCCAGAGGGAATGTCGGATGAGGAGGAGGACATTCTAGAAGGGTACACCTCGGAGGAAAGCGACTTGGCAAGGGCGCTTGGTGGTGTCGGAATGGAGGAGGACTCCCTGCTGGGCTCCGAGACGGAGGCAGAGATAACTGTGGTGGAGGTTTGTAAGGATGTCCCTGACGATCTTACAAATAAACCTCCACCACAGTAAAGCAGCGTCAGCTGCCCTCCTTCTCCACCTCGCCGAAAGTGGAGCAGATGTGGCCCTCATCCAGGAACCCTGGATCCTAGGAGACAGGATTCTTGGGCTGGGGGCGTCGGAGTTCAGGCTCTGTAAAGCCAACACTACAGGTAAAAGGCGAGCCTGCATCCTCGCAAAAAAGAACCTTAACCTCTTTTTGCTACCCAATTTCAGCAATGAAGACCACGTAGCCGCAGCCGTAGAGAGCCCAAATGGCCCTCTAAGGATATGTTCGGCGTATATGGGCCACGACCAGGAGGCCCTTCCCCCGCACCCACTGATCAAACAGCTGGTGGAAGACAGCAGGAAGCACAAGATCGACCTGATCATAGGTTGCGATGCTAACGCCCATCATCATCAGTGGGGCAGCACTGACACAAACGAGAGGGGTGAGTCAATTTTTGATTTTATCCTAGGATCCAATCTTTTGGTGGGTAACAGGGGTACCGAACCCACCTTCATAGTCAAGAACAGAAGGGAAGTACTTGACGTCACTCTTTACTCTGAATCACTAGCAGACAGGATTGTTAGATGGGGAGTCCTAGAGAAACACTCATTCTCAGATCACCGCTACATAGAATTAGTGATCAACTTCGAGAACTTTAATCGACTAACGGTACGCAACCCAAGAAAAGCGAACTGGGAGTTATATAGAAAGAAGCTAGATAGTTCCTTGGGAAATCCTCCAACAGGGAATGTTGGTAGTAGGGCAGCCCTGGATGCCATGGTGGACACGCTCACGGCAGCGTGCGCCAGGGCATTCAATAAAGCTTGTCCCAAAATCAGATCGGGCAAAAGCAAGTCTAAGAAACCACCATGGAAACCACCAGAAAAACAAACTCGGAGATAGCCTGGGAGTCGTACAAAGCGGACCTCAGGCGATATAACAAAGAGCTTCGCAAGGCAAAAAGGAATGCCTGGGCCGAGTTCTGCACGAACATTCAGCAAACATCAGAGGCCTCTCGACTCAGGAAGGTCCTTGCAACTACTGCACCAAATGTAGGATATATTAAAACCTCAGAGGGCAATTGGACATCGTCCAGCAAAGAAACCCTAGAGGCTCTCATAGAGACACATTTCCCGGGATGCTCTCGAGAAGGCACAACCCTGGAAATGCAGACACAGGGGAATAGCCCACCCACCACTAATCCACTTGAATACCTATTGAATGATAGATATCTCAGCTGGGCAATAAATAGCTTCAAGCCCTTCAAATCCCCGGGCCCAGATGGCATTGTTCCCGCTCAACTAATCAAAGCCGGTCCCAACCTGAAATCTTGGGTCAAGATAGCTTTCTCAGCAATCTTCAGGATGGGCATCGTACCCCAAATGTGGTTGCGGACGAAAGTCGTATTTATACCCAAGGCGGGAAAACCATCTCACTGCACCCCCAAGGACTTCAGACCAATAAGCCTGTCGTCCTTCCTTCTCAAGACAATGGAGAGACTAATCAGCCTCCATATTAATCTTACTATAAACCCAGATGATATCTCGGGATCACAACATGCGTATAGGAAGGGCCGATCCACGGAAACGGCACTCCACGAAATCACTACTTTTGTCGAGAAGGCACTTAGTGATAAGGAATACGCACTCATTGCTTTTCTAGACATAGAAGGTGCGTTCAACAACATCCTACCAAGCTCGATAACCAATGCACTGACAGGACTAGGAATAGATAATCAATCCGTACGCCTTATAAAGCAGATCCTGGTAAACAGGACTGTTGAGGCGTCACTAGGAGGAGAATCTATTCATAGATACGTCAGAAGAGGCACCCCGCAAGGAGGCGTACTCTCACCCCTACTCTGGAACGTGGCGGTTAATAGCCTACTGCGATCCCTAGAAGGGGGTGGTTGCAAAGTTATCGCTTACGCGGATGATGAGAAGGCAATTCTCAGGAAAATTTCCCCAGACTCTATGTGACCGCATGACAGACAAACTTAGGGTCCTCTCAACGTGGGCAGCTAGAAATGGACTAGGGTGAACCCATCCAAAACAGAGCTCGTCCTCTTCACCAGGAAGTACAAAATACCAAACTTAAGGCTTCCAAAACTATTAGGAGAAACACTATCTCTTAGCGATAGCGCCAAGTACCTAGGGATTACGCTAGACAGGAAACTGGACTGGAAATCAAACACTATGGATAGAGCCAACAAAGCTACAATCGCGCTCTATACTTGCAGAAAAGCCATTGGTCTTAAATGGGGAATGTCACCAAAAATAGTAAGATGGCTTTATACAGCGGTCATAAGACCCATCCTCTTCTACGGGGTGGTGGTATGGTGGCCTGCTCTCACCAACTCCACAATCAGGGAGAAGCTTAGAAAAACGCAAAGGATGGCGGAGGTCTGTATCACGGGCAGCCTCCGTACCACTCCTACGGACGCACTAGACTTCATACTCGACCTATTACCGGTAGAGATAGTGGGAGTCAAGATGGCTACGCTATCGGCAATCAGGCTACGAGAGACGGGCGCATGGAAAAGGACTGACTACGGACATACCAAGTTAGATCTACACCACTGCACGCCAACGGGGTCTACGGACTACTGCGTACCTGTCGATAATCCCACCTTAAAATACAAGGTCTACATTCCAACAAGGGAGGAATGGGACACACAAATCCCGGGACCAGCCGGTTCCCTCCATATTTACACAGACGGCTCAAAATTGAATGGCCAGGTGGGAGGCGGTTTCCATTGCGAACAGCTGTGTTTAAATGAGTCCTTCAGACTCCCAGACCACTGTAGTGTTTTCCAAGCAGAAGTAATAGCTATCGGAGAAGCACTCAGATCCCCAGCACTTATTGGTAATCAGGACACGATCTGTATCTTTTCAGACAGTCAAGCGGCACTCAAGGCTCTTGACGGTCTTTCATCCAACTCCAGGACAGTGAATGACTGTCGCAGATCTCTTAACGAGATGGCAGAGCAGCATGACATACACCTCATATGGGTACCCGGGCATAGGGACCACGAGGGTAATTGCGCCGCCGACGAACTAGCAAGAGCAGGTACTACCAATCCTCTCCTACCGGAGAAGGAACCAGTAGGTATCCCCTTAGCTACGTGTAGGCTAAAATGCAGGGATCGCTTTGACCGCGCATCACTGCGGAAATGGAGAAATCTCCAAAACTGCAGGAACTCCCGCATGATATGGCCCATTCGATCTAGGAAGAGGTCAATGATGCTTATCGCCCTGAATAGGCAGGACTGTAGTCTGGCGATCAAGGCCATTACGGGACATTGGTTAATAGGAGCACACGCGGCTAGACTAGCGGTGCCACATTATGACTACTGCAGAAGCTGTGGAGACGAAGAAGAGGAAGAGACAGTCGCACACCTCCTGTGTCAATGCCCTGCGCTGGGGCGCATCCGACTCAAATTCTTGGGCGCAGCAATACTTACAGACCTTACAGACCTCGCGGAGGTCGCTCCACACAGACTCGTAGCCTTCATCCGTAAATCTGGATGGGACCACGAGCCGCTTCAAGAAGGATAGAGCACCCTTGGGCACATAAGTAGTGGGAAGGGAGAGGTCCTTTTGTAGGATCCTTGCCTGTGCGGTATCACAAGGAGCCCCAGCGGCTCAAGTGGATGGGGGTCAGAACCGGCCCTCATCGCCGCCTCAACCTAACCTAACCTAAGGTCCGACGTAGGCTCTAGATGGGTGGCCTTAGTGGAGAAGCACACAAACACCAACACATAACCCTTTGTGATGAGACAGGCCCTCCCCGTATAGTTTTTTTATCTCGAAAGGACCGGCATAATCCACACCGCTGTACGCGAATGGGCGCGAGAAGGACGTCCGTTCCTTGGGTAGCTCTCCCATGAGTTGCGTCTGCAACATCATCTTGTGGATGACAGATACTTTACAAGAATAGACGACGGACTTGGCCAAATTCCTCACCCTTGGAATCCAGAATTCGCGTGATGCGATGCGTAAATTGAACAGGGAGCCGCGACAGATGGCAGTCGTACGAAGGATTATAGGGGGCCGTTCGTCATATTAAAGAAGTTCAGAGGACGTGACCCGGCCGCAGGCTCTAATAAGGCCTTGCGAATCCACGAAGGGGTTCAGTGACGAAGTGTCGTTTCAGACGAAGTGTCTGCGCTGAGTGATGGAAACTAGAAGACGTTCAGCCGACGTAACCTCATTAGCGCTCTTCGAACGGGGATCGAATATTCAGCGCGCGGTGGATGAAGCGATTAACATAGGCAAGGACTCGTAATGCCTTGTCGAGTGTGGAAAAACGTTCAAGAAGATCTTCGGGGGGCGCCTTCGTGACATGGACCTTGAGTACTCGCTTCTCGAGTTCAGTCGCGGGGGCATCATTGCCATGAGTGGGCCAGTCGCTGCGAGACCTTTGCAGCCAGTCAGGACCGTGCCACCACTACTGGTTATCTGCAAGATCTTGGAGAATTCCGCCCCGGCTAGCGAGATTCGCAGGGTTCTGCTCGGAGCGGACATGTGCCCATTTCTGCACGTCGGTGAACTGGGTGATCTTGGTCACCCGGTTGACCACGAACGTTGTCCACTGGCACGCTGGCATATGCAGCCATGCGAGGACAATAGTCGAGTCGGTCCAACAGTATAGGACATTTGTGGCAGAACAGCGGTGGCCATTTCGGACAACAACAAGGCACCGCACAGTTCTAGCCGAGGGAGCGACACCGTTTTAACTGGGGCCTCTCGAGTCTTTGCAGTCAGCAGGGTCACTATTAACGTGGACCCAACCTCGACACGAACGTAAATTGCTGCGCCGTACGCCTTCTGTGAAGCGTCGCAGAACCCGTGGGTTTCGACCTTTAGGTGTGGTCGGAACGCGACCCACCGAGGAACACGAATCTGATCGAGCACCGAGTAGTTCTTTAGGAAGTCAACCCATCGCTGACAGAAATCTTGAGGGAGGGCGTTGTCCCACCCTAGATCCAGAAGCCAAATGTCTTGCATGAACATTTTTGCCCGAACGTAAAATGCCGGATAATTTGGCTTGCCTGCGGATACTTCGACTCTTCGTCGTAAGCGAGCTGTTGCAGCACACGGATCGCCAGGAACGGGGCATAATTGACACTGAAGGTGACCGTTTTCAACTCGTAGTCGCGGATATCCCCATCGGGACTGCGAAACAAAATACGTTGGAGCGGACCCTTTGCTTGGGGTCTACCCAAATTTGCCGATACATCATTCGATGTCGGCGTTGAAGACAAACCTAAAGTATCGCCACTTTAGGATTTGAATCGTCAGGTCGGATTGTAAGACCGGGCCCGCGTAAGAATGTGGCTCAGACTGGTCCCGTTTGCGGACGGGCTCGAAGCATTGAAGACCACCCGCCAAGGTCATGCTTTCGGGCTTGAAGACGGCATGATGTGGAAGATAGTAGGTAGCGGAATTGCTTGCGGGAGAGACCTCGGTCATGTGGCCTAAGTCGATGTACTCCTGAATTACCGAGTCATAGCGGTCCTTAAGGGGCGGGTCCCTTTTCAGGCGCTTCTCATTACGCAGGAACTGAGCAAGGGCAAAGGACCGTGAAGCCGCTAGCCCGGAACCCTTCTGCCCGGAGTCGCGTAAGGGGAGCGTCACAACGTACTTGCCACACTCGTCTCTTTTCGTCGTCTGGACAAAATTGTGCTCGCAAACTGAATCCGATTCCGAACTTATCTGTGTGGGCACATCTTCCACCTCCCAGAATTTGGTGAGGAGCTGATCCAGTGAGTCATCGAGGCTGGGGGCCATTCGTGTGGAAAAAACCGACACGCTGCGGGGATTGGCTGGAGATAATGGGCCTGTCAGCACCCATCCAAAAATGGTCTCCTGACCGAGAAGCGACCCGCATATGTTAGCCTTGGCATTACCGAGGAGAATGAACGGAAGAATGTCAGCTCCTATTAACACATCGACTTGGGAGCTCTCAAAGAAGTTGGGGTCCGCCAGGGGAATGTCGGGCAGCCCCTTGAGACGATCTCGCGGAATCGGGTACTGCGGAAGAACGTAGGCCGCAGTCTCTAATTGTAGCCCGGGTCTAGACGGCGACCGAATGGAGAAATGGCACAATTTTGTTGACTGCGCGGAAATGGTCTGATTAAGGCCGGAAACTTGGGCTTGAATCGTCTTGAAGGGTGGTTTGACGAGGTTGAACAGTCGTTCCGTTATGAAGGTCGCTTCGGACCCTGAGTTTATCAGTGTTCGTGCCTGGAAGCTGCACCCCAAATGGCACACGTTGATAAGGGCCGTGCCTAGTAGGACGGCTCCTGACCCGGAAGCGAAACACACCTGCACATCCGACTGATCCTCTGAGCCGTTTGTGCTTCTGGCAGTCTGTGCGGGTCGAGCCCTTGCTGTCGTAGGCGGTCTTGGAGCGGTGGCGAACGGATTGCCGCGGTGCAGAAGGGTGTGGTGTCGGCTGTGACATGTGAAGCAGGAATGGGCGCCCGTGCAGTCTCGTTGCTGGTGCCCTCGGGCAAAACAGTTCAAACATAGCTGCTTCCTTTTAATGTAGTCCGAGCGCCCATTTACGTCCATTTCCAAGAACCGCGGACATAAGCGAATGGGGTGGTTCTCCCTCGAACAGAGATTGCAACCCGTGGGGCCCGGAACCACTCGAGTCTCGTATGAATGGAGCCTTCGAGCAGGGGCAGTAGGAACTCCCGACCCTTGCGGATATTGCCCGGAG